>NC_133399.1:7672332-9057332 GCF_047511655.1 Castor canadensis
TGGCAAAATGACTGTCTTGAAATTGAAGTTGACCCATGAAATCCCTAAAATCAGAGGAAGTAAAGACCACAGTAAGAAAGTAAACCATGTATTTTAGAAGGACATCAAGAAAACTACATATGATGTTTGTGGGTGGGCAAACTTATCTTGATTAAGAGTAGAAACTCAGATAAAAAAACATAGACATATTTTACTAAATACTGTTGAAATTTTTTATAAGTAAAATGTCACTCTACAAGCAAAAACAGACATAGTAAATAGGATTCTACAGAAATTATGAGAAGTTTGGGAAATGGGTGTAGGATACACATAATCAAATAAACACAGCACTGCACTTCCTAAATAAAAAAAAACCACCCTCATGTCATGCACATCCCTCCACTAGAAATGCAGTTTATCTTTTCCACCTGATTAAATACAATTGTGCTTGGACACATGTTCTACTTACATTGAGCCATTTTAAGTGTCAAAATTTCCTTTCTAACCGTACTTCCAAAGCCATCAATTCATTTTCATCAATGAATCTGCATTACTGAGTTCAATGTTCACTTCCTTTTCCAGCATGGTAAATAAACACATCAATGAATTATTGCAACTAACAAGTAAGTAGCCACAGCCACTTCTCAGCTCTAAGAGAGTCTGGGCTGGCTCAGGGGTTACCTTAGCTAAATGTTCTTGGCTTCCATATCACAGAAGGTCATCTGAAGCCACTAATGAGCTCTCAGACTCACCTGGATTATTCTCCTGAATGGAAGGTCTATATGTGCAAGTCAATTTCCTTTTTGGGTGGTTGACAATGGAGACTGAAGCTATGTAGCCATACATAACCACAAGAATGTATCAAATATTAGTCCCCAATAAATATGAGGACTCTAATGGAAGGACTACGCCCCTGCTAGACGATGGCTGTACATGCCAAAACAATGCCAGGTGCGGTATTTTCAGCTCTGTGTGTCTGCTGAATAGGCAAACTTCCCTCTTCTATTTCCAGTCCTGAGTATGTCATTTCCTATGGGACATTGCACATCACAGGAGAAAAATTTCTCTGCTGGTTCTCAGTTCCCAAGACACCTGGTTAAATGTCAGAAAAATCCTCCATCATTTCCTCTTCCTTCCAGAATTCTACACCCCTGAAACCATATTGCAATTCTCAATTAAGATTTTCCAGAAGTCTAAGACTGATGAGTCTGTCTTTATCAGGTCCCTTGGCTCCACAACACCTTGTCTAGTTTTGAGAACACCTCCCTAATATCTCCAAAACTCCTGACTCACTTTTCTTCATCAATGGGCTGACTCACGATCCCTTGGTATAAAAGCATTAGTACTGCAATCCTTGCTTTATTATTTTCCAAAGTAGATAAACAAGTGTCATTATTCAGTCATGCATTTATAAGTAGTTAGAACATTCAAAGACATATATTTATATCATTACATATATATTACCTGGATATTAGCAACTAATGAGATTTTTCTCATTTACTTGGTATATAATTTGTGTTCTGAACTGATGTAAACCTCTTTATACATTCACACAAATAGGATTCAGGATGGGCCCATCAGTACTGTTGGGCCCATTAGGAATTAGGATCCCCACATAGGAATTTTAGAGGGTCAGAAATATGTAGTGCACAAAAAAATGGAAAAGCCATGAATGTGAAGACTACAGTTCTGTAGTTTATCAGGTGTTCAGTAGACATTTCTTGAGTCTATGAATACATAAATGATTTGGTAGGATAGATAGATTTAGACATCAGTGAGAAATGATGGTATAATAGCTCAGGATGAACAATGAGTGATAGCAAAGGGAAGATATGTCTAAGATTTCCAAAAGTAGAGGAAAAGTCTGGAGGCAGTAAATATGGAAATGTAGTGTGTCAGAGGTAGGAAAGTTCCAGAAATATCCTTGAGTGAGATCTTGAAAATCATTATTGTTCTGCTGGGCTTTAAAAACTAAGGTGCCATGTTGTGAGAGGCCCATATGGCAAGAAGGTGAGGACAGTTCTTAGTGCTGAAAAAGAGCCTGAACAACACCCAGAAAGACAACAGGACCTCAGTCCCATCAACACAAGTGAACGAATTCTGTTCATGACCTGAACGAGCCTGGAGGAGGCTCCTGAGCTCCAGGTGAGAACTCAGTCAGACCAATGGTGTGATTTGGGCAATGTGAAACCATGACCAGAAAAATCAGCAGAGGGCTGTGTGAAATTCCCATCTGCTTATTAGAAGTATAACAATTGACTGCTGTGCTAAGACACATAATTTTGGGTAATCTGTTTCACAGAAATAGAAAAGTAATATCAATGTAATGTCTCCTAAATTACGTAGGTTATTATTATTTTATTATATTATTATATCATTTTATTATATTATTATATATTATTATTTTTAAAGGTCACACACTTGTATGTATTTATGGGGAATAGTATGTTTTAATATATTTTAAATAGGCAATGATTTACACAGGGTCATTTGGAGATCTATCATCTCCAATATTATGAATTATGTCATAGAACATTCAAAATGCTTTTTCAAGTTATTTTGAAATCTACACTAACTTATTATTAACTGCAGTCATGATAGTATGATATGTAAGGACATCAGAAATGTTTCTTCCTATCTTACTACATTTTCTACCCTATCACAAATCTCTCTCCTCCTTCTATCCTACCTTTCTCACCACTTGGCAGAGAAATTTTCCTCTCATCTTCATAGTCAGTAAGTTTACTATGAAGTCTGTGATCAACAAGTTGACTATGAAGTCAATTTATTTGGCTTCTACATAGACTAGGTACATGTCATAGCACACACTTTTGTTATTTACAGGGACATGGTTCCCAGGAGACTGTCACCACAATTGCTCAGGATGCACAGAGTTCATTACTGTGCTGTGAAATCTTGATTAATTTTTGCCATAAAGGCATACAACTTTGCTAAAGGCATGCCATCTTTCAATTTATCGTTTAAATTAATTCCATGGTATTTTTTTGCTTGGGAGTATTATAATTTTTATCAGGTCTTTGAGCAGCATTTTCTTTTGGGAAAGCATATTTTCACAAAATTAAGGGCAGAGATACACTCAGGAGATCACACAGCAATTTAAATTCAACTGCTGATAACATGCATGACTGAAAGCCTCCCCACATCAACTGAGTTGAGTAATGCATGGGTGAAAATTTCAAATTTTCCTTTATGAAACTTATTTTGCTTTTTAAGATTTCTTTATTTTTTTGACTATGCTTGGTCAAAACCAAGTGAAATAAATGCATCAATAAGGCAGGTTTAATGCATGTGTCTCTGTATCTTAGGATTCTTTACTTAATGGTCTCCATTTCCTTCTTTCTCACTTCAAATTTAAAAATTTCATTCCTTTTCATGGCCATGTAACATTCCATCGTATATATCTGCCATATGTTCCTCATCCATTTACCTGTAAGAAGTTGTTCACATTCATTCTCTATTTTGGCCATTGTGAATAACATGAAAATTAACAGGAAGTGTAAGTATTTCTTCAAATTAGTTATTTTCTTTACTTTGGGGTTATATTGTACAGTAAGATTTGTAGACTATGGGTAGTACTATCATAACAAATTCTCCACCACTAAGTTACCATGTTCACTACGTTAGGTGGATTAAAATTATGTGTGAGAGTCCTGATATTTTCAAGGTATGATGTGTTCAATGGAATGTTCATGTTATTGTTTTGAATATAATTCTTCTGTGTTTTTAAATAAACCATTAGAGAACAGAAGAAAATGTCCACAGATACTTTACAATGTATTTAAGTCTCAAGTCTTAAGTTTCAATAGATCGTTATTTTTAATGTACAATTTCATGGGTATGTGCCCAATTAACTATATATATATGTATGTATATTTATAAATATGAATACATATACAACTATATATATATGGAGAGAGAGATGTATATATAGATATAAAGAGATATAGCATGTAATTACCAAACCACACAAGTTAACATGTTTAAATTATCATAATTTTTTCATGAACACATAATATTGGACATGTCTTTGGAGCAGAGTGTTATATTTAAATACATTTATACAATGTGTACTAATAATCAAATCAGGTATTCAATATTTCTGGGTATCTATCACTAGTTGTATATCTTGCAAGCTTCTCTCTTTAATTAACAATGAAATATGTGATAGCTTACAATGAAGAGTGGGTGACCCACTCTGCTGGTACTCAAACTGGGTTTTGGTGCCCATTATCTAACTTAACACTAACCTCTCTAACCACTTTCCAATCAGTTTTTAATGGCCATATTCTAGTCATCTGGGAAGACATACATGGACAGGTGTGCTGAACTGTCCAGATAAGACTAATAGCCATCAAGTCCCAAGAGTGCTGCTGGTGCCAGTCCCAGAATCCAAAGGCTGAAGAAACTAGAGTCTAACATTCCAGGGAAGCAGCCAGAAAGACATACCATGCTCAAGAAGGTAAGAGAGAGAGAAAGAGACAGATCTCCCCATACGCTGCTTCCTGTTCCATCTTGACCATGAGATAACTGGACACTGCTACTTACATTCAGGGTGGAATATCCTCAATTGGTTATTTGATAACCCTGTGTTAATCTTCATGAGGAATAGCCTCCAGCACAACCAGAATTAATGATTTACTAATTCTCTTGGCACCCCTTAAGCCACTTAAGTTCACACCCCAAATTAAGCATCCATTTGTCCAAGGCCAAAGCCAAATGGCAGTGACATGCACTCCTATCATGTGAGACACTGTGAGGACCCAAAGTAGTGGATAGGATTGAACATTCTTCCTATAGAAAAAAATAATAGCCATCCCAAATAGTAAAATATAAATAAAATTATATCTGGAGTAGAAACTCACAAGCAACTACTTCATAGTTCTTTGGAGAGCAAATGTTTCAAAATTGTAAGATATAGATTTAAACAAGGAGGAAGAGAAGAATGAGAAATTGTTGGATGCACTAAGAATTGAGGGAGGATAGACCAGGGAAAATGAGGCATGAAAAACAGGAGCCAGGAATTTAGAGATAATCTCAGTATTAATGACTAGTTTGAATAAAAGCATACTACCTTCTTTTATTTAAGCATCACATTGCCAAGTGAGCTGCAATGTACAATGAAAAAACAAGAGGCAGCTCTCCCTCAACCTTGCATGCATGTCCAATATTATTGTACTCCACAAATTGAACAAGGATACCTTGAAAAGAGACATTGACCTGGGAACAGATATCTGAAAAATGACTCCATTTATTACAAAAGTGTTTTTAGTGGAAAATATTTATTTCAAGGCAGGACACCTGTCTTAAAGGGATTATCTGGTAGAATACATCCTTTGTTTAAATGATTGCTCAGACATCTATGTCATAGTGGCCCAAATTGAATAAACACACCAATCTTGGGCAAAATTGTGAAGACTGTGTAAGAACAAAATGATTAGCTGTATCAGGTTTCCTAAGCAAAGGAAAATATTCAAACTAAGGAAAATTTACCCAAACATCCCATCAACTGATGTTAGAACCCCTTATTTTAAACACTCATTTCACCCTTTATCAAATTTGTCTGCACACATACCTGAATTGTGTACTATACTTTCTCTGATTTGCTTTACTAATAAAACTCCCTTGGTCTCTATCTTGATTGTTCTAAGGTGTTTTTGAAACACCACAAATTCAATACCCAAGTGTCAGGTAGACTGCTCTTTCCTATAGCCTCAACAGTTTTAGTAACACACGCATCAACCTTATAGTTATCACCAACTATGGACCATAGTATCACTGCTTAAAACAAGGTCTTATTTTGCTTATTTAGAGCCTTATGAGGGGGTCAGAGACAATGCCCACAATGTCAGCCAGCACAGAATGGTGGACTTCCAAGCTCTCTGCTGCCTGTCTGGGCCCTGGGAGAATGACCTCACCCCCATCAGCACTGCTGTCTCCCAGGATTAGGGCAATGACAGACTCACTTCCTGTCTAAGGAAAGTTTTATAATGTCACAGTGAAGTTAGACAATGTAATAGTCACAATTGCTATTATCTATTGAACTCTGTTATCTGCCATACACATTTCTATAGTCTGTAATATGTTCCTTAGTTCACTCATAAATTGCATAAAATAGAAGGAATTTTGCAAGATTATATATGAGAAATTGGGGCTTATAAGTTTGCTTCTATGTCATGAAGAAATAATTCAAGAGGCAAAGCTACAACATCTGATCACCAAAAATCAGAACTAAGGTTGTTGGCAGTGTTCTTGGAGAAGCATCAACATGTCTACACTTAATTCAAACACCGGACTGCACCTTTGGTGCTCAGTAATGGAACTACAATGTGATCCACTACTGGATATAAAAGGCAAATGACATAAAATCAGCATATGAAAGAAACACCTGCAAATTCCTGTTCATTGCAGCATTACTGAAAATATCTCATACATGGAGCCATCTATGTGTTCATTAGTGGAAGAATGGAACATGTGGGGCACCTACACAATATAACATTACTCAATGATGAAACTGATGACAACTGTGTTGTCATCTGTGACAACAGAGATGTAATAGAAAGTCATAATATTAAGTGAAAAAGAAAGTCAAATATCATATGATCTCTCTCAAATCTGGAATGTAAAATAGCTTATTTCACAGAAATAAGTAGAGTAAGGTTTACCAGGGACTGATGTGGTTTGAGTGAATTTGTTGGTTTGTTGGGGGAGATGTTGGTTAAAGTACACAAAGTTACAATTACTTAATTATAATTACGTATAAGGAAAAAGATGAAGAGGTCTATGGAACAGTGTGTTACTATAACCACCAGCATATTGTGTTCTTGAAATACTGAGTTGATATTAAGCATTCTGGCCAATGAAATTAAAGCCACATGAGGTAGAGTTCAGGTTTATTATAATTATATATGTATATATGTATAATATATAATTGCACAAAGTAATGCACTTCAAACATAATGTTTCACCGACAAATACAATTTTAACTGTCCAAGAAAAAAGAGGGGTTCACAAACTGGAAAGGCAGCCATACTATCCTCTGGGAGCATGATACAAAATCTATGGATCACCCTACACCCACCAAATCTCAACCTACATCAGAACAAGTTCTCTGATGACCCACATTCACACTGAAGTAGGTGAGGTTCTGATCCACTATAGTGCTTCCCATCCTCCCCTCTATGACATTTGTGCTAGATGATACTTTGTGTTGGGCTGTGCTGTGCATCTCTGAAGGGTGAGCAGCAACCCTGCTTCAACCCACTAAGGTCAGAACCACATCACCAGTTGTAACATCCTGAGTTTTCAGTAGATATTGCCAAGTGTCTGCAGACACTGTACTCCCCCTGATGGAGGACCAATAACCTAGGGCATGATAACTGGGGACATTCTGGTGGTGTTCAGAACAAAGCTCATCTGTACTCAGTTCATGGATGTGGCCAGATTAATGAGCCTCTCTGAGCCTCATTAATCAAAAATGAGTGCCTGATATTGCTAATATCATATACTGGGAAAGTGTCAAGATTATCCAAGACAATCCTTCTCAGATTATAACTTTAGTTGATGGTGCATTAAAATTAACTAAATATGTTCCTTATATCTTTCAATTATTTAATGAAAGAAAATGCAGAGAATTCAAAGATGGCAGCTAGAGGGAGGAAGCAGAAAGCATGCCTCCTATAGTGAAATCTTGGAGAGACACTGGAGACACACCTTGCAGGCAAAGCCACTGAGAAGAGGCAAAACTTTGACCCCTCCACACCTCCAGCCAGTGCAGAGAATCTCCACTTCACGTTAAATGGAGAAACCAGGAGGGCCCCCGGGCCGCCAGTCGCCCATGCCCAGATGGCTTGGGAAGATGTAGACAAGGTGAGCTAAGTGGTATGTGGTACTCCCAAAGACAACCATGGGCCAGAACAGCATAGCCCCCTAAACAGACCGACCTCCAACAGGGAAAAAAAGAGAAACTGAGCAATAAGCAATAAGAACAATAAAGACACGTTGCAAAGAGGGTGGGGCACACTGAGCGCCAAAGAGGGGAGGAAGGGAAACCTTCCCAGAACTGTAAATAAACTAGCTGGGCCTGGCCAGAGAGGCTCGGAGGGAGTGGGGGCAGACGCACAGCAACCAGGAGCAGGAAAGCTTGTGAGAGTGGTGGAGGGAGGAAAACTCCACAGGAGAGGGGGGAAGACCCACCTCCCACGTGAGCTGTAAACAAACATGGTGGCTGGCAGGAGCAGCAGCACCGCCCAGCAATAAGGAGTGGGAAAGCTTGTAAAAGCGGCAGTGGGAGGAAAACTCCACAGGAGAGGGGGAAAGACCCACTGCCCACGTGAGCTGTAAATAAACATCAGGCCTGAGAAAGCTGGTGCAGTTTCACCACCCCCATTGTGTTTGGAATAGGGGAAAACTTGTAGCAAAGGCTCACACACAGGAGAACTCTAAGTAAACAAAGCCTCCAGGGCCAGGTGAGTGCTAAGCTCACCCCAGAGATCTGCATAAATAACACCGCCAGCAACAGCAGGCTGACAGCAGTGGGCAGGCAAGCCTGAGCTGCAGATAGTCATTAACAGAACTGTCTCCAGACTCCTTTCTTTCTCTCTCCCTATCTTTGATGAGAAAACAACTGAACTACACCTGCATGCTGAAAAACTTACTGAAACTGTATTGCATTTGAACTTGGGACATTTTGTGGGTTTGGTTTTTTTTTTTTTGGGCAGTTTTGTTCCACTTTATGAATCCCCTTTGATGAGACAACTACAGAACAACATCTGAGGCACCATCTCCAGGATTGGAGGCTGAGACAGACACCAAAATTATTAAGACTGAAACTTCAATGCATTTGAACTTGGAGGGGTTTTTTTTCCCTTTTTCATTTTGTTTTATTTTATTTATATATATTTATTTCTTTCACTTCCTTATTTTTTATTTTTATTCTTATCATTATTCTTTTTATTTTTTATTCTCAATCCTATCTCTCTAACCTGCCTGTTCAGCTTACTCTTGATGAGTACACTAATGCTCCCTGTTTATATCTTTGAAATTTTTTTGTTTGATTTTTTGTTTTGTTTTTTCCTACTTGTCAGTTTATTTGTTTTTCCCTTTTACTTTAACTTCTTTGCTTTCAATCTCCTCTCACCCTTCCATTCTAAATATCACCATTGTTATTATTACGAGTTAGAAAATACTTAACTGCACACAGTAAAAGGACAGTAACAACACCAAGGGCAATGACAGGAAGACAGAAAAAACAGGGAAACCAGTTTCCCCACAGCAAAAAATTAGTACAGGAACCAGAGGGCAATGAAGAAAACAGATGCTCAGATACAGACACAAACAAAATGAAGAAAAACTATGCCAAAGAACCCAATGAAGCCCACAAGAATAATTTAAAAGAAGACATACTACAGGCACTCAATGAGAACTTTATAGAGATGATACTGGATATGGTCAACCAAAATGTACAGGAGACACTCAAATTCCAAGACAACAAAAAAAGAGAATTTGAAAAAGCAAAAGAAGAAATAAAGGAAATCACAGAAGCACTGTATAAACACCAAAGTGAAACATAGAACACAATTAATAAACAGATAAATGAACTCAGAACAAAGATAGACAACATTAAAGAGGAAACCACCCAGGATATGGAAAACCTCAGAAAAAAGAATGAAACAGAACTGCAAAACAAAATGGAAGGCCAATCAAAAAAGAATAGAACAAACAGAAGACCAGAATCTCAGAACTTGAAGATGAAATGGTAATTAAAGGAAAAACTGAAGAACTATTAATTAAACAACTCAAGACCTGTGAAAAGAAAATGCAAGAACTCACCAACTCCATCAAAAGAACAAACTTGAGAATCATGGGCATGGAAGAAGGAGAAGAGGTGCAAGCGAAGGGAAAGCATAATATATTCAATAAAATAATAACGGAAATTTTCCAAAATCTAGAGTAAGCTATTCCCATACAGATGCAAGAGACCTCCAGAACACCAAACAGACCAGATCAAAATAGAACTACCCCACGACATATCATCATTAAAACAACAAGTTCAGAAACTAAGGAAAGAATATTGAAGGCTGTAAGAGAGAAAAAACAAACAACATACAAAGGTAAACCCATCAAAATCACAGCAGACTTCTCAACAGAAACATTAAAAGCAAGAAGAGTGTGAGGTGAGATCTTTCGGGCACTGAATGAAAATAACTTCAACCCCAGGATCCTCTACCCAGCAAAACTATCATTCAAAATAGATGGAGCAATAAAAGTCTTCCATGATAAGCAGAAACTAAAACAATATGTGACCACAAAGCCACCACTACAAAAGATTCTTCAAGGGATTCTGCACACAGAAAGTGAAACCCAACATAACCAGGGAAAGACAGGCAGCACCAAACCACAGGAAAAGAAAAAGCAAGAAAGTAGACAGTAACCTCAATGTAGGTACACACAATCAAACCTTCAAACAACTAAGACAACTAAATGACAGGAATCACCACATACCGATCAGTACTAACACTTAATGTTAATGGAATTAATTCACCTATCAAAAGACACCGCTTGCTGAAATGGATTAAAAAGGAAGATCCAACAATTTGTTGCTTACATGAGATCAATCTCAACAACAGAAATAAGCATAGGCTTAGGATGAAAGGCTGGAAGAAGATTTACCAAGCCAATGGCCCCCAAAAACAGGCAGGAGTAGTAATACTTATCTCTGACAAAGTAGACTTCAAACTTACATTGATCAAATGAGATAAAGAAAGACATTCCGTACTAATAAGAGGGGAATAGACCAAAAGAAAATAATAATCATCAACCTGTATGCACCCAATGTCAACGCACCAAATTTCATCAAACATACCCTGAAAGACTTAAAAGCATATATTAATGCAAACACAGTGGTCGTGGGAGACTTTAACATCCATAATCATCAATAGATAGGTAATCCAAAAAAAATCAATAAAGAAATCCAAGATATAAAATATACAATAGATCAAATGGACCTACTTGATGTCTACAGAACATTTCATCCAACTTCTACACAATACACATTCTTCTCAGCAGCTCATGGAACCTTCTCCAAAATAGATCATATCCTAGGGCACAAAGCAAGCCTCAGCAAATATAAGAAAATAGAAATTGTACCATGCATACTATCTGATCACAATGCAGTAAAAGTAGAACTCAACAACAAAAGTAAAGACAAAAAACATGCAAACAGCTGGAAACTAAATAACTCATTACTTAATGAACAATGGATCACTGATGAAATAAAGGAGGAAATTGAAAAGTTCCTGGAAGTCAATAAAAATGAAAACACAACCTACCAGAACATATGGGACACAGCTAAGGCAGTCCTGAGAGGAAAGTTTATAGCCATGAGTGCACATATTAAAAAGACTGAAAGATCCCAAATCAAAGACCTAATGATACACCTCAAACTCCTAGAAAAACAAGAACAAGCATATCCCAAAACAAATAGAAGGAGAGAAATAATAAAAATAAGAGCAGAAATCAACAAAATAGAAACCAAAAAAAACATACAAAGAATTAATGAAACAAAAAGGTGGTTCTTTGAAAAAATAAACAAGATAGATAGACCTCTGGCGAACCTGACTAAAATGAAGAGAGAAAAAAACCCAAATTAGTAGAATCAGGAATGCAAAAGGGGAGATGACAACAAACACCATGGAAGTCCAAGAAATGATCAGAGACTACTTCAAGAACCTATATTCAAATAAATTTGAAAATCTTAAAGAAATGGACAGATTCCTAGATACACATGATCATCCAAAACAAAAACAAGAGGAAATTAATCACCTGAATAGAACTATAACACAAAATGAAATTGAAGCAGCAATCAAGAGTCTCCCTAAAAAGAAAAGTCCAGGACCTAATGGATTCTCTGCTGAATTCTATCAGACCTTTAAAGAAGAACTGATACAAACCCTCCTTAAACTGTTCGACGAAATAGATAGGGAAGGAAAAGTGCCTAACACATTTTATGAAGCCAGCATTACACTTATCCCAAAACCAGGCAAAGACATCTCCAAAAAGGAGAACTTTAGGCCAGTCTCCTTAATGAACATTGATGCAAAAATCATCAACAAAATAATGGCAAACAGAATTCAACAACACATCAAAAAGATTATTCACCTCGACAAAGTAGGCTTCATCCAGGAATGCAGGGGTGGTTCAACATATGAAAATCAATAAACGTAATAAACCACATTAACAGAAGCAAAGACAAAACCACTTGATCATCTCAATAGATGCATAAAAAGCCTTTGATAAGATCCATCACCATTTCATGATAAAAGCTCTAAGAAAACTAGGAATAGAAGGAATGTACCTCAACATTATAAAAGCTACTGTGGGGTTTCTCCCCTCTGACCTGACAGGGGTCACTCGTTCCCGTGTCTCATCTCTTCTGCATGCCACAGGTCATAAAGAGTCTCGAGCCAATCCTCCGACCTCTGCATGCCGGCGCAGAGAATCTCCACTTCACGTTAAACGGAGAACCGAGGAGGGCCCCCGGGGCCGCCAGTGGCCGGCGCCCATACAGCTTGGGAAGATGCGGACCAGGTGAGCTTCATGGTACCGCGGTAGCCCCACAGACAAGCCTGGGCCAGAGCAGCATAGCCCCCTGGACAGACTGACCTCCACCCGGGGAAAAAAGAGAAACTGAGTACTAAGCAATAAGAACAGTTAAGACACGCTGGAAAGAGGGTGGGGCGCCCTGAGCGCTGAAGATTGGGGGAAGGGAATCCTTCCCGGGACTGTAAATAAACAAGCTGGGCGGGCCGGAGAGGCTCTGGCGGGAGCGGGGTGCGCCCAGCAACCAGGAGCGGGGACGCTCATGAGAGGAGGGAAGACCCACTTCCCAGGTGAACTGTAAATAAACACGCAGGCCTGACAACACGGGGCAGTGTCACCTTTCCCAGTGCTTGGAAAGGGGAAAGCCTGTAGCAGAGGCCCCCGACCAGGAGAACTCTGAGCAAACAAAGCCTGTGGGACCAGGTGAGTGCTAGCTCACCCCAGAGATCTGCATAAATAACACCGCCAGGTACAGGCTGAGAGCAGCAGGCAGGCAAGCCACAGTTGCAGATACCACTCTCAGAACTGCCTCCAGACGCTTTTTTTTTTCTCCCTACCTTTGATGAGAGAACAACCAAATTACACCTACAAGCTGAAAAACTTACTGAAACCGTATTGCATTTGAACTGGGGACACTTGGTGGGGCTTTTTTTTTTTCTTCTGTGTGTGTGTGAGTGTAGTTTTGTTCTACTTTATGCATCCCCTTTGATGAGACAACTACAGAACAACATCTGAGGCACCAACTCCAGGACTGGAGATTGAGATGGACATCCAAATTATTAAGACTGAAATTGCATTGCATATAAACGTGGAAGTTTTTTGGTTTTTTTTTTTTTAATTTTCTATTTTCCATTTTATTTTAATTCATTTTTATATATAGATATTACTTTCATATACTTATTTTTTATTTTTTTAATCTTTGATTTTCAATCCTCTCTCTGTCTCTCTATTGTCTGTTCAGCTTACTGTCGATTAGTACACTAACACTCCCTGTTTATACCTTTGAAACTCTCTTGTCTGATACCTTGCTCTACTTTCTCCCTCTTGTCTGTATATTTGTTTTCCCCTTTTCTTTAACTTCTTGCTTTCCATCTCAGCTCACTCTTCCATTCTCAATATTACCATTGTTATTATTACAAGCTAGAAAATACTTAATTACACACAGTACAGGGACAGTAACAACACCAAGGACAATGACAGGAAGACAGAAAAAACAAGGAAACCAGTTTCCCAACAACAAAAAATTAGTACAGGAACCAGAGGGGAATGAAGAGAACAGAAACTCAGATCCAGACTCCAACAAAATGAAGATAAACTATGCCAAAGGACCCAATGAAGCCCACAAGAATAATTTAAAAGAAGACATACTACAAGTACTCAATGAGAATTTTATAGAGATGATACTGGATAGGGTCAACCAAAATGTACAGGAGACACTCAAGAAATTCCAAGACAATAAAAATAGAGAATTTGAAAAAGCAAAAGAAGAAATAAAGGAAACCATAGAAGCACTGTATAAACACCAAAGTGAAAGAGAGAACACAATGAATAAATGGATAAATGAACTCAGGACAAAAATAGACAACAATAAAGAAGAAAACAGCCAGGATATGGAAAACCTCAGAAAAAAGAACGAAACAGAACTGCAAAACAAAATGGAAGGCCAATCAAAAAAGAATAGAACAAACAGAAGACAGAATCTCAGAACTTGAAGATGAAATGGTAATTAAAGGAAAAACTGAAGAACTATTAATTAAACAACTCAAGACCTGTGAAAAGAAAATGCAAGAACTCACTGACTCCATCAAAAGACCAAACTTGAGAATCATGGGAATCGAAGAAGGAGAAGAGGTGCAAGCGAAGGGAATGCGTAATATATTCAACAAAATAATAACGGAAAATTTCCCAAATCTAGAGAAAGATATTCCCATACAAATGCAAGAGGCCTCCAGGACACCAAACAGACCAGATCAAAATAGAACTACCCCACGACATATCATCATTAAAACAACAAGTTCAGAAACTAAGGAAAGAATATTGAAGGCTGTAAGAGAGAAAAAACAAACAACATACAAAGGTAAACCCATCAAAATCACAGCAGACTTCTCAACAGAAACATTAAAAGCAAGAAGAGTGTGAGGTGAGATCTTTCGGGCACTGAATGAAAATAACTTCAACCCCAGGATCCTCTACCCAGCAAAGCTATCATTCAAAATAGATGGAGCAATAAAAGTCTTCCATGATAAGCAGAAACTAAAACAATATGTGATCACAAAGCCACCATTACAAAAGATTCTGCAAGGGATCCTGCACACAGAAAGTGACACCCAACTTAACCATGAAAAGGCAGGCAGCACCAAACCACAGGATAAGAAAAAGCAAGACAGGAGAGAGTAACATCAAGTTAGGTACACACAATCAAACCTTCAAACAACTAAGATAACTAAATGGCAGGAATCACCACATACCTATCAGTACTAACACTTAATGTCAATGGACTTAATTCACCCATCAAAAGACACCGTTTGACAAAATGGATTAAAAAAGAAGATCCAACAATTTGTTGCTTACAGGAGACTCATCTCACTGACAGAAATAAGCATATGCTTAGGATGAAAGGCTGGAAGAAGATTTACCAAGCCAATGGCCCCCGAAAACAAGCAGGAGTAGCAATACTTATCTCTGACAAAGTAGACTTCAAACCTACATTGATCAAACGAGATAAAGAAGGACATTCCATAATAATAAAAGGGGAAATAGACCAAAAGGAAATAATAATCATCAATCTGTACACACCCAATGTCAATGCACCCAATTTCATCAAACATACCCTGAAAGACCTAAAAGCATATATAAACCCCAACACAGTGGTTGTGGGAGACTTTAACACTCCATTATCATCAATAGATAGGTCATCCAAACAAAAACTCAATAAAGAAATCCAAGATCTAAAATATGCAATAGATCAAGTGGACCTAGTAGATGTCTACAGAACATTTCATCCAACCTCTACACAATATACATTCTTCTCAGCAGCCCATGGAACCTTCTCCAAAATAGATCATATCCTAGGGCACAAAGCAAGCCTCAGCAAATATAAGAAAATAGAAATAATACCATGCATACTATCTGACCACAATGCAGTAAAAGTAGAACTCAACAACAAAAGTAAAGACAAAAAACATGCAAACAGCTGGAAACTAAATAACTCATTACTTAATGAAGAATGAATCATCGATGCAATAAAAGAGGAAATTTAAAAGTTCCTAGAAGTCAATGAAAATGAAAACACAACCTACCGGAACCTATGGGACACAGCTAAGGCAGTCTTGAGAGGAAAGTTTATAGCCATGAGTGCATATATTAAAAAGATTGAAAGATCCCAAATCAATGACCTAATGATACATCTCAAACTCCTAGAAAAACAACAAGCAAATCCCAAAACAAATAGAAGGAGAGAAATAATAAAAATAAGAGCAGAAATCAATGAAATAGAAACCAAAAAAACCATACAAAGAATTAATGAAACAAAAAGGTGGTTCTTTGAAAAAATAAACAAGATCGATAGACCCCTGGCAAACCTGACTAAAATGAGGAGAGAAAAAACCCAAATTAGTAGAATCAGGAATGCAAAAGGGGAGATAACAACAAACACCATGGAAGTCCAGGAAATCATCAGAGACTACTTTGAGAACCTATATTCAAATAAATTTGAAAATCTTAAAGAAATGGACAGATTTCTAGATACATATGATCATCCAAAACTGAACCAAGAGGAAATTAATCACCTGAATAGACCTATAACACAAAATGAAATTGAAGCAGCAATCAAGAGTCTCCCCAAAAAGAAAAGTCCAGGACCTGATGGATTCTTTGCTGAATTCTATCAGACCTTTAAAGAAGAACTGATACCAACCCTCCTTAAACTGTTCCATGAAATAGAAAGGGAAGGAAAACTGCCAAACACATTTTATGAAGCCAGTATTACACTTATCCCAAAACCAGGCAAAGACACCTCCAAAAAGGAGAACTATAGGCCAATTTCCTTAATGAACATTGATGCAAAAATCCTCAACAAAATAATGGCAAACCGAATTCAGCAACACATCAAAAAGATTATTCACCACGACCAGGTAGGCTTCATCCCAGGGATGCAGGGGTGGTTCAACATACGAAAATCAATAAACGTAATAAACCACATTAACAGAAGCAAAGCCAAAAACCACTTGATCATCTCAATAGATGCAGAAAAAGCCTTTGATAAGATCCAACATCATTTCATGATAAAAGCTCTAAGAAAACTAGGATTAGAAGGAAAGTTCCTCAACATTATAAAAGCTATATATGACAAACCTACAGCCAGCATTATACTTAATGGAGAAAAATTAAAACCATTCCCTCTAAAATCAGGAACCAGACAAGGATACCCACTATCTCCACTCCTATTCAACATAGTACTGGAATTCCTAGCCAGAGCAATTAGGCAAGAAGAAGGAATAAAAGGAATACAAATAGGTAAAGAAACTGTCAAAATATCCCTATTTGCAGACGACATGATCCTATACCTTAAAGACCCAAAAAACTCTACTCAGAAGCTTCTAGACATCATCAATAGCTATAGCAAGGTAGCAGGATATAAAATCAACATAGAAAAATCATTAGCATTTCTATACACTAACAATGAGCAAACGGAAAAAGAATGTATGAAAACAATTCCATTTACAATAGCCTCAAACAAAACCAAATACCTAGGTGTAAACCTAACAAAAGATGTGAAAGACCTCTACAAGGAAAACTATACACTTCTGAAGAAAGAGATTGAGGAAGACTATAGAAGGTGGAGAGATCTCCCATGCTCATGGATTGGTAGAATCAACATAGTAAAAATGTCGATACTCCCAAAAGTAATCTACATGTTTAATGCAATTCCCATCAAAATTCCAATGACATTCATTAAAGAGATTGAAAAATCTACTGTTAAATTTATATGGAAACACAAGAGGCCACGAATAGCCAAGGCAATACTCAGTCAGAAGAACAATGCTGGAGGTATCACAATACCTGACTTCAAACTATATTACAAAGCAATAACAATAAAAACAGCATGGTACTGGCACAAAAACAGACATGAAGACCAGTGGAACAGAATAGAGGATCCAGATATGAAGCCACACAACTATGAGCAACTTATCTTTGACAAAGGAGCTAAAAATATACGATGGAGAAACAGCAGCCTCTTCAACAAAAACTGCTGGGAAAACTGGTTAGCAGTCTGCAAAAAACTGAAACTAGATCCATGTATATCACCCTATACCAAGATTAACTCAAAATGGATCAAGGATCTTAATATTAGACCCCAAACTCTCAAGTTGATACAAGAAAGAGTAGGAAATACTCTGGAGTTAGTAGGTATAGGTAAGAACTTTCTCAATGGAACCCCAGCAGCACAGCAACTAAGAGATAGCATAGATAAATGGGACCTCATAAAGCTAAAAAGCTTCTGTTCATCAAAAGAAATGGTCTCTAAACTAAAGAGAGCACCCACAGAGTGGGAGAAAATATTTGCCAGCTACACATCAGACAAAGGACTGATAACCAGAATATATAGGGAACTTAAAAAACTAAATTCTCCCAAAACTAATGAACCAATAAAGAAATGGGCAAGTGAACTAAACAGAACTTTCTCAAAAGAAGAAATTCAAATGGCCAGAAAACACATGAAAAAATGCTCACCATCTCTAGCAATAAAGGAAATGCAAATTAAAACCACGCTAAGATTCCACCTCACCCCTGTTAGAATAGCCATCATTAGCAACACCACCAACAACAGGTGTTGGCAAGGATGCGGGGATAAAGGAACCCTCTTACACTGTTGGTGGGAATGTAGACTAGTACAACCACTCTGGAAAAAAATTTGGAGGCTACTTAAAAAGCTAGACATCGATCTACCATTTGATCCAGTAATACCACTCTTGGGGATATACCCAAAAGACTGTTACTCCAGATGCACCTGCACACCCATGTTTATTGCTTATACTCTCTCTACAACAAAATTAGAAATAAGGGCAAAATAGTTTCTGCTGGGTATTGGGGGGGGACAGGAAGGGGGAGGACTGGGTGGTAAGGGAGGGGGTGGGGGCAGGGGGGAGAAATGAAGCAAGCCTTGTATGCACATATGAATAATAAAAGAAAAAGAAAAAATAAATAAATAAATAAATGTCAACAACAACAAAAAAAAAAGCTAAACATTGATCTACCATTTGATCCAGCAATACCTCTCTTGGGGATATACCCAAAAGACTGTGACACAGGTTACTCCAGAGGCACCTGCACACCCATGTTTAATGCGGCACTATTCACAATAGCCAAATTATGGAAACAGCCAAGATGCCCCACCACTGACGAATGGATTAAGAAAATGTGGTATCTATACACAATGGAATTTTATGCAGCCATGAAGAAAAATGAAATGTTATCATTTGCTGGTAAATGGATGGAATTGGAGAACATCATTCTGAGTGAGGTTAGCCTGGCCCAAAAGACCAAAAATCGTATGTTCTCCCTCATATGTGGACATTAGATCAAGGGCAAACACAACAAGGGGATTGGACTATGAGCACATGATAAAAGCGAGAGCACACAAGGGAGGGGTGAGGATAGGTAAGACACCTAAAAAACTAGCTAGCATTTGTTGTCCTTAATGCAGAGAAACTAAAGCAGATACCTTAAAAGCAACTGAGGCCAATAGGAAAAGGGGAACAGTTACTAGAGAAAAGGTTAGATCAAAAAGAATTAACCTAGAAGGTAACACACACGCACAGGAAATCAATGTGAGTCAACTCCCTGTATAGCTATCCTTATCTCAACCAGCAAAAACCCTTGTTCCTTCCTGTTATTGCTTATACTATCTCTACAACAAAATTAGAAATAAGGGCAAAATAGTTTCTGCTGGGTATTGAGGGAGGAGAGGGAGGGGGCAGAGTGGGTGGTAAGGGAGGGGGTGGGGGCAGGAGGGAGAAATGAGCCAAGCCTTGTATGCACATATGAATAATAAAAGAAAAAGGAAAAAAAACTGTACATCAGACCAAATTATTTTTCTACTGTTATATAAATCATAATCATGTTCTCTGATCCACCTATGTGTACAAAAACACACACTGGCTTTTGTTCTTAGTATAGAACACACCCAAGTGTTGTACCCCATCTATTTGAAAAACCACTCTTGTGACCATTATCCTTTCTTGTGTCACTATTTTAAGCCTGTTCATAATAATGTACATTTTAACACACCTTCATGTGCTTATAATTGTTCTCCAGCTGTTCTTCCCACTATCAATATTCTAATTACTTATTCAGCTTGATATCCATAATACCTACTACCCTCACAATCAAAATCTGACTAGCAAGTGACTCCAAGGGAATTCTACATAGAAAGAGAAATGTGAAACAATAACACTGGTTAACTGGTCCTTAAAATCAGAGATAACCTGAAATAGGTTGAGATAAATGTCTTCATTCTACATTTCTTTTTCACACTTTAAATATAATTATGGATGTATGGAAGGCTGTTGTCCAATGTTAAGACCATTTATTCACTAAGAATTATCTGACATGTTTTCCATTTTGCTACTGGATTATCTGTGTGGTCCTTGAAGACTTCCAGTACTACCAATAAATCTGAGTTATGCATTGTTGTAAATGTTATCATTTCTTAATTCTGCCATAAACACTAAAATTGTGATGAGTGAACATCATCAATTACGTATCACCTACATGCTCTGATATAACTTTGATCTTCATAAGCCAAATCATGATTTACAGGGGAGTTTTAATTTCTGCTCAGTCTTGCAATTTGGGGTCCCAATACCTCCTGCATAAGAATCCATGCTCTTTTGCTTAAAAATTAATCTGCATGTAATCATTTTGAATAGAGTTGTATCAAATAAACTTGTATAAAAAAGAAAATTAGCAGCATTTCCTCAATATCAGAGTAAATTAAAATTATACATAATACCAAATTGTTATGATTGTTCTCAGTTATATTTCTATTGGTTAGTGTAAGTGTTAGCTATTTGTATACAACAAACATCCTAAATGTAAGTCCTTAAATGCAATGTCTTTATTAACAATTGGGGATTTTTCTGAGATCATGTGGTCTCCTTATGCATCTGTCATCAGCTTGAATCAACTCGGTAGGCTCTGCCAATCTTGGATGGGATTTTCAAAATACCAGGACAGATCTTTGTTGTCCTTAGGTGGGACACTGGTTTTTCCATCACATTTCCTTTCTTACACCTGTCTAGTTGACATGTGGCTGAGGCACTATTGCAACATAGTACAGCAGAAATGTCTCTAGAGACACCTTGATGCACACTACTAATCCCTCACTATCCTATTGCCAAGACAAACTACAAATCCTAAGCTCATCTCCTTTTAGAGGGTCTCTACTTCCACATCCGCCTCAGCAGCTTAATGATCTTCTTAGAGATGACTGAGGTCAAAGGACACTCACCCCTCAATACCATGGGCTACAGCTTCCAAGAAATCCATAGATACCAAAATCTGCCACTATAATAGCAACACTCTGTAGACAGCACATAGTGAACTAACCCAGAAATGTGCCAATTAAACTTTACATACAAAACGTAGGCCAGGGACTGGATTTCCTCAACATACATTAGTTTATCAACTTCCCTGTCCTTCAGTACCAATAGGGGTTGTTTTCAGAACACTCCACCCCTACAGATGTCAAAAGCCACTAATACTCAAGTCACTTCCGTAAGATGGTATACTATTTACATATAAACATCACAATCTTCCCTTGTACTTTATATATTTGATTATTTATTATATATTTCACTGCAGCATTTTTGAAAATATCAAGATATGGCATCGACCTACATGTTCGTCAGAGGATGAATGGATAATGTGGTGCTTCTACACAATGGGAGATGATTCAGCCATGAATCTCATGACAACTTCCTTGTCATTTGAGACAATATTGATGTAGCCAGAAGTCATTACGATACACGAAAGACAAATGTTACAAGATCTCACTCACACCTTGAATCTTAAATGTTTTCATACCAGCACTAGAATGATGATTATGAAGGACTAAGGCATTTGGGGTAGGGTGGTGGAGGAGATGTTGGTCAAATGACACAAACTGACAGTTCTGTATGGGGAATAAGATCAAGAGAACTACTGCAAATATAATTACTGCAGCTTCCTATATATTGTATTCTTAATAAATATTAAGAGTTCATATTAAGCATTCTCACCAATGCTCTTGTGAGGTAATGCACATGTCAATGTGATAATTTAGCTATTCCACAAAATAGTAGATTTTCAAAATATTAGATTACAAAGCAGAAATATGTCAAAATTTATCCATTAAACATTAAAAAATAGAGTGATCCACAAAGTGGTATTGGCAACATCCATATCAACTGGCACCACGTTGCAAAATAAAAATCTCTAAATCAACCTAGTTGTGTTCAGAACAAAACCTGCATTTGAACAAGAACCCAAGAGGTCCACATTCACCCTGAAGTAGATTTTCTGATCTACACTATCCCTTCTCTATCTCCCCCACTGGTGATATTTGTGCTAGGCGATGCTTCTGGTGAAACGTGCTGTGCATCATAGAAGGTTGAGGAGCATCTCTGTCTTCAACCCACTATGGACAGCACCACTTCTCCAGTTATAGCATCCAGAGTTTTATGTTGACATTGCCAAATGTCTCCTGGGTGCCTGATCACCCTGGTGGAGGACCAATGACCTAAAGCTTGAGAACTGGTAGCATTCTGACATAGTTCCAAACAAAACTCATCCTTATAAAGTTCATGGCTGTGGGCCAATGAAGGTTCAATGAACCTTTTGAGACTCAGTTCTCCTAATGAAAAACAACTGCTTGGTAGTGTTGACCTCATGTAATGGACATGTGTGGAAATTAAATTATAAATCCTTATAAGATTCTAAGTGTATAAAAAATCCAAATATATCTCATATGTGCCTAATGTTCAACATATTAAAATTCAAATTACATTTATTTACATGTGTTGTAAATTTAAACCCCTCTACACTAAATATCAATGGTGGAGGTAAAGTCCCATGATGACATACCAAATGCACACAGTTTTGTCCCTCTATAAAGAGAGAATAGTAATTTTATGGGTCATCAAGACTGTGTTATCACCACAAATCAAGGCTTTGCTATCCCAAATAACCTATCAAAGTCTGGTAACTCAGGTTTTGGAGAAAAATTGAAGCACCGGGCAATAGTGCTGAGGATGTGGGACCAGAAAGTAAGGAGAATTCATGCAAAGGAGTAGTAATGACTGGATTCATCTGATTTCTAACCTGGTCTCCTGAGTACTTAAATTGAACCAGAAACTTTCCTTTCTGATCAGAACAATGGCCATCAGGGAATTCAGTGGATCAGATGCTAAAGTAACAAGAAGAAATATGATTAATGAGCAGGTGGGGGGAATATATGAATACATCCTCAGGTGTTGTCTCCCAGAAGGTACACTCCCGACTGGACTGGGCCAGGTGGTTCATTTTGGAATTGTAAGTCTGGCTAAGGCACCAATGCTTCAATCCCTCCTCCTATGTGGTCTGGGCAGAGCTTCAGTCTCCATTATATCCATCCAAGGAGGCATCCAGATTTCCACATGAAAAACTTCTACTTATAGAACTCATCCAGATGAGTCTGAGATTCTGTTATGCACTGTGGGCAAAGTTCAAAAAGAATGGAAGGTGACAAAATTTACCTGGGGTCACCTGAGGACCCAGCCAGCCTAGCACAGAGCTGAGAGATCACTATAGTTGCCTACTTAACTAATTAATTGGTAATTTATTTAACATTTTATAGAGATGTTCCTTTTAAATCCTGCAATGCAGACAACTCCAATTGACAATTATGCAATGAAAATGGAAGTCTATTTGGACGAGACCAAATGAAGAAAGGATATAGGTATTTCCCATAAAATTATTGTATGTCCAAGCAGGTTTGCAATTAGGGGTGAGAAAAATTGTATGTAAGTTTGCAAGGATGTACAATGAAGGGAGGACATTTTCTTTACTTCTTAATTAGGAGGATGTTTTACCCTACTTTCTTATTTTTACAAAGTCAAAATTACTTCACTGTTAATAAACACTTCCTTTGAATATTATTAGTAAGGGACAAATTTCACAGTATCTTACCACATGAGAGGATTCACATGAACAAAATAATCTTTACTTGATAGGTAAAGTGGAAAAGTAAAGAGCTTGTCTTGCAGTTCTTCTATTCCTACTCAGGCTTAATATATTTTTGCATTTGTTGGCTCATTTATTTCTCTTTGCCATTTCCGATTTTTGCTCTGAGTTCTTTGCGTTAATGGAGACTGAGTGTGTTTACCTTTTTATTTCATTTTCCAAAAGAATAATGAAAGGCTTGTTCCCCTTAGTTTTCTCTCTGTAATTTAATCCCTTCATAGATGTATTTGGAGAGTAAATAGAAATAAACTTTATGTGTTCAAACAAGGCCATTATATTGATGACACAACTTCCCAGTTGCTTTTTAGATTTAGATTTAGATTTACTGCATGACCAGTAATTATCAGTTTCCTTTTATTCCTTTAAATTTTATATTATGTTTATTTTTTCTCATGTTTGCCTTGTGTTGCTCTTCTTATAAGTAACCATATTCACCTGCCTTCCTAGAAGCATGTGCTTTTTCATTAAACCAACACAAACCCACTTCCTTTCTTAAGCAAGCACATTTTATACTTAAAATCTTTATATTTGTAGCATTCCTCTTTGTGTACAATGTGTATATATGATTGATATCCTGGCATTACTGGGAGGAATGAATGAGATGATTTTTGCAATGCCCTATCTCACATGTGTGAGGACCATGAAGGGAGCTGTTGGAGTATTTTAATCATAGTTATCAGTTATTTTCAATATCATTTCTGCTGTGTTCAGTGTCAAAAGCACATTTGATTCTATTTATGTTTAAATAGAATAAAATAACTTTTGATAGTGCTTCATCCATTATGCCCCGAATACATAGCTGATTGTTATTTTATTTCAAGGTCTTGTCAAATAATCTCAAATTGCAGACTAGTGTCAATGGATAAGTTTATTGTTACTTCAGAATTGTTGCTTGAGAATTATTTTAGATTTTCATTCAATGTCATTTGTTAGTTTACTTGAATTGATATATTTACCTCATCATTATGTTTATGGAATAAACTCTTAATTTCTTAACTTTTTAGACCTTTCTAACTTTTCTCAGTATGGAAAAAAACACAAAACTGAACAAATAAGGTCAACTGATTTTATAATAAACAAATTAGAAAATAATGAAATAAAATGTTATGTCTATAGCCACCACAGGGATGGAGCCTATGAAGAAAGTACATAGATGTTCATACAGGGCCAATATTAAAGAATATTTTAAAAATGAGCACTCCTCAGGACTAGAGTCCTGCAGTTTGCCTATTTCAGGCTGGGAGTCACCTCTTAATATGGGCTTGATTCCACTTTGCTTATATTTTGTTCAGGATATTTGCATAATGTCCATCAAGGACAAAGAACTGTAATTTTCTTAAGAGTTCCTCTTTGACCATAACTCTTACAATATAGCTGTCTAAATCCTAAACAAAGAAGGAGATAAGGATAGATCACCTCTGCTCCATAAGGTGCCTACAAAGTACTGCAAGATTCCATGTACATGAGATATCTAAGATAATCAGACTCACAGATGCAGGGGATAGAGTGGTAGCATCATGAATGGAGAAGGGGACATGTGTAGTTTTTTGCCAATATATATAACTGTCACTGTGTATATAATAAAAAGTACAGATATATAATGTACAATATAGTGTACAGAGCTAAAAAAACACTACAATGAGCTTCAAAATTTACTATGAGGAAAGAGTTCATAGTATAGGACCTTAATAGAATAAAATTTAAAAAGCTGACACAGGATGTTCTTTGAATTGTTGTGGTGATGGTTTGACCACAGTTTGCATAAGTCTAAACTTACCCCAATGTACACAGTACTTATCTGGAGTTATCTGTATACCAACTATTCCTCAAGGAGTCAGGTTAAAACAAAGTAGAGAGGAAACATGAGAAAGAAAGACTCTGCATCATTAAAATCTTCACCTGTCTGCAGCAGCATGCAGGTCATGCCCTTCCTTCATATTCTCAGACAGGATGCTTCCTCACCTCCCACTTACTCACACATTCACCAGAATGGCTGTTGTCTGAAACATGATATGTGAATAAGCCCCATCCTCAGGGATTTTGCACTGCCCCTTCTTCTTGTTTTTTAATACCTACTTTTTATTATTATTTACTTCTGTAGGATATTTGCATAAGTTTTTTACTTCCAAAAGCATAAAAAGCCTACAAATTTATGTAATACAATGTGATTTTTAATAAATGTACACGTGGCATAATGTCAACTCTATTATCAAAATGTATCACATTTCTTTAAAGTGAAAACATTCAAAATACACTTTTCACTCTATTCCTTGCTAATTTCATTATCTATGTATAATCTTCCTCCTGGATCAGATTGTAAGGTCCTTTATATCTCACCACTAAAACTCCTTGTCTAAACACCACCAGAAAAAAATATTAGAACTCAATTTTAATTCCTCAAAAATATAAAAGAATTAGTTATTAAAACTGTAAAATATTCAATATATTGAGAGAACAATATAGACTTGGAGAGGAACTCTTAATGTTAGACAGCTCAGGGTACACATAAACTAAAACAAATAACATACAAAGGTAAACCCATCAAAATCACAGCAGATTTCTCAAAGGAAACCCTAAACAAAAGAAGAGCATGGAGTGAGGTTTTCCAGGAACTGCATGAAAATAACTTCAATCTTAGGATACTCTACCCAATATTCAAAATACGTGGAGCAATAAAAGTCTTCCATGATAAGCAGAAACTAAAACAATATATGACCACCAAGTCACTACCACAAAAGATTCTTCAAGGAATTCTGCACACAGGAAGTTTAAACAAATAAAACCATGAAAGAGCAATACCAAACCACAGGAGAAGAAAAGGCAAGAAAGTAGACAATAGCATTGATTCCACTGCACACAATCAAACCTTTAAACAACAAAGACAAATACATGACAGTGATCACCACATACCTATCAATAGTAACACTGAATGTTAATGGACTAAATTCACCCATCAAAAGACATTGATTGGCAAACTGGATTAAAAAGGAAGCTCCAACAACAGGAGACCCACCTCATCAACAGAAATAAGCACTGGCTGAGAGTGAAAGGCTGGAAGAAGATTTACCAAGCCAATGGTCCCCAAAAACTGGCAGGGGTAGCAATACTTATCTCGGACAAAGTAGACTTCAAGCTTACATTGATCAAATGAGATAAAGAAGGACACTCCATACTAATAAAAGGAAATAACAATTATCAACTTATATGCACCCAACATCAATGCACTCAATTTCATCAAACATACTCCAAAGAACTTAAAAACATATATAAACTCCAACACAGTAATAGTGGGAGACCTTAATATCTCCCTATTACCAATAGATAGGTCATCCAAACAAAAAATCAATAAAGAAATCCTACTCCAAAAAGGAGAACTATAGGCCAATCTCCTTAATGAACATTGATGCAAAAATCCTCAACAAAATAATGGCAAATCGAATTCAGCAACACATCAAAAAGATTATTCACCACGACCAAGTAGGCTTCATCCCAGGGATGCAGGGGTGGTTCAACATACGAAAATCAATAAACGTAATAAACCACATTAACAGAAGCAAAGCCAAAAACCACTTGATCATCTCAATAGATGCAGAAAAAGCCTTTGATAAGATCCAACATCATTTCATGATAAAAGCTCTAAAAAAACTAGGAATAGAAGGAAAGTTCCTCAACATTATAAAAGCTATATATGACAAACCTACAGCCAGCATTATACTTAACGGAGAAAAATTAAAACCATTCCCTCTAAAATCAGGAACCAGACAAGGATGCCCACTATCTCCACTCCTATTCAACATAGTACTGGAATTCCTAGCCAGAGCAATTAGGCAAGAAGAAGGATTAAAGGAATACAAATAGGTAAAGAAACTGTCAAAATATCCCTATTTGCAGACGACATGATCCTATACCTTAAAGACCCAAAAAACTCTACTCAGAAGCTTCTAGACATCATCAATAGCTATAGCAAGGTAGCAGGATATAAAATCAACATAGAAAAATCATTAGCATTTCTATACACTAACAATGAGCAAACGGAAAAAGAATGTATGAAAACAATTCCATTTACAATAGCCTCAAACAAAATCAAATACCTAGGTGTAAACCTAACAAAAGATGTGAAAGACCTCTACAAGGAAAACTATACACTTCTGAAGAAAGAGATTGAGGAAGACTATAGAAAGTGGAGAGATCTCCCATGCTCATGGATTGGTAGAATCAACATAGTAAAAATGTCTATACTCCCAAAAGTAATCTACATGTTTAATGCAATTCCCATCAAAATTCCAATGACATTCATCAAAGAGATTGAAAAATCTACTGTTAAATTTATATGGAAACACAAGAGGCCACGAATAGCCAAGGCAATACTCAGTCAAAAGAACTATGCAGGAGGTATCACAATACCTGACTTCAAACTATATTACAAAGCAATAATAATAAAAACAGCATGGTACTGGCACAAAAACAGACATGAAGACCAGTGGAACAGAATAGAGGATCCAGATATGAAGCCACACAACTATAAGCAACTTATCTTTGACAAAGGAGCTAAAAATATACGATGGAGAAATAGCAGCCTCTTCAACAAAAACTGCTGGGAAAACTGGTTAGCAGTCTGCAAAAAACTGAAACTAGATCCATGTATACCACCCTATACCAAGATTAACTCAAAATGGATCAAGGATCTTAATATCAGACCCCAAACTCTTAAGTTGATACAAGAAAGAGTAGGAAATACTCTGGAGTTAGTAGGTATAGGTAAGAACTTTCTCAATGAAACCCCAGCAGCACAGCAACTAAGAGATAGCATAGATAAATGGGACCTCATAAAACTAAAAAGCTTCTGGTCATCAAAAGAAATGGTCTCTAAACTGAAGAGAACACCCACAGAGTGGGAGAAAATATTTGCCAACTATACATCAGACAAAGGACTGATAACCAGAATATACAGGGAACTTAAAAAACTAAATTCTCCCAAAACTAATGAACCAATAAAGAAATGGGCAGGTGAACTAAACAGAACTTTCTCAAAAGAAGAAATTCAAATGGCCAGAAAACACATGAAAAAATGCTCACCATCTCTAGCAATAAAGGAAATGCAAATTAAAACCACACTAAGATTCCACCTCACCCCTGTTAGAATAGCCATCATCAGCAACACCACCAACAACAGGTGTTGGCGAGGATGCGGGGAAAAAGGAACCCTCTTACACTGTTGGTGGGAATGTAGACTAGTACAACCACTCTGGAAAAAAATTTGGAGGCTACTTAAAAAGCTGGACATCGATCTACCATTTGATCCAGCAATACCACTCTTGGGGATATACCCAAAAGACTGTTACTCCAGAGGCACCTGCACATCCATGTTTATTGCGGCACTATTCACAATAGCCAAGTTATGGAAACAGCCAAGATGCCCCAGCACTGACGAATGGATTAAGAAAATGTGGTATCTATACACAATGGAATTTTATGCAGCCATGAAGAAGAACGAAATGTTATCATTCGCTGGTAAATGGATGGAATTGGAGAACATCATTCTGAGTGAGGTTAGCCTGGCTCAAAAGACCAAAAATCGTATGTTCTCCCTCATATGTGGACATTAGATCAAGGGCAAACACAGCAAGGGGATTGGACTATGAGCACATGATAAAAGCGAGAGCACACAAGGGAGGGGTGAGGATAGGTAAGACACCTAAAAAACTAGCTAGCATTTGTTGCCCTTAATGCAGAGAAACTAAAGCAGATACCTTAAAGCAACTGAGGCCAATAGGAAAAGGAGACCAGGAACTAGAGAAAAGGTTAGATTAAAAAGAATTAACCTAGAAGGTAACACCCACGCACAGGAAATCAATGTGAGTCAATGCCCTGTATAGCTATCCTTATCTCAACCAGCAAAAACCCTTGTTCCTTCCTATTATTGCTTATACTCTCTCTACAACAAAATTAGAGATAAGGGCAAAATAGTTTCTGCTGGGTATTGAGGGGGGGAGCGGGAGGGGGTGGAGTGGGTGGTAAGGGAGGGGGTGGGGGCAGGGGGGAGAAATAAACCAAGCCTTGTATGCACATATGAATAATAAAAGAAAAATGAAAAAAAAAAAAAAAAGAAATCCTACAACTAAATCACACCATAGATCAAATGGACATAGATGATGTCTACAAAATATTTCATCCAACTTCTGCACAATATACATCCTTCTCAGCAGCCCATGGAACCTTCTCCAAAACTGATCATATCTTAGCACACAAAGCAAGCCTCAACAAATATAACAAAATAGAAATAATCCCACGCATTTTATCTGATAACAATGCATTAAAACTAGAAATCAACAACAAAAACAGCAGTAAAAAACATGCAAACAATTGGAAGCTGAACAACACATAGCTCAATGATCAATGGGTCATTGATGAAATAAAAGAGTAAATTAAAAGGTTCCTAGAAGTTAATGAAAATAAAAACACAACCTTCCAGAACCTAAGGGACACAGCAAGGCTGTCCTAAGAGGAAAGTTTATAGCCTGAGTGCATATATTAAAAGGAAAGAAAGATCCCAAATCAATGATCTAATATTATAGCTCAAACTCCTAGAAAAACAAGAGCAAGAAAATCCCAAAATAAGGAGAAAGAAAGAAATAATTAAAACAGGGCTGAAATCAATGAAATAGAAACAAAAAAACCATACAAAGAATCAATGAAATAACAAGCTGTTTCTTTGAAAAAATAAAAAAGATTCACAGACTCCTGGCAAACCTGACTAAAATGAGGAGAGAAAAACCCAAATCAGTAAAATCAGAAATGCAAAAGGGGAGATAACAACAAACACCACAGAAATCCAAGAAATCATCAGAGACTACTTTGAGAGACTATATGCTAATAAATTTGAAAATTTTGAGAAATGGACAGACTTCTAGATACTTATGACCATCCAAACTGAACCAAGAGGATATTAATCACCTGAATAGATCTATAACACAAAAAGAAATTGAATCAGTAATCAAGAGTCTCCCAAAACAGAAAATTCCAGAACTTGATTGATTCACTGCTGAATTCTATCAGACCTTTAAAGAAGAACTGATGCCAACCCTCCTTAAACTGTTCCATGAAATAGAAAGGGAAGGAGCTCTGCCTAACTCGTTTTATGAAGCCAATATTACTCTCATCCCAAAACCAGACAAAAACACCTCCAAAAAGGAGAACTACAGGCCAATTTCCTTAGTGAATATTGATGCAAAAATCCTCAATAAAATAATGACAAACCAAACCCAACAACATATCAGAAAGATCATCCACCATGACCAAGTGGGCTTCATCCCAAGGGTGCAGGGGTGGTTCAATGTACACAAACCTATAAATGTAATACAGCACATTAATAGAAGCAAAGAGAAAAACCATTTGATCATCTCAATAGATGCAGAAAAAGTCTTCAACTAGATCCAAGTAAACTAAGAATAAAAGGAACATACCTCAACATTGTAAAGGCTATATATGACAAACCTACAGCCAACATCATACTTAACAGTGAAAAACTGAAACCATTTCCCCTAAAATCAGGAACAAGACAAGGGTGCCCACCAGTCCCACTACTTCTCAATATAGTACTGGAATTTCTAGCCAGAGCAATTAGGCAAGAAGAAGAAATAAAAGGAATTCAAATAGATAAAGAAACTGTCAAAATATCCCCATTTGCAGACAAGATGATCCTATACCTTAAAGACGCAAAAAAACTACCTAAAAACTCCTACACACCATAAACAGTTATAGCAAGGTGGCAGGATACAAAATCAACTTACAAAAATCATTAGCTTTTCTATACAAAAACAATGAAAAAATTGAAAATAATATATGGTAACAAATCCATTCACAATAACCTCAAAAAATCAAATACCTAGAAGTAAATTTAATAAAGGATGTGAATGACCTCTACAAGGAGAATTACAAACTCCTGAAGAAAAAGATCATGGAAGACTGCAGAAGATAGAAAGATCTCCCATGCTCATGGATGGGTAGAATCAACATAGTAAAAATGGCTATACTACCAAAAGCAATCTAATGTTTAATGGAATTCCCATCAAAATCCCAATGACTTTCATCCCAGAGATTGAAAAATTTACCTTAAAGTTCATGTGGAAACACAAGAGACTGCAAATAGCCAAGGCAATACTCAGCAAAAAGAGCAATGCTGGAGGTATCACAATACCCAACTTCAAACTATATCACAAAGCAATGGCAATAAAAAACAGCATGGTACTAGCACAAAAACAGACATGAAGACCAATGGAACAGAATACAGGACCCAGATATGAATCCATACAGCTATACCCACCTTGCATTTGACAAAGGTCCCAAAAATGTACAACGGAGAAAAGACAGCCTCTTCAACAAATGTTGCTAGGAAAAATTGATTATCCATCTGCAAGAAACTGAAACTAGATCCATGTCTATCACCCTGTACTAGTATCGACTCAAAATGGATCAAGGACTTTAATATCAGACCTTGAAACTCTGAAGTGGTACAGGAAAGAGCAGGAAATACTCTGGAAGTAATAGGTATAGCAAGGACTTCCTCAGTAGGACCCCAGCAGCTCAGCAACTAAGAGAAATGATGGACAAATGGGACTTCATAAAATTAAAAAGCTTCTGCACAACAAAATAAATGGTCTTTAAACTGAAAAGACCACCCACAGAGTGGGAGAAAATATTTGCCATCTACACATCAGACAAAGAGCTGATAACCAGAAAATACAGGGAACTTAAGAAACTAAACTCTCCTAAAATCAATGAACCCATTAAGAAACAGGCAACTAACAGAACTTTCTCAAAAGAAGACATTCAAATGACCAAAAAACACGTGAAAAAATGCTCACCATCAAAGGAAATCCAAATCAAAACCACACTAAGATTCTACCTCACCCCTGTCAGAATAGCCATCATCAAAAACACCACCCAAACAGGTGTTAGTGAGGAAGCGGGGAACAAGGAACACTTGTACACTGCTGGTGGGAATGCAAGCTGGTGCAACCACTCTGGAAAAAAATTTGGAGGCTACTTAAAATCTAAACATAGACCTGCCATATGATCCAGCAATCCCACTCTTGGGGATATACCGAAAGGAATGTGACACAGGTTGCTTCAGAGGCACTTGTACACCCATGTTTATCACAGCTCTATTCACAATAGGCAAGTTATGGAAACAGTCAAGATGCCCCACTACTGACTATGGATTAAGAAAATGTATTTATACACAATGGAATTCTACTCAGCCCTGAAGAAGAATGAAATCTTATCATTTGCAAGTAAATAGATGGAACTAGAGAACATCGTCCTGAGCGAGGTTAGCCAGGCTCTGAAGGCCAAAAATCATGTGTTCTCTCTCATATGTGGACTTTAGATCAAGGGCAAATACAGCAAGGGAATTGGACTTTGGTCACATGATAAGGTGAGAGAACACAAGGGAGGTATGAAGATAGGGAAGAAACCAAAAAAAAATATGATAGCATTTGATGTTCTCAATGGAAAGGAACTAATGCAGAAATTTGACAGTGACAGAGGCCAATAGGAGAAGCCCCGGGACCAGGAGCTAGAGAAAAGGTTAGTTCAAGTAGAATGAACTTAGAATGTAACACATATGTACATGAAAGCAATGCTAGGAATCTCTCTGTATAGCTATCTGTATCTCAACTAGCAAAATCCCTTGGCCCTTCTTATTATTGTTTACACTCTCTCTTCAACAAAATTAGAGATAAGGGCAAAACAGTTTCTGTCTAGAAGTGAGGGGGTGAAGGCGGAGAGGGAGGGGGTGGGAGAAAGGAAGGGTGTTGGGGGAAGGGGGGAGAAATGAGCCAAACATTGTATGCACATATGAATAAAAGATATAAAAAAATCTAAACATAGAACTGACCATGGTTTTGTTTCTTATTGTCAGAGTTGTTTTTCTTATTCAGCAAAGTTTCCACACTAACTATCATAACCAATAGCATAAGCTGATTATCTAATACATGATTCCAAGTGAAATCTACATACAGACAAATTGGAAGCAGTAGATTGATTGATTTACCCTCTTAATCAGTGATGAACTGAAATATAATGAGACAAATGCCCAGCATTTTCCTTGTAGTACTTTTTCATTTCTTAAATTTTTTAATTTTTTTTTCTTTGTGGTATGAGGATTTGGATGTAAAGCCTCACGGTTGCCAGGCAGGTACTCTATCACCTGAGCCACTCTACCAGCCCCTTTTTATTGTTGTCTGTGGATGCACTGTTGCATTTACAAAAGTTCTTATAATATACAAAATATACTTGCATTCACCCCTCCATCATTCTCATTTATACCATCTTCTCATTCCTTGTATAGTTTCAACAAGTCTCATTTTTCCATTTACATCCATGTGTACCCAGTGTTTCCACCATATTGGCCACCTTACACACTTTCCCTGCCTCCTCCCCCTCCCATTGGTACCATCCTCCCAGGCAGGACCCGTTCTGCCCTACTGTTCTACAATTTTGTAAAAGAAAAAAAAATGACATATTTGTTTGTTTGAGATAGCTATACAGGGAATTTCCTTGTGACATTTCCATGTATACATGTGTTACAACCCCAATTGTATTTCTATACACTGGATTCATTTCTCACACAGTAAACAGATTACATTTGAAATATAGAATGTTGCTTTCATGTCACATGTTTCTTCCTTAACAATTGCATGACATGTTTACATTTTACTATTGAATTGAATTACTACTGTTGAATTTTACTATTTAACCTGTTTCTGCTCAAAAACTTTCACTTCTGCCAATAAAAATGCATCCTTCTACTGTCCTAGATGAAATTTTCTATCCTTTTTGAATTTTGTCATAATTATTAGAGGGATGATGAGTGAACAATATCAACCTTATATCTGTCCTCAATGCTCAGAACAACTTCCATCATTGTAATTAAAGCACACCTCACAGGAGAGCTTCAATTCCTACATAGTCATGTGATTTCATGTCTCAAGCTTTCCTGCATAAATATCCATGATCACTTTACCAGGAAACTGATTTCCATGTAGTCATTTTTAAATACAATTACATCAAACAAACTTCAATAAAAGAGCAATTGTGAATGCTGTCTTTAAGTATGAGAGAAAACATCAAGAATTCTAAGTAGCAGATTACTTTATTTACCTTCAGTTGTATCCTTTTTGGTTATTGCTAAGTTTAGCCACTGCTGCATAACAGGTATCATACAAGCAAGGAGTGTGTTATAGAATTGTTTATTACCAATAGAAAGATACATTGTGGATTTGTTCTAAACTGGGCTGTTCACCCATGCACCTGTTGCCAGGTGAGTGTCAGCTGAGGAGGCTCTGCTGTTCTTTGTTGGGCTTTCTAAGGTATTGAGGACTGAGCTGAGTGCTGATTGATCTTACGATGGCTGTGTATGGGTTATCCAAAGCTACAGAAATTCTTCTCCTGAGGTCAACTTCCTCTCACCCTAGGTAAATACTCCTTCTCTTCCCATTGCCTCCAGTTCACTGTCTGCAGGCAAATAAGAAATAAACCTTTTTCCTTCCACATCCTACATAGATCCTGGAACAACATTCCTAACACAGCATTTAACATAGTTCAATATCTCTGCTCTGATAACATGGACGACATCCTCACATAAAATTATTTTACTTTTGATGCATTTCTCATTAACATTCTCATAAGATTTACATCATGGTACTGGGACTTTTCAAAATATATATTTAGTTATTTATTTTGAAGAGTTTTACATGTTCATATTTCTGTATTCAACAATTCCCAAGCTACACTTATTTATTTTTAAGAGTTTTACATGTTCATGTTTCTATATTTGGCAATTCCAAAACTTGTGAATGTAATCAGTAATAAGCACAGAAAATTATATTCAAAGATATTCATTCTAAGTTGTTCATCAATATGAAAAAGGGGAGCCACTTAACTATCCAACAATAAGAGGATGATTGAATAAATGAGGGAGCCTTGGTACTATGGAGGTGCTGTGTTTCCAATTAAAGATGAGACTTTTGAATTCTTTTTAAGGGAAAAATGATTGCAAAAACTTAATAAAATACAAGGCTCAGTAAGGGTATCTTATTACCATAATTGTGCAAAAAACAAATTTTACTTTTAGAAGGTGTTGGAAGAAAATGCATCAAAAGGATATTTTTGCTCTATTTCAAGGGAACAGAATTTCAAATGTAAATAGACAATAAGGACACAGGAGTTGGATAGGGAAGGGAGAGCTGGGGCAAAAGTTTCAATGTCCTCGATGTGAGGAATGTAGAAGTGGAAGTTCTTGAAAACTGTTGGTTCACAGAAAGGATAGCACAGTATGATGCTCAAGGACTTCTTCTGGAGTCTTTTTCAGGTGCAAATATGTTTCTTGACCACCACATCTTTAGTTTTACAGAATGAAAGAAAATTCCCATTTTGTCCATCAGAACCCTTGTGGCAATTCTGAGTATTTTTGTCCTCTACTTCAGTTGTTCCCCTCTTAGTCTTCTAAGTATTCAAGTCATTTGATTTTACACAAATTCCATTAAAAAATAACCTTCTAAAACTGAATTGCTTATTTTGAAACATATGTTTTATGTAATGTGACATTTTACTTTTTGTTTATTTATTAATTTTATTGTTGTGATGGGGATACATAGTGACATTTATAAAACTCCTTGCAATTTATCAATATATCATAGTTGAATTTATAACATATTAGCACTTTATGTTACCACCTATTAATTGAACATTGAACATATTTGTAGAGCAAGGTGTGATATTTTGGTACATGTATACAATGTGTCATAGTCTAAACAGGGTGATTAGCATTTCAATGCTCTGAAATATTTGTTATTTATTCTGTTGGGAACATTAATTCCTTATAGTCTAGCTATGTTGAAATATTCATTGCTATTGTTAACTATAGTCAACATATAGTACTTTAGAACACTAGAACTAAGTATTTTTTTATCTCCTCATCATCTCTTTCTGCTTCCTCAACCCATGAGTCTTCCCAGTTTCTGGGAACCAGTAAGATATTATGATCTATGAGATTAGCATATCTACCTCCGGTACATCAGTGAAAATTCAGTGTGCCTGACATGTTTCTCTTAACCTAAATTCCTCAAGGATTACTGGTTGCAGTGATATTCACAATAGACAATGTATGGTATAAGCCTAAGTGATCATCAACAGAGGAATGGAAAAAGACACCATGGTCTATATAAATATTAGAACAATATTCAGCTATTGAATCAGAATGAAATCCTATTGTTTGTAGAATACAGACATTTGTGGTTCTTTTTTGGATCTCTTACATATGTGACATGTTACATAAAATTCTAACAGTGGGAACAGTGCATCAAGTCACAGATGGCTTCAGGTACAAGTAACAGAAACACAAACCAAAATAGCAGCTGAAATAAATTCAAGTTTGATTTTTTTCATCACCAGAGATCTCAAGTTATAGAAACCAAGGCCAGTCTGACAGGTGCATGACATTGTGAAGGATTTGGTCTTATTTTTATTTGTCTTTCTTTGGAAATAGGGTTTTGTTATACACACAAAGCTGATGTGGAACTCCCTACTTTACTGAGGCCATAATCCACTCAATCTTTGTAGTGTTGCAGGCAGACACCACCACACCCCACATTTTCTAATTTTCTGTACTATCACTCCAACATGTGTTTTTTCATCATCATGACCTCAGAATAGATGCTGCTTCATCTCCAGACATTGAAACCAGATACAAGGTAGGAAGACTGGAAAAAGAATGAAAGATGAGATTTTCTAAAAATCAAACTTTAGCTTTGAATACATATGAGAAAAGTGCCACATAAAAAATCTCAGTGAGTTTTCACTAAATGAATACACTCTGTGTAAACAAAAGCCAGTCCAAGGGAAAAATCTATCCAGTCACACAGAAATTTCTTATGCTCATTACAGATCCCACTCCTGCATCTGAGGTAACAACTATCTACAATAATAATGATGTAGAAATGTAGATAACCTGTTGACACTTTTAAGCTTCATATAAATAGAATTATGCAATATGTATTGTTGAACCTGCTTTCCTCCACTCAATAACACACTTGTGAGTCTGCATTATGTTCAGACAGATAATGTCTTTTTTCTTACTTTCAATTTTTATTAATGTTCTAAAGGTACATTTTGACATTTGCAAAATTTCCTACAATACAACATTATTGAATTCATCTCCTCCCTCATTCTCCTTTATTACAACTCCCCCCATTCCTGAAATAGTTTCAACAGGTCTCATTTTCTCAATTTTCATACATGAGTACACAATATTTTCTGGTTTTCAAATAAATGCACATACAGACATCAGCCTGCACCTCCTTTGTCACAATTGGGCATGATGTAGTAGGTAGAATAATTTCCATGCTTGGTCCCCACAACCTATGAATGTGCTAGTCTAATTATCTAGGGGAAATGTAGTGGTAGATAAAATTTAGGTATCTAATAAATTGCCAACAGAAAGGAACATTATCCTAAACTACCTATGTGAGACCAAGAAATCACAAAAAACTTCACAATTATAGGCAATAACAACAGGAAATGTCAGAATAATGCAATATCAAAAAAATTCAATATGCCACTGCCTGCTATGAAGATGGTAGAAGGGGCCATGGACCAAGGGGTGTGGATGACCTCCAATGCTGGAAAAGGGAATGAAAAGGATTCTCTCTCACAGCCTCTTGGAAGGAAAAGTCCTGTACAGCCCTTAGATTTTAACCCAATAAAATGCATACAGGATTTGCAACCTTAAGAACTGAAAGGTAGTAAATTTGCTTTTTATCAGCTCACTAAGAGCCACCATCTTGCTCAGGAGTCTTCCCAATCACCTTCATATCTCTGTTCCCCAGATGGTGCATAGAGGTTTTCAGCATGGGGGTGACCCTGGTGTACCTTACCAAGGCTGTGAGACATGTGCTAGAAACAGATTGGCTGAGCAACTGAGATAGGTCCCAAGGCCGTGGCTAAAGTTTACATCTTAAATATCCCCGCAGGCTCAAGAGCTACAAGACATTTGCTCCAGGTTGGCACTGTTAGAAAGTGGTAGAACCGTGAAAACGTGGTGCCTGGAGGAGGGGCTATGGTCATTGAGGACATGCCCTGAAGGGGATACTTGGACCCCAGTGTCTTCCTGTGTTTTTTTTCCTGGTCAGGAGCTGAGTAGATTCTCCCCACACTACCATGATGTGTTTCCCTAGCAACAAAGTCACAGAAACAACTCACCATGGGCAGGATCCTCCAAAAGTATAGCCAAAGAGAGAGTCCTCTCACTATCAGTTGACTCTTTCAGGTATTCAGCTGCAGTAATGGAAGCCTAACTGATGCAACAGTGTTAGGGGAAAAGGAGTCCTTTTGAAAAGGGCTTTTTACTGTCCTTCAAGTAATGAAATTCTCAGGGTAAAAGAAAATCTGAGAATAAAAGAAGAAAATACTAGCAAGTGGTAAGATAGTGATCACAGAACATGCCACAATGTATAAATGAGTTTAAGTCTCAAAACTTCAGGGAAGATCACAAAGAAGCTTGAGACTTCCATGTATTAAAAAAGGGAAGAAGTAGAAGGTGGTCACCTATTTTAAAGCAACATTTCTAGATCAAACTTCCATTTGTACTGATGCCCTCCTAGTCTCTCCATGACAGGTAGAGTCATAAAGATGGAAAGTCAGATGCCAACATTTATTATTGTCCCAATTCCACTTATTTAATTATCCAACTTTTACATCAATTATACAACTTTTTACAATTATACAACTTTTTTACAGAAACAAGGGAATCTGTATTTGATCAGTGCACACCATATATGTATGTGAAAATATCACTCTGAAACTTTTACAAATGTAAATTAATACATGTTATTAAAAATAAATATACTCAAATATAGAATAGTTCCATCAACTCAAGGATCCTGAGTGTTCCCTTATTATGCCCCATCCACCTCCCTGAGCTTCCAGTTCCTGACCCTAAAGAAATTCCCTCTGTTCATCATTTGTATATTGTTATCATTTCAGTAATGCTAGCCAGAATATGAAATATTCACCTGGGAAGGTCAGGGGAGGTGATACTGCTAGGTACTGTTTTGTGAGTGGCTATAGTAAGCACTGAGAACATCGAACTGAATTAGGAATAGGACCTTAAACATGATAACAAAGCCTAATGTGTAGCTATAAAACACCCTAATAGGATAAAATATGCATTATCAGGAAGGGAAGCTATGAACTGATAAAACAAATGGTAAGCACATGGTGAAAACTGTCACCTCAAATTTATTTCATAAAACATTATGAATGATGTGACAATTTTATTGATGAATATTTGAAGATGTGGGATCAGGACTTCAGGAATATCAAAAAATGTGGGATTCCCATTTGAGTGTGGAAGAATGTTCAATTTTGTAATAGCCAAATTTCTAGATTAAATTTCCATCCTTACTAATCTCTCTCTTAGCTTTTGTACAGAACACCAGGTCCTAATGATGGAAGGTCAGGTATCAACATTTGTTATTTTCCCAATTCTGTTATTCTAATTATCCAACTTCTTAAATTTATCTGGAAAACAAAATTCATCACAAACTTCTGTATACCTACATGATCCCAGGATCACAGGAAATTATCAGCATGATAGCATTGTTTTTATTTACTTGACTTTTTAAGGAAAGTGTGTTAGGTTGATTTTATGCAAAGGGTATAATATGAGTTCATATGGCTATGTGGGGAATTTGAAAAGGAGTTATGAGTACAAGCCACAATTTGAACTGCTGGCTCTGATTATTTTTTCATTCTTATTTTAATTAAATTTTTCATTTTAAGAGTAGTGGAAGTGACAAAGAGCATCCCAGGTGGTTTCACTGAGTTTCCACAAGAGTAACACTGACCAAAACTAAAGAACAATATTTAATCCAGGATATCAATACTGACAAAGAAATGAAATCAGCATATCAAAGGGACACCTGCTCACCCATGTTTACTGTGACACTGTTCACAATAGCTATGGTATTCACTTAAACTTAGTGTCAGAGGATGAGTGAATAAAGAAAATATGGAAATATGCACATGGAATATTATTTAACTCTGAAATAATTGAAATCCTCCAGTTTGTGGCAACCTGGTTGGAAATGGAGAATGTTATGCTAAGTGAAATAAGTCACATGTACAGTCATATACTACATGCACTCTCACATAAGTTAAAGTTGTTATTTAAAGTCCACCTGGAGATGCAGAATATTGATTATTAGAAGTTGGAAATGAGAGATTTGACAGAGGGAGGATTGACATGGTGAGTGCATGCTGTATGCATGTGTGGGAAAAAGTGCACTATATACATGATAATAATAAAATACAGAACAATTACATGAACTCTGTGATTCCCAACATGACCCTTTTATAGCCAGTTTTCTTTCTTCTTTGGCTCAGTGCTAGACCCATAAAACACACCAATCTATGCATTTATATGTCATCATCATTTCAATATTGCTACCTAGAGTATAAAATATCTGTCTTGGAAAGGTGGTGCACTGAATTCCTCAGGGGACCTGTGTGCCTGTGGCTATAATAGGCACTATGTATACTCAGCCAAACTAGAACCAGCATCCTAAAGAGGAGAGTAAAATCAGATCACCCTCTACATCAGATCTTAATACACTATATCCAGAAAGATAGTTAAGTAAGTAGTACACACAGGAATGATGAACACAAATGACAAACTGTGGTCTCAGATTTTCTTCCACTTTAAAATTTTACATAGGTCTGAATTTTTCTTCAACAGGGAAAAACTTATGATGATTTAAAGAAAGTCATTGATTGTGATCTATGCCATTTGATATGAAATTATTCCTCAATATATGTCCCATGTGAAAAGTAGAGATTTCTGATCTAGAGATGGAAAAACTTTGGAAAAATTTGAAAATGATATAATGAAGAGGATTGGATGACATGGAGAGGACCAAGTGTAATAAAGCAATTTTGTAATTAAGGTGTATAGAGAAGATAAAATGACAGAAATAGAAACTCCAAGGTAAAAGAGAAGTAATGCAGTCTACTACCACCATCTGATGAAAGAATCCCAGGTATGAGCCTGAGGATTTGTATCCTTCATTCATGAGCAGTTCAATCCCTGAATAAGGGCTGATTTTAGAACTTCCAACTCAAAAAGTCTTTTCTGAGCCCTCTTGATGTCCTTATACCTCAGACTGCAGATGAAGGGGTTCAGCATGAGGGTGACCACAGTGTACATCACCAAGGCTCTTGCTGTTGAGAGTGAGTCTTGGGTCACAGCAGAACCAAGGTAGACACCTATGACTGTGCAATAAAAATGGAGACCATTGACAGGTGAGATGTGCAGGTGGAAAATGCTTTGTACTTCCCCTGTGCTGAAGAGACTGTGCATATACAGCCAAAGATTTGAGAGTAAGAGTAAAGCACACCTGCAAGGGGAAAACAAACCAGCAGGTATAGCTCCTGAATAAATCAACACATCACTAACAAAGGTGTCAGAGCAGGCAAGGTGGACCACGTGATTGAGTTCACAGAAAAACTGGAAAATTTTCAAGCCTTCTGTAAAGCCACAACACCACTAGGCGTTGTAATATGGAAAGGACACCCATGGCCCAGCACACCAGAACCAGCAACAAAGAGTACTAGGGGAATTCATGATGACTTTGTAGTGTAGAGGGTGACAGATGGCCACAAACCAGTCATAGGCCATCACTGTTAGCAGAAAGATGTCCATCCCTGACAAGAAAAGTTAAAAATGCATTTGGGTGATGCAGGACTTACAGTTGATGGCCTTGCTCTGTGTATATATATTCACCACCACTTTTGGAACAGTTGTGGATGGTAAACAGATGTCCACAAAGGACGGGTTGGAGAGGAAGAAGTACACAGTTTGTGCAGATGGGTGTCTAAGATTGTGACCAAAATGATGAGCCAGTTCCCAAGCACTGTGGTCAAGTACATGGACATGAACAGTCCAAAAAGGACTTGCTGCACAGTGTGTCATCTGAAATTCCCAGAAGAAATTCTAAAATCAGTGTTTCATTCTCTGACTCCCTGTCATTAATTTCACTAACAAAAAGTGAGATAAAAGAGATCAGAAATGGCGAACAGGACACAGATGCAGGCTGCATGAGCTTCGTGAATCAGGGACCTTTCTGAGATGCTGGAGACACACTTGGCTGAGGTAAAGCACCAGGGAGAGCTGAAAGTTCAGCATCCTGAACTCCTAGGTCATGGAAGGCTTCTCCACACCACAATACACTGAAAGAACAGGTGGCTGCCACACCCACCCCACAACTGCCCAGTGGCCCACCGACCTGCCAGGCCTCCACCCCAGAGGCCTACCAGGCTGCCGCCCACTGGCATGCCAGGCCATTGCCCTGCCAGGCCACTGCCCACCAGCCTGCTGGGCTGCCATCCACCTGCCAGCCTGCTGGCAAACCGGCCACCACCACACAGGAGGGCTCCAACACCACCAGACACTGGCTCCAAAGCTGCCGAGGAGATGCAGACAAACATGACTGGATGCTAAAGGAGTAACACCAGAACTAATAAGCTGAACTTCTATTATTCCTAAACCAGGGATTTTTTTAAATTCACTTTTTTCTTTTCTTTAAGTGTTTGTTTGTCTTTTTCACTGTTTTATTGTCCACCATCTCTCCCTGTTGATTTCTTTGGTTCTCCATTTTTTATTTTTTCTTCCTTTTTCTTTTTCATTTTTCTCCTTCTTTCTTGGTTTTGTTAGTTTTACTATTGTAAGTCAGCTAATATTAAATTACACATAGACTAAGGACAAAAAGAGTACCAAGTAGAATGATGGGAAGACAAAAAAGGGATGGAAACAATTCTTCCCCAAAAAGTAAATTAGTACAGGATTCAGAGGGAAATGAAGAAAATGGATATCCAGATCCAGACTCCAACAAAACAAAGATAAACTATACCAACTATACCAAGGAACCCAATGAAACCCACAAGAACACCCTGAAAGAAGAAATCCTAAAAGTAATCAATGAGAATTTCATAGAGATGTTACTAGACATGGTCAACCAAAATGTACAGGAGGCACTCAAGAAATTACAAGACAACAAAAATAAAGAATATGAGAAAACACAAAGACAAATAAATGAAATCAGAGGAGCCCTAAATAAACACCAAAGTGAAACAGATAACACCATAAATAGAGAGATAAATGAATTAAGGATGAAAATTGACAATATTAAAGAAGAAGTGACCCATGTTATGGAAAACCTCAGAAAAAAGAATGCAACAGAAATACAAAACAAAATAGAAGGCCACTCCAGCAGACTACAACAAGCAGAAGACAGAATCTCAGAACTCAAAGATGAAATGGTAATTAAAGGAAATGCTGAAGAACTCTTAGTCAGACAACTCAAGACCCATGGGAGGAATATGCCAGAACTCACCGACTCCATCAAAAGACCAACCCTGAGAATCATGGGCATTGTAGAAGGAGAAGAGGTGCAATCAAAAGGAATGTGTAATATATTCAACAAAATAATAACAGAAAATTTCCCAAATCCAGAGAAAACTATGTCCATTCAGGTACAGGAAGCCTCCAGAACACCAAACAGACTTGACCAAAATAGAACTACCCCATGACATATTATCATTAAGACAAGTGCAGGACAAGAGAAAGAATATTGAAGGCTGTAACAGAGAAAAAACAAATAACATACAAAGGTAAACTCATCAAAATCACAGCAGATTTCTCAACGGAAACATTAAAAGCAAGAAGAGCATGGAGTGAGATCTTCCAGGAACTGAATGAAAATAACTTCAACCCTAGGATACTCTACCCAGCAAAACCATCATTCAAAATAGATGGAGCAATAAAAGTCTTCCATGATAAGCAGAAACAAAAACAATGTATGACCACAAAGCCAACATAACAAAAGATTCTCCAAGTAATTCTGCACACAGAAAGTGAAAGCACACAAAAGCATGAAAGGGCAGGCAATGCTAAACCACAGGAGAAGAAAAGGCAAGAAAGTAGAGAGTAACATAGATTTAGCTGCACACAATCAAATCCTTCAACAACAAAGACAACTAAATGATGGCTTCACCACATACCTATCAATACTAACACTAAATGTTAACAGACTTAATTCACCATCAAAGGACACCACTTGGCAAACTGGATTAAAAAGAAAGATCCAACAATCTGCTGCCTACAGCAGACCCATCTCATTGACAGTAACAAGAACAGGCTGAGGGTGAAAGTCTGGAAGAAGATCTACCAAGCCAATGGCCCCCCAAAACAGGCAGGGGTAGCAATACTTATCTCTGACAAAGTAGACCTCAAACTTTTATTGATCAAATGACATAAAGAAGGACACTCCATACTTATAAAAGGGGAAATACAACAAAAGTAAATAATGATTATCAACTCATATCCACTCAATTTCAATACACCCAATTTCATCAAACATACCCTGAAGGACCTAAAAACATAGAAACACTCCAACACAGTGGTAATGAGAGATACAAATACCCCTGTATCACCAATAGATTGGTCATCCAAACAAAAAATCAATAAGGAAATTCCAGAACTAAATCACAGCATAAATCAAATGGACCTAGCTGATGTCTACAGAAAATTTCATCCAACTGGATGTTCCTGGAAGTTAATGAAAATGAAAACACGACCTACTGGAACTGATGGGACACAGCAAAGGCAGTCCTGACAGGAAAGTTTATAGCCATGAGTGCATATAATAAAAGGTCAGAAAGATCTCAAATCAATGACCTAATGCTACATCTCAAACTCCTAGAAGAACAAGAACAAGCAAATCCCAAAACAAGCAGAAGGAGAGAAATAATAAAAATAATGGCTGAAATCAATGAAATAGAAACAAAGAAAAACCATACAAAGAATCAATGAAACAAAATCTGCTTCTTTGAAAAAATAAACAACATTGACAGACCCCTGGCAAGTCTGACTAAAATGGGAGAGAGAAAACCCAAATCAGTAAAATCAGAAATGCAAATGAAATCCAGGAAATCATCAGAGACTACTTTGAGAACCTATATTCTAATACATTCGAAAATCCTGAAGAAATGGACAGATTTCTAGATACTTATACCCATGAAAAATTGAACCAAAAGGATACTAATCACCTGAATAGATCTATAACACAAAATGAAATTGAAGCAGCAATTAAGAGTCTCACAAAAAGAAAAGTCCAGGCCCTGATGGATTCTCTGCTGAATTCTATCAGACAATTAAAGAAGAACTAATATCAACCCTCCTTAAACTGTTCCATGAAATAGAAAGTGAAGGAACACTGCCTAACTCACTTTATGAAGCCAACATTACTCTCATCCCAAAACCAGACAAAGACACCTCCAAAAAAGGGAACTGCAGGCCAATTTCCTTAATGAACATTGATGCAAAACTCCCCAATACAATAATGGCAAACCAAATCCAAAAACACATCAGAAAGATCATCCACCATGACAAGTTGGCTTCATCCCAGGGATGTAGGGATGGTTCAACATACACAAATCAATAAATGTAATACAACACATTAATAGAGGCAAAGACAAAAACCACTTGGTCATCTCAATAGATGCAGAAAAAGCCTTCAACAAGATCCAACACCATTTCATGATAAAAGCTCTAAGAAAACTAGGAATAGAAGGAAAGTACCTCAACATTGTAAAGGCTATATATGACAAACCTACAGCCAACATCATACTTAACAGTGAAAAACTGAAACCATTTCCCCTAAAATCAGGAATGAGACAAGGGTGCCCACTATCCCCACTCCTATTCAACATAGTACTGGAATTCCTAGCCAGAGCAATTAGGCAAGAAGAAGAAATAAAAGGAATACAATTAGATAAAGAAACTGTCAAAATATCCCTATTTGCAGATGACATGATTCGATACTTTAAAGACCCTAAAGTCTTTACCCAAAAAATCCTAGACACCATAAACAGGTATAGCAAAGTTGCGGGATACAAAATCAACTTACAAAAATCATTAGCTTTTCTATACACCAACTATGAACAAACCGAGAAGGAATATGTAGAAACAATTCCATTTACAATAGCCTCAAAAAAAATCAAATACCTAGGAGTAAACTTAACAAAGGATGTGAATGACCTTTCAAGGAGACCTACAAACTCCTGGAGAAAAAAATCAGGGAATACTACAGAAGACGGAATGCTCTCCCGTGTTCATGGATTGGTAGAATCAACATAATAAAAATGGCTATACTACCAAAAGCAATCTACATGTTTAATGGAATTCCCATCAAAATCCCAATGATTTTCATCACAGAGATTGAAAAATCTATCTTAAATTTCATTTGGAAACACAAGAGATCAGGAATAGCCAAGGCAATACTCAGCAAATAGAGCAATGCTGAAGGTATCACAGTACCCAACTTCAAACTATATTACAAAGCAATAACAATAAAAACAGCATGGTACTGCCACAAAAATAGACATGAAGACCAGTGGAACAGAATAGAAGACCCAGATATGAATCCACACCACTATACCCACATTATATTTGACCAAGACTCCAAAAATATACGATAGAGAAAAGATAGGCTCTTCAACAAATGGTGCTGGGAAAAGTGGTTATCCATCTGCAAAAAACTGAAACTAGATCCATGTTTATCACCTTGTACTAGTATCAACTCAAAATAGATCAAGGACCTTAATATCAGACCCAAAACTCTGAAGTTAGTACAGGAAGGAAGGAAACACTCTGGAAGTAATAGGTATAGGCAAGGACTTCCTCAATAGAACCCAAGCAGCCCAGCAACTAAGAGAAAGAATGGACAAATGGGACGTCATAAAATTAAAAAGCTTCTTCACAGCAAAAGAAATGGTCTCTAAACTGAAGAGACCACCCACAGAATGGGAGAAAATATTTGCCAGCTGTACATCAGCTGCTATATGATGCAGCAATCCCACTCCTGGGGATATACCCAAAGGAATGTGACACAGGTTACTCCAGAGGCACCTGCACACCCATGTTTATTGCAGCGCTATTCACAATAGCCAAGTTATGGAAACAGCCAAGATGCCCCACCACTGATGAATGGATCAAGAAAATGTGGTATTTATACACAGTGGAATTTTACTCAGCCATGAAGAAGAATGAAATCTTATCATTCACAAGTAAATGGATGGAACTGGAGAACATCATTCTGAGTGAGGTTAGCCAGGCTCAGAAGACCAAAAATCATATGTTCTCCCTCATATGTGGACTCTAGATCTAGGGCAAATGTAGCAATGCTGTTGGACTTGAATCACATGACAAGGGGAGAGCACATACAGGAGGTATGGGGATAGGTAGAAAACCCACAACATGAAAGCATTTGATGTCCCCACTCCAGAGCAACTAATACCAAAACCTTAAATCAACAGAGGTCAACATGAGAAGGGGATCAGGAACCAGTGTAAAGATCAGTTAGAGATGAATCAACTTGAGTTATAACATGTTTGAACATGGAAGCAATGCTAGGAATCTCTCTGTATAGGTATCCTTAACTCAACTAGCAAAAATGCTGTCTTTCTTATTATGCTTATGTCTTCCCTTCAACAAAATTAGAGATAAAGGCAGAACCAGTTCTGCCTGGAAACGAGGGGGTTGGGAGGGAAAGGCTTGGGGTGGGGAGGGAAATGACCCAAACAATGTATGCACATGTGAATAAATGAATTTTTAAAAAGTGAGTGAACAAGTATAATACAATTGTTAAATGCTAACATGACAAAAATACTGTCATATATGTTCTATAGTTGATCTTGAATTTCAAAGCTTTCATGTATATTTCGGTTCCCTGACACAGAATCTCCTTGCCTTATCTGATTTGGAATTCCTGTCCCACACTCAGTCATTTTTCCAAGGGGTCATGTATTCAAAAATTATAAATATTAATAATTTCATAGCTGAGGAATATAATTCAGTGGTGATCACGTGGCAGTCACTGTCCAAGAAATGATCAAACTTTACAAAATAGCAAATGTTGGTGAAATATAATGAAGTGGAATTAACACAATCTAAAGGAAGGCCAAACAACTGGACAAAGATATCATATGACATAGAGATGATGGCAGGTATTATTTGAGCAAAAGGAGATATAAAGGAGAAAGTATTTAGGAAGAGCTATTTCATACTGGCTGGTCAGGCATGGCCAGGAGAAAGGAGACTGTTGAAAAGTGATCACACTCAGATAGGAAGCAAGCTAAGTACTTACCTGCAGAATTTGTGCCTGGCAGGAGGCATGGCCAGTGCAGTGGCACTAAGGAAGTTTCTTGTTTCAGATGTCCAAGTTCAAGAGGAAGCCAGGAAGACTAGGAGCAAAACCAGAAACAAGACAAAAGTGGCCTCATTGCCCTTGCAACTTAAAGACACTACGGGATCTGTCTAGATATTTTTGCATTTGCATTTTGTGTTGGGAGCAGATGTGCCTTGTGGGCTGAGATGCAACTCTTTTTTATTTCTGTTTCTGGCTTTATGGTCTGACCTCTGTATTAAGAGTTACATTTCAAATATATTGATCACATAAAGCCTTTCTCTGAAATGTACTCTCAGTCCAGAAGACAAACGCACGTGCACACACACACACACACACACACACACACACACACACAGCAGCAGCAGCAGCAGACACACTATATACACACCACTTGAAACCATACCACATGACCTGGTCTCTTGAGGCCATGTTCTTCTCACCCCCACTTACACTGTCAGAAATACAGCAACAAATTGTGCTTTTCTCATGGGTTATATGAATGGGTCCAGAAATTACAAGTTGTAAATTTCCCATACTCATTTAACTTTGAGGTTTTGTTTTGCCACAACCGTTCTCCACCATGTGCCTGAAGAAATATTTAAAAACAAGGCTTAGGGCTGGTGGAGTGGCTCAAGTGGTAGAGCACTTGCCTAACAGGCATGAAGCCCTGAGTTCAAACCCCAGTACCATTAAAAAAAAAAAAAACAAGGCTTAAGTGTTTGCTCAGTGTTTGAAGTTTTGTCTGGGACACAAAAGTCCAAATGGAGGGAGTCCATAGCCCTCCAAAGAAAAGAAAGAAAACAAAAGACAAAAACACTTCCAGTCAGAGAGGTGGGAGGACCAAAAGAAATTAAATGTATATCAGATACAAAGTATTTAATAAGTTCAAAAGCTTCCCTGTTTCTACCTGAATTCAAAAACCAACCCTATGGCTTTGAGGATAGCAAAACACTAAAAGATCAAAAATACATTTCTCAAAAGACAAAACCAATGGCAGTTCTGAGTCATAAGACATATGAACATTGGGGAAAAAAACAAACTCAAATGGAAAGTAAAACAAAAGTCACAAAAGAGAAAAAGCAACAAAATGTGGGAAGTTTATATGGAATATTAGAGGTGATTTTTCCTGCAACTTTCAGTACTAACCTTATTAATTTGGTTGTTAAATTTGTTTCATTTTTGCTAGAGACTTAGTAAACACGCATATTTTATTTCAACATGAAGTTTCAGGACTTGTCTTTAGTGACCAAGTCAGAGTGCTGAGCACAGACATCACCTCAAACATTCAAATTTTGGCTGTGGTGAGAATATTCAAACTCATCCCTTCTAGGTATTTTGAAAATGCAATACATTATTGTTGACTGCAAAATATATTCCTCTTATCTGGCAGTAACTTTGTACTTGTTGATCAGCCATTATCCATTCTTGCTCTTCCTCTCCTTCCCAGTCTCTAGTCACTAATATCTTATTCCATTTCTGTGTGGCCTACTTTTTTAGGTTCCACCGTAAAAGCCAATTGATAGTTTCCATTTTGTGGAATAAGCCAGGCACAGAAAGACAAATGACAATTATTTCTCATGGACCATAGCAGATGAGGAAGACCCCTTTCCCTTTTTCTGTAATATTTTCCATACATATGACCAGTATTCCCTTTTACCCTGAAAAAAGTCCTACATGTCGCTGGTCCCTGAGGGCATTGCATCAGACACAGATTTAATACACTGTGATATGTCTCAAAACTATCATTCAGGATCCAAATGAGCAGAGACTTCACCTATTTTGATTAGCTTTCTGTTTTCACAGTGGTATGCAAATATGCCTGCATTATATATAGTAAATACTGTGACATGCAAGGAGTGCCAAGGAATAAAACAGGTTATATGAGTGGTTTCCAAAAAACTTAAATAAAGTTGAATTTAGCATCAAGAATAAAGAGGAAGAAGATATATAGTGCTATGATATACTGCATCAAGAGAGATTAATAATTCAATTGATATTGACCTAGAAATAAAAGAATATAATGAAGAATAGCCCTCAAATATTATGGGCATTGCAGATTCTCAGGTTCTGTATACTATCTTGAGTATATTCAGAAATTAGCATATGGCAAAGTTGCATTTTAAATGAACTGGAAAAGTTATAGTTAAATAAAAGCGGGCTTAAATGACTATCTGTTTGGAGGAAAATGAAACTGGTCTCCTTTTTCAATATCTTACAACTAGGAGGAATTAGAGACATTAGTATGAGAGTAAAGAATACATTTTGGATTAACTTCAAGTTCATGGGTAGGCAAAATCATCTTGATTAAGGCAAAATTCTCAAAAGAAAGAAGAAAGGAATAATTTACTAAGTAAAATTTTTAAATATTATGCTAAAAATATCAATCCAGATTTATAGACAGAAGTAATGAAACTGTGAATTCCACTGAAATGTTGATAAATATAAAAAGTAGGCATATGATAAAAATAAGCAAATCAACAGAGTGCTCCAAAATACATAGTGCATATGGACAGAAGTCTAACAATGAAACCTCTCACTTCATACAATTAATATACGGCAATAAAATAATTTTTAAGATAACTTTGAATAAAAGAACAATTTTGAATGCTGTCTTTAAATGTCAGAATTAATGCCAAAAAGTATCCATTTATTATACTTATCCTGTTTTGATCCCACTGGTTATTGTAAAGTTTAGAAACTGGTGCATAACACACATTTCAAAATGCAGATGGTTTAATGCAATATATTTTTTCATAATGGAAGTTATTCTGAAATTCACTGGTCCTCTTCTGCATCTGCAGCCAGTTGTAGGTCAACTCTTCCAATCTTGGCTGGATTTTCTAATACATTGGGGATTCAGCTACTGTTGCCTGATGTAATGTGACATTGACAGGGATGCTGATTTCTTCCTCCCATCTTCACGTCTTTTAACCATTTAGACTGGACTTGACTCATGGCTGAGGAAGAATTCCAACATAATTCAGCAGAAATGACACCTCTGATTTATTATTTTATTGCCAAAGGAAATAAAAATCCTAAATCCACCCCCAGTCTTGGAGGGTGACTCTTTCCACACTCATCCTCAGGGGATGTATGACCTTCTTAGGGAAGAGATTGAGAGTGAAGTACAGTCACCCCTCAATAGCCACAGGAGATTGGTGGCAAGATCTCCATGAATTCTGAAATCTGCCATCATAGCTGAAAGCAGCTGTAAACAACATGTAGTGACATTTTTGTTTCAGAGTTGTGGTGATGCATGGAAGTGCACAGGATCTCAAATCCACTCTTATGTTTTTATTATTTTAATAGCTTCATTTCAATCCCACCTATTTATATGGTACAGTGTGATCTTTTAAAGAACACATATGATGTGCAATCATCTATTTAGTGTAATTAGCATTACCCTATTAAGCATTTACGATGTCTTATGTTGGCAATTTTCAACAATACGCAGTATCTCATTGTTGGCTCTTGTATGTTTTGGAGAGCATTCCAAGTTAATTTATTTACTTTTGTGCCTAATCACCAAAAATATTTCATTCTTCACCTAAACTTCTGAGGTCCTGGAATGCACTGTTTTATTCCCTACTTTTATCAGATTAGCTTATTTAGGAACTGCATAAATTCGAGAATATGACATTTGTCCTTCTGTGCCGTCTTGTTTCATTGAACGTAAGTTCCACCAGTGTCATTCATTGCAGTATTAATCAGAATAGCCATGATGTGGAAACAAACCAGGTGACCACCAACAAATGAACAGATACATAAAATGTGGTCTGTATGCACTCAGTCATTAAAAATGAAATCTTCTCATATGTGGAATACAGCCATTTGTGGTCATTGTCCAGACCTTTTATATATATGACACGTTGCTTAAATTCTAAATCTGAATATTATAGCAAGATATAAAATGACTCATTGCTTCTCAAAGCAGAGAACCAGCCCAAAATACTGGCTAAAACAAATTAAAGATTTATTGGTTCATATATTACAGGTATTGACTTAGGAAATTCAAAGCTACTCTGACAGTTCTATGACATCATTAAGGTCTTATAGATTTATTTTTCTGCACCATAATTTTGTAATTACATAAATTATGTAATTATGCAACTATTATGTAATTATGTAATTACATATCATATAATTTGTTGATTTATTTAATTTCTTATTATTTATTAATAAATTTATTAATAATGCAATAATTTATTAATAAATTATTGCATAACCTATGTAATTACAGAAACCACATAATCCTCATGGTTACAAAATTTCTGCTTCATCTCCAGATTCAGTTTAGATGACCTGGAGAAATATCAACAGTGAAGTACAAATGATTGTTCTCTGTGGATCTTCCTAGATTTTGAGCTTATAAATGAATTATAAAACAGATATGGGAAAATGCCATATCAAATTTTTCATAAGTTTTCAGTAAAATACTACAACTGACAGGAACCCTGACAAATATACAGAATTCATCCATCCTCACAGAAAAGTTCTTTGTACCCATATGGTAACCACCATCCAAAATAATAGTGGCATCTTATTTGTTGACAATTTTAAGATTCATGTAAATATTATTATACAAAGAGCATTTTGTGCCTACTTTATGCTGTTAAATATCATGTTTGTGATTCTGCATTTTCCAAAATTAATAAAACTCTGCTACAAATTTGACTTCCATTTCTTTGCTCATGATCAGAACACATAAAGTTGTAGGTATAAAAATGCCATCTAATGATGGATGCATCTTGGTACCAGACCCTGTGGATATGTTAGGCATATGGGTAAAGAGAAAATTTGGTGGTTGATGAAATTTAGGTTCTAATAATCCAGTCACACCTAAAGGCATAATCCTGAGTGAGCCAAAGTAATAATAAAGGTCTTTATAGTTGGAAAACAAACAAAGTTAAGTTCAGAATAAGGAAATGTGAAGAAGACACTAAGCCATTACTGGCTTTCAAGATGGTAGGCAAGGCCTCAATCCAAGGAATGTTGCAAAAAATAGTGAAATGACTCTGCCTATATATCATACTGAAAAGGAATGTAGGTGTATAGTTGTTAAGCCAATGAAACACATACTGGATTTTTGGACTCAAAAATTGGAAGGTAGTAAACCTGTGTAACTTTAAGCCACTGCCTTGTGATCATTGGTTACAGAACTTAAAGAGACTAGTACACATGATAATACACAGAATGTAATAGCAATTAAAACAAATCCAGTGCTCTGATGTTAAGAAAAAGCCAAAAACTGGATATAAATTATAAATACAAAATAGCTATATTTTCCTTCCAGAAAAATTGGGCAATATAAGATTCTTTTTACCATACTGGAGCTTGACTCAGGACCTTCATCTTGAGCCAGTCAACTAGCCCTATTTTTTGTGAAGGTTTTGCCAAGATAGGGTCTCTCAAACTACTTGCCCTGGATGGCTTGAACCAAGATCTTCGTGACCTCTGCTTCCTGAGTAGCTAGGATTATAAGCATGAGCCCATAGCACCCAGAAATTATAAGATTTTAAATGTGGTGTAAAATTAGAAGACGGTTTGAATTAGTATAATAAGTCTTAAAGTTGTGTTTATCAAAATATTTTGAAATTGACATGAATCTAGGTAGATACATTGATGAATTATTATTATCAAAAACAAATGCAGTAATATAAAAACGTATTACATTCTAAACATCAAAAAACAGGAGAAAAAGACAGACTTGAATCAAGAATTGCTTGGACCATTATTTGTTGAAAGTAAAAATGAAGTTATATTCTTAACATGAATAACCACAGTAAATTCGACTTGGGAATAAAAACTACATCAAGATAAAACTTCTCAACGAACGTTAGATTACAGCTATGAGCACAAATTTAGATGGAAGAAATTAAAGGAGCAGAATTAAGAATATAATTGATGGAGTCAAGTTCATTAAGAAGGCTCATGAACTTGCGTGAAATGCATTACATATGGTTCAACTGGTAGAGATCCTACCCAGCAATCTCAAAGCCCTGAGTTCAAACTCAAGTCCCACTCAAAAAATGAACAGCTAGAAAAGTGAAACTTAGTGTCTCCATTTAAAAAACAATGATATGTACATGAAAATATTAATTATCCTCACTTCATCAGTACTGATTTTTCCCAGGTATTTAACTATTACACTTTACCCCATAAACATGTCTAGTGATTACATGTTAATCAAAATTTTTAAAGAAATAGAAATTCTGACTGATGTTTCTTATGCACTAGACATGAAAATCAAATTATCATAACATACCCTTTAATTTGTATAATTAAGAAAATAATACAATATAGTTTCAAATGGGCACTTAAAGCACTGTTAAGAAAATAAAACAAAACAAATTATTAAGTAGGGGATATAAATATATTTAAATATTACATATATAAATCATTATTATGGAGCACTTTAAATTCAAAATACAAAATAGACATATAAATTATTTCAAACTGATTAGGATAAAGAAGACTTAAAATGACCAAACCATGCAAAGTACTGATTCTGTGGAATAAACACAAAACTAAACATGAAACTGTGCTCAATTTACTGAATAGAGCTAAGACAATCAAATTAAAATATTAAGAGAATCATAAGAGATGCTACATTCATCTTTATTTCTAAGTCTGCAGTAGAGACAACATGTTTCTTTGTTAGGGAGAATTCTAGAAGAATTGTTGTCAAAAAGCTGCTCTTTCTTTTTTATGTTTCTTCATTTTCATTAGGATATGTTCATTGTATGGGGGGATTCATTGTGACAGTTGTGAATAGGCTTACATTTCACATTGGTTAAATCATGGCCACCATCTCCCTGCCTTCATCCTCTCTCCACCCCATTTAAAGCAATTGCAAGAGCTTTCATTGTTCTGTATCATATACATATATTAAGTAAATCAGTCCTATTCACTCACCTTCATTTCTTCCAGTCACACTTCCTCCTACACAAACTGCACCTATTTCAGAGTCTGTCATTCATTATTAATTCCTAGGTCAATATTCAATGTATCCCTGCTGTGAGTATACTTTACTTTGGTCAGTTCAATCCCTTTGCTTACTTGGTGTTACCCTGCTATTCATTTTGAGCCTGAACTCTCATTTTACAAAGCTTATCTATAGACATCAGCCCTAAGAGTGGTCTCATTCATACTGCCTTAAGGTTGAGCCCCCTTGTTATACCTGGAGCCTAAAACTAGTTATCTAGTTACCATAAAAGCCCTTATTTCCTCCTAAAAGAATTACAAAGAACTAATGAGACTATGTGTGTAAAATGGTTGAACAGTACTGACACATAATAAGTATCAGCTTTTAAGTTTAATTTTTGTCAACATATAGTAATTATATTTGTTAATAGGATAGATTCTATTATTTCAATAAGTGCTCATAATATGTGGCATAATAAGGAAAACAACAAGAGACAATATCCAAGGGTGGAAAAGGTTTTTTCTTGTCCCACACCAATGACTTTCTCAGGAAGGAAAAAATCTGAGGCAACCCAAGAAGAGAGAAAATTGTCCTGGAATAAATACCCACGGTGACATTGATGAGGTTGTTATAACATGTGAGCCTCAGAATGTCAGAACGGTCACAAAAAGTGTAGGATTTCCATGTCTGTGCATATGGTAAGGGATAGAATGTTCTATAGGTAAAATTCATGTTTCTAGATCAAATTTCCATATCTACTGATGTGTACCATGGCCTGTTCACAGAGAGTAATAATGATGGAAGGTCTAACCCCAACATTTGTTATTGTCTGTTCATTTCATTATCCAACATTTTTACCTTGAATTTTTAAAAAGGGTGCCTGGATTTCATCAGTGTAGGCATGTGTGGAAGTATCACAAGGAACTTGTTTCATATGTAAAATAAATACATTATGAAAAATAACAGAAAATCATATTTCCTGAATGTTGCCTTTTTACATTCACATCCATGTCCTTCCAGTCCTAATGCTTGACCCCTAAGAATGACCACTTCATCATCATTTGTATGTTTTCTTCATTTCAATATGCAACAGGAAAGATGGAAAGACAATACCCAAGACCTGCTTTGCCCATGACTGTGGCAGACACAGAGAAAATCAAGTGGAAATGGAAAAAGTAAGTTAAAGATGAGCAGAGAGCCTAATAGGCAGTTATAAAACACCACAACATGCTAAAACACGTTATGAAGAGCATAATATACAAAATGAGAAATACACAGGCAAACTATGTAGATATCTTTTACAATCTATAAAATTCTATAAATGTCCTGAATTGTCAAATTCAATTGACCTCAACATGGGTTTAAAGATTATGACTACTTTTAATAAAGAAAATTAAAATTATTTCATGTGACAAATGTCATTTGAGATGAAATAATTCAGAAAAAATCCTATGTGATAAAAGGGAATTTCCAAGTAATTTTGAAATAAAGTTAGAAGAAATTTGGGGAAACTGCAAATGACAAACTGGAGATGATTGGATATCACAGAGAGTAGATAGTGCAACAGAGTGATTTTGTATTCAAATTGTATAGAGAAGTTGCAATCAGAATAACAGAATCTTCCAGAATAAAAGAGAGGCAACCAGTTCTACTTCCACCATCTGATCCAAGAACCCCAGGTCTGACCCAGAGCCTTTAAGTCCTGCAAATATGAACACTTCTTCAGGCTCAGCATAATAGGCACTTTATTAGAGTCCATATCAAAGAGTTTTTTCAGAGCCCTCTTGATATCCTTGTTCCTTAGAATTTGGATGAAGGGGTTTAGAATGGGAGTTAATACACTATACATCACCAAGGCTATTGGAGTTGAGTGTGAGTTTTGTGCCACAGGAGAGCTAAGGTAAACCCCTAGTCCTGTGTAATAAAATAAGGATACAACTGAGAGGTGAGATGAACAGGTGGAAAATGCCTTGTACTTGCCTTGAGCAGAAGATTGCAGGGATGGAGGAAACTATCCTGGAATAAGAGCAAAGGATGCTACCAAGGGGAAAGCAAGAAAGTAGCACAGCTACAAAATATGTCACCACATCATTAGCAAAGGTGTCAGAACAGGCACAGTGGACCACCTGATTAAGTTCACAGAAAAAGTGTATTTCTGAGTGGGCACAGAAGGACATATGTGACAATCAAGCTTTGCATCATGGAATACAGGACACTCACCAAGCAGGACACCAGAACTAGCAACACACAGAGCTCTGTGTTCATAATGACTGTATAATGCAGGGGGTGACAGATGGCCACAAAACAGTCATAGGACATCATGGTCAGCTGAAAGATGTCCAACACTATAAGTAGCAGGAAAAACTGCATTTGGGTGATGCAGCCTGCATAGGTGATGGTCTTCCTCTGTGTGTTGATGTTCAGAAGCATCTTAGGGACAGTGGTAGAAGATAAACAGGAGTCCACAAAGGACAGTTTGGAGAGAAAGCAGGACATGGGAGTATGCAGGAGGGAGTCTGGGATTGTGGCCAGAACAAAGAACAGGTTCCTAAGCACAGTGTATAGATACATGAATAGGAACAGTCCAAAGAGGATGGGTTGCAATCTGGGGTCTTTGGAAAATACCAGAAGTAGAAATCTTGAAATCTGTGTATTATTCTCTGGCTCTACGTGGTTGATGTGCCTATGAAAGAGGGAAAATGGTGTTACGCAATCCAGTTACTAACATGAGCGAAATACTGTCAAGTATATTCTATACTCAGTCATTAAATCCCTAGGCTTTGCATATGCTTCTGCTCCTCTATAAGGAATCTCCTTGCCATCACCGATTTTGTAATTCCTAAACTACTCTCAGCATTTATTCAGGGTTTGCTGTCTTCAAGTTTCAAATGATCACTTTTTCATGTGATGATTATGTTGAGTATGCTGTCCAGGAACTGAGTGAACTGTGAAAAAGACCAAAAGTTCCTTAAATCAAAAGAAAGAGATATAGGATCAGCTAATGAAAGAATATACAACTACATTAACAAATTATGATGTGACAGGACAGACGATGACAGGTATAATCAAAGAAGAAAGGCAAAATTTCATAGGCAGTGATATTTTTTACTGGATTTTCAGCCAAAGCCGCCATAATGGTGACATTTGCAAAGAAACCCAGAAATGCAGGAGGAGACACACAAAGTCATCTTTACTTCTTAGTGGTTGGTAGGAAGAGTTGACAGTGTAAATTTCCTGAGGAAGTTGCTCAATTCAAATGTTTAAGGTCCTGAGGAAGGCAATGTGACTAGGAGGATGGGCAAGAAGGAGAGTGATGAGAGACAGTGGTGGAAAATAATGAAAATAAATGTACACAATGCTGATGATGCTTGCAGGCAGGATATGCCAGAATGTGCAGATGTTATTAAATTTGCATTGGCTGCAAAGATGTCTTCTGAACTGGAATGCATCCCTGTTTACTTTTGCTTCCTTATTATCTGGTTTCTGTATTATGGGTTACATTTTGGGATATTTTTAGCCAGGATCCCTTTCTCCTGAGCCTATTTGCAATCCTAAATCCAAATATACAAACACAGAAACACAGACTGCACTTTAAAAAGTGCTACATGCTGTGGTCTCCTAACACCATGATCATACCACATTCTTCTCACTACCAGTCTCACTATGAGAAAGGGAATGTTAACTGTCTCTATCAAATTATGTTTCTGCAGAAGAATATATGAACTGCAAATGGAAATTCCAAGTTGTAAAGATCCAAAATACATTTAAACATGAAGCTACCTTTTGCTGTGCCAATTGTCTGCCATGTGCTTATAGAAACATTGAAAGTTCTGCAGGGTTTGTAGCTCAGTGATAGAGTGATTAGGTAACTTAAGGAAGACTCTGGCTTCCACCTCCATCACAGTAAAGAAAACATTACAAAAATATTTGCTGAGTCAAGAGAGAGAAAAGACAGAAAAAGACAGGATAGAGAGACAATGATAGGGAGAGAGATGAAGGGAGAGTGGAGAGAGGCAGAGAGAAAGAGAAAGAGAGAGATCCTCCAGTGAAAAAGATGAAGTTCAGTGGATAGGCTGTAAGGAGGCAAATTCTTGCCTACTTCTTGCTGCATTCCAGCTCAAAACAAATCCCCTTGAGGACTAGCAAAATCATAGAAGACCAAAAACAAATTCCACAAAAGACAAAAGTAATAATATATTTGGACACATCCCATAGTCTGAACATCCCTATGGGAAAACTGTTCACAGAGAAGAATAAAACCAAAATTTACAAAGAAAAATAAAATGTGGTCATTTTAAATGAAATATTAGAAGAGATTTGTCCTGACCAATTCAGTATTCAACTGGTCAGTTGGTTTTCAATAATTTATTGCTTTTAAATTAATACATGATAATTGTACATATATATGGTTACAATATAAAGTTCTAATTTATTTTCTTGCTAATGAAAATATTATAGCTATTTTTATATATATTTCATTATTGTTAACTATACTCACGGTGCAGTGTAACAAAACACCAAAATGTATTCCTTCTATCTTTAGTATAACTTTGTACCCATTGAATAACCTTTCCCTAGCTGCTTTCCCTTCTCTCCCCAGTCTCTGGTAGCCACTATTCTATTCTCTAGCTCTGTGAAACCATTTTTTTTAGATTCCACAGGAAAACAAGTTGCCATTTGTCGTTCTGGTGCATTATCCATAAGCAAAAAGACAAATAGAAATTGTTTTTTATGAAAAAAAGAGGAAGAAGCTAACTCCATCCACATGCACTTATGTAATATCTATTCTGTGATATTCAGGGCTTTCAGATTTGGGATCTTGAACAAATCTATTGAGAACCCTCCAGTCCTGCCTGTGAACTCATTCATCATGCAATGGCTTTCAAGTACATATTCTACAGATTTTTGCATGAACCGTGACTATTCTTCCCTTTTACAATGAATAAAATCCCTGACTGTGGCTGCTCCATGAGGACATTGCATCACATGCATATTTCCTGAATGGTTCTGAGTCTAAACATCATGCTGCAAGATCCAAATGAGAAGAGACTTCACCTTCTTTGTTCACCTTTCTGTTTATACAAAGTAACACAAATATGTCTGTGTTATACAGATCAAATTTCTTAAATGTTTTTGAAATAAAATATCGGCAGGGAATAAAATCAGGTTTCAAAATAACTACAGTAAACAAAGTTGAGTGGTGCATCAAGCATGTGATAATAGCCAAATTGGTGTCATCAGCATGGGTAAATAATTACATGTAATTACATTGCAGAGGGATCCAAGATGGAGACTAGAGGGCAGAAGCAGACAGCATGAGCTCTGTAAATCAAAAATTTTGCTGAGACACTGGAGCCACACTTGACAGAAAAAATCCACCAAGAAGAAGCAAAACTGTGATGCCCTGAACTCCCAGCCCATACAAAGCTTCTCCATGCCACATTACACTGAGAAAACAGGAGGGCTGCCACACCACCAGATGCCAGCTCCAAACCTGCTTGGGAGATGCAGACCAACAGGTGAGCAAATAAGCAGCATTCAGTATTGCCACAGCCACCTCTGGAATAAACCAGCATAGCCCACTGGACAGACTGAACCCGATCCCACAAAAAATAACTGAATAATAAACAAGGAACTGATAAGGACATGCAGCAGAGGAGGTGGGGTGCTCTGAGCACACCAGAGAAGGGAGGAGGGGCAAGGAGCTGATCTCCACATGAACCTTCAGTAAACAAAGACTGGAAAGGCAGAAGGGCCGAGAGTGGGTGGGTGATAAGCTGCTGCCTGAAGTAGGGCAGATAGAAGAACACAAAGGTCATCTCCTGAGCCAGTAAGCAACATCCAATGTCAAACAATGTTGCAAAGTTGAAAAACAGTCAGCAAACCAGCATAACAAGCTGACAGCAGTGATCCAGCTGACAGATCTCTGACCTTGTCGCAGTGTAAGGGTGTGAAGCAAAGAAACAAGCCCCCAGTAAACAAACACCATAAAAACTCAACTCCAAAGCTGGTGGGCTACAGAGCTGATCTCTGGAACCTGAGGACAAACCACACTTCACTGAGGGAGGACCTGACTAAGAAGCTGCCACTGAAAGACAGGGATAAAAGCTGGCATGTCTCCCCAACCACCTCATGTGACTAAGACAGAGCTTCTGCTTCAATACCAACACCAGGACTGGATGCTGAAAGACTAACACGAGAACTACAAAGACTGAAATTCTACTGTTCCTGAACCTGGAATTTTTTTTCATGTGTTTGTCCACCACCACTCCCTGTTGATTTCTTTGGTTCTCTCTTTTTTTCTTTCTTTCTTTCTTTATTTCTTTATTGTTAGTTCACTATTGTAAGTTAAATAATACTAAATAACACACAGACCAGGGACAGAAACAGCACCAAGTGGAGTGATGGGAAGATAAAAAGGGAGACCATTCTCCCCTAAAAATAAATTAATACAAGATTCAGAAAGAAATGAAGAAAATGGATACTTAGTTCCAGACTCCAACAAAACAAAGATAGACTATCCCAAGGAACCCAACAAAGTCCACAAGAACACTCTGAAAGAAGAAATCCTCCAAGTAATCACTGAGAATTTCATGAAGATGTTACTAGACATGGTCAACCAAAATGTACAGGAGAAATCCTGAGACAATAAAAGTAAAGAATATGAGAAAGCACAAGAACAAATAAATGAAACCACAGGAGCCCTAAATAAACACCAAAGTGACATAGAGGAAACCATAAATAGAGACATAAATGAATTAAGGATGAAAATTGGCATTAAGAGGAAGTGACCCATGATATGGAAACCAACAGAAAAAAAAATGAAACAGAAACACAAACAAAATGGAAGTCCTATCCAGAAGACTAGAACAATCTCAGATCTTGAAGATGAAATGGAAATGAAAGGAAAAACTGAAGAGCTACTAGTCAAACAACTAAGGCCTATGAAAGGAATATGCAAGTACTCACTGACTCCATCCAAAGGCCAAACCTGAAACTCATAGGCATTGAAGAAGGAGAAAAGGTGCAAGCAAAAGGAATTCATAATGTATTCAAAAAAATAATAGAAAATTTCCCAAATCTACAGAAAACTATGCCCATTCAGGTACAGGAAGCCTCCAGGACACAAAACAGACTAGAACAAAATAGAACAACCCCCACGACATATTATCATTACAATAACAAGCACAGAGAATAGAGAAAGAATATTGAAGGCTATAAGAGAGAAAAAACAAATAACATACAAAGGTAAACCCATCAAAATCACAGCAGATTTCTCAAAAGAAACATTAAAAGCAAGAAGAGCATGGAGTGAGGTATTTGGGGCACTGAAAGAAAATAACTCCAACCCTAGGATATTCCACCCAGCAAAACTATCATTCAAAATAGATGGAGCAATAAAAGTCTTCCATGATAAGGAGAAACTAAAACAATATATGACCAATAAGCCACAACTAAAAAAGATTCTTCAAGGAATTCTGCACACATAAAATGAAAGCAAACAAAACCATGAAAGGACAGGCAGTACCAAACCACAGGAAAAGAAAAGGCAAGAAAGTAGAGAGTAACAATGATTAAGCTGCACACAATCAAATCCTTAAACAACAAAAATAACTAAATGACAAGAATCACCACATACCTATCAATACTAACACTGGATGTTAATGGACTTAATTGCCACATCAAAAGACATCATGTAGCAAACTGGATTAAAAAGGAAGATCCAACAATCTGTTGTTTACAGAAGGCCCATCTCATTGACAGAAACAAGCACTGGCTTAGGGTGAAATTTACCAAGCCAATGGCTCCCCAAAACAGGCAGGAGTAGCAAAACTTATCTCGAACAAAGTAGACTTCAAACTTACATTTATCAAATGAGATAAAGAAGGACACTCCATACTTATAAAAGGGGAAATACACTGAAAGGAAATAACAATTAGCAAACTATATGCACCCAACGTCAATGCACCCAATTTCATCAAACATACTCTGAAGGACCTAAAAACATATATAGACTCCAACACAGTGGTAGTGGAAGACTTTAATAACCCGCTTTCGCCAATAGATAGGTCATCCAAACAAAAAATCAATAAAAGAATTCTAGAACTAAATCACACCATAGATCAAATGGACCTAGCTGATGTCTACAGAATATTTCATCCAACTTCTGCACAATATACGTTCTTCTCAGCAACCCATATAACCTTCTGCAAAATTGATCATATCTATGGCACAAAGCAAGCCTCAGCAAATATAAGAAAATAGAAATAATACAATGGATTCTATTTGATCTCCATGCATTAAAACTAGAACTCAACAACAAAAATAACAGTGAAAAACATGCAAACAATTGGAAGTTGAACACCACTCAATGATCAATGGGTCATTGATGAAACAAAAGAGGAAATTTAAAGGTTCCTAGAAGTTAATGAAAATGAAAACATGACCTACTGGAACCTATGGGACACAGCAAAGGCAGGCAGTCCTAAGAAGAAAATTTATAGCCATGAGTGCATATATTAAAAGGACAGAAAGATCTCAAAACAATGACCTAGTGCTACATCTCAAACTCCTAGAAAAACAAGAACAAGCAAATTCCAAAACAAGAAGGAGAGAAATAAAAATAAGGGCCAAAATCAATGAAATAGAAACCAAAAAAAAAAACATACAAAGAGTCAATGAAACAAAAAGCTGGTTCTTTGACAAAATCTGTAAGATTGACAGACCCATGGCAAACCTGACAAAAATGAGGACAAAAAAAACCCAAATCAGTAAAATCAGAAATGCAAAAGGGGAGAAAACAACAAACACCACAGAAATCCAGGAAATCATCAGAGACTACATTGAGAGCTTATATTCCAATAAATTTGAAAATTCTGAAGAAATGCACAGATTTCTAGATACATATGATCATCCAAAACAGAACCAAGAGGATATTAATTACCTGAATAGATCTATAACACAAAAAGAAATTGAAGCAGCAATCAAGAGTCTCACAAAAAAGAAAAGTCTAGGACCTGATAGAGTCATTGCTGAATTCTATCAGATATTCAAAGAAGAACTAATACCAGCCCTCCTTAAACTGTTCCATGAAATACAAAGGGAAGGAAAACTGCCTAAATCATTTTATGATGCCAGTATTCCACTCATTCCAAAACCAGACAAAGACACCTCCAAAAAGGAGAACTATAAGCCAATCTCCTTAACGAACATCAATGCAAAAATCCTCAGTAAAATAATGGAAAGCAGAATCCAACAACACATCAGAAGGATCATTCACCACAACCAAGTCAGCTTCATCCCAGAGGTACAGGGGTGGTTCAACATATGCAGATCTATAAATGTAATACAGCACATTAATAGAAGCAAAGACAAAAACCACTTGATCATTTCAATAGATGCAGAAAAAGCCCTCAACAAGATCCAACACCATTTCATGATAAAAGCTCTAAGAAAACTAGGAAAGTACCTTAACACTGTAGAGCCTATATATGACAAACCTACAGAAAACACTATACTTAATGGAGAAAAACTGAAAGCATTTCCCCTAAAATCAAGAATGAGACAAGGGTGCCCACTATCCCCACTTCTATTCAACATAGTACTGGAATTCCTAGCCAGAGCAATTAGGCAAGAAGAAGAAATAAAAGGAATACAAATAGGTAAAGAAATTGTCAAAATATCCCTATTTGCAGATGATTTGATCCTATATCTTAAAGACCCAAAAACTCATAGAGACCATAAACAGCTATAGCAAGATGGCAGGATACAAAATCAACTTACAAAAACCATTAGCTTTTCTATATACCAAGTACGAACAAACTGAGAAGGAATATATGGAAACAATTCCATTTACAATAGCTTCAAAATGAATCAAATACCTAGGAGTAAACTTAACAAAGCATGTGAATGACCTCTACAAGGAGAACTACAAACCCCTGAAGAAACAGATCGAGGAAGAATACAGAAGGTGGAAAGATCTCCCATGCTTATGGATTGGTAGAATCAACATAGTAAAAATGGCTATACTACCAAAAGCAATGTACATGTTTAATGCAATTCCCATCAAAATCACAATGACATTCCTCACAGAGATTGAAAAGTCTACCCTAAAGTTCATTTGCAAACACAAGAGACCATGAATAGCCAAGGCAATACTCAGCAAAAAGAGCAATGCTGGAGGTAAATACCCAACTTCAAACTATATTATAGAGCAATAGAAATAAAAACAGCATGGTACTGGCACAAAAACAGACATGAAGACCAGTGGAACAGAATAGAGGACCCAGATATAAACCCACAGAGCTATGTCCACCTTATTTTTGACAAGTCACCAAAAACATACGATGAAGAAGACAGCCTCTTCAACAAATGTTGGTGGGAAAAGTGGTTAGCTGTCTGCAAAAAAACTGAAACTGGATCCATGTTTGTCACCCTGTACTAGTATCAACTCAAAATGGATCAAGGACCTTAATGTCAGAACAGAAACTCTGAAGTTAATACAGTAAAGAGCAGGGAATACTCTGGAAGTAGTATGTATAGGCAAGGACTTCCTCAATAGAACCCCAGCAGCTCAGGAACTAAGAGAAAGTATAGACAAATGGGACTTCATAAAACTAAAAAGCTTCTGCACAACAAAAGAAATGGTCTCTAAACTGAAGAGACTACCACAGAGTGGGAGAAAATATTTGCCAGCTATACATCAGACAAAGGACTGAAAACCAGAATATATAGGGAACTCAAAAAACTAAACTCTCCCAAAATTAATAAACCAATAAGAAATGGGCAAGTGAACTAAACAGAACTTTCTCAAAAGAAGAAATTCAAATGGCCAAAAAACACATGAAAAAATGCTCACCATCTCTAGCCATAAAGGAAATGCAAATTAAAACCACACTAAGATTCCACCTCACCCCTGTTAGAACAGCCATCATTAGTAACACCACTAACAGGTGTTGGTGAGGATGTGGGGGAAAAGGAAACTTCATACACTGCTGGTGGGGATGCAAGCTGGTGCAACCACTTTGGAAAAAAAAATTGGAGGCTTCTTAAAAATCTGAACATAGATCTGCCATATGATCCAGCAATACCACTCCTGGGGATATACCCAAAGGAATATGACACAGGTTACTCCAGAGGCACCTGCACACCCATGTTTATTGCGGCACTATTCACAATAGCCAAGTTATGGAAACAGCCAAGATGCCCCACCACTGATGAATGGATTAAGACAATGTGGTATTTATACACAATGGAATTTTACTCAGCCATGAAGAAGAATGAGATCTTATCATTTGCAAGTAAATGGATGGAACTGGAGAGCATCATTCTGAGCGAGGTTAGCCAGGCTCAAAAGACCAAAAATCATATGTTCTCCCTCATATGTGGACTTTATATCTAGGGCAAATGCAGCAATGTTGTAAGACTTGGGTCACATGACAAGGGGACAGCACATATGGGAGGTATGGAGATAGGTAGAAAACCCAAAACATGAAAGTGTTTGATGTCCCCACTCCAGAGGAACTGGGGAACTTAAAGGGACAGAGGTCAATATGGGAAGAGGATCAGGAACTAGTGAAAAAGTCAGGTACAGATGAATTTGTTTGGATTATAACACATTTGTAAATGGAAGCAATGCTAGGAATCTCTCTGCATAGCTATCTTTATCTCAACTAGCAAAAACGCTTTGTCTTTCTTACTTTTGGTTATGTTTTCTCTTCAACAAAATTGGAGAAAAGTGCAGAACAGATTCTGTAAGGAAGCAAGGTGGGGTACGGAGGAGAAGTAGGGTACTTGGGGGTGGGCAGGGGGGAGAAATGGCCCAAACAATGTATGCACATGTGAATAAATGAATTTTAAAAAGAAGAGAAATAAAATGTGCCATTTTATTTTTTTAATTTAATGATGTTTAAAGACCTAAATTTACAGATTTATCTAAATTCCGATTTATTCATTTAATTACTTCTTTTAAAGAAGTTGTTTAATCTATCTCCCATTGTTCCAGTGAGGATTCTAATTTTCCCAATGATGGTGAATCATGGTCTGGCCATTTAGGGACACATTTAGAAGGTAAATTTTCAAGTCAAGAGCTCTGTTTTGCTGCCCAAAACAGAGCCTTGAAGCTGAGCACACTACTAGTCATTGTGCTCTGACATTCTGTTCATGTACATATCCTGATTGTATTACACAGAACAGAGATGACTGGAAGATTTCCATGGTCAAAAAATATCTTGGATAATAACTCCATACAAGATAAGAGAAAGTAAATGGGATTTAACTGGGGTTTCTTCAATACTGACTTGGTAAACAAGAAAATTCCTTTGTTTCTTTCAGTTGTTGAAATCAATGCAAGCGTCTATCTACAGTCAATCAACAAGGAAGTTTTTGTCTTCATGGAGAGAGTTGTTCTGTCCTGAGAACTATGAATGCATGTCTTCTTTGGCTCCAACTTTTAATTCTTCATTAATATAATAGAGACTTGATGTCTGGCTAATAAAAATCTCAGTGTTGTTGGAGTTAATTCTGAGCTTTTAGGGAAAAAAAACTAAGTAAAATGGAATCTAATTAAAACCAACTTTTACCTCCATGCAAAGGTTCTGTGTTTAAAGTCACATGTTAAAAACATAAAATAACTTCAAAAAAATTTTTTAAATGAAGGCTAAAGTGCAATTAACAATAGCACCAATAAGCATGCTTCACATGTGTCTCAAGGAAAAATAATTGCATTTCAAAGACTAGACATAAAAGAATATAGTGAAAATGTTCTAGAAGTTCTGTTCCATGTGAAAGGTGCTCAACTGCTATTTGTTGAATTAATTGGAATTACTCCTAGCTGTACATTGACATTAGAAATGGCAAGGTTGTATTTTATTCAGGTTGGAGGTGGGGTAGTAAGTGGGTGAGAAAAGGGAATGGACAGTGTGATGAGGCATGAATATTATATCAGTATATTATACAAGTAATATATCCTAGATATATAAGACCATTCCACAATGAAACCCACCAAAACAATTAAAAAAGAGGGAGAAAGAGAGAGAGTGGTTAAGGAGTAACATAGGAGGAGTGAATTTGATCAAAGTAAAATATATGCATGTTTTAAATATCACATGAAACCCACTGAAGAATTAATTTATGGTAATAGAACTTTCACATGAAACCTATTTGTACTAGTAATGAATACTAAATTTTCTTAAATTTGAATAAGAAAAGAATGTCAAAAGTTCTCCTGAGCATGACACTCCTTGACTGAATACTTTCCAGTGTAAGCAAAGCCCTGGTTTCTATCTCCACTGCGAGAGAGAGAGAGAGAGAGAGAGAGAGAGAGAGAGAGAGAGAGAGAGAGAGAAATTAAGTGACCTTAAAGGGGAAATGTATAATATCTTCAGTGGTCCTAGAGAAGTTGTAGAGAAGAGAAAGCTTCCCTTTTTCCTCTGTTTCTGGCTACACTCTGCTTCCAACCATATCACCTTAAGGACTGGCAAACAAATAATAGATCAAAAAAATTTCTCAAAGGACAGAAGCATTGTTATATTTTGGGTGCTCCAAAACAAACTGAACAACCATTTGGGGAAAAAAGCTCAAAAGGAAGAATTAAATAAAAATTCAGAAAATAGGATACAGAAGGAGGAAAACTTTGTACAGTTTTTAAATGAAGTGTTACAATAGATTTTCATGCTAAATCCAGTATTAATTTGGTAAATTAGGTTATGATGATTTTTTGCATGAACTGACCCATAAGAATTATCCACATATACAGAGTAAAATGTGATTTCTATCCATGTAGACATTGTACAAGGATCAATTGAAGGTAATTGGCTTATCCATCTACTTAAACATGTACCATTTTGTTTTGCTGAAAATATTCAAAGTCTAGCTATTTTTAATGTAAATTTCATTAACTATAATCACTGTATTGTGACACAGAAACTCAAAATATTCCTTCTATCTAAGTTTGACCCAGTGATGAACTTTTCCCTATTTTCCCTTTCACTACACTTCTAATTGTCTGGTGAAAATTAATCTCCTCTTTAGTTCTCTGAGATAAACTTTATTAGATTGCACAGTGAAAACCCATTGGTATATCTAACTGCTAAACTATCCTGATAAAGAAAGAGAAATAAAATTGGTTTCCTATGCATAAGAACAAAGGAGGCAGACTCCATCCCCATTCCCTGTGTGACATCCTTCCTGTGTTATGTCAGGGCTTTCAGGTCTGAACACTCTGAATAAAGTCACTGTGCACACTCAAGATTTGCCTATGGTTCTGTTCATCAGACAAAGTCTTCCCCAGTACAAATTACAAAAATTATGCATGAACCATAACTCTTTCCTTTTATGTGGAGTAGAATCCCTGTCTGTGGCTTATCTCTGTGGGCGTTGCATTTCCTACACTGTGCTGACTCTCAACATCATGATGCAAGATCTGAATGAGCAGAGTCACCTGCTTTGTCCATTGTGCATTCACAGTGGAATACAATTATGACTGTGTTTTAGAGAATAAAATCTTTAAAGAGAAGACAGTGTAAAATAAAAGAATGGCAGGGGAATAAAATCAGTTTAAATTGAGGAGTGTCAAAATACTTGAATTAAACAAAATTGAATAAATATAGATGAAAGCAGATACATAACACTAATACTTTGATGATATCATTGATAACTATTAAATTGGCCGATATCTACCTCAAATGTGTTATGTGGTAAGTACTTACTTACTATTTGGTGAGTGAACCAGAAACTTTGTCTCAGTGTACACTGGTATTTAATACATGACAAGGTTTTATTTTAATTGAGTTTGAGAATCTTGAATAATAAACAAAAAGCTGATTGAGAGGGTCCATCGACCTGACTAGGGGGTGACTGGGGATTAAGAAAAAGACACAAAGACAGACATAACAAAAGCTGGGATCTGGTGGGTCCGATGATCCTGATAAGAGACACCTGCGACCCCCTCCACCTCCAAGCACATTTATTTATGCAGCATGTATGGGAAAGCAGGGTGAAATTTAGGTCAAGTTCTCATGGGTCCAGTCTCGTAGGCAGCAGGAACAGAGAAGCTGTGGTATGTTGTTATTTAGTACAGACTATCCTGACCAGGTCAGTGTGTCCTGCTTTTCTTGCAATGCAGCCTTGCTGAACCTTGCCTCCCCTTGGCTGGGTCTGTGCCTATCAGCCAAGAGGCCCTTGATATAGCTGCACTCATGTCAAGGCCTTCTTCCACTGCCTCAATCTCCCACACTGATAAAAATGGCTGTCTTGCTTGAGGAAAATGAAGCTATTCCCTAGCTCACATATTTTACCAAATCAGAGGGAATAAAGACTTCAGTATGAGCTGGGCACAGAAGGCTAATGCCTATAACCCTAGCTACCTGGGAGGCTGAGCTCAGGGTTCAAGGTCAGCCCAGACAAAACACTAGCAAGATATCATCTCAACCTGTTGCTGGGTGCAGTGGTGTGTGCCTGTCATCCCAGCTTCTTGGAAGGCTGTGATCCACAGGCCAGCCTGGGAAAAAAGTCTGTGAGCCTCCCATCTCCTTGGAAAAAATCTGGACATGGCAGCATGCACCAATCATCCCAGCTTCTGCTGGAAGATAAAATAGGCAGATCACAGTCCAGGCTGTCCTAGGCAGAAAAACAAGACCCTATCTCCACAATAACTCCAAAAAAGTTCTGGAGGCATAGCTCAAGTGGTAAAATGACTGTTTAACAAGTATAAATCCCTTTTTTTCAAGCCCCAGTACAACCAAAAATAAATGAAAAAGGCTTCAGTATGAATCAATAATGCATTTTAGAGGAACATCAAGACAATCACATAGAACTATCATGGGCAAGCAAAATTATCTTGAATAATTCAAAAAAACTCAGAAGAAGAGAGATATTCCTACAAATACAATTTAAAATTGGGTGGGAGGCAAAGCATCACTCTAACATTAAGTAGAGAAATATAAACTGGAAACCTCCATTGAAATTCTGGTTCACTTCCTTTTCTAGCATGGTAGACAATTTAGGCAAAAGGACACAAAGAAATAATAAGAAAATGAAAAAGATGCTCCATTTCAGAAATATGAAACACTCTCATGTCACTGTATGTCCCTCCACAGTTTCTCTATCTCCACCTGATTAAATACAGAGATCCTTGGACACACATTCTCCTTCAGCATTAACCACAATAATCCTCTCAGTCCTTCTTCTACCTAGATTCATTTCACTGTCAACAATGACCCTGCATTCCTGGATTCAATGTTCACTTTCTTTCTAACATGGTAAATAAACACATCAATGAATTAATGAAACAATCAAGGAAACAGCCTCAGCCCTCTCTCAGCTCTGAGCTGGGCTTCATTGACTCACAGGTGAGCTTAGGTAAACATGCTTGTCTTCCATCTCTCACAAGCTCTGCTGCAGCACCTGCTGATCTCTTAGATTCACCTGGCTAGGTTTTCTGAATAGAGTATATTTACATGGACATCCAAACTCCTTCTTGGTTTGTCGACAATGGTATCGCAACTGAAGGTATCTCAACAGACAGGACAGTAGGAAGGTGTCAGCCATCAGTCCTGAGCCAGGTGATGACACCAAACAAAAGATGTCTATCCATTTCAGACCAAGGTTGTACTCACAGAGAGAAAATGAAATGGGTAATATTTACAGTTCTGTGTCTCTGGTCCCTAAATACAACTTTCTTCTATTACGTTAATCCTGGGCACACCATTTCCCTCATGGTACAAAGGTCTACAGTGAAAGCAAATATTTCTGAATGATTCGCTGTTTCCAAGACAGCTGATTATATGCCACATCACTCAGTATTTATTCCTCATTTTGTATGTAGTCTTCTCCCTTCCTGAGTTCTAAAATCCTGCCAACTTACCTCAACCTGCAATTAAAATTTCTCCAAAGTCTATTACTGATGAACCTGCCTTAAGTACATCATTTGACTTCCACAAAGCCTTGTTTATGGTTGATGACACAGCCCTGATGTCTGAAAAATTAATAATCCTTTTCTAAAAAGAGAATGATCTATGATCACTTGATATCAAAAAATGAGTACTATAATATTGGCTTCAAATTTTATCCAAAACAGCTAAAACACATTGTAACACAAGTGAAGCACTATTATTCAGTCACATACTTATAAGTAGTTTTAAAATTCAAAAACATATATTTAGACCACTTTATGTACACTTATGGGCAAAGAGCAATTAAGTATTCTATAATTTAGGTTTATTTGTTTTATATTTTATCAGCAACAGATTTCTTTCTTGTAATGGAATATTGTGCCACATTCAAACCTTGCTGCAAAGCTGATAATAGAAGAGGAGTTACATCATTCTTTTAATGATAGTATATAGGTCTATATTGGGCAATAAGGAATATGTGCTTCTAAAAGGAAAACAGTTGAAGGTACATCTAATAGCTATAAACAACAAAGCTCTTTATTAGAATGGATCATTCTAAAACTTGTTACTAAGCTTCTTTTTGAACACCAGTTATATTATTGTTTCCCCTTCAACATATATATACAAAATGACAAATGGATGAGTTTTTCTAACAGGAAATAAATATATTTGGTTTTTTATAAAATTTCCTTCTGTGCTGTTTAACTTGTTGTAAATCTCTTTCTGAACACCTAGGAATGGTGATCACAATGGTTTAGTGGTCTGCCAAGTTAGGCCCATTGTGAGTTAGGTTCCATACATATGAACTTGAGAGGACACAGAGACATTCAGTCCAGAACAGAACTGATGCCATGGGACTACCAGATGTCCAGTAGATGTTTGCTATATCAATAAATACGTAAATGATTTGTTTACAGGCTTGCTTTGTGTGATGCTGGTGAAATAGCTCAGGCAGGAGGATGAATGAGAACACAATGGGTTATTATACACATATGAAGTATGGAAAGAAAGTATTGGAGGCAGCAAATAAGGGAAGTGTGTTGACCAGAGATAGGGAAGGTCTCAAACATGTCTAGGGAAGAGGTCTTTGAGATCATGTTTGTTTAGCTAAGAACCTGCCATGTTGTGAGACGTCCACATGGCTAGAAACTGTGGACAGCTCATAGTACAGAAAGTGAGCCCTGGGTAACAGCAAGATAACCGTACCTCCGTCTTGTCAACATAAGCAACTCACTTCTGCCGAGGACCTGAATGAGCCTGGAGGAGTCTTGGTAGCTCCAGATGAGAACTCTGACTCTTCAAAAGTTTAATTTCACACTGGTGAGACCCTAAGCAGATAAATCAGCCAAGACATACCTGAAACTCAACTCCAGAATAAAGACTGGTGGAGTCACTCAAGTGGTAGAGTGCCTGCCTAGCAAGCTTGAGGCCCTGAGTTCAAACCCTGGAACCACCAAAAAAAAAGAAAACAAAAATAAAGGGTAACAGACACATGTTGTTTTAACACAGTAATTTTGTAGCAATTTATTTCATACCAAGAAGCGAACTATTTTTTTAATTTTTATTTTATTCATATGTGCATACAATGTTTGGGTCATTTCTCACCCCTTCCCCCTGCTCCCTCCTTTACCCCCCTCACTCTCGCTACCCAGCAGAAATTATTTTGCCCTTATCTCTAATTTTGTTGAAGAGAGAGTATAAACAATAATAGAAAGGACCAAGGGTTTTTGCTGATTGAGATAAGGATAGCTATACAGGGAGTTGACTCACATTAATTTCCTGTGCATGTCTGTTACCTTCTAGGTTAATTCTTTTTGATCTAACCTTTTCTCTAGTTCCTGGTCCCCTTCTCCTATTGGCCTCAGTTGCTTTAAAGTATCTGCTTTAGTTTCTCTGCGTTGAGGGCAACAAATGTTATCTAGTTTTTTAGGTGTCTTACCTATCCTCATACATTCCTTGTGTGCTCTCGCTTTATCATGTGATCAAAGCAAGAGCAAATGGAAACATAGGTTGTCCTCATTTCATCAGTATTTATTACTATCTTATCACTATTGTATTTATTTTAACTGGAAGACATTTTGCCTGAAAAAATTAGCCACATACAGAAACCAGATATTCACTTTCACAGGCTAAATTTAAAAGTAGACAATGTTAATATAGAAGAGTGATTAGCAGATGGCAAAAGAGGGTTGTGATAAGATGGAAAACTGAAGAGTAGATTTGAATACTGAACAGTGTATGTGTGGAGATATCACATAAAACCTCACTCATGTACAATTAATAATGTTACTAAAATTAAAAGCACAAAGTAATTCCATGAACTGGAGAACCCTAAGAGCTTCCCTGTTACAGCTGCATATATTCCTCTTCCTCCTCAAATGCCTGAGACATAAGAACCACACATGTATTCATTGTTTGGATATTGCTATAATTTTAAATAAATTTTATTAGGATATATTTATTATACAGGGAGATCCGTAGTGACACTTCCAATCTTGTACATTAGTTACATTGCCCCCAAAGTCTCTCCCCCCAATCCTCTTCCCACCCCACTTAAAGCAATTACAAGAGGTTTCTTAGTTTTATTTAATATAGGTATATGAAATCCATCAACTATATACCATCACTTTAATCTCTTTCATTCACCCTTCCCCTCCCACTAGAACATCTCCCACATACACACTGTACTGGTGATATTACTATAATTTTAATGATGACATCTTGAAGATGAAATACCCATCTGGTAATTTGATGGAGTAAGTAACTCAGGGGTCCAGTTCTTCCCATGGCTATGATAGGCACTGTTAACACTAAGGCAAAATAGAAACATGATCCTAAAGATGGTAAAATATACTGACCATCAATAAAATATCAGAATATGATTAAGTCTTCTTAAGCAGTTAAGGAAATAATGCATAAGGGAATGAAAAACACACAAGTGAAAAATGTCATCTCTGATTTTCTACCTTGATGAAATTATATTTAGGGACATAGCTGCCAAATACAGCAATTCTGCATAGTTGAGCAGCTTGTTACTGTTTTTGTTAAAGAAAAGAAAATAATATTTGGTGGAACATATGCCATTCAAGTTGAAATATTTCCTAAAATTATGTCCTGCGGGACAAATTGAAATTTTTAATAATTCTGATGTAAAGTTAGGAAAATACTAGAGATTTAGAAAATGATCAAATGGTGATGTTTGGATGCCATAGAAAGAATAATGTATAATAAAGTTAATTTTGTGATTGAACTATATAGAGATGTTGAAACAAAAGAAGCAGAAACTTCAGGAATAAAATAGATACATAAAATCTTATTTCTACTATCTTATAAAAGAACCCCAATTTCTTCCTGAGGTTTTAAGCCCTGCGTCTATGGAAAGTTCTTCAGTACAGGGCAATGTGTCTTGTTACAGTTTCCTTCAGAAGAGTCTTTTCAGAGCACTATGAATGTCTTTGTTCCTGAGACTGTAGATGAAGGGGTTCAGCATGGGGGTGACTACACTGTACATCACTGAGGCTGTTGCAGTTGAGTGTGAGTTTGGAGTGACAGCAGAACTGAAGTACACTCCCAACACAGTGCAATAAAATAAGGAGACAACTGAGAGGTGAGATACACAGGTGGAGAATGCTTTGTATTTCCCTTGAGCTGATGAGATTGCACAGATAGAGGAAATGATCTTAGAGTAAGAGTACAGGATGCCAGCAAGGGGAAAACAAACCAGCAGCACAGATGCAGAATAAATTACCACATCATTAAGAAAGGTGTCAGAGCAGGCATGGTGGATCACCTGGTTAAGTTCACAGAAAAAGTGTGGGATTTCTGAGTGTGCACAAAAAGACAGCCTCAGGGCTATTAAGCTTTGTATAACTGAATGCAGGGCACTCACCATCCAGGACACCAGAACCAGCAACACACAGAGCTGGGGGCTCATGATGACTGTGTAGTGCAGGGGGTGACGGATGGCCACAAAGCGATCATAGGCCATCACAACCAGCAGAAAGTTGTCCAACACTGAAAACAGTAGGAAAAAATGCATTTGGGTAATGCAGTTTTCATACGTTATAACTTTGCTCTTTGTACGTATGTTTAAGAGCATCTTTGGGACAGTGGTGGAGGTGAAGCAGATGTCCACAAAGGACAGGTTGGAGAGGAGGAAGTACATGGGTGTGTGCAGGTGGGGTTCTGAGATCATGGCAAGGATGATGAGTAAGTTCCCAAGAATAGTGACCAGGTACATTGAGAGAAAAAACCCGAAGATGAGAGGCTGCAATCTAGGATCCTCTGAAATTCCCAGAAGAAGAAATTCTGAAATTTGTGTGTCATTCTCTGCCCTCATGTTGTTGATATGTCTAACACAAAAAGAAAAAGAGTATGACATATTTATGCAGTGCTAACTTGTCTAAAATGATATCATGTATATTCTATAGTGCATACATACACTGATTCTTATACTTCATGTATGGTTTCACTCCTCTTCAAGGAATCCACTTGCCTTCTCTGTTTTCTAATTCCTACCTGACTCTTAGACTTTCCTCAAAAGAATGCATTCAGAAATTTGATTTTCTTTCATTCATTTGAGGAATATCATTTAGCAATGATTATGTTGCAAGTATTGTCCAGGAAATGTTTGGTCTGTGTTTAAAAAGCAAATGTTCCCCCATTGAATGAAAGAGAAGTAACACCAAGAAATAAAAGCACACATAAGAAGCTAACAAAATAATCATGGTGGTAACAGTTACAAGGGAATTTTGTGAGTTTTACTTTGTTTTCTTGAGCTGTTGGTGACTTGGGGTGGTTAAGTGTGGGTTTTATTTATTTACTTTTTAAGTTTTTATTGGTATAAATTAATTGGACAAAGGGGTTTCATTGTTATTTTCCATACATACTATAATGTATTTTGACCCAAATGCACCTCAAATCTATTCCTCTTTCTTACACATCTTTTCCTTTTTAACAATTGGTAGTAAGTTTCATTGAGCTACTTTCATAATATATAATTGAGATCTGCTGTTTTCATACATAGATAATGTACTTCAAACATATTCACCACCATCATCATTTTTTCTCCCACTGGCTCCTTGTAAATTGTACCCACTTTGCAATCTTCTCATAGTATTATTATTATTGATATTTAGGCCTAGATTCCCCCATATGAGCAAAAATATGTGTACTTGTCTTTCTGAGCTTTGCTCATCTCAGTCAGCATGATGATCTCCAGTTCTATCCATTTTCCTGCCAGTGACTTCTGGGGATTTAACCCAAGTCTTTCCTTATTCATGTTAGGCAATTGCCTTACCAGTGAGTACATCTCCAGCTCAGAAACAATTGCTATGGAAAAAAAAAGCTGGTGAAAAGGAGAAGGTATACAAGTGAGTTATATTGTACAGGTAGAATTTATTCAGGAAAGACTGGCAGATTGGTAACATTTGAAAAGAGACATGAAGAACACCGGCAAAGAGTCAAAATTTTATCTTCACATATTTTGTGCCAGTGCAAAGTCACTTAGGAAGGAGCTTATTTCAGATGTTCAAATTTATGGGAGGTCAGTGTGATTAGGAGAATGAGAAATAGGGAGAATGATGACCGATGATGTAAGAGAACAAACCATGTGGGCTTACTGCTGCTTCAACTTCCAGAAATAAGCTGTCTCTCTTTTCAGATACTGGATTTGCATTTTAAGTTTCCTGTAAATGTGCGGGGAATTGAAATGGGTCCCCTGGTTATTTCTACTTTTTGCCTTATCTACTGTCATCTATTGCCAAACTCTGGCTAGGGTAGCCAAAATGTAACTTTGTATTATGAGTTATATTGTGGAAAATATTGAACTTATTTCCCTTTCTCTTAAACCTACTTTCAACTTTGTGCGCACACACACACACACACACACATCACTTCATAGCATGCCATATGCTGTGGTCTCCTGGGTATGTGTTATTACCATGTTTTCTCTCACCCCAACACACTATTAGAAAGGAATGGATATCAGACAAACTGTCTGTATCAACTTATCTTTCCCCAAAAGGATATATAAATGGCACCCTGAATTACCCACTTGTAAATCACTCATATACATGAAACCATGGGGTTCCATTTTGGAATGTTCATTTTCTATCCTGAATTTAAAGAAATAAAAATTGACTCATTAATCCTAGACAGAGAAATAAAATGCCCCTTAAGGGGAGAAAATGATAATAATCTCAGGAGATCCTGAGAGACTACAAGGAAGAAAAATCTTTGCTGTTTGTGGTTGCATTACACCTCCAAGTGTATCTCCTTAAGGACTAGGAAAACAATAAAATGTCAAAATACAGATTGCTCTAAATACAAATGTTAGGATACCTTTTGGGTGCCAAGATACTTATACATTAGACATGCCCCTAGGATGTTAAAAGTGCAAAGGAAAGAGAAAACCAAAAATTAAAAAACAAAAGATACATACAAGGAACAAAATTTGGACATTCATATGAAATATTAGAAGAAATTTTTCATGAACCATTTAATATTAATTTGATTACTTGAGTTTTTCATTGATGTAATAGTTGTACTGAGATATGGAATACAACATGATGTTTCAATACATCACATTGAATTTATGCATATATGCATTTGTATTGATCAAATTAGAACATTTATCACCTCAAAAGATTAGTTTCATCATGCTGAGAATTTTCAAAATCCTCCCTTATAGTTGCATTGAAATATACAACCCATTATTGTTAGCTATAGTTGGTTAACTGTGCAAAAGAACACCAAATGGACTCCTCCCATCTCATTGTAACTTTGGGCCCTTTCATTCAACTCTTGCCATTGTCACCATGACAATTCTTCCCTTTTACACTGAACAAAATCCTAATCCCCAAGGACACCCTAATTATACTGTGTTATGTTTCAACATTATGATTCAAGATGCAGAAGGACAGAGATTTGCTTGCTTCTTTCACCATTCTGTTTTCACAATGGTTTATGAATATTAATGTATTATATAGAATGAAATTAAACAAATGGAAAAGTCATGAAATAAAAGAAGGTCAAGGGAGATAAAAGGATATGAAATTAACTGAGTGGTCTCAATACAACTATATTTAAAAAATTGGATGGAGCTTCAGGTATTGAGTGGATGAAGCCAAATATCACAAAAAAAATTTAATGCTATGAACATAAGTTAAAAATTTATGGATAAAAACCTAGAACTTAAACAATATAACTGATATGTTCCTCAAATAATGTGATAAGTAGGACTTGCCCACTAACTACTTATTGAATAAATACTGAGTTATGTTTCCTTACATATGGATATTTACAACATGAAAAGTTTGTATTTTATTTGACAAGCTTTGATAATAAAATTTAAAAGGCATAAATTCCTGTGTATTTGGAAGTAAATAAATTTGGTCTCCTAGCTTGTATAATTTACTGAGAATCAGTGGAATCAAATACTTCACTATATGAGTAAAATAATTTTAGTTTACAATAACATCAAGAAAGCCTCATGGGTGGGCAAAATAGTCTAAAATAAAGGGAAAAACTCACAAGAATATAGAAATAATTCACTAAGTAAAATTTAAAGTTTCATGACCCAAATTATCACTCCAAGAGTCAATACAGCAATAATAATCTGTAAAATTCCATTGAAATTCTAGTAATGTTTTTTTTAAAAAATGGACTTAGAATAATAATAAACAATTCAAGATGACATTCCGTCTCAGGAGGAAAAAATGATTTCAAATAACTCTATGATCCTGCACAGAAGAAGTCTGATTACTCTTCCCTTCTAGTTAACTTAAGATTTTTGGAACAAGTGTTCTAACTTACACTAAAACCACTTTCAGTCCCTCAATCCCTCAATCCCATCACATCATTGTGAACAATAATTCTGCGTTGTTGAGCTCAATGTTCAATTTTCTTTCCAGTGTGTGGTAAATAAACACATCAATGAATTAGTCAAACAAGCAAGCAAACATTCAGAGCCCTCTCTCAGCTCTGGTCTCAGCTGGACTGCATCTTGTGTGACCTTGGGTAAATGTTCTTGTCTTCCATCTTTCAGAAACTCTCCTGCATCTCCAATGAACTCTGAGACTCACCTGGATGGGTTTTGCAAATACAAGGTCTCCACCGTAGTTCCAAATCCCTCCTATATTATTGACAATATAGACTAAGGCTATGTAGCTAGACACAACAGAAGGAATGGCTCAAGCATGAGTTTCCAAGCCAGATGATGACTCCAAGGGGAAACAACCATGTTCCATCCAGACCCAGCCTACACATGCTAAGGGAAAAAGAGAGGGAATGTATTTTAATTTTTGTATGCCAGCTCATTAGGCACATTTCCCTCTTGTTATCCCAAACTTAAGCACCATCGTTTCCCTTGGGATGTCTCTCTGCACATAAAGAAATTTTTCTTAATGATTCTGCGTTCCTAAGTCATCAAGTGAATTAGTCTTTGTTACTTCTTTTCATTAACTCTTAGATTTCAAAATGTCTTACTTCCAAACACCTTTCGCCAATCCTCAATTAAAGTTGACTCCAAAGTCCAAGACTGATGAACCTGTCTTTATCTGGTCTGTTGGGGGTACATCCCCAGATATTTTAAAAATTACCTTTCCAACAACAAGTGTAGTCTTTGACCCCTTGACACAAAACAATTAATTATTATAATCCTTGGCTATATGGTACTTTTTCCAAACATTGAAAATATCATGTTTATAACATATGATTAAGACCTATCATTTAGTCGTGTGTTTGTAAACCCTTTCATAATTCAAAGGGTTATATTCAGATATTTTTATGGACAAAGTCTTGATATTAGCAACGAAAAGGTTTCTCCTATTTAGTTTTCAAAAAGTCAATTCTTTGTGTTCTATACTATTATGACCCTCATTCTACACCATAGTGATGGAGATGGAATGGTGAGTTGAACTTCCCAGTTGGGCTCACTGTTATCATCTCAACAGATGAGTTTTAGAGGAGACAGAAATATTCAGTCTATAACAGAATGGAAAAACCATTATGGCAATCATAGAACATAGCAAGCAACATAGATATTTGGATTTTTATTCTTTTTACCATATATTAATTGTACAAAATACAGGGTATCATATATTTGCATAATATGTATAATGTACTCTAAATATATATATATAATCTCCCCAGTAAATTATCATGTCCTGATTCTCTCTTAATGGTACTCTATTTCCCAAATACACCTACATTAATATCTGATCATTTTAATCTAGATTCTGCATTAGATACAAAATATTTGATATGTGACTTTCTGAGTCTGAGTTATTTTGTTAAACATTGTAATTTGCAGTTTCATTAATTTCCATACAAATAATCCATGATCCCTAAACCAGTATCAAAGAAAATACTTAAAGGAATACCAAGTATTGAAGAAGAAGACCAGCATAACCAAAATAATATAAGAAATAATAAATGTCCTAGAGGAGTAAATCAGATACAGGAAATAATCAAGCGTTACAAAAACAACAAAATGACAAGAATTAATATGTACATTTAAGTAATTATCCTGAATGTTAATGATCTAAATTATCCAAGTAAAAGACAGACTGATAGATTAGAATACAAAGCAAGAACCCACACTTTGTCACCTATGAGAAACACACCTCACTAGCAAACATAAATACAGGCTTGAAGTGAAAGGAAGGGGAAAGTTACTCCAAGCATATGATATTTGGAAGCAAACTGGGGTATCATTACACATATCAAACAAGGCAGAATTCAAATCAAATTATTCAGAAGACACAAAGAATATCAATTCATATCAACAAAGGGAACGATCCAATAAGAGGATATAACAATTATATGCCTATATGCATCAACTGTCAGGGCACCCAATTCAATAAAACAAACAATACTGGACATTAAAGCACATATATTCCTCAACACAAAAATACTGATGACTGTGCAACCACTCACACCAACAGATATGATGTAAACATACAAAAAACAATGAAACCTCAGAAATAAGTGGCATTTTAGATCAAATCAACTTAGCAAACATACCCAAACTACCACACCCAACAGCCACAAATACACATTCTTCTCGGCAACTCATGAATCTTTCTCCAAACTAAACCACATTTAAGGATATAAAACAAGCTTCAAAAAATACAATATAATTGAAATACCTATTTTTATCTTATCTGATATAAATTAACAAAACTAGAACTCAACGGAGAAACATATTTACCAGACAAGAGGTGTAAAAGTCTCCTTCACTGTGGATACCCCAGAAACCTAGAGGTTCATTAGGGAATAATTTGAAAACTAATATTCCAATAATTTTGAGAACCTTGAAGAAATTGATTCATTTCTAGATACCTGTGATTTAAAAAAATTAAACCAAGAATATAGAAATAACTTAAATAGTTCAGTACAGAGTGATGAGATTTAAAGAATTTTTTAAATCTCCAAAAAAGAAAAGCCAAACACCAGATAGAATCAATGCTGAATTTACTAGATACTGAAAGAACTAACAATAATAATCTTCAAAATATTAAAAAATACACAAAGGCAAACAAATCTTCGAAGCTCATTCAATGAAGCCAGTATTATCCTCATACCAAAACTAGGTAAGGACTTAACAAAACATAAGCTATAGAGAAATGTCCTTAATGAAAATAGATATAAAAACCCTAAATGAAACACTTGGAAATAAAATTGAACAGCACAGTAAGAAGATAATACAATATGTATTCTAGGATTTCAAGGATGGATCAACATCAATAAATCAATAAATGTAACACAGCAGATAAACAGAAGCAAAGACAAGAATAACATAATTGTCTCAAAAGGTGAGAAAAAGCATTTGAGAAAAATCAACTTTTCATGATTAAATCCCTCAAGAAACTAGGAGTACAAGGTTTATACCTCCAAATAATTAGGAATGCACATACCCACCTATAGTCAATATTATGCTGAATAGAGAAAAACTGAAAGCAATACCTCTGAATCAGGAATCATGGATATCCACTGTCTTCACTCTTATTCAATACAGTGCTTATATTCTTAGCCAGAGTAAGAAGGCAAGAGAAATACAAAGTGATACAAATAGGAATGGAAGAAATTTTCAGATGATGAAATTCTATACTTAGAAAACCATAAATATCCATGAAAAACTTCTTAAATATGATTTTTTAAATTTCAGTAAAGTAGCAGGTTACAGAATCAACAGACAAAAATCAGTTGTACATACCAATAATGAAAATGCCAAGGAAACAAAACAATTCCATTTGAAATACACTCAAAAATACATAAAAGCAAACAACTAGACAGGGAGAAGACCTCTAAAATGAAAACTGTAAAGCACTGAAGGAGGAAATTAAATCAGATACTAGGAGATGGGAAAAGCCTAAAGAATTGTAGCAAATCTTTGCCATGTATTCATTCAAGATGAGATTAATATCTTCAATGTAAGTACTTCAAAAGTTAAATAGTAAAAAGGAAAATATGTCACTCAGTAAGTGAGCAATGGAATTGAAAAGATGCTTTTCAAATGAAAATGGTCAGTAAGTACACAGAGAAATTTCAACATCCTTTTCATTTATGTCATCACAGTCACAGTGGCTGTTGTAGAAAGCAAAAACAAACACTGGTGAGGATCTGGGGGAAAAAACCTTTTAGTCACTGTTGGTGGGAATGTAAATTATTCTAGCTAGTATGAAAATAAGTATTGAGTTCCCACAAAAAATTTTAAAATGTAGGTTCAATATGATCCACTCATATCAACTGTGAGTATTACCCAAAAGAGTCACAGTCAGCATACTACAGAGTTACTATTTACGCAGATCTATCACGACTATGTGCAATACACAAAATGTGGAATCAGCCTAGGTGCCCGTCAAGAGATAAAGAAAAATGTGCTACATCAACCAAATGGAATTTTATCCTGGAATTAATAAGAATGCAATTATGTCATTTGTGGGAAAAATGGATGGAACTAGAGATCATCATGATAAGTGAAATAAGCCAGTCCAACAAAGAAAATAGAACATGTTTTCTCTCTGTTTGCAGAAGCTGGGGAAAAAAATAAAACAAAACAGGAAACAAGAAAAGCTCATGAAAGTAAAAGGGAAAATATTAGGGAGTTGGATGGGGCAAAGAAGGGGGAACTGTGTAGAGAATATAAGAAAGAGTAGCAAATTGAACCTAATCATATGGCATTATATACATGTTGAAAATATCATGAAGAAATCCCTTTATTGTGCAATTTAATTTATGCTAATGAAACTTATTTCAAAAGAAGAAAGTATTGGCATACTTCTATCAGCTCCTGTTAAAAAAATATGAATTATTTATCATATCAATTCCTATTTTCCTTCAATGACAGAACTCTTGTCTGTTGTTTTACACTTTGGTTCTAGATAGATTATGATGCTTTAATAAATTTATGTTTCCATTGCTCAATATAGTGATGATAATTGTGTTTTTCATTTGCACTTTAACATTTAGCTGAACTAAATGTTCAGCTTCTTAGTTGTAATAGCTGTCCATTTGGTTGTAATTCTCCATTTTATCATCAAAAATGTGTCAATTTGCTTTTACCAAATATGTCAAGCAGAAATTTTTTCTTCTTCTGGCACATGGGTTTGAAATTTCAGGACAGTATTGGTTTGTGTTTTAGCAAGTGTGTTTATTTGTCTTCACTTTGAACTCCATGGATTTTCCTCAAATAATTTTATGTAAGTTTGAAACAAGGAAGCTATTTTTATGGTCATGCCACATCCTTCTCTTTAAAATTTTCTTAAATGTCATTGGCATCTGTTATGTTGATCCTATTATATCTCTTAGTGTATATTAACTGTAGTAAGGAGTTTCATTGTGATTTTCCATATATGAATATAATTTACTTTAATCAAATCCACCTCCTCTAACACAATGATCTCCACTCTTCCACTAATTTTCCTGCAAATAATGTGGTTTCATTATTGTTTAAGGCTGAAAAATACTCCATTATAAACACATCCCACATTTTCTTCATTTGTTCATCAATTTATGAGAACCTAGTCTGATTCTACAGTTTGGCTATTGTGAATAGTGCTGTGATAGACATGGATGAGCAGGTATGTCACTTTTTATTGATTTATGCTCCTTCAGATATATATATGCCCAAGAGTGGAATTACAGGGTCATAAGATAAGTCTGTTTTTACTCCTTGGGTAAACCTCAGTACTTATCTTTGTAGTGGTTATGTAGTTTACATGTCCACCAACAGTGTATATGAGGACACTGTTTCCTCGTATCCTTACCAGCATTTGTGTTGCTCATTTTCTCGATGATGGCCCAGCTGAAGGTCAAGATGGAATCTCAGTGTGTCCTTGATTTGCACTTCCTTTATAGCTAAGGGCGATACACATTCTTTATGTAATTACGGGCTATTTGTGCTTCTCTTGAGAACTGTCAGCTCAACTGATTTGCCTATTTAGTACCCAAATGGTTTGTTCTTTTGGTGTTTAATGTTTTAACTCTTTGCCTGTTCTGTATTTTAATCCATGGTCTGATGAGTTGCTGGCTAATAAAATTTTCCCATTCTGTGGGTTGTCTCTTGATTCTAATGATGGTTTTCTTTGGTATGCAGAAGATTTTTAATTTGCTGCAATTATATTTGTCAATTCTTGCATTTATCTCCTGAGGAATTTGAACCCAATTAAGAACATGTTACATTTGCCCAAACCTCCAAGTGTTTTCTCTGTTCTACTGTTTAGAGGTCATGAATTCCTTTAGTGTTGATTTATCATGAAAGGTTTTCATTTGTCCTTCAATCATAAAGGATAGCTACGGTGAATACAGTAATCTATGTTGACAATTATTTTCTTTCATCGACTGAAACATACCATTCCATGTCCTCCTTGTTGTTAATGTTTCCATTGACGAATCTGCATTTATTCTGGTGGATTTGCCTTCATAGGTATCTTGGAACTTCTCTTGCAGCTTGCAATTTTCTTTCCTTAATCTGTATTCTGAATGTTTCAATTACATTATGTCATGGAGAGATTCTTTTCTAGTTTTGTCTGTTTTGAGTTGTAATACCCTGTTGTACCTTGATAATCATGTCTTTCTCAAATTCTAGAAACTTCTCTGCAATTACTTTATTAAAAATATTTTCTATGACTTTAGCTCACACCTCTTTTCTTCCTTATATTCCCATGGTTAGATCTTGTAATAATGCCCCAGAATTCTTGCATGTTACATGAATACTCTTTCATTTGTTCCTTTATACTCATCTGAGTGTTTCAATACATCTACTTTTTCCTTCTGCCATGATGCTTTACATTCAATTTGATCCAGAGTAATGGACAGGCTTTCAGCTGAAGTAGTTTCTTTTATTGTACTGTTATTTGAACTCTGGATGTTGCACTTGCTAGGCAGGCACTCTACCAATTGAGGGACAATCCCTGCCCTTTTTGACTTAGTTATTTTTATAATAGGGTCTCTCATTTATGTCCAGGCCAGCCAGGACTATGATCTTTCTATTTATGCTTCCATTACAGTTGGAATGACAGGCACATGCCAAGATTTTTTTAGGTTGAGGTGGGGTTTAAAAATCTTCTCTCCAGGCTAGCCTCAAACCATGAGCATATGAATATTTGTTTACTGAGTAGCTTGGATTACAGATGTGAGCCATCATGACAGGTTCAACTGCTCTTTATTTGCCTTATTGAGACTTAATTTTCAGAATTTCTGTTTCGTTTTTCACAATTTATCTGAATTGATTCCTCTTTCCTGTCCTACATTTTCATGCTCATCTCATTTAACTCTTTATTTGAATTCTCTTAGATTCATTACATTTATTCATGTCCTCTATCAGTTTTTGATCATTCTCATAATCATACTTTTGAATTTTTTTCTGAGAATTCATTCACTTAATTGTATTTAGCGTTTTTAACTATGGAGTGGTTGACTTTTGGAAATGTCATGTTGCCTTGTTCATATTTCTCCTACTTCATCATTCAGATTTCTACCTCTGAATTGAAATCATTGTTTGGACATTTTATTTAACTATAATCTTTCATAAGAAGTGTTCTCCCTTCTCAGACAGGACAGTGTAGTGGCAGGATCAAGGTGCAATTTCTTACCACTGGACTGGGAAGTATGACTCACCTACATACTCAGGGCTCTGTGTCACATCCTCAGGACTATGCAGATTCATGCATATCACCTGCATATTTCTGTACACGAGTTGGCTATCTCCTTCTGGGCTACTTTAAATGTAGAAGCTTACCTATTTTGTGTACAAAGAATCACTCCTGGCATAGGGAACCTGGCAAATTTCCCACTTGCTCCACCCACCCTCTAGTCTGTGACCCTGGGGACAGCAATGTCCCAAGTTAGGTGTAGCTCCTGAATGTATAAGAGTGGGAGAAACAAATAGCACCAAGTTCTGCACTGGTAAAGGAAGAATTGTGGGACAGAGGCACAAAACATGCTCTATTCAGTGCTTTCAGACCATTCCAAGTTGTTCTCTTTCCTGTGCTGGAGACAACGCTATGGAAATCACAAGATTTGGAAGGTATGGACTTCAGGCTTTCCATCCTGGGCTGGCAGCAAGCACATTGTGAGATGCAGATTTCCAGATTTGTTTCTCATTGCTTTCAAGCCCTACCTAGCAATTAATCTCCCTGCAGTGGGGGAGGACTCTGTATAAATCATGTGAATTGGAAGACCTGAACTTATGGTTCCCAGTTATGCTGGCAGAAAACACGCCCTATGTGGTTACTGGAAGTGACATTTGGGGTCTCTTAGGACACTCAGACCCATGTAAAAGCGAACACACCTAGTTAGGAGGTAGGTTCCAGAGACTAAGCACTGTGTACACGTATGGCTTGATGCTCTGTATGCATTGGCACTCAAGAGGTGGGATTCCTCCTCGCCAGGCATGGCAGGGCATCTGAGTACCCTGACCTTCACTTTCAGTACTCCTTGAAATTCTCTTTGAGTTTATGTCAGACTCTCTCATTCTCCACGACCATCACTTGTGCAAGTCTTCCACCAATAGTGTGTCATGGTGCCCCAGACTTCCTAGGTCATGATCATTCCTTGTTTATAGGCTTACAGGGTATCTCAGTCTTAAGCAATAGGTCCATTTACAAGATGCTGGCTCGCCATGGCTTTCTGAGAAAAGGGATGGGAGGGATGGAATATCTTTCTTTACCAAAGCTAGTCTTTCACACTATGGCAGTCACTGATTCAACAAATCCCCTCACTGGGTTTAAGACTTCTGGGATATGTGGTTTTATACATCAGTTATAGTTGCCAGTTGGCCACCAGGGCCATCTGGCTTAGCTTGTGGTTACATATTTAGCTTCCCCTTTCACTACAGGGAGTTAGAGATGGAGCTTGGGTCTATTTTCAGCTTTTCTTTTTCAATTCTGTTTCCCATGCTTTTCAGCTGTCCTAACACATCTTTTGTGATTTCCAATGCTCTTCCTCTATTTCTCTATTCAGAATATAATCTATCCTGTGTTACCTGACTCTTCTCATTTATGGAGACAAAATGGAGGATAAGTTTAATCCACTTTTTTGTCCCATCCTGATTCTCTTATATAATTTTGTAATGATTTGTCTTACTGTAACAAATACATATCTGATAAAGATATATATATATTATCAGATAAGTACTTTATATACTCTATACACATGTTTATATATATATTTAAATGGTGTTTCTATGTCACTATCTTACACTCCCATTTTATTATCTATGAAGACTGAGCTTATTAAATTCCGATAAAGTCCATTTTATATCCCATTTTATTATTTTTTTCTGTAAATTGGAACTTTGTATCAAAAGCACCTAATAAAAGTGGTCCACACTAATGAGTTTTAGACTTGACCATGATGTGAGAGTGACCTGTGGTCAGTGACAACCCTAATTTGACTGTTGGATTTTTATCTCTTCCTGAGCCAGCAATGTATGGTCTGATTCTCAGCAGCAATAAGAACCACAGCTCCTGGTCAGCCACATGCTCACCATAGCCAAAATCAATTCTCCACAGCATGTGTTGCTACTCAGTTATGAGGTTCAGTGGCATGAGTATAGTTAATTCATGGTAGACCCATAATATTTTAACTTACGATATGCTTCAACCCACTAGGGACATTACCATTTCCTCCACTGTAGCAAACAGAGCTTTCTGCAGACATTACCAAGAGTCTCCTGGGCACATGACCACTATGGTGTAGGACCAGTCTCCTGGAGCATGAAACTGGGAATGTACAGATGAACCTCCAGAAAATGTTCATCTTTATTAAACCCATAAACGTGGGCAGATCGCTGAACTTCTCTGAGCCTCGTTTCCCCCAATGAAAAATAAGTCCCCAAGAGTACTGATGTCAGAAAATGGGTTTGAGTAAAAATTATAGCAGACAATTCACACATTACTTTCATCAATATTGCATTAAGATATAAAATATTTTTCACAATCAAATGCTTAATAAATGAAAATGTAAATGGATTTCTCTACTTGTACTCTAAGCACAAAATTGTTATTCAGTTTTTAAAATGTCAAGAGTTATAGTAACGTACCCTATTTTTGTCACAAGTTAACACATTTTTCTTCCTTGATTGTAGAAATAGTAATTTTCTGAAGCTATCAGGAGCTATTACTTTGATATTCCAGTTAACCTAGAAAAGACAGACATTTGGGAAAATTAGACTGATGACTCATTTGCTAAGGAGATTAGAATTCATGAAGGTAGTTCCTGGGGAAGAAGTTATAAGTTCTTAATTCATGTCATGTCTAACTTGGACTCTTGGGAATATAGATGGAGTAGGAAGTTTCTCCTTTCTGCTCTAATCAATGAACCCTAAGGAAATCAGGTGCTCAAGTTTTACAGTAACAGGAGGAATTGTACCTACTGACAATGTAGGGAAGTATAATAAATACATATCCTGTTGCTGTGCCTCAGCGGGTACAATCCTAGGCTGGACAGCGTGATGGTTCCTTTTGGAGTCATAAATCAGGCTAAGAGACCAGTGCTTCACTCTTGCTGTCTCATCTTGGCATAGCTTCTGCATTCATCATTACCATCCAGGGAAGAATGCAGACTTCTACACAAAAACCCTCTACTCAGAGACCCCATTCAGGTGAGTCTGAGACCTTGGAAGATAGTGCAGAAAAGATCAAGCAGGAATGGAAGCTGACAAAATGTACTTAGTGTCACCTCAATACCAAGCCAACCTGGTACAGAACTGAGAGATCACTGTATTTACTTAATTGACTATGTAATTTACAACTTACTTAACATTTTATAAAGAAATATTTTTAGACTCTGCAATGCATAGATCAGTGTTGACAATTATGTGTTGGGAAAAGAAGTTTCATTGGACAAGACTGAATGAGGAAGTGGTATAAAGTATTTCCCATAATTTATAAAATGTCCAAGGAGTTTTTCAACTAGGGAGGAGAAAAATTGAGTATTATGGTTGAGGGATACATTGTGAAGTGAGGGAATTTTCCTTTAATCTTAAATATGGTGTGTACATGAGCCTGTTTCCATGCTTGTGTTCATTACACTTACCAGACTAAGAGATTGTGTACACACACTGCCTTGAGACAACAGTTGGTGAGACACATTTCACAGTGTCTTCCCTCATGCTGGGGATTCTCAGGAACAAAATTAATTCTACTTCATTAATTCAGAGGAAAACTAAAGTGGTTTATGTTGCAGTTCTTCATTACTCTTGAGGTTCCTTTCAGCTCCAAATTGTTCCTACAAATTTTGTGCTTTTATGGAGACTGAGTAATTTTAGCTTTTGTTTTCATTTCTTTCATTACAAATTGAAATATATTTTATCTTTATTTTTAACCCTTTTTGTATATAATAGTTGTTTAAGGGGTTTCATCATGACATTTCCATATATGCATACAAAGTAGCCCAGTTTGGTTCATCCCCTCCATTATTCTCTCTCTTACACTTTGCCCTTATTAAAGAGACTTTGACAGGCTTCAATATTCAATACTTATACATTTGCAGAAAATATATGAACCATTTTCACCCTAGTTTACTCTCTTCATTTACCTTCCCCCTCCCACTCTACCCTTAACATGACCTGTTTTACATCCCTTTCCTTCTTTGATAAGTTTTCTGTTAGAAATTTAGTTCTCTTATTCACAAGTATCTATTTTTGGGTGGTATGTGAAAGTTAATAAAGTTTGTGGGGCCAAATGAGTCAATCATATTGAGGACCAAGCAACACAATTGCTTGTTAAATTTAGGAAAATATTGTGCATGATCTGAAGTCACCCTTAGGAATGAGTGAAATGAAGCATGTAATGTACGCAGATTACATGCATGATAAGAAGACATAGAAAGAGCTATTGGAATGTAATTGATGTTGTTCCTTCATTTCATTATTGATCCCACTGTGTGCAGTGTTAAGAGCACATTGAATCCATTTATTATATATGATGAAATAATGTCCAATAGTGTCTCACCCACTGTACCTAAAGTATTTTTATTATCTATTTCCAGGTCTTTGTCAACTAAATCTTTAATTAGAGACTGATATTGATAGAACTAATTTAATTTATATTCATCTTTAGGATGAGAATTTATTTTGCATTTTCATTTGATTTCACTCAATGTAGTTTTTTAATACATTTATTTGCCTCAGCATTCTTTATAGTGTATCAACTATTAATTTCTTAAAGTTTTTCTATACTTTCCAATTTTTCCTCTTTTGAGAAAATGAAAACTGATTAGGAGGTAAGATATCTATTCAATTAGATCTCACATTATAATGCCAAATGTAAAAATCAATGAAATGAATATGTACATTATATAACCACCCCAGGGATGGTTTTCTTTCTCTGAAGAAAGAGAATAGATCATCATGACAAAAACAAGAATTTGTAGGGATTATTATAGACCAGGCAGTCCTCAGAGCTAGTTCCTGAGTTCACATATTCCAAACTGGGAATAATCCTTTTACCAAGATATTGGATCCATTTTGCTAACATTTTGTTGAAGACCATTGCATGTAGTTACAGCAAGGACATCAAATTGTAATTTCCTTTTCTTTTAGAATTGTTGACTGCCCAAATTGTAACTCTTGTAATACAGATGCCTGAGTCCTAAGCAAAGAAGGAAATAATAAGGAATCCATTCTGTCCACAGGATGCCTGCAAAATCAAAATACTGCAAGATCCATTGCATGAGCTGTGTAAAGTAGTCAGACTCACTGATGCACAAAGTAGGATGGTGGCATCAGGGAAGGGAAAGGTAAAGTTGTTTGTTGATGGATATAAAGTTACTGTTATATAGCATAATCAATTTCTTGAAACTTCTTAGACAAACAGTGCCTAGAGCTAAAATAATATTGTGCACATGAAATCATTCTGTGAGAATGGATCTCATATTAAGTGTGATTTGCTGCAGAAATAACAACAGAACAAAATGAAAGAAGGACACTCTGGAAGGTGGTGGATATGCTCGTACCATTGATTGTGGGATAGTATACCAGGTTCTGCATATGTCTAAACTCAATCAATGTTACATTTCATATGTGCATTTATTTGTATATTTATTCCATCTCATTAAAACTGCCTAAATCAAGTACAGAGATAAAGTGGGAATGAATGACTCTGATCCCCACTGAAAAATTAAAATTATTGCAGTAGCAAGAAGGGCACTTCCTCCACATTTTTACTCGCTGTTGTTTATTCACGTTGCTACCTTGGCTGTTTTTTGAACTTTGATAAGTTAAACAATCTCCATCCACAGGAACTTTGCACTGTTCAATCTTCCTGCCAGGCACAAAGGTCAGCAAATCACCTTATGTCTCCAACCTTCTCTTCTGTGAAGTCCATTTTCAAATATCATCTTGTATATTTGCCTTGCCTTAACCCAATAAAAAGCACCTCCACCCTCTCTCCTTTTTGTCTGCCTACATTTCTCTATAGCACTTAGAAGGATCTGACCTTTTATATGGTAATTTTTGTGTTAATGTATACAAAAATGTACAAATTTATGTTTTGTCATTGTGGTGTTTTAATAAACATACATGTTGTGTAATGTTTATATCTCTCCTGACCCTGCAACATATCATTTATTCAAGGTAAAATTGTTCAAATTACACCTACAGCTCTTATTGCTGTCTAAGTGCCTATGTACTTATATCCTTTCTCCACAATTACATTGTGGTGACTTTTATTTCTTAGCACATCTAATTCAATACCTAGGCAGTGGCAGGGACATGCTTGGAATTCCACTTACATTCCTCTAGAACATATAAGAATGTCTCACTAAAACTGTAGATTATTCAAAATATTGAGGAAACAATATGGACAGGGGACTTCCTAAAGAGGACCTGATTCAAAGAGTAATCATATTATTTTTTCCTTTTTCTGGTAGTGAGCCATAGCATATGGAACCACAGAATCAGAAACAAATTTCAGAATTTCTTCTCTGATTTTCAGAGGACCCAGACCTGCAGTTCCTCATTTTTGGACTTTCCTTTCCATGTACCTGGTCTCTGTATTTGGGAACCCACTCATAATCCTGGCCACAATCTCAGACTCCCACCTGCACACACCTATGTACTTCTTCCTCTCTAGCATGTCCTTGGTGGACATCTTTTATACCTTTACCACTGGCCCAAAGATGCTGGTGAATATCCTGACACAAAGCAAGATCATAAGCTATGTGGGCTGCATCGCCCAGATATAGTTCTCTTTGCTTTTTGCAGTAATAGATGACTTCCTCCTGGCTGTGATGGCCTATGACAGATTTGTGGCCATCTGTCACCCTCTGCACTACATGGTCATCATGAAGCCCCAGCTCTGTGGATTTCTGCTACTGGCATCCTGGATCACAAGTGTCTTAAATTTTTGCTACAGAGCTAACTGTTAGTGCAGCTGTCCTTCTGTTTAAACATAGCAATTCCACACTTTTTCTGTGAAGCTAATCAGTTGAATAACTTTGCCTGTTCTCACACATTTATTAATAATATAGTGATGGATTTTGCAGTTGGGTAACTGACTGACTGTCTTCTCACTGGAATACTTTATTCTTATGCCAAGATAGTTTCTTTCTATTTGTAAAATCTCATCAACTTAGGGGAAGTACAAACATGTGCTACCTGTGCATTTCACCATTTATTGTTCTCCTTATTGTATTTTACAGGCCTTCGAGCTTATTTCAGTTCTTCTGTGATCAAAAACTCACATCCAATTGCCACAGCCTCAGTGATGTACAGCGTGGTAATCCCCAGGCTGAACCCCTTCATCTATAGTCTCAGAAATAAGGTCAATAAGAGGGCTCTGAAAAGCCTCTTTGTGAGAGATACTTATAACCTATTCATCATCAGGGTTTTAAAGCAGAAGTGTAGATCACAATGCTGCAATCCTTAAAGCAAGTGCTTATAATATTTTGCTCAGATTATGGGAGTAAACCTCACTCTTGTTTATTTGTGGAGTTTCCACTCTTTTATTTAAAGGAGTCCTATATAAAGAAAAGGATGAAAGACAAAAATACAAGCACTCAGGAATTGAGAAATGTCTTCAGGTGAAAAGCAGAATACATGAGAATAAGAAAGCAATCAAACACAATCAACTAAGTAAATCACAAAACTCTTAGGATAAATAAGGGAGAAATTAAAGAAGACACAGTATTTGGAGCAAACAGGCAAAAGAAAAATATCCAACAAAATTACAGAAATCAGCAAATTCCTCTCAATAATAACCTAAATGTAAATTGTATTGACACTCCAATTAGAATATGCAGACTTGCTGACTGGATTAAAAAACAATTTATAACTGTTTGTGTGCAAGAAACACAGCCATGTAACATGGACAAGACAGACTGAAGGTAAAGGAATAGAAACTTATACACCATGTAAATGACTGATAGTAAGAGGAGAAGCTATACCAATATATGAAAAGGCAGACTTCAAGTAAAAATTAGGCTGAAGACTAATAACAATTGTAAATATGTATTTACTGAATATTGGTGAACCTGAGTTCATAAACAAATAATATTGCACATAAAGTGACCACTATGCCATCATAAAATAAAAGCATATTATTTTGAATACTCCACTCCCATCAATAGACAATCCAAACTAAAATGTTAACAAAGAAACTTCAGAGTTCAGCTGAAGTATAGATAAAATGAATTTAGCAGATATACAAAAGACAGTGCATCCAGAAGATTCAGAATCAACATTCTCATCTAAAGACCATGAGACCTTCTCCAGATTAAAAGTTGAAATAATTTTTATCTTAACAGCTCACATTGGAATAAAATTAAAAATGAATGCCAATGGGAAAAAGCAGAAACTATATAAATGCATGTAGGCTGAACAATATACTTTTGAAAGTTACACTTAAGACACCTCCAAAAAGGAGAACTATAGGTCAATCTCCTTAATGAACACTGATGCAAAAATACTCAGTAAAATAATGGCAAACCAAATTCAACAACACATCACCACGAACAAGTCAGCTTTATCCTAGGAATGCAGGTGTGATTCAATAACTGCAAATCAATAAATGTAATGCAGCACATTAACAGAAGCAAAGACAAAACCACTTGATCATCTCAATAGATGCAGAAAAAGCCTTTGACAAGATCTAACACCATTTCATGATAAAAGCTCTAAGAAAACTAGGAATAGAAGGAAAGTACCTCAACATTATAAAAGCTATGTATGACAAACCTACAGCCACCATTATACTTAACAGTGAAAAACTGAAACCATTTTCTCTAAAATCAGGAATGAGACAACAATACCCACTATCCCCACTCCTATTCAACATGGTACTGGAATTCCTAGCCAGAGCAATTAGGCAAGAAGAAGGAATAAAAGGAATACAAATATGTAAAGAAACTCTCAAAATATCCCTATTTGTAGATGATGTGATCCTATACCTTAAAGACCCAAAAAATTCTACCCAAAAACACTTAGACACCATAAACAACTACAGCAAGGTGACAGACATAAAATCACCCTACAAAAATCATTAGCTTTTCTATACACTAATAATGAACAAACTGACAAAGAATATATGGAAACAATTCCATTTACAATAGAGTAAAAAAAATCAAATACCTAGGAGTAAACTTAACAAAGGATGTGAATGACCTCTACAAGGAGAACTACAAACCCCTGAAGAAAGAGATTGTGGAAGACTATAGAAGGTGGAGAGATCTCCTGTGCTCATGGATTGGTAGAGTCAACATAGTAAAAATGGCTATACCACCAAAAGCAATCTAGGTGTTTAATGCAATTCCCATCAAAATCCCAATGATATTCATCAAAGAGATTGAAAACTTCAATTCACTCAAATTCATTTGGGAGCACAAGAGACAACGAACAGCCAAGGCAATACTCAGCAAAAAGAGCAATACCTGACTTCAAACTATATTACAAACAATAGCAATAAAAACAGCATGGTACTGGCACAAAAACAGACATGAAGACCAGTGTAACAGAATAGTGGACCTAGATATGAATCCACACAACTATACCCACCTTATTTTTGACAAAGTCACTAAAAATATATGATGGAGAAAAGACAGCCTCTTCAACAAATGTTATTGGGAAAAGTGGTTAGCCATCTGCAAAAAAACTGAAACTAGATCCATGTCTATCACCCTGTACTAGTATCAACTCAAAATGGATCAAGGACCTTAATATCAGGCCCAAAACTCTGAAGGTGAGACAGGAAACAGCAGGATATAAGCTGGAAGTAATAGGTATAGGCAAGGACCTCCTCAATGGAACCCCAGCAGTTCAGCAACTAAGAGAAAGTATAGACAAATGGGACTTCATAAAACTAAAAAGCTTCTGCACAACAAAAGAAATGGTCTCTAACCTGAAAAGACTACCCACAGAGTAGAAGAAAATATTTGCCAGCTATACATCAGACAAAGGACTGATAACCAGAATATACAGGGAACCCAAAAATCAAAACTCTCCCAAAATTAATGAACCAATAAAGAACTGGGCAACTGAACTAAACAGAACTTTCTCAAAAGAAGAAATTCAAATGGCAAAAAAAACACAGGAAAAAATGCTCACCATTTCTACCCAAAAAGGAAATGCAAATAAAAACCACACAAAAATTCCACCTCACCCCTGTTAGAATAGCCATCATCAAAAAGACAACCAACAACAGGTGTTGGCGAGGATGTGGGGAAAAAGGAACCCCTGTACACTGCTGGTGGGAATGCAAGCTAGTGCAACCACTCTGGAAAAAAATTTGGAGGCTTCTTAAAAATCTAAACATAGATCTGCCATATGATCCAGCAATCTCACTCCTGGGGATATACCCAAAGGAATGCAACACAGGTTACTCCAGAGGCACTTGCACACCCATGTTTATTGCAGCGCTATTCACAATAACCAAGTTATGGAAACAACCAACATGTCCCACTACTAATAAATGGATAAAGAAAATGTGGTATTTATACACAACGGAATTTTACTCAGCCATGAAGAAAAATGAAATCTTATCATACGCAAGTAAATGGATGGAACTGGAGAACATCATTCTAAGCAAAATTAGCCAGACTCAGAAGACTGAAAATCGTATGTTCTCCCTCATATGCAGACTTTAGATCTAGAGCAAATACAGCAATGTTGTAGGACTTGGATTACATGACAAAGGGAGAACATATACAGGAGGTACGGGGTTAGATACAAAACCCAAAACATAAAAGCATTTGATGCCCTCACTCCAGAGGAATTAATACAGAAACCTTAAAGCAACAGAGGTCAACATGAGAAGGGGATCAGGAACCAGTGTAAAGATCAGTTAGAGATGAATCAACCTGGGTTGTAACACATGTGTACATAAAGTAATGCTAGGAATCTCTCTGTATAACTGTCCTTATCTCAACTAGCAAAAATGCTATGTCTTTCTTATTATTGCTTATTTCTACTCAACAGAACTGGAGAAAAGCACAGAACAGGTTCTGTCTGGAAGTGAGGGGGGAGGAGGGGAAAGGGGGGAGGCGGAGAGCAGGGGGGAGAAATGACCCATACAATGTATGCACATGTGAATAAATGAATAAAAAATAAAATTTAAGCCAGGAGGTAGTGCACACCTGTAATCACATCATATGGGAGCCTGAATTTTGACAACCATAAATTCCAAGCAGGAACAAAGCAAGTTCAGGCCTGTCTTGAATAAATAACTAGACTTGTCTGAAAAAAGTCACACAAAATATGAATGTACTTATTAAGGTCACACAATCATTCAAGTGACATACTTCTGAGATTTACAGCATACGTATGAGTGTAATATGTTGATAGTCCCCTCCACTCCCCTTTGCTTTCCTCTCCTCTCCTTGTAGTGATCATTGAGCACAAGGCCTTGAGCTAGTTAGGCATGCATGCCAGTTCCTGTGCTCTACCCTCAGTACTTTTGGTTTTATTTCCTCTTTCAGAAAGGTCTCACTACCTTTGCCCAGGATAGACTCAAACTCACAATCCTCCTGCCTCCACCTACCCAATAGCTGGGATTACAGGAAAGAACCACTGCACCCAGCAGTAATGTCCTTTTAAATATAACAATTTATGTTTTTTTCTCCTTAAATTTTGAACCACATTGGATCCATACGTGAATTGAAATGTCTCTCCAATGTACCAGTGTGCTCCCTTTTTATTTCCTTTTTACATTGCTGTGATGGAGTAGCCATTGAAAGGTGAGTTTTTATAATTGTTAACTTTTCCTCCTAGCCTCAGTTTCAGCTTCTTATCTTTTGTATATTGTACTTGTTCAGAGCAAAGGACACTTTTATGTGTGCTTTATATTTGTTGCATTTCAGTGTATATTTTCATCCAACAAGATTTCTTTACAGGTGGGCATGGTGGCACACACCTAGAATCCCAGCAAACAGGAGAGTAAGGCAGGATGAGCGATGGTTCCAGGCCTTCCTGACTACACAGTGAGATCCAGTCTAAAAACTTTTTCTGTACATATTTTTTTAAAAAGAATTTCTTAACTGTTTCAAAAAAGTTATAAATTAAGAAATGCTATCTTTTCTCTTTACTGAGAAGATATCTGCAAATACCCATCACAATAAATTAAACTGAAAATTTACCATTCATGTTGATACACATATTGTATGCTTAAAATCAGAGGTCCTTTTCCTCATGTACATTTTATTTTATTATTTCAGCAGCCCTGGGGTTTGAAGGTGGAGCTTCCACTTGCTAGGCAGGTGCTGAACCATGGCCCAGCTTATGTAAATTTTCAATTTCATTCTTCTGTTGTTATAACAGCCATTTTGGTCACAGTTTGTCCTCACATCTACACTGATATGGCTGCCTTCTTTTCACAGACCCAACAGGATCAATACTTTGGTCACATAAGATGTAATGAATTGCAGCAGAAAACTGGTCCACACCTCATAACCACCATTTTAGCCCACCATTAAGAACATTCTCCATGTAATTTCTGACAGAATTGATGTTTTCTCAGGGGATTCATTGCTAGTCAATATAGTGAGGTGTGTCCCTCTACTGGATGCACTGTGGGGTGCATGCACTGCTATCTTTGGTAATCATTGCACTTCTTACCAGGAAGACTGAAACACTGAAGAAAAAGTAAATACATATAGCTAGTCACCAGTGGCTCATGCCTGTCATCCTAGCTAATTGAGAGGCTGACATTGGGAGGATTGCATTTCAAGGCTAGCATAGGCAAAAAGATTGTGAGACCCCATCACAACCAATAGTTGGGCACAGCTGTGAGTGCCTTTCATTCCAAGCTATGCAGAGGCTGAGATTGGAGGATCACAGTTCATTCCAGTGGGACTACAACAGGGTGGAAACCCATCTAAATGGAAATAAAAAAACCTGAGTGTGCTGGTGCATGCCTGTCATTCCAGCTACTTGGGAACCACAGCAGGAGATTAAGATCCATGAGGCCTGAGCATAAGCATCAGAGTCTATCAGGAAAATACCTAAAGCATGAAGTGCTGGGGACATGGCTCAAGTGGTAGAGTTCAAGGCATTGAGTTCAAACCCCACTACTGCCAAATAAAAGTCAGTGATCACATTTATAGCAAGTTAGATAACCTCATTTACTCATTAGTATGCTGTTAAATACTTCTGGTTAAATTTCCTCTATGAATGGACATTGAGCAAGGTGTTTGTTAAATTCTCAAGGGTATACAACCTGGGAAGGAACTGAGACAGATTCCCTACTGTGGGCAAGCTTTTGTTATTCAGAAAAAATGCTTTTTTCCTGGTAGTTTTCAAACCTGTCATAGCCAGCACCATACACTAGAAACCCACATTATACCTGAACAATTCCAGCTCTCTTCTCCGAGTGTAGTGGCATGAACAAATTAATTGCAAATGTTGGTGCTTCTGTTTGTGTGAACAAATGAAGCCATGAACCCACATGGAACCATCCATTTTGCATATGGAAAGCAAAGTACATTCAAGCAGGTGATGGTGTGGAGCTGGGTGTATATCTGGCTTCTGGGTAGCACATTTTTGTGTGAGGATGCCATCATAGATCATTTGTTTACAATCCAATACCTCAGCCATAAGAAGCAGCTGCTAGGTAGGTGTGGACAGTGCTGGGCACTGCTGACATTACAGCCTGGCGGTACTGAACGTCATGATTGTGGATAGAAAGTCTATGTGTAGTATGCTATTCAATCAAATGCTTTGGTGCACGTGGTGTGATATGTGGTCTTCAGTTTGGACATGAGTTTGGGACTGAGATAGTTCATTTTGGACTACAGGTGGCTGGAGTGCATCTGTTTAGCATGAGTTGGAGGGGATTTTTTTATGTGGTGGAACTGGAGTTTCAATGCAGGGTTTCCCGGCTTTCTGCTTGCAAAGCAGTCTACCAGTTGAGCCATGCTGCCAGCCATTACTAAGTACTTTTGGGGGGAGTAGTGGTGGGACTAGGATTTGAATGCAGGGCTTCATGCTTACAAAGCAGGTAACATACCATTTGTGCCTCATCTCAAGTCCATTTTTCTCTGGCTCTTTTAGAAATGGGATTTTGCAAACTGTTTGCCCAGGCTGGCCATGAACCTTGATCCTCCCAATCTGTGCCCATGCAGTGAGGATCATACTTCTGACCCATAGAAACATGACTTGTTGTTTACTTTTTATTTACTATTTCAATGAACTAAGACAGAAAGCATCTAGTTAGAAATCCTACTTGGCATAAAGGTGTTTAGCTTGAAAACATAATTTATTGGGGATGAAAACATCTAATTCCTTCCTCTGTCACCAAAGTAATACCCAGTTCAAGCACAAAGGTCCAAACATTGATTTAAGAATAATTATTGGCTGGTGCTGGTGGCTCATGCTTGTCATTCCAGCTGCTTTGGAGACTAAGATTGAGAGGATTGAGTGTCAAGGACACCATGCTCGAATAGTTTGTGAGATGTTGTCTCCAAAATAACCAGAGCAAACTAGACTGGACATGTGCTCAAGTGGTAGGCATCTACTTTGACAGCAGGAATCCCTGAGTTCAAACCACACTCCCACCAAAAAAGGTGCTTTGTAGGAGTTGGCAGCATGGCTCAAGTGGTAGAGCACCTGTCTACCTAGAATGAGGCCCTGAGCTCATCTCCCAGTACTCCATAAGTACATAAAAATGGTAACAACATTCCTTCTCATTTCCTTGTATATCCATCAGTTCTGTAGGCCTTTCATTATTTTTCTTCCTGTCTATTTAAGGCCATGTGGAAATGTACTGAAAAAATGGAAAAATCTGTCAAACACCACAGTACAATTAATTTTAATCACTGACAACAAAGGAAGCAACTCAGGTGCACACACGGAATTTTTCTCAAAAATGGGAACCTATCCTTCCTATTATTGCTTATACTCTCTCTACAACAAAATTAGAGATAAGGGCAAAATAGTTTCTGCTGGGTATTGAGGGGGGGGAGTGGGAGGGGGTGGAGTGGGTGGTAAGGGAGGGGGTGGGGGCAGGGGGGAGAAATGAACCAAGCCTTGTATGCACATATGAATAATAAAAGAAAAATGAAAAAAATAAAATAAAATAAAATTAAGAAAATTCAAAAAAAAAATGGGAACCTAGGGGATCCAGCAACACCAATATTCTCTAAAAAGTTCATAGGAAATACATGGCATGGATGGGGGGACACTCATATAAGTAGATCTGTCAGAAGCATCATGGCCCATGGCCCATCGCCACTACACCCCACTGCCTGAACCCAGACCCCTTTCCTCTTGGACTCCTGGGTACCAAGAGCCCAAGATATTGATGCTAATAGCCTGGTGGGACTATCAGCATCAATAAAGGGTGACATCACGTGGTCCAGCATTCTCATGGTGACCAAGGGTCTGTCCCTCTGTCAGTCCTTTCCAGGTTCCTGCTGACATGAGGAAGCACTGTTAGTGAGTATACATGAGGCAAGTTATCTTTCCCTCCAAATCCAGATCTGGGGCAGCACAGACCTACCTGGGACACATAGGACATGGCTCCCTCCTTCCACTGGAATCTGGCCTCAAGCTGCAGGATGCACCTGACTTTCACCTGGGCTCCTACGGTCTCAACACCGATCCTCTGTGGGACCTTTCTGCTCTATCACATCTCCCTCCAGCTCATACTCCTGGGTTTCCCTTTCTCCAGGCTCAGCACTCCATAAAGCTACCTAAGCTAAACCATCCCTTCCATCTCCCCAAAACCTCTTGCTCTATTTTATTTTCTCATGGACTCAAGAAAGGTGAGTTTTATTCCAAGATGGCAGCTTAGGGAGGAAGCAGAAAGCATGTCTCCTAAAGTAAAATCTTGGAGAGATGCTGTAGATACACCTTACAGGAAAAACCACCGAGAAGAGGCAAAACTTTGACTCCTACACACCTCCAGCCTGCACATAGCATCCCCACTTCACGTTAAATGGAGAAACCAGGAGGGCTCCTGGGCCGCCAGATGCCAGCACCCAGTCTGCTGGAGAAGACACAGACCACAAGGTGAGCTAAGTAGCACGCAGTACTCCCAAAGACAACCCTGAGCCAGATCAGCATAGCCCCCTGGACAAACTGACCCCCGGGACAAACTGACCACCACCCAGGGAAAAAAGAATTGAATAATAAGCAATAACAACAAAAAGACACATAGCAAAAAGAACAGGAGGCACTGAATGCTGAAGAGGGGAGGAGGGGAAATACCTAAAGGAACTGTAAATAAACAAGCTGGCAGGAGAAAGCAGGAGCGGCGAAACACGCCCAGCAACCAGGACTGAGAAAGTTTGTAAAAGTGGTGGTGGGAGGAAAACCACAGGGGGGGGAGGCCAACTTCCCATATGAACTGTAAACAATCACTCCAGCCTGAGAAAGTGGGTGCAGTGTCACCTCCCCCAGTGTGTTTCAAATGGGGAAAGCTTGTAACAGTGGCAGTCATGCCCAGGAGAACTCAAAGTAAACAAAGCCTGAGGGGCTAGGTGAGTGTTAAGCTCACTCCTGAGATCTGCATAAATAAAGCCTCCAGCAACAGCAGACTGACAGCAGTGGGCAGGTGAGCTGCAGCCTCAGATAGCCATTCACAGAACCATCTCCAGGCTCTTTTTTTTTCTCCCTACCTTTGATGAGACAACAACCAAACTACACCTGCATGCTGAAACACTTACTGAAACAGCATTGCATTTGAAGTTGGGACATTTTGTGGTGTTTTGGTTTGGTTTGGTTGGTTTTTTTCCCCTTTGATGAGACAACAACAGAACTACTTCTGAGACACCATCTCCATGATTGGAGGCTGAGGGACTAACACGAAAATTATTCAGACTGAAACTTCATTGCATTTGAACTTGGAGATTTTTAAATTTTTTTATTTTTATTTTTTTTTATTTATATATTTTTTTTCGCACACCTCTCTCCATCTCTCTAATGCCCGTTCAGCTTACTGTGGATTACTACACTATCTCTCCCTGTTTATATCTTTGAAACCTTTTTTTGTTTACTGTTTTCTTTTGTTTGTTTGTTTACTGCTTTTCCCTCTTTCTTTAACTTCTTTGCTTTCCCTCTCCTTTCACCCTTCCATTCTAAATATCACCATCATTATTATTACAAGCTAGAAAACACTTAATTGCTCACAGTACAGGGACAATAACAACACCAAGGGCGATGAAAGGAAGACAGAAAAAACAGGAAAACCAGTTCCCCCACAGCAAAAAATTAGTACAGGAACCAGAGGGAAATGAAGAAAACAGGTACTCAGATCCAGACTCCAACAACATGAAAACAACTATGCCAAAGAACCCAAAGAAGCCCACAAGAATAATCTAAAAGAAGAAATACTACACATAATCAATGAGAATTTTATAGAGATGATACTGAATATGTTAAACCAAAATGTACAGGAGACACTCAAGAAATTCCAAGACAACAAAAATAGAGAATTTGAAAAAGCACAAGAAGAAATAAAAGAAACCATAGAAGCACTATATAAACACCAAAGTGAAACAAAGAACATGATTAATAAAGACATAAATGAACTCAGGACAAAAATACACAACATTAGACAGAAAACAACTCAGGATATGGAAAACCCCAGAAAAAAGAACAAAACAGAATTGCAAAACAAAATGGAAGGTCAATCCAGCAGAATAGAACAAACAGAAGAGAGAATCTCAGAACTCGAAGATGAAATGTTAATTAAATAAAAAAACCAAAGAAATATTAGTTAAACAATTTAAGACCTGTGAAAAGAAAATGCAAGAACTCACCGACTCCATCAAAAGACCAAACTTGAGAATCATGGGCATTGAAGAAGGAGAAGAGGTGCAAGCAAAGGGAATGCATAATATATTCAACAAAATAATAACAGAAAATTTCCCAAATCTAGAGAAATCTATTCCCATACAGATGCAAGAGGCCTCCAGAGCACCAAACAGACCCAATCAAAATATATCTACTCTGTGACATATTATCATTAAAACAACAAATACAGAGACCTGAGAAAGAATATTGAAGGCTGTAAGAGAGAAAAAGCAAATAACATACAAAGGTAAACCCATCAAAATCACAGCAGGCTTCTCAACAGAAACATTAAAAGCAAGAAGAGCTTGGAATGAGATCTTCCACACACTGAATGAAAATAACTTCAACCCTAGAATACTCTAGCAAGCAAAACTATCATTCAAAATAGATGGAGCAGTAAGTCTTCCATGATAAGCAGAAACTAAAACAATACGTAACCACAAAGCCACGACTACAACAGACTCTTCAAGGGATTCTGCACACAGAAAGTGAAACCAAACTTGACCATGAAAGGGCAGGCAGCACCAAACTTCAGGAAAAGAAAAAGCAAGAAAGTACAGAGTAACCTCAACTTGGGTACACACAATCAACCTTCAAACAACTAAGACAACTAAATGCCAGGAATCACCACATACCTATCAGTACTAACACTTAATGATAATGGACTTAATTCCCCCATCAAAAGGCACCATTTGACAAAATGGATTAAAAAGGAAGATCCAACAATTTGTTGCTTACAGGAGACCCATCTCACTGACAGAAATAAGCATAGGCTTAGGAAGAAAAGCTGGAAGAAAATTTACCAAGCCAGTGGCCCCCAAAAACAGACAAGAGTAGCAATACTTCCGAGATTCCAAGATGGCGACTAGAGGTAGGAAGCAGAAAGCGACCCTCCTATAGTGAAATCTTGGAGAGACGCTGGAGACACACTTTGCAGGCATAATCACCGAGAAAAGGCATAACTTTGACTCCTCCACATCTCCAGCCGGCGCAGAGAATCTCCACTTCACGTTAAACAGAGAACCGAGGAGGCCCCCGGGCCGCCAGTGGCCGGCGCCCATACAGCTTGGGAAGACCCGGACCAGGTGAGCTTCGCGGTACCGCGGTTCCCCCACAGGCAAGCCTGGGCCAGAGCAGCATAGCACCCTGGACAGACTGACCTCCACCGGGGAAAAAAAGAGAAACTGAGTACTAAGCAATAAGAACAGTTAAGACACGCTGGAAAGAGGGTGGGGCGCCCTAAGCGCTGAAGATTGGGGGAAGGGAATCCTTCCCGGGACTGTAAATAAACTAGCCGGGCGGGCCGGAGAGGCTCTGGTGGGAGCGGGGCGCGCCAGCAACCAGGAGCGGGGACGCTCGTGAGAGGAGGGAAGACCCACTTCCCACGTGAACTGTAAATAAACACGCAGGCCTGACAACGCGGGGCAGTGTCGCCTTTCCCAGTGCTTGGAAAGGGAAAAGCCTGTAGCAGAGGCCCCCCTCCCCCGCACAGGAGAACTCTGAGCAAACAAAGCCTGTGGGACCAGGTGAGTGCTAAGCTCACCCCAGAGATCTGCATAAATAACGCCGCCAGCTACAGGCTAAGAGCAGCAGGCAGGCAAGCCACAGTTGCAGATACCACTCTCAGAACTGCCTCCAGACGCTTTTTTTTTTCTTTTTCTCCCTACCTTTGATGAGAGAACAACCGAATTACACCTGCAAGCCGAAAAACTTACTGAAACTGTATTGCATTTGAACTGGGGACACTTGGTGGGGCTTTTTTTTTTTTCTTCTGTGTGTGTGTGAGTGTAGTTTTGTTCTACTTTATGCATCCCCTTTGATGAGACAACTACAGAACAACATCTGAGGCACCAACTCCAGGACTGGAGATTGAGACGGACATCCAAATTATTAAGACTGAAATTGCATTGCATATAAACGTGGAAGTTTTTTGGTTTTTTGGTTTTTTTTTTTTTTTTAATTTTCTATTTTCCATTTTATTTTAATTCATTTTTATAAATAAATATTACTTTCATATACTTATTTTTTATTTTTTTTATCTTTGATTTTCAATCCTCTCTCTGTCACTCTATTGTCTGTTCAGCTTACTGTCGATTAGTACACTAACACTCCCTGTTTATACCTTTGAAACTCTCTCGTCTGATACCTTGTTCTGCTTTCTCCCTCTTGTCTGTATATTTGTTTTCCCCTTTTCTTTAACTTCTTGCTTTCCATCTCAGCTCACTCTTCCATTCTCAATATTACCATTGTTATTATTACAAGCTAGAAAATACTTAATTACACACAGTACAGGGACAGTAACAACACCAAGGACAATGACAGGAAGACAGAAAAAACAAGGAAACCAGTTTCCCCACAGCAAAAAATTAGTACAGGAACCAGAGGGGAATGAAGAGAACAGAAACTCAGAGCCAGACTCCAACAAAATGAAGATAAACTATGCCAAAGGACCCAATGAAGCCTACAAGAATAATTTAAAAGAAGACATATTACAAGTACTCAATGAGAATTTTATAGAGATGATACTGGATAGGGTCAACCAAAATGTACAGGAGACACTCAAGAAATTCCAAGACAATAAAAATAGAGAATTTGAAAAAGCAAAAGAAGAAATAAAGGAAACCATAGAAGCACTGTATAAACACCAAAGTGAAAGAGAGAACACAATGAATAAACGGATAAATGAACTCAGGACAAAAATAGAAAACAATAAAGAAGAAAACAGCCAGGATATGGAAAACCTCAGAAAAAAGAACGAAACAGAACTGCAAAACAAAACGGAAGGCCAATCCAGCAGAATAGAACAAACAGAAGACAGAATCTCAGAACTTGAAGATGAAATGGTAATTAAAGGAAAAACTGAAGAACTATTAATTAAACAACTCAAGACCTGTGAAAAGAAAATGCAAGAACTCACTGACTCCATCAAAAGACCAAACTTGAGAATCATGGGCATCGAAGAAGGAGAAGAGGTGCAAGCAAAGGGAATGCGTAATATATTCAACAAAATAATAACGGAAAATTTCCCAAATCTAGAGAAAGATATTCCCATACAAATGCAAGAGGCCTCCAGGACACCAAACAGACCAGATCAAAATAGAACTACTCCACGACATATCATCATTAAAACAACAAGTTCAGAAACTAAGGAAAGAATATTGAAGGCTGCAAGAGAGAAAAAACAAGTAACATACAAAGGTAAACCCATCAAAATCACAGCAGACTTCTCAACAGAAACATTAAAAGCAAGAAGAGCGTGGGGTGAGATCTTCCGGGCACTGAATGAAAATAACATCAACCCCAGGATACTCTACCCAGCAAAGCTATCATTCAAAATAGATGGAGCAATAAAAGTCTTCCATGATAAGCAGAAACTAAAACAATATGTGACCACAAAGCCACCATTACAAAAGATTCTGCAAGGGATCCTGCACACAGAAAGTGACACCCAACTTAACCATGAAAAGGCAGGCGGCACCAAACCACAGGATAAGAAAAAGCAAGACAGTAGAGAGTAACATCAAGTTAGGTACACACAATCAAACCTTCAAATAACTAAGACAACTAAATGGCAGGAATCACCACATACCTATCAGTACTAACACTTAATGTTAATGGACTTAATTCACCCATCAAAAGACACCGTTTGACAAAATGGATTAAAAAAGAAGATCCAACAATTTGTTGCTTACAGGAGACTCATCTCACCGACAGAAATAAGCATATGCTTAGGATGAAAGGCTGGAAGAAGATTTACCAAGCCAATGGCCCCCGAAAACAAGCAGGAGTAGCAATACTTATCTCTGACAAAGTAGACTTCAAACCTACATTGATCAAACAAGATAAAGAAGGACATTCCATACTAATAAAAGGGGAAATAGACCAAAAGGAAATAATAATCATCAATCTCTACGCACCCAATGTCAACGCACCCAATTTCATCAAACATACCCTGAAAGACCTAAAAGCATACATAAACGCCAACACAGTGGTTGTGGGAGACTTTAACACTCCATTATCATCAATAGATAGGTCATCCAAACAAAAACTCAATAAAGAAATCCAAGATCTAAAATATGCAATAGATCAAGTGGACCTAGTAGATGTCTACAGAACATTTCATCCAACCTCTACACAATATACATTCTTCTCAGCAGCCCATGGAACCTTCTCCAAAATAGATCATATCCTAGGGCACAAAGCAAGCCTCAGCAAATATAAGAAAATAGAAATAATACCGTGCATACTATCTGACCACAATGCAGTAAAAGTAGAACTCAACAACAAAAGTAAAGACAAAAAACATGCAAACAGCTGGAAACTAAATAACTCATTACTTAATGAAGAGTGGATCATCGATGCAATAAAAGAGGAAATTAAAAAGTTCCTGGAAGTCAATGAAAATGAAAACACAACCTACCGGAACCTATGAGACACAGCTAAGGCAGTCTTGAGAGGAAAGTTTATAGCCATGAGTGCATATATTAAAAAGATTGAAAGATCCCAAATCAATGACCTAATGATACATCTCAAACTACTAGAAAAACAAGAACAAGCAAATCCCAAAACAAATAGAAGGAGAGAAATAATAAAAATAAGAGCTGAAATCAACGAAATAGAAACCAAAAAAACCATACAAAGAATTAATGAAACAAAAAGTTGGTTCTTTGAAAAAATAAACAAGATCGATAGACCCCTGGCAAACCTGACTAAAATGAGGAGAGAAAAAACCCAAATTAGTAGAATCAGGAATGCAAAAGGGGAGATAACAACAAACACCATGGAAGTCCAGGAAATCATCAGAGACTACTTTGAGAACATATATTCAAATAAATTTGAAAATCTAAAAGAAATGGACAGATTTCTAGATACATATGATCATCCAAAACTGAACCAAGAGGAAATTGATCACCTGAATAGACCTATAACACAAAATGAAATTGAAGCAGCAATCAAGAGTCTCCCCAAAAAGAAAAGTCCAGGACCTGATGGATTCTCTGCTGAATTTTATCAGACCTTTAAAGAAGAACTGATACCAACCCTCCTTAAACTGTTCCATGAAATAGAAAGGGAAGGAAAACTGCCAAACACATTTTATGAAGCCAGTATTACACTTATCCCAAAACCAGGCAAAGACACCTCCAAAAAGGAGAACTATAGGCCAATCTCCTTAATGAACATTGATGCAAAAATCCTCAACAAAATAATGGCAAATCGAATTCAGCAACACATCAAAAAGATTATTCACCACGACCAGGTAGGCTTCATCCCAGGGATGCAGGAGTGGTTCAACATACGAAAATCAATAAACGTAATAAACCACATTAACAGAAGCAAAGACAAAAACCACTTGATCATCTCAATAGATGCAGAAAAAGCCTTTGATAAGATCCAACATCATTTCATGATAAAAGCTCTAAGAAAACTAGGAATAGAAGGAAAGTTCCTCAACATTATAAAAGCTATATATGACAAACCTACAGCCAGCATTATACTTAACGGAGAAAAATTAAAACCATTCCCTCTAAAATCAGGAACCAGACAAGGATGCCCACTATCTCCACTCCTATTCAACATAGTACTGGAATTCCTAGCCAGAGCAATTAGGCAAGAAGAAGGAATAAAAGGAATACAAATAGGTAAAGAAACTGTCAAAATATCCCTATTTGCAGACGACATGATCCTATACCTTAAAGACCCAAAAAACTCTACTCAGAAGCTTCTAGACATCATCAATAGCTATAGCAAGGTAGCAGGATATAAAATCAACATAGAAAAATCATTAGCATTTCTATACACTAACAATGAGCAAACGGAAAAAGAATGTATGAAAACAATTCCATTTACAATAGCCTCATATAGAATCAAATACCTAGGTGTAAACCTAACAAAAGATGTGAAAGACCTCTACAAGGAAAACTATACACTTCTGAAGAAAGAGATTGAGGAAGACTATAGAAAGTGGAGAGATCTCCCATGCTCATGGATTGGTAGAATCAACATAGTAAAAATGTCTATACTCCCAAAAGTAATCTACATGTTTAATGCAATTCCCATCAAAATTCCAATGACATTCATCAAAGAGATTGAAAAATCTACTGTTAAATTTATATGGAAACACAAGAGGCCACGAATAGCCAAGGCAATACTCAATCAAAAGAACAATGCAGGAGGTATCACAATACCTGACTTGAAACTATATTACAAAGCAATAATAATAAAAACAGCATGGTACTGGCACAAAAACAGACATGAAGACCAGTGGAACAGAATAGAGGATCCAGATATGAAGCCACACAACTATAAGCAACTTATCTTTGACAAAGGAGCTAAAAATATACGATGGAGAAATAGCAGCCTCTTCAACAAAAACTGCTGGGAAAACTGGTTAGCAGTCTGCAAAAAACTGAAACTTGATCCATGTATATCACCCTATACCAAGATTAACTCAAAATGGATCAAGGATCTTAATATCAGACCCCAAACTCTTAAGTTGATACAAGAAAGAGTAGGAAATACTCTGGAGTTAGTAGGTATAGGTAAGAACTTTCTCAATGAAACCCCAGCAGCACAGCAACTAAGAGATAGCATAGATAAATGGGACCTCATAAAACTAAAAAGCTTCTGTTCATCAAAAGAAATGGTCTCTAAACTGAAGAGAACACCCACAGAGTGGGAGAAAATATTTGCCAACTATACATCAGACAAAGGACTGATAACCAGAATATACAGGGAACTTAAAAAACTAAATTCTCCCAAAACTAATGAACCAATAAAGAAATGGACAGGTGAACTAAACAGAACTTTCTCAAAAGAAGAAATTCAAATGGCCAGAAAACACATGAAAAAATGCTCACCATCTCTAGCAATAAAGGAAATGCAAATTAAAACCACACTAAGATTCCACCTCACCCCTGTTAGAATAGCCATCATCAGCAACACCACCAACAACAGGTGTTGGCGAGGATGCGGGGAAAAAGGAACCCTCTTACACTGTTGGTGGGAATGTAGACTAGTACAACCACTCTGGAAAAAAATTTGGAGGCTACTTAAAAAGCTGGACATCGATCTACCATTTGATCCAGCAATACCACTCTTGGGGATATACCCAAAAGACTGTTACTCCAGAGGCACCTGCACATCCATGTTTATTGCGGCACTATTCACAATAGCCAAGTTATGGAAACAGCCAAGATGCCCCAGCACTGACGAATGGATTAAGAAAATGTGGTATCTATACACAATGGAATTTTATGCAGCCATGAAGAAGAACGAAATGTTATCATTCGCTGGTAAATGGATGGAATTGGAGAACATCATTCTGAGTGAGGTTAGCCTGGCTCAAAAGACCAAAAATCGTATGTTCTCCCTCATATGTGGACATTAGATCAAGGGCAAACACAACAAGGGGATTGGACTTTGAGCACATGATAAAAGCGAGAGCACACAAGGGAGGGGTGAGGATAGGTAAGACACCTAAAAAACTAGCTAGCATTTGTTGCCCTTAATGCAGAGAAACTAAAGCAGATACCTTAAAGCAACTGAGGCCAATAGGAAAAGGGGACCAGGAACTAGAGAAAAGGTTAGATCAAAAAGAATTAACCTAGAAGGTAACACCCATGCACAGGAAATCAATGTGAGTCAATGCCCTGTATAGCTATCCTTATCTCAACCAGCAAAACCCCTTGTTCCTTCCTATTATTGCTTATACTCTCTCTACAACAAAATTAGAGATAAGGGCAAAATAGTTTCTGCTGGGTATTGAGGGGGGGAGCGGGAGAGGGTGGAGTGGGTGGTAAGGGAGGGGGTGGGGGCAGGGGGGAGAAATAAACCAAGCCTTGTATGCACATATGAATAATAAAAGAAAAATGAAAAAAAAAAAAAAACAAAAAAAAAGAGTAGCAATACTTACCTCTGACAAAGTAGACTTCAAACCTACATTGATCAAACGAGATAAAGAAGGACACTACATACTAATAAAAGGGGAAATAGACCAAAAGAAAATACATATCAACAATACATATCAACCTATATGCACCCAATGTCAATGCACCCAATTTCATAAAACATACACTGAAGGACTTAAAAGCATATAGTAACTCCAACACAGTGATTGTGGGAGACTTTAACACCACATTATCAATAGGTAGGTCATCCAAACAAAAAATCAATAAAAACCCTAGATCTAAAATATACAATAGATCAAATGGACCTAGTAGATGTCTACAGAACATTTCATCCAACTTCTACACAATACACATTTTTCTCAGCAGCCAATGGAACCTTCTACAAAATAGATCATATCCTAGGGCACAAAGCAAGCCTCAGCAAATATAGGATAATAGAAATTTTCCAAGCATTCTATCTGATCAAAATGCAATAAAACTAGAACTCAACAACAAAAGTAAAGACAAAAAAACATGCAAACAGTGGGAAACTGAATAAATCATAGCTTAATGAACAATGGGTCATTGATGAAATAAAAGAGGAAATTAAAAAGTTCCTGGAAGACAATGAAAATGAAAACACAACCTACTGGAACCTAAGGGACACAGCTAAGGCAGTCCTGAGAGGAAAGTTTATAGCCAAGAGTGCATATATTAAAAAGACTGAAAGATCCCAAATCAATGACCTAATGATACATCTCAAACTCCTAGAAAAACAAGAACAAGCAAATCCCAAAACAAATACAAGGAGAGAAAAAATAAAAATAAGAGCTGAAATCAATGAAATAGAAACCAAAAAAAAAAAAATACAAAGAATTAATGAACCAAAAAGTTGGTTCTTTGAAAAAATAAACAAGATCAACAGACCCCAGGCAAACCTGACTAAAATGAGGAGAGAAAAAACCCAAATTAGTAGAATCAGGAATGCAAAAGGGGAGATAACAACAAACACCATGGAAGCCCAGGAAATCATCAGAGACTACTTTGAGAACCTATATTCAAATAAATTTGAAAATCTTAAAGAAATGGATAGATTTCTAGATACATATGATCATCCAAACTGAATCAAGAGGATATTAATAAACTGAATAGATCTATAACACAAAATGAAATTGAAGCAGCAATGAAGAGTCTCCCCAAAAAGAAAAGTCCAGGACCTGATGGATTCTGTGACGAATTCTATCTGACTATTAAAGAAGAACTGATACCAACCCTTCATAAACAGTTCCACAAAACAGAAAGGGAAGGAAAACTGCCAAACACATTTTATGAAGCCAGTATTACACTTATCCCAAAACCAGGCAAAGACACCTCCAAAAAGGAGAACTATAGGCCAACCTCCTTAATGAACATTGATGAAAAAATCCTCATAAAATAAGGGCAAACTGAATTCAACAATACATCAAAAAGATCATTCACCATGACCAAGTAGCCTTCATCCCAGGAATGCAGGGGTGGTTTAACATATGAAAATCAATAAATGTAATAAACCACATTAACAGGAGCAAAGACAAAAATGACATGATCATCTCAATACATGCAGAAAAAACCTTTGGTAAGATCCAACACCATTTCACAATAAAAGCTCTAAGAAAACTAGGAATAGAAGGAAAGTACCTCAACATTATAAAAGCTATATATGACAAACCTACAGCCAGCATTATACTTAATGGAGAAAAATTGAAACCATTCCCTCTAAAATTAGCCCCAGACAAGGATGCCCACTATCTCCACTCCTATTCAACAAAGTATTGGAATTCCAAGCCAGAGCAATTAGGCAAGAAGAAGGAATAAAAGGAATACAAATAGGTAAAGGAACTGTCAAAATATCCCTATTTGCAGATGATATGATCCTATACCTTAAAGATCCAAAAAACTCTACTCAAAAGCTCCTAGACACCATCAATACCTATAGCAAGTTATCAGGACATAAAATCAACATAGAAAAATCATTAGCATTTCTATACACTAATAAAGAACAAAATGAGAAAGAATATATGAAAACAATCCCATTTACAATAGCCTCAAAAAAAATCAAATACATAGGTGTAAACCTAACAAAGAATATGAACAACCTCTACAAGGAAAACTACAAACTTCTGAAGAAAAAGGTTGAGGAAGACTACAGAAAGTGGAGAGATCTCCCATGCTCATGGATTGGTAGAGTCAATATAGTAAAAGTATATATACTCCCAAAAGAAATCTACATGTTTAATGCAATTCCCATAAAAATTCCAATGACATTCATTAAAGAGATTGAAAAATCTACTGTGAAATTTATATAGTAACACAAGAGGCCACAAATACCCAAGGCAATACTCAGTCAAAAGAACAATGCTGGAGGTATCACCATACCCAACTTCAAACTATATTACAAAGCAATAACAATAAAAACAGCATGGTACTGGCACAAAAACATACATGAAGTGCATATATTAAAAAGACTGAAAGATCTCAAATCAATGACCTAATGATACATCTCAAACTCCTAGAAAAACAAGAACAAGCAAATCCCAAAACAAATAGAAAGAGAGAAATAATAAAAATAAGAGCTGAAATCAACGAAATAGAAACCAAAAAACCATACAAAGAATTAATGAAGCAAAAAGTTGGTTCTTTGAAAAAATAAACAAGATCAATAGAACCCTGGTAAACCTGACTAGAATGAGGAGAGAAAAAATCCAAATTAGTAGAATCAGGATTGCAAAAGGGGAGATAACAAGAAACACTATGGAAGACCAGGAAATCATCAGAGACTACTTTGAGAACCTATATTCAAATAAATTTGAAAATCTTAAAGAAATGGATAGATTTCTAGATACATATGAGCATCCAAAACTGAACCAAGAAGAAATTAATCACCTGAATAGAACTATAACACAAAATGAAATTGAAGCAGCAATGAAGAGTCTCCCCAAAAAGAAAAGTCCAGGACCTGATGAATTCTCTGCTGAATTCTATCAGACCTTTAAAGAAGAACTGGTACCAACCCTCCTTAAACTGTTCCATGAAATAGAAAGGGAAGGAAAACTAACAAACACACTTTATAAAGCCAGTATTACACTTATCCCAAAACCAGGCAAAGACACCTCCAAAAAGGAGAACTATAGGCCAATCTCCTTAATGAACATTGATGCAAAAATCCTCAACAAAATAATGGCAAACCGAATTCAACAACACATCAAAAAGATTATGCACCACGACCAAGTAGGATTCACCCCAGGGATGCAGGTGTGATTCAACATACAAAAATCAATAAACGTAATAAACCACATTAACAGAAGCAAAGACAAAAACCACTTGATCATCTCAATAGATGCAGAAAAAGTCTGTGATAAGATCCAACACCATTACATGATAAAGCTCTAGAAAACTAGGAATAGAAGGAAAGTACCTCAACATTATAAAAGCTATATATGACAAACCTACAGCCAGCATTATACTTAACGGAGAAAAACTGAAACCATTCCCTTTAAAATCAGGAACCAGACAAGGATGCCCACTATCTCCACTCCTATTCAACATACTACTGGAATTCCTAGCCAGAGCAATTAGGCAAGAAGAAGGAATAAAAGGAATACAAATAGGTAAAGAAACTCAAAAAAAATTCCTATTTGCAGACGACATGATCCTATACCTTAAAGACCCAAAAAACTCTACTCAGAAGCTTCTACACATCATCAATAGCTATAGCAAGGTAGCAGGATATAAAATCAACATAGAAAAATCATTAGCATTTCCATACACTAACAATGAGCAAACTGAAAAAGAATGTATGAAAACAATTCCATTTACAATAGCCTCAAAAAGAATCAACTACCTAGGTGTAAACCTAACAAAAGATGTGAAAGACCTCTACAAGGAAAACTATACACTTCTGAAGAAAGAGATTGAGGAAGACTATAGAAAGTGGAGAGATCTCTCATGCTCATAGATTGGTAGAATCAACATAGTAAAAATGTCTATACTCCCAAAAGTAATCTACATGTTTAATGCAATTCCCATAAAAATTCCAATGACATTCATTAAAGAGATCAAAAAATCTACCATGAAATTTATATGGAAACACAAGAGGCCACGAATAGCCAAGGCAAAACTCAGTCAAAAGAACAATGCAGGAGGTATCACAATACCTGACTTCAAACTATATTACAAAGCAATAACAATAAAAACAGCATGGTACTGGCACAAAAACAGACATGAAGACCAGTGGAACAGAATAGAGGATCTACATATGAAGCCACACAACTATGAGCAACTTATCTTTGACAAAGGAGCTAAAAATATATGATGGAGAAATAGCAGCCTCTTCAACAAAAACTGCTGGGAAAACTGGTTAGCAGTCTGCAAAAACCTGAAACTAGATCCATATATATCACCCTATACCAATATTAACTCAAAATGGATCAAGGATCTTAATATCAGACCACAAACACTAAAGTTGATACAGGAAAGAGTAGGAAATACTCTGGACTTAGTAGGTATAGGTAAGAACTTTCTCAATGAAACCCCAGCTGCACAGCAGCTAAGAGATAGTATAGATAAATGGGACCTCATAAAGCTAAAAAGCTTCTGTTCATCAAAAGAAATGGTCTCTAAACTGAAGAGAACACCCACAGAGTGGGAGAAAATATTTGCCAACTATACATCAGACAAAGGACTGATAACCAGAATATGTAGGGAACTTAAAAAACTAAATTCTCCCAAAACTAATGAACCAATAAAGAAATGGGCAAGTGAACTAAACAGAACTTTCTCAAAAGACGAAATTCAAATGGCTAAAAAACATATGAAAAAATGCTCACCATCTCTAGCAATAAAGCAAATGCAAATTAAAACCACACTAAGATTCCAACTCACCCCTTTTAGAATAGCCATCATTAGCAACACCACCAACAGGTGTTGGTGAGGATGAGGGGGAAAATGAACCCGCTTACACTGTTGGTGGGAATGTAAACTAGTACAACCATTCTGGAAAAAAATTTGGAGGCTATTTAAAAAGCTAGACATTGATCTACCATTTGATCCAGCAATACCACTCTTAGGGATATACCCAAAAGAATGTGACACAGGTTACTCCAGAGGCACCTGCACACCCATGTTTATTGTGGCACTATTCACAATAGCCAAGTTATGGAAACAGCCAAGATGCCCCACCACCGACGAATGGATTAAGAAAATGTGGTATCTATACACAATGGTATTTTATGCAGCCATGAAATAGAACGAAATGTTATCATTCGCTGGTAAATGGATGGAATTGGAGAACATCATTCTGAGTCAGGTTAGACAGGACCAAAAGACCAAAAATCATATGTTCTCCCTCATATGTGGACATTAGATCAAGGGCAAACACAACAATGGGATTGGACTTTGAGCACATGATAAAAGCTAGAGCACACAAGGGAGGGGTGAGGATAGGTAAGACACCTAAAAAACTAGCTAGCATTTGTTGCCCTTAACGCAGAGAAACTAAAGCAGATACCTTAAAAGCAACTAAGGCCAATAGGAAAAGGGGACCAGGAACTAGAGAAAAGGTGAGATCAAAAAGAATTAACCTAGAAGGTAACACACACGATAGGAAATTAATGTGAGTCAACTCCCTGTATAGCTAACCTTATCTCAACCAGCAAAAACCCTTGTTCCTTCCTATTATAGCTTATACTCTCTCTACAGCAAAATTAGAAATAAGGGCAAAATAGTTTCTGCTGGGTATTGAGGGGGTAGGGGGGAGAGGGAGGGGGCAGAGTGGGTGGTAAGGGAGGGGGTGGGGGCAGGGGGGAGAAATGACCCAAGCCTTGTATGCACATATGAATAATAAAATAAAATAAAATAAATTTTAAAAAAACATACATGAAGACCAGTGGAACAGAATAGAGGACCAAGATATGAAGCCACACAAGTATAACCAACTTGTCTTTGACAAAGGCACTAAAAATATACGATGTCGAAAAGACAACCTCTTCAACAAGAACTGCTGGGAAAACTGGTTAGCAGTCTGCAAAAAACTGAAACTACATCCATGTATATCACCCTATACCAATATTAACTCAAAATGGATCAAGGATCGTAATATCAGACCACAAACACTAAAGTTGGTACAGGAAAGAGTAGGAAATACTCTGGAGTTAGTAGGTATAGGTAAGAACTTTCTCAGTGGAACCCCACCAGCACAGCAACTAAGAGAGAACGTAGATAAATGGGACTTCATAAAACTAAAAAGCTTCTGCTTAACAAAAGAAATGGTCTCTAAACTGAAGAGACCACCATCAAAGTGGGAGAAAATGTGTGCCAGCTCCACATCAAAGGACTGACAACCAGAATATATAGGGAACTTAAAAAACTAAATTCTCCCAAGATTAATGAACCAATAAAGAAATGGGCAAGTGAACTAAACAGAACCTTCTCAAAAGAAGAAATTCAAAAGGCCAAAAAAAATGCTCACCATCTCTAGCAATAAAGGAAATGCAAATTTAAACCACATTAAGATTCCACCTCACCCCTGTTAGAATAGCCATCATTAGCAACACCACGAAAAACAGGTGTTGGCGAGGATGCGGGGAAAAAGGAACCCTCTTAAACTGCTGGTGGGAATGTAAACTAGTACAACCACTGTGAAAAAAAATTGGAGGCTACTTAAAAATCTAAACATTGATCTACCATATGATCCAGCAATACCATGCTTAGGGATATACCCAAAAGACTGTGACACAGGTTACTCCAGAGGCACCTGCACACCCATGTTTATTGCAGCTCTATTCACAATAGCCAAGTTATGGAAACAGCCAAGATGCCCCACCACTGACAAATGGATCAAGAAAATGTGGTATTTATACACAATGGAATTTTATGCAACCATGAAGAAGAATGAAATGTTATCATTCACTGGTAAATGGATGGAATTGGAGAACATCATTCTGAGTGAGGTTAGCCAGTCACAAAAGACCTAAAATCATATGTTCTCCCTCATATGCGGACATTAGATCAAGGGTAAACACAACTTGAGGCGAGAGCACACAAGGGACGTATGAGGGTAGGTAAGACACCTAAGAAACTAGATGGCATTTTTTGCCCTCAATGCAGAGAAACTAAAGCAGATACTCTGGGGCAACTGAGGCCAATAGGAGAGGGGGAGCAGGAACTAGAGAAAAAGTTAGATCAACAAGAATTAACTTAAAAAGTAACACACATGTACAGGAAATCAATGCAAGTCCACTCCCTGTATAGCTACCCTTATCTCAACTAGCAAAAACCCTTGACCCTTCCTATTATTGCTTATACTCTCTCTTCAACTTAATTAGAGATAAGGGCAAAATAGTTTCTGCTGGGTAGTAAGGGGGTTGAGGGGTAAGGGAGAGGGTGTGGGAAGGGGGGAGAAATGACCCAAAAATTGTATGCACATATGAATAAAATAAAAATTTTTTTAAAGGTGAGTTTCTTGCTAATTGGGTGTGGGAATTGTTGCTGGGCGCCAAGGAAGAAAGGAATCTCTGTCCGCACCTTCTTATGGTTTGTTCTGGGAGGCTACAGGAGCTGGCATGATGTTATAATGGGGGCTCAGCGGTCTGCTGAACCTCAATGTTATTCAATGAGCCAGCGAGAGGCATAGACAAGACGTTTGGAGGCGGTGATGTGTGAAGTGAGACCTAAAGAATGTGCAGTTAGGATTCACATGAGGCAGACAAGTGAATAAGTGGGTTCTGGGATGAGATGACGTGGAGTGCAAAGAACCAGGGTCACAGAGCCCCATTGTGTTCAGGTCCATCAGGTCTGGACAGTAGAAAATTGCTGAGGGAGCTTTTGGACATGAAGGCAGATAGGTGAGAGGACAAGGTCATGAATGACCATGAAGGGCACTTGTACAGTTTCTTCTTGGGCTGGTGGAGTGGCTCATGTGCTAAAGAACCTGCCTAGCAACTGTGAGCCTTGAGTTCAATCTGTGCACTGTCAAAAAACAGTTTATTACTCTGGCAGTAGGAAATCATAAATATTTTTGAATGTATGACCCAGAAACTGAACAATATTCAACCACGTGGTCACAATCATGGGAAGCATCATGGTTCAAGGCCAGCCTAAGCAAGTAGATCCAGAGACCCCATACCCAAAATAACCAGAGCAAAGTGGACTGGAGTTGTGGCTCAAGTGGTAACCGCCTGTTTTGCAAGTGGGAATACCTGATTTCAAACCCTGTTCTCACTGAAAAAAAATGAACCATAAAAATTCAATGTACAATTCTAACTGACTCGGGAGGCAGAAATCAGGAGGATCATGGGTCAGAGCCAGCAGTGGGCAAATAGTTCTTGAGAACCTACTTCCAAAAAAAATCACAAAGTAGGCTGCAGAGTGGCTCAAGTGGGAAGTGTGCCTGCATAGCAAACATGGGTACAGAGTTCAAATGTCAGTGCCACCACAAAAAATTCATTATGTGCTAGAAATGAATATCCCAATTAAGGACACGGAACAAAGAACTGTTTCAGCAATGCAAAATTTTTCTTCTGGCCAGAAGGGTGGCAGCCTGCATAGGGGCAAAATCAGCACAAAGGGAGGCAAGCAGTCCATTCCTCCTTCTATGCCTGATGCAAAGGCCTCTTGACCTACATTCGCCCAGATCAAAAGTTCACACTCTTCCCGACCAGCTGAAATTCTATACCTACTTGTGGGAATTGTTAAGATACACAGTGTAGTGGGCAATTCTCGTGGGCAGAGGGGGCTCAGCAGGAATCCAGACAAAGAAACCAGAAACACAGGCAATTAAAATGATGACATACACTTTGACAGAAAAGAGGTATTTTCTCACAATTCAGCATTTTACTTTGTATACATTTCTTCAAATTCTTTTTAACTTCTGTTGGCTTTCTATTTCAGCTGTGCTTAACAACAGCTGGTGTGACACAGGAGTTGGTTTCGCTAGAACAGTTTCTATAAGTCCAATTGTCAATCCTCGTATACAGGGAAAAATACAGCACCCAATTAAGGTTAGGGCCCCAAATACAACCATGAGGGATGTTAAAATTGCGGGCACTATTCCCTTCCATTTTCCAAACCATTGTTCTAACCAGTCACTAAAGGGGCCACTTATTCCCGAATTCTTTACTAGTACATTCAACAGGGCTGTGAGGCCCTGGACAGCTTTGGGTATAGTTCCATCTGCGGGTGTATGATTAGGGATGTATGTACAACACTCTCCCCCAGTTAGTACACATACTCCCCCTTTTTATGCGAGAATCATGTCCAGAGCCATTCAGTTTTCCCATGCCACTTTACTAGTGGGCTCTAGTTGTTCTGCAATTCCCTATATTGCATCTCGGGTGTAATTAACAAACCTCTGCTGATTAAAGTAGATGTAATTAATCCAGTCTACATTTTTATTGATGGCACACACCAAAATAATGCTGACTCAAAGCATGCAGCTACTTGATTTCTGACTTTGAATTCATCAGGAACTCCTCGTGGGACCCAATAGCATCTATAGAAATGTGAGAGTCAAATGGCCCCCAAGGGAAGCAAGACCCTGCTTCTATTTTCTCCTAGTCAAAGAGGGTTTAGAGTTTCAAAATGCCAAGGTCAAATGGATAGACAATGGGACTAAAGTACAAGTCCCACTCCATTTGACCAGAAGAACCTCACGTAAGGGTCCACCACAATACCACCAGATGACTGCCTTGGCAACAGCTAGAGCAGTTTTATTAGCTACCTCTTCAAAGGCTTGGCCTTCACTGCACCCTGAGACATTCCTCAGAAACTCCAATTTCATACCTGGAGAGGCATGAGGTGTATTTACAGTTTTGAAATACTCTAAACTCTGGAAGTCTGACCGGCTGAGGTGTCCTTAGCCTTTCAGGGTCATCAATCGAGGGGAACAGTAGTGACAATGTCCAGCAAAACCTATTGCCCAGGCTGTCCTTTCTTAGATAGAGCAATCATATAGACAATTTCATCAGGGTCTGTGATTCATCCCAGAGGAAAAGGGACAACTCGGGGTTCTGGTCTCCTGACTGTACATGCAGAACAATCCATTTTATTTAATGTGTGGACAGAATAGTTGATCCATTCCAACCAGGCATTTACTTCTCCATAACCCAGATCAATGGCTATAGTTTGTCTTAAGTCTTTGACGTCCACTATAGTTACTCCCGCTTGATTATGGTGGAGTTTGGGAGGTAAGGTTGGGAGCAGAACATTAGGGGGTGTGATGGTAGTGAGTTCTAGGAGTAATTCTGAAAAAATTGTACCCATTGGGTTCTTATATGCATTATGTCCATATTTTCTGAAGAGAGATGGCTTGGTGGACATAGAGGAAGGATCACTGATAATTAGCATAAAGGAGTTACACTGAAGATGTTGACAGGTGGGAGGGGGCGTGGCCCTACAGATTTGCATCTTTGGCAGTATGTTCCCAAAAGGGGTGACTTGTATACCTAGAATGCCATGAAGCCGTTTGTGCAGCACCCCCTTTTGGGTTTTTTCTTCATCCCACATCACCCCAACTAGCATATGGAGATCAATGTATTGACTAGTGGGATTATCCCGACAGGAACGGGGTGTGGGGGGCACATACACATATACCTATCTAAGCCCTGAATATAATGTAGATTTCTAAGATCACCACAGGGGATGGCAAGACATGCATCAAACTTGACAGTTATATGAGTGGAAGCCCTTGGAACGTTAATAGTGGTTATGCCATCCCCTAAATGGAAAGGAAAGGAAACAACAGTCCCATTAAAGTCTTTTCAAAGTTACTTTTGTCTTGCCAGGTTTTGAAGACCCAGCCCAATGCTCCCCCTGGGGTGCTTGCTTTATTCAAGTGTAGTGGGTCCATCCTCTTTCAGAGGTACACACTGCTGTCTCAGCAGTGAGTGGCACCTGGTATGGCCCTACCGGGATGGTTCAAGCTTCTCTCTGCTGTAGGTTTTGACCAGGAGGTAATCTCTGGGCTGATGTGGGTGTGCTGGGAACTCACATGGTGGGCCTGAGCCAGTAATCTTTAATACCTAAGGGATGACAAGACTGAGGAAAGACCAAGTACATGGTTTTGGAGGAACTGGTCTTTGGTTTTAAAGGAGGGGAGGCCTGAGGGCTAAGTAAGGTAACCCATATAACATCTCATGAGGAGAAACTCCTATATCTTTTTGGGGAGCTGTTCTGATCTGATGCAAGGCAAGTGCTAGCCATTTTCATTCAGGGCAGCCTGGTCTCTGGAACTATTGTGGTTAATTGTCTCTTTAAGGTCTGGTTCATCCTTTCAACTTCCTGAGGAAGAGGGATGTCACGGGGTAAGATATTCCCATTTGAGGCTTAGTGCCTTGTTAATTCCTTAACTATACTGGCTGTGAAGTGGCTCCCGTTATCTGAATCTACATTTTCAACAAGTCCAAATGGATGAATTATGTTATCCAAAAGTACTTTAACCACTCCTTTTGCAGTGGCACTTGATAAAGATACAGCCTCGACCCAATTGATTAAATGGTACACTATGACCAGTAAATATTTCAAATGGCCCACATGGGGTAACTCTGTATGATCTACCTGAATAGTATGGAAAGGCCATAATCCTGCACTTTTTCCTCCCAGAATTTGTCCTCTAAGAACCTGCTTTATTAACTTTTCTGCAAGTTAAACAACTCTCAATAACCTGCGTTGCCAAGGTATAGATTTCTGGGTTACATAAAAACCCTGAGAATAGCATCACATATGGCGTGGGTTCCCCAATAGCTTCCCTGGTGTAATTGGGTCATCACTTCTCTCATAGGGGTTTAGAAAGCAGTTCTCTTCCATCTGGGAGAAGCCATTTCCCTTCTGGGGTTTGGGAAGCACCTAACTTCTCCGGTTGGATGATCTATGAGGGAGTGAAGATGGGGTCCATGGGTGGTGCCTGGATAATGGGCGTGAGATGGAACATTTGGAGTTCCGGATGGAAGGCAACAACCTTTACAGCCTTATCAGCCAAATTGTTTCCCTGAGCCTCTGGGGAGTTTCCCCATTGCTGTCCTGGGACATAGACTATTGCAATTTCTTCAGAAAGCATGAGACCCTCTAGCAGGTAACAATCCATTTCTTGGGGATTAGATCCTGTCCTTTACTGTTAATTAATCCCCTTTCTGCCCATTCTTCCCAAAGGTGTGTACTACCCCAAATGCAAACTTAGAATCTGTGTAGATGCTTCCTTCCTTGCCCTTTAAGGACTTTAGGGCCTGATTCAATGCAAACAATTCACAGGACTGGGCTAGCAGCTATTAGGGAATCGTCCTCACTCCATACCCTTTACTTTTCTCCATCCACCACTGAATACCCATTGTATCTTTTTCCCTGGATGGTTTTAGAACCATCTATAAACAATTTATATCCATCCAGAAAGGTAGTCTCGCTGAGGTCTGGTCTGACCTTTGTCTGATAGTCAATAATATCTAAGCAACAATGTTCCATGGGATCTTGTGTTGATCCTCCTAATAGAAACTCAGCTGCACTGAGATAATTCTCAGCAATCAGAGTCTGACCATCCCTTTCTAGTAGGATAGCCTCATATTTTAAAATTCTGCAATCTCTTAACCATCTTCCCACCCTCTGTTGAAGAATAACCCTGACTGTTAGATATCCACCAAAGATCAGCTTTCTACTTTCTTCTGTTACAGGCTGGTGTCAAGGGTCCTTGCCTTCACTAGCCAAAGAATTGGCCAGTGTGGCAGTGAATTGACTCATGAGACCACAAGGTCAGCACAGGAGTAGGATTTATTAGAGAGCACTACAGTGGAGCCTGGAAACCGGTGGCTCACTGTTGTTTACATGGAGGGGTTTTTATTTGGTCCTTTTTGTTGGGGAGGGGAGTTAGGAGTCAAGAGTGGCGTGGTCTCAATAACAACACACTCTGTTGGGGAGGGGAGTTGGGAGTCAGCGATGGAGTGGTCTTTTAACATTTCTCTGCAGGAACATATACACAGTTCTGTGAAAGCCTGCTGCTTATCAGCCTTGTGGCATTTTGAGGCATCCCCAGGGGGCCATAACTTGTTAATCCACATGTCCCTTTACAGCATGTAGGGCTCACATCTCACTCACAGGGGATGGGGCACTGGCTCATTTTTGTCTTCTGACCCAACACTTCATTCATTCATTCAATAAGGCTGTGGCTGCTACTGCCTGGATGCATTCTAGCCATCCTCATGTGGCAGGATCAAGAATTTTGGACAGATAAGCCATAGGCTGTTTCTTCCCTCCATGGTTCTGGGCAAGGACTTCCAAGGCTTTTCCCTTAGCTACACTAACAAAGAGCTGCAAGGATCTCTCCATAGAGGGTAGAGCTAACACGGGGATGATGACCAGAGACTCTTTCAGGTTTCTGTTATCAGAATTTCCTCTGGCTCCCACACTAAGGGATCAGGCTCCTCTTCTAGCAGTTTGGGATATAATGTTTTGGTTTTAAGAGCACAGGATTCCATCCAAAGCCTACAATATCCAATCAATTCTAAGAATTTTTGAAGTTCCCTCTTAGTTAGAGGGCCCAGTCTACAGTTCCCTTTACTGATCATGTGACCCAGATATCTCACCTCTTCCTCTACAGACTGTAATTCAGTTTTTGAAATCCTTAGTCCTTGGTGACCCAGGAAATGCAGATGATTGACTGTGACATCAGTCACCTCTTTTTCAACAAGTCCAAACAACAGAAGATCACCTACATATTGTAAGAAACTTCTCTACGGAGGGAGGGCAAATGCTTCCAGAACTTGTTCTGAAGTTTCAAGAATCAGTGTCCACCTATATTGTTGTCCTGCCAATCTGGGGGTCCTCCCATTCAAATGCAAAGATGTCCCTACTTACCTCCACTAGAGGGCAGGCCCAGAATGCATCTTTTCAATCTACCACAGTCAACCATTGGTGATGAATGGGACAGGATCCTGCAGAGAATACAGGGATTTGAGACTACAGGGTGTCTGCTGTGAACTATTTGGATGATAGCCCTGAGATCCTGGACTAGCTGATAAGATACATCTGATTTCCTTACTAGTAGGGTAGGAGTGTTAAAGGGGGACATGCAAGGTTCCAGAAGGCCATCCTTTAACAATCCCTCAATTATGTGTTTTAGACCTATTCTCCCTTCTAGAGGAATGGGGTGTTGGCTCCTCTACACTTTTATATTGGGGCTTTTTAGGTCACTATGGATTGGGGAAATTCGTAATCCCTCTCTATTTTCCTCTTTAGCCCAAACCTGGGGAAGAATTTGGCTGTCAATATTCAGTCCTCAAATCTAAAGAAATCTCAAAATTCTTTTTAGCCACTTTTATTCCTATGCCCAATTTAAACATTAACTCCCTTCCCAACAGGTTGGTTCCAGCCTCAGGTACTAAATGAAGGCTGATCCACTTACTCTATCTTGGAAGTTCACTTGAGTGCACTCAAAAAGATACTGAATTCCTCTCCCTATACCCTGCAAGTTGAGAGCCATTGTGGAGAAAGGGAGACCTCTCCACATATGAGTGATGATCAAGCCAGCCCAGAGTCCACCAGAAATGTGATCTCCTTTCCTTTGGGTCTTAACTTTTAAGTTTATCAAGGGTTCTCCATAAAACCCACCCATATGAAAGAACCCCTGACACCCCTATTCCTCCTCAAAGGTCATAAGGGGAATTATCCTCTCTTTTTCCCTTCAGGACATTCACACCTGAAATATTCTGGTTTCCCACATCCAAGCCATTTGTTTTCTTTATTTCCCCTGCTCCCCTTTCTGAGGCTTTTTTGGGGTGAGGGTAGTACTCGGCTCTTTGAGAAGTGTTTTCCTCTCCAGTGGCTTGCCCAGAGTGGATAGCATAATCTTGGCCTTTTGCTTTTGTTTTTCATCACCCCATCTTACATAAACATTTCATGCTTCTCTTAAGAACTCCTCTAAACTCTTGTCTTTCCAGTTTTCTATGGTTTTTTTTGAAATTTCTTAGCAATGTCTGGCCAACCATTAGTTACAACATAAAATTTAAGTGTTCTTTGTCCCAGCAGATCATCTATATTTAACCCCCAAAATCTCCTCCTCTGGTCTTTTAGTCTATGAAGGAAGTCAGCAGGTCCCTCATCTTTCCTCTACTGCACATCAAAGGCCTTGGCTATGTTGGGGACCATGGAACAGATTCACTAATTCCTTTGATAATCAGGTTTCTCAGGTTCCCCATTCCCCCCATCATTGGGATCATTGTTAATCCAGTCAGGATCCTCAAGAGGAAATTTTCTATCAGCTCAGTCAACTCCAGAAAATGGTGGGTGTTGTCTCTCCCATATAGCCAGTGCAGCCCTCCTTATCATACTCCTTCCCTCTCCAGAGAATGAGATCACCAGACTTGACATAAGTTCCACCCAAGTGTAGGTTTGCAGGCCAAGGAACTGGTTCAGCTGGTCAGCGACCTTGTGGATCTTCTAAAAGGGGCTTCAATTCCCTCTTGAAACTTCAGACCTTAGAATTATTCAACAGAGCATTGACACAACCAAAGTTTCCACCTCCAGTTGGGACCTCAATGATTGGGTAGAAAGTCTGGGATGGCATCATGGGAAATGAGGGAAAGGGAAGGTTTCGAATGCCTCTCTGACACTGGAAGCTCCTGTCTGGTCCCTGAGGACAAGCTGTAACCCCACACTGCCTGGGAGTCCTGAGAGCCCTTGGAGGCAGGGCTGGACTGAACCTCTGGGGACTCTGGAGCAGGTTTTCATTCTGATCTTGGGGTTCCACCTGAAGAAACCCTGAATCAAAAGGGGGGCAAACAGGAAAGAGGGTCCCATCTGGAGAGCTTTGGCTCCATCTCCTTTTTAGTTTTATCATCTTTCCTGCTTTTAGAGAGAATAGGACTATAGGTCCACATCTCCAACAAAGCAAACTCCACTTTTTTTCTTGGCTCCCTGGGCTTTTATCATTAACATATTCTATCAGTAGTCGACAGGCCCAGTCGTCATCTGACCTAAATTTCGGCCAGAAAACTTCTGGTTTGAGGATGGGCCCAAGTCCAAATGAAAGAGCAATATTTAATCATCTGTTGCTTCCTTTTGCCTTTGGTCCTCGAGTTCTCAGACCAGTATCTCAACATCTGTCCTAAGGGGCTGTCTGAAGGGATTTTGTTTGTGGATGCATTTTCCTCAGAACTCTTTTTAATGGTGGTGTTGCCCACCCCAGTCTTTCACCCTCCCTTATTTCCAGGAGGTATCTCACACGCTACCCCAAGCATCTTGTTCCTCTCTGACCAATTCCCTCACAGGACAACATCCAGTACATGGCACTTCTTAGCAATATGCCAGCCAGTGTAAGTCCCCAATTAGGACCTTACACGTGGGGAGAGCTGTATGTAGCCAGCTGGATTCCTATGGAACTACAAATCAGAACTCCACACTAACTTCCTGTCTTAGACTCCATCACCAAGGAATACTTTGCCATGTGACAGTGTTTCTTACCTTGGCCTATGCACAGGATTGCTTGACTGCTGCAGTAGGTGGGCCCTTCCTCCCTGCATCATTGAGGGAATCCAGACCCAGGAATGAGTCCCCAGTCCTGGAGTGTCAGAGGCCCGATGCCCTGGGGCCTCTGCAACCAGGTGGAGGGACATGTCTCCCCCAGAGGAAGGGGCCTCCGATCACCTCTCCCCAGATGGATGTCAGGCTTCTGGGCCAATGCACCAAACTTGTTAGAAATGAATATCCCAATAAAGGAACGGGAACAAAGAATTGTCTCAGTAACGCAAAACTTTGCTTCTGGAAGAAGGGTGCCAGCCTGCACATCGGCAAAACCAGCACCAAGGGTGGTAGGCAGTCCATTCTCCCTTTTATCCCTGATGTGCAGAGCCTGCCTCTTGACCTGGAATGGCCCAGATCAAAAGTTCACACTCTTCCTTTCCAGCTGAAATTCTATACCTACTTGGGGGAAGTGTTAAGATACACAGTGTAGCGGGCAATTCTCATGGGCAGTGTGAATCCAGACACAGAAGCCAGAAATACAGGCAATTAAAATAGCAACATACACTTTGACAGAAAAGACTTACTTTCTCACAAATGCCACATGTGGTTTTTTGTTCTAAGAACAGAAAATTGACAAACACAGCCATGTTAACGGTGGACATAAGAAAGCCATCATTCCCATGAAAGTTGTCCCTTCTTGAAAGCAGCCTGCCTGGGGGTGGGAATCGGGGAGTAGGAGGAAGTCTAGAGCACAGTTGCCCACCCGTGGGGAGTTGTGATCAGTTAAGAAAATCAAAATCTCTGAAAGGAAGAGATTTTATGTGTAACCCAATGCGGGGATCGACTGCTCTAACTGGAGCCACACATCTGCATTTCAACCCAGCTACAGATGTGGGATCTTAGCACATCATCAACCTTCTGCAGCCTCAGCAGCTTCAGCTGGAACCTGGAGGTCAACACAACTGCACCTTGTGAGGCCACTGTGAAGACTGAAGAATGGAAGGTGCAGAAACTGTGTTGAGTTCTGGACACACTCACTGAGGTATCTCATGTGGATCATGACTGGGAACCAAGGGAGGAGGAGGATCTTTGGTGTCCTTACTAGAGGGAAAGTTCTCATTGTCCTCACACTGAGAACCACATCTGGAACAGGTTGAAGGACACATAAATGAACTGGGTCCCTTCCCTTCTCTGGAGATGTTTTGGGTTTGGCAGAGGAGCAGATCAATGAGGATGGAACTTCAGGAAGAATGATGTCACAAATGATGAGAGATGGGCGTTCTATTTGGGGCACATGGACCTGTGTGGCATGGAAGCATCAGTGGAAAAGTGAGTGTCAGCCAGGCATAGGAGGTGAGTGAGGAGACCGGGCCCTGCTCAAGCCCACCTCCACCCTTTGGGAGATATGGGAGAGGAGCCCAGAAGACAAAGTCCTGGACAGGGCAGGCTGCTCACTTGAATCCGGTTTAGCCACACATACTGCAGCCAGTCTTGTGAGACTTAGAGAGTGTTTCATTCTGTCTGCTTGAACCAAAGTTTCTTTCCAGCTTAGGGACAGCATTAGCTACCTAACACTGTGCTCCATTCCCCCAACATGTCTATTCATTGTTATTACAGAAGAAGTGCAAACTTCTCCTTCCAGATGCTAAAAAATGTGTGTCCTTGTCACTGGCTTCAGGCAAATCCAGAATGTGTTTAATTCCTGCTTCAACACAGCATGGCTGTGTGCTTTTAAACAAATTGCTTAATCTCTCAGACTCACTTTCCTCACCTCAAAAAGCTGGATGCTTGCCTATAATCATAGCTACTTGGGAGACAAGATAAGGAAGATCAATGTTCGGGGCCAGTCCAGGTGACTAGTTTGTGACACCTCCTGGAGGCCTGGCTCAAACAACAAAGTGCCACCTTTGCAAGCAAAGCCCTAAATTCAAAGCCCACTCTCAAACCCCACGGCAATGTGGATAATAACATATACACCTTTCATGTAAATGTGGCTATATAATACCTTATCTTGATTTTTATGGGTGCCACAATATATGAACAACTTATGACAATATTGTGTGCAGCACAGTCTCTAAATGTGACCACCTTGTCAAGTTTAGCATTATGAAATTCATCCTCTCCCACTCAACTATCTAACTGCCCCTTTCAGAAGGTAAGGAACATCCCCCATGACACTCCCTTGCTGTCTGTACTGTGTCATGTAGTGTTCACAGGAGAGGTCCTATGTGGCTGCTGCACTCACAAGTGGACATCAACCAACACTTCTCATCTGCATCCTGTGATACCTATAGCTATCCGATGATGAGGTACTGTGCCTGATTTCACTCATCCCTTGAATTCAGTAGAAAAGGAACCAACTTCTCTTCTGTTTTATTTTTTGTTGCTTTTTGTTGGTAGTTGGGTTTGAACTCAGTCAGGTACTCTACAAACTGAGCCACACCCTGCAGCCCATTTTGCTTTATTTTTCTTATATGGTCTCATATTGGTATGCCTACTGTATAGCTGTCATGACAGGTGTATGCCACCACACCTGGACTGTGGTTGACATGGGGTCTCACTAACTTTTTACCTGGGCTGGCCTTGAATTTCAATCCTTTGATCTCCACTTCCTGAGTAGTTGGAATTAAAGGCATGTAGCACTGCACGTGGCTTAGGTTTTTTCCTAATTGCTCAGTTCAGAACCATTTGCGTAACTCCTCCCACATCATATGCTGATTCCATCCTGTCCATAGATAGATGCTACCTTCCTAGTCACAGAAAACAGGAAGGATTCATCACACCAGGGAACACAGAAAAGATCATGATGCTTTCAACCCAAGGAAGAAGCAGAGGAGACAGCTGGTGCTATTAAACAACTACTGATGTGGGTATTTTCTTAGAACTTACTTCTTTCAACTGTCCTACGGAGAGCTTGAGGGTGTCTCTTAGTGGTAGAGCTCTTGCAAAGCATGCAGAAGGTCCTGGATTTGATCCTTGGCATCACAAAGAGTACTACCAAGATAGACAGTATTATCCCCAGCCTCCTTATTCCTTTTCCTCATCATCAAAGAGACCAACAGGAGCTTTCATTTAGGGCATCTTTCACCTCCTATTCCTAAAGTGGAACTGATGATTCCTGAGGATTGAACTAAGGTAGTGAGAGGAAACTGCAACCGTGGTGGACATCAAAGTGACACTGTAAATATAATGAGAACCACTAGACTTGAGGTAGAATTCTGGGGTTGAAACCATATTGCATGAGCACCACAGAGAGGTGGGGTACATACTTGGAAAATGTCTTCTGAAAGCACCAACAACGGGGATCCTCAAGATGGCAGCCAAAATGAAGACATAGTGGAGGACAATGATGAACAAACACCATTGCAGACCTGGGTCACAAGCTAGCAACTCATGAGGCTGTCTTCTCAAACAGTCCAATTGAGGAGGGAAAAGGAATGGGCAAGAAAATGGTGGTTGCCTTTAGACTAACAGAAGATGAGGTGTAAAAACATTGTCACATCAACCCCATGGTTGAGCCACTAACCCAGATTTAGGCCCAAAGATGGTCACGGCCAGTCAGCAATGCACACTGCCATGCATGGGTGGCAAATGGCCACAAAACATACACAGCCAATGACTGTGACCAGGCTTAACATGGTTTAGCCCAATGTGAAGAAGGACCTGTGCTCCTCACACGCCACAGGATGGTGGCCTGATGGGATGGCAGCAGGTCAGCTAGCGTGCAAGAGGTGATTGGATCAGCAACAGAATCTCCTAAAGGGAGAGGGCACAAAGGAAGAGGAACATAGCCGGGAGTCTGTGCTCGACCCAGACAGCAGCCATGATGAGCCGGCTCCCAGAAGTATGCACAGGGACCAGCAGGTAGATCAGGAAGAGGAGTGGTGGCAGGTGCCATGGAAATCCCCAGGGAGCCAAGATGGAGGAATCCTGCCCTGGATTCGAGCCTGACAAGGCACCGTGCTGCATTTGTTAACACCGGACTGAATAAAGGCATCAGGTGAGCACACAGGCCCTTGCACAGATCCAATTGCAATTTAAGCACTCTCTGCTTCTTTTTTGAGGGGGGGGCGGGTTTGAACTCAGGACTTCATGGTTGCACTGGAGGTGCTCTACTGCTTGAGCCAGTCCTCTAGTCAATCTCAGTATGGTTATTTCAGAGATTGGATGTTGAGAACTATTTGCCCAGGTTGGCCTGGAACCTTGATTCTCTTGATCTTAGCCTTCAAAGTAGTAGGATTACTGTTGTGATGCATGGACACCCAGCTCAATAGGTTTTCCTTAAATGGGAATCACAAGTGCAAAGTGATTCTGAGACATGTCTTCATTCTTTCACAACTTTTATGTCAGTCACTCCCTGCAGACTTGTCTGGGGCAGGGATCTGACACTCCAATCCCCTAAAGTGGCTGGGCACAGGGATATGCTGAGTTAATACACTTACTAAGAGGCAGAGGCATCAGCACTGTGAGTTTGACCCTTACCGGGGCAAAGATACTGAGATCCTTACTCAAAAGAAAATTTAAAAAAGGGCAGGGGGTGTAGCACAAGGGTGGTGTGCTTGCCTAACTAGCACAAGGCCCTGTGTTGTGTTCAATCTCTTGAGTGATGTGATTACAGAGTACATCTTATATGTCTGCCATCAGGAGCCTTTTGTAATCTCTTCTAAACAACGTTTTGTGTCATATTATGTTCCTGTGCATCTGAGAAATGAAATGAGATGACTGGAGGCATTCACATATATTGTATGGATGTGATTCCCCAACAACGCATTCTCAGGATTGTGAGAAAGGTCATGATAATGAAGTCTTCCACATACAAAGGTTAGGCTTTCTTCCCACTGTGAGTATTGCATATTTCCTACAGCGACCAGAAGAAATGAAGGCTTTACCACATGTTTTACATACATAAGTCTTCTCGCCAGTGTGAATTCTCTCATGTATTCAAAGAGAAGCAGAAACACTGAAGGACTTTCCCCAGTGCTCACACACATAGGGTTTCTCTCCAGGGTGAGTTCGTACATATCACTGAAAGCTACTTGGATCAATGAAGGCTTTCCCACATTGCTTACATACACATGCTTTCTCTCCTGTGTGAGTTCGTTCATGTGTTCGTAGGTAACTTAATGAACAGAAGGCTCCTCCACACTGCTTCCATGCATAGGGTTTCTCTCCACTGAGAATCCTTTTATAATATCGACGTGAACTGCGATCAGTCAAGGCTTTCCCACATTCCTTGCATTCATAGAGCTTCTGTCCAGTGTGAACCATTTTATGGTGTCAGAGTGAACTGTAATGCACAAAGGCTTTCCCACATTCCCTGCATTCATAGGGTTTCTCTCCTGTGTGACTTCGTTCATGTCTTTTAAGGACACTGGCAGAGCTTAAGGCTTTATTGCAATCCTTACACTTGAATGGTCTTCCTCCAGTGCTTGTTACCATGTGTTTATGAAAATCTGTGAGAGTCATGAAGCTTTTCCCACAATTGCTTACACATACACACTTTCTCTCTAGCATGGAAATCTGCATGTATCTGAGCATAGCTGTGTCTTCTGAAAGCTTCTCCACATTGTTTACATTTGTAGAGTTTCTCTCCACTGTGTGTCTTACATGCTTCAGAAACCATTCAGGGTAACTGAAGGCTTTCCCACATTCCTTACATTTATAGAGATTCTTTATGTATTCCTTATACTTACAAGATTTCTGTCCAGCCTGAATAGTGACAGCCACATTTGAAGATGAAGGACCAGGGAAGATTTCTCCATATACAGGGATTTTCCATGGTTTTATTCCACGAGGAATGGATCTGCAATCCAGGTGCACATTTCTCCACAGTGACTTTCTTCTGAATATTCACAAGGTCTCTTGACTGCTTCAGGCCTGTGTGAAAAGGGAAGAACATAATTTTGACTACTATTTAAATTACTAGATTTATACCTCCTTAATAATTTTTAAACATAAATGAACTGAATTCTCTGCAGAATGGCTTAAGGACAGCCATGATGAAAAAAAATCTAATTCAAGAATGGAAATCACAGCTCAGGTGGTAGAGCACTTGCCTGGCTATCATGAAGGCTTTTGTCCAATCTCTAATCACACTCACACACACACAAAAGAAGGGTGTTTTTGAACACTGTATTCAAGGTAACTCTTTTGAAAACACTGAATGACTGTCACGCTTCACATCTCCTTATTTTTGAGACTGTATGTTGCTCAGGCTGGCCTCAAACTCATGACCCATGTGTATCAGCCTTGTGACGACCATACATTACAGGTATGTGCCACCAACTCCGATTCCCTATTAATTTTCAAAAAATTATTAGCAAGTATAAGTTCATTGAGGAGTTGCATTGTGATACTTACATACAAGCATGTAATGTAGTTTGGTCAAATTCACCCTGTCAATACTAATTGTTTCTCCACATGTCATTTAAATATATAAGAGTATTCTTCATGCAAAATTCATGGGACTAAAAGCATCGTGAACCTTGAAATATTTGTATATATAAAGTAAAATATTGTGATGACATCCTAAACACAAAATTACATTGTTTTTGGCACAACTGAGAGCTTGAAATCAGGAATTTGTGCTTGCTAGGCAGTGCAAGGTGAATTCACATTCTTCCACACTGATTAATTTTTCAGGTATAGTGGGGCAATATTGGGGTTTGAAATCAGGACTCTGACCCTGCAAGAATGTTGCCCAAATTGAGTTGGTTAGTTTTAAGATGTGGTCTTTCTTTATGCTCCCCAGCCTGGACCACAATATTCCTCTTTGTGCTTCCCTGGGATGCATATGGGAACAACTTGCAGAACCTCAGGTTGAGATGGGGGTCACACAAATTATAGTCTACGCTGACTTCAGAAAGCAGTCCTGAGAATTCCAAGATGGCGGCTAGAGGTAGGAAGCAGAAAGCGACCCTCCTATAGTGAAATCTTGGAGAGACGCTGGAGACACACTTTGCAGGCATAATCACCGAGAAAAGGCATAACTTTGACTCCTCCACATCTCCAGCCGGCGCAGAGAATCTCCACTTCACGTTAAACGGAGAACCGAGGAGGCCCCCGGGCCGCCAGTGGCCGGCGCCCATACGGCTTGGGAAGACGCGGACCAGGTGAGCTTCGCGGTACCGCGGTTCCCCACAGGCAAGCCTGGGCCAGAGCAGCATAGCCCCCTGGACAGACTGACCTCCACCCGGGAAAAAAAAGAGAAACTGAGTACTAAGCAATAAGAAGAGTTAAGACACGCTGGAAAGAGGGTGGGGCGCCCTGAGCGCTGAAGATTGGGGGAAGGGAATCCTTCCCGGGACTGTAAATAAACGAGCCGGGCGGGCCGGAGAGGCTCTGGCGGGAGCGGGGCGCGCCAGCAACCAGGAGCGGGACGCTTGTGAGAGGAGGGAAGACCCACTTCCCACGTGAACTGTAAATAAACACGCAGGCCTGACAACGCGGGGCAGTGTCGCCTTTCCCAGTGCTTGGAAAGGGAAAAGCTGTAGCAGAGGCCCCCCTCCCCCGCACAGGAGAACTCTGAGCAAACAAAGCCTGTGGGACCAGGTGAGTGCTAAGCTCACCCCAGAGATCTGCATAAATAACGCCGCCAGCTACAGGCTGAGAGCAGCAGGCAGGCAAGCCACAGTTGCAGGTGAACTCAAGATACATAGAGTCCTTAAATAGGAATGAGAAGGACAGGAGGGCCAGAACCAAAGAGACAGCATCACAAGAAGGACTCGATTCAGTGCAGCCACGTACGAAGATGCAGGAAGAGGCTCCAAGGCAAGGACTGCAGGGTATGGACGACCTCTAGAGGTCCACAGTTTTCCCTCTCCCTGGGAATCACACAGGATGCTCCCAACTCCTACAACAAGGAAGAGATTCTTTATGGGAATTACATCACAACTATGGAGGCTGAGAAGTCCCTGTGAAAGGCAAGCTAGAGACCCAGGGAAGGCAGAGGTGGGTGCAATTTGGTCCAAAGCCAAAAGCCTGGAAACCCAATTTTACTTTTTTTTTTTTGCACTGTGTATTTTTAATCTAATAAATCACAAGTTTGCAAAAAAAAAAAAAGCAGTCCTATCTCTGTCTCCCAAATACCAAGATTACAGGCTTCACCCTTGGTGCCCAGCTGCAAAATTCACTTTTATATCATATATACTTTATACGCAAACTCTGAAGGTAAAGTCATAACTCCATAGTTTTGTGAATGTAACAAAATTCGTGTACACTGAATCAACAGGTGTCTTGTGTGGCATCTTGTCAGTGTTCAATATTAGAACTCTTCAGGTTTTGTATCTTTCTATACTATATTTTAACCTACATGCAATTTGAAAGAAAATTTTCTGTGATTAAGTCAATTTGAACCTGAACTTTTTATATCCTTGCCTTGCTTTCAAAATTTCATGGCTCTATTAGTAGGTATAGGTAAGAACTTTCTCAATGAAACCCCAGCAGCACAGCAACTAAGAGATAGCATAGATAAATGGGACCTCATAAAACTAAAAAGCTTCTGTTCATCAAAAGAAATGGTCTCTAAACTGAAGAGAACACCCACAGAGTGGGAGAAAATATTTGCCAACTATACAGCAGACAAAGGACTGATAACCAGAATATACAGGGAACTTAAAAAACTAAATTCTCCCAAAACTAATGAACCAATAAAGAAATGGGCAGGTGAACTAAACAGAACTTTCTCAAAAGAAGAAAATCAAATGGCCAGAAAACACATGAAAAAATGCTCACCATCTCTAGCAATAAAGGAAATGCAAATTAAAACCACACTAAGATTCCACCTCACCCCTGTTAGAATAGCCATCATCAGCAACACCACCAACAACAGGTGTTGGCGAGGATGTGGGGAAAAAGGAACCCTCTTACACTGTTGGTGGGAATGTAGACTAGTACAACCACTCTGGAAAAAAATTTGGAGGCTACTTAAAAAGCTGGACATCGATCTACCATTTGATCCAGCAATACCACTCTTGGGGATATACCCAAAAGACTGTTATTCCAGAGGCACCTGCACATCCATGTTTATTGCGGCACTATTCACAATAGCCAAGTTATGGAAACAGCCAAGATGCCCCAGCACTGACGAATGGATTAAGAAAATGTGGTATCTATACACAATGGAATTTTATGCAGCCATGAAGAAGAACGAAATGTTATCATTCGCTGGTAAATGGATGGAATTGGAGAACATCATTCTGAGTGAGGTTAGCCTGGCCCAAAAGACCAAAAATCGTATGTTCTCCCTCATATGTGGACATTAGATCAAGGGCAAACACAACAAGGGGATTGGACTATGAGCACATGATAAAAGCGAGAGCACATAAGGGAGGGGTGAGGATAGGTAAGACACCTAAAAAATTAGCTAGCATTTGTTGCCCTTAATGCAGAGAAACTAAAGCAGATACCTTAAAGCAACTGAGGCCAATAGGAAAAGGGGACCAGGAACTAGAGAAAAGGTTAGATTAAAAAGAATTAACCTAGAAGGTAACACCCACGCACAGGAAATCAATGTGAGTCAATGCCCTGTATAGCTATCCTTATCTCAACCAGCAAAACCCCTTGTTCCTTCCTATTATTGCTTATACTCTCTCTACAACAAAATTAGAGATAAGGGCAAAATAGTTTCTGCTGGGTATTGGGGGGGGAGCGGGAGGGGGTGGAGTGGGTGGTAAGGGAGGGGGTGGGGGCAGGGGGGAGAAATAAACCAAGCCTTGTATGCACATATGAATAATAAAAGAAAAATGAAAAAATAAAAAAAAATAAAAAAATAAAAGACAAGCTCCTCCCTGGGGAAAAAAAAAAAAATTTCATGGTTCTAAAGTGTACTTTGAGCACACTGCTTTATTTTGTGAAGTGCTAATTATCTTAGATTTCTCCTGCAGTTTTGGTTCTCACCTTCAATGGTTTTGTCTTCTTATTTTTTCCTAAAATGATAACAGAAGAAAGTCAGTATGAAAGGTCTACTAGATTATAAACAGGTTACATTGCCTGGTACATTCCCCAAGTTTTCTTTCATTTTCTCCTTTGTTTCTGACTGTAGTGGGGATTAAACTCAGGGCCTATGGACTGCATGCAACAAAAACTTGTCCACAACAGAGGGAATGGTCACCAAACTTAAGAGCCAGCTCACAGAATAGGAGGAAATCTTTGCCACATATACATCTGACAAGGGATTAAAAACCAGAATGTTCAGGGAGCTCCAAAAACTATTTTTCCATAGAATACATGACCCAGTGAAGAAATGGGCAATGAACTGAATAGAAATTTTTCAAGGGAAGAAGTACAAATTTCCAAAAATCACATGAACACATAGTCAACATCCCAGCACAAAAGGAATTGCTAATCAAAAATACGTTAAGATCCCACCTCACTCCTGTTAGAATGGCTATCATCAAACCACAAACAGGAAGAAATATTGAGGAGAAAAAAGGAATCCTCATATACTGTTGGTGGGAATGTGAATTAGTACAACCACTATGGACAGCAACATGGAGGCTCCTCAAAACACTAAGAACTGCTTTATGATCCAGCAACACCACTCCAAGGCATAACCTGAAGGAATGTAAGTCAGGTTACAATAAAGACACGTGCACAGCCATGTTTATACCAGCACTATTCATAATAGCTGAGGTATGGGAACAGTACCGATGTCCCAAAACTGATGAATGCATTAAAAAAATGTGGAATTTATACATAATGGAATATTCAAACATAAAGAAAGTATAATTTGCTGTACATAATACATAGATGGAACTTGTATCACAATCTGTTAATAAAGGGAACCATGAAAAAATTAAAAAGAGGCAGGTGCTGTTTACCCATGACTATAATCTAGCTACTTGAAAGATGGACACCGAGAGAATCATGGTTCAAAGCCAGACCTGGGAAGTAGTTCAGGAACCCCTATCTTGAAAATATCCAACACATTTTCACCTCCTTTTCACATTTTCACCTTTCATCAGGCCTTTGTAGGCCTGGTGAAGTCACTCAAGTGGTACAATACATGTTTAGCAGGCATGAGGCCCAGAGTTCACACCTATGTGCCAACAAAGAAAATTAACAATAATAAATAAATAAATAAGAAGCTAAGGACCAAACTTTAATGAGTACACAACACAGGAAATGCTGTCACTGCAAAGAAAGAAAAAAAATGCTTGAAAACTGAAATAAACAACTAACAACTTCAACTAAGAAGAGTGCTAAAACTAGGACCAGAATTTGATTTCTACTTGGTACAGCTCTACCTGTATAAACCACAATATCCACTTTTCTACCTCCACAACAAAATCACAGAACATAGAGAATCAGGAAGACATGGCTCATTAATACACCATCTTTGAGAAACCTCAGACACTGAGCTACTAGACAAGGACTCCAAAACAAGTGCTCAAATGAGTATAGACAGAAAGAAAGAAGAAAGGAACCTAGAAAAGGATGTATGATTAAAATAACATCTAAAGATTAAAGGGGATCTCAGGACGACAAAACATTAAGGAGATGCATTATCCATTATTTCTGTCAGAGCCCTGAGGATCCAATCCTCTCTGCAAAATCCCACCCAGTCACCCCCATCGGTGTGCCCTACTAACACCCTAGGCGTAGCTCAACCCAGTCAAGTTGACAACCAATGTGAACCACACAGTATGCTTCTCTTCAGCACAGAAGACCTGAAATGGGAAACCTACCAAACAACAGAGGTTTACTTAGCTGTGAAGGTTCAAGGGCACAGCAATGACATCAGCGGGGCTCTTCTGGGTACTGCATGGCAGACAGCACCATGACAGCAGTGTGGGACAGAGAAAGCAGTCACATGGCCTGACAGGAAGGAGAAGGTCCAGTATTGTGACACCCCCTGCACACTAGTCTTTTCCTGTAAAAGGCCCCACCACCTTTCAGTGCCCCACCCTTGGCCCCAAATTCCTGACACCTGAACCCTTGGGGACATACTTAAAACCCACACAAATCATAGTAGTGTCTAAAGGTACACTTACGCAAGTAGAAGAAAGGATCCCTTAACATGAAAACAAACCATTTGAAATTATACAGCTGGAGGGAAAAATAAGAGTCACAGTGAAAGCATGGATCACCCAAAGCACTGCCTTGCAAGAACTGTTAAAAGAAGGAATCTTTACCCCCATTTCCTGCATGAGGAACAGGAAGTGTTTCTTCCTTTTTCTCATTTTCCCCCACTGAACAACTTCAGTATTGCTCTTATTACAGCTGAGAAAGAACTGTTAAAAAATCCCTCTTGAAAGGGAAATGATATAGGGGTGAACTGGGATCACATAAAGGAGAGAGTTAGGGCAGGACTTCAAGCACAATCCCACAACCCAGCAATCAGGAGGCAAAGGAGGATATTCCTTCAAGCTCAGGCTGAGCTACACAGCAAGACCCTCTCATTATATTTGTGGAAAAACATGAAAAAAGACAAACAACTGACTGGGCATATTGCTCACATGGTAGAGTGCCTGCCTAGCAAGCGTGAAGGCCAGAGTTAAAACACCTGTATTGCCAAAGGCAGAAAAAGAAAACCAAAAGAAAGTAGAAAACAATTAGGAATTTTTTAGGTAACAATCCAGTTATATCAACAATCACATTAAATGTGAAAAAGCTAAAGAGAATAATTAAAAGAGTGACTCCAGCTTTCACCCCTCTAGGGACTCACCTGAACCATCCAAGTCAGCACATAAGAGACAGCTGCATGCTCACCTGCACTGTGGTACTCACAGTTCACAACAGCCCAACTATGGACTCAGACTAGGGGGCCATCAATGGATTGTTGGAATTAATAACTCTCTGGTGCTGAAAACAGACACACAAGGGACAGAAAATCTTGACAAGGCAATATTCTCTTGATCAACAAGGTGCAAGCATGTGCTCACTGCTGCTAAGCAACATGCAAGCACAAAATGGCTGACAGTGGCTCCTCCTTACATCCCTGACACAGTTGTACCTGCCCCTCACCTGGGATTTGTCCAGGTCAAAGGTTCACATTCTTTCCCAATTGGCTAAAAGGCTTGGGGGATGGGTCAGGGCATGCAGTTTGGCAGGCAATGGAATTGTACAGGAAGCAAGGACCCTTTAAACTTACCTAAGATGGTGACCTGAGAATTTTTAAGTAATCTAAGAAGGTAATAAATATTTTGATAGAAAAGATCATTTTTCTCACAGGATGAATGGATAAGGAGAATGTGGGGTGTACACACAGTAGAATCCTGTACACTAAAATAAAGCCTGAAAATCAAATGTGCTTCTCTGGCTCATTTAACCCAATTGTCAGTATTTCTGACTGTCCCTCACAGGTTATGTCAACTGCCACAAGTGACATTCTGTCCAGAACAACCACCTGCAGGCAAAAGCAAACATCTGAAGATATGGAGTCCTGTCAACAGCAGTGATTAACAAAGTCCCATGTCACAAAGCTTTCTGTCCTGGGGAAGCACCAAGAGCAAGGAAACACCTGCCTGTGAACTCAGGGGAAATGCAATTTTGCAACATAAAATAAGGACACACTTTCCAAATTCCCACTTCTGCCTCAAAGGCATGACCTCGATTGATCAGCAGAAACAGATCTGTGCTAACCACTTTACCGAACTTTTTCTCCTCCCTCCAGGCCTCTCATCTCTGACCACTCCCAGCCTGAGCTACCCCAATCTAATGCCTCTTTCTCCTGAGACAGTGACCAGAGAGTAGAGGTTTCGTGTTGCTAAAAGTGTACCAGTACCAGTCAATGGGAGCAACCTAGAGGCATAGGTGATGGCGAATCCCCCAGGCGTGTGTCATGCCTCTGGGCTCTGCCTTCCCCTCCCTTACCTAAGATGTCAGGACACCTTTTTTGCCTCCTCCATGGTCTCACCACATCTCCTTTGTCTCTGTCTGCCTTCCCCTCCCTGGGCTTACTAGGACCCTGCCTCCCATGAAAAACCTGTAGCATGGTACCTTATGACTTAAGTTATTCCAACTAGTTTGCCAGGCTTCTCAGTCTAAAGTAACTTTAAATCAGCTGCTACACGAAAGCGCTTACAAAAAAAAAACTACAGCTGCCATGCTAACGCTCTAACTCTGCCCCAACAAGGGCAGGAGGGAAAGCAAACAGGCATGCTCATGCACAGCGGGAACCCTGCCATAGCTAAGAGAATCCGTAGGCCAATGCAACACACATCCTAGGCTGCCAGCTGTACATGGTGATGGCTGCGGCCCGCTGCCACTTGCCCTAGAATAAACACATGCAGAGTGCACAGGAAGGGGGAAGGGGCAACAGGCTGCAATCAGGCCTAGGCAGTCAGGCTCGCTTATCCCAGGTGTGTGTGTAGGGCATCAATGCCTTGCGCACGTCCTGCTCCCACCCCCACCTCACACCTTGGGGCACCAGACACAGCCCTTGTAAGCCAATTGTTAGCTCAAGGTCATAGTCCCCAAAATAACAAAATGGACATTACTATAATAAACTTCTCATTTAAAACGCTCTATACTTTTGGATTCAACATAACTTTTTCCCTCCAAAGATTAACACTAGTTGTCCCATACAGTACTGTTATTGGCCTGGGATGCCCTCTGAATGCCCTTCTCTAACTTTACACACGATTTATTCCTTTGTTAAAAGGTAGCTTTTATTAAAGTGGCTGCCTACTGTTAGCTAAAAGGCAGGATCCTAATGTTTTGTTCTTTCTAGATGGACCTGCCCCCTTCCAGTCTTCTGGCCTGTCTATTAAAATGTTAAAAGGAAATATTGGAAGCTTTATACTGAGGCCTGGCCTCAGTATGCCTTCGGTGACCAAGAGAAGTGGCCTTCACAGGGTTCCTTAAATTACAGTACCATACTCCAATTAGACCTTTTCTGTAAAAAGGGAGGAAAAAATAAACTGAGGTCCCTTATACAAATTTTCTTTTATCTCCGAGAAACACCCAGATTGGCTCCACAATTGTTATCTAGATACTTAAACGCAGGCCATTCTAAAAGCCACAGGATAAACATGGGGAAGGAGGACCAGGAATGTCCCTAATCAATGACAAGGACCTGGGTTCAATTCCCCAACATTGCAAAATAAAAAAAAATGGTAAAAAAGATAAATGGCATTAAAGTCACTTCAGCCATCTCATAGTGGAAGAAAGTAGTTTAACCTAGACCAGATCCCTCATTCTTCAAGTGAGGAAACTGAGGCCCAGAATAGTTCCGAGACCTGCTCTCCAGAGTGTCAGTTGTCAATATAAAATAATAACTTTGCTTTACAGCAACGTCCTAAAGAAAATCCCCTTACCTTTCTGTGGCATCTTAAGGATGCTATCAGAAAGCATACCACAGTGGACTCAGAGTCACAGGTAAGAGAGGTTCTCCTCAAAGATAAACTTCTATCACAGTCAGCCCCAGATATTCATAAAAAACTCAAAGTCTGTGGCTAAAGGAGAAAAGTCATTGGATCAAGTAATACAACTAGCCATGTCTGTATACTATAAGTGGGACATTACTAACAGAAAGAAAGATAGGAGACATGACCTCATTGATGCCCCCACCCGACAGGGGCCTGTATCCTGAACTTGCTACCATGGTGGATAGGAGGGGCACTTCTGCAGAGAATGCTTAAGGGGGGACAGCCTGGGAGACAGCCCTGCCCCCAACCAGGACCCTGCCCTCTCTGCAAAGGTAACCACTGGAGGTCTAAGTGCCCCCGTCTCCAGATGGAAGGTGAGATGCCACCTCCTATGGAGTGATGGGTCCCAGCCTTCTCTCCACCCTCCACTTGGCATCAATAGGAGCCTCCAGGTAGCCATTATGGCAGAAACACAAAGGAACATTTTCCGGCTAGACAGTGGAGCTCATTTCTCTGTTTTACCTTTCTCTCCTGGTCCCCAGTCCAATGACAAGGTTATCATTTGGGCATATCTGGCCAGCCCCTAGAGTGCTAGTCTACCCGGCCTCTGGCCTGCTCTTGGGGAGACCTCCTCTTCTGTCATTCTTTCCTCATAGTTCCCAAAATTCCAGTGAGACAGGATTTACTATCTCAACTAAACTAAAAGCTCAAATTCTCCTCCTCCCAGGAAGCTATTTCTGCTGCCCCTTCCTTCAGGAACAAATACATTCCACAATGTGGACTGATGAGATAAGTGTAGGGGAAGGCTGGATGGCCCTCCCTATTCAAATAAAACTCAAAAATCCCTCACAATTTCCACACCCAAAAAAATATCCCTTCAAGCCTTAGGAATGATAAGGCCTTAATACCTATAATAAATTCCTTTAAAAAAAAAAAGGGGCTACTAATTAGGTGCTCCAGCCCATATAATAAATTTAAAATTCTTATAAAAGTTAATTTTAAAATACAAGTTACAAAGTAAACAACTGGAAAGGATTCAGATAGGTAGCAAATGTATTTTTTGAGAAGTTAAAGAAAAAATGTTTTTATACGAAAAAGGATTTTGTAAAAAAGCATTTGTTCTAAAGATCCGTCTCAAATAGGAGGGATAAAGGCAAGCCAGCAAAGGGTTTAGTATGTTATATAAAGGTCTGAGTAAGTTTTAAAAGTGTATAATAAAAGCTTCGATATGTAAAAAAGTTAAAGTTGAGTATAATTTAAGAGTTGCCTAAAAGATTTTTAGGGTCGTGTCAAACTAAAATCAAATTCTCTATGTCTATAAAATAACAAGGTTATTTTAATATTGTTCTGCTCTGAATAACATCTACAAAAACCATTACAGAGAAAGATTTTGTCAAGAAAATTGTGTTTTCTGCTGATCTTGTCAAGCTTTAAGTACTACTAAATCAGAGTTCATTTACATATTTGCTTGTGTCTTAAATGACCACCTTGTAACAGTGTTGTGTCTATAATTTATCTAAAAATGGTACAAACATTTACAAAGTTATATGAAAAATGAGCTAGAGCTCTCTTTTGTCCAAGAGTGTTACATTTAAATCCTGACAGCCCCTGCCTCCCACAGGTCACCTACCTGGTGTGGCCTTAAAGGAACAGACTCACTCCCTGAGTCATGTAAGCATCGACTCAATCTTCTGTTTCCCTCCCCCAATACCATAAATCAGCTTACAGCTTTCTTGGGAGTTACAGGATTTTGTAGAATTTAGATCCCTAGGTATGCAGTCCCTTAACAGACACCTTTTTATGCTCCTAATATTCCTATTTGGGTCTTAAATAATGTATGGCCACCCATTTCTCTTAAAAAACTGCCTCCAACAGACCCTGCTCCTCTGGCTGACTACCTGCCTTACCTTAACCTTCTCAGGGAACTTCTCAGAGAGCAACAGACCACATCCTGCCCCACCCTAAAACAATTTCTGTTAAACCAGGGAATCTTGTTCTCCTAAAGGACCTTCTACCCTCTCCATTGGGACTTCGGTGGACCAGCCCTCATCTGGTCATTCTCACAGCACCCACTGCTGTCACACTCAATGGGATCCCCCAATGGTGCACCTCTCAAGAAACAATTAGAAAAATGGAGAAGGGAATTGGAGGACTCTTGAAATTGTCTAGGGAACAACATTTCACAGTGGTTCTCCTGGCCAATGCCCATCCTAATGCCTATGTTTCTTGATCTCTTACTCTTAAGCTTCCTCCCTTGTATCATACTACATGTCTCTATTGCTAATCAAAAGTTTTACCACCAGGAATATCGACCTACCAGGACACCACAAGTGTCTGAGGATCCTGCCCCATACAGCGCCCCTGCCAGCAGGAAGTAGCTAAGAGACTGACGCTTTGCCCCAATTCCTGATCCTTGCCCCTACCGTCATCATTATTAAAGAAAGAATGGGGGAATGATAGAACAATAATGTCCCCATTTGTAAATCAGCGGCCATTATATCCTGAGATCTCACTTGAGAAACTTCCAAAGACAGGCCCACACTTAAACAGAAATTCCCCCACTCTAAGACAGCCCCACCCATACCAGAGACTACTGTGCATGTAGTCTCTAACTTCCTTAACCTCCCCCTTCTATAAAAGCCAAGCCTGGCCCAGAATCACTGCTGCGTCATCATTTCCCCAGCCAGCCTGGCAGATTGGGCCTGCCATTAAACTTTACTCTTGGACGTGAGACTTTTCTCATGAGCCTTCTTTGTGAGCAGCATTTTTCCTAACATTTGGTGCCGTGACTCAGATTGGGGTGCACTGCTGGTACTGATTTGGCTCTCCAAGCCTGCCCCACCCCATCCCACTCTCTCTGCCAACTCCCATTCCCTTCCTCCAGGATCTCAGCTGCTTTTCCTAACAGACTTGTCTGTTACTGTCACCCTAAGGACAGGTGGCCTCAGGGACACCTCTCCTGTCCCCTGAGCTGATGCCGCCCCTCCACCGCCCTCCTCTCCCCTTCTTTCTCCTGTTTGCTCCTCTCTAGAAAGCACAGCCTGCTCGCCTGGCCCTGGAGACCCCGCAGACTTGCACTTGGGGCTGTCCCGCCTCTGCACTAAGCTCAGGTCCCCGCCATCTGCGTTTCATTTGTAAACACTGTGTGCACACAGGCCAAGGCCGACACCAACCACGTCAGAGGGACCCGCGTCTCCCATTCTGCTCCCCCCACACGTGTCCTCGAGGACCCCTTTCCCGTGCTGGCCATGCGGGGAGTCCACAAAGCTAGGGATTCCCCGGCTCAGGACCAGGTGGCGGTGGAGACGCCGCTTCCACCATCAGGAAACTCGGGGCGCTCAGGTCTGCGCCGGGATGGGGACGGGGACCCCGCGGCCACTCGGGAGCCTCCCGCCACCTCCGCCGGCACCGCGCTGTGGGGAGACGCGGGGCTGCGGGCGCGGAGGGACAGGGGGCTCCGGCGGGGACAAGGGACAGGAACTTGGGGTCACGGCTGCGGCCCCGCCCCGCCCGGGGACCGAGGGGACGAGCGGAGCAGCGCCGGCGGCGACTCTGCTGCAGACTCCGGGACTCACGCGGGGCCCAGTCGCTCTCAACCCCTCCTCGCCCGTGTCACAAATCCGCCCCACGCTCACCATTCCTGACTGCCGGTGTCCTGCTGTCCACTCCTGCTCCTGGGGTCAGCGTCACACAGCAATGGGAACTGAGTCACGGGACTCCTCAGAGTTGCCAAGCCAGCCTAGCAAAGGCAGCGGGAGCAGAAAGGAAGCTAGTGGTGTGAGGGGCGGGCTTTTCCCCTGTCGGCCCTCCTGATTGGACAGATCCAGCAGCTCTGATTGGCTAGTGCTGAAGCTGAGTGACAGGAAGAACAATCCCTATGAAAAAACAGTTATCAGCCCTACTGCCCTGACTACTCAGGAGGCAGAGAACTAGAGGATAGTGATTAGAACCCAGCCCTGGCAAAATAGTTCAAGAAATCCTATATCCAAAAAAAAGCACAAAAAACAGTTTGCTGAGTGGCTCAAATGGTAAGGGTGTCTCCCTAGCAAAAATGAGACCCTAATTTCAAAGCCCAGTGCTATGAATTAACACACACACACACACACACACACACACACACACACACACACACACAACTGAGTAACCAGTATTGACAAAAACTAAGTGTACATTTCAAAATGTACCAACATGGATTTTGAATATTCCCAACACGAAGAAATGAAGCTATCTGAGGTGACAGAAATGGCCAGCAGTCTGATCTACTCCATACACATTGTTCACAAATACTGAAATATCACATTAGCCCAGAAATATCCACAATTGTGTGTGTATTAAAAATTAAAACAGAAGGGCTGGAAGTATGGTTCAAGTGGTAGCGCTCCTCCCCAGAAAGTGTGAGGACCTGAGTTCAAACCCCAGTTCCTCCTTAAATAACCCCAAACAAACAGAAACAAAAACTTTAAATAGAGGTGGACACCATTTGCTCACACCTGAAATCCCAGCTACTCAAGAGGCTGAGATCTGGACGTTCATGAGGAGGCTAGCCAAGACAAATAGTTTGTGAGACCCTTTCTGCAAAATAACCAGAGCAAATCACCAGGTTTGCAGGTCTGAAGCCCTGAGTTCAAACCCCAGTCCCATCCAAAAGGAGAAAAAAAAGGAAGAAAAATATAAACAGCAGGGCCAGGTGTGGTGGCACACATCTGTAACAGGAGGTAGAGATGAGAAGATGGCAGTTTGACACCGGCATAGGCAAAATATCTGGAAAATAATGAAAAGCCACAGGTGTGGTTGAAGTGACAGAGCACTTTTGTACCAAGTGTGAAGCTCTGAGTTCAAACACCAGCACCACCAAAACAAACAAAAAATTAAATAGGATAATGAAGGATATCTCATCATACTAATAGAAAAACTTGAAAATTTTATTGTAGGAGCCAGGCACCTATGGCCCATGCCTATAATCTTAGCTACTCAGGGGGAAGTGATCAGGAGGATCAAAGTTCAAAGCCAGCCCAGGCAAAAAGTGCATGAGACCCTATCTCAAAAAAAAAAATCCATCACAAAGAAAGGGCTGGTGGAGTGGCTGAAGGCATAGGCCCTGAGTTCAAGCACCAGTACCGATAAAAAAAATAATTACTGGGGGAATGTCAAAGGAATTAGGAGAAAGAGCCACATACACTTCAAATTAACTCCATGATACCAAGATGTGACTTTGCACACATATCCATGAAATTCCTTACATTTCCCCAGGTAACTTTTTAGCAGTTATGAAATCTAGTGGCAATAACAAATGTAGAATACTTCCTTTGTTCTGAGTGGGAAGGTAACAGCTGCTTGGCCAACATAAAGAATTACAAAACCCCAACATTTGGGACATTGTACTATGATTGGAGAGTTAATAATTCTGAAATCAAGGAAAATGGTCTACAGTGTCAAGCTGTATACAGACAGTAGATTCCTGATAGAACCAGTACTGCAGGACACTGGCAAAAATCAGTGTCTAAAACACAAGGCAGAGACAAACAGGTATCTACCTGGAACCTGCAGTGCACACACCTCTATTCCATGCCCAATAATCACTTCACAGTGAAATGAGAAGAATAAAATGCAAATGCTTTGAGAAACTCAATCAAGTGTATCTGATGTTATAATAGAGAATTTTCTCATAATAAAAGTAGTAAATCAGAAGACATGAACTGATAAATTTAACGATATCAAAATTAATGGAGGTAAAGACAACAAAGAAAAAGGTAAATGTCCACAGTACACGCAATGATAAAGGATTACTGTACAGAGGAAAAATGAAATAATGGGGACATGACCAAAATGTATTTATCAGAAGGTAAAACACTCTGTGTGAAGAAAGACCCAGACATGTGGTAATAAAGAGAAAAGTAAATGTCAATTAGATCTCATTTCATACCTATGACAGGACAGAATTAAGCCCATGAGATATTACAAGTGTTGATGGTCATACCAAACTGACAGTTACACAGACCGAAGAGTTGCCTTGCTATTTCCTGTAAGTTGAACTTGACCACAACCTAGAGCCTAGTCATCTTGCTCAAGAATGTACTGTTTTATGGTACTTGGAGAAACATAGACACATGACAGGAGCACTATTTAACACAAGAGTAAAAAAACTCCACACAAAAATACCAAGTACAGAACCCCAGGGATGAGAAACTGGTCCTGCCTCAGATCCTGGCACTGCTGAAACATACCTTGGCAAAGAAAACACCCATCAGCCTTTGCAATTCCATTAAGACTCACTTGCTCAAAGTTCAAAGGAGGCAAAAGAAAAAGGCCACTGCTTAGTTAAAAGTAACAGATTGTAAGAATAGGAAAGTTCACCAAAGAATCAGGGAACTGTGGTAAGACTGGCATGAAACACACACGAGACTGCCTGGGGACACTACTGACTGCAAAACCAGTTATGAATCTTGATGAGGACTCCAAGGGAGTTTACATTGTTAGAAATACTAAATCTTACCAGAAATGTTTTATTTTATGAATATATTTCATCACAAATATGTAAAGACTTCAGACTGAAAAGCAAATCCTAATTTGTGTGAGTTCATCCGCTGCTGACAGTGGGCTGGGAAAAAAGGAGTCATCCTTAAATATGCTTGGTGAGTTCTCTTTTTAAGTCCTGTGTCCAAAAGAAAGTGCAACCACAAAACATAACAAACTGAGATGTTACTGGGCCCAGCATCTGGAGGAAAAGTGAAACAAGGATTCTGTGCTTCTCTGACTCCTAGATTCGACTTCCTAGAGGTGACAATGACAAGGACTTATGAAACCCTGCCCAGGGACACAGGGTTCCTCAAAAAGAACCCAAACCATGGTGCTCCAGAATGCTGCTTTCGTCCCACTCCTCCCCACACCTCCCCAATTCAATAGCAGAGAAGCTGTGAAATAACAGATGATCACAACAGGAATAACTGAACATCTGACAGCTTACTGAAGCAGTCTCCAGGGTGCACATGTGAATTTGTATTCTGACGAATGGAGAAATGTCCAGGAACACAGTCTACTGAAACACAGTGGCAAACAAACCTCTGAGCAGAAGTATAACTAACAAGAATGATGCAAGAATACAAAAGACCACCACCCCCTCTATAAATGAAAGATGACCAGATAATGATTCGGAGGACTGTGAAAACCCACCACCTATGCAAGCATGAACACCAGCCTCTACTGATCTCCTCCAGAAACCAAAGACAAGGAGAGAAGATTGACTCTGAGGCCAAATTTATGCTGACAGAAAAGATGGACACTAGGACAATTGCAGACAAAATGTCTCAGGAATGCAGGTGCATAATCCACAAATAAATACCTGCACCAGGCACAGAAACTAATATACACTGGAGCTGGCATAGAGACAGAGACATAAACACCACAACAGAACAGCACTCCCAGATTCCTAAATGTGCATGGCAAGCAACTGTGGACAGGAAGATAAAAATGACTCACTGAGAAAAGAACAATCTATTTTTTAAAAATGCTCAGAAAACTGGAAAAGTTTAAAAGGTCTAAATATCTTTAAGACATTGGGGTGTTATGAGAGAGAGAGATGACACAATTCAGGAGTCAACAGGCAAGGCAAAATTTACTATTGCAGAAGGGTGTACCACAAAGAGCAAGCACACCAGCTGGGAAGTCAGATCAGCTTTCACCTCTATTGCAATGATGCCCCTCCCATGGATTGGGCAGGTTTGGGGTTCACAGTCTAAGTGCTTGGCTAATGGGAAAGGGGACATAAGGAGGGGGTTTGAAGACAAAGAAGTTTAGAAGTTCAGTGAAATGATAACTGTTTTAGTTTATCGGCTCTAAAACCAGGGCATCTAGCAGAATTTTGTCCAGCTGAGGGTAACAACACTTTGTCCTTAGTAGAAATTTCATCAGCATAAGCAGAGTCCATGAACTGAGAGCATGGGAAGAGCGTTAGTGAGACTAATATTTGTAACAGCAGAGGTGACTGATGAAATCCTGTGACAGAAAACATCCAGCCGATATCCAGATAGAAGACAATGAAGCAGAACCCTCACCTTATTCCAAGTTAAAAATTAAAAGGGCTGCAATGTAGTTCCAGCCCAGCACAAAAAGAAGAAGAGAGAGGAAGGAAGAGGAGGAGGAGGAGGAGGAGGAAAGCTGAACCTACCCACCCAGCTATGAAAATATAGATTATGGTAGGCCAAGGAGCAAAGTAGTTTAGAAATGATGATGTCTGAAAGAACCCCTGCTGCTGGGCTGCAGCTCAGAGGTAGAAAACTTGCCTATCACACACAAAGACAAATAAATAGAAATAAAGTCCCTGAGACATACTGAGAACTCAGAAACCCTGTGTGAGACAAGGAAACCACACATTTTAAAACAGAACTAAGACAGTCTGCAGGAAGAGAAGGCCAAAGCAGACTTTTAAACCTCCTGGACTCAGCATTCAAGGGAGAGCAGGCAAAGCCTAGAAAATTCGTGTTTCCCTTTGCTCTTTCTTAGCTCTTGACATTTCAGAAAAACCTGTCAAAACACTGGCTTAATATAAGTGAAAGGAACGGAGACTGCAGTAACTGCACACTGTGAGGAACACACCGCCAGCAAACATTATTTGGAAAATTTGCAAAGAAATATCCACTTCTGCCATTCAGAGGACCAGCAGAGCTGGGGCAGGCTCAAGTGATAGAGGCCTTGCCTCGCAACCACTAAATGCTGAGTTAAAACCTCAACACTGCAAGGGAAAAATCCCTAGGTAAACGAGAATGTCATTTCCAACCACCTTCATTACAATATTCAAATGTCCATGCTGTCAATGACTGAATAACCCATCACACAGACGCACCTGGTCCTCGGTCACCCTAGAAAGAGCTCCCGCTCCCACAGAGCAGGGTGGGAACTTAAGGCTCTGGACTTAGCACTGAGGGCTCTGGTGGCCTTCATGTGTTTTCTGGCCATTTGAATTTCTTTTTTCTTTTGAGAAAGTTCTGTTTAGTTCACATGCCCATTTCTTTATTGGTTCATTAGTTTTGGGAGAATTTAGTTTTTTAAGTTCCCTGTATATTCTGGTTATCAGTCCTTTGTCTGCTGTAAAGTTGGCAAATATTTTCTCCCACTCTGTGGGTGTTCTCTTCAGTTTAGAGACCATTTCTTTTGATGAACAGAAGCTTTTTAGTTTTATGAGGTCCCATTTATCTATGCTGTCTCTTAGTTGCTGTGCTGCTGGGGTTTCATTGAGAAAGTTCTTACCTATACCTACTAACTCCAGAGTATTTCCGACTCTTTCTTGTATCAACTTAAGAGTTTGGGGTCTGATATTAAGATCCTTGATCCATTTTGAGTTAATCTTGGTATAGGGTGATATACATGGATCTAGTTTCAGTTTTTTGCAGACTGCTAACCAGTTTTCCCAGCAGTTTTTGTTGAAGAGGCTACTTTTTCTCCATCGTATATTTTTAGCTCCTTTGTCAAAGATAAGTTGCTTATAGTTGTGTGGCTTCATATCTGGGTCCTCTATGCTGTTCCACTGGTCTTCATGTCTGTTTTTGTGCCAGTACCATGCTGTTTTTATTGCTATTTCTTTGTAATATAGTTTGAAGTCAGGTATCGTGATACCTCCTGCATTGTTCTTTTGACTGAGTATTGCCTTCACTATTCGTGGCCTCTTGTGTTTCCATATAAATTTGACGGTACATTTTTCAATGTCTTTAATGAATGTCATTGGAATTGTGATGGGAATTGCATTAAACATGTAGAGTACTTTTGGGAGTATAGACATTATTACTGTATTGATTCTACCAATCCATGAGCATGGGAGATCTCTCCACTTTCTAGAGTATTTCAGAAGTTTATAGTTTTCCTTGTAGAGGTCGTTCACATTCCTTGTTAGGTTACACCTAGGTATCTCATTTTTTGAGCTATTGTAAATGGAATTGTTTTCATATATTCTTTTTCAGTTTGTTCATTATTAGTGCATAGAAATGCTAATGATTTTTCCATGTTGATTTTATATCCTGCTACCTTGCTATAGCCATTCATGTCTAGGAGCTTCTGAGTAGAGTTTTTTGGGTCTTTAAGGCATGGGATCACATTGTCTGCAAATAGGGATATTCTGACAGTTTCTTTACCTATTTTTATTCCTTTTATTCCTCCTTCTTGCCTAATTGCTCAGGATAGGAATTACAGTACCTTGTTGAATAGGAGTGGAGATAGTGGGCATCCTTGTCTGGTTCCTGATTTTAGAGGGAATGCTCTCAGTTTTTCTCTATTAAGTATAATGCTGGCTGTAGGTTTGTCACATATAGTTTTTATAATGTTGAGGTACTTTCCTTCTATTCCTAGTTTTCTTAGAGCTTTTATCATGAACTGGTGTTGGAGCTTATCAAAGGTTTTTTCTGCATCTATTGAGATGATCAAGTGGTTTTTGTCTTTGCTTCTGTTAATGTGGTTTATTACATTTATTGATTTTCATATGTTGAACCACCCCTGCATTCCTGGCATGAAGACTACTTGGTCATGGTGAATGATCTTTTTGATGTGTTGTTGAATTCAGTTTGCCAGTATTTTGTCCAGGCTGGCTTTGAACCTCCATCCTCCTGATCTCTGCCTTGTGGGTAGCTAGTGTTGGAATGCATTAAAGACCCTTTAGTGCCAAAAACAGACATATGAGAGACAGAAAATCTTGACAGGGCAATTTCTTTTGATCAAAAGGGTGCAAGCATGTATTCACTCCAGCTGAGCAGACACGTGAGCACAAAATGGCCAATAGTGGCTCCTCTTTATCCCTGACACAGTTGTACCTGCCACATACCTGGGATTTGTCCAGGACAAGGTTCACACTCTTTCCCAATTCGCTAAAAGGCCAATGCATTGGTTAGGACACACAATTTGACAGGCAATTTTCTCAGGCAATGGGACTGTACAGGAATCCAGAAGAAACATAAATCCTTTAAACAACGCAAGTCACCTAAGATGGCAACCTGAGGAATTTAATTAATCTAACAGGGTGACACATACTTTGATAGAAAAGATTGTTTTTCTTACACTAGGATTACAGGCAAGAGCCACCTCTTGAGCACAACATTGACCAAGTCCATGAAGCCACTTTAAACTGATTTCTCCTTCTAATCCTTGCTAACAAATTTATCCTAGTAATCCTTACGGCACACCTAGGATGTTCTAGATGAACACTGAGGGAAATTTAGATTCTCTTCTAAGATGTCTCAGGAAAGTGTGTGTGCCATTCAGATATTGCAAGACAAATGCCAGAGACAGGTGACAGATCCTGGGAGACACATCGCCTTCCTCTGCTACAGTTTGGATAAGTGTCCCCTGAAAGTCCATGCTAAAGACTTCAGCACCAGCCAGAGACGCTCATGGGAGGTAGTGGAACCTTTAAGAGGCAGAGCCTGGTGGGAGAAAGTTAGGTCTTGGGGACATGGCCTGGAAGGGGCTATAAGGACCTCCCCTTCCCCTTCCTCCCTTTTTTGATTCCTGAATGCCACGAGTGTGCGGCTTCCTTGGTCACACACTGCCGCCCCGATGCGTGGGCTTGTCACAGTCCCAACATTAATGAAGTCAGTGGATCGTGGACCAAAACCACTACAATAAGCCAAAGGAAACTTTTTTCCTTAGAGGCTGAATGTCTCAGGTATTTTGTCACAGAGACAGAACACTGACTAACACAGACTCCCTGAAATCCATCAGGATAAAAAAAACAAAAGGGAATCCATCCACAACTAGATTACCATAAGCATAAGAGTTTCTGTCCCATTTCGTGTATGTGGGACCAGACTGAAGACACGAGGGGAAATGGCCACACACTCCCTACCTCAGGAGCAGGGGGCAGAGGAGGAAGTAGGTGGAGACATATTTGAGGGAGGGACAGGTCTGAACCCTGCATCCTGAGCTCTGTGCACAGCAGGGGCTCATGCACGCTTGGGAGATGAGACAACTTGAACTATATTTATTGATCATCCTCTGGGTCAAATTAGTGCAGAAACCCAGCAATGTGTGGGTCCTGTGGAGAAAACCCAAATGAAGCCACACGCAGAGGTTCACAGGGACTTGGCTTATTTGACCTTGTTTCTCTAGCAGCCACACACTGTACAAGAGGAGGTTCTCAAGAAATACTTGTGGGGCAAATGAAAACATAGCATCAATCTTCAAGAAACCTGCTCTCTGCCTGCCTCCTTACTCAGTGTGTCTCACAAGAATCAGTCAGCCTTATTTTACAAAAGACAAAATGAAGCCCAGAGAGGACAAGTCACTGGCCCAAATCCCAGCACCCCCACCAGACAGGGTTTCAAGATGCAGCTGAATTGTGACCTTGGTGTGTCCACCCAGTGTGAATCCAGCCCCATGTCCTCATCTCTCTCGGCACCCAGAAACACAAATAAAAGCCTTTTTGCCCCAGGTCCTGGCTTCATTTCTTGGCTGCTTGTCTGTCCCTCTAGTGTCCCCTTTTTGATTTAGGCAATGCCAAGAAAATGTCTCAAGAAAGAAAATCTGGGGGTCCAGCCCAATTCCTCCAAATTCAGGGACTTCTTTTTCCCAGAAAGCTGGAGCTTAGAGAAAGGGAAGCTGAGAAGATGGTGAAAGAGGCAAAGGTCCCAATGTCACCTTCAAAGGCATGCCGCCAGTGACCTATGTGCCTCCCACTAGGCCCGCTCTTAAGGGAGAAGTAGCCCAGTGTGTGCCCACTACTTGGGAAGAAAGTCATGTTTCATGAGGACCTGTGCTGCTCTGTCGCTGCAGCCCCCAGGGCCGAGGGTCCTTTGTCCCATGGTGTTCTCATCAAAAGCTTTGTAGATGAGTTGTTTCCTGTGTTGAGCCACGAAGACAGGCATGGGAGGTAACAGGACACCTTCCTTTCTTTTTTTTCTTTCTTCTCTTCTTGCATTTTCTTAACATATATTACTTGTACAAGGGATTTCATTGTGATATTTCCACACTCATGTACAGTGTACCCCAATCAAATTCACCCCCTCTACCCTCCTTTACTCCTCCCCACCCCTTAAAATAATTCCAGCAGGTTTCATTTGTCTATTTTCATATGAGTATAAAGAATTTTCACCACATTCACTCCCTCCTCTGCTCTTCACACGCCTACAGTTACCCATCCCCAAATAGGACCCGTTTTACATTCCTGTTTTTCTTTCTTTCTTTCTTTCTTTTGGCAGTACTGGGGTTTGAATTCAAGGCCTCACATTTGCTAGGCAGGTGCTCCACCACTTGAGCTACTCTACCAGTCCTTTTTACCCTGGCTATTTTGGAGATAGGGTCTTGCATTTTGCCAGGACTGGCCTCGATCCTTCTATTTTATGCTTCCTGCTGTAGCTGGGATGACAGGCATGCACCGCCACACCCAGCTTTTTCCACCGAAATGGGATCTCCTTAATGTTTCTCCCTGCGTTGGCCTGAAACTGCAATCCTCCACGCTAGGATTACAGGCATGAGCTACTGTACCTATGTTTAGTGAGATCTTTAACCCATATGATGGCCAGTCCCAAGCCTATGTCCCTGCTCCCTCCATCTCTCCTTCCTGCAGGAAACTCAGCTGGATTTCCCAGACTTTCCAACCCTCCTAGACCCAGAGTTCAAGCAGGTCATGGTCTAGGATGTGTGGACTCTCTCTGACTTGTGAGGAAGGACCTTATCATGCACAAACCTGTCCCAGTATAGCAGAGTGACCTGCAGATGAGATTGACAGTGTCCCCATTGGTGGCAGTGGGAGGCACTTCTCTTCTCTGCACTCCTTTGGGTGACTGCTCCCCAGGGTGCTGGGAAGGGTGATCCCTGGAGGTTTCTCTGCTGTGATTGGAGCAGACTGTGCAAGAGACAGCTGGGGGTTTCGAGCCTCTCTGTGATGGGGACGTGAGGGACACAGAGGGAAGATTTGGAGGAATCTCCTCAGGGTCACCAGCTGAAGCTGGAGCAGGTGTCAACAGTGACCGTCTGCATTACAGACCACCATTTGGGAACAGGGTCAGAACACGGGTCTGCCCGAGGCAGGGTGGCCCTGGGTCAGGCAGAGCAGTTAATGAAATGACCCAGGACAGGAGTTCTGTCACATTGTCACCTCTAGAAGGAAGAGCACAGGTGTGTGTGGGATGGGTGTGGCCTGGAGAAATGAAGAAGCTGGTGGTGAGGGAGGGTGAAAGGGGGTAAGAGGAATTTCTACAAATATAGCAGCCCACAAGGCCAGTTCCTTTCCTAGGCACTGGTCACCTGGTCTCCTTCCCTCTGAGGTGGTCCCAACCCCATTCGAGTCCCCCACGTCGGCTCCAGCAGAGTGCTAAGCTGATGAATATGTATTTGTTACTGCCCCATTCTATTTTAGATTTTAGTGACTGATGGTACTGGGGTTTGAACTCACCACCTCATGCTTCCTGGCAGGTGTTCTATAACTTGAATCATGCCCGCAACACTTTTGGGAGTTTTGGATGTTTTTTGGATAGGGTCTCTGGTTTTTGCCCAGGTCTGCCTGAAGACCATGATCCTCCTGTGGGGATGGCTCCTGTGTAGCTTGGATTGCAGATGCATGCCACCTGGACTGACTTGTTTTGTCGAGATGGGGTCTTGGTAACTTTTTGCGTGGGCTGGCCTTGAACAGCAATCTCCAGATGCTAGAAGGTACTGGATTGATAATTTTAATTTGTTAAAGAAAAAAGAAACAGTCAATTGAGGGGTTTTTCTTTCAGTACTGGGGTTTGAATTCAGGGTATGCACCTCAAGCCACTTCACCAGCCCTATTTGTGAGGAGTTTTTTGAGATAGAATCTCATGAACTATTTGCCTGGGGCTGGCTTTGAACCACGATCCTCCTGATCTCTGTGTCTGGAGTAGCTAGGATTACAGATGTGACCACTGGTGCCCGGCTAATTCAGAAGTCTTTGTCTAGCGAAATTGTCTTTGAAGACATGACTGAGAACTTAAGAAGTCTCCAGGTTAAAAAAAAAAAAAAGCTGAGTGACCACTTGCAGGGCAGGTGCTACCCTGCATCTGCCCTGCAAGAAACACTGAAATGAGTCCTCCAGATAGACATGAGATGACAGACAATATCTCTAGTCAAATGGAGAATTAATATCAACAACAAGAAGCCAGGTGTGGCAGAGCACTCCTGTGACCCCAGTCATCAGGAGGCTGAGGCATGAAGACAAGGCTGGATGGGCTACACAGGGAGATCCTGTCTCAAAAAAAAAAAAAAAAAAAGAAAAAGAAAAAGGCACTGAGGGGTTTCTTCCCTTTTTGTTCTTTCCCCTCAGCCTTCCTTCCTGTGACATAGCAATACCTCAACTTGGGAAAAAGTAGGTGCCATCTTGCAACCAGTGACAGGGTGCTCACCAGACACCGAACCATGTCATGAATTTCTCTACTTTATAAATGACGGATCTTACGACTATGGAGCTAATAAGTTCCTAATAGTATTGAAACACATAACCTCTCCAGCCCACAAAAAACCTAAGCAACCAAGGAAAAAATTGACACATACTGGTTTTCCTGGGATTTTTTTTTTCACAAAACAAAAACTTGTTTTCTTTTCTCCTGTATTGTAACAGAAAGGAAGATTATGCATCTAGAGATGATACCTGAGGACTACAAAATGGTGGCTTTTGGATCACTGAGAAAGGGGTACTGTTGTGTCAGCCACACTAACAACAGCAAAATGTCAGTACCAAACATGAATAGGAGTTTAAAATCACTTCAAAGGCTGCTGAACAGATATAGAAAGAAAGCAAATACCTGTGACCCAGTGCAACAAGTCTCAGGACTGAAATGTATGTCATTCTTGGACCGTTTGCCATACTCGAACACTTTGGACCTGTACAAAACTAAGATGACGCACACCTCCATTTTTATCTTCACAGGAGTTCTGGCCAGTAACCAGGAAGGCAGGGCTGCGTCACTCCCCTTTCTACATCCACGTTGCCCAATCCTGAAACACTACTGCAGATGGATGGTGCTGTCTTCCATGAGGATTCCAATGTTCCTACAAGATAGGACCACATCCCCAGTTTCCCAATTATCTCACATCTCATGATTTACTTTACTTCAAAGCCCTTATTTCCATTTCATTGGTTTTATTGCTCTTTCAGCAACTCCTCTCATCCCCTTCTCAAGTTCACTGTCCCCAGACTATGCATTTAGAACCTCTTCTTGGTTGGTTTTGTCACCTCTGTTCTCAGCGCATTCTTGCTGCAGGTGGGGACTGTTGAGAAAAACCACTAAGCTTCCTCTTATTGCCAGCTTGTAGGCTGGTGCACTGCAGTTTCTCTCTTCTGCTGCTACAAAGATGGTCCTGTGGTCCCAGTATACAAATTTAGGTAGACAGGCTGTCCCTGCCCCACTAGACCACTTGCTCAAGGTACTGCTGGAGATTACATCAGAGCCAGCAGCATCGCTCTCCATTTCACTACTGTGTCGCATCTTGTGATTTGCCTTACTTCACAGCCCTCATTCCCATCGTACACACAAGCTTTCTCACTTGGTACCCATCTGTCTTTCCTCATAAAAATGTAAGGACTGAAGACTTTGTTTCATGTTTGAGAGCTCTGAGTGCCCGGATTCTGTGTGAACCCCTGCTGACTTGAGTCTGCAACTTCGGCACGAGGGATTGTGACAAATTAGCATCACTAACACGTTATCTGAGCAAGGTAGACCTTTTGGAAATAGTGACGCTTCTGTTCCTTGCTAGGTTTGTTACTGTGTCAATAATTTACCTTAAAGATGGGCCTCATATGAATCATAAGAGATTTTTTATTAAGTATTTTAAATCTTATTATGAAACAAGGGTCTAAAGATATTTTAACTTACATATTTCATGGAAAACAGTCTCTGATACGCTCTGGGAAATATTGCAGTGTTCAGATAATAAAAATAGCAAAACAGGTCCAAAGTACTGCAGCTGTCTCACCTCATCACAAGGAGAAGATGATGGCACGTCTAAAAATGTCTAAACATGGTAAAGAACACAACAAGGTCAAAATGACTAATCTTCCTTTCTTTTCATTAGCAGGTCTCACTGATGCTTCTTAGAGGTGAGCTTGAAATACAGGCCATTCTTTCCGACTTCTAGGTAAAAACTGTCATGACCACCAAGGACAGAACCTGCTCCACCTGCTCCCGGCACCACTAGAGAAGCAGCTGCTCCCCTGATGGTCAGTCAGTAAGCTGAAGCCACATGAGTCCTTAGAAGATCTGCTGGGAGCCTCTTCCTGGCACATCACAGCTCCTTAAGCTTTTAGGCAGATTTAGCCCTCCAACTTTCACATGCACTTTGACAACACGCCATCCTTGTGGACACTGACAGGATGGCAGCCAGAAGCTGTCAGCTTTTGGTACAATCAGAAAAGGACTTACTATCATGATAAAAACTGTGACTATGTAATGAAAAGTATCAATTCGAACACATTAAAAAAACACCTAGGTGCTGAGAGGGCAGTTCTGTGTCAGGTGGTTTGCTGAGCACACATAAAAACTTATTCTATCCTCAGCTATGCCTGCTCTGTATTGTGAATGGGGAGACTTGAGAGAAAAAAAGAGAGAGGGAGAGGGAGAGAGGGAGAGAGAGAGAGAGAGAGAGACAGACAGACAGACAGACAAAAGCAAACCTATTAAACTCATGGACTCCCCAGGCATAACAGTGGGCACCTATAAACCCAACTACTCAGGAGGCTGAGACAGAAACACTGACTGTGCCTAGAACTTCTGCACCAATACAGACATTATACTAAATGTCACCTCTAAAAATAAGTAAATGAAAAACAGTTTCAAACTTAACTCATGTGCTATTACTTAATACCTCAGCATCATCACATTAAACCTTTGTGAGAGTGACAATTAGCAATCCACAACTCAGTGATCCATATGACAAATAAGCCACTAGAAAGACAGCATAACTTTGACTACATCTCTGCAATTGTGACATAGGGGACACATACAGGTGGAGGAATTTGCACAGGGCTTTCATGTTCCCTAGATTTACAGGATTTCTCCACATAACTGTGGAAGTATTTGTAAACCCAGAAAACCTTCAAGTGTTTCTCCCATGTAAGGATTTGGACTAAGTGTGCAGATTTCCAGGTTGTTGCAAGGCTGTGGTCCAACTGAAGATTTTGCACAGTGTTGACATACAAGGTTTCTCTGCTGTGTGTGATTTCATAGCTTCTAATTGAATGTGGGGGACTAAAAGCTCTCCTGCACTGCTTAGCCATAGGCTTACTCTCCACCATGCCTTCCCACAGGTGTTACCAAGGTTAGGTGGTCAAGCCCTCCCACGTTGCCTGTGCAGGAGTTGTCGCCAAGACTCTTTAAAGATTCTGAACAGAACTGCAATGGATTGTCTCTCAAAATTGTTGCAGATAAATATAAATCCCTTTATGTACTTATGACTGAAATGATTGAAGATTTTACCACACATTTCACATTCATTGGCTTATTCTCCACTGGGATCCTTCCATATTTATGCAAGGAACTGGAACACCTGAAAGCAACCTCACGTCACTTACACGCCCCTGTGAGTCCTCATGTGTCTTCGAAGACTTTTGGAGTAAGTGAATGCTTTCCCACACTCACTACATTCATAGGACTTCGCTCCATGGGTTCTCATATGATTTCGAATATAACTGGAACAGCTGAAGGCTTTCCCGCATATCGTACATTTGTAAGGTTTCTCTCCAGTGTGCGATGTTTGGTGGTTTCGATAGGATTCAGAGTATTTAAAGGTTTTCCCACATAGTTTACATTCATAGGGTTTCTTCTCGGTGTGACTGACTTCATGATTTCGAAGGGAATAGACATAAGGAAATCCCTTTCCACACACCTTACATTTATAAGGCCAGTCTCCACTGTGAGTCACCATATGTCGTTGAGCACTGTGGTGAGAAGTGAATGATTTACCACACTGCTTACATTCATAGGGTCTTACTCCACTGTGGATTCTTTCATGTGCTTGAAGATGACTGGAATGGGCGAAGGCCTTACCACACTGCTTACATTCATAGGGTCTCTCTCCAGTGTGACTTCTTTCATGTAACACAAAGGAACAACGATCCCTGAAAGCTTTCCCACATTGCTTACATTCATAGGGTCTCTCTCCTGTGTGGATTCTTTCATGTAATAGAAAGGAAAAATTTTTCCTAAAAGCTTTCCCACATTGCTTACATTTGTAGGGTTTCTCTTCAGAGTGAAGTGTTTCATGAGTCCGAAGGGAATTGGGATAAGGAAATCCTTTCCCACATAGCTTACATTTGTAAGGCCGATCTCCACTGTGAGTCACCATGTGTCTCTCAGCCCAGTGGCGAGAACTGAAGGCTTTTCCACATTGCTTACATTCATAGACTTTCTTTCCAGTGTGAATGCTTTCATGTCTTTGAAGACTACTGGGACACCTAAAGGTTCTACCACATTTCTGGCAGTCATAGCAGCTATTCCCATTTTTCTGAAAGTCACACAGTCGGTGTTTGGAATCAGACCTACTGTGTCTCTTAAGGGATGAATGAACAGTACCCACTTCTCCACACACATGGGGTTCAGGACGTTTTAGTCTAGAAGGAATTTTCTTCTTCATTGTACATTCTCGATTTTGGCTGAAGGTTTTTCCACACTCACTTCCTTCTTTACCTTCACAGACTCTCTCCACCACTTGACTTCTGCCAAAAAAAAAGTGACAAGCATATTAAGGACTTGCTTATTAACAGCTTTCTGTTTATGGTGGGCTACTGGATTTACATTTTGAGGATTGAATGCATTTTAAGATACCAAATGCCTCTTGAAAGGATTCCCAGAATGGGAAGGAATAAGCCCTCTGGCAACTTTGTAGCTCAGACCAGTGTCACATTCCTGATCCTCCTACCCCACTACCTAGGCATTATGATTAGGGGTGTACACCACCCCTTCTGCATGAGAGTTAACCAGTGTTGGAAGACACCAGAATCATTTTGTGCCAGGAGTGTATTCACTGTCTCACACTCTTCAAGATATATGGGGGGATTAAAGATGGCGGCTAGAGGGAGGAAGCAGAAAGCGAGCCTCCTATAGTGAAATCTTGGAGAGACACTGGAGACACACTTTAGGCATAATCACTGAGAAGAGGCATAACTTCGACCCCTCCACACCTCCAAACGGCACAGAGAATAGAGAATCTCTACATCACGTTAAACGGAGAAACCAGGAGGGCCCCTGGGCCACCAGTCGCCCACGCCCAGACGGCTTGGGAAGATGCAGACCAGGTGAGCTTCGCAGTACCACAGTACTCCCACAGACAAGCCTGGGCCAGAGCAGCATAGTCCCCTGGACAGACTGACCTCCACCCGGGGAAAAAATAGAAACAGAGTAATAAGCAACAAGAACAATAAAGACACATGGGAAAGAGGGTGGGGCACCCTGAGCACCGAACATTGGGGGAAGGGAATCCTTCCCGAGACTGTAAATAAACAAGCCCGGCGGACTGGAGAGGCTCTGGCGAGAGCAGGGGTGCGTGCCCAGCAACGAGGAGCGGGAAAGCTTGTGAGAGTGTCGGAGGGAGGAAAACTCCACAGGAGAGGAGGGAAGACCCACTACCCACGTGAACTGTAAACAAACATGGCGGCTGGCAGGAGCAGCAGCACCGCCCAGTAATCAGGAGCAGGAAAGCCTGTAAAAGTGGCAGTGGGAGGAAAACTCCACAGGAGGGGGGGGAGGCCCACCTCCCACATGAACTGTAAATAAACACGCAGGGCTGACAACGCAGGTGCAGTGCCACCTTTCCCACTGTGCTTGGAAAGGGGAAAGCTTGTAGCAGAGGCTCACACACAGGAGAAATCTGAGTAAACAAAGTCTGCGGGCCAGGTGAGTGCTAAGCTCACCCCAGAGATCTGCATAAATAACACTGCCAGCAACAGCAGGCTGACAGCAGCAGGCAGGCAAGCCACAGCTGCAGATACCATTCTCAGAACTGTCTCCAGACTCTTTTTTTTCTTTTTCTCCCTACCTTTGACGAGAGAACAACCAAATTACACCTGCATACTGAAAAACTTACTGAAACTGTATTGCATTTGAACTTGGGACACTTGGTGGGGTTTTTTTTTTTTTTTTTTTTTTGGTGTATGTGTGTAGTTTTCTTCTACTTTATGCGTCCCCTTTGATGAGACAACTACAGAACAACATCTGAGGCACCATCTCCAAAATTGGAGACTGAGACGGACACCCAAATTATTAAGACTAAAACTTCATTGCATTTGAACTTGGAGGTTTTTTGGTTTTTTGGTTTTTTGGGTTTTTTTTTAATTTTTCTATTTTTCATCTTATTTTAATTCATTTTTACAAATAGATATTTCTTCATTTACTTATTTTTTATTTTTATTCTTATCTTTTTTTTTGATTTTCAATCCTCTCTCTGTCTCTCTAATGTCTACTCAGCTTGCTGTCAATTAGTACACTAACACTCCCTATTTATACCTTTGAAATTTTCTTGTCTGATACCTTGTTCTGTTTTCTCCTTCTTGTCTGTGTATTTGTTTTCCCCCTTTCTTTAACTTCTTGCTTTCCATCTCAGCTCACCCTTCAATTCTAAATATTACCATTGTTATTATTACAAGCTAGAAAATACTTAATTGCACACAGTACAGGGACAGTAACAACACCAAAGACGATGACAGGAAGACAGAAAAAAACAGGGAAACCAGTTTCCCCACAACAAAAAATGAGTACAGGAACCAGAGGGGAATGAAGAAAACAGAAACTCAGATCCAGACTCCAACAAAATGAAGATAAACTATGCCAAAGGACCCAATGAAGCCCACAAGAATAATTTAAAACAAGACATACTACAGATACTCAATGAGAATTTTATAGAGATGATACTGGATAGGGTCAACCAAAATGTACAGGAGACACTCAAGAAATTCCAAGACAACAAAAATAGAGAATTTGAAAAAACAAAAGAAGAAATAAAGGAAACCATAGAAGCACTGTATAAACACCAAAGTGAAACAGAGAACACGATGATAAACAGATAAATGAACTCAGGGCAAAAAATAGACAACATTAAAGAGGAAAACTGCCAGGATATGGAAAACCTCAGAAAAAAGAACGAAACAGAACTGCAAAACAAAATGGAAGGCCAATCCAGCAGAATAGAACAAACAGAAGATAGAATCTCAGAACTTGAAGATGAAATGGTAATTAAAGGAAAAACCTAAGAACTATTAATTAAACAACTCAAGACCTGTGAAAAGAAAATGCAAGAACTCACCGACTCCATCAAAAGACCAAACTTGAGAATAATGGGCATCGAAGAAGGAGAAGAGGTGCAAGCAAAGGGAATGCGTAATATATTTAACAAAATAATAATGGAAAATTTCCCAAATCTAGAGAAAGATACTCCCATACAGATGCAAGAGGCCTCCAGGACACCAAACAGACCAGATCAAAATAGAACTACCCCACGACATAACATCATTAAAACAAGTTCAGAAACTAAGGAAAGAATATTGAAGGCTGTAAGAGAGAAAACACAAGTAACATGCAAAGGTTAACACCTCAAAATCACAGCAGACTTCTCAACAGAAACATTAAAAGCAAGAAGAGCATGGGGTGAGATCTTCCGGGCACTGAATGAAAATAACTTCAACCCCAGGATACTCTACCCAGCAAAACTATCATTCAAAATAGATGGAGCAATAAAAGTCTTCCATGATAAGCAGAAACTAAAACAATATGTGACCACAAAGCCACCATTACAAAAGATCCTGCAAGGGATTCTGCACACAGAAAGTGAAACCCAACTTAACCATGAACAGACAGGCAGCACCACACCACAAATGAACTAAACAGAACGTTCTCAAAAGAAGAAATTCAAATGGCCAAAAAACACATGAAAAATGCTCACCATCTCTAGCAATAAGGGAAATACAAATTAAAACCACACTAAGATTCCACCTCACCCCTGTTAGAATAGCCATCTTTAGCAACACCACCAACAACAGGTGTTGGCGAGGATGCGGGGAAAAAGGAACCCTCTTACACTGTTGGTGGGAATGTAAACTAGTACAACCACTCTGGAAAAAAATTTGGAGGCTACTTAAAAAGCTAGACATTGATCTACCATTTGATCCAGCAGTACCACTCTTGGGGATATACTCAAAAGACTGTGACACAGGTTACTCCAGAGGCACCTGCACACCCATGTTTATTGCGGCACTATTCACAATAGCCAAGTTATGGAAACAGCCAAGATGCCCCACCACCGACGAATGGATTAAGAAAATGTAGTATCTATACACAATGGAATTTTATGCAGCCATGAAGAAGAACGAAATGTTATCATTCACTGGTAAATGGATGGAATTGGAGAACATCATTCTGAGTGAGGTTAGCCTGGCCCAAAAGACCAAAAATCGTATGTTCTCCCTCATATGTGGACATTAGATCAAGGGCAAACACAACAAGGGGATTGGACTTTGAGTACATGATAAAAGCGAGAGCACACAAGGGAGGGGTGAGGATAGGTAAGACACCTAAAAAATTAGCTAGCATTTGTTGCCCTTAATGCAGAGAAACTAAAGCAGATACCTTAAAAGCATCTGAGGCCAATAGGAAAAGGAGGTCAGGAACTAGAGAAAAGGTGAGATCAAAAAGAATTAACCTAGAAGGTAACACACATGCATAGGAAATTAATGTGAGTCAACTCCCTGTATACCTATCCTTATCTCAACTAGTAAAAACCCTTGTTCCTTCCTATTATTGCTTATACTCTCTCTACAACAAAATTAGAAATAAGGGCAAAATAGTTTCTGCTGGGTATTGAGGGGGTAGAGGGGAGAGGGAGGGAGTGGAGTGGGTGGTAAGGGAGGGTGTGGGGGCAGGGGGGAGAAATAACCCAAGCCTTGTATGCACATATGAACAATAAAATAAACTAAAAAAAAAGAACTGGTAGAGAGCAATGTATCATCACGAAATATGGACATCCAGTTTGCCAAATTTAATTAAAAATTAATGTTTTTCCAAGAAAAAAATAAAAGAAATATGGACAACTATGAAAGCAGAAGCAGACCTCAGACCTCTGGCGAGAGAAGAATTCAAGAAAGATGTGGAACTGTAGTGAAAGTGAGTGATTCTTTTCCTTTTTAGGAAAGGAATACACTTTCACTAGACTAAAAGTGGGTCATCTCTACAGAGATAGCGAGGATGACAGGATTTCCATTTTTAATATTGGAAAGAAAAGTGTGGGCTTTAGGCCTTCTCCAGGTTTTGTGGACTCAATTATCTGCAAGGTGATCAGGCAGATGGTTATTATCTTTATTTTTATTTTTTATTTTATGGTGCAACTGGAGTTTGAACACAGAGTTTTCTACTTGTAAAGCAGGAGCTCTACCACTTGAGCAACACCACAAATCCATTTTGTACTAGCTAGTTTGGAGATAGGGTCTCAAGAACTGTTGGCCTGGGCAGGCCTTTGATTATACACCTCCGGATCTCAGCCTCCCAAGTAGCTAGGATTACAGACATAAGACACCAGGGCTAAGCTCAGTTGGTTAATATGAACACAGTGATAGTCATCTGACCTGTTTCTCTTTTATAGTCTTCTGCTTTTTGAAGGGGCAGTACTGGCGTTTAAATTCACAGCGTTGAGTTTGCTGGGCTGGTCCTCTGTAACTTGGGCCACATCCCCAGCCATTTTTGCTTTTGTTATTTTTTGAGATAGGGTCTTGCTTTTTGCCCAGGACAACTGGAATGTGATCCTATTATGTTTCCCGCTTACCTAGGAAGACAGGTGTGTGCCACAATGCCCAGCTACTGGTTGAGATGGGATCTTGCTAACTTTTCATCCGGAATGGCCTGGAATCACAATCCTCCCAATTCCTGCCTCCTGAAGAGCCAGGATGTAACAGTGAGCCATCATGCTGAGCTTTCATTTATGTTGTCTTAATACAATTTCTACTGAACTATTTTGCAAACTCTGAACATATTAAGTACATATTTTAGAAGAAATTTTCCAAGAATAAATAAATTTGTATTTGGCTTCTCAGTTTCCTTTGCTTGTTTTAAATGTTCCTGACATACAACGATTCTCTTCAGTGACATTGCTATCCTTTTGAGTATGAATTACCTGACATTTCTTTGCAGAATTTTCTTCTGTTCTTCAATGTTCTGGTGTTCCCATTTTATTCCTAAAATTTAGACACAGAAAAAACACCTTGAGTGACTGTAAAATTATAAAATGATCATTAGATTCTGTTCATGGTACACCACAACCATGCTTCCCTTACACAACACCATGGATGATTACCATTTTCCAAATCACTGGGCAGCACTGACAACCAAGAAACACTGTGTTCTACTCATGAAGTAAAAGAATGAAGCCATGTTTACCTATAAAAGACAGGTTCCTGAAGGTTTCCAGCATCACTTCTCTGTAGAGTTGCTTCTGGGAACGATCCAGCAAGGCCCACTCCTCCACATTGAAGTTCACAGCCACATCCTCAAAGGTCACTGGAGCCTGAAACACCCATGTTACCATGAAGCAGGATGAGACTGACAGCACTGGTCATTGGAGGGTCAAATCATGCTGCAGACTCCACACATGTATCCTGGGACTTGGCAATCAGATTCAGCCCCCACACACTCTGTCTCAAATTGTGACTTGAACTGTACAGTAAAGCCACAACTAAGTAGGAGGAGCCCATCTCTCATTTGTCAGTATAAGTGGTAACATGCACAGCCCATCACCATTAACATCTCTTTCCATACAAATCTGTGGTACCTGTGATAAAGTCCCACTGTCCAGTGTGCTGAAGGAGTTAATACTGCCAATCCTCAGACTGTGTGGCTTGAGGACAGCTTTTCACAATGTGTTACCTCTGGAGGCACCAGGCAATTGGATTTGGGGAAAATCCCACCACTCTAATACTGAAAGAACTATAACTTGCTGCATGAAATCTATCAGAAGACACTTCTGTAGAAGGCAGCAGGGGTATGAAAACCAAAACTGCAGCTGATTAGTTGCTGAAGGATAAATGTATTTGCTAAGTTAGAGAGGTAAAATCTCCAGTGGGCAAGTATGAATAATTCCTAACTTACCTGTAAAAATTACCTCCAGAAATGCCCATTATCACCAAGAAGAGCAGAGAAAAATCATTTCCTGCTCTCAGCAAGGGGAACAGGAAGAAATAGCCAGTTTGGAACTCTGTTCCTCTGGAACAATCTTGCCTCCAAACCCTATCACCCAGTGGTAGAGAGCCTGCCTAGGAAGCACAAGGCTGATATCAAGCCCCAGTACTAAACAACAACAACAAAAAAAAACAATAAAAACCACAAAAACCAAAAAGCCATTTCAGAAAGGGGAAAGGAGAGTAGTGAGGCATTGATCAAAGACCTAGAAATTTCTGTTGTATACTAGATATAAATCCAAGAAATCTACTGTGAAAGTAGTGGTTGTTAATAACTATGTTTTATACTCTGGAAAATCACTATGGAAATAGATTTTGAGTATTATCGCAACAGAAAGTAAGTGTATGATGTAATGTATGTGTTCATTATTTCAATTTAGCCAGGTGCCATGCATACATATTTCCAAATATCATGTTTGCATTTGTAATATATTCAAATTTATCAATGAGAAAGTATGTAACTATTTTAAATTAAGATAGTCATACCTATTAAAATAAGTTCAATGCAATTTTATGCGGACACATACGCTTCTACATTGAAAGAAAGAAAGCTGCAGATGCTGTATCAATTTCAGACTAATCAGGCAGTAGCTCACTGAAAATGACAAGGAAAATAGGGATCAACTAACACTGAGGCAGTGAATGCTCTGTGAAGACACAATCACGAGTACATGCACCCGTAAATTGAGCGCCAATTACATCAGCAAAACACGTCTAGGACTGCAAGGAACATACAAAACCATGATTCTATTTTAAGACTTTCACACAATCCAATTAGTAATGGACAGACTTCTTTCCTTTGGTAAAGGAAGAATTGTAGTCCTGACAGAGTTGACACAAAAGTATCACTCATCAGCTGGAGTCAGAATGTTCCCTCTAACAAATAAACAATACGCGTTCTTCTCAAGACAGCCCAGCCCAGGAAATTGTTGAAAAGATCCTGTCTGGAAAATACCCAACACAGAAACCTGCTGAAAGACTAGGCCAAGTGATGCAGGCCCACCTAGTAACCTGATACTCTATACTCAGTCAAAAAAGTTAAAAAATAAACATCAACCAGCCAAGCCCACAAGCTGTGGGGTTAGTGAGTTCCTCTGGAGGAGTACAGCCAGGAACCCATGTGAAGGACACAAATAACCAGGGAGAAAGCTTCTCAGCACAGTGTTAATGGCACAGGAGCCTTACTACTGACTTCTTGAAAATCTGAAGGAGGCAACACAAACCAACTCTGCTGTGTGATAACTGCAGGGGAAAGCCAGAAAGAGCATCAAGAATTAGCAATGGTGCAAGGAAAGAGAACTTCCTAAATGTCACATGGTGTCTCAAGTCTGTTTTCTTGGAGGTCATTGCCTAAATATGGTTTAGAAGTATTGTTTTACAGTATGGCACGTATTTATTTTATAATGTATATAATGTTAATAAGGTAAAGAAATGAGCTTACTCCAAGACTATGACTATGTGAGGATGCTGCAAGAATTTTACATTAAATATTAAAATGTTTTAGTCTCTGAAAAGAGGAAAAAGAATTAGGATGGACGGTCACCTCGGCATATCAAAGAGATTGAGACCAGGGAGACACCAGAATTGATTACTGTCTAGATATTGACATGGAGGGTGATCCATGGTTGCTTACATTGTCACTTAACCTGAGCATGAAGCAACTTCAAGAATTCTGTTTCCTTCTCCAGACCTCATCATTCTACCCAATGAGATTCCAACCAAGAAAATCAATCTCTGGTGTGTACCAGTCATGAAAGAAAAATCTATAGTTCTTCACGTCAGTGGAATGCTATGGCAAGATTCTGCAAAGGAATCAAAAGGGAAGCAGCCAGCTTCATCCACAGATCACAGGGAGCCACACTCAAAAGCCTCTAATCCCAGTTACACAGGGGTGAGGCCAGAGGACTTAGTCTGGGAACCACAGCCAAGACCCTGTCACAAAGGAAAAAATTTAAAAATCCTAAGCTTGGAGACCCCTCTCACTGTGCAGGTGTTGCCTGGCACCTGTGTCTGGATAGTGAGTAAAGGGGACCTGGGCAGCCAGGAAATGTTATTCCAGGACCGCCTGCCACAAGTACTATCCTCTCCTCCAAGTGTGAAAAGGCCTTGTGATGCCTATTTTCAATTCTTACTAAAGACCAAACACTCAAAAGGAGCCACTTGAAGGCTCTGAGTTGTGCTGACATTTCTGACATCAATGCAGATACAAAACACACGGGGTTTGCGCAACACCAACCAATTCTGCAACACCAACTGGGTTTCCAACAACTAATGACACCACCCACCGCTAACAGATCCCACAAGATCAGGGCTCAGTGCTTCACACTGTCCCCTCTGTAGATGCCAATCCCAAGCATGTGATCGCCCTGGAGGGGACCAGTCCCGCTCCGCAACCTGGCTGTCTATGTCTCCAGCACTGTAACATCCTTACTATGAATTCAGACGTTGTCTGAACAGGGTTTGTTATGAACAACCAAACACACTCCTATCATTCTGCAAACTCCAAGGGCTTTAGGACTTCAGAGGCAGAGGTCAGAGGGCACAGAGATCAAATACATTCCCATTATACCACAGACTCTTAGAAACTATGACATTCATAAGCCATCTGTTCCTCTGGCAGAAGCCAAATGTGTTTCTGGGTCCAACCCTCAGACTTTCTCAATGGGCACAGTTTGCATTCTGACTCTCTGGATGCAAAACCGAATGGCTGCAAATTCAATTTCACAGAACCTTGCAGTCCTGGTAACTAGGAACAAAAAAGAAACCAAGTCCCGTCATTGTGCAAAGAAGACATTTGCCCTTCCCCCTTTAAATCTAAGCCAAAACCAGGCACGGGCTAAGCAAACACTTCCCCTCCTCCTTCGAGGCCTCTGATCTGTGACCACTCCCAACCTGAGCCATCCTTTACTGTCACCCTAAGAACAAGTGACCTCAGGGACATCTCCCCTGTCCCGTGAGCTGAGCCGCCCCTCCACCGCCCTCCTCTCCCCTTCTTTCTCCTGTTTGCTCCTCCCTAGAAAGCACAGCCTGCTCGCCTGGCCCTGGAGACCCCGCAGACTTGCACTTGGGGCTGTCCCGCCTCTGCACTAAGCTCAGGTCCCCGCCATCTGCGTTTCATTTGTAAACACTGTGTGCACACAGGCCAAGGCCGACACCAACCACGTCAGAGGGACCCGCGTCTCCCCTTCCGCTCCCCCACACGTGTCCCCGAGGACCCCTTTCCCGTGCCGGCCATGCGGGGAGTCCACAAAGCTAGGGATTCCCCGGTTCAGGACCAGGTGGCGGTGGAGACGCCGCTTCCACCATCAGGAAACTCGGGGCGCTCAGGTCTGCGCCGGGATGGGGACGGGGACCCCGCGGCCACTCGGGAGCCTCCCGCCACCTCCGCCGGCACCGCGCTGTGGGGAGACGCGGGGCTGCGGGCGCGGAGGGACAGGGGGCTCCGGCGGGGACAAGGGACAGGAACTTGGGGTCCCGGCTGCGGCCCCGCCCCGCCCGGGGACCGAGGGGACGAGCCGAGCGGCGCCGGCGGCGACTCTGCCGCAGACTCCGGGGCTCACGCGTGGCCCAGTCGCTCTCAACCCCTCCTCGCCCGTGTCACAAACCCGCCCCACGCTCACCATTCCTGACTGAAGGAATTTGTTGTCCCACACCGGCGACGGAAGTTGAACCGCAGGACTCCTCAGAACTGCCAGGTCCGTGACGCAACAATGGCTGCCCCTGACAGGAAGCTCCAGCGATGAGGGGCGGGCCTTTGCACCACAGGCGCTTTTGATTGGACAGCTCCTGAGACTGTCCCCGCCGGAGCCCCCGTCCCTCCGCGTCCGGAGCCCCCGTCCCTCCGCGCCCGCAGCCCCGCGTCTCCCCACAGCGCGGTGCCGGCGGAGGTGGCGGGAGGCTCCCGAGTGGCCGCGGGGTCCCCGTCCCCATCCCGGCGCAGACCTGAGCGCCCCGAGTTTCCTGATGGTGGAAGCGGCGTCTCCACCGCCACCTGGTCCTGAGGCGGGGAATCCCTAGCTTTGTGGACTCCCCGCATGGCCGGCACGGGAAAGGGGTCCTCGGGGACACGTGTGGGGGAGCGGAAGGGGAGACGCGGGTCCCTCTGACGTGGTTGGTGTCGGCCTTGGCCTGTGTGCACACAGTGTTTACAAATGAAACGCAGATGGCGGGGACCTGAGCTTAGTGCAGAGGCGGGACAGCCCCAAGTGCAAGTCTGCGGGGTCTCCAGGGCCAGGCGAGCAGGCTGTGCTTTCTAGAGAGGAGCAAACAGCAGGAGAAAGAAGGGGAGAGGAGGGCGGTGGAGGGGCGGCTCAGCTCACGGGACAGGGGAGATGTCCCTGAGGTCACTGTCCTTAGGGTGACAGTAAAAGTGGGGTCATGTGCTGAGGTGTAATTTGTGTGAATTAGGGAAGTTCTAAGAGAAAGAACACTGCATTGTGTCATATGGAGAAAAGATTTGTGATTTTGACGGTATATATGGAAGGTGGTATAATTTTAAAAACTGCTGTGGTCTCAGATCTTCTGGCACAGCCATCCTTAAGCCCTTGGCAGTCCCTGAGCTACAAGGAGTGTCTGGCTGTTTAAAATCGCCCGTTTTAAGCATTTTTCTGAATTTGTGCTACTGAGGTGACTCCGCGTGCCACCTCTCCATCACTTGAGGAAGGTGACTGGTGAGCAGACACAACAAACATAGCTTATGGCCTGGCATCTACGGTGGAGACAGTGTGGTAGCACTGAGCCAGGAAGCTGTGGGGACTGCTCTAAGTCTCTCTGGTGTCAGAATTGCATTGTGCGACACCAGGTGGGTGCTGGAGAATTGGTTGGTGTTCAGTAAACAGCACATATGTGGCGTCATTAGTGAGGGCAGGACAAGGACAGGGCAGCTCAGGTCAGAACCCAGCCTGTAGGACAAAGCCTGCTGCTGCTGGGAGGAGGGAACATGGATGGGGGAGCCCTAGGTGTGGGGAGGCCCCAGAATGAAGTTTCCTGGCTGCTCAGGCTTCCTCCGTCCCTCCCTGGGAGTGAAGCCCTGGGCTATCTCTGCACAGTGACAGTGGTGTCTAGGGTCAGACTTGTGTTCACCTTGCGAGCCTGGGTCCCTTGTGAACTGTGGGTGAAGCAGCTGCTTCCCTGACCTTCTCCCTTATTTCCTTTGGAGGATCTCTCTCTCTCTCTCTCTCTCTCTCTCTCTCTCTCTCTCTCTGTACTGGGGCTTGTACTGAGGGCCATGTGCTTGCTAGGCAGGTGCTGGACCCCTTGAGCCCCACTCCTCACTCGCCTTACAGAATCTTGTTTCTGTAAATCACCTGTTCTCAAAACCAGAATTTTATATCAGGATTTAAGTATAAGACGGCCATGTTCTTTCTTAGATCCTAAATGGATAGAAGGATGGGGTCTGAGAAAGAAAATCGGTTATTGAGATTTATTTATATTTTATTTTATTTTTTGGTGTTAAGGATTTAGCACAAGGCCTTCTGCACGCTAGGCAAGTGCTGTGCCAATGCCAAGGCGGCCTTCAAAGTCATCATCCTCTCCTCTGCGCCTGAGGAGCTGGAATAACAGGTACGTGTCACCATACTTCGTGCCAAGATTTTTGGTTTTGTTTTTTGTTTTGGTGGTACAGTGATTTGAACTTGGGGCCTTAAGCTCTTCTAGGCAGGCACTCTTACCACTTGAGCCACTTCACCAGCCCTAGACCCTGTTTTCAGTGATGACACTTTTCTAATCTCATAACCTATTTGCCTGGGGCTGGCTTCAAACAGAGATCCTCCTGATCTCTGCCTTCTGAGTAGCTAGGATTACAGAAGTAAACCACAGGAGAAGTTTGGTTTTTAAATAAATGACAGGTTTATTTTTTGTTGTTGTTGACAGTGTTGTTGTTATTTTTTTACCCAAGTGGTAATGGAATATAAATTTTTTAAAAAGTGGAGATAAGAGGTGGTTTTTTGATATGGATAAATTCATACTTACTCTGAAATTTTAGTAGTTGTTGAATCTATCACTAGACCTTTCATGGATGTGTTTTGTTTTGTTTGGTGACACTTGGGTTTGAACTCCAGGTCTTACACTTGCTACGTAGGTTCTCTACCACTTGAGCCACTCCACCACTCTTGTTTTATGTTGGGTGTTTTTGAGATAGGGTCTCACGAACTATGTGTCCTAACTGGCCTCAAACCATGGTCCTCCATGATCCCTGCCTCCAGAGTAGCTAGGGTTACAGTGAGCTACCAGTCCCCGCCTGGATGTGCATTTATTGTCTGACTTGTCAACATTTAAAATATAATTTATTCAGTTTAAACTGTCTGACAGTCAGCCTTTGTGTATGATTATAACTTGTATTACTGATGATTGCTGACAGAATTTTTTCTATGTGGCCCTTCATGTTTTATGAAATTCATTCTTTTTCTCTCATTATTGAAAAGTGGGCATTCAAGGGCCAGCACCGTGGATGATGTCTGTAATCCCAGGTCCTCAGGAGGCAGACATCAGGAAGATTAGGTACAAGGCCAGCACATTTCAAACCCTGTCTCAACCAGTAAGCTGAGTGTGGTGGCAAACATCTGTCATTCCTGCTCCAAGGGAGGGGCAAATACGTTGATCATGCTTCAGGCCTGCCAGGGCAAAAAGAGAAGATCCCATTAGAAAAAAAACCTAAAGCAAAAAGGGTTGCTTGAGTGGCTTATGTGGTCCAGCACCTTCTAGAAAGTGTGGGACCCTGAGTTCAAACCCCAGTACTGCCCTCTCCCAAAAGAAAAGAAGTGGGCATTTGAATATTCCATTTGGTAGTTGGGGAATAACATTCGTCTTTCTTTAGGGTTGATTTTCTTTAATTGCAGTGTTGGCTTTGAACTCAGGGCCTCATGCTTGCGAGGACAGTCCTTTACCACTTGAGCCCACCCCACCCCTTCTGTTCCTCTGAATGGCAGAAGTAGTGTATTTCTTTGTGAATTTTCCAAGTACTGTTTGCAGGTGGTTTATTCCTCACGGTGTAGTCACTGAATTGCCATTCCTTTTGCTTATATTCAGCCAGTGTTTTGACAGGGTTTTTTTTTCAATGTTAACAGGTAAGAAAGAGCAAGAGGAAACAGACAAATGTCACATCTTCCAGGCTTTGCTCCTTTAATACAGAGCCCGGATGGCTAAAAATCTTCTTTGGGCTTCACTTCCTGTAGAACTTCGCTCTGTTCTGCAATGTGTTGTTTCCTGAGTTCAGTACACCTGGGGTAGTTTATTTGTGTTTGTGTGTGATAGGCAAGTGTTTTACCACTGAGCTTCAGCCTAACAGCAGGTGTTCTTTGAAACACACCATCATTTCTAAAGTACTTTGCTCCTTACCCTCCCCTAATTTAATATCTTTTAATAGTTGGATAGAAAAGTTTAGCTTTTACCTCTAGGTCTTTGGCCCACTTTTTGGTCCTCTTCTTCCTTCTTTCTTCTTCTTTTTGTGCTGGGATCAAACAAAAGGGATACATTACATCCCTTTTATTTTTAATTTTGGAATAAGGCAAGATTCTGCTTCTATTCCATGTGGATGTCTATTTTCCAGTTTGCTGAACATTTTTTTTTAAATGGGTTACTGTGTTCTTATTGAGTGATCTTTATCCTCCTGTCCAAAACTGCTCTGCCATGTACATTTAGGAATCTGAGCGTGTTGGTCTATTGTGGCATTTATGTCTCTGTCTCTCTGCCCGCTCCACTGGATTTTGATTACTGTGCCCTGGTGCAGGTATTTATTTGTGGATTGTGCACCTGCATTCACAAGGGACATTGGCTGTAATTGTCCTAGTGTTCATCTTTGCTGTCAGCATAAATTTGGCTCTGAGTGGATCTGATTCTCCCATTGTCTGTGGTTTCTGGAGGAGATTAGTAGTAGGCTGGGGTTCATTCTGCCTTAAGTGGTGGGGATTTAGCAGTCCTCTGAGCCAGGTTTTTAGTTGTCTTTTATTTATGGTGGGTTTTTGATTATTGTATCAGTCTTGTAATTGTAGGTCTGCTCTGAGTTTGTATTTCTTCATCCCTGTTTCTCAGTATACCCTGTGTTCCCAGACATTTTTCTACCTCATCAGTGTACCATATTCAGGGTGCACCCTGCAGACTTCTTCAGTAAGCCATGAGACATTCATCTCCTGATCTGAGCTGCTGTTCTTTCACAGGTGCTCTGCTTTTGTGGAGGCGGAGGGAGGAGAGCAGCCTTGTAGAGACCCATGGTTTGGCTTCATTTTGAGAACACCTGTGTCTCTGTGCTGGGTTGTCATTGTCACCCTTGTGAAGTTGAATGTAGGAGTCTGAGACGCAGAGGATCCATGCTTCCCTCTCCCCAGAGATTGGGCCTGGCAACATCTCAGTTTGCTGTGTTTTGGGGTGGTTCTTTCTTTTGGAGGCACTGGAGGTTTTCTGACCCTGACTCTGTTATTATCTGTTACATTAACATATTGTTGTTTTATCTGTCCTCTCTTCCATTGGAGACAGTGGCTTGTGTCATGATCTTAGTTCTCTGATGAGTCCAGAAGAGTTCCTGATTTAAAATTTCTTTGATGTTTCCTTATATGGCCGGGAATGTCCCCTTGTATGTCCTTCCATGCTGGGTTGGAACGTGGAAGTTTCTGAGCTCAGTTCCTTACATTTGCTGACAGCATGTAACCCTGGACACCCTTCTCTTTGTGCCTGCTATCAAACAAGGGGATCAAAAGCCAAGGTGGACCCTCCTTGAAGGTGCAGGAGATCGAGGCCACACACCCACCTCTGCATATGGGAGTGAGTGTTCCCTGTAGCTTCCCTGTTAACCTCAGCAGAACTCGAGGCCTGGCTGCTTGAGTTGCTCTCAAGACACTGCATACCTGTGTAAGAAGCCTGCCCACTGTCCTTTGGGCCATAGTTCTGTAAGTGTAAGCCTTGCCTGTCCTCTCTGTCCCGAGTTCTCATCACGACCACATTTGTTTGAGACCATAGCAAGGACACATTAAGCAGGATGACTAGTCATGAATCACCTTCTCCTGAGTCTGTCTCCTCTGCTCTGATCCCCTCACCTCCCCTGCTTTCTGATGGCTGTTACATACCTCACCTACTACTTGCTGGGGAGCCCCTGCTCTGACTTGGGCTGCTGTTTTTTTCTACTAGATCTGTGGATTCAAACTCAGATTGTTACATTGCAGGACAGAGGAACACACCAAATTAGAATGTGCTTTTCAATCTTAAGTCTTTACATTTTGTGATAAAATATATTCACAAAAGTATAAGTAAAACATTTCCAGTAAGATTCAGTCTTTCTAACAATATAAACTCTCTTGGAGTCCTCATCAAGATTCATAATTGGCCTTACAATGAGTAGTGTCCCCGGGCGGTGTCCTGCCTGTTTCATGCCAGTCTTGCCCAATGCCCTGATTCTTTGGTGAACTTTCCTATCTTTACTATCTGTTACTTTTTACTAAGCAGTGGTCTTTTTCTTTTGCCTCCTTTGAACTTTGAGCAAGTGAGTCTTAATAGAATTGCAAAGGCTGATGGGTGTTTTCTTTGCCAAGGTATGTTTCAGCAGTGCCAGGGCCTGAGGCAGGACCAGTTCTCATCCCCGGGGTTCTGTACTTGGTGTTTTTGGGTTGACTTTTTAAAATAGTGCTCCTGTCATGTCTCTGTCTCTCTCCAAGTACCATAGCACAATACATTCTTGAGGAAGATGACTAGGCTCTGGGTTGTGGTCAAGTTCAACTTACAGGAAATAGCAAGGCAACTCTTTATCTGCTCCACTGTTAGTGTAGTATGATCCTCAACACTTGGTAATATCTCATGGGCTCAGTTCTGTCCTAGGTATGAAATGGAATCTACTTTACTTGTACTTGTCTCTTCATTACCACGTGCCTAGATCTTTCTTCACGTACGATATTTTACCTTCTGAACAATACCTTATTGTTGTTTCCATAGTTTTTCACTTTTACTCTGTGCAATAATCATTTTCTCATTGCATGAATTGTAAATATTTCCCTTCTGTTAGGTTGTCTTCGTCTCCATTTATTTTAATACCTTTAAATTTGTCAGTCCATTTCTTTTTCTTATGAGAAAATTCTCTATTTAAGTTTTTTGCTCGTTTGTTTTGACATTTGAGGGTATTGCACTGTTGCCTCACATTTGGCAAGTGTTCTACCACTTGAACCACACCCCCGGCGCTTTTCATTTTTTTTCAGATAGGATCTCCCACTTTACTCAAGCTGGTCTCACACTGCCGTCTTCCCATCTCTGCCTCCTATGTAGCTTGCATCGCAGGTGTCTGCCAGCATGCCTGGCTCTCCTATTTAAATTTTTGAACCCAGTACTTTCATGCTTGCAAAGCTGGTGTTCTACTGCTTGAGTCACACTTCCAGTCCATTTTGGTCTCATTATATTGACGATAGGGTCTCATGAACTATTTGCCTCTTCTGTCTTCTGCCATCCTTCTGATCTCTGCCTCCTTAGTTACTAGGATTACAGTCATGAGACCAAGGTCTTTTTTAATTATTAATGTGTACATAATTTTGTATATTTGTGGGCTACCATGTACATTTCAGTATTTGCATACAGTATGCACTGAGTAGATCAGGCTAATTCCCATGTCTTAACATAGTTTCATATCTCTGTGTTGGTAATGTGCAAACTTTTCTCTGGTACATTTGAATCTACACCCTTATGTTTTGTCAATTAAGGTTGCCATATTGTGTGCTTTCAATTATTTACCATTCATTCATGTTACATAATGATTAAATTTGGTCTGTCTCACACTAGGTTCAAGCTTTCAACTCTTGGCTGTTAATGTAATTGCAGAGGATGTGCTGCATGCCTCGAGCGAGCAGTGTGACAATGGGCTTAAAATATTGTGTGTAGGGAATTCAGTAGAGAATCAGTGCCCAGGGAACCACTGGACACTGGTCACCAAGGCTTGCTCTTGTAATCATGTGGGAAAAGTGCAAACTTTCACAGGGAAGCAAGTGAAGCAGATACATACTGCTTGCATGAACTATTTAGGCAGACTAAGCTCCTCTCCTCAACTAGATGGCTGAGGTCCATCCCAACACCAGTTCCCAGGTGCAAGGAAAGGTGGAGGAGCTTTGGGAACACATAGGTCTATTATTAAAAAGTCTCAGAACTGCCAAGTTTAACCCTGTTCTGTACACTGAGTAGTAGGTCATAGGACTTTGGCACATGCTTCAGAGCCACTGTACAGTGAGACTTAGGGATTACCTGGTAGCACATTTGAAGTCACCAATGAGAGTGTTCTGTTGTTTCTTTAAGGAAGTATTCAAATCTAGTATCAAAAATACTGAGATATGTGAGTGAGCACAGAAAGAGCAGAACCACCAAATCACACAAAACATGCTTGGAGCTCTCAACAGCATGTGAACTTGTTGTGAATTGAGTCTAGACCCCAGGTCTTATGCATCTCATCCTGAACACATGTGGCTCTTATAGGAGTCCGTGACCTTTGAGGACGTGGCTGAGCTTCACCCAGGAGGAGTGGAGTTTGCTGAATCCTTTCCAGGAAAATCTCTACAGAGCTGTGATGCGGGAAACCATCAGGAACCTGCATGCTGTAGTTAAGGTGACATCATACCTACACTGAGTCAGGGACAAGGTGTTCTGTGATGGTCAAAGATTTTATACATGAGAAGGGACTGCTTCGGTGAATAAATTAGGCATGTTTCAAGGGAACTTGAACCCAAACTAATAATTTTTATATAATTTTGTAATAATTCATAATGGGGTTTTTTTGCCCACTTTTTAGGACAAAAGCGGGGAGACCAGAACTTTGAAGCTGAGTATAAAAATCTTGAGAAATATCTAAGGTAATTTGCACGCACAAGAGAAAAGAAATCCTCAGGAAACTTGTAATGGTGGGACCTATTTCAAGTGAACAAAACAAATACATGGTGGCACATACCTGTAATCCCAGCATTTCAAGACTGAAGATGGAAGATGGAGGGTCACGAGTTCATGGATAGCCTGGGCTATGAAGTGAGTTTCTGGCCTGGCTACTTATAGAAATATAGACGTGTGTGTGTGTGTGTGTGTGTGTGTGTGTGTGTGTGTGTGTGTGGTGTGTGTGTTTATATCTGCTCAATAGATATAGATACAGAGATATGCCCAACTTCAAATTCATTGCCTCTGTGGAACGTTTCTCTAAGTCTGCATACAACTTGAATGTCTGTAGCCCAAAAATGCAAAAAGTCTAAAGTTTTTTGAGCAAAAAATGATGCCATAAATGATACTTTGTGATGGTTTATTGTACACAAAATTGTTTCATGCCCCAAAATATTAAAAATGTTATATGACATTACCTTCAGGATTTGGGTATAAGGTGCATAGGAAACATAAATTTGGTTCATGTGTACACTTGAGTCTCATCTCTGATGAATCATCATATATTTGCTATATTTCAAAATCTAGATTCCAAAACACTTCTTCTCTCGTGCATTTTGGATGATCTGTACTTCAGTGTAACACAGATGTTCAGTGTTTGCAAAATAGTGAACATGGAGGTAGTATTAAGACTCCCCATGTGAGACTGGGTGCTAGTGGCTCATACCTGTGATCGTAGATAGTCAGGAGGCAGAGATCACCACCATTCTGGTGGCCTAAACTCAGGCCATCTCCATGGGAGAGGTTTCTGGGCTCCTTTGTAGGTCTGGATGGCTGTGCCACCAAGACTTTACAGGCACTTCCTGTCCTAACGTCATTGAAATCGGGACCTGTGTGCTTTATGTAGGGATCTGAGTCCATGCAACCACAACAAGGTGGTGTCACAATCAAGTGGACAGACAGATGTCAGAGAGGAACATTATGCTGAGTGCTGGTGGCTGACACCTGTAATTCTAATATCTCAGGTGTAGAGGTCATGAGGAGCACAGTTGAAAATTGGTCCTGAACAAGTATTTCCTGAGACTGCATCTTGAACAAACCCATCACAAAAAGAGTGCTGGAGGAGTGGCTCAACCTGTAAGAGTGACTGCCTAGCAAGTGTGAGGCCCTGAGTTCAAACCCAGTGCCACAAAAAAAGAAGATGTGCAGATTAGCAAAGCTTCCCAGGAAGAGTCCATGTAGAGGTCCTGTTCTCTGCTGCTGCCAGTCACCTATGGACTGAACTGTGGCACTAAGTGGCCTCAGAAGACCAAAAAATTTCTCAGGAAACTGGAAGGCAGTCAGACCCAAACCATCTTCAGACTGGCAGCCACACCAAGGGTCCAAACAATGTGACAGGGAGCACTAGCCTCTACCGTCTTTTTTTTTTAATTTTTATTTTATTAGCCTCTACCGTCTTAACTGTGAAAACTACATGACACCATGGTACTTTGTTAATGGTTCTTATCTCAGTTAAAATATGACTTCATTTAGTTCACAGCTGGTGATGGACCATGTCTCTTTCAATCCCTGATGTAGGAGAGCAGTGTGCTTAGGTAAACTGTCAAGAGTGCAAGCTAGGAAGAGACAGAGACAGGATCTCTGATGCAATCACTCTTGATGCAATCCTTGGTCACTTGGAAAGTTAACCTTTTGTGTAACTTTTGTGTGTCCTCACACACCAGCTGTGTAGACTACAAAGGACAAATAATCCAGCTCTCTGCTCCAAATAGGGAGGTGGGAAAAAACTAATTCTAACAAAGATGTGCTGATATGTTTGTGAGAAACAGGAGGTGGACAAATGTCAAGTCTTCCATTCATCACATGGAAATGAAGGCAGTAAGGAAATCTGTGTGGGAGGTGACATTATAGAAGCTGGGGTGTGTGTGCACCTTCTCTATGGAAAGTCACTATGCAAGTCGTGAGAATGTCCTCACTGCTCATTTCTGTGGCCATATCTAGTGTTTCTTCAGCCCTATGTCAGCAGTTGCTCATGTGTGGATGGGGACAGTGGGGGGCACTGCCTGTGGCTTTGTCCATTGTGAGTGTCTATAGAGATACAGTATAGGCCAACTGCAATTATGCTTAGAGATTAGCAATATAACACATTTACCTTAAGTCTAGATACTGCACGGCAGTAGAAAAGCAGCTGCTGTTAGCCTGTTCTCTGTGTCTCAGTGCATCAGTTTTCATTGACTGAATATTTTAGCATGTGTGAGTTTTATTTAAGCAGAGAGGGAAAGAGTGGAAAAGGTCCATGCACATGGGAGGGCGCTCAGGAAGGTTGATCTCATGAGGCACTTTGTCTAGTGGATTTTATAAAGATTTTATTTCCTGGTTGAAGGAAAGCTGGTTGTGTTTCTGATCTACTGATCCCCTTAAATGATGTATGTCATCACCAGCCAATGTGTTTTGTGGGGACACTGTGCATGCTCCTGTTTCCATTCCACGTAGCCTTGAGGTCCACCATATTGGCTGGGTCTCCTGTCAGGGCATGGCTCATGTACTATTCATATGCCTCAGTAGTTTCAAGGCCTGGAAGAATGGTTTTAAGATCCCCAGATTCCCCACACTTGTTTATCTTGTCTCTGTGCCCTTGGTAATTCCGGGACCTTGGTGGGTGTTTATATTCCTTAAGAAGCAGTCCCAGGAGATGATAGTGGGCAGCAGCAGGTGGTGCCCTCCAGTGCCACAGTTCCTATACCTTGGGGGTCAGTGACCAGGTAAATGCCAGTGTGTAGTGGGGGCCAGACTTAAAGCTTGAGCCAGCTTCACAGTTCCTTCGTTCTGCCTCTAATCTTCTTTCCTGAGCCCCAGCTCTCCCCACTTTCTTGCTTTCTCTCTTTACTCCTGCCATATCTCCTTTTCTCCACCTCTTCTTCCCATTGGTTTTCCCTGGTTGGTGCAGGAGGCTCCCAACTATAATTCTACCTACTTCGGAGGCTGAGATTAGGAAGATCACAGTTAGAGAACAACACAGGTAAACAGTTCTCCAGACCTCCTCTCCAAAATAACCAGACAAAATGGACTGGAGACGTGGTTCAAGCAGTAGAGCACCTGCTCTGTGACTGCAAAGCCCTGAGTTCAAACCGCAGTTCCATCCAAAAAAGGAAAGAAAAAGAAAAAGAAGTCTTTCCTCCTGTTTTTTTCATAAATTTATTCTCCTATATTCCTCCATAACTTACAGTTTATTTCATATTTCATATGTGTGTCTTGTATCCATTTGGATTATACCTTGTCTTGTTTGGTGAGACTGAAGTCACACTTATCTTTAGGAAAGAAGGAGTTTTCTCACCACAAACGAGAACAGTGCACTTCTTCCCCTTGAATTGTGCTGCTGGCTTTAGCTACATTCAGTTTTAAATAACTGAGAAATTTCTAAAAAAATTTAATCTGTCTGCATGGTATACTAGGCTCACAAAAAATGACTGTCTCTGTGTGGTGTGTTGTAGGAACTGGGAGGGATAGGCAGCTGCCTTCTACTGCTTTTTTATGTCTTCAGTATGGTACTGAACTGACTTTTACTTTTCTGATGGGATTTTGGGAAAAAATTAAATCAAATTTACAGTTGGTGCACTGTACTTGTTAATACAGTTCTATTTAGGATGTAAACTAGGGGGAGAACTGGCATCCTATCAGGTCATCACACTCAAGACTGTAAATTGTTCAGTTCAGATTATCTTCTACAATTTTATTATCTTTACATTTTTCTCCTCAAAGATGTTGTGAAGTTCTGGTGAATTCCTAGATGTTGCGTAGCTAGAAGTGCCTCCTATAAAAAAATCAGATAAGAACTGAAAGAAACTAATTATAGACCTGAAGCTTTAGAAAAATAAGCATGAGTCAAACACAAAATGAATAGATGGAAAGAAATAATAAAGATCAGGGCAGAAATTAATGAAACGGAGAATGAAATAACAATGCCATTAGCCAATAAGATAGTTTCTTACACGCATAAGCAAGACTGATGAACCCTTAGCCAGACTAATGAAAAGAAAGAGAAGACAAAAAGATGAAAAGAATCTATTACAACACATAACAAAATTCGGAGGATGAGCAAGAAATATTTTCAAAGCATTTTTTACAACAAATTGGAAAATCTTCAAAAAATAGACAAATTTCTAGACATGTATAATTACCAAAATAGGACCGATAGGATATAAATACCTTAAGTAGATCTATAATGAACAATTGTATGGAAGCAGTAATAAAGAGACTCCCGACAAAGAAGACTCCAGGACCAGAAAGAGTCACTGCTGAATTCTACCAGACCTTTAAAGAAGAACTAAAACCAGTGATCCTTAAACTATAACATAACATAGAAAAGGAAGTAGCACTACCAAATTTGTCTGGGAAGCCAGTATTACCCTGAAACAAAACCAGATAAGGACACTACAAAAGAGAACTAAAGGCAGAGCACCAGAGACTCACGCCTATACTCCTGGGTACTTGGGAGGTGGAGATCCAGAGGATCATGGTTTGAGGCCAGCACCAATAAATACTTCATGACATCCTGTCTCCAAAATAACCATAGCAAGGAATGGACTGGAGGTGAGGCCAATGTGGTAGAGCCCCAACTGGTAGAATAAGCCTCAACACCTGAGTTCATACAACTACAGACCAATTTCCTTGAACATAGGTGAAATTTCTCAGCCAAATATTGCCAACAGAATTCAACATGATTGAGCTGGTTCCGTTCCAGGGAAGCAAGCATAGCTCAACAAATGTAATAACATCAATAAATAAATGTAATTAGCACATAATTAGGATCAAGGACAAAACCACACACCCATCTCAATAGAAACAGAAGAGGCCTTTAACAGAACTCAAAAGCCCTGAGGAGACTATGAGAAGTAGGGACACACCTCATCATAGTAAAGGCTATATATTACAAAACTATAGCCAACATTAGTAAATGGGGAAAACTAAAAGCATTTCCTCTCACATCAGAAGTGAGACAAGAGTATCCACTCTCTTCACTCTTTTTCAAAATAGTAATTGAGCTGGCACCAGTGGCTTCTGCCTATAACCCTAGCTGCTTTCGAGGCGAGATGAAGTGGATGATGGTCTGAAGCCACCCTGGGAAAATAATTCAAAAGACTTCATCTCCATAACAACGAGGGCAAAACAGATTGGAGGTGTGGCTCAAGATGTAGAGCCCTGCTTTGCAAGTATAAAGGCCTGAGTTCAAGCCTAGACAATCCCAAAAAAGAGCTTGAATTCTTAGCCAGATCAATAGGGCAAGAGAAAGAAATAAAAGGGGCACAAATAAGAAAGGAAGGAGCCAATTATTCCTATCTGTAGATGAGCTGATTGTGTACTTGAAAGACAGGAAAGTTGCTACCAGAAAACTCTGAGATCAGATAAAACTTTTGGCCATGAAACACGTTAAAAGTCAACATAGCTCAATAGCATTTCTTTTTTTCTACAGATCACTTTATTGGTATTTATTCTGATCACTTATAAGAATAGACATTATCAATTACTATCCTTACTCATGGAGTCTGTTTTTTAATGTGTCATACTACTTTTTAAATTTTTTTCCCTGCCCTATGTCTCCCATTCACAATATTGACTAAGCATAGGACTGGGCTGAGGTTTATATGGGATAGGTCTACTTTGCCTACTTTTTCTCTACAGTAAGTGTAGGAGCACAGCCTGTGGGAATCACCAGAAGGCTGGTGCTAGGGTTTTAAACTCAGGACCTCCCATTGCTAGGCAGGCGCTTTACCACCAGTCCTTTTTTTGCTTTAGTTGTTTTTCCAATAGGGTCTCATGTTTTTGGCTAGGGCCAGACATGGACCATGATCCTCCTACCTATGCCTCCCATATAGCTGGGATTACAGGTGCACACATCAAACCTGGCTTAGTAGCTTTTCTGTATACCAATAATGGATGTGCTAAGAAAGAAACCAGGGAAACAATACCATTCACAGAGCCTAAAATAATTAACTACCTAGTAGTAAGATTAACTGAGGAGAAAGACATCTGCAATGTAAATTATAAAACATTGAAGAAAGAAATTGGTGAAGTCTCTAGAACAGGCAAAGACTTCCCATGTTCATGAATTAACAGAATTAATTTTCTGAAATAGCTTTCCTATTGAAAGCACTATATAACTAATATGCAATCCCCATAAAAATTCAAATGACATTCTTCATCAAAATAGAAAAAAGTACTCCAAATTTCATATGGAAGCACAAAGACCCAGAATAGCCAAAGCAATTCTAAACAAGAAGAGCAAAGCTTGAGTTATCACAATAACTGATTTCAAATTATACCATGGAGCCTTAGTAATAAAAAGCATGATATGTGTGTGTACTGTATACACACACACACACATATATGCATATACAGACATGTACATCAATGGAATACATTAGAGGTCCCACAAGCACAAGTAACCCCATGCAGCTACTGTATGACAAAGGCACCAAAAATACAAGTTGGTGAAAAGACAGCTACTGTAACAAATGGTGTTGGGGAAAACTAGACATCCGAGTTTACTGGACTGAAACAGATCCCTATTTCTCACCATGTACAAATATGAACTCAAAGTGGATCAAAGACCTTAACATAAGACCTGAAATTCTGAAGCTACCAAAGGAAAATATTTGAAGATAGGCAGAGGCAACAACTTTCTGAACATGACTCCAATAGCTCGGGAATAAAAGAAAGAATTGACAAATGGGTTAGCATCAAACTGAAAAGCTTCTGCACATCCAAAAAAAAAAAACACAATTATCAGAGTAAAGAGACAGGCTACGTAGTGGGAGAAAGTCTTTGCCAGCTACTTGTGTCACAAGAGATCATTATCCTGAGTATATAAAGAGCTCAACAATTAAACATCAAAAGAACCAACAATCTAGTTAAAGGGGCAAATGAATTGGACAGTTTTCAAAACAAGAAGTACAAATGGCCATAAACACATGAAGAGTTGTTGAACATTCCTTACCTTTTCCTTCAATGCAAATCAAAACTCCACTAGGATTGCATGTCACCGCAGTCTAATTGGATATCATCAAGGAAACAAGGACCACAAATATTGCAAGGACACAGGGGAGAAGGAACCCTCAGACACTGTTGGAGGGAATGTAAACAAGAGCAGCCACTGTAGAAATCAGTGTGAATGTTCCAAAATACATTAAAAATAGAACCACCATGTGATCCACTCTTGGGTATATTCCTGAAGGATTGTAAGCCATGATACAATAGAGACATCTGCACACCCATGTTTAGAGCATCACTGTTCACCATATCCAAGTTAGGTGTCCATTGGCAGATGAATGGATGAAGAAAACATGCTTATACACAATCCAGTATTAATCAGCCATGAGAAGAATGAAATTATGCCATTTGCAGGAAAATGGATGGAATTGGAGATCATCGTGCTAAGGCAGCTAAGTGAAGTTTGGAAGGACAAATACCATGTTTAATGTCATATTCAGAGGATAGATCTATGAATAAAAAGAAATGAGTATAAAGGGGATGGGGCTAGTTTGGACAAGCCAACAGGAGGTAGACAGGGTAAAGTGAGTGTCTGAGGGAGAACATGATTGAAGCATATTATATACACATACAGAAATATACATATGTAACTTTGTACAGTAACATATGCTAATAAAATAATTTTAAGACAAATAGAAGGATCTAATTGAACCTCTTGAGGGTTCAACCTGAGGCCAGTTAGACGTTGTGAAAGAAAAACTTATTTCTAGGATGCTCAGGATTTAGCTATAGAAATGACTGAATGGGAGTCAGGTGTGATGATGCACACCTGGAATCCTCACAGTTGGGAGGTGGAAGCAGGAAGATAGGAAGTTTGAGGCCACCCTGGGCTACATATGGAGACACTGTCTCAAAAAATTAACCAATGAAAAAGAAGAAATGACAGGTTGGGTCAATGCTGATGAGTGTAGAGTGGAAGACAGAACCAAGAAGGTAAGCACAGCATGTAAATCACCAGGCATAGACTGTCACCAATGGTTAGAGGAAGTTGCGTGTGTCCAGCTGCTCAGAACAGGGACAGAAGAGTGGGGACAGATTGGAGGGCAGGATACCTATGTGCAGGTGCCTTGGGAGGCTCTGTCCTTCTGAGGTGGTGACTGTGGTTGATGTGATGCTCTGGTCTGCACGGGGTTTTAATTTTGGCATGGATGGAGTTGCCATAGTTGGGCTGTAACATGAAGGACCTCTGTGATAGTCAATGTCAGAGAAATACTCTCTTGGCAGTCCCTGGACAATGGGATTATGAATTTGACAGTTTAGTTAGGTCAGAAGCTTAAAGTGTCCCTAGTGAATTACCTTGTGGTGACTATTAAGGTGTTGAATTGAGGAGAGAATCAACAGTGTGAGGAGGCAGCTTCACTTGATGGCTTCTCAGAGTTACATCCTGAGGCGTCCCTGACTCAGCACCAGGGAACCATCAGCTGTGCGCTCCATGTGAGGGTTCATTCTCACCCTGGAAGTCAGGCATGTGTTGAATCTTCTCAGGGTGGGTTTCCTTGTGACCTTGGCTGAGGCTGGCTGCTTGTCTGGGCTGGTGCTCAGGTTTGCTCTTCTTTGTCCTATATGCCTTTGTGGAATATTGCTGCCATCTAAGTCCAAGTAGTCTCTCCATGTATTAGATTATTGAAGTCATGTGTGTTTTTCTTTTCTTGACAGAACATGGGCTCATCCAGTGATAAGGGGTGAGGAAAGCCTTGACATGAAGCCCACATCCTCATTCCAAGTTTCTCAACTGTGACATGAGGCTGACCCTCCTGATCCAGTGTGGCTTGGTCTGACCTAAGCAGTCCACTTTCATTGAGGTCTTGTGTTGTGTCCTTGGACCAGAGTCTGGAGTTCTCTACACTTTGTGACCCTATTTCAAGGAAGAAGAAGTGGGTAGCCGCTGTGGAGAGCCAGGAGCAAGTTCAGCTTCACTTCTCTATTGTGTTGGATGTGGCTTGGTCAGTGTCCAGTAGGAATCCTGAGTTGGGTGGAGCTGGGCTGGAATGTGTTCTTTGCTTCTCTCTACCTCTAAGGGATAGCTCTGCTGTCACTCACCTTGAGCACTAGCCAATCAGGCCGGCTAGAGCTGTTCTATCAGGAGGGCTGGCTGGGGAAAGGCCCGCCCCTCGCCGCCCAGCTTCCTGTCTGCCGCCATTGTTACATAGCTCACCCGGCAATTGTGACATTGCCAGCAGTTCAGCTCTTACTGCTTTGTGACTGATAAGGAAACCCAGAGAAAGATCAAAGCTGGGAAAAGAAACAAATATGAGTAAAGCCCTCCCTCTTAGCTGGGGCCCCTGCATCCAGCTGTCTCCTTAGAAACTGTGGACGGCCTTTGTCCACAGGTGTGCTGACATGATATATTGTAACCTTGAACAGCTAACTGCCATGTCTGCTTCCGCCCTCTCTGCTTGTTTGCTGCAGCTTTTCTCAGTATAAAAACCTCAACTACTCTGAGCTCAGGGGCTGCGCCATCTTGGAGCTATCCAGGTACTGGCCCACTAGTATAATAAACCTTCCTTTCCTCCAACGACATGGGTTTGAGTCTTATTCTCGCTGTTCAGTCATACTATCTGTACTGTTCTTGCAACATTTTGGAGGCCCCAGCAAGATTAGACCGCCACGCCACATTGAGCAGTGGGTCCCTGCTCCCTGGCCCTGTAGCCTATGGAGGCTTCTGTAACCGGGAAGTGTGCACCACCGATGTGATTCTGGGGTCTCCTTCCAGACAACTGAAAGAGGCTGTGGAGCCAAGGACTGGGCCCTTAGACTGGTGGAATGAAACGACCTGCAACAGACATCTAGGCCAGGTAGGAACCCCCAGGGTAGTCAGTTTAGGAGCTGTCATGGACCGATCCTCACAAGGGACGGGCTGAGACCTGATGTGATTCCAAGGTGGCGTATCCCCTTCCTCTGGAACCAATGTGATTCCGGTCATCTGGGGCCAATGTGATTTTGGCCAACTGGTTTAGAGGCTAATGAGATTCCAGCCAACTGGGTTGAAGGCTAGCCAAGTTTTAGGGGAAATAAATAGGGACTGATGGTTTTTAACTCTGAGTAAATGATGTGTGAATGAGCGGCTTGAGTCACTTGCATTTCAAGCTCGAATCTGTGGCTCCATGGCTGGGCACCCTTGATGTCCCATAAAGGCTACAGAGTCCAAATGTGCTCACCTGTGATTTCATGGTGATTGACATATGGTCTATGGTGGGATTGGACTAATGTCCAGTTGCAAGTCACCCTGTTGGGCTGAACCCATTCTGGCTAAGTCACGTGGCTCCATTGTCTGGAGTTGTGGTCAGGTGAGCATCTGTGTGGCCCCTCACTGAGGGGCACCCCTCCCTTGTCTGTCTTCTACACTGGCCACGGTCAGGCACATATAAAATGGGCTCCTCTGCGTCAAAGCACCCAACGATGCTCCAGACTATGCTTGCTAACTTTAGGAAAGGTTTTTCTGGTGACTGTGGGGTTAAAAGGAAACTAGCCAAGCTTCTGAGAGTCTGTTGTGAATTACAATAGCCCACCTATGATGGAGGATGGCCAGCAGAGGGCACTCTAGACTTAGCTATTATCGCCTGCATCACAGACAAAGTCGTAGGGGACCCAGGCCATCTAGACCAGTTTCCTTACATTGAAACCTGGTACATCCTGACTGCCCACCTGACTGGCTCTGTTTTCATGCCCCCCAATGGTATGCAGCCATTTTGGTTAACAGCAAAATAAAATAAAAACATTTGAGGTCCACTACATCTCAGAATCTGAGTCATCAGATCCACCATCATATGTCCTACCAATGCGTTCAGCTGCTCCGGCCTCCCCAAGATCTGAATTAAATGCAGGGGACCCCAATGGAAAGGAGAAAGCATCAGGCATGGGACCCCAACCGTGTCACCCAGAGGCTTCCTCTTAATATCTCCCTTTGCCTCCAATGGCCCCCCAAAAAGACAGCCATTGGGGAAAGTCACCAAATTCTGGGAGGCAGCCCTATGCCCCATCTTTCAGATTCCTGGGCCTCCACTACCCCACGCAGATGGGTCATACACAGCTGGACCCATGCAAAATGTGTATCAGCCACTCACCAACTCTGACCTCCTGAACTAGTGACAGCACACCCCAGCATACTCAGAGGAGTCACAAGCTGTGAGAGAGCTCCTAGCCAACACTTCGCAGGTGCCCACATTGACCAACTAGTTAGCATAGCAGCCAAGGTGGTGACAAACCAAGAAAAAAATAGTAAAAGCGGAAAAAAAAATTTGGAGAAAAAGGCAAAGATCCTGGCCATGGCCCTCAAAGACGGAGACAAAGAGACTAAAGGCCAGAGAGGGGGCCCCAACAAGAAAGGATGGAAAAACCCTCTTGGGAGGAACCAATGCACATACTCTAAGGAAGAGGAACATTGGAAAGATGAGTGCCCTAACAAGGAAACAAAGGAAAAGGTGACAACGGCTGCCACCAAATCCAAGGAAGCTTACAACCTTTAGAGACAAACACAACCTGGGGAAATGAGTCTGACTGAGGCAGGCCAGGCTCCCTTCTGATCAGCCCTCAGGAGTCCATGGTCAAGATTGATGGAGAGGCCGCCAAACAGACTTCATTCTGGACACTGGGGCAGCCATTTCCACCGTGACCACACCAACCAGCCAGCTCACTAAGGACTCAATTACTATTATAGGGGCCACCAGGAACACAAAGAAGTACCGGTTCTGTGAGGCCCAAAAATGCATAGTTGGTGGACACCAGCTCAGACACTGATTTCTGTATGTATCAGAGACTCCAGGCCCCCTTCTGAGAAGAGACTTACTTTCTAAACTGGGCACCACAATATCTGTGGACTTGGGACCACCTGGCCTGAGTGTCTTGCCAGTGCTAACCTTAGAGGTCAGTCTTAAAAAGGGTATCATAGGATTAGGTTCCCAACCCAACCACTGGGGCCATGGAACTGACTGGTAGCCTACCTGTCCAAGAAGCTAGACCCTGTGGCCTCAGGTTGGCCCCCATGACTCTGGGCATTGGCCGAGACAGTCCTCTTAATGCAAGGAGCAGATAAACTGACTGTGGGACAGAACATCAGGCTCCAGGTCCCCCACCAAGTAACTTCTCTGCTCAATGGCACTGCCAGTCAGTCGATGACTGGGGAATGCGTGGCCAGATATCAGGCTTCATTGGGTGAAAACCCCTGGGTAAGAGTCAAAGCAATGAGGACTCTCAATCTGGCCGCATATTTACCAGAAGAGGCGGGGGAGCCCTTCCACTCCTGTGAAGAGGTTTTAGACGAAGTCTTCTCTTCTCAGCCCCACTTAGTGGACACTGCTATTCCCATGCTGACCTTGAGCTCTTCTTGATGGAAGCTGGAGCCCACCAGAAAGAGAACAGGCCCATAAAACAGGGGCTAAAGAAATCTAAAAAGGCTGGTTCATCACCCTGGAAAAAAGGATCCTGATATCAGAAAAGGCAGCCGCAGGCCTGGTAAGGCTAGCACATGACATCACTCATTTGGGCAAAACCTCCTTACAAGGACTGTTACAGAAACGTCTAGTCATTCCCCGATTGGCAACTCTAACTCAGTTGGCCAGCAAGGCTTGCCTGTGCTGCACCCAACACAACCCAGGACAGGGGCCCAGGCCCCCACTACTTATCCAGAAAAGAGGAGTCTACCCATTCCAACACCTGGAAACAGACTTCACTGAAATCCAACCAAGCAAAACTTATCAGTACCTTCTGGTGGTGGTCTGCACTTTTACAGGCTGGGTGGAAGCACACCCCACCCACACAGAAAAGGCTACAGAGGTATCAAGAGCAGTAGCCAAAAAAAATCATTCACCAGTTTGGGGTGCCTAGCAGCATCGGGTCAGACAATGGGCCTGCTTTTGTCAGTCAGGTGATCAAAGAGATAACTCATCACCTCCAGAGGCTTTAAACTATGAAATTCTGAGACCTTGTCAGTCTGCCTGGAACACTTCCTTACTGCCAGTTCAGAAGCCAGACACTGATGATAACCACCCAGTGCAGGATCTCTGGGCAGTCAGTCAAGCAACAGTGGCTCTGCACCTTGTGGTTCCTAACCCAGATACCTTGCTGGCCCTGAAACCAGCCGAGACAACCTGCTTCTCATTCTTGGACTCAAAAGATGCATTCTTCTGCATCCAGTTGGCACCTGTGAGCCAACCCATCTTTGCTTTCCAATGGGAGAACCACCCCCAGTCAGGGGGACAACAGTTAACCTGGACCCATCTCCCACAGGGTTTCAAGAACTCTCCAGCCATCTTTGAAACTGCTCTGGCATCAGATTTATGAGCACACCCAGCAAAAAAAGCTTTACTGCACACTCTGACCTCTTCCTTGCAGTGACTAACCACCAAGACTGTCTTAAAGGTGCAGAGATCCCACTCGTCTCTTATGAAAAGCTGGATACAAAATATCTTCAAAAAAAGGCTCAGGTCTGTCAAGACCAAGTCAAATATTTGGGGTTTCACATCTCCCAAGGCCAGCAGAACCTTGACGCAAAAAGAAAACAAGCTGTCTGTTCAATCCCGACTCCAACTTCAAAAAGACACATTCGTGAGTTCTTGAAAATGGCTGGGTTCTGCCAAATTTGGATACCTAATTTCACTCTAACAAAGCCTTTATGCAAAGCCATAAAGGGGGGACAGAAGGGAGCCCCTAATTTGGAAATCTAAACAACTACAGGCTTTTCGTGCCATCAAGGAGACATTAGTTAGTGCCCCTGCTCTGGGACTCCCGGATGTAAGAAGCCTTTCTTCCTCTATGTACATGAAAGAAACGACATGACAATTGGAGTCCTGACCTAAGTCCTAGGCTCATGACATCAGCCCATGGCTGATCTCTCCAAACAGTTGGATTGAATGGCAAAGGGATGGTCTCCCTGCTTGCGAGCTCTCGCAGCCACAGCCTTCCTGATATCAGAAGAAAAAGTTAACACTAAAAAAAGTAAATAACTGTTAGGGTCCCCCATTCTGTAACAACTCTAGTAAAATACAAGGGACAGTATTGGCTAACAAATGCCTAGATGGAAAGATACCAGAATATGCTGTGTAAAACTCCACAAGTAAAGCTAAGAGTTGTCTAGACCTTAAACCCAGCGACCCTCCTGTCGGCTGCAGGGCAATTGGAACCATGCTGGGGTGTTGAATAGGGTCTTTTTAAGCCATCCTGATCTCGGTAACCAGGCGCCTCACCAGCCTAGCCAGAAATATTTGTAAACAATGTGAAACATGTACCAAAATAACCCCAAACAGGGGCTCCTCCCCAAACCAGGACTCCAGCATCCGCTCAAACTGATCCTGAGGGAGGGACCTTAGCCTTGCCCTAGTCACAAGCCGGAAGCTGACTAGTCTCCCAATGGCAGAAGCTTCAGGAGTCAACTGGACAGACAGGTAGTGGACTGCTGTTTCTCCTGGGCGGTGTTCTGAGATGTCTGAGTTCTGCCATCCCTTGCCTGTCTCTCTTTTGGTAGTGTAACCTTGTTTTGGTCAGTGACAATAGCAGTAACTGCCCCAGCAGGACAGAGCCTAAATCGAGAGGCTCTTCCTGCCAGTCTTTTCTCCCACTAACAGGATGTGGTATTGGTTTTGGTTGTTTCTATCCTGAGTTCCCTTTTCCAATTGTTATGCCTCATGCCAGCTTTCCCAAGGCAACCTGGGTGATAGTATTTGCAGAAGAGGAGGGGAAACTCCAGTCCTGCGAGGAGATTCTAGACAAAGTCTTTTACAGGATAAAAACTGGGCCCCATGGGCAGCCCCCCTGGCGGGCCCATTCACCCTGTTACTCGTACCACTGCTCCTAGGGCCTTGTGTGATAAATCTGCTCACCAGGGTCATTCCAACTGGATGGACGCTGTTAAATTACAGTTAGTGAGACAGTATCAAAGACTGTCCCTAAATAACTTCCCAGAAACAGTCAAAGGGATTATGATGGAGAAGAGGAGGGAATGATAAGGAAACCTGGAGAGAGATCAAAGCCAGGGAAAAGGATCAAAAATGAGTAAAGCCCTTCCCCTTACCCAGAGCCCCTGCATCCTGCTATCTCCTTAGAAACTGCGGATGGCCTTTGTCCCCAGCTGTGCTGACATGATATACTAGAACCTTGAACAGCTAGGGGCCTGCGCCATTTTGGAGATATTCAGGAGCTGGCCTGCTAGCGTAATAAACCTTCCTTTCCTCCAACCGCCTGGGCTTGAGCCTTATTCTCACTGGTCAGTCATACTTTCTGTACCGTTCCTGCAACATGACCACTGTCCCCAGGAGCAGGTGTGGGCAGCAGGACACCTGGCAGTCAGGAATGGTGAGCGTGGGCGGATTTGTGACCTGGGCAATGAGGGGCTGTTGACAAGGACTGGGCCCAGGAGTCTGCAGCAGAGTCGCCGCCAGTGCCACTCCGCTTGTCCCCTTGGTCACCGGGCGGGGCAGGGCCGCAGCTGGGGCCCCAAGTTCCTGTCCCTTGTCCCCGCCGGAGCCCCCTGTCCCTCCGCGCCCGCAGCCCCGCGTCTCCCCACAGCGCGGTGCTGGCGGAGGTGGAGGGAGGCTCCCGAGTGACCGCGGGGTCCATGCGGGAGGAGCGGGGTCCTTGGGGTCCCCGTCCCCATCCCGGCGCAGACCTGAGCGCCCCGAGTTTCCTGATGGTGGAAGCGGCGTCTCCTCCGCCACCTGGTCCTGAACCGGGGAATCCCTAGCTTTGTGGGCTCCCCGCATGGCCGGCACGGGAAAGGGGTCCTCGGGGACACGTGTGGGGGGAGGGGAAGGGGAGACGCGGGACCCTGTGACGTGATTGGTGTGGTCCTTGGCTTGTGTGCACACAGTGTTTACAAATGAAATGCAGATGGCGGGGACCTGAGCTTCTTGCATAGGCGGGACAGCCCCAAGTGCAAGTCTGCGGGGTCTCCAGGGCCAGGCGAGCAGGCTGTGCTTTCTAGGGAGGAGCAAACAGCAGGAGAAACTGTTGTGGGAAATTACGAACTGAGACACAGGACTCTGAGGCAGATTAGCAGGAAGCAAGGTTTATTGTACTGGCACAGACCCAGCAGACTCCTGTCCAAAGGCTGAGCCCCCAGAACAAAGGGGTCTCACCTTCTATACCCTTGCAAGCAGGTTACAGAAGCAGAAAGCAAAGCTCAACCCATATATGGCTGCATGTGACTTCATTGGCTATTAAATTTCTCCAGTGCTAAAGCAAGCCTCAGCAAATATAAGAAAATAGAAATAATACCATGCATACTATCTGACCACAATGCAGTAAAAGTAGAACTCAACAACAAAAGTAAAGACAAAAAACATGCAAACAGCTGGAAACTAAATAACTCATTACTTAATGAAGAATGGATCATCGATGCAATAAAAGAGGAAATTTAAAAGTTCCTAGAAGTCAATGAAAATGAAAACACAACCTACCGGAACCTATGGGACACAGCTAAGGCAGTCTTGAGAGGAAAGTTTATAGCCATGAGTGCATATATTAAAAAGATTGAAAGATCCCAAATCAATGACCTAATGATACATCTCAAACTCCTAGAAAAACAAGAACAAGCAAATCCCAAGACAAATAGAAGGAGAGAAATAATAAAAATAAGAGCTGAAATCAACGAAATAGAAGCCAAAAAAACCATACAAAGAATTAATGAAACAAAAAGTTGGTTCTTTGAAAAAATAAACAAGATCGATAGACCCCTGGCAAACCTGACTAAAATGAGGAGAGAAAAAACCCAAATTAGTAGAATCAGGAATGCAAAAGGGGAGATAACAACAAACACCATGGAAGTCCAGGAAATCATCAGAGACTACTTTGAGAACCTATATTCAAATAAATTTGAAAATCTAAAAGAAATGGACAGATTTCTAGATACATATGATCATCCAAAACTGAACCAAGAGGAAATTAATCACCTGAATAGACCTATAACACAAAATGAAATTGAAGCAGCAATCAAGAGTCTCCCCAAAAAGAAAAGTCCAGGACCTGATGGATTCTCTGCTGAATTCTGTCAGACCTTTAAAGAAGAACTGATACCAACCCTCCTTAAACTGTTCCATGAAATAGAAAGGGAAGGAAAACTGCCAAACACATTTTATGAAGCCAGTATTACACTTATCCCAAAACCAGGCAAAGACACCTCCAAAAAGGAGAACTATAGGCCAATCTCCTTAATGAACATTGATGCAAAAATCCTCAACAAAATAATGGCAAATCGAATTCAACAACACATCAAAAAGATTATTCACCACGACCAGGTAGGCTTCATCCTAGGGATGCAGGGGTGGTTCAACATACGAAAATCAATAAACGTAATAAACCACATTAACAGAAGCAAAGACAAAAACCACTTGATCATCTCAATAGATGCAGAAAAAGCCTTTGATAAGATCCAACATCATTTCATGATAAAAGCTCTAAGAAAACTAGGAATAGAAGGAAAGTTCCTCAACATTATAAAAGCTATATATGACAAACCTACAGCCAGCATTATACTTAACGGAGAAAAATTAAAACCATTCCCTCTAAAATCAGGAACCAGACAAGGATGCCCACTATCTCCACTCCTATTCAACATAGTACTGGAATTCCTAGCCAGAGCAATTAGGCAAGAAGAAGGAATAAAAGGAATACAAATAGGTAAAGAAACTGTCAAAATATCCCTATTTGCAGACGACATGATCCTATACCTTAAAGACCCAAAAAACTCTACTCAGAAGCTTCTAGACATCATCAATAGCTATAGCAAGGTAGCAGGATATAAAATCAACATAGAAAAATCATTAGCATTTCTATACACTAACAATGAGCAAACGGAAAAAGAATGTATGAAAACAATTCCATTTACAATAGCCTCAAAAAAAATCAAATACCTAGGTGTAAACCTAACAAAAGATGTGAAAGACCTCTAAAGGAAAACTATACACTTCTGAAGAAAGAGATTGAGGAAGACTATAGAAAGTGGAGAGATCTCCCATGCTCATGGATTGGTAGAATCAACATAGTAAAAATGTCTATACTCCCAAAAGTAATCTACATGTTTAATGCAATTCCCATCAAAATTCCAATGACATTCATCAAAGAGATTGAAAAATCTACTGTTAAATTTATATGGAAACACAAGAGGCCACGAATAGCCAAGGCAATACTCAGTCAAAAGAACAATGCAGGAGGTATCACAATACCTGACTTCAAACTATATTACAAAGCAATAACAATAAAAACAGCATGGTACTGGCACAAAAACAGACATGAAGACCAGTGGAACAGAATAGAGGATCCAGATATGAAGCCACACAACTATAAGCAACTTATCTTTGACAAAGGAGCTAAAAATATACGATGGAGAAATAGCAGCCTCTTCAACAAAAACTGCTGGGAAAACTGGTTAGCAGTCTGCAAAAAACTGAAACTAGATCCATGTATATCACCCTATACCAAGATTAACTCAAAATGGATCAAGGATCTTAATATCAGACCCTAAACTCTTAAGTTGATACAAGAAAGAGTAGGAAATACTTTGGAGTTAGTAGGTATAGGTAAGAACTTTCTCAATGAAACCCCAGCAGCACAGCAACTAAGAGATAGCATAGATAAATGGGACCTCATAAAACTAAAAAGCTTCTGTTCATCAAAAGAAATGGTCTCTAAACTGAAGAGAACACCCACAGAGTGGGAGAAAATATTTGCCAATTATACATCAGACAAAGGACTGATAACCAGAATATACAGGGAACTTAAAAAACTAAATTCTCCCAAAACTAATGAACCAATAAAGAAATGGGCATGTGAACTAAACAGAACTTTCTCAAAAGAAGAAATTCAAATGGCCAGAAAACACATGAAAAAATGCTCACCATCTCTAGCAATAAAGGAAATGCAAATTAAAACCACACTAAGATTCCACCTCACCCCTGTTAGAATAGCCATCATCAGCAACACCACCAACAACAGGTGTTGGCGAGGATGCGGGGAAAAAGGAACCCTCTTACACTGTTGGTGGGAATGTAGACTAGTACAACCACTCTGGAAAAAAATTTGGAGGCTACTTAAAAAGCTGCACATCGATCTACCATTTGATCCAGCAATACCACTCTTGGGGATATACCCAAAAGACTGTTACTCCAGAGGCACCTGCACATCCATGTTTATTGCGGCACTATTCACAATAGCCAAGTTATGGAAACAGCCAAGATGCCCCAGCACTGACGAATGGATTAAGAAAATGTGGTATCTATACACAATGGAATTTTATGCAGCCATGAAGAAGAACGAAATGTTATCATTCGCTGGTAAATGGATGGAATTGGAGAACATCATTCTGAGTGAGGTTAGCCTGGCTCAAAAGACCAAAAATCGTATGTTCTCCCTCATATGTGAACATTAGATCAAGGGCAAACACAACAAGGGGATTGGACTATGAGCACATGATAAAAGCGAGAGCACACAAGGGAGGGGTGAGGATAGGTAAGACACCTAAAAAACTAGCTAGCATTTGTTGCCCTTAATGCAGAGAAACTAAAGCAGATACCTTAAAGCAACTGAGGCCAATAGGAAAAGGGGACCAGGAACTAGAGAAAAGGTTAGATTAAAAAGAATTAACCTAGAAGGTAACACCCACGCACAGGAATCAATGTGAGTCAATGCCCTGTATAGCTATCCTTATCTCAACCAGCAAAAACCCTTGTTCCTTCCTATTACTGCTTATACTCTCTCTACAACAAAATTAGAGATAAGGGCAAAATATTTTCTGCTGGGTATTGAGGGGGGGAGCGGGAGGGGGTGGAGTGGGTGGTAAGGGAGGGGGTGGGGGCAGGGGGGAGAAATAAACCAAGCCTTGTATGCACATATGAATAATAAAAGAAAAATGAAAAAAAATAAAAAAAAATTTCTCCAGTGCTATGTGATCTTCATGTTTCAATTCTTCAAGTTTTATTTCTCTGCTTTGTGATCCCCTCCCCCTACCTTGTGGTCAGAACACGGCCTGTTTCTTTTCTGCCCCCCCCCCTGCCCCCAGACTTTCCTGCTACATTATTTTCCCCTTTGATGCACAGACCCACCCTGGGTCAAAGAGCATCATCTTGATCTCAGAGTTTGTATTTCCATAGAATCATTACATGTGTGGCCATTTTCCTTTCTGTAATGGCCTCCATAATAGTCCTCCTGATAGACTGCAGCACCAGGGGAGCCAGACAGGGAAATATTAAGCAAAGCACGCTGCTAGAATTAGGCCCATTGCACCTATCAGGGGTTTGAATCCACCTAAAGCAGAAAACCACCCTCCACACATTGGGATCCCATCCTCTCCAAGTCTGGATGGGGACATGGGCAAGCTTTCTCATTTTGTCTGTGATTTTTTTATGATGTTTTTAAATCAATCTAAGCAGCAGTTGCTTAGATTAAACTTTTAAAAACTCATTTTTTTACAAGCCAGCAAATAGTTTAAAGCCGTGTTTTTGATAGATGGCATTGCGCATCTTAGTGCTTTGTTTTGTCAGCAAATTAGAGCTTTGGCTGTTTTATTAGTTATAATTTTAACAATGGTCTGAAGACTGATGATATGGTTGAGCACATATATAGGGGTGCTATAGCCCCAAGACCCATCTTCTGCCCACGTGGCGGGACCATAGTACTAGATGATTCATTCAGGAGGCCATCTGCCATCTTTTTCATTACAATTATGTCTCGTGTCCAGTAAGATGGCTTAAGCACAGTGAAATTTACAGGATTACAGGTACCAGGAGTGCATTGGGGCAGCTGTCCCCTTGTGAAAGAGTGCTGCATGTTTTGTCTTTTCCCGTGTAGCCCACAAAACACAATTCCAATAAGGGCAATAATAACCTACATCATCACATGGCCAAGAGTCGCCTCTCCTGCACATACACTTTTCATCGGATGTAGAGGCTCTTTCCCAATCTAGGCCCCCACAGCCACAGCCTACACCTTTATATCCATCTTGGTCTATGGCAACACATGCATGAAAGAGCATTGACACTGGCTTTTCAGAGCTAAACACCTGGGTGGGACTGACGAGGTTCCCAGGGTTGCGGATGTTCTGGATCTCTAACCATCGCTCCCAGGGGCAGTAAGTGGGGCTGAAGCAGATATGCTGATTACCATGGGAGCACATTAGATAGGTGGTGTGGTTGTGACTGCATGATCCGATGACAGAGCCTGCACAGGAATAGTAAGTGTGGAAAAGCAAAGTCCTACTGACAACACTTTCATACATAGGTCACAGGATGAGGGCTCTGGGACCTTGAAGGGAGACCATATCAGGAACAATAAACAGTAATTATGTATCCTGCCCAAAAGAGATAGAAGAGACCTAATAAATCCAATCAGCAGGGGACAGTTTCTGCCAAACCTATGGCAAAGACTAGGGTGAAAACTACAGCAACAGATACAGACAAGGAGTGACAATACATTGCAGTGAAATAACTGGTGTGGAAAACAGTCCATCTGTCCCATTGGAGAGTTGACTCCTCAAGTTTCAGCCACATGTAGATTAGTCAGCTTCCTGTAGTGACTAGAATAGGGATGTCATCCTGCCGTTATTGGTTCCCCATTGTTTCCTAGAAAGCAGAGACCTGCCGAGAGCGGGAGTTCAAGTTCTGGAGGGTGATCCTGCATAGTGAAGCTGGATCAGGGATGTTCTCCCACTCGAGAGAAGTTGGCTAAACTTGACTGTGGTGGATCCAAGGAGCAATCTCTGCTACTTTAACTGTAGTGGGGACAGATATGAGAACAAAAGGGCCCCTCTAATGGGGTTTTAATAGCTGGTCTTTTACCCAATGTCTTTTTATCAACTGAGTAGAATTACCATGGCAACAATATATTATCACTGTGTATGTTCAAGAAAACGTGTTGTTTTTTTAAAAAGTTAAAACCATCATCTTTAAGTATTAAAGGACATGTTTAGAGCCAGTAAAAGTAGTTATTTTGTCTCTATTTAAGTAGAAGACCCTGTCTAAAAATATGAGTTTGTATCTGGCTTTAATGCCAGATAGCCACACATGTATAAGAACCACTTCCTTAATCCCCTTGAACTTGGTTATTTTTTTTCCTTTATTATTCATATGTGCATACAAGGCTTGGGTCATTTCTCCCCCCTGCCCACACCCCCTCCCTTACCACCCACTCTGCCCCCTCCCTCTCCCCCCACCCCCTCAATACCCAGCAGAAACTATTTTGCCTTTATTTCTAATTTTGTGGTAGAGAGTATAAGCAATAATAGGAAGGAACAAGGGTTTTTGCTTGTTGAGATAAGGATAGCTATACAGGGCATTGACTCACATTGATTTCCTGTGCGTGGGTGTTACCTTCTAGGTTAATTCTTTTTGATCTAACCTTTTCTCTAGTTCCTGGTCCCCTTTTCTTATTGGCCTCAGTTGCTTTTAAGGTATGTGCTTTAGTTTCTCTGCATTAAGGGCAACAAATGCTAGCTAATTTTTTAGGTGTCTTACCTATCCTCACCCCTCCCTTGGGTGCTCTCACTTTTATCATGTGCTCAAAGTCCAATCCCCTTGTTGTGTTTACCCTTGATCTAATGTCCACATATGAGGGAGAACATATGATTTTTGGTCTTTTGGGACAGGCTAACCTCACTCAGAATGATGTTCTCCAATTCCATCCATTTACCAGCAAATGATAACATTTCATTCTTCTTCATGGCTGCATAAAATTCCATTGTGTATAGATACCACATTTTCTTAATCCATTCGTCAGTGCTGGGGCATCTTGGCTGTTTCCATAACTTGGCTATTGTGAATAGTGCCGCAATAAACATGGGTGTGCAGGTGCCTCTGGAGTGACCTGTGTCACAGTCTTTTGGGTATATCCCCAAGAGTGGTACTGCTGGATCAAATGGTAGATCAATGTCTGGCTTTTTAAGTAGCCTCCAAATTTTTTTCCAGAGTGGTTGTACTAGTTTACATTCCCACCAACAGTGTAAGAGGGTTCCTTTTTGCCCGCATCCTCACCAACACCTGTTGGTGGTGTTGCTAATGATGGTATTCTAACAGGGGTGAGGTGGAATCTTAGTGTGGTTTTAATTTGCATTTTCTTTATTGCTAGAGATGGTGAGCATTTTTTCATGTGTTTTTTGGCCCTTTGAATTTCTTCTTTTGAGAAAGTTCTGTTTAGTTCACTTGCCAATTTCTTTATTGGTTCATTAGTTTTGGGAGAATTTAGTTTTTTAAGTTCCCTATATATTCTGGCTATCAGTCCTTTGTCTGATGTATAGTTGGCAAATATTCTCTCCCATTCTGTGGATGGTCGCTTCAATTTAGAGACCATTTCTTTGGATGAACAGAAGCTTTTTAGCTTTATGAGGTCCCATTTATCTATGCTATCTCTTAGTTGCTGTGCTGCTGGGGTTTCGTTGAGAAAGTTCTTACCTGTACCTACTAGCTCCAGAGTAGTTCCTACTCTTTCCTGTATCAACTTTAGAGTTTGTGGTCTGATATTAAGATCCTTGATTCATTTTGAGTTAATCTTGGTATAGGGTGATATACATGGATGTAGTTTCAGTTTTTTGCAGACTGCTAACCAGTTTTCCCAGCAGTTTTTGTTGAAGAGACTGCTATTTCTCCATCGTATATTTTTAGCTCCTTTGTCAAAGACAAGTTGGTTATAGTTGTGTGGCTTCATATCTGGGTCCTCTATTCTGTTCCACTGGTCTTCATGTCTGTTTTTGTGCCAGTACCATGCTGTTTTATTGTTATTGCTTTGTAATATAGTTTGAAGTCAGGTATTGTGATACCTCCTGCATTGTTTTTTGACTGAGTATTGCCTTGGCTATTCATGGCCTCTTGTGTTTCCATATAAATTTAACAGTAGATTTTTCAATCTCCTTAATGAATGTCATTGGAATTTTGATGGGAATTGCATTAAATATGTAGATTACTTTTGGGAGTATAGACATTTTTACTATGTTGATTCTACCAATCCATGAGCATGGGAGATCTCTCCACTTTCTATAGTCTTCCTCAATCTCTTTCTTCAGAAGTATATAGTTTTCCTTGTAGAGGTCTTTCACATCTTTTGTTAGGTTTACACCTAGGTATTTGATTTTTTTTGAGGCTATTGTAAGTGGAATTGTTTTCATACATTCTTTTTCAGTTTGCTCATTGTTAGTGTATAGAAATGCTAATGATTTTTCTATGTTGATTTTATATCCTGCTACCTTGCTATAGCTATTGATGATGTCTAGAAGCTTCTGAGTAGAGTTTTTTTTATCTTTAAGGTATAGGATCATGTCATCTGCAAATAGGGTTATTTTGACAGTTTCTTTACCTATTTGTATTCCTTTTATTCCTTCTTCTTGCCTAATTGCTCTGGTTAGGAATTCCAGTACTATGTTGAATAGGAGTGGAGATAGTGGGCATCCTTGTCTGGTTCCTGATTTTAGAGGGAATGCTCTCAGTTTTTCTCTATTAAGTATAATGCTGGCTGTAGGTTTGTCACATATAGTTTTTATAATGTTGAGGTACTTTCCTTCTATTCCTAGTTTTCTTAGAGGTTTTATCATGAAATGATGTTGGACCTTGTCAAAGGCTTTTTCTGCATCTATTGAGATGATCAAGTGGTTTTTGTCTTTGCTTCTGTTAATGTGGTTTATTACATTTACTGATTTTCATATGTTGAACCACCCCTGCATCCCTGGGATGAAGCCTACCTGGTCGTGGTGAATAATCTTTTTGATGTGTTGTTGAATTCGATTTGCCATTATTTTGTTGAGGATTTTTGCGTCAATGTTCATTAAGAACATTGGCCTATAGTTCTCCTTTTTGGAGGTGTCTTTGCCTGGTTTTGGGATAAGTGAAATACTGGCTTCATAAAATGTGTTTGGCAGTTTTCCTTCCCTTTCTATTTCATGGAACAGTTTAAGGAGGGTTGGTATCAGTTCATCTTTAAAGGTCTGAGAGAATCCAGCAGAGAATCTATCAGGTCCTAGACTTTTCTTTTTGGGGAGACTCTTGATTGCTGCTTCAATTTCATTTTGTGTTATAGATCTAGAGTATCCTGGGGTTGAAGTTATTTTCATTCAGTGCCTGGAAGATCTCACCCCACGCTCTTTTTGCTTTTAATGTTTCTGTTGAGAAGTCTGCTGTGATTTTGATGGGTTTACCTTTGTATGTTACTTGTTTTTTCTCTCTTACAGCCTTCAATATTCTTTCTTTAGTTTCTGAACTTGTTGTTTTAATGATGATATGTCATGGGGTAGTTCTATTTTGATCTGGTCTGTTTGGTGTCCTGGAGGCCTCTTGCATCTGTATGGGAATATCTTTATCTAGATTTGGGAAATTTTCCGTTATTATTTTGTTGAATAGATTATGCATTCCCTTCGCTTGCACCTCTTCTCCTTCTTCAGTGCCCATGATTCTCAAGTTTGGTTTTTTGATGGAATCGGTGAGTTCTTGCATTTTCTTTTCACAGGTCTTGAGTTGTTTAATTAATAGTTCTTCAGTTTTTCCTTTAATTTCCATTTCATCTTCAAGTTCTGAGATTCTGTCTTCTGTTTGTTCTATTCTGCTGGATTGGCCTTCCGTTTTCTTTTGCAGTTCTGTTTCGTTCTTTTTTTGAGGTTTTCCATATCCTGGGTGGTTTCCTCTTTAATGCTGTCTATTTTTGTCCTGAGTTCATTTATCCGTTTCTTCATCATGTTCTCTGTTTCACTTTGGTGTTTATACAGTGCTTCTATGGTTTCCTTTATTTCTTCTTTTCCTTTTTCAAACTCTCTATTTTTGTTGTCTTGGAATTTCTTGAGTGTCTCCTGTACATTTTGGTTGACCCTATCCAGTATCATCTCTATAAAATTCTCATTGAGTACCTGTAGTATGTCTTGTTTTAAATTATTCTTGTGGGCTTCATTGGGTCCTTTGGCATAGTTTATCTTCATTTTGTTGGAGTCTGGATCTGAGTTTCTGTTTTCTTCATTCTCCTCTGGTTCCTGTACTCATTTTTTGTTGTGGGGAAACTGGTTTCCCTGTTTTTTTCTGTCTTCCCGTCATTGTCTTTGGTGTTGTTACTGTCCCTGTACTGTGTGCAATTAAGTATTTTCTAGCTTGTAATGATAACAATGGTATTTTAGAATGGAAGGGTGAGAGGAGGTGGAAAACAAGAAGTTAAAGAAAAGGGGAAAACAAATACACAGATAAGAGGGAGAAAGCAGAACAAGGTTTCAGACAAGAAAGTTTCAAAGGTATAAACAGCGAGCATTAGTGTACTAATTGACAGTAAGCTGGTCCGCGTCTTCCCAAGCCATCTGGGCACGGGCGACTGGCGGCCTGGGGGCCCTCCTGGTTTCTCCGTTTAATGTGAAGTGGAGATTCTCTGCGCTGGCTGGAGGTGTGGAGGGGTCAAAGTTATGCCTCTTCTCAGTGCTTATGCCTGCAAAGTGTGTCTCTGGTGTCTCCCCAAGATTTCACTATAGGAAGCTCGCTTTCTGCTTCCTCCCTCTAGCCACCATCTCGGAATCCAACCGACCTTGGTTATTTTTGAGAGGTCTGGCATGAGTGTCTCCATCTGATCTTTGATGGTATTTCCCCCTTGTCTCCAAACTGCTTGTTTCTGAGCAGTCTCTTCTGAAGAGATTTCTTCCATCCATGTACTAACCAGGCTGAACCCTGCTTAGCTTCAGAGATCAGATGAGATTGGGCACATTTAGGGTGGTATGGCTGTAGACCATAAATCTTTCTTGATTGGTCATTTTTTCTTCATCATGAAAATTTATTCTTTCCTGGATTTTGTTTGTTTGGTTTTGGTCCCATGTTGGATTGAGTGGGAATAATGAGCAGATCAGGAGGGAGTCAGTATCAACTAGACCCTTTTGTCCAAACTTAAGCAACAAAGAGGCTTAGAAGGAGTGGACATTAGGCAATGGACTTTTAGTCAAAGACAATGTAAAACAAAATCCAACAAAAGCAAATGTCTAAAAAGTTAACCTGGTTGACACATAAGCACTTATTAGAGTCATTTTTTATGGAATTGATTGTAAAGGCCCCAGGAGGATCATAACTGTATTGACAAAAACTTAAAAGAGCCATTGTTAAAATTTTGATGGACAATTTAGCAACTAACAGAACAGCATATCAGTACCATTGACTTTTGTTACTGTTTATCTAAATTTTGTATTTTAGAAGGTTTGATATACTTGAAAAACATAAATATATTTAGTATAAGGAACCATCAATAGCATCACAGCTCTATAGAGGTTATATATACACATTAGTGTAGTTGTTCTTGAAGTAAAACCTTAGATTTTTATCAGTTCTAGGGAGGAAGAACAGTTTTAGTAAACCCAAATAGCCCAGTCACTAACATATATAGGGTACCAACTGTTTAGAATCACCCAAGACAACAGTTGTTTAACCATGAGGTCATCTAGAAAGTTTTATGTGAAATGTTAGAAAATAAGAGGTATGGAAGAGGCAAGAAATGGCTCAAACACCAGTACAGGGTTTATTGTTCAGGCAGGAGCCCTGGGGAGGGAGACCCCAGCAAGAAAGCTAGAGCCTATTGCCATACACAGGCTTGGGCTAGATATAGGGGGCCAGTGGAAAAGAATCATGAAGGTCACTAAGGGATATTATTGCTGGGCAACCAAGAAGGATAACTTGTAATGAGGTCACTGTCTGCCCAACTGTCCTTGGCATCCATCTGGGGAGATAAAGGTTAACAATTGTCTCTTGTCAGTCTTTGGGGTTGAGGGGGGAGTTTTTAGTAAGCCAATTGTAAGGGGGAAGAGGTCCAGTCCTAACATGGCTGTCTTCATTGTTAACCCCAACATAAACCAGCTCTTAAATGAACATGACTCAGTTACCTTAGTAACTGAGATATGGGATTGAATCCAGGGATTCACCCTTGCAAAACTTATGTGCTACTTGTTGAGCTATCTCTTGCTATTTTGGCAATAATGCCTCACACACTATTTCCCAGGCTGGTTTCAAACTGCAGTCCTCCTGATCTCTGCCTCCTGGGTAGCTAGGATTCCAGGTATGAGTCATCTGTGTTCGACTGTTTTAATTTTTAATGCAGACATAATTGCATATATTTATGTGCTCCATCTGATAGTTCAGTACTTGCATACAATGTGCACTGAGTAGATTAGGCTACTTCCCATTTCTCAACATAGTTTTGTTTCTCTGTGTGGGAACATTCAAAATCCTTTCTAGTACATTTTGTCAATAATTTTTGCCTTATTGTGTGCTTTTGATCTTTTATCCTCCATTAGTCTTACATAATGATTAAATTTGGTAAATGGCATAATAGGCTCAAACTTTCAAATGTTGGGTCTTAATGTAATTACAGAGGACATGCTGCATGCCATGAGCAATCAGTTCTGATAATGGGCTTAAAATATTGTGTCAGGGAGACTCAGCAGAGAATCCATGCCCAGGGAGCCATTGGACACTGGTCACTGAGACTTGCTCTGTTAATCCTGTTGGAAAAGTGCAAACTTTCAAAGGAAATGAGTGCAGCAGATAGCATACTGTTTGCATGAACTGTGTAGGTGGACTAAGTTCCTCTCATCAGCTGGATGGCTGAGGTCTATCTTAATACCAGTTCCCAGGTACAAGGAAAGGTGGCTCAGCTTTGGAAACACATATGTCTATGAATACAGATTCTCAGGACTGCTGATTTTATTTCTGTTCTTTACACTGAACAGTAGGTTGTAAGTGTTTGACACATGCTTCAGAGCCACGGTTCAGTAAGACTTAGGGATTACCCAGTAGCACATTTGAAGTCACCAATGAAAGTGTTCTGCTGTTTTTTTAGGGAAGTATTCAAATCTATTATCAGAAAACCTGAGATAAGTGAGTGTGGACAGAAAGAATAGAACCACCAAGTCATGCAAGACATGCTTGGAATTTTCAACATCATGTGAACTAATTGAATTGAGTCTAGACCTCAGGTACTGTCCATCTCACCCTTCCTCCTAAAACATGCAACTCTTGTAGGGGTCTGTGACCTTTTAGGATGTGGCTGTGCACTTCACTCAGGAGGAGTGGACTTTGCTGATTCTTTCCAGAAGATTATCTACAGACCTGTGATGTGGAAAACCATCAAGAACCTGTATGCTGTAGGTAAGGATGACATCCTTTTTTCACTAAGTCAGGAAGGATGTGTTCTTTGCTCATCAATGCCATTCAGAGACTTCGGAGTATTAAAATGTTATGCTTTGGTGAAAATTTTTGGCATGATTACAAGGAAACTTATAACTAAACTCAATCTTTATATATTTTTGTAATTATTCATTGTTCTTTTGGATCTATCTTTTAGGATAAAAATGGGGAGGTTAGAACTTTAAAGATGAGTACAAAAAATTTGGAAAATATCTAAGGTAATTTTTCTCACAAAACTCTCACATCCCATACTAGCTTGTTCTAGAAACCTTGACTGAGGGTGACAGGAAATGCAGAAACAGACAACAGACAGAACACCAAGCATGAACAAGGCTGGGGCCAGGTAGGCTGGGGGTTCAGATGGAGATACACCAGCACCCCCCTCCACCTCAGAGAGTTTATTATATATGGTGGCAAAACAAGGTGGAGAAGCAGTGCTCAGGGAAGGGGATGTGACATTGTCATTCTTGGGAACAGGAGGAACCTGTGACAGCTTCTCTCTGAACATAAACATCTTAGGAAAAACACCTATGCTGCATCTTGCCCACTTCTGCAGCTGAGGCTGTGCCAACTCAAGGTTGTAATTCATTGGGCATAACTATGCTTGCTTCCTTGTGTGATATGGGGCTGTGCTGAACTCAAACTCACAGTTTACTTGATACACTGTCTGCTCTCCACACAAAACAAAGCAATTCTTCAGGAAATGTGTGGTGGTACACACCTGCAAAGCCAGTACTTGGGAGGCTGAGGCAGGGAGATCATGAGTTCAAGTCTAGCCTGGGCTATGTAGTAGGTTGCAGTTCTGGATCTATACAGGTCCCTGTCTCAAATGTGTATATTCTCTCTCTGTTTCTGCCTGTCAGTCTTTCTGTCTTGCATCCTCTGTCTCTGTCTCTCTCTGTATACATATTCTCTATATGTATATTTGATGGATAGGTAGAAGAATACGCTCAGCTCTAAATTCATTGCCTCTCAGAAAAGTTTTTCTAAATCTACATACAGCTTGAAGACCCATAGTGCCAACATTCAAAAATACTAAACTTGTCAAGTACATAATGACAGATGTCACTTTCTCATGGATTATCATACACAAACTTTGTTTCACGCCCAAAATTCTTAAAGACATTATATGAGATTACCATAGTCCTCAGGTATAAGTTGTGTAGGAAGCATAAATGAATTTTACATTTACACTTGGGTGCTATCTCTAAGGCAACAATATGTATTTGGAAACATTTCAGAATTTGCTATCTAAAACACTTCTGATCTCATATATTTTGGATGATGGACTCGAGCTATACTTAGATGTAACACAGATGATCAGTGTTTGCAAAATAATGAATGTGGAGATGTATTAAGAATCCCCATGTGAGACTAGGTGCCTGTGTCTCCTGAATATAATCTTAGCTAGTCAGGAGGCAGAGATCAGGTGGATTATGATCTGCAGCTGGCCTGGGCAAATAGATCATGAGACCCTATTTGAAGAAAACCCATCAAAAAAAGGGTTGCTGGAGTGACTCGGGTGTTTAGAACACCTGCCTAGCAAGCATGAGGCCCTGAGTTCAAACCCCAGTGCCAAATCAAAAACAGAAATTCCCTGTGAAAGAAAAGAAACCCCATGTGAAGTAAATATCACTCCTTTGATAACATTAGCTATTGAGCCCTCCTGTTGAGTATTCAGTCCATTCACATTCAGGTAGTTTCTACAGGATATCAAACCTATGGTTTTCCTGACAACCAAAATAATATAAATGTGCTACCAATGAGCGAAATAATTGAGAAACAAACACTTTGCAACATACTGTAATTTTGTTACAGAAGTCAAGCAGTAGAGAGGCTCTGTGAACATGAAGAAGGCTGTCAATGGGGAGAAGCCTTCAGCCAGACTCCACGTGAGAGTGTGAACAAGAAAATTCCTGGAGTAACACTATGTGAAAGCCATGTGTTTGGAGATGTCCTCAATTGTCACTTACCTGGAACTACTCCCCTCAGTGATCACAGTATACACAAACCATATGGGTACCCAGAATATGGAGAAAAGCCATGTAAATGCAAGGAACATGGGGAAACTTTCCATTTTCCCCAATGCATGGATAAGAACGAAAGGATTCGCATTTGAGGGAAACCCTATGAACATAAACAATGTGATAAAAGGCTTCAGGTATCTCAGTTCTCTTCAAAATCATAAAAGGATTCACACTAGAAACAAAAACCATGAATGTAAGCAACATGTGAAAGCCTTCAGGAGACAAACTGTCCTTCAAGTCCATGAAGGAATTCACAATGGAGAGAAACCCTTCATGTATAAGCTATGTGGGAAAGCCTTTACTTTTTACAGTAGACTTTGAACACATGAAACAACTCACACTGGAGAGAATGCTTATGTGTGTCAGCAACGTGGAAAAGCCTTCACTTTGTCCACTTTCCTTCTAAAGCATGAAGTAGTTCACACAGGAGAAAAGCCTTATGTATATAAGAAATGTGGGAAAGCCTTCAGTTGGTTCCCTTTCCTTTCAAAGCATGAAGTAGTCCACACACAAGAGAAACCCTATGTCTGTTAACAGTGTAGAAAACCTTCAGCAGTTACAGTAATCACAAATATGAAAAGAATTACTGAAAAGAAACCCTGTTAATGTGACAAATGTGAAGAAACTCTGAGGTGCTCCAAATACTTTTAAGTTCATGAGAGAACTCACAGTTGAGGAAAACCCTGCCTGTGTAAGGAATATAAGTAGACTTTGTTCACCCCAGTTCCATTTCATACAGTAAGGGATTCATGGTGGAAGCAAATGCTGTGGATGTAATTTGGGAACATCTTCAATCATTCCTTTCTCCCACATGGAAGGAGTCACACTGGAGAGAAACCCTAGGCTTAGGAGGTGAAAAGGCTACAATGTCACCTGACATTCCTAGCACTTACAATAGTCACAGTATAAATCACCTAGGAATACATCTATGTTCAATCCACAGGCACAAAAACACACAGTACGGAAAACTACTGAATAGATGTGTAAGTCCTCACTTGGTCCACATGGAAAAAGAATGCACACAATATTAAAATAATGTGAATGTGAAAAATATTCCAAGTTGACAGGTTTTTGTGCTTGGTAGTATGTGCCTACAAATCCAGCACTGGTTAGCTCAAGTGGAAGGACCTCAAATCTGAGGCTACAGTGTTGCCTGGGCTAAATGGCAACACTGTAAGACAAGAGTTTTCAGTTTTAGTAAATAATTTGAATGTCCCATGATAATTCCTCTAATAGTGAAATCCTATGAACCTAAGTAATTTGAGGAAATTGAGAAAAATTATTCTTGTAATTTGTGCAGAATGCTCCAAAAATACCTGACCTGAAGGTAATATTCTAAAAGTTACACATGTATTGTTTGTATCAGTGGTCCTTTTTAAAGTACATATCTTTAGGTTATGTCTGTCTCATTCAGAACCTTGAAAGGAAACATGGTGACATAGTTCTGTAAGTACCATTTAGGCAATGGGGTATAAGTTTTATAGGATCTATTTATTTTAATCAAACCATGTAATTAAGTTTTCTTATGTTACTGACTTGAGTGGTAAATCCTAGATACTTATTACATTTTATTTATGTTCCTTAGTTTTTTTCATGGACAAAATGACATTTTGTGGGTTGATGGTGTAGGTCAGTAGTAGAGTTCATGCTCAGAATGCATGGGGCCCTGCATTCAATCCCTGGCATTGAAAAAACAAATGATTTTATAGGTTACTTTTTAATGTTTCTTTTTTAAGCATAGTTTTTGTCTGTTTCTTAGAAATAGTTTGACTTTCACACAACCTCCAGAATAAAAAATGTTATTTGTTTTCATTTACTATGAAGATAGGTGAAAAATTCCATGCTTTCCTATATCAGCTCATTTGTAATTTTGCCAAACCTGTCATTAAAAGTGGAGTCCACATTTGCAATGAAACAAACTTTGTTTTCTTTCTCACGTAAATTTTGTTTTTGATGTTTATGTTATTGAATCTTTTAAATTTGGGTCATAATTTCCATTTCATATATCAGACTAAAAATTAAATCATGCTGTTGTGAGGTGCTTTTTCCCAAAAACCACTAGGACTATATATATTGTTAAAGTGAGTATACAAATTATAGCATAAAATATGTCCACAGATCATAAATGATTGCTTTATCAGTGAGAGCATTCTGAGTAAACTTTGTTATATGATTAGTGGGGTTGTTGCTGTAGGTTTTTGTTGTGCTGGGGGTTGAACCCAGATCTTGCACATGCTACAAGAGTAATGGAGTCATTAGCTATCACTGAGCCACATGGCCAGGACTAGTGTTTGCTTTAGGGGAATTGATTGCTGCTGAAGATTGGATGCACGGGGGGTGGGGGGGGAATGAAATTCTGTCTTTACTAATCATAATAGTTTTTATCTGGTAGACAGAGATAACGAAGAGGCAGTCACATAAATGAGGGGAACTTTGTTCATTTGTTTGTATCCAGAATGTGTTCTGTCAATCTTACCACCTGTGAACCGGTTGTCTTTTTGTCCTTATCCATCCTTGTCCCTGAGGAGCAATCCTACCTTCAGAGTACTGGGACATGCTTCTTCATAAGAATTAGTTTTGCTGTGAGTGTGAGGCAGACTCCAGTCTTTGCACCTGTTTTTGCCTGTGAGGTGATGCTACAGTCATGTGGACAGACAGATGTCAATGGAGAGCATTGTTTAGCTGTGCAGATTAACAAAGCCTCCTGGGTAGAGTCTATCTAGAGGTCCTGTCAGCTGCCTGTGGCCTGAACTGTCCAAGCCAGCAGTGGGACCGTGCCTGTGTGATTTGGCATCTGGCCTTGTGAGAAAGCTCCAAGGAACTGAGGCAAAGGCCTCAGTACCAGATGTCCAGAAAAACAACAGTGCTCAAGTTTCCCCAGATGGCTTCGTGTCCTTCAGATGTAAATAAGAAGGTTAATGCTGACTGTGTGCTTCTGCCTCCCTGTTCCTGTTTTAAAAGAGACATAACAAAGAGAGAGTTATATTAACTGTGCTTCCTTGTACTCACGTAACCTTGACACATAATACTTGGCATGCTTTTTCTGACCAAATGCTCTCTGTGAAAAAACAGCTTATAAAAAGCAGAAGTGATCTTCAATAACGTGGCTATTGAGCACAAGTCGATAGTCCCCTCATTTTTTTCGGCTCCAGTCACCCAGGTCCTGCTTACAAATGGCAACAGCTGGCGCCCTGAACAGGGACCTGAAGGATAATTTTTAAAGTGATGCAGAGACCCTCACAGAAGGAGGTAAGTGAGACAAGATGGGGCAAAATCAGTGCAGTGTCCAGCCTTTTCTTTCATTCGTGCATCATTTCTTATTGTGAGGAGGAGCTCGAGTTTCCAAACAACAGTTAAAGGGCTGTTTAGAAGTTATTTGTGAGTATAATCATTGGTCTCCTGAAGAAGGTACTTTATTTTTTTTTTCATTTTTCTTTTATTATTCATATGTGCATACAAGGCTTGGTTCATTTCTCCCCCCTGCCCCCACCCCCTCCCTTACCACCCACTCCACCCCCTCCCACTCCCCCCCTCAATACCCAGCAGAAACTATTTTGCCCTTATCTCTAATTTTGTTGTAGAGAGAGTATAAGCAATAATAGGAAGGAACAAGGGGTTTTGCTGGTTGAGATAAGGATAGCTATACAGGGCATTGACTCACATTGATTTCCTGTGAGTGTATGTTACCTTCTAGGTTAATTCTTTTTGATCTAACCTTTTCTCTAGTACCTGGTCCCCTTTTCCTATTGGCCTCAGTTGCTTTTAAGGTATCTGCTTTAGTTTCTCTGCATTAAGGGCAACAAATGCTAGCTAGTTTTTTAGGTGTCTTACCTATCCTCACCCCTCCCTTGTGTGCTCTCGCTTTTATCATGTGCTCATAGTCCAATCCCCTTGTTGTGTTTGCCCTTGATCTAATGTCCACATATGAGGGAGAACATACGATTTTTGGTCTTTTGGGCCAGGCTAACCTCACTCAGAATGATGTTCTCCAATTCCATCCATTTACCAGCGAATGATAACATTTCGTTCTTCTTCATGGCTGCATAAAATTCCATTGTGTATAGATACCACATTTTCTTAATCCATTCATCAGTGCTGGGGCATCTTGGCTGTTTCCATAACTTGGCTATTGTGAATAGTGCCGCAATAAACATGGATGTGCAGGTGCCTCTGGAGTAACAGTCTTTTGGGTATATCCCCAAGAGTGGTATTGCTGGATCAAATGGTAGATCGATGTCTAGCTTTTTAAGTAGCCTCCAAATTTTTTTCCAGAGTGGTTGTACCAGTCTACATTCCCACCAACAGTGTAAGAGGGTTCCTTTTTCCCCGCATCCTCGCCAACACCTGTTGTTGGTGGTGTTGCTGATGATGGCTATTCTAACAGGGATGAGGTGGAATCTTAGTGTGGTTTTAATTTGCATTTCCTTTATTGCTAGAGATGGTGAGCATTTTTTCATGTGTTTTCTGGCCATTTGAATTTCCTCTTTTGAGAAAGTTCTGTTTAGTTCACATGCCCATTTCTTTATTGGTTCATTAGTTTTGGGAGAATTTAGTTTTTTAAGTTCCCTGTATATTCTGGTTATCAGTCCTTTGTCTGATGTATAATTGGCAAATATTTTCTCCCACTCTGTGGGTGTTCTCTTCAGTTTAGAGACCATTTCTTTTGATGAACAGAAGCTTTTTAGTTTTATGAGGTCCCATTTATCTATGCTATCTCTTAGTTGCTGTGCTGCTGGGGTTTCATTGAGAAAGTTCTTACTTATACCTACTAACTCCAGAGTATTTCCTACTCTTTCTTGTATCAACTTAAGAGTTTGGGGTCTGATATTAAGATCCTTGATCCATTTTGAGTTAATCTTGGTATAGGGTGATATACATGGATCTAGTTTCAGTTTTTTGCAGACTGCTAACCAGTTTTCCCAGCAGTTTTTGTTGAAGAGGCTGCTATTTCTCCATCGTATATTTTTAGCTCCTTTGTCAAAGATAAGTTGCTTATAGTTGTGTGGCTTCATATCTGGATCCTCTATTCTGTTCCACTGGTCTTCATGTCTGTTTTTGTGCCAGTACTATGCTGTTTTTATTGTTATTGCTTTGTAATATAGTTTGAAGTCAGGTATTGTGATACCTCCTGCACTGTTCTTTTGACTGAGTATTGCCTTGGCTATTCGTGGCCTCTTGTGTTTCCATATAAATTTAACAGTAGATTTTTCAATCTCCTTAATGAATGTCATTGGAATTTTGATGGGAATTGCATTAAACATGTAGATTACTTTGGGGAGTATCGACATTTTTACTATGTTGATTCTACCAATCCATGAGCATGGGAGATCTCTCCACTTTCTATAGTCTTCCTCAATCTCTTTCTTCAGAAGTGTATAGTTTTCCTTGTAGAGGTCTTTCACATCTTTTGTTAGGTTTACACCTAGGTATTTGATTTTTTTGGAGGCTATTGTAAATGGAATTGTTTTCATACATTCTTTTTCCGTTTGCTCATTGTTAGTGTATAGAAATGCTAATGATTTTTCTATGTTGATTTTATATCCTGCTACCTTGCTATAGCTATTGATGATGTCTAGAAGCTTCTGAGTAGAGTTTTTTGGGTCTTTAAGGTATAGGATCATGTCGTCTGCAAATAGGGATATTTTGACAGTTTCTTTACCTATTTGTATTCCTTTTATTCCTTTGAAGAAGGTACTTTAGATGAAAAAGTTTGGGAGTGAGCATGAAAAAATGTTGAAAAGGCATATAGACAGGGAGAAAAAAATACCTGTTCATTTTTGGGTAACATGGGCTCCGGTTAAATCTGTAATTCTTGTACTTGGGGGAGAGAGAAGGGAAGAAAATTTAGAAAAAGATACTTGCATCCCTTCATGAGTATTAATTAGATGAAGAAGGTATGGAAAAAATAACTAAGGAAAGTAAACAGTGCTTTAGTCATGGCTTTACTGTGCTGGAGGAAACCGAAAATAAACTGTCACTGCTTGCAGTGCTGGCAATTGCTTTGGAGACTGCTGATCTTTATTCTCCTCCTTCAGAGGAGGAGGAATGGGAAGAGCATCCTGAAATGGTAAACATCAAAGAGGAAATGCGTTACTTACATATTCACCCTGAAAAGGGTTTGGGAAGAAAAAAATGACCCTCCATTAGCAGCTCGCATTCCCATCCCCCCACGGCTGCATGAATAGCGATATGTTTCCTGTTGTGTTTAATATGAATGGATATGAATCTTATGAAAGATTTTCAAAAGGCCCATACAACTTATGGTCCTGCTCCTCTTTTTGTTGAGAATATTTGACAGGATGGAGCAATGACGCTGGGTGGATTCCCTATGATTTTCATATTGTGGCAAAAATGACATCATCAGCGGAGTTTTGGCAATGGAAAATGGGGTTATCTGATGAAGCCCACGAAAGAGTTAGAGCTTTAGGGCAGCGAGGCAATGTTGGCTGTTTCATAGGAGATGCTGACTGGCACAGGTGCCTGGACTACTCAACAGCGTCAGGTTAAAAATATACCCCTGCTGCCTTGCCTCATGTGTGTGATGTTGCTTTAGCTGCATGGGACAAAATTAATACAGGGGAAGAATATCAAGGCAGCTATAGAAAAATACAACCGGGACCAGCAGAACCTTATTGTGATTTTATAGGAAGATTGGAGGAGTCCATAGAGAAACAGGTGAGGGGAGATCAAACGCAAAAAATCCTACCGCGTCATTTGGCTTTTGATAATGCTAATGAGGATGGCCAAAGTCTCATTCGACCAATTCGGGAGACTGGCGATATTATGGACTATTTAAAGGTCTGTTGTAATGTAGGTACTTTTAAACATAAAGCCAGAGTTCCTGCTTTAGAAACCATGGCAATATGGAAACAAAAGACAGCCAAATGTTTTAATTGTGGTAAACCAGGACATATGAAAAAACAGTGCAAATTACCAGCACAAAATAATAATTATAACAAACTTGGTAATACTTCCCTCCCTGGGATATGCCAAAATGTAAAAAAGGACAGCATTGGGCCAAAGAATGTCGCTCAAAATTGTACAGAGAAGGTAATCTGTTACCAATAAAAAATGTTTAGTCGGAAAACGAGCGAGGGGGCCACACTCAGGCCCCAAAAAGTATGAGGGCAACTTTGTTATCACTTCAGATGGATCTTGATTAACTACTTCATGTCTGAAGCCTTCTACTTTCGGGAGTGCCATGCTTGATATTCCTTGTCCATGACATTAACCCCAGCCAGTGTCCATTTAAACTTTCATCTAATATATATGGCCCTATTCCTGAAGGGACAGTTGGATTGTAGTTGGACTGAAGTAGTTTAACTATGAAAGGGGTGACTACACATACTGTAGTAATTGAATCTGATTATAAAGAGGAATTGAAAATTATGGTCTCTGTGTCTACTCCTTGGTCTTTTTAAAAGAGCATATTGCTAAATTGTTGTTGTTGCCTTACATTGGTATTTCTAAATCTTCTACTGTGAGACCCAGGGGATTTGGCAGTATAATAAACAAATTAATTATTCAACATTAATAGAAGAACAAAATCGACCTTTGTGCACTTTAAAAATTAATGGATGTTGGCTCTAGGTTTGTCATATATAGCTTTTATAATGATGAGGTACTTTCCCTCTATTCCTAGTTTTCTTAGAGCTTTTATCATGAAGTGGTGTTGGAACTTATCAAAGGTTTTCTATGCATCTATTGAGACAATCAAGTGGTTTTTGTCTTTGTTTCTATTAATGTGCTGTATTACATTTATAGATTTGTGTATGTTGAACCACCCCTGCATCCCTGGGATGAAGCCAAGTTGGTCGTGGTGTATGATCTTTCTGATGTGTTGTTGGATTCAGTTTGCCATTATTTTATTAAGGATTTTTGCATTGATATTCATTAAGGATATTGGCCTGTAGTTCTCCTTTTTGCAGGTTTCTTTGTCTGGTTTTGGGATGAGAGTAATATTGGCTTCATAGAATGAATTAGGCAGTGTTCCCTCCCTTTCTGTTTCATGGAACAGTTTAAGGAGGGTTGGTATTAGTTCTTTAAATGTCTGATAGAATTCAGCAGTGAATCCACTGGGTCCCGGACTTTTGTTTTTTGGGAGACTCTTGATTGCTGCTTCAATTCCTTTTTGTGTTATAGATCTATTCAGGTGATTAATATCTTCTTGGTTTAGTTTAGGGTGGTTGTAAGTTTCTAGAAATCTGTACATTTCTTCAAGATTTTCAAATTTATTAGTGTATAGGCTCTCAAAGTAGTCTCTCATGATTCCCCCTAAAATCAGGAATGAGACAAGGGTGGCCACTCTCCCCACTCCTTTTCGACATAGTACTGGAATTCCTAGCCAGAGAAATTAGGCAAGAAGAAGAAATAAAAGGAATACAAATAGGTAAAGAAACTGTCAAAATATCCTTATTTGCAGATGATATGATCCTATACGTTAAAGACCCAAAAAACTCCACTCCAACACTCTTAGACACCATAAACAGCCACAGTAAGGTGGTAGGATACAAAGTCAACCTACAAAAAATCATTGGCTTGTCTATACACCAACAACGAACAAACTGAGAAGGAATATATGGAAACAATCCCATTCACAATAGCCTCAAAAAAAATCAAATACCTAGGAGTAAATTTAACAAAAGATGTGAATGAACTCTACAAGGAGAATTAAAAACTCCTGAAGAAACAGATCGAGGAACATTACAAAAGATGGAAAGATCTCCTGTGCTCATGGATCAATAGAATCAACATAGTAAAAATGGCTATACTATCAAAAGCAAGCTACATGTTTAATGCAATTCCCATCAAAATTCCAATGACTTTCATCACAGAGACCGTGAATAGCAAGGCAATACTCAGCAAAAAGAGCAATGGTGGAGGAATCACAATACCCTACTTCAAACTATATTACAAAGCAATAGCAAAGAAACCCATCATGGTACTGGCATAAAAACAATAATGAAGACCAGTGGAACAGCATAGAAGATCCACATATGAATCCACACAACTATACCCACCTCATTTTTGACAAAGGTGCCAAAAATGTATGACGGAGAAAAGACAACCTCTTTAACAAATGTTGCTGGGAAAAGTGGTTATCCATCTACAAGAAACTGAAACTAGACCCATGTCTATCACCCTGTACTAGTATCAACTCAAAATGGATCAAGGATTTTAATATTAGACCTGAAACTCTGAAGTTACTAAAGGAAGGAGCAGGAAACACTCTGGAACTAATAGGTATAGGCAAGGACTTCCTCAATACAACCTCAGCAGCCCAGCAACAAAGAGATAGCAGAGATAAATGAGACTTCATAAAAACTAAAAAGCTTCTGCTCATCAAAAGAAATGGTCTCTAAACTGAACACCCACAGCGTGGGAGAAAATATTTTCCAGCTACACATCAGACAAAAGACTGATAACTAGAATATACAGGGAACTTAAGAAACTAATCTCTCCTAAAAATCAATGAACCAATTACAAATGGGCAACTGAACTTAATAGAACTTTGTCAAAAGAAGAAATTCAAATGGCCAAAAAACACATGAAAAAATGTTCACCATCTCTATCCATAAAGGAAATGCGAATCAACACTACACTAAGATTCCACCTCACCCTTGTTAGAACAGCCATCATCAAAAACACCACCAAACAACATGTGTTGGCGAGGATGTGGGGAAAAAGTAACCCTAACCCACTGCTGGTGGGACTGCAAGCTGGTACAACCACTCTGGAAAAAAATTTGGAGACTCCTTAAAAATCTAAACATAGACCTGCCATATGATCCAGCAGTCCCACTCCTGGGGATATATCTGAAGGAATGTGCCACAGGTTTCTCCAGAGGCACCTGCACACCCATGTTTATTGCAGCACTATTCACAATAGCCAAGTTATGGAAACAACCAAGATGCCCCACTGTTGATGAATGGATCAAGAAAATGTGGTACTTGTACACAGTGGAATTTTACTCAGCCATGAAGAAGGGTAAAATCTTACCATTTGCAGATAAATGGATGGAACTAGAGAACATCATTCTGAGTGAGGTCAGGCAGCCTCAGAAGACCAAAAATCATATGTTCTCCCTCATATGCGGATTTTAGATCTAGGGCAAATGCAGCAATGTGGTTAGACTTGGACCACATGATAAGGGGAGAGCCATTTGGGTGATATAGAAATAGGTAGAAAACCCAAAACATGAAAGTGTTTGATGTCCCCACTCCAGAGGATCTAATACAGAAACTTTAAAGCAACAGAGGTTATCAGGAGAAGGGGATCAGTAACCAGGGTAAAGATCAGTTAGGGATGAAGCTACATGGGTCATAACACATGTACATGAAAGCAATGCTAGGAATATTTCTGTATAGCTATCGTCAACTCAACTAGCAAAAACGCTTTGTCTTCCTTATTAGGCTTGTCTCTTTTCTCCAACAAAACTAATGATAAAGGCAGAACACGACCTTCCTGGAACTGAGGGGGCAGAGGGGAGAAATGACCCAAACAATGTATACACATGTGAATAAAAGAATTTAAAAAATTAATGGAAAAACCTTTACTGGTTTGTTAGATTCTGGATCTGATATTTCTATTATTTCTTCAGACCAGTGGCCTCATACTTGGCCCATTAAAGATGATTTTTCTATACAAGGAGTAGGCACTATGATGGCATCACAATTACAACAACGTGTACAAAAACTTAAATGTGAAGGTCCTGAAGGCTTACAGGCCATTCTTCAACCATATATTGCCCCAATTCCTATGAATTTATGGGGCCGAGATCTCTTACAATGATGGAATGCTGAAATTTATATTTGCACTGCATATTCTGAACAATCTTTACAAATGATGAAAAAAATGGGATATATTCATTGGAAATGTTTGGGAAAAGATTTGCAAGGACAACCTCATATTATTGCACCACAATTGTCATGAACTACGTTTTTCTTAGGGGCCATTGAGTTTATGAAGCCTGACCCTATGCCCATTCAATGGAAAACAGATTCTCCTATTTGGACTCCTCAATGGCCCCTAAATAATGAAAAATTACAGGCTTTAAAACAATTAGTCCAAGAACAATTGGAGCGCAAACATGCAGAACCTTCCTTTTCTCCTTGGAATTCCCTGTTATTAAGAAAAACTCAGGAAAATGGAGACTTCTTATAGATTTGAGCAAGTAAATGCATCCATGGTAACTATGGGAGCTTTACAACCTGGATTGCCTACTCCTGCATGTATTCCTAAAGAATGGCCTTTGATTGTTTTAGATTTACAAGATTGCTTTTGTACTATATCTATACATCACAAAGATAGGGAAAGGTTTACATTTTCTGTTCCTAGCTTAAATCAACAAGAACCTTTACAAAGATATCAATAGACAGTGCTGCCACGGGTATGACTAATTCCCCACTATGTGTCAGTATTTTGTAGGAAAAATATTACAACCTAGTAGAGTGACATTTCCTGATGCATATATCATCCACTATATGGATGACATTTTAATCTCTCATGCATGTTCTAAGCAATTACATAAAATTTTTAAACCACACAAAAAGCTTTATAAGTAGGAGGATTGGTAATAGCTCCTGAAAAAAATACAAACCACTACTCCTTTTCAATATTTGGGTCATGCAGTCGAGCGACTCACCATATTTCCTCAAAAATCTGCCATATGAAGAGACTCATTAAAAACTTTAAATGATTTCTAAAAGTTACTAGGTGACATTAATTGGCTTCATCCTTCTTTAGGTATACCAAATTATAAACTTAACTAATTTGCTTTCTATCTTAAAAGGTGACACTACCCAGGACAGCCCTCAAACTTTAACACCTGTTGCTGAAAATGAACTACAATTTTTTGAGTCACGATTATAGACTGCATTTCTAATAAGACTTGATCCTTTAAAACCTATTTCCCTGCTAATATTTCCTTCTCCACATTCTCCTACAGGAATTTTAGCCCAAGAGAACTCTCCTTTAGAATGGTTATATTTAAAACATAAAGAAACTAAAGGGTTGACTTCATATATTGATCTAATATCCTCTTTAATTATACAGGGAAAAACAAGATGCCTACAGATTCTGGGGTTTGATCCACAACTCATTATTTAACCCTTACTAACAAACAGTTTGAAAATCTGTTACCCTTAATAATAATTTAGTAATAGTATACACAATTATTATGGATATGTGGATAATCATTACCCAACAGGTAAGTTGTGGGACTTTTAAAAAATGAACTCCATTTATTATTAACACTGTAGTAAAATTAAATCCTATATTTCATGCTTCAGTGTATTACTTAGATGGATCACCATCCGGTAAAGGAGGCATACATGGACCTGATTTATATAAAACTATTCAAACTAATTATTCTTCTGCACAACAGGTAGAATTAGCAGTTCTGACTTATTACAAAAAGTTACAGATAAACCACTAAATATTGTTTCAGATTCAGCTTACGTCGTAGGACTGTTTCCCACTACTGAAACTGCCCTTATTTCTACTACTCATAAAGTTATGACAACATTGTTACCCACATTACAACATCTAACACAGACCCGCACTGATCCCTTCTGTGTTACTCATATTAGGGCTGATTCTAATCTGCCCGGCCCTCTAGTGCAAGGAAATGATATTGCAGATAAACTTGCATGTGCAGTGTTTTCATCCCTGAAAAAATATCAGCATTCACATACTAATGCCAACAGATTACATGTACATTATAAAATTCCTCTTCATACTGCCCATGATATCATCAAATCTTTTCCTGTATGTACTCTGTTATATTGTAGATCTCACTTGTCTGGTGCTAATCCTGGATGTCTTTGTACTAATGAATTATAGCAAATGGATGTGACTCACATAACCTTTTTTTCCACAGCAACCATATTTACATGTTGTTATTGATACCTACTCTGAATTCATTTGGGCTGTTCCTCAATGCAATGAAAATGTTCGAGCTGTCATTGCCTCTCTTTTACAATGCTTTGCACTGAGATTCCAAGATGGCAGCTAGAGGGAGGAAGCAGAAAGCAAGCCTCCTATAGTGAAATCTTGGAGAGACGCCAGAGACACACTTTGCAGGCAAAATCACTGAGAAAAGGCATAACTTTGACCCCTCCACACCTCCAGCCTGTGCAGAGAATCTCCACTTCACGTTAAACGGAGAAACAAGGAGGGCCCCCAGGCTGCCAGTCACCGGCACCCAGACGGCTTGGGAAGACGCAGACCAGGTGAGCTTTGTGGTACTGCAGTACTCCCACAGACAAGCTTGGGCCAGAGCAGCATAGCCCCCTGGACAGACTGACCTCCACCCGGGGAAAAAAGAGAAACTGAGTAATAAGCAATAAAGACATACGGGAAACAGGGTGGGGTGCCCTGAGCGCTGAAGATTGGGGGAAGGGACCCCTTCCTGGGACTGTAAATAAACAAGCCGGGCAGGCCGGAGAGCCTCTGGCAGGAGTGGGGACAGGGCACGCGCCCAGCAACCAGGAGCGGGAAAGCTGGTGAGAGTGGCGGAGGGAGGAAAACTCCACAGGAGAGGAGGGAAGACCCACTTGCCACTTGAACTGTAAACAAACATGGTGGCTGGCAGGAGCAGCAGCACCGCCCAGTAATCAGGAGCAGGAAAGCTTGTGAAAGTGGTGGTGGGGGAAAACTGTACAGGAGAGGGGGGAAGACCCACCTCCCACATGAACTGTAAATACACACGCAGGCCTGACAACGCGGGTGCAGTGTCACATATGTATGACAATATATTTTGTATGACAACATACAAAATGAATGCCCTTACTTTTAAGAAGAAACGTTCTCATCCATATCATGTGAAAAGTTCAGTCTACTTGGGGACAAATAAAAGCATTATCAGCAAAAGGTGAAAATGTCTTACGATCCACTGGAAGCCCCATTACTCCAGAGAATCTTTTCTTGGCCATAGTTGCTATCCTTACCTGTGCATCTGCGGTGAGTGGACAAGTGTATTGCGCCTTTATACCCCATCCTCCTCTGTTGAGATTAGTGGAATGGTCTGAAAGGAGACCTATTGTTTTACTAATGATTCTTCTTCCCTCCTCCTTGGAAAAGTACTGGACCAAATCACCCTTCAGAGGAAGGGACTGCTATGAATCTATCCTTAGGACATGAAATTCTGCCTTCGTGTGTTGGTCATCCAGCTCCTTGTCTTCCTGTAAGCATTCAAACACGGTTTAACATATTGCCTCCTACAAAGGAAAGCTGTACTGGAATTGCACTATTTGAGACAATGTCGTTAAATTTTACAGAAATTAATACTACTAACATGGGAAAACCCAATCTCCCAATATGCGAGACTATATCTTATAAACACTAGAAATATTCCCCTCCTCATCAGAGCAATTGCCATGCCAGCACTGGAAAGTTACTTGTATCCACTCATAATTTCTCTTTTATTCATTGGGGCCCTCATGGACAATTTGTACATAACTGTCTTGAAGATTGGAATAACACAATTATATTAACAAAATTATATTAACAAAATTGTTTGGGAAACTAGTCCATTACATAGAGAACATCATATGAAAGAACTAATGGCATGGCATGATGGGGGAATGTCATCCCCAAGGCCCTGATTGCTAATAGAAAATATTACTTATCCAGAGCAACCTGATATCTGGAAATTGGCTGCTGCCTCTGCACCAATGACCTATTGGAAAGGAAACTTTTCTGGAAGCAAATACTCCTGGTTTGATTATAGCTTTGATTATAATGCATCCTTTTATATGCAAGCATGTGTCAGCTTACCATATGTCTTAGCTCTTGGAACTTTTAGTTTTAATTTTACTCTAACAGGTGTTGACTGCCTCAATAGCAAATTATAAAACTGTGTTAACAATTCTTTGTCTATTCATTGGTCCTCTCAAGCATTGTTTATATTAAGGCCAAGAAAAGATGTTTGGTTACCTGTAAATTTAACAAGAGAATGGCAACATTCTCCCTTGGAAGGTTTAATGAATAAAGTAGTGTCTGAACTATTAACATGATCAAAAAGATTTATTGAATGGGTAATTCTTGCTATAGTTGGTTTGATTGCTATTGCTGTATGGCTGCCATGCCAGGGGTAGTGTTACAGACTTCCATTCAAACACATGAGTTTGTTGCACAATGGCAAAATCAATCACATATGCTATGGACTATCCAATCTAAAATCAATGAGGAGATAGAAAGCAAAATAGGAGACTTACAACAGGCTGTACCATGGCTAGGGAATCAGATAGTTAGTTTACAACACCAACTATTTCTTTCTTGTGATTGGAATGTTACTGTGTATTGTGCTACTCCAGAAAAATATAATGCTTCCTGATATAGTTGGGAACAAATAAAATATCATTTATAAGATCTTAGAGGTAATATCACCTTAGATGTAGAAGAATTAAAAAGGGACATTTTTAACACATTCAAAAATAAATTGCCTGGTATTTCTTATGAAGGCATGGCAAAAAGAATTACAGACACTTTACAAGGTATGGATCCTATGTCTTGCTTCAAAGCATTATGCATAGTTTATTAGGAGCCAGCATTAACTTTATTGTTTGTCTTGTCATTTTTTGTGTAGGACAATCCTGTCTCCAATGACAATTAAAATCTTACAAAACTTCTGGAGCCACAGTCACACTGGGATTGCTACATTTAAAAAATAAAAAAGGGGGAATTGTCGGAGCCATCAGTGGGACCGTGCTTGTGTGATTTGGCATCTGGCCTTGTGAGAAAGGTCTAAGAAATGGAGGCAAAGGTCTAAGGACTAGCTTTCCAGATAAACAACATTGCTCAAGTTTCCCCAGATGGCTTCCTGTCCTTCAGATGTAAATAAGAAGGTTATGCTGACCGTCTGCTTCTCCTGCTTCTCTGTTCCCATTTTAAAAGAGACATAACAAAGAGTTAATTTTAACTGTGCTTCCTTGTACTAATGTAACCTGGACACATAATACTTGGCATGCTTTTTCTGACCAAATGCTCTCTGTGAAAAAACAGCTTATAAAAAACAAAACTATTGTTCTATTGTGCTATTGAGCACAACTCAATAGTCCCCTCATCTTTTTCGGCTCTGATCACACAGATCCTGCTGGGAAATGGCAACACTGAGCTCTGGCACTAAGGAGCCTCAGCAGACCCAAAAGTATCCCAAGAGGTTGTTGCCCTGCCAAGAAACAAGTTATCTTGAAAGTGGTGGCCACCACCAAAGGTCCTCAGCAGATTTCAGGGAGCACTGGCTCCTACCACCTTCAGTGGGATAACTCCAACATGAAACCATCTTGCGTTGTGAATCTTCCTTGTCAGAGTTAAAATATAACTACATTTAGTTTGCAGCTGGCATTGGAACACTTTTCTTTACATCTCTGAGTGTAGGAGAGCAATATGTTTTGGTAAACTGTCAAGAGTACAAGTCTAGCAAAGGACAGATGGGATCACTGTTGATGTAATCCTTGGTCACTTCGAAAGTAGAAGTTTTGTGGAATTTTTGAGCATCCTCACACCCCAGCTGTATAGACTACAAATGAAAAATAATCCAGGTGCTCTGTTCCAAATAGGAAGGTGGGGAAAAACTAATACTCCCCATGCTGTGCTGATTCATTTGTGAGAAACACGAGATAAGGACAAATGTTCAGTCTTTTCTTCATCAGATGGAAATGAAGACAGTAAAGAAAATCCATGGTGGCAGGTGACACTATAGAAGCTGGGGTGTGTGTCCAGCTTTTCTATGCAAAGTCACTGTGCAAGTGGTGAGGATGTCCTCATCTCTTAAGCCCAATGTCAGCAGCTGATCCTGGATGGATGGGTTAGTGGGAGCACTGAAGACTGCCCTGCCTGTGGGTTTGTCCATCGTGAGTGTCTATAGAGATACGGTATAGGCCCAGTGCAATTATACTTAGAGATATAGAAATACAACATATCTACTTCAAGTCTAAATACTTCAGTGCAGTAGAAAAGCAACCTCTCTGTCTTAGAGTGTCAGTTTTCTGGCTGAATGCATTAACATGTGCAATGTTTAGACCTGAGAATCTGGAACTGGAAACTCTTCCTTACTTTGGGGGCACTGTCTGTGTTGCACACTTTTAAGGTCATTTAAATGTTTTAAACTATTTTATATGTGGCCCCACTATCCTGCAGTGTAGAGTGAGGGATGTGTTATGTCCTGGCTCCCACTTTAAGGGAGGGGCTTGGTTGTGTGTGCAGTTTTAGCCTAGGATGTGTGATTTCTGTGCTTGGAGTGACTGCTGAGCAAATCCACTAGGAATTCTCCCTAGAAACAGCAAAGGACTTGTGGAAATTCCAAGGTCAGTTCTCTGAGTACAAATGAGGTAAGCAGCAGACAGAGCTTAGCATTTGGACTGCCATCCTCACCTAGTGGAGAAGAAGGTATATTTTCATCCTCAACATGGGAAAATTTCAGTGTCTATGAGGCTACCTGGGAGCATTGTGTTCCAGTGACCCCCAAAGTCCACTTTGCTGTCCACAGTTTCAGTTTCCTGAGCTGGCATGTCAGTACATGTTATGGAATATGGTAGAAAAGTAACAGCTGTTTGTTTTATTAGGGAACAAAGGAAGTCCACTCTGTGCTTTTCTTCATTTATGTGTTGTTTTCCTCACACTGTTGATACACATTATGGAGTCCCATAATTGTTAGTATCTCAGTTGCTCCTTTCTACCCTTCTTCCCAATCTTTCCTTCCCTCTTACACAGCAAGATAGTCAAAGAACAGGGCAGGGAGCATAGCACAAGTGTTCAATGTCCAGAACCACAAAAGAAAGGTGAGGAAGGAAAAGTAAAGCTCAAGGAGCCCACACCTTGCCCCAAATCACATCCTTATAGTGACGACTCTCTGTGATGTCCCAGTGTCAGCACATGTCCTGGGCACTGTGATTTGTGGGGGTTTTTTAGTACTGGGGATTGAACTCAGGGCCTCATGCATGCAAGGTAAACACTAAACTACTGGGTTATATCCCCAGCCTGTGATTTTTGCTTTTATGCAGTTTTCCTAACGTGACATCTACTAAGTAAGGGTTTATTTTTTCCCCCCACTAGTGGGAAGCATTTCAACTACCAGTTGAAATGCTTAGGGCCTCATGCTAGGTAGGCAGGTGCTCTACCACTTGAACCAGGCCTCCAGGTCCACTAGTCAGCTTTTAATATCACAGTGAGTGTCAGATGAGAGGTGTGAATATGATATTCTGGACCTATCCTAAAAATAAATCATTTTATTTCACTTGATTTATTTTTGCAGCACTGGGGATTGAGTTCAGGGCTTCACACTTGTGAGGCATGCACTTCACTAGAATGTGAGCCATGCCAGGAGCCAACCTGGCTTTCAGAGTTGGGAAAACTACCTCATGTAGTTTATGTTTGTCATTGTAATTATGCAAGTCAGAAATGAAGGAATGAGAAAGCCTAGGTGTGAATTTAAGTTGTGAATATAATTTATTCAGAAAAAAGATTTAATTCCTGGGTGACCAAATTTACCCCCAGTTAAATTACAATAGGAAATTTTTCTTTAAAAGCATTCAGTCTAGGGCTGGCAAAGTGGCTCAAGCACTAAGGACATCTGCCTAGCAAGAATGAAGTCCTGCACCAAACAGACCAGATCAAAATAGAACTACTCCATGACATATCATCATTAAAACAACAAGTTCAGAAACTAAGGAAAGAATATTGAAGGCTGTAAGAGAAAAAAAACAAGTAACATACAAAGGTAAACCCATCAAAATCACAGCAGACTTCTCAACAGAAACATTAAAAGCAAGAAGAGCGTGGGGTGAGATCTTCCGGGCACTGAATGAAAATAACTTCAACCCCAGGATACTCTACCCAGCAAAGCTATCATTCAAAATAGATGGAGCAATAAAAGTCTTCCATGATAAGCAGAAACTAAAACAATATGTGACCACAAAGCCACCATTACAAAAGATTCTGCAAGGGATCCTGCACACAGAAAGTGACACCCAACTTAACCATGAAAAGGCAGGCGGCACCAAACCACAGGATAAGAAAAAGCAAGACAGTAGAGAGTAACATCAAGTTAGGTACACACAATCAAACCTTCAAATAACTAAGACAACTAAATGGCAGGAATCACCACATACCTATCAGTACTAACACTTAATGTTAATGGACTTAATTCACCCATCAAAAGACACCATTTGACAAAATGGATTAAAAAAGAAGATCCAACAATTTGTTGCTTACAGGAGACTCATCTCACCGAAAGAAATAAGCATATGCTTAGGATGAAAGGCTGGAAGAAGATTTACCAAGCCAATGGCCCCCGAAAACAAGCAGGAGTAGCAATACTTATCTCTGACAAAGTAGACTTCAAACCTACATTGATCAAACGAGATAAAGAAGGACATTCCATACTAATAAAAGGGGAAATAGACCAAAAGGAAATAATAATCATCAATCTGTACGCACCCAATGTCAACACACCCAATTTCATCAAACATACCCTGAAAGACCTAAAAGCATACATAAACGCCAACACAGTGGTTGTGGGAGACTTTAACACTCCATTATCATCAATAGATAGGTCATCCAAACAAAAACTCAATAAAGAAATCCAAGATCTAAAATATGCAATAGATCAAGTGGACCTAGTAGATGTCTACAGAACATTTCATCCAAACTCTACACAATATACATTCTTCTCAGCAGCCCATGGAACCTTCTCCAAAATAGATCATATCCTAGGGCACAAAGCAAGCCTCAGCAAATATAAGAAAATAGAAATAATACCGTGCATACTATCTGACCACAATGCAGTAAAAGTAGAACTCAACAACAAAAGTAAAGACAAAAAACATGCAAACAGCTGGAAACTAAATAACTCATTACTTAATGAAGAGTGGATCATCGATGCAATAAAAGAGGAAATTAAAAAGTTCCTGGAAGTCAATGAAAATGAAAACACAACCTACCGGAACCTATGGGACACAGCTAAGGCAGTCTTGAGAGGAAAGTTTATAGCCATGAGTGCATATATTAAAAAGATTGAAAGATCCCAAATCAATGACCTAATGATACATCTCAAACTACTAGAAAAACAAGAACAAGCAAATCCCAAAACAAATAGAAGGAGAGAAATAATAAAAATAAGAGCTGAAATCAACAAAATAGAAACCAAAAAAACCATACAAAGAATTAATGAAACAAAAAGTTGGTTCTTTGAAAAAATAAACAAGATCGATAGACCCCTGGCAAACCTGACTAAAATGAGGAGAGAAAAAACCCAAATTAGTAGAATTAGGAATGCAAAAGGGGAGATAACAACAAACACCATGGAAGTCCAGGAAATCATCAGAGACTACTTTGAGAACCTATATTCAAATAAATTTGAAAATCTTAAAGAAATGGACAGATTTCTAGATACATATGATCATCCAAAACTGAACCAAGAGGAAATTAATCACCTGAATAGACCTATAACACAAAATGAAATTGAAGCAGCAATCAAGAGTCTCCCCAAAAAGAAAAGTCCAGGACCTGATGGATTCGCTGCTGAATTCTATCAGACCTTTAAAGAAGAACTGATACCAACCCTCCTTAAACTGTTCCATGAAATAGAAAGGGAAGGAAAACTGCCAAACACATTTTATGAAGCCAGTATTACACTTATCCCAAAACCAGGCAAAGACATCTCCAAAAAGGAGAACTATAGGCCAATCTCCTTAATGAACATTGATGCAAAAATCCTCAACAAAATAATGGCAAACCGAATTCAGCAACACATCAAAAAGATTATTCACCACGACCAAGTAGGCTTCATCCCAGGGATGCAGGGGTGGTTCAACATACGAAAATCAATAAACGTAATAAACCACATTAACAGAAGCAAAGACAAAAACCACTTGATCATCTCAATAGATGCAGAAAAAGCCTTTGATAAGATACAACATCATTTCATGATAAAAGCTCTAAGAAAACTAGGAATAGAAGGAAAGTACCTCAACATTATAAAAGCTATATATGACAAACCTACAGCCAGCATTATACTTAATGGAGAAAAATTAAAACCATTCCCTCTAAAATCAGGAACCAGACAAGGATGCCCACTATCTCCACTCCTATTCAACACAGTACTGGAATTCCTAGCCAGAGCAATTAGGCAAGAAGAAGGAATAAAAGGAATATAAATAGGTAAAGAAACTGTCAAAATATCCCTATTTGCAGACGACATGATCCTATACCTTAAAGACCCAAAAATCTCTACTCAGAAGCTTCTAGACATCATCAATAGCTATAGCAAGGTAGCAGGATATAAAATCAACATAGAAAAATCATTAGCTTTTCTATACACTAATAATGAACAAACTGAAAAAGAATATATGAAAACAATTCCATTTACAATAGCCTCAAAAAAAAATCAAATACTTAGGTGTAAACCTAACAAAAGATGTGAAAGACCTCTACAAGGAAAACTATACACTTCTGAAGAAAGAGATTGAGGAAGACTATAGAAAGTGGAGAGATCTCCCATGCTCATGGATTGGTAGAATCAACATAGTAAAAATGTCGATACTCCCAAAAGTAATCTACATGTTTAATGCAATTCCCATCAAAATTCCAATGACATTCATTAAAGAGATTGAAAAATCTACTGTTAAATTTATATGGAAACACAAGAGGCCACGAATAGCCAAGGCAATACTCAGTCAAAAGAACAATGCAGGAGGTATCACAATACCTGACTTCAAACTATATTACAAAGCAATAACAATAAAAACAGCATGGTACTCGCACAAAAACAGACATGAAGACAAGTGGAACAGAACAGAAGATCCAGATATGAAGCCACACAACTATGAGCAACTTATCTTTGACAAAGGAGCTAAAAATATACGATGGAGAAAAAGCAGCCTCTTCAACAAAAACTGCTGGGAAAACTGGTTAGCAGTCTGCAAAAAACTGAAACTAGATCCATGTATATCACCCTATACCAAGATTAACTCAAAATGGATCAAGGATCTTAATATCAGACCCCAAACTCTTAAGTTGATACAAGAAAGAGTAGGAAATACTCTGGAGTTAGTAGGTATAGGTAAGAACTTTCTCAATGAAACCCCAGCAGCACAGCAACTAAGAGACAGCATAGATAAATGGGACCTCATAAAACTAAAAAGCTTCTGTTCATCAAAAGAAATGGTCTCTAAACTGAAGAGAACACCCACAGAGTGGGAGAAAATATTTGCCAACTATACAGCAGACAAAGGACTGATAACCAGAATATACAGGGAACTTAAAAAACTAAATTCTCCCAAAACTAATGAACCAATAAAGAAATGGGCATGTGAACTAAACAGAACTTTCTCAAAAGAAAAAAGAAATTCAAATGGCCAGAAAACACATGAAAAAATGCTCACCATCTCTAGCAATAAAGGAAATGCAAATTAAAACCACACTAAGATTCCACCTCACCCCTGTTAGAATAGCCATCATCAGCAACACCACCAACAACAGGTGTTGGCGAGGATGCGGGGAAAAAGGAACCCTCTTACACTGTTGGTGGGAATGTAGACTAGTACAACCACTCTGGAAAAAAATTTGGAGGCTACTTAAAAAGCTGGACATTGATCTACCATTTGATCCAGGAATACCACTCTTGGGGATATACCCAAAAAACTGTGACACAGGTTACTCCAGAGGCACCTGCACACCCATGTTTATTGCGGCACTATTCACAATAGCCAAGTTATGGAAACAGCCAAGATGTCCCACCACTTATGAATGGATTAAGAAAATGTGGTATCTATACACAATGGAATTTTATGCAGCCATGAAGAAGAACGAAATGTTATCATTTGCTGGTAAATGGATGGAATTGGAGAACATCATTCTGAGTGAGGTTAGCCTGGCTCAAAAAACCAAAAATCATATGTTCTCCCTCATATGTGGACATTAGATCAAGGGCAAACACAACAAGGGGATTGGACTATGAGCACATGATAAAAGTGAGAGCACACAAGGGAGGGATGAGGATAGGTAAGACACCTAAAAAACTAGCTAGCATTTGTTGCCCTTAACGCAGAGAAACTAAAGCAGATACCTCAAAGCAACTGAGGCCAATAGGAAAAGGGGAACAGGTACTAGAGAAAAGGTTAGATCAAAAAGAATTAACCTAGAAGGTAACACCCACGCACAGGAAATCAATGTGAGTCAATGCCCTGTATAGCAGCTATCCTTATCTCAACCAGCAAAAACTCTTGTTCCTTCCTATTATTGCTTATACTCTCTCTACAACAAGATTAGAATAAAGGCAAAATAGTTTCTGCTGGGTATTGGGGAGGGGAGAGGGAGGGGGCGGAGTGGGTGGTAAGGGAGGGGGTTGGGGCAGTGGGGAGAAATGAACCAATCCTTGTATGCCCATATGAATAATAAAAGAAAAATGAAAAAAAAAAAAGAATGAAGTCCTGAGTTCAAACCCCATAAAAAAATCAGCCTAGGACCCCAGTGTCATGAAAAAAGAAATGTAGCCATTGTGGTGGCTCATGTCTGTAATCCTAGTTACTGAGGCAATGCTCAGGGAAGTCAGTTTTCAAGGCCATTCTGGGTACATTCTTCACAGGATCCCATCTCAGCAACAGCTGGGCACAGTGGCTTAGCTTTCGCCGGTCATCCCAGGTACATGGGAATCACTGATAGGAGGCTCATGGTCCAGGCCAGCTTGGACATGAACACGAGACCCTATGTGAAAAATACCCAATGCAAGAACAGCTGGAGGTGTGACTCAAGTGTTGGAGCACATGCCTAGCAAGCTTGAGGCTCTGAGTTCAAATCCTGTCCTGCAATTGTATTTACCAGAGTAGAATGGTAACAAAATTAGCATTAATCTCAGCTTTTCTGCCCATTTTCCGAGGTCTTCTTGAGTTGTGCATTCTTTTTTGGGGGGTGGAGTGGGACTGTGGTTTGCAAAACAGGCTCTTTATTGCTTGATCCACACCTTCATCCATTTTGCTGTGGTCATTTTGGCAATGGGGGTCTCAAGAATTGATTGCTGGACTGGTCTCAAATTGTGATCCTCCAGAAATCAACCTCCCAAGTAGCTAGGATTACAGCTGAGCCACTGGTGCCCTGTTGTGCAGTCGCTTTCTACCTTTTACATACCGTCTATGTAAGACCAGGGCAAAGGCCATGCAAAAGTGGTATGTAAAAATTTTCTAGACCCCACAATAAAAGTTAATTTCAATTCTTGGGAACACATGTAAGAAGGAAACAGGTGCACACAGAAGGGACAACAGGGGCATCGTGTGAACACCATGGAAAGAAAGCGGAGTACCTCGGGAGTTTTGAGAGCAGAAGGTCACTCTGTGAGCCTCTGTCATGGACAGTATTGCCTTAGAGATGGTGCAGACATATGGGCTTGTTTCCTGGGGACAGCCCATAATGCCTGTGATTCTAGCAGGACTGTTCTTATCAGCACCTCTGCTTGTCAGGGAAGTTTTTGAGCAATAACTGTCCATGGCTGTTATCCGTGCAGCGGTCTGGTCTCAGGTGGGCTGCAGTAGTTGCCAGCAACTGTGTTTCACGTAATTGAAGAAAGTCATGGAAAAAAGAGTGAATAAAAGAGCAGAGTTTTGCCTAAGCAGAGAGAGAGACTAGAAAAGGTCTGTGCATATGGGAAAGGTCTCAGGAAGGTTGAGCTCATGAGGCTCTGTGTCTAGTGCATTGTGTTTCCTGTTTGAAGGAAAGCTGGTTGTTTCTGGGCTATGGTCCACGCAGGGGACATATGGCATTGCCAGCCAGTGTGTTTCAGGGGCACACATGCACGCCCCTCTGCTTCCCAATGGCCAAGAGGTCTGGCATACTGGGTAGATTTTGTCCTCATGAATGGAATATTTTTGTTAACATAGGAATGGATGAGGTGTTGCTAGAATGTTCTATTTCTCTGGCAGAATTTGGGATTTGCACTCATGGTCTCACACTTATTAGGCAGGAACTGTACCACTTGAGCCTCTCCCCCAGTCTTCCTTTTCTGTTGGGTATTTTTGAGATAGATCTCCCGAAATATCTGCCCAAGCTGGCTTAGAATGGCAATCCTCCTGACATCTGCCTCCCAAGTAGGTAGAATTACAGGCACAAGCCACAGGGGCCCAGCCAGAGTGGCCTCCCTAAAACAGCAGCCCTCTCTTGCAGTGTCCTTCTCATGCATGGTCTCTTACCCCTCCACCATGCATCCTGCAGGAAAAAGGCCCAGCAGATTTGGGGGCCATGATCGTGGTCCACCCTCAAGAACCATAGGAGTAGCTGGACACCAGTGAGGGTGACTGGGAGGTTCACTACTTGAGGCCAGACTGAGCAAACAGATCCAGAGATCCCATATCCAAAATAAACAGAACAAAATGGACTGGAGTTGTGGCTCAAGTGGTGGTCTGCCTGTTTTGCAAGTGTGATGACCTCATTTCAAACCTTAGTTCCACTGAAAAAACAAAAGAACCATAAAAATTCAGTGTACAATTGTAGCTACTCAGGAGGCAGAAATCAGGAGGGTTGTGTTTCCAAGCTAGTAGTGGGCAAATAGTTCTCAAGACCCTATTTAAAAAAAAAAATCACAAAAAGTAGGCTGGCAGGGCAGCTCAAGCAGTAAGAGTGCCTGCATAGCAAGCATGAGGCTCTGAATTCAAGCCTCAGTACTGCCCCTGAAAAGCTAAATGTACATTATTAGAGGCTATGCCACACAATGTGATTCTCTGTTCTAAAAACAGAAAATGGACAGTCACATTGATGGTTGGATTAAGAAGGTTTTCATTCCAATGAAAGTTGTCCCAGAAAGCAGCCACCCTGGTGGTGGGAATCAGGGAGCAGCAGGTAGTCTAAAGAACAGTCACCCCTTGAGGAGGAATGATTAAGGAAATTTAAATCTCTGAAAGGAAGAGACTTTATATGTAACCAAATGTGGGGATTGAGCGCTCTACCTGGAACTACAAATCTGCATTTCAGCCCAACTCCAGCAGTGGGAACTTGGCATCAATCTTATGCAGTCTCAACCACTTCAGGTGGAACCTGGAGGTCAACAGAGCTGTACTCTTGAGACCATTGTGAGGACTGAACAGTGTGATTTGCAGACAATCTCCTACATGCAGGACTCATTGACTGAAGCATCTGTAATGGATGGTAATAGGGCACTGAGAGCAAAGGAGGCTCTGATGTCCTTACTAGATGGAAAGGTCTGGTCATCATTACACACTGAGAACCATGTCTGGAACAGGAGGAAGGACACAGGGATAAACTGAGTCACATCCTTTCTATGAGAATTTTTTGAGTTTGGCAGAGGAGCAGAGTGATGAGGATGGAATTTCAGAAAGAGGGATGTGTTAGGTGATGTCCAGAAGTGATAAGGGACAGGCATTCAAAATGGGGCATATGGACCTGGGTGGTGCAGAATCCTCAACGGAAAGGTTGAGTAGCAGCCAGGTGTGGGAGGTGAGTGAGGAGACCTGGTGCTGGTGAAACCCACGTCCATCCTTTGTGGAACAAGTGAGAGGAGCTGGGAAGGCAGCTGGAAAGTCCTGGACGGGGTTGGCAGTCACTTGAGTCAAATTTAGTCATACACACTGCAGGAAATCTTGTCAGACTCAGGGAGTGTCATTCTGTCTGCTGGTACTGACGTTTCTTTCCAGCTTGCAGACACTGCTATTTACCTACACTGTACTCCGTTCCTGAACCATGTCTACTCACTCTAATTACAGAATTTTCCTTATGTTCAAGTGCAAACTTCTCCTTGAAAATACCTGAAAAATGTGTGTCCTTGTCACCAGCTCCAGAAAGATTGAGAATGTTTTTAATTACTGCTTCACCACAGTATGGCTGTGTGCTTTCAAAAAACTGCTTAATCTCTCAGATTCACTTTTCTTCACCTCAAACACATGGGTAACAGACAAGTGCAGAGAGCTCATGCCTGTAATTCTATTTGGGAGGCTGAAATTGGGAGGATACAGGTTTGAGGCCAGCTCAGCAGTTCGTGAAGTCTCATCTCTAAAATAACCAGAGGAAAATGGACTGGAGGCCTGGCTCAATTGATAGAGCATCTGCATTCAAATGAAACACTAACTTCAAACCCCAGTCTGACCTCTCCAAAGTGTGGACAATAATATGTATACCTTTTATGTGAATATATAGTAATTTATCTTGATTTTTACAATATATGAAAAATTTATGACAATAGTGGGGTAAGCACACTGAATGTGACAACCTTCTCATGTTTATTATAAAATACATCCTTCTTCCACTCAAATATCTAACTACCCCTTTCAGAGGGTAAGTTACAACTGCCATGACACTTCCTTGCTATATGTACAGTGTCACATATTGTTAACAGGGGAGGTCCCATGTAGCAGTTTAGCTCACATGTTGAAATCAACCAACACTTGTCATTTGCATACTGTGATTCCTATAGCTATCCTATAATGAGCTCTGGTGCCAGACTGCACTGTCATTGAGCTCATTTGAAAATGAACCGCCTTCCCTTCTGTTTTCTTTTTGGTTTTTTGATGGTAGTTGTGTTTCAATTCTGTCGGACCCTCTGCCACTTAAGCCATGCCCCCAGACAATTTTAACTTTTTCAGTTAGGTTCTCACATTTTTATGCCTCCTTTGTAGCTGTGATAACAGGTGCACGCCACCACACGTGATTTGTAATTGACATGGGGTCTCACTATCACTTTGCCTCAGCTGACCTTGAATTGCAATCCTTTGATCTCCATGTAGTTGGAATTATAGGCATGTACTAGTGCATCGTGTTTGAGATTTTTCTTAATGGCTCAATTTTGAATGTGCATAATTACTCCCACATCCATGTGCTAATCCAATTCTGCCCACAGATAGATGCCACCTTCCTCAGCACAGAAAACAGATGGGATTCATCACACCAGGTCACACAGAAGAGATCATGATGGCTGGAGACCAAGGAAGAAGCAGAGGAGACAAACAGCTGATATAAACCAAACAACTACTGATGTGGGTATTTTTTCATAACATTTCTTTCAACACTCCTATGGAGGGCTTGAGGGTGTCTCTTAGTGGTACAGCACTTCACCAGCATGCAGCAGGTCCTGGATTAGATCCCTGGCATCACAAAGAGTCCTATCAAGATAGACAGTATTATCCCCAGCTGCTCTAGACCTTTTCCTCATCACCAAAGAGACCAACAGAGCTTTGAAGACAGAACCTTGTGTAGAAGCTTTCATTTAGGGCATCTTTCACCTCCTATTCCTGAGGTGGAACTGATGATTCCTGATGACTGGACTAAGAAATGGAGTGGTAAGTACAACTCTGGTGGCCATCAGGGTGACAATGTAAATACAATGGAACCTCTAGACTTGTGACAGATGATGAGGGTGAAACCACATCACACAACCACCAGAGAGAGATGGAGTACAAACATTGAAAATTTCTTCTGCCAGTGCCAAAGAGGGGATCCTCAAGATGGCAACCAGATTGAAGACTAATAGTGGACAAGGATGAATAAACATCATTTCAGATGTGGAACACACACAAGGATCACATGAGGTTACAGAGGCTGTTTGGTTATAACAGGAAAATTTCAAGGGGAGAAGGACTGGACCACAAAATGGGGGCTTCCCTAAGACTCCCAATGAGGTGGAAAGAAATTGTCACATTATCCCCATGGTTGAGCTACCAGTCTGGGTTCAGACCCCCAGCTGGGCACAGTCAGTCAGCAATGCTCCCTGCAATGCAGGGGTGACAGATGGCTACATAACAGTCACAGCCAATAACCGTGAGTAGGCTTAAGTGGGTTTAGCCCAATGTGAGAGAACACTTGCTCATCGCAGGCCACAATATGGTGGAGTGATAAGGACAGTAGGCCAACCAGCACACAAGAGGTGATAGGATCAGCCAGACAATCTCCAGGATGGAGAGGAACATAGCCAGGAGTCTGTGCTCAACCTAGAGGGCAGCCATCATGAACTGGTTCCCAGAAGTGTGCACAGGGACCAGCAGGTAGAGTGGGAAAAGGGGTGGTGGCAGCTGCCAATGAAATAGCCGAAGAGAAGGAGTCCTGCCCTGGGATCCAGGCTGACCAGGAATCCTGTTGCATTTGTAGCATCAGACCTGAACGAAGGCATGATGTGAATACACAGGCTTTCACACAGATGCAACCGCAATTTAAGAGCTCTGTGTTTTTGTTGTTTTTAAAGAGAGGAACAAGTTGAAACTCAGGGTTTCATGGTTGCAAACTAGGTACTCCACTGCTTGAGCTGTCTGCCAGTCAATTTTGATAATGGTTATTTAGGAAATTGTATCTTGAGAACTGTTTTCCCAAGTTGGCCTGGAACTTCTATTCTCCCAATCTTAAGCCTCTTAAGTAGCTAGGATTACTGGTGTGAGGAAGAGCCACACAGCTCAGTGGGTTTTTCTTAGGTGGTCATTGGTAATTACTACTGCAAAGTGATTCCTGAGACATGTACTAATTCTTTCATGACTGTCATGTCAGTCATTCCCTGCAGATTCATTTTGCATAGGGATCTGACACTCCAAGCGTCTAAAGTTGCTGTGCAGTGCTTAGGAGGCAGAGGCATCAGGATTGTGAGTTTGACACTTGCCTAGGCAAAGGTAATGAGACCCTTTCTCAAATGGAAATAAAAGGGCTAGGGGTAGCACAGGGTGTTGTGCTTGATTAGCAGCACAAGGTCTTGTGTTGTGTTTAATCACCAGTACAAGGAAAACATAGGAAATGGGAGGGAAGACGACTTACTAACATATTACACTCATGCACAATTGGGTAAACCTCAAGAGAACATCACATCAATAATTTTATATTTTGTGCAAATTTTTGTTGAGAGATGGTTAGCCCAGGCTGTCCTGGAACAAATGCTTATTCTACCTCAGCCTGTTCCCTGATGTGATTACAGATGAGCACTACCATGCCTGGATTAATTATATTTAAACCAAGAGCGAAAATTTGAAATAAATTAGGCCAGAGATATATTTTATAAGCAAACTATTGAGAAACACAACATATTGAAAACTTCTAAACATGTTGTTCAGGTTGTGCATTTTCTGGGAGTATTCTACATAAGTTACTTTGCATCAAACTCTTCACATCACTAATATTTGTAGGATTCCACTGCATGAGGAATTTTCACAGGACTTTGAAACTATCTCTCATCACTGAAAACTTCTTCTTCTTTTGCACATTCACAGATTTTGGTTCAGGGTGTGTCTTATATATGTGCCATCAGGAGAGTCTTGTAAAACTCTTCCAATCAAGGCTTCCTGACATAGTATTTTCCTGTGTATCTGGGAAGTGAAATGAGATGACTGTAGGCGTTTGCACATGTTAAATGATGTGAGTCCCGTTGCAATGCATTCTCATGATTGCTAGTAAGGTCATGATAGTTAACTGCTCCCTATACAAAAGTTAGGCATTCTCCCCTCCATGAGTAACTGCATGTTTCCTACGACAAGGACCTGCAATCCAGGTGCAGATTTCTCCACAGTGACTCTCTTCTGAGTGTTCAGAAGGTCTCTTGACTGCTTCATACCTGTGTGAAAAGGGAAACATATTACTAAGATTTAGAATATAATTTAACTTACTAGTTTTATTCCCTCTCTTAACAATTTTTAAACATGAATGAACTGAATGCTCTGCAGAATGGCCTAAGGACAGCCATTATTAAAAAACAATCTTATTCAGGTATGGAAATTGTGGTACAGAACCTGCCTGGCTATCATTAAGGCCTTTGTCCAATCTCTAATACTGCAAAAAAAAAGAAAGAAAGAAAAGAAAAGAAAAAGAAAGGGGCTTCTAAATACTGTATGGAAGGCAACTATTTTGCAAACAGTGAATGGCTGTGTCACATCTTCACATCTCTTTATTTTCAGTCTGTATGTTGCTTAGGCTGACCTCAAACACATAGCCCATGTCTATCAGCCTGGCGATGACCATAAATTACAGGTATATACCACCAATACTGATTCCCTATGTAATTTTCCAAAAATTATTAGCACGTATAAGTTCATTTAGGAGTTCCATTGTGATATTTATATACATGCATGTAGTGTAGTTTGGTCAAATTCACCCTGATGTGACTTTTTCTCCCTATGTCATTTCAATGTACAACATTATTCTTCATGCAAAATTCATGGGACTAAAAGCATTGTGTATTTTGAAATATTTGCAGATATAAAATAAGATATTTTGATGATATCCTAAACACAAAATTACATTCTTTTTGGCACTACTAGGGCCTTGAACTCAGGGACTTGTGCTTGGTGGGTGCTCTACCACTAGAGCCACTCGGCCACCTCCTTTCACAATGGTTATTTTTTGGGGGTGACATGGGATAATGGAAATCAGTGCTCTGAACTCGTGAGAAAAGGTGCTCAAGTGCAGTTGGCTATTTTGGAGATAATGGTCTCTCTTTCTGCTCACCAGCCTGGAGCACAATACTCCTATTTGTGCTTTCCTGCTTGGAACATGTACCCAGCTAAATTTTCTCTTTCCACAGTCCATACTGTGGAGCAGCACAGATGCCCACAAACCACTGGTCCTCTCATTGACTCATTAAAGGAACACTGTCACTCTTACCTACAGAAGCCAGGTTCTTCAAGGCTTCCTAATCACATCTCTGTAGAGATTCTTAAGTAAAGAATCCAGCAGGGCCTACTCCTCCATGGTGAGGTTCATGGCTATATCCTCACAGTGACCTATCTTCTGAGGTCACTGACTTCTAAAACATCCCAAAGATTTCAATTTCCAGGAGGAAGAATGGGACTCACAGCACTGGAAATCTACATTCAGTTCATAAGCAGTTCATATGATGTGGTACTCCTTATAAGGTCACTCCATGTCCTGGGTTGCCACACTCTTACCCTGCATCCACACTCACACCTTGTCTCACAGCAATTCTGACACTAGATTAGAACTCTGTGGTGAAGCAACAGTAGAACAGGATCACCCCAACTTCTATACACTGGGTCTGCAGCACCTCTCATGACAAAGTCCTACTATGTAGGGAGCACACAGGCATTAACAAAAGCCATCCTGTGACGACTTACTCAACAAATGCCTGAGAAAAAATTTTAACCTTTGTCAGTATATGGGAACTATTTTTCACTTTTAGGTAGTTTTCATTTTTATTATCATTCTTATGATTTTCTCACATCCCACACTTAAAAGTTGAGCAAATGATTTTAAGCTACACTACGACAATATTGGAAGATTATACCTGGTTGCTTACACACCAACCTTGATACTAAAAAAAAAAATCACAAAAAGAATAAAAACTAGAAAACAACAAAAAAGTCATGAATGATAATAGATGATGTGAATGTAGAAATATTACAGTTGTTATTAGGGAATGTCCAAAGACAATCATATAAGGGAAAGAGTGGGAAATGTTCTAGACAGAACTCAGTGTCACCAATATGCCACCATCACTGACATTTACACAACTGCTGATTCCAAAAATACATCTTTAATTAGCCTAGGGAAACCTACATTAACCAGTCGAGCATTGGTGGATCATTCCTCTAAACCTAGCTAAATGGGAGGCTGAGAGCAATTAGGCAAGAAGAAGGAATAAAAGGAATATAAATAGGTAAAGAAACTGTCAAAATATCCCTATTTGCAGACGACATGATCCTATACCTTAAAGACCCAAAAAACTCTACTCAGAAGCTTCTAGACATCATCAATAGCTATAGCAAGGTAGCAGGATATAAAATCAACATAGAAAAATCATTAGCATTTCTATACACTAACAATGAGCAAACGGAAAAAGAATGTATGAAAACAATTCCATTTCCAATTGCCTCAAACAAAATCAAATACCTAGGTGTAAACCTAACAAAAGATGTGAAAGACCTCTACAAGGAAAACTATACACTTCTGAAGAAAGAGATTGAGGAAGACTATAGAAAGTGGAGAGATCTCCCATGCTCATGGATTGGTAGAATCAACATAGTAAAAATGTCGATACTCCCCAAAGTAATCTACATGTTTAATGCAATTCCCATCAAAATTCCAATGACATTCATTAAAGAGATTGAAAATCTATTGTTAAATTTATATGGAAACACAAGAGGCCACGAATAGCCAAGGCAATACTCAGTCAAAAGAACAATGCAGGAGGTATCACAATACCTGACTTCAAACTATATTACAAAGCAATAACAATAAAAACAGCATGGTACTGGCACAAAAACAGACATGAAGACCAGTGGAACAGAATAGAGGATCCAGATACGAAGCCACACAACTATGAGCAACTTATCTTTGACAAAGGAGCTAAAAATATACGATGGAGAAATAGCAGCCTCTTCAACAAAAACTGCTGGGAAAACTGGTTAGCAGTCTGCAAAAAACTGAAACTAGATCCATGTATATCACCCTATACCAAGATTAACTCAAAATGGATCAAGGATCTTAATATTAGACCCCAAACTCTCAAGTTGATACAAGAAAGAGTAGGAAATACTCTGGAGTTAGTAGGTATAGGTAAGAACTTTCTCAATGAAACCCCAGCAGCACAGCAACTAAGAGACAGAATAGATAAATGGGACCTCATAAAGCTAAAAAGCTTCTGTTCATCAAAAGAAATGGTCTCTAAACTGAAGAGAATACCCACAGAGTGGGAGAAAATATTTGCCAACTATACAGCAGACAAAGGACTGATAACCAGAATATACAGGGAACTTAAAAAACTAAATTCTCCCAAAACTAATGAACCAATAAAGAAATGGGCATGTGAACTAAACAGAACTTTCTCAAAAGAAGAAATTCAAATGGCCAGAAAACACATGAAAAAATGCTCACCATCTCTAGCAATAAAGGAAATGCAAATTAAAACCACACTAAGATTCCACCTCACCCCTGTTAGAATAGCCATCATCAGCAACACCACCAACAACAGGTGTTGGCGAGGATGCAGGGAAAAAGGAACCCTCTTACACTGTTGGTGGGAATGTAGACTAGTACAACCACTCTGGAAAAAAATTTGGAGGCTACTTAAAAAGCTGGACATTGATCTACCATTTGATCCAGGAATACCACTCTTGGGGATATACCCAAAAGACTGTTACTCCAGAGGCACCTGCACATCCATGTTTATTGCGGCACTATTCACAATAGCCAAGTTATGGAAACAGCCAAGATGCCCCAGCACTGACGAATGGATTAAGAAAATGTGGTATCTATACACAATGGAATTTTATGCAGCCATGAAGAAGAACGAAATGTTATCATTCGCTGGTAAATGGATGGAACATCATTTACCATGATGTTGGAGAACATCATTCTGAGTGAGGTTAGCCTGGCCCAAAAGACCAAAAATTGTATGTTCTCCCTCATATGTGGACATTATATCAAGGGCAAACACAACAATGGGATTGGACTTTGAGCACATGATAAAAGCGAGAGCACACAAGGGAGGGGTGAGGATAGGTAAGACACCTAAAAAACTAGCTAGCATTTGTTGCCCTTAATGCAGAGAAACTAAAGCAGATACCTTAAAGCAACTGAGGCCAACAGGAAAAGGGGACCAGGAACTAGAGAAAAGGTTAGATCAAAAAGAATTAACCTAGAAGGTAACACCCACGCACAGGAAATCAATGTGAGTCAATGCCCTGTATAGCTATCCTTATCTCAACCAACAAAACCCCTTGTTCCTTCCTATTATTGCCTATACTCTCTCTACAACAAAATTAGAGATAAGGGCAAAATAGTTTCTGCTGGGTATTGAGGGGAGGGAGCGGGAGGGGGTGGAGTGGGTGGTAAGGGAGGGGGTGGGGGCAGGGGGGAGAAATGAACCAAGCCTTGTATGCACATATGAATAATAAAAGAAAAATGAAAAAAAAATGGGAGGCTGAGATTGGGAAGATGGAGGAACAAAGTCAGCCATACAACTACATGAAACAAAACTTGTGCACAGCAAAGGAAATGGTTGCCAAACTTGAGACACCCCACAGAATGGAAGAAACTCTTTGTCATGTATATATCTGACAAGGGATTAATAACCAGAATTTTCAGGTAGCTCCAAAAACTATACTCCCAGAGAATCCATGATTTGGCGAAGAAATGGGCAGTGAAGTGAACAGAAATTTTTCAAATGAAGAAATATAAATGGCCAAAAATATACATGAATAAATTGTCAACATCCCTGGACAAAAAGGAATTGCAAATCAAAACCAAATTAAGATTCCACCTCACTCCTGCTAGAATGGCTATCATCAAGAGGACAAATAAGAACAAATATTGGAGAGGCGGGAGAATAAAGAAACCCTCATACACTGTTGGTGGAAACTTAAATTAGTACAACTGCTATGGAAAGCAACATGGAGGATCCTAAAAGCTAAGACCCACTCATGATTCAACAACACCACTCCAAGGCATAACCTGAAGGAATGTAAGTCAGGTTACAATAAAGATACTTGCACAACCATGTTTATACCAGCACCATTCACAGCAGTCAAGAAATGGATACAGCACAGATGTCCTAAAACTGATGAATGCATTAAGAAAATGTGAAATTTATACACAATGGAATTTTATTTAGTTATAAAGAAAATCAAATTCTGTTGTACACAGGTAATGGATGGAACTGGAGATCATATCTATTAGTAAAGGGAACAATGCATTAAAATGTTAAAAAGAACCAGATATTGGTGACTCATGCCTATAATCTAGCTGTCAGGAGACAGAGATCAGGAGGATCATGGTTCAAAGCTGGACCAGGAAGTAGTTCAGGAAAACCTACCTTGAAAATAGCCAACACAAAAAATGCCTGCATTAAAATGTTAAAAAGAACCAGATATTGGTGACTCATGCCTATAATCTAGCTGTCAGGAGACAGAGATCAGGAGGATCATGGTTCAAAGCTGGACCAGGAAGTAGTTCAGGAAAACCTACCTTGAAAATAGCCAACACAAAAAATGCCTAGTGGAGTGGTTCAAGTGGTACAGTTCATGCCTACCAGTCATGAGGTCCTGAGTTCAAACCCCTTTACCACCAAGGAAAAATAAGAGTACTACACAAATAAATAAATAAGAAGCCAAGGATCAAACTTTAATGGGTACACATCACAAGGAACACTGTCACTGCAAAAAACAATAAAAATGAAACAAAAAAACCCTTGAAAATTGTCTGAAAAAAAAACTTCAATGAAGAAGAACAGTAAAACAAGGACCAGGATCTGATTTCTAGTTTATACAGATCTAACAGTATTTTAAAAAATTATAAAAGTGGACATTTTTCTAACACTACAACAAAATCACAGAATATAGAGAATCAAGAGGACATGGCTCATTAATATACCATCTTTGAGAAACCTCAGACACTGAGCTTCTAGACAAGGACTCAAAAGGAGTGTCTTAATGCTCAAATGAGTATAGACAGAATGAAAGAACAAAAGGAAATTAGGAAAAGGATTATGATTAAAACAACATCTAAAGATTAAAGAGGATCTGAGGATCACAAGACATTAAAGAGATGTGTAATCCATTATTTCTGTCAGAGCCCTCAGGATCCATCCTCTCTGCAAAAGCCCTCCCAGATACCCCCAGAGATGTGCCCTACTAATACCTTAGGCATCACTCAACCCACTCATGTTGACAACCAATGTGAACCACACAGTATGCTTCTCTTCAGCACAGAAGACCTGAAATGGAAAACCTACCCAACAACAGAGGTTTACTTAGCTCACAGCTGTGGAGGTTCAAGGGCACAGTACTGGCATCAGCTGGGCTCTGCTGAGGAACTGCATGGCAGACAGCACCATGGCAAGAGTGTGGGACAGAGAAAGCAGTCAGATGGCCTGACAGGAAGCCAGACTGGGGAGAAGGGCCAGTCTTGAGACCCCCTGTACTAGTTCTTGCCTGTGAAAAGTCACATCCCCTTTCAGCACCCCCCAACAGAGGCTCAAATTACCAACACCTGCACCCTTGGGGAAACACTGAAAACCCCATACAAATCATAGCAGCGCCTAAAGGCACACTTATTCAAGTAGAAGGAAGGATCCGTTAACATGAAAACAAACCACTTGAAATTATACAGTTGGAGAGAAATGTAAGTATAACAGTGAAAGCATGGATCACCTGCAAAACTGCCTTGCAAGAATTATTAAAAGAAGGAATCTTTACTCCCATTTCCTGCATGGGGAATAGGAAATGTTTCTTCCTTTTTTCTCACTTTCCCCCACTAATAAACTTTACTATTGCTCATATAACAACAACAACAAAAGAATTGTAAAAAAAATTCTCAGGCTGAGCTACACAGCAAGACCCTGTCTCCAATAACTGGGGAAATAAATGGGAAAAAAACAGTGAAAAAAGACAAACAACAGGACTGGGCATATCACTCACGTGATAGAGTGCCCACATAGCAAGCTTGAAAGCCTGAGTTAAAACACCTGTACTGCCAAACAAACGAGAGAAAAAAGAAGAAAAACAAAATCAACAAAATAAAGTAGAAAATAATTAGTTATGTTTTAGGTAACAATCCAATTATATCAACAATCACATTAAATGTGAAAAAGCCAAACATAACAATTAAAAGACAGTGACTCCAGCTTTCACACCTATAGGCACTCACCTGAATGATCCAAGTCAGCACACAAGAGACACCTGCATGCACACCCACACTGTGGTACTCACAGTTCACAACAGCCCAACTGTGGATTCATCAATGGATGAACAAACAGGAAAAATGTGGGGTATACACACAATAGAAGATTACACACCAAAATAAGGCATGAAAATCAGAAATGCTTTTCTCTGCCTCAATTAACCCAATTGTCAATACTTCTGACTGTCCCTCACAGGTTATGTCAACTACTACAAGTGACATTCTGTCCAGAACAACCACCTGCAGGCAAAAGCAAACAGCTGAAGATGTGGAGTCCTGTCAACAGCAGTGATTCACAAAGTCCCATGTCACAAGCTTTCTGTCCTGGGGAAGCACCAAGAGCAAGGAAATGCCTGCCTGTGAACTCAAGGAAAGTGCAATTTTTCAACCTAAAATAAGGACATACTTTGAAATTCCCACTTTCTGCCTCAAAGGCATCACCTTGATTGGTCAGCAGAAACAGATCTCGTGCTAACCACTTTCCCAAACTTTCTCTCCTCCCTCCAGGTCTCTGACTCTGATCATCCCCTGCCTGGGCTAGCATAGGAGTTGTCCTTTACTGTCACCCTCAGGACAGGTGACCTTAATGAAAGGATCCTATTCCAGGACATCATGCTGCCCCTCCATCGCCCTCCTCTCCCCCTTCTTTCTCCTGTTTGCTCCTCCCTAGAAAGCACAGCCCTGCTCAGCCTCACCCTTGAGACCCTGTAGACCTTGCACTTGGGGCTGTCCCGCCTCTGCAATAAGCTCAGGTCCTGCCACCATCTGCATTTCATTTGTAAATGCTGTCTACACGCAGGCCAAGGAAGTCACCAATTACATCTGAGGGACCCATGTCTCCCATTGTGCTCAACCATGAAACGTGCACCTGCATGGGGAGGCCATGCAGGAAGTCCCCAAAAGGAGGGATTTTGCGCCAGTTCTCAGAACCTGGTTCAGGACCAGGTTACAGCAGAGATACTGTTTCCAACATCAGGAAACTCCCTTCTGATGTTCACAGGGTCTCTTGACTACTTCACAACTGTGCAAAATGGGATGCGCATTAACCCATTATTATTTAACTAACGATTTATGTACCCTAATAGTTTTTGAACATGAATGGACTGAATGCTCTGCAGAATGACCTGAGGATGGTTATTATCAAAATGATGGTATTCAGGTCTTGGGGACAGAGCTCAAGAGGCATAGTGCCTGTCTAGCAAGCATGAAACCCTGGGTTCACTCCCCATTATCAGAAAAAGAAAAAAAGTTAGTCATATGGGGTTTCTTAATACTGTTTCCAAGGTCACTATTTTGCAAGAACTGGATCTCTCATTCACATCTGTTTGTTTACTTTTAAGATTGTTTCTGTGTGGCTCAGGCTGGCCTCAAACTTCTGAACCATGTGTGACAGCCTTATGACTACAAGGAATTACAGGTATGTGCCACCAACATTGATTCCATATGTCTTTTATGATTGGTTTTTATTTTATCTTTTTTTAAAAAAAAAATAACTGCATATAGGCACTTCAATGTGATATTTCTACACATGTATATAACACAGGTGATCAAATTCACCCTGTTTGTATTACTTTTACCCTGTATTTCATTTTTACTGTTCTTTAGCATTCTTCATGTAAAATCTTGGGACTAAAGAATTGTGTTTCTTGGAACATTTGTATATGCAAAATGTGATACCCTGAAGATACCATAAACACACAAAAAATTCACGTTTGTTTTAAACCACACTGGTGGTTGAACTCCAGGCCTTCTGCATGCTAGGCAGGCCCGCTTAACAGTTGAGCCATTCCAACAGCCTGTTTTGCATTGTGTGCTATTTTCCATGGGTGGGGGAACACAGAATCTGATTCCAGTAACCTATCAGAGTAGGTTACTCTTTACATAGGATCTACTTTTTTGCCCAAGCTGGCCTTGAACAAGGATCCCAATCTTGGTCTCCCAGGAAACTAGGATTACAGAGATGAGCCACAGCACCCAGCTTCAAAATTTACTGTTGTATCATACTTACATTAAACCCAAAGTACTTAAGGTAAATTTGTATGGCCATAATTTGTACTGCATGTAACATTTGTGTACACTGAACCAACAGGTGTCAAGGTGGCATGTTGTCACTGTTTTCAATATCAGAACAATTCAGGATTTGCATTATGCAATACTATATGTTCAAACTATGCATTTTTGTAGGAAATTTTCTCAGGTTCAATCAATTCGAAGTTGGACATTTTATATTGACTCACTCTTAAACATTCTTGTCATTGTAGAATTCTTCTAGCATACTGATTTGTTTTGTCAAAGGCAAATTATCTGTTTCTTCTCCAATTTTTGTTGTCACCTTCAGTGTTCTTATTTTTCTGGTTCTTCCCTAAAATGATGACACAGAAAAATTATTCATAATCTATCAAAAGATGTAAAGAATAGTTACACAGCATTTTTTAAAGAATAACAGTTTATTAGAACCTCAACAAAAGAAATGAAAGACCACTACAAGGAAATTGTAAACCACTGAAGAAAGAAATCAAAGAAGACATCAGAACATCAAAAGATCTCCCATGCTCACGGATCGGCAGAATGAATACGGCGTAAGTGGCTATACATAAAGGCAAGCTACATGCTCAATGCAATCCCCATCAAAATTCCAATGACATCAATCACAAAGAATGAAAACTCAACCCTAACGTTCATATGGAAGCACAAAAGACCTTGAAGGGTGAAGGTAATATTGAGCAGAGGCAAACACTGGAGGAGCATAACAATAACCAAATTCAAACTATAATACAGAGCCACAGCAAAAAAAAAAAAAAAAAACACAACCACACAGCATGGCAGTGGCACAAAAACAGACACAAAGACCAAGGGAACAGAACAGAAGACTAGATATAAACCCACAGCTACTCCCACCTAATTTTTGGCAAAGGCATCCAAAACATCAGATGGAGAAAAGACACTCCCTTCTACAAATGTTGTTGGAAAAACTGGGTATCAGCATGTAGAAAACTGAAACAAGATCCATGTCTTTCACCTTGTAGAAATATCAAGTCCAAGTGGATCAAGACACATAATATAACACATGAGTCTTTCAAATAGTGTAGAAAAGAGCAGGGAATACACTGAAACATACAGGCAAGGACTATAACATCCTAAATAGAACTCCAATGGCTCAGCAATAAAGAGAAATGAGAAATGGGAGTACAAGAAACTAAAAAACTCCTGTATGGCAAAGGAAATTTTCACCAGACTTGAGATGCAGCCCACTAAATGGGAGAAAATCTTTGCAATCTACACATCTGACAAGGGATAAATAACCAAAATTTTCAGGGAGGTCAAAAATGAAACTCCCAAAGAATCAATGACACAATGGAGAAATGGGCAATGACTTGAACAGAAGTTTTACAAAGGAAGGAGAAAAAATGTCCAAAAAGCACATAAAGAAATTCTCAACATCCCTGAACAAAAAGGAAATGTAAATCAAAACCACATTAAGATGCCACCTAACATTCCTGTTAGAATGGCTACCATCAAGAACACAAATAGCAACAAATATTGGAGAGGCTGTGGGTGAAAGGACCTCTCATACACCGCTAGTGGGAATGTAAATTAGAACACCACTATGGGAAAACTGTATGGGGGCTCTCCAAAAAACTAAAAATAGAACTACCATATGATCCAGCAATACCTCAAATAGACATATCCCAAAGGAATGTAAGTCAGGTTACAATAAAGAAACTTGCACACCCATATTCATGGCAACACTATTCACAACAGCCAAGATATAGACACAGTCCAGATTCCCTACAAATGATGAATGGGTTTAGAAAATATGGTATTTATATACAATGGAATTTTACTCAGCTATGAAGAAGAATGAAATTTTGTTGCTCAGAAGTAAATGGATGGAACTGGAGAAAAGTATGTGTTAATAAAATGAATGGTCCATATGGAAGTTACAAAGACCCAGGCACCAGTGACATCCCTACAACACTAGATACTCAGGAAACAGAGATCAGGAGGATTGTGGTAGACAGCCAGCCTGGATTGTTCAAGACACAACAAACAGAAAATGAACACAACAAAGGGCTGGTGGAGTGTCTCATCCACTCGTGCACCTGTGTGGCAAGTGTAAGGTGCTGAGTTCAAACCCCAGTTGCACCAATAAATGAATAAACTAAATAAATAAGAAGCCAAGGAAAAAACTTCAATGAGTACACAACATAAGGAATACTGTCACTACCCAAAATACCATAGAAAATTCTCTAAACAATGTAACAAGTTCAACCTTCAACAAAAGCCATCAAGAAAAACTAGGAGAATCTGATTTCTAGTTTATACAGTTAGAATATCCAAATGTCCTCTTTTATACAACAACAAAATCACAGAATGCAGAAAATGATGAAGACATGGCTCATTAATATACCATCTTTGAGAAATCTCAGACTCTGAGAGATTACACAAGAACTTTAAATCAAGTGTGTTAATGGTGAAATGGATATAGACAGAGTAAAACAACAAAAGAAAACTAGGAAAAGGATTTAAGAGTAAAATAATATCAAAAAGAATTGAAAAGGATCCAAGGAGATAATCAAAATTAAGGAGATAATCATCTCCATCAATTCAGTCAGAGCTCTTGGGACCCAATCCTCTCTGTAAATGCCTTCCTCATGCCCCAGAGGTGTGCCCTACAATTGCCCTGGGCTTTTCTCAACCCAGTCACGTTGACATCCTGTATGACTCACCTAGTACATTTCTCTCCAGCACATAAGACATGAAATGGGAACTTCCTAAAAAACATAGGTTTTTTTAGCTCACAGCTGTGAAGATCCAAGGGCACAGCACTGGCATAAACTGGGCTCTGCTGAGGACTGCATGGCAGACAGCACCATGGCAGCAGTGAGACTTAAGAAGTGATCACATGCTCTGACAGGAAGCCAGAGAGGGGAGAAGGGCCACTCTAGAGACCCCTCTCACTAGTCCCTGCCTCTGAGAGGCCCCACCCTCTTTCAGCACCTCCACATTGTGGCCCAAATTCCCAACACCCAAACCCTTGGGGACACACTCAAAACACATACAAACCATAGTAGTGTCTAAAGGCACACTTATGTAAGGTGAAAAAAAGGATCAGTTAACAGGAAAACAAACCATTTGAAATTATACAACTTGAAGAGAAAAATAACAATGAGATTGACATCATGGATCACCAGCAAAACTGCCTTGTAAGAACTGCTAAAAGGAGTCTTAGCTGGGGGCTGGTGGCTCATGCCTGTAATCCAAGTTACTCAGGAGGCAGAGATCAGGATGATTGCAATTCCAAGCCAGTCCCGGCAAATAGTCTGAGAAACTATACATTGAAAACACACAGTACAAATAGGGGCTGAGAGGTAGAGCACCTGCCTAGGAAGAGTTGAAGCCCTGAATTAAAGCTCCAGTACTGCAAAAACAAAGAACAACAACAATAAACAAAGTCTTTACTCCCATTTCTCTCCTGAGAAACAGGAAATGTTTCTCCATTTTATCTCATTTTCCTCAGTTTTATACTATTAGACTAAATTCCCTTCCTAATAAACTACACACTTTTTACCACTGCATATTTTATGACAACAACAATAAAAATAATTGTTTAAAAAGTTCTTTATTAGGGGCTGGTGGAGAGGCTCAAGTGGTAAGAGGGCCTGCCTTACAAACATGAGGCCCTGAGTTCAAACGCTAGTACTGCCAAAAAAGTTCTTTATTGAAAGGAAAATTTTACACAGTGGGAACTGGGATTACATAAAAGAAATATCATTAAACTATGACTGGTGACACAAACTTATAATCCCAGCAATAGGGAGGAAGGATCACTCATTCAAGGCCAGGCTGAGCTAAATAGCAAGACAGTGTCTCTTTAAATCTGGGAAAATAAATGGAAAAAAAACCCAAAAGAAGAGGACCGGACATGTGGCTCAAGTGGGAAGAGCACCTGCCTAGCAAGCACGAGGCGTTGAATTCAAATCTCTGTACTACCGATCTAAAAAAAAAAAAAAACTAATAAAGAACAAAACAACAAAAAAGAAACTAGAAAACAATTAGGAATGTCAGTTATTAAACCAATTATATCAATAATCTCCTTAAATGTGAATAATCTAAACACAGTAATTAAAAGATAGTGAATCCAGCTATCACACCCCTACTGTCTCACATGAAGGAATATAAGTCAGTACACAAGACACACCTGCATGCACACCACACTGTGATGCTCACAATTCACAACAGCCCAACTGTGGAATGAAACTAGGTCCCATAATGGATGAATGGATAAGGAAAACGTGGCTTGTAGACACAACAGAATATTAATCACCATAAACAAGGGAAACATGTCACTTGCAGGCAAATGGACAGAAAAGGAGATCATGATGTTAAGCAAAATAAACCAGACCCAGGAAGACAAATATTGCAGTTTTTTTCTCATATAGACTAGAAGGGGAGAGATGACAGGAAAGTGGAATGGAGACAATCAGGACAAAGAAAGCGGATGGGGGAGGGGAAAGGGTATGATGAATATGATCAAAGTATGTTAAATGCATGTTGAAAAGTCACAAAAGAAAAAAAAAGAGAAATACACAAAGAAATCCAATATTCTGGATAGTCACTTAAAAAATAGCACGAGTCGCCCATATTCTGTGTGGGGAAGAGGAAGTATTCCTTCCTTTAGTCCCCCTTCAGTTCACTCTACTTTAGCTTGTTATATAAGTCCTTGCTAAAATTAAAAAGAAAATAGGACAGAATTTATTAAAAAAAAAGAACTACCAGGTGCTGGTCCAGGCTGAAGTGGCTCATGCCTGCAATCCTAGCTACTTGGGAGGCTGAGATCCAGAGGATCTTTGTTCCAGGCCAGCACAAGAAAATAGATTGCAAAACTCCACCTCCAAAATAACCAGAGCAAAATGGGTTGGAGGTGTGACAAAGTGGTAGAATGCCCGATTTGCAAGTGTGAAGTGCTGAGTGAAAACCCCTGTTCCACCAAAAAAGAAACAAAAAACAACAAAAAACCCCATGTGTTTGAATGATCACAAACACCACTGACATTTCCTATTACATTAATCCATGATAAAACCACGAATTTTCCCATTGTGTGAAAAATCCATTTTTTTGGCCCTTGGAGACAAAAGAATTATATTACAAAAACAGGAAAAAATAACCTTCAAACCAGCCAAATCGTGCAAGGTGTGGGATGTGTAAATGTAAGTATGGCTGAGGAGACAGCATCCAGCCAGCAGCCGTGTGCAGCGCACAGGCAAAGAACCAGGGAGACAGCTTCTCTGCAGTGTTCATGGCACAGGAACCTCACTATTGACTCCTTGAAAATCTGAAGGAGGCAATGCAAACCAACTGTACTTTGTGATAACTATAGGGGAAAGCTAGAAAGAGCATCAGGAATTAGGAGTGATGATGGAAGAGAGAACTTCCTAAATGTCACATGGTTCCTGAAGTCTGTTTCCTTTGAGGTCATTGCTTAAATATTGTTTTGAAGTATTGGTTTTAAAATATTGCACATATTTAAAGTGTATACATTGTTAATAAGATAACAAAGGGGTTATTCTAAGACTATGTGTGTGTAAGGATTCTGCAAGTATTCTATACTGAAATATTAAAATGTTTTAATCTCTGAAAAAAGAAAAAAGAACTAGGAAGATGGTCACCTCTGGGTATGGAGGAAGATGAGACCAGGGATCCCAGTAGTAATGATGGTTTCAATACTGACCTGGATGGTGACTCCATGGCTGCTTATATTCTTACTTAACCTTGGTATGAAAAAATTTCAAGAATTCTCTTTGCCTCTCCAGGCCTCATCAGTCTATCCAATAAGGTTCCAACCAAGAAGAGCCTAGAGGAAATAACACCACTAATATTCTCTACCAAGGTCCCTATCATGCTGTAGGGTGGACACTCATATAAGTAGGTCTGTCAGACGCATCACGGCCCACAGCCCATCTGCACTGCACCCCATTGCCTGAGCCCTGACCCCTTTCCTCTTGGGTGTCTGTGCAACATAAGCACCTGCTGTATCATCAGCATCGATAAAGGGTGAGATCATGAGGCCCAGCACTATCGTGTTAGCCAAGTGTCTCTCCCTCTCTCAGTCCTCTCCAGGTTCCTGCTGAGAAGAGCAAACACGCAGTGAACACACATGAGGCAAATTGTGTTTCCCTACAAATCCAGATCGGGGGCAGTTTAGATCTAATTGGGACATAGAAAACAGGGATAGTAATTGATAGTATCTATTCTTATATGTGATCAGAATAAATATTAACAATATGGGCTGGAGAAAAAAAGTTATTGAGTTTTGTTTGTTGACTTACCCTGTTGCTTGGCCAATAGTTTTACCTGATCTCAAGAGTTTTCTGGTAGCAACTTTAGTGCCTTTTACAATCAAATCATCTGTAAACAGCAATGATTTGACTTCTTTTCTTATTTGTGCCCCTTGTATTTCTTTCTTATTGCTTCCTAAGCAATTTTTTTTTCATGATACTGGGGCCACAGACTGATTTTTTTGGCAGTATTGGGTTTGAACTCAGGGGTTCATGCTGCTGGGCAGGTGCTCTTACTGCTTGAGCTACTTTACCAGCCCTCAGCTGAATATTTTTAAAGAAAGTTTTGGCTGTTGTAATTGAATTGGAGATTAGCTTGATAACACAGGAATTTATGTTGCTCTGAATAAATAAAATTTTCAACTTAAATTCATAATCCCACATAGGTTTTCTCATTATTTCATGTTGACTTGCATAATGAAAAAGGCAAATATAAATTGTGCATAAAAACATGACGTAGTTTTCCCAAAAACCAGGTTGGCTAGTAGAATGGCTCACGTAGTGAAGCACCTGCCTTGCAAGTATGAGGCCCTGAATTCAATCCCCAGCACTGTGAAAAATCAATCACTAAATAAAATAAAAGCAAGGTATTTGTAGCATATCCCCAGAATATCATATTTATTAACTATCATCTTACACTGATTGTGATATTAAAAAAGTGATTAATAGAGCCAGAGGCCTGGCTCAAGAAGTAGAGCACCTGCCTAGCAAGCACAAAGCCCTGAGGTGCTCAGTCCCCAGTACCCCCACAAAAAAGTCCTGAGTAATAGTTGTCACAATAGAAAAGGTGCACAAAAATATAAGTCACAGTGCACAGGACACGTGCTGACTTTGGGACATCACAGAGAGTCATCACTATGAGGATGTGATTTGGGTAAAGTGTGGGCTCTTTGAGTTTGACTTTTCCTTCCTTTCCTCTCCCTCTCCTTCCTTTTGTGGTACTGGGGATTGAACACTTGTGTTACACCCTCAGCCCTCTCCTTGACTACCTTGCTGTAAGGGGGAGGAAAAACTGGGGGGAAGCATAGAAAGGAGCAACTGAAATATCAACCATTATGAGACCCCATGTCTATCAACAGTGTGAAGAAAACATAACACATAAATGAAGAAATGGACAGAGTTCCTTTGTCACCTAGTAAAACTGAGAGCTGCTTCTTTTCTACCATGCCCCATAACGTGAGCTGACACTCAAGCTCATGAAACTGACACCAATGGACAGCAAAGTGGACGTTGTGGATCATGAATCATAATGCACTGAGCTATCATTACAGACCCTGAAATTACCCCGTTGAGAGGGACAATATACTTCCTTCTCTAAAGTGAGGATGGCACTCAAATGCTAAGCTGTCTGCTGCTCACCTCCATTTGTACTCAGATAAGTGACCTTGGAGCATCCAGAAATCCTTTGATGTTTCCAGGGGAGAATTCCCAGTGGACTTGCTCAGCAGTCACTCCACCCACAGAAATCACCCATCCCGGGCTAACACTGCACACACGACCAAAACCCTCCCTGAAACTGGGAGTCAGTGCACGTTGCATCACTCACACGGTACATAGCAGAATACTGTGGCCATTTATAAAGGAATCAGGAATAAAAACTTGAATGATGTTAAAGGAGTGCAACACAGATATGACTTCCAAAGTAAGAAAGTTTCCAGTTCCAGATTCTCATGTCTGAACTCATGTCTGAATGGCTGAAGCATTCAGCCACTGAGAACTGATGCACTGAGACACCGAACATGCTAATAGCAACTGATTTTCTACTACAGTGAAGTATTTAGACTTAAGGTAGACGTGTTATATTTCCATGTCTCTACGTTTAATCGCACTGGGCCTATACTGTATCTGTATAGACACTCATGATGGACAAAGCCACAGGCAGGGCAGTCTGCAGTGCAACCACTGTCCCCATCCACACAGAAGCAGCTGCAGACATAGGGCTGTAGAGGTATTGGATATGGCCACAGCAATGATGAGTGAGGACATTGTCACCACTTGCACAGTGACTTTCCATAGAGAAGGTGTGCACACACCCCAGCGTGTATAGCATCGCCTCCCACACAGACTTTCTTTACTGCCTTCACTTCCATCTGACGATGACTGAGCATTTGTCCTCACTTCGTGTTTCTCACAAATGAATAAGCACAGCATGGGAAGAATATTTTTTCTCATGCCTCTGTTTGGGGCAAAACACCTGCAGTATTTGTCATTTGTAGTCTACACAGATGGTGTGTAAGGATGCTCTAAAGTTACACAAAAGTTCTACTTTCCAAGTGAGCAAGGATTGCATCAACAGTGATCTTGTCTCTGTCCCTTTCGAGGCTTGCACTCTGACAGTTTACCTAAACACACTGCTCTCCTACATCAGAGATTGAAAGAGAAGTGTCCCATCACCAGCTGTGTAACTGAATGAAGTTCTATATTTTAACTGAGATAAATCAATTCACAAAGCACACAGTTTTCCCAGTTAAGATGATAGAGGCCAGTGACCCCTGGTACATCATGGAGATCCTTGGTGTGACCACCTTGCTCAAGAAGGCTTGGGTCTGGACTGTGTCCCAGCCTCTCAGGAGAGTTTATCTTTTGAGGCTCCTTAGTGTCACAGTTCAGGATTCAGGCAACTGGTGGCAGCAGAGAAAAGGACCTCTAGATGGACTCTTCCTGGGAAGCTTTGCTAATGTGCACGGCTAAGCAATGTTCTTCATTGACATATCTATTCACAGTCGTGACATCACCTCACAGGCCAAAACAGATACAAGCACTGGAGTCAGCCTCACACTCACAGCAAGGCTGTCTTATGAATATGATAAAAACGATCTTTCCTATCAAAGTATTTGCTACCCTCTTAAGATTACTTAAATATTCCTCAGGTTACCATCTTAGGTGACTTGCATGTTTAAAGGGTCCTTGCTTCCTGTACAACTCCCTTGCCTGCCATTCTGCATGCCCTAACCCATCCCCCAAGCCTGTGAGCTTATCAGGAAAGACTGTGAACCTCTGACCTGGACAAATCCCAGGTGAGGGGCAGATACATCTGCGTCATGGATGTAAGGAGTCACTGTCAGCCATTTTGTGCTTGTGTATTTCCTTGGCTGGAGTGAGCACATGCTTGCACCCTCTTGATCAAGAGAAAATTGCCTTGTCAAGATTTTCTGTCTCTCGTGTGTCTGTTTTAGGCACCGGAGGGTTATTACTTACAACAATTTGGGGTTTCATCCAGGATAGTACATTCCATCTGAGAAGAGGGCCCCAGCCCTTCCCTGGGGAGTGGAGTCCTGCTGCCTGATTGCAGCAGCTCTGAGGTTTGGCCGAGGATGACAACTTTCCGGATCTGCAAATGAACTTAGTCTGCAGAATTTCTTGACAATGCTCTGAAGACAGGAACCTTGGTGACCACCTGAGTTTTGTGCACAAACCAAGACAAGAAACATCACGGGGGTGACCAAGTAATATCTTGGTGGTCGGGATATTGGGGCTGTGTGATGTGTGAATAAGATGTGTTGGGTGACACACAGGGAAAGTGAAGTCCTGATCCATAGTTCTGAGGTGACCTCATACTGTTTAAGGTGGATTATATTTTTAAATCTAAACCAGGTCAGAAGTTTATACTGACCTTTAGGCTACCAAAAGGAGCCTCAAGCTCCCACGAAGGACATGGGTGGAGACCGACAAAGCAAAACAGTATCCGAGTACAAGAAACCTCTAATACAAAGGGGTGAGGGGGTGTTGAGCTCCTGATAGACAGAGCACAGTCAACCAGAAGGGAAAAATGGGAAATAAAGGCAGCAAAATGGGGACTGGAAAACAAAAGCCCAGCATAAGATACCCCCTGGGAGTCTCCTTGGGAAGATGTACTATAGGGAAAAAGAAACAAAGAATGGTTAAATACTGTTGGTTTATCTAGACCCAAGAACCGATTTTAAAGCCTTTGGGTTTTTGGCCAAAATTTGGGTCTGACGAGGACTGGGTCTGTCAACTATTAATTAATTGAGCATGTTAATGACAAGAGCTGTCACTCAAGAGGAGATGGAATATGCCCTCTGTTGGAGACAGAGTCCTGTAGTCCTCGTTCCACTTAAAGAAGAGAAAAAAAGACAAAAAGAAAAAAAAAAACCCAAATCCCTTCTAACTGGGATTTACTCTCCTCCCTCTCCCTCCCAACCCTTCCACCTCCACCCCCTTCCAACTCCCTGCCCCACCACTCCTTCCCAGATACCCGTTCCTTCCACGACTGCAAAAGGAGCTAGGGCAATGCTGTCCCAACACTGAGAATCTACTTTTCCTCAGTCCCAAGGGGAAAGACCACACTCCCTCTTTCCTCTCAGGGAGCTCCCCCTTGGAGGGGGTGAAATTGGGTTTGTAAATGCCCCTATTACCAGCTCTGAAGTCTGAAACTTTAAAAAGGTGTTGCAACCCCTTCTTGAGGATCCCTTTGGGGTTTCAGAATAGGTCAATCAATTTTTTGAACCACATATATATACTTGGGCTGAGTTAATATATATTTTACTAATTCTCTTCTTGAGGGAGGAAAGAGCCATGATCCGTAGAGTGGTAATGGCTATCTGGGAATGGGAACATCCCCCGGGATAGAACATCCTGGTGGCTGATGTTAACTTTCCTAACCAAGACCCCAATGGGATAACAACACCCCAGGACACTGAGAAAATATGAGGGATTTAAGACATTTAATAATAAGGAGAATCTGGGAATCAGTGCCATGGTCACAAAAACTCTCTAAAGTCTTTAATGTCCAACAAGGCAAGGATGAGGGACTGACTGAGTTCATGAGCCACCTCAAGGACCAGATGTGAAAGTATGCTGGGCTAGACTTAGAAGACCATTTAGGACAGGGAATGTTAAAGTTTTACTTTGTTACAATCAGCTGGCCAGATATAGCAAGAAAATTACAAAAACTAGAAAACTGGAAAAATAGATCTATAGAGGAATTATTAGGAGATGCACAAAAGATATATGTAAGAACAAAGGGAGACAAACAAAAACAAAAGCAAAGATAATGTTATCAATGATCCAGCAGGTTAACGGGGAAAGGCCAAACCAATATCCTATTGGACCTCAACCGGCCCGGCCTCCCTCATGGGGTCTAAGAGACCAGAAAGTCAGAAGATGAAACAAAGAGGAGAAAATAAGTGCTTTATGTGTGGGGAGACTGGACACTTTAAGAGAGAATGTCCAGAATGGGAAAGAGTGTAGGGAAACTGTTCCCTTAATGACCTTTGATGAATGGTAGGGGGCCAGGGGCTCTTTTACCTTGAAGGGTTCCACTCAAACCCCTTGATAAATTTAGAATTGGGACCACAACATGAAGTTGTCTCCTTCCTGACTCAGATGGTTCCAGATCCTCCCTCTGTTTTCTGCCCAGAGGCTGAATCTAGTCCCCAGAGAGGATAGTAAATTCTGGGGTAAAGGGAGAAACCTTTTCAGTTAAAATATTACAAGAAACAGATGTTTATTTCCAAGACAGGACCACTAAGATAGAATTCCTCCTAGTGCCTGAGGCAGGTACCAACCTATTTGGAAGAGATCTAATGACCCAGTTAGGACTCGGTTTACATGTAAAAAGGGATAAAATACAAGCATCCCTAAATCTGCTTACTCCGTGGGCCAAAAAACAAATTAAGCCAATAGTCTGGGCTACAGATGGGAATTGGGGCGGCTTCCAGGTTACAACTATCAAAGTTCAATTGAAGAGTGGGGAGGTTGTTAGAAGAAAACAATACCGCATTTCCATGGAGGGGAGGATAGGTTTGAAGCCAGTTATTGAGGGATGGATATGAGATGGGCTCCTTGAACCTTGTACATCTCCCTTCAATACCTCAATCCTCCCAGTCAAAAAGATGGACAGGTCCTACCAGTTAGTTCAGACCTTAGAGCCATCAATCAAATAGTCCAAGCTAAACACCCAGTAGTCCCAAATCCCTACACTCTTCTCAGCAAAATTCCATATAACCATGAGTGGTTTAGTGAATAGACTTAAAACATGCATTTTGGGCCTGCCCATTAGATGTGAACAGTTGGGACATATTTGCCTTTTAATGGGAGGACCCCCCCCCCCCACTCAGGATGCAAGCAACAGTTACAGGTGGACTGTCTTTCCCTAGGGATTTACTGACTCCCCTCACCTCTTTGGCCAGATTTTAGAACATGTCTTAGAAAAGTTCATAGTAGATCCCCACATGTGCCTCCTCCAATATGTTGATGATTTACTTCTGTCAGGGGATAAGCAGGAAGAAGTGATCAACACCACCATCAGCTTTATAAATTTCCTGGGAAGCAGGGACTTTTTATTTCAAAGAATAACTTACAGTTTGCTGAGGCTGAAGTAAAATATCTGGGACATTTGATCAGTAAGGGCCAATGAAGGATTGGTCCAGAAAGAATAGAAGGAATCACTGGTCTCCCTCTCCCAGGAACAAAACAGGAATTGAGAAAGTTCCTTGACTTAGTGGGATATTGCCATTTGTGGATAGACTCATATGCCCTTAAAACTAAATCTTTATATCTCAAATTGACCCAAGAGGGACCAGACCTCCTCCTTTGGACCCCCGAGGAGATAGATCAAGTAGATTACCTAAAACAAGCCCTTATCACAGCTCCGGTGCTAGCCTTGCCCTCTCTTGAAAAGCCTTTTCACCTCTTTGTGAATGTAAACAAGGGAGTTGCCATTGGGGTGTTAACCCAAAAACATGGCGGTCAATGTCAACCTGTGGCCTTCTTATCTAGGTTCCTGGATCCTGTCACCTGAGGTTGGCCTGAGTGCATTCAGGCAGTAGCAGCTACAGCCCTTCTAACAGAAGCAGAAAAATAACCTTAGGGGTAGACCTAATTATTAGCACTCCCTATCAAGTTAGAACAACCTTAAACCAGAAGGTGGGCAGATGGCTGAAGGATTCCAGGGTCCTAAATTATGAGGCTATCTTGCTACAAAAGGATGACCTGACACTAACTACTGATGAGGCCCTAAATGCAGCCACTTTCTTGGCAGGAAAGCAGGAGGGAAGAGCCCCCAAACATAAATGTTTAGATATTGTTGCATATTAAACAAAGGTGAGGCCAGACCTCGGGGAAACTCCTTTCCAGATGGGCTTCCATTTTTCTGTGGATGGATCCTCTCATGTAATAGAGGGAAAAAGGTATAATGCATATTCTATAGATGGGAAGGCCATGACTATAATAGAATCAGGCCTACTCCCTAACAATTGGTCAGCAGACTTGTGAATTGTTTGCCCTAAATCAGGCCTTAAAACACTTAAAAGAGAAAGAAGGTACCATATACACCAATTCAAAATATTCATTTGGTGTGGTCCACACCTTTGGAAAAATCTGGATGGAACAGAGCTTAATCAATAGGAAGGGACAAGATTTGGTACATGGGGAATTAATTCAACAAATATTAGCCTAAAACTACCTGAAGAAATAGCCATAGTCCATGTGCCAGGTCACCAAAAGGGGGTAAACTTTTGACGCTTGGGGAAATACTTTTGCAGAACAAACAGCAAAACAGGCTGCTCTCACTTCTGAGGCCCCAGACTTTTGTCTCATTCCTCATCTCCCTGCTTCTCATGTCACCCCTATCTTTACCCCCTCTGAGGAAGGACAACTAAAAAAACTTGGGTCAGTCAGGACTGAACAGGGAAAATGGGTTCTCCCCAATGGGAGGGAAATGATCTCAAAGCCCCTAATGAGAGAACTCCTTACCTATCTCCATCAGAGGATCCACTGGGGACCCCAAGCCATGTGTGATGCAGTTTTGCAAGTCTGGGTGTATAGGATCTATACATTAGCCAAGCAAGTATCAGAAGATTGTCTTACTTGTCAAAAGATTAACAAGCAAGCTCTGAAACAGAGACCAGCTGGGGGTAGAAACCCCAGGTTGTGACCCTTCCAAAGCATTCAGGTAGATTACACTGAGATGCCCAATATAGGTTGTCTTAAATACCTCTTGGTTATTGTAGACCATCTCACTCACTGGGTCGAGGCCATTCCTCTCCCAGGGGCCACTGCTACAAATGTAATTAGGTTATTACTAGAAAACATAATCCCAAGGTTTGAGGTTATAGAAAATATAGACTCAGTCAATGGGAGTCATTTCACCATCAACATCCTTAAGGGACTTATGAAGGCTCTAGAGGTTAAATGGGAATATCATACTCCCTGTTATCCACATTCCTCAGTGAGAGTTGAAAGAATGAATCAGACTCTTAAAAACCAACTCACTAAATTAGTCTTGGAGACCAGATAACCTTGGACTAAATGTCTTCCCATAGCGCTACTCAGAATTAGGACGTCCCCTCGGAAGGACACTGGCCTCTCCCACTATGAAATGCTTTGTGGGCTTAGCTCTCTTACTGATGTACCTTCCTTAGAAACCAATGATTATTTCCTCAAAAATTATATGCTTGGATTGTCCTCTACCTTACTTTGTTTTAGGAAACAAGGATTGTTAGCATAGGCTCGTCCACTTGACTTTCCTTTTCACCTGCACCAGCCTGGCGACTATGTACTTGTCAAGACCTGGAAAGAAAATAATCTTGAGCCATGTTGGAAAGGACCCTTCCTGGTCCTGCTGACAACGGAGACAGCTGTCTGGACCATGGAGTGGGGGTGGACTTCTCACACATGGGTAAAGGAGATGCCCCCACCCTACCAGAAGGAAAAATGGGCTATGCACTCACATCACTTTGGCCACACCAAAGTGACTTTAAGAAGACTATAGTGAAAATAGTCTTTCTCTTTCATTTGGGAAATGCTATGCTTATTATTTATGTAACTCAGACTACCTCTTCCTTAATTGTTGAATTTGATGCATGTTAGGTCCTTCCTCGTGGAGACCTTACATCCCAACTTCAACTCCAAGGATACTCCTCTATATGTGTCCCATCCCGGGACCAACAGGGAAGCCTGGTATCTGTCCACAGTGGACGAATGTGGGGTGTAACACTGGATATAAAGGATACACTTCCCCTTTTTATGAAAATCCTAAGGGCTGGACTAGACCCCAGAGCACTGGAAACACTCTGCTATCCACCATACAAAATAACAGACAGTCTTTTAACAGACTGCAATTGAAATTACAGCTGTTTCAGACACACCCCTCTCCTACTTGTAAAGATAAACAACGTAACCCACTTAGAAAACCCTTGGAGTATAACACAAGAACCATCAATATTTTGTACATACGGGTTGGGAGCTGATGTCTCAAGGACAGACTGCATAAGTGCCTTTGTGCTCCATCTAACTCCCAACCCCTCCCAGGTGACACCCAGTTCTATCTCCACTCCAATACTACCTCCATGTTTCTATGGCAGTTGAACTCAGGTGACTGTAGTAGAAGTCAAGGACCTAAGACAAACTGTGGCTATTGGAATCGGGTACAGGGATATGGAATGCTTGGATGAAGGGATAAAATGCTGTCCACACATTAAATAAGAGCGATTGCTATGTTTGTACTACTGGGAGACCAGAGTCTCAGGTGGTCCAGTTTTCATTTGAATGGTCCTCAGATCCAGATGGGATGTATTGCACATTGGCTGTTTCAGGATGCTAAAGCTTGGGGCAACAAACCCTGCCGGACGCTATCACTACTGTTCCCAGAGGCCAAAGGTCCTGTGGGTCAGGCCCCAAGTACTATTAGGCCACCTACTCTAGATGTCAATTATACCCCATGTCTAACCAGAAAGGGGGGACAATTGACACATGTAGGAAGCCTAACGGGATGCAGTAAAAGCCGGTCCTTCAACAGCCTCACAAACCAGTCCACACTCTCGGTGGGCAGAGCTGATGTCTGGTGGTACTGCAGAGGACTTTTACTTGAGACTCTCCCAGGTCACTGGGCAGGCACCTGTGCTGTGGTGCAGTTGGCAATCCCTTTCATCCTAGCATTGGGATCCCTAGCCCATGCCACAACATCTAGAAATAGGAGAGACATAGCCATGATACTGACCAAAAAGGGAGGAGTTTGTGTAATGAATAGAGTTTCATCTTGCACTCACAGACTGACTAACACAGCCCCTGATGAATCTGTTGCTAAGACTCTACGGGGATTAACTACCCTAACGAGCTAGCTGAAAAGTCAGGTATAAATGACCCCTTCACTGACTTAATGGAAAAATGGTTTGGAAGATGGAAGGGCTGGATGACCTCAATTTTAACCTCCTTGATCATAGTGGCTGTAGCTTTAATTTTAGTAGGATGCTGCATAATTCCTTGTGTCCGAGAACTAATATAGTGGTTGAGGCAGCCCTCACCAAACAATTACCCCTGCCCTACAAAAATAACTTGGTTATATTAGAAACACAGGAACATGAGAGCCAATGACTCCTAAACGAGTTTGAAGAATTTAAAGTAAGGGGGGAGGGGGAATTGTGAGAAAAATTATCTTTTCTATCAAAGTATTTGTTACCCTCTTAGATTACTTAAATATTCCTCAGGTCACCATCTTAGGTGACTTGTAAGTTTAAAGGGTCCTTGCTTCTTCATCCAGATTCCTGTACAACTCCATTACCTACCATAGTGTATGCCCTAACCCATCCCCCAAGCCTTTTAGCCAATCAGGAAAGATTGTGAACCTCTGACCTGGACAAATCCCAGGTGAGGGGCAGGTACAACTGTGTCAGGGATGTAAGGAGGAGCCACGTCAGCCATTTTGTGCTTGCATGCTTCTTAGCAGGAGTGAGCACATGCTTGCACCCTCTTGATCAAGAAAAATTGCCTTGTCAAGATTTTCTGTCTCTTGTGTGTCTGTTTTAGGCACCAGAAGGTTATTAATTCCCACATGAAGAAGTAGGTCTCATTGCTCTGATGGCAGGGAGTGCTCCTTGGTGACAAGGATGGATGAAGACAAAAACAAAGACTTCCTATTCAGATGTCTTAACATTGACAAAACAAATTCTGATAAAAAGAAATGAACAAAGTTCCCCTCGTTACTGTGACTGGCACTTCATTATCTCTGCCATCCAGGTAAAAACTATAATATTTAGAAAAGGTAGAATTTCATCCTCCCCCCCACCCCATGCATCTAATGGTCAGGAGCAATCAATTCCCCTAAAGCAAACTAAAGCAAACACTAGTCCTGGTCATGTGGCTCAGTGCGTAGCCAATGACTACATTACTCTTGTAGCATGTGCAAGGCTCTGAGTTCAACCCCCAGAACAATAAAAACCAATAGCAACAACCCCACTAATCATATAAGAGAATCTACTCAGAATGCTATGATTCACAAAGCAGTCATTTGTGGTCTGTGCACATATTTGGCTGCTACAATTTGCATACTCTGTTGGAAAAAACATAGTCCTAGTGGATTTTGGGAAGGGGCCCCTCACAACAGCATGATTTAATTTTTGGTCTGAGGCATGAAACTGAAATTATGACCCAAATATTTACAACTTTTAGTACTATAAACATGAAAAGCAAAATCTACATGAGGAAGAAAACACCTAAAATTTTTTTTTTCTCATGGCAAATGTGGACCCCAGCTTTAAATGACAAGTTTGGTAAAATTACAAATGACCTGACATAGGAATTATAGAATTTTTCATGTATCTTCTCACTAAATGAAAACAGGTAACATTTTTCAGTCTAGAAATTGCGTCAATGTCAAACTATCTCTAGGAAACAGACAAAAACAATGCTTAAAGAAAAAATACATCAAAAAGTCAACTATAAAATACACTTTTTTTTAAACTCCAGGGATCAAGTTTGGGGCCGCATGAGTTCTACTACTGACCTATATCATCATGCTACAAAATGTTATTGTCCATGAAAAAGCAGTAAAAAACATACATAAAATGTAAAAAAAAAAAAATTTAGAATCTACCACCCAAGGCCAGTAGCAGAAAGAAAATTTAATTACTGGGATTAAAGTAAGTATCACCTGTAATACTTACACTCTATTGACTGAATGATACTTACAGAACTATGTCGCCATGTTTCCTTTCAAGGGTCTGAAGGAGACACAACCTAAAGATGTATACTTTTAAAAGGAGCCATTGATACAAACAATGAGTGTATAGCTTTTAAAATATTACCTTCATTAAAAAAGGAAAAAAAGATTACCTTCAGGTCGGGTATTTTCTGGAGCATTCTGTACAATTACGTTTGTCTTAGTCTCCTCAAACAAGTTAGAGTCATAGGATTTCACTTCTAGAGGAAATGTCATGGTACATTCAAATTATTTATGAAAACCCAAAGCTCTTCTTTGTCTTAGGATGTTGCAATGTAGCCCAGGTCAGATTCAAATTTGAGATCCTCCCACTTGAGCTCCAATGCCAGTATTACAGGCACATAACCCCAAACACAACAAAACTGACTCCACATTGCCATTATTTTGATACATTAAGTATTCTTTCTCCAAGTGGACCAAGTGAAGACTGACACATCTATTCAACAGGATTCCATCCTGTGTGCTTTTGTATCTGTGAATTGAACTTAAGAGGACTCAAGACAGTCCAAGGTGCTTTACACCATGACTATTATACATGCGAGGAACATGAGATGATACTGAAACCTTTTAAAATCCTAAACACAGGATTTCTCTCCAGTGTGAGTCCTTCCATGTGTCTGAAAGGAACAGGAATGACTGAAGGTATTCCCAAATTACATCTACAGCATTTCTTTCCACTACAAATCCCTTGCAGTATGAAATGGAACTGGGGTCAACAAAGTCTATTTACATTCCTTACACAGATGGGCTTTTTCTCCAATGTGAGTTGTTTTATGAACTTGAAAGTAATTGAAGCACAAGTTTCTTCACATTTATCCCACTAACAGGGTTTCTTTTCAGTGACTCTTCATATTTAGGAATGCTGCTTTAGCTACTGAAGTTTTTCTACAATGTTAACACATAGGGTTTCTCGTGTGTGAACTACTTCACATTTTTGAAGGGAAGGGAACCAACTGAAGGCTTTCCCACATTGCCAACACACATACGGTTTCTCTCCCATGTGAACTCTTTTATGTTTCTGAAGTGAACTGGACTGGGTGAAGGCTTTGACATACTCCTTACATAAGTAAGGTTTTCATCCTGCGTGAACTACTTCATGTTTTTGAAGGGAAGGGAACCACCTGAAGGCTTTTCCACATTTCCAACACATAAGGTTTCTATCCAGTGTGTATTCTTTTGTGTGTGTGAAGGTAACTGGATTGAGTGAAGGCTTTGCCACATTCCTTACATAAGTAGGGTTTTTCCCCTGTGTGAATTCTTACATGTATTTGAAGGTAAGTGGACAAAGTGAAGGCTTTTCCACACTGCTGACACACATAAGGTTTCTCTCCAGTGTGAATTCTTTTATGTTTATGAAAGGAACTGGAGTGGGTGAAGGCTTTGCCACACTCATTGCATACATAGGGTTTCTCTTCTGTGTGAACAACTTCATGCTTTAGAAGGTATCTGGACAAAGTAAAGGCTTTCCCACATTGCTGACACACATAAGTTTTCTCTCCATTGTGAATTATTTTATGTTTATGAAGGGAAGTGGAGTGGGTGAAGGCTTTGCCACACTCATTGCATAAATAGGGTTTCTCCCCTGTGTGAACTACTTCATGCTTCAGAAGGTAGCTGGACAAAGTGAAGGCTTTCCCACACTGCTGACACACATAAGGCTTCTCTCCAGTGTGAAGTCTTATATGTCTTTGAAGATACATGGATTGCTGGAAGGCTTTACCACACTGCTTACATATAAAGGGTTTATCTAGAGTGTGACTCCTTGTATGTTTTTTAAGGTAACTGGGTTGAGTGAAGGCTTTACCACACTGCTTACATGAATATGGTTTCTCTCCAGTGTGAATTCTTTCATGGTCTTGAAGGTCACCATGTCTTCTGAAGGTTTTCCCACATCTCCTACATTCATGGTGTTTGTCTATGTGAATCCTTTTATGATTCTGAAGAGAACTGAGATACCTGAAGGCTTTATCACACTGCTTACATTCATAGGTACATCCAGTATGAATCCTTTCATTTTTATCAAGGCACCGTGGAGAATGGAAAGTTTCCCCACTTTCCTTACATTTACGTGGCTTTTCTTCATATTCTAGGTATTCACATGGTTTGTGTCCATTGTGATCCCTGAGGGGCACATTTACAGATGAGTGACTATCGAGGACTTCTCCACACACACGGCTTTCACATGGTGTTCCTCCAGGAGTTTCCTTGTTCACAATCTCATGAGTCTGGCTGAAGGCTCCTCCCCATTGACAGCCTTCCTCATGTTCACAAAGCCTCTCTACTGCTTGACTTCTGTAACAAAAGTGCAGTATGTTACAAAGAGTTTCTTTCTCAGTGATTTCACATTTAGTCATTTGTAGCACACTTAAGTTTTTCTGTCATCAGGAAAACCATAGGCTTTATATTCTGTAGAAACTACCTGAATGTGAATGGACTGAACATTCAACAGGAAGGCACAATAGCTATTCACATGGGGTTTCAGGTTTCTTTTCTTTTCCTTTTGGCAGCACTGGGGTCTGAACTCAGGGCCTTACACTTATGAGGTAGGTGTTCTTAACATGTGAGTCACTACAGGTGCCCTTTTTTTAGATGGGTTTTTTTGAGCTAGGGTTTCATGATCTATTTCCCTGGGCCATCTTCAAATCATGATCTGCCTGATTTCTGCCTCGTGATTAGCTAGGATTACATTCAGGAGACAGAAGTACCCAGTCTCACATGGGGTTTATTAATACTATCACCACGTTCACTGTTTTGCAGACACTGAGCATTTAAGTATAGCTCAAGGGTCTATTATCCAAAATGCATGAGATCAGAAGTGTTTTGGATTCCAGATTTTGAAATATTAGCAAATATATAATGTTCTCTCAGGGATGAGACCCAGGTATAAACATAAAAATATTTATTTATTTATTTATTTGCTTGTTTTTTTTGTGGCTCTGGGGTTTGAACTCAGGGCCTACACCTTGCACCATGCAACCAGCTCTTTTGTGAAGGGTTTTTTGAAGATAGGGTCTTTCAAACTATTTTCCCAAGCTGGCTTTGAACTACAATGCTCCTGATATCACCTTTCTGAGTAGTCAGGATGACAGGAGTGAGCCACTGATGCCTAGCTAAAATTCATTTATGTTTCCTACCCACCTTACCCCCAAACACTGATGGTAATATAGCATCTTTAAATTTTGTGCGTGCACGAAATTTCTGTATAATAAATCATCATAAAGTGTTATCTGTAGCATCATTTGGTATTCAACAAGTTTAGGATTTTTAAATTTTAGAATATGGACGATCAAGCTGTATGTAGATTTAGAAAAACTCTTTTGAGAGTCAGTGAATTTGGAGCTTGACATATACTTTTATCTATCTACATACCTAGCTATCTATAGAATATACACATAGAGAATATATATATAGGGGGTGATAGAAGAGAGAGAGACTGACAGGAAAATGGAGAATATATACATATTTGAGACAGGATCCTTTATGGAGTCAGGCCTACAACTCATTACATAGCCAGGCGAGACCTGTTCTTGTGATGCTCCAGCCTCACTCTCCCAAATGGTGGCATTACAGATGTGTACCACCACATACTTTATGAAAAATTATTTTCTCTTGTGAGAACAAGTTACCTTAGATATTTTCCAAGATTTTTATACTCATCTTCAAAGTTCTGGTCTCTCCATTTTTGTCCTAAAAGGTAGACCCAGAAAAACCAATATGGATTATTACAAACTTATATAAAAAATTGGGTTTGGGTTCAAGTTCCTTTACAATCATGCCAGTTTGTCTCACAAAAGCATATTTTCATATTCCAATCTCTGAATGTCATGGATGAGCACAGAATACCTTGTCCCTGACTCAGTGAAGGCATGATGTCAACCTTACCTACAGCATGCAGGTTTCTGATGGTTTCCCGCATCACAGCTCTGTAGAGATTCTTCTGGAAAGGACTCAGCAAAGCCCACTCCTCCAGGGTGAAGTTCACAGCCACGTCCTCAAAGGTCACCAACTCCTACAAGATCCATACGTGTTTTCAGGAGGAAGGATGAGATGGAAAACACCTGGGGTCTAGACTCAATTTACAAAAAGTTCACATGATGTTATGTTGAGAGCTCCAAGCATGTTCTACGTGACTTGATTTTTCTATTCTTTATGTCCAGAATCACATATCTATTTTTCTTAAATAGTCTCATTGGTGACTTCAAATGTGTTGATGGGTCATCCCTAAATCTCACTGTACTGTGGCTCTGAAGCACGTGCCCAATTCCATTGCCCTACTATTCAGTATACAGAACCGCATTAAAATCGGAAGTCCTAAGACGTTGTATTCATAGACGTGTGTGTTCCCAAGGCTGCACCACCTTCCTTGCACCTGGGATGGCCCTCAGCCATCTAGCTGAGGAGAGGAGCATCATTTGCCTACACAGTACACAGTGAAACAGTATGCTATCTGCTTCATTCACTTGTTTCCCTTGAAACTTTGCACATTTCTCACAGGATTAGTAGAGGAAGACTTGGTGACCAGTGTCCAACAGCTCCCTGGGTACTGATTCTCTATCAAGTCTCCCTGACACAGTATTTTAAGCCCATTGTGGTAACTCCTTGCTCGAGGCATGCAGCACATCCTTGCAATTACATTAAGAGCCAACATTTGAATACCTGTACCTACTGTCCTACAGAGCAAATTTAATCATTATGTAAGACTAATGAAAGATAAATGATTGAAAGCACACAACAATGCAACCATCACTGACAAAAACTTAGTGTGCATTTCAAAATGTACGAGAGGATTTTGAATGTTCTAACACGGAGAAAGGAAACTATGTTAAGACATGGGAAGTAGCCTGATCTACTCGGCGTACAGTGTATACAAGTACTGAAATATCACACGGCAGACCATAAACATACGCACTTATGTGCGCGTTAAAAATTAAAAGAAAGTTGGGTGCCACTGGCTCATGACTCTAATCCTAGCTACCCAGGATGCAGAGATCAGTAGGATTGTGTTTCAAAGCTAGCCTGGGAAAATAGTACATGAGTCACTATCTACAACATAGCAAGAGCAAAATGGACTGGAGGTATGGCTGAAACAGCAGCAGTTTTATAAGTGTGAAGACCTGAGTTCAAACACCAGTCCCACCAAAAAAAAGAAAGTAACAAAATTTAAAGAGGAAGTCGAGGGGTGGTGTCACATGCCTGTAATCCCAGCTACAAGGGAGGTAGAGAAGCCATAATGGCAGTTTGAGACCAGCCTGGGCAAAGGGGGAGACACTATTTGAAAAATAATGAATAGGGCCAGTGGCATGGTCAAAGTGGTAGAGCACCTGCCTAGCAAACATGAGTTCTGAGTTCGAATTCCGGTACAAAGCAAACAAAAAAATTTAAATAGGGCATTTTCTCATTAAAAAAACAGTCAAAAGAAATGGACTGACAAATGTAAAGATATTAAAATTGAGGTGGTAAATACAACAAAGCAGAACAGAAATATCTACAATGCATGCAATTTTAAGAGGATTATTGCACAGAGTAAAAATTTAAAAGCTTGGGAAACAACCAAAATGTATTTATCAGAAGGTAAAACACCCTATGCAAAGGGAGATCCAGGTATTTGATAATGAAGAGACAAATACATTTGAGTAGATCCCATTTCACACCTACGAAAAGGACAAAATTCAGGCCATTAGTAATACCATGTATTGATCATCACGGAAGACCATGAATCATGCAGGAATGGAGATCAACAGCTGCCTTTTTATTGCCTGTAATTTGAACTAGACCGTAACCTAGAACCCAGAGGGCTCACACCTGTAATCCTAGCTAATCAGGAGGCAGAGATCAGAAGATCGTGGTTCCAAGCCTTTCCAGTGAAATATCTCACAAAACCCTATCTTGCAAAAACCCATTACAAAAAAGACCCTGAGTTCAAACCCCAGTACAGTAAGCAAATAAATAAATGAATAAAAGAATGGGTGCTGTGTTGTAGCACTTGGAAAAAGACAAGCCAAATGACAGGAGCAGAATTTATCACGAGTACAAAAGTCAAGCCCAAAAAACCAAATACACAATCCAATACAAGTGATAAACTGGCCCTGCCCCAGACCCTGGCACTTCTGAAACATACCTTGGCAAAGAAAACACCCATCAGCCTTTGCAATTCCATTAAGACTCACTTGCTCAAAATTCAAAGGAGGCAAAATTTTAAAAGCACTGCTTAGTTAAAAGTAACAGATTGTAAAGATAGGAAAGTTCACCAGAGAATCAGGGCATTGGGACAAAACTGGCATGAATAAGGCAGGAGAGCACCCAGGGACATTGTTGACTGCAAGGCCAGTTATGAATCTGGATGGGGAATCCAAATGTGTTCATATTGTTACTAATACTAAATCTTACAGGAAATGTTTTATTCATTCATCTCAAATATATTTCATCATAAAAATGCAAAGACTTAAGACTGAAAAGCACATCCTAATGTGTGTGGTCACCTGTCTGTAATGTGACAGTCTAAGTTGGAATCCACAGATCTGGTAGCAAGAAGCAGAGCAGCATAGGTCACAGCAGGGGCTCCCCAGCAAGCAGCAGTTGAGATGCATGACAGTCATCAGAGACCTGGGCAGGTGAGTGGGTCACAGCAGAGGAGACAAGACTCAGGGGAAGGTGTTCTAAGACTAGTGATCTTCCGTAAGGTGTCCTGATGTCTACTTTGAAGACAATGTGGCACAAAGGGGACATGTGATGCTTACCACTCACAGAAAAATGACCCCTGTGAAAACACTGACTGAATATAAGTAAAAGGAATGGAGACTTCAGTAACTACACAACTGAGGAACACACCTGCAAACATTATCAGGAAAATTCAAAAGAAATAGACCACTACTGCCATTCAGAGGACCAGCAGGGCAGCAGCAGAGCACAAGTGGTAGAGGGTTGCCTGGGAAGCATGAGGCCCTGAGTTCAAACACCAATACTGCAAAAAAAACCCAAAGAAAGAAGAACCTCATTTCCACAGCAATGTCATTTCAGTATTCAAATGCGCACGTTTTTCTTTTTTGGCGAGGGTGGTACTGGGGTTTGAACTCAGCGTCCCACACTTGCTAGGCCAGTGCTCTCTCACTTGGGCCATGCCCGCATCCAGTTTTACTTTAGCTTCTTTCCCAATAGGATCTTCTGGTTTCGCCCTGGCAGGCCTGGACCACGATCATCCTATTTGCACCTCGCTGGGAGCAGAGATGACATGTGTGCCACCACACACAGCTTAATGGTTGAGACAGGGTTTGAGCTGTGCTGGCCTTGGACCTACATCATCCTGATGCCTGCCTCCTGAGGACCTGGGATTACACACATCAGCCGCAGTGCTCACTGTTGAATGTCCATGTTTTAATAATGAGAGAGAGAGAGAGGAGAGAGAGAGAATTTCATAAAACATGAATAGTCATATAGAAAAATTCTCACTGTTAAGAGATCATCAGTTAAGGAAAGGTACAATAACACAAATGGGTTGTTTTGACAGATTTCAAGTGTGGACAAATCACACAATAAACACACACCCAGCCAGGCACCAATGATTCACACCTGCAACCCTAGCTATTCTGGAGGCAGGGATCAGGAGGATTCCACTTTAAGGCCTCCGTAGCCACATATTTCACCAGACACTACGTCGAAAATACCCCACACGAAAGAGGGTAAGCCCAGTGGTTAAAGTGTACCTGCCTATCAAGTATGAGAGCAGGAGTTCAAATCCCAGCACCACTGCACAAAACCAAACCAAACCAAACAAAACAAAACACATCCATGGGAAGTCTGATAAATTCAACTACTATCAAAATTTCATATTAAATCTGAATTTAACCACCTAATTATTTCCAGTGTGTAAAAAATTATGTTCCATTAAACGTGGGCACAAAAATAAGAATAATATTTTCAACATCTAAACATAAACCTGGGCAGGGAACTTGTGATTACTCATGTAATCCTAGCTACTCAGGAGGCAGAGACATGAGGATTGTGGTTCAAAGCCATCCCAGGCTGATTAGTGGCTCAAATGGTAAGAGTGCCATCCTCGGAAACACAGACATTGAGTTCAAATCCCACTACCGAAGGAGAGAGAGAAAGACAGGGGGAGAGGGGGGGAAAAGAGGGAGAGAGAGAGAGAGAGAGAGAGACAGAGACAGGGAGAGAGAGATGGGGAGAGAGAGAGAGAGACAGAGATGGGGGAGGGAGAGAGAGACAGGGAGAGAAAGCAAGGTAGAGAGAGAGATGGGGAGAGAGGGGGAGAGAGACAAGGAGGGACAAAAGAGAAGGAGAGAGAGAGAGACAGAAAGAGAGGGGGAGAGAGAGAGGGAGAGAGAGAGAGATGGGGAGAGAGAGATAAGAAGAGACAAAAGAGAGAGGGAGAGAGAGAGACAAAGAGAGGGGGAGAGAGAGAGGGGGGAGAGAGAGACAGGGGAGCGAGATGGGGGGAGAGAGAGAGAGAGACGTGGGGAAGAGAGAGAGAGACAGGGAGAGACAGAGAGAGAGAGAGAGAGAGACAGGGAGAGGGGGAGACAGAGAAATTGAGATTCAACAAAGGAAATAAGGGAGAAAGTCAGGGAAGGAGCTGCTTCACCCACAGTTCACAAGGGACCCAGGCTCTTAAGGTGAACACAAGTCTGACCCTAGACACCACTGTCACTGTGCAGAGACAGCCCAGGGCTTCAATCCCAGGGAGGGAGGGAGGAAGGAAGGAAGGGAAGGAAGCCTGAGCAGCCAGGAAACTTCATTCTGGGGCCTCTCCACACCAAGGGCTTCCCCATCCATGTTCTCTCCTCCCAGCAGCAGCAGGCTTTGTCCTACAGGCTGGGTTCTGACCTGAGCTGCCCTGTCCTTGTCCTGCCCTCACTAATGACACCACATGTGTGCTGTTTACTGAACACCAACCAATTCCCCAGCACCCACCTGGTGTCCCACAATGCAATTCTGACAACAGGGAAAATCAGAACATTCCCTATAACTTCTGGGCTCAGACTTGCCACACTGTTCCCATGTAGATTTGAGGCCAAAGCCTGTGTTTGTTCTGTGTGCTCACCAGTCACCTTCCTCAAGTGATGGAGAGGTGGCACGCTGAGTCACCTCATTAGCACAAATTCAGAAAAGTGCCTAAAAGACGTGAATGACAAACAACGAAAGACACTCTTATTACTCAGCGAATTCCAAGGGTTTAAGGTTGGCTGTGTCAGAAGATCTGAGACACAGACTGTTTTTTTAAATTATACTGCTTCCCCAAATATACCACCAAAATTACAATTCTTTTCTCCATATGACACAGTGAAGGTGTCTTTCTCTCGACACCCCTCTCAGACTTCCCTAATTCACACCAATTACACCTAGAACACACCAACTGAAAGGAAAAGAAAAACTGACTAACACCTCAGCGCTGGAATCTTGGCAAATGGCAGTGCTCACACAGCTCCCACCTCACAAAGCTTTCCATTTGAAGGTTGCCACCATCCTCTCCTTTTACGTCTGTGCACTGGCCAGACACAAACTTTTCAAATGCACACTTTCTGTGTCAGAAATGATTCAATCAAGTGATCAGCCAAAACAAAACTGAAGCAAACATTTCTAATCTTTTTCCATCTCCTCTCACCAGACCTCTGATCTCTGACCACCCTCGCCTGAACCACCAAAGACCCTTCCTTTACTGTCACCTTAAGGACAGGTGATTCTGTCCCGTGAGCTGATGCCGCCCCTCCACCGCCCTCCTCTCCCCTTCTTTCTCCTGCTGTTTGCTCCTCCCTAGAAAGCACAGCCTGCTCGCCTGGCCCTGGAGACCCCGCAGACTTGCACTTGGGGCTGTCCCGCCTCTGCACTAAGCTCAGGTCCCCGCCATCTGCGTTTCATTTGTAAACACTGTGTGCACACAGGCCAAGGCCGACACCAACCACGTCAGAGGGACCCGCGTCTCCCCTTCCGCTCCCCCACACGTGCCCCCGAGGACCCCTTTCCCGTGCCGGCCATGCGGGGAGTCCACAAAGCTAGGGATTCCCCGGCTGAGGACCAGGTGGCGGTGGAGACGCCGCTTCCACCATCAGGAAACTCGGGGCGCTCAGGTCTGCGCCGGGATGGGGACGGGGACCCCGCGGCCACTCGGGAGCCTCCCGCCACCTCCGCCGGCACCGCGCTGTGGGGAGACGCGGGGCTGCGGGCGCGGAGGGACAGGGGGCTCCGGCGGGGACAAGGGACAGGAACTTGGGGTCCCGGCTGCGGCCCCGCCCCGCCCGGGGACCGAGGGGACGAGCCGAGCGGCGCCGGCGGCGACTCTGCCGCAGACTCCGGGGCTCACGCGGGGCCCAGTCGCTCTCAACCCCTCCTCGCCCGTGTCACAAATCCGCCCCACGCTCACCATTCCTGACTGCCGGGTGTCCTGCTGTCCACTCCTGCTCCTGGGGGTCAGCGTCACAAAGCAGGAGGAGCTGAGCTGCCGGCCAAGTCACAATTGCCGGGTGAGCTACTAACAATGGCGGCAGACAGGAAGCTGGGCGGCGAGGGGCGGGCCTTTCCCCAGCCGGCCCTCCTGATAGGACAGCTCTAGCGGGCCTGATTGGCTAGTGCTCAAGGTGAGTGACAGCAGAGCTATCCCTTAGAGGTAGAGAGGAAGCAAAGAACACAGTCCAGCCCAGCTCCACCCAACTCAGGATTCCTACTGGACACCGACCGAGCCATATCCAACACAATAGTGCAGCGAAGCTGAACTTGCTCCTAGTTCTCAACAGCGGCCACCCGCTTCTTCTTCCTTGAAATAGGGTCACAAAGTGTAGAGAACCCCAGACGCTGGTCCAAGGACACTGGCCAGTGGGCAGCCACCCCATGGCGATCAGGGACTCTCTGCTGCACTTTCCACTCCATCCCCTCCTTCCTTTCATGATTTCCATGGCAATTCCCGCTTATGGCGATTAGAGACTTCCCCTTTCACCCTCCTCCTTCCTCTTCCACTCTAATTACCATAGCTACTCCCACTGGCTGGGCAATGGCTCCTGACCTATCCTACAGATCCGTATTATCCTGAGCTCCTCCCCACCAAACCTGGACCTATCCCGACACCCCATAATACCTTAAACTCTTGACTATAAAATATATATCCAGGCTATAAAAACTGGGCTGCCATTTCTTCTGCGTGACTTCTCCCGCCCTGCTCTTTGGGATGGTGAACCTCACTGGAGAGCGTGCTCTCAATAAAGCTTGCTTTAAGCCTGTTTACATTATTTGGCTCCAATTTGACCTTCCCATCCGCGTGGACCTAACAGACACAACACAAGACCTCAGTGAAAGTGGACTGCTTAGGTCAGGCCAAGGCACACTGGACCAGGAGGGTCAGCCTCATGTTGTCACAGTTGAGAAACTTGGAATGAGGAAGTGGGCTTCATGGCAAGGCTTTTCTCATCCCTCATCATTGGATGAACCCAAGTTCAGTCAAGAAAACAAAAATGCACATGACTTCAATAATCCAATACATGGAGAGACTGGACTTAGATGGCAGCAACACTCCACAAAGGCATATAGGACAAAGAAAAGCAAACCTGAGCACCAGCCCAGACAAGCAACCAGCCTCAGCCAAGGTCACAAGGAAACCCACCCTGAGAAGATTCAACACATGCCTGATTTCCAGGGTGAGAATGAACCCTCACATGGAGCCCAGAGCTGATGGTTCCCTGGTGGTGAGTCAGGGACGCCTCAGGATGTAACTCTGGGAGCCACCAATTGCTGCTGCCTCCTCACAGTGTTGACTCCTCAATTCAACACCTTAATAGTCACCACAAGGTAATTCACCAGGGACACTTTAAGCTTCTGACCTAACTAAACTGTCAAATTCATAATCCCATTGGACAGAGACTGCCAAGAGAGTATTTCTCTGACCTTGACTATTACAGAGTTTCTTCATGTTACAGCCCAACTATGGCAACTCCATGCCAAAATTAAAACCCCGTGCAGACCAGAGCATCATGTCAACCAGAGTCACCACCTCAGGACAGAGCCTTCCAAGGCACCTGCACATAGGTCTCCTGCCCTCCAGTCTGTCTCCACTGCTTCTGTCCCTGTTCTGAGCAGCTGGACACATGCAACTCCCTCTAACATTGGTGACAGTCCCAGGTTCTCTATGCCTGGTGATTTACCTGCTGTGCTTACCTTCTTGGTTCTATCTCTCCACTCCACCCTCATCAGCATTGACCCAACCTACTATTTCTTTTTTTTTCATTGGTTAACTTTTTGAGACCATGTCTCCATATGCAGCCCAAGCTGGCCTCAAACTTCCTATCTTCCTGCTTCTGCCTCCCAACTGTGAGGAGTCCAGGTGTGCATCAGCACACCTGGCTCCCAGTCCTTTTTATACCTAAATGCTGAGCATCCTAGAAATAAGTTTATCTTTCACAAAGTCTAACTGGCCTCAGGTTGAATCTTCGTGAGGTTCAATTAGATCCTTCCATTTGTTTTAAAATTATTTTATTAGCATATGTTGTACAAAATTTCATATATATATTTCGGTACATGCATATAATATTCTTCAATCATATTCTTCCACACACACATTCACTTTACCCTGCCTACCTCCTGTTTCCTTGTCCAAAATAGCTCCACCCCCTTTATACTCATGTCTTTTTATTCTTAGATTTAACCTCTGAATATGACATTAAACATGGTATTTGTCCTTTCAAACTTGACTTAGCTGACTTAGCATGATGATCTTCAGTTCCATCCATTTTCCTGCAAATGATATCACTGCATTCTTCTTATGGCTGATTAATATTGGATTGTGTATAAGCATGTTTTCTTTATCCATTCATTGGTCGATGGACACCTAACTTGGAAATGGTGAACAGTGCTCCTCTAAACATGGGTGTGCAGGTGTCTCTATTGTATGATGATCCTTCAAGTATATACCCAAGAGTGGATCATATGGTGGTTCTATTTTTAATGTTTTTTGGAACATTCACACTGATTTCCACAGTGGCTGCTCTTGTTTACATTCCCTCCCACAGTGTCTGAGGGTTACTTTTCCCCTTTGACCCTGCCAGCATTTGTGGTCCTTGTTTCCTTGACGATATCCAATCAGACTGATGTGATATGGAATCCTAGTGGAGTTTTGATTTGCATTTAAGGAAATGGCTAAGGGATTTTGAGCAATTCCTCATGTTTTATGGCCATTTGTATTTCTTGTTTTGAACACTGTCCAGTTCATTTCCCCCTTTAACTAAATTATTGGTTGTTTTGGTGTTTATTTGTTGATCTCTTTATATATTCTGGATAATGACAAGTAGCTGGCAAAGATTTTCTCCCACCCCGTAGATTGTCTCTTTACTCTGATAATTGTTTCTTTGATGTGCAGAAGCCTTTCACTTTGATGCAATCACATTTATCAGATCTTGCTCTTATTCCCAAGCTATTGGAGTCATGTCCAGAAAGTTGTTGCCTGTGTCTGTCTTCAAATATTTTTCTTTTGTAGCTTCAGAATTTCAGGCCTTATGTTAAGGTCTTTGATCCACTTTGAGTTGATATTTGTACATTGTGAGAGATGGGGATTTTCTTCAGTCTTCTATCCTTGTATATCCGGTTTTCCCCAACACCATTTGTTAAAGCAGTTGTCTTTTACTGAACTTATACTTTTGGTGCCTTTGTCAAGAATCGTACACTGTAACTGCATGGGGTTACTCTATTCTACTGATGTACGTGTGTGTGTGTGTGTTGGGGCACAGTGCACACACATATCATGCTTTTTATTACTAAGGCTCCATGGTATAATTTGAAATCAGTTATTGTGATAACTCAAGCTTTGCTCTTCTTGTTTAGAATTGCTTTGGCTAATCTGGGTCTTTCTGCTTCCTTATGAAATTTGGAGTACTTTTTTCTATTTTGATGAAGAATGTCATTGGAATTTTTATGGGGATTGCATATTAGCTATATAGTGCTTTCAGTAGGAAAGCTATTTTCAGAAAACTAATTCTATTAATCCATGAACATGGGATGTCTTTGCCTCTTCTAGAGACTTCATCAATTTCTTCAATGTTTTATAGTTTACATTGCAGATGTCTTTCTCTTCCTCAGTTAAGCTTACTACTAGGTAGTTTATTATTTTAGGCTATTCTTAATGGTGTTATTTCCCTGCTTTCTTTCTTAGCATATCCATTATTGGTATACAGAAAAGCTACCAAGCCAGGTTTGGTGGTGTGCACCTGTAATCCCAGCTATATGGGAGGCATAGGTAGGAGGATCATCATCCTTGTCAGGTTCTATGCAAAAACATGAGAACCTATTGGAAAAACAACTAATCCAAAAAAAAAAAAAAGGACTGGTGGTATGACTCAAGTCAAAGAGTGCCTGCCTATCAACAGGAGGTCCTGAGTTCAAAACCCTACACCAACCTCTCTTAAACTGACTGTATAGAAAAAGGTAAAGTAAACCTATCCCATATACACCTCAGCCCAGTCCTGTGCTTAGTCTATATTTTGAATGGGAGACCTGTGGTGGAAAAAATTTAAATAGTAGTATGACATACAGAAAAAAAAGAGTCCATGAGCAGAGATAGTAATTGATAGTATGTATTCTTATAATTGATCAGAACAAAAACCAGAAATGTGGTTTGGAGAAAAAAAGAAGTGGTATTGAGCTATGTTGACTTTTATTGTGTTTCTTGGCCAAAAGTTTCTTCTGATCTCAGAGTTTTCTGGTAGCAACTTTCCTGTCTTTCAAGTATGCAATCAGATCATCTACAGATAGGAATAACTTGACTTCTTCCTTTCTTATTTGTGCCCCTTTTATTTCTTTCTCTTGCCCAATTCTCTGGCTAAGAGTTCAAGCTCTTTATTGGGATTGTCTAGGGCTTGAACTCAGGCCTTTATGCTTGCAAAGCAGGGCTCTACTTCTTGAGCCACACCTCCAATCCATTTTGCCCTGGTTGTTTTGGAGATGAAGTCTTTTGAACTATTTTCGCAGGGTGGCTTCAGACCATCATCCTCTTCATCTCAGCCTTGAAAGCAGTTAGGGTTATAGGCAGAAGCCACTGGTGCCAGCTCAATTACTATTTTCAATGAGAGTGAAGAGAGTGGACACTCTTGTCTCCCTCCTTATTTGAGAGGAAATGTTTTTATTTTTTCCCCATTTACTAATGTTGGCTATAGTTTTGTCATATATAGCTTTTACTATGATGAGGTGTGTCCCTACTTTTCATAGTCTCCTCAGGGCTTTTGAGTTCTGTTAAAGACCTTTTCTGCTTCTATTGAGATGGTTGTGTGGTGTTGTCCTTGATTCTAATTATGTGCTAATTACATTTATTGCTTTCATTTTATTGATGTTATTACATTTGTTGAGCTATGCTTGCTTCCCTGGAATGGAACCAGCTTAATCATGTTGAATTCTATTTGCAAGATTTTGTTGAGAATTTTCACCTTTATGTTCATCAAGGAATTTGGTCTGTAGTTGTTTGAACTCATTGCTTCATGGCTATCTCTACCAGTTGGGGCTCTACCACTTGGGCCATGCCTCCAGTCCATTCCTTCTATGGTTATTTTGGAGACAGGATGTCATGAAGTATTTATTGGTGCTGGCCTCAAACCATGATCCTCTGGATCTCCACCTCCCAAGTACCCAGGAATATAGGTGTGAGGCTCTGGTGCTCTGCCTTTAGTTCTCTTTTTTTCACAGTAATACTGGCTTCCCAGAACAAATTTGGTAGTGCTACTTCATTTTCTATGTTATGTTACAGTTTGAGGATCACTGGTTTTAGTTCTTCTTTAAAGGTCTGGTAGAATTCAGCAGTGACTCTCTCTGGTCCTGTAGTCTTCTTTGTTGGAAGTTTCTTTATTAGTGCTTCCATACAATTGCTCATTATAGAGCTGCTTAAGGTATTTATATCCTATTGGTCCAATTTTTGTAGGTTATATGTGTCTTCAAATTTTTCTTTTTTTTTTTGTAGATTTTACAATTTGTTGTAATGTATGTTTTTAAAATATTCCTTGCTGACCCTCTGAATTTCATTGGTATGTGTTGTAATAGATTCTTTTCATCTATTATCTTAATAATTTTTGTCTTCTGTTTCTTTTCGTTAGTATGGGTAAGTTGCTTTCAAGAACCAACTGTTACACTGACTCTCAGTATTGTTCTTTTACTCTCCATCTCATTAACTTCTGCCCTGATCTTTATTTCTTTCCATCTACTCATTTTGTGTTTGACTTGCGCATATTTTCTAAAGCTTCAGGTCTATAAATAGTTTCTTTAGAAAATCCCGTTTCTCCATGCACTGGGTAACTGTAGTCCGTGGTTAGTATGTTTTTCTTTCTTGGTTGAGAAGAGGTAGAGCATTAGAAAAGGTGTTGAGAAAGCCTTGGCCTCAGGTCCAATTCATCAATTGCGTGTCTGCCCTTCCTCCTGTTCCAGTGTGATGTCTTTTGCCCTAGGCCACCTTTCTGCTGTTGTCAGGACGTCCCCATGGGTCAGAGTCTGGAATTCCCACTTGTAAATCCACTTCCATGAGGAGAAAGCGGGAAGAGCCCAGTGAGTTCAGGAAGAAGCAGGTGGCCGCTCTCAGGAGCCAGGAGCCAGGTGTCATTCAACGCACTTTCCCCAGGCTGGGCCAGGTCAGCTCCCAGTTGAACCCCGTGCTGGAACAGCTGTGGATGAACGTGTCATTTGCCCTCCTCCTGACCAGGTAAGAATCGGTTCTCCTGTCACTCAGGACTATGACAAGAGCAGTAGCCAATCAGAGCCAAAGAAGCGGCCCAATCAGGAGCGCTAGCGGGGAAAGGCCCGCCCACATGGCGGACGCTTCCTTTCTTGGGCCGCCATTGTTGCGTCACTGAGCTGGCAGTTGTGAGGTGTGGGCTTGCTCAGCTCCTGTCGCTGTGTGACGCTGACCCCAGGAGCAGGAGTGGACAGCAGGACACCCGGCAGTCAGGAATGGTGAGCGTGGGGCGGATTTGTGACACGGGCGAGGAGGGGTTGAGAGCGACTGGGCCCCGCGTGAGCCCCGGAGTCTGCGGCAGAGTCGCCGCCGGCGCCGCTCCGCTCGTCCCCTCGGTCCCCGGGCGGGGCGGGGCCGCAGCCGGGACCCCAAGTTCCTGTCCCTTGTCCCCGCCGGAGCCCCCTGTCCCTCCGCGCCCGCAGCCCCGCGTCTCCCCACAGCGCGGTGCCGGCGGAGGTGGCGGGAGGCTCCCGAGTGGCCGCGGGGTCCCCGTCCCCATCCCGGCGCAGACCTGAGCGCCCCGAGTTTCCTGATGGTGGAAGCGGCGTCTCCACCGCCACCTGGTCCTCAGCCGGGGCTTCTAAGAAGCAGTGCGAAATACCTTGTTTCCGAGGACTCCAACATGGCCTCATCATGGGAAAACGGCCCTCCTGGACGTGTGGAGCGGAGCAGAAGGAGAGTTGCGGGTCCCTCTGACTTAATTGGCGTCATCCTTAACCTGTGTGCACACAGTGTTTACAAATGAAACGCAGATGGCGGGGGACCTGAGCTTAGTGCAGAGGCGGGACAGCCCCAAGTGCAAGTCTGCGGGGTCTCCAGGGCCAGGCGAGCAGGCTGTGCTTTCTTGGGAGGAGCAAACAGGAGGAGAAAGAAGGGGAGAGGAGGGCGGTGGAGGGGCGGCTCAGCTCAAGGGACAGGGGAGATGTCCCTGAGGTCACTTGTTCTTAGGGTGACAGTAAAGGATGGCTCAGGTTGGGAGTGGTCACAGATCAGAGGCCTCGAAGGAGGAAGGGAAGTGTTTGCTTAGCCCGTGCCTGGTTTTGGCTTAGATTTAAAGGGGGAAGGGCAAATGTCTTCTTTGCACAATGACGGGACTTGGTTTCTTTTTTGTTCCTAGTTACCAGGACTGCAAGGTTCTGTGAAATTGAATTTACAGCCATTCGGTTTTGCATCCAGAGAGTCAGAATGCAAACTGTGCCCATTGAGAAAGTCTGAGGGTTCGACCCAAAAACACATTTGGCTTCTGCCAGAGGAACAGATGGCTTATGAATGTCATAGTTTCTAAGAGTCTGTGGTATAATGGGAATGTATTTGATCTCTGTGCCCTCTGACCTCTGCCTCTGAAGTCCTAAAGCCCTTGGAGTTTGCAGAATGATAGGAGTGTGTTTGGTTGTTCATAACAAACCCCGTTCAGACAACGTCTGAATTCATAGTAAGGATGTTACAGTGCTGGAGACATAGACAGCCAGATTGCGGAGCGGGACTGGTCCCCTCCATGGCGATCACATGCTTGGGATTGGTTGGCATCTACAGAGGGGACAGTGTGAGGCACTGAGCCCTGACCTTGTGGGATCTGTTAGCGGTGGGTGGTGTCATTAGTTGTTGGAAACCCAGTTGGTGTTGCAGAATTGGTGTTGCGCAAACCCCATGTGTTTTGTATCTGCATTGATGTCAGAAATGTCAGCACAACTCAGAGCCTTCAAGTGGCTCCTTTTGAGTGTTTGTTCTTTAGTAAGAATTGAAAATAGGTGTCTCAAGGCCTTTTCACACTTGGAGGAGAGGACAGTACATGCTGCAGGTGGTCCTAGAATAACATTTTCTGACTGCTCAGGTGCCCTTTACTCACTATCCAGACACTGGTGCCAGGCTACACTTGCACAGAGAGAGGGCTCTCCATGCTTAGTATGTTTTTTTCCTTTGTGACAGGGTCTTGGCTGTGTTTCCCAGACTGACTCCCAGGTCAGTCCTCTGGTCTCACCCCTGTGTAACTGGGGTTAGAGTCTGAGTGTGTGGCTCCCTGTGATCTGTGGATCACAGCTGTGTGCAGCTAGCTCCTCCCTGAGCTGCTAACCTGTTGATTCCTTTGTAGAATCTTGTCATAGCATTCCTCTGAGGTAAAGAAGTTTAGAATTTTCTTTTAGGACTGTCATGTAAGAGTTTGATTTTCTTGGTTGAAACCTCATTGGATAGAATGATGAGGCCTGGAGAAGCAAAGAGAATTCTTGAAGTTGCTTCATGCTCAGGTTAGGGAGAATGTAAGCAGCCATGGAGTCACCATCCATGTCAGTATCTAGATAGTCATCACTTCTGGTGTGTCTCCCTTGTCTTAATCTCCTCCATACTCAGAGGTGACCTTACATCCTAATTCTTTTTCCTCTTTTCAGAGACTAAAACATTTTAATATTTATTGTAAAATTCTTGCAGAATCCTCACATAGTCATAGTCTTGGAGTAAGCTCGTTTCTTTACCTTATTAACGTTATATACATTATAAAGTAAATATGTGCCATACTGTAAAACAATACTTCTAAACCATATTTAGGCAATGACCTCCAAGGAAACAGACTTGAGACACCATGTGACATTTAGGAAGTTCTCTTTCCTTGCACCATTGCTAATTCTTGATGCTCTTTCTGGCTTTTCCCTGCAGTTACCACACAGCAGTTGGTTTGTGTTGCCTCCTTCAGATTCCAAGAAGTCAGTAGTAAGGCTCCTGTGCCATTAACACTGTGCTGAGAAGCTTTCTCCCTGGTTATTTGCCTGTGTCCTTCACATGGGCTCCTGGCTGGGTAATGTCTGCTCCTCCAGAAAGACTCGCTTACCCCACAGCTTGTGGGCTTGGCTGGTTGATGTTTATTTTTTAACTTTTTTTGACTGAATGTAGAGTATCAGGTTACTAGGTGGCCCTCCATCACTTGGCCTAGTCTGTCAGCAGGTTTCCATGTTTGGTATTTTCCAGACAGGGTCTTTTGAATGATTTCCCTGGGCTGGGCTGTCTTGAGAAGAATGTGTATTGTTTAGTTGTTAGAGGGAACATTCTACAGTGTCAAATGTCTCCAGCTGTTGAGTGATACTTTTGTGTTCAACTCTTATCAGGACTAAGCTTCTTCCTTTGGTAGTCTGTCCATTAGTAATTGGATTGTGTGGAAGTCTTCAAATAGAATCATGGCTGTGGATGTTCCTTGCAGTCCTAGATGTGTTTTGCCTATGGGATTGACACTCAATTTAGGGTGCATATACTCGTGATTGTTGTGTCTTCACAGAGCATTCACTGCCTCATGTTATTTGATCCCTATTTTCCTTGTCATTTTCAGTGAGCCACTGCCTGATTAGTCTGAAATTGTTACAGCCTCTGCAGGTTTCTTTCTGTTAATGCTAGAAGTGTATGTGTTTCCATAAAATTGCATTGGACTTATTTTTATAGTTATAGTTATCTTAATTGAAAATAGTTACATACTATCTCATTGATAAATTTGAATACATACAAATGCAAACACGATCTTTGGAAATATGCCTACATAGTGCCTGGATAAATTGAGATAATGAACAGATACATTACATCATGCACTTACTTCCTGTTGTGATAATACTCAAAATCTATTTCCATAGTGATTTTCCAGAGTATTAAAGCACATTACTAATAATCACCCCTTTCACAGTAGATTTCTTGAATTGCTATCTAGTATCCAAGAGACATTTCTGAGTCTTTAACCAATGCCTCCCTACTCTCCTTTCCCCTCTCTTTCTATTGGAAATGGCTTTTGAGTTTTTGGATTATTTTGTTTGTTTGTTTGTTTTTTACAGTACTGGGGCTTGAACTTGGCCTCATGCTTGCTAGGCGGGCTCTCTACCACTGGATGATAGGGTTTGGAGGCAAGATTGTTCCAGAGGAACAGAGTTCCAAACTGGCTCTTTCCTCCTCTCCCCTTGCTGACAGCAGGAAATGATTTTTCTCTGCTCTTCTTCATGAGAACTTGTATTTCTGGAATTAATTTTTACAGATTAGTTGGAAATTCTTCATACTTGCCCATTGCAGATTTTACCTCTCAAACTTAGCAAATACGTTTATCCTTCAGCAACTAATCAGCTGCAGTTTTGGTTTTCATACCCCTGCTGCTTTCTACAGAAGTGTCTTCTGATAGATTTCATGCAGCAAGTTATAGTTCTTTCAGTATTAGAGTGGTGGGATTTTCCCCAAATCCAATTGCCTGGTGCCTCCAGAGGTAACACATTGTGAAAAGCTGTCCTCAAGCCACACAGTCTGAGGATTGGCAGTATTAACTCCTTCACCACACTGGACAGTGGGACTTTATCACAGGTACCACAGATTTGTATGGAAAGAGATGTTAATGGTGATGGGCTGTGCATGTTACCACTTATACTGACAAATGAGAGATGGGCTCCTCCTACTTAGTTGTGGCTTTACTGTGCAGTTCAAGTCACAATTGCAGTGAGAGAGAGTGTGTGTGGGCTTAGTCTGATTGCCATTTCCCAGGATACCTGTGTGGAGTCTACAGCATCATGTGACTCTCTAATGGCCAGTACTGTCAGTCTCATCTTGCTTCGTGGTAACATGTGGGGTGTTTCAGGCTTCAGTGACTTTTGAGGATGTGGCTGTGAACTTCAATGTGGAGGAGTGGGCCTTGCTGGATCATTCCCAGAAGCAACTCTACAGAGAAGTGATGCTGGAAACCTTCAGGAACCTGTCTTTTATAGGTAAGTACACCATCATTGCTTTACATCATGAGTTAGAGCACAGTGTTTCTTGGTTGTCAGTCCTGCCTAGTGATTTGGAAAATGATAAACACCCTTTGTGTTGAGTAAGGGAAGCATGGCTTTGGTGTATCATGAACAGAATCTAATGATCATTTTATAATTTTACAGTAACTCAAGGTGGTTTTTCTGTGTCTAAATTTTAGGAATAAAATGGGAACACCAGAACATTGAAGAACGAAAGAAAGATCTGCAGAGAAATGTCAGGTAATTCATACTCACAATGGATAGCAGTGTCACTGAAGAGAATCATTGTGTTTCAGAAACTTTTAAAAATAAGCACAGTAAACAAAGAAAGAAGCCAAATACAAATTTATTTATTTTTGGAAAATTTCTTCTAAAATATGTACTTAATATATTCAGATTTTGCAAAATAGTTATGTTGGAAATTGTATTAAGACAACATAGATGAAAGATGGGTATAGTGGCTCACACCTGCTATCCTGGCTACTCAGGACACAGGAATTAGGAGGATTTTGTTTTCAGGCCATTCCAGGTGACAAGGTAGTAAGATCTCATCTCAACCAGTAGCTGGGCATGGTGGCATACACCTGTCTTCCTAGGTAAGCGGGAAACATAATAGGATCACAGGTCCAGCCATCCTGGGCAAAAAGCAGACCCTATCCCAAAAATAACAAAAGCAAAAATGGCTGGGGATGTGGCCCAAGTGGTAGAGGACCAGCCCAGCAAACTCAAGGCCCTGAATATAAACCCCAGTACTGCCCCCCAAAAAGAAAATTATAAAAGAGAAACATGTCAGATGACTATCACTGTGTTGATATTAACCTATTAACCAACTGAGCTTGGCCCTGGTGTCTTATGTCTGTAATCCTAGCTACTTGGGAGGCGGAGATCCAGAGGTCTGTGTCAAAGGCCTGCCGAGGCCAACAGTTCTTGAGAACCCATCTCCAAACTTTCTAGTACAAAATGGATTGGTGGTGTTGCTCAAGTGGTAGAGCTCCTGCTTTAAAACTCTTGAGTTCAAACTCCAGTTGCACCATAAAATAAAAAATAAAAAGATAATAACCATCTGTCTGGTCATCTTGCAGAGAATTTAATACACTTATGTTGAACTTGGAAAGGGCCTAAAGCCCACACTTTCCAATATGAAAAATGGAAATCCTTGTCATCCTTGCTGTCTCTGTAGAGATGACCCACTTTTAGTCTAGTGAAAGGGTAGTCCTTTTGTAAGAAACTTTACTATAATTTTCACTACATTTCCACATCATTCCTGAATTCTTCTCTTGCCAGAAACATGTACCGAGGTCTGCCTCTGCTTTCATAGTCTTCCATATTTCTTGAAGAGAATGAGACAGTGAATGTATTCCTGGTACAATGTGATTCTACTGTCTTCCCACACTTGGTAACTCGTATGCAGAAGGGGTGGTGTACACCCCTAATCATAATGCTTAGGAAGTGGGGCGTAATGGAGCAGGAATGTGACACTGGTCTGAGGTACAAAGTTGCCAGAGGGATCGTTCCATCCCTTTCTGGGAATCCTTTCAGGAGGCATTTGGTAACTTAAAATGCATTCAGTCCTCAAAATGTAAATCCAGTAGCCCACCATAAAGAGAAAGCTGTTAATAAGCAAGCCCTTAATGTGTTTTCACATTTTTTTTCTTTTTGCAGAAGTCAAGTGGTGGAGAGAGTCTGTGAAGGTAAAGAAGGAAGTGAATGTGGAAAAATCTTCAGCCAGAGTCGAGAATGTACAATGAAGAAGGAAATTCCTTCTAGACTACAACGTCCTGAACCCCGTGTGTATGGAGAAGTGGCCACTGTTCATTCATCCCTTAAGAGACACAGTAGATCTGATTCCAAACACCGACTGTGTGACTTTCAGGAAACTGGGAATAGCCGCTATGACTGTCAGAAATGTGATAGAACCTTTAGGTGTCCCAGTAGTCTTCAAAGACATGAAAGGATTCACACTGGAAAGAAAGTCTATGAATGTAAGCAATGTGGGAAAGCCTTCAGTTCTCGCCACTGGGCTGAGAGACACATGGTGACTCACAGTGGGGATCGGCCTTACAAATGTAAGCTATGTGGGAAAGGATTTCCTTATCCCAATTCCCTTCGGACTCATGAAACACTTCACTCTGAAGAGAAACCCTACAAATGTAAGCAATGTGGGAAAGCTTTCAGGAATGGTTGTTCCTTTCGATTACATAAAAGAAGTCACACTGGAGAGAGACCCTATGAATGTAAGCAGTGTGGTAAGGCCTTCGCCCATTCCAGTCATCTTCAAGCACATGAAAGAATCCACAGTGGAGTAAGACCCTATGAATGTAAGCAGTGTGGTAAATCATTCACTTCTCACCACAGTGCTCGACGACACATGGTAACTCACAGTGGAGACTGGCCTTATAAATGTAAAGTGTGTGGGAAAGGATTTCCTCACGCTTATTCCCTTCGAATTCATGAAGTAGCTCACATCGAGAAGAAACCCTATGAATGTAAACAATGTGGGAAAACCTTCAAACACTCTAAATCCTATCAAAATCACCAAACATCTCACACTGGAGGGAAACCTTACGAATGTACGATATGTGGGAAAGCCTTCAGCTGTTCCAGTTACATTCAAGATCATATGAGAACCCATGGAGCGAAGTCCTACGAATGTTGTGAGTGTGGAAAAACATTCACTTACGCCAAAAGTCTTCGAAGACACATGAGGACTCACAGTGGTGTGTAAGTGATTTGGGTTCCCATTCAGGTATTCCAGTTCCTTGTATAAATATGGATGGACTCCCAGTGGAGAATAAGCCAACGAGTGTGAAGTGTGTGGTAAAGTGTTCAATCATTTCAGTCATAAGTACATAAAGGGATTTTTATTTAACTGCAACAATTTTGGGAGACAGTCCATTGCAGTTCTTTTCAGAATCTTTAGATATCTAGAGTCTTGGTGGAGACAAATCCTGCACAGGCAACGTGGGAGGGCTTGACCACCCAACCTTGCTAACACCTTGGGGAGGCATGGTGGAGAGCAAGCCTATGACTGTAAGCAGAGTAGGAGAGCTTTTATTCCTCCATGTTCAATTGGAAGCCATGATAGCACACACAGCAGTGAACTCTTGTATTTGAACACTGTGCAAAGTCTTCAGTTGGCCCAAAGCCTTGCAGCGACATGGAAATCTGCACACTGCATCCATATGCTTACATGGGAGAAACACTTGAAGGTTTTTTGGTTCACAAATACTTCCACAGTCATGTGGAGAAATCCTATAAACCTATGGAACATGAAACCCCTCGTGCAAATTCCTCCACCTCTTTGTCTCCCCAATGTCACAATTGCAGAGATGTAGTTAAAGTTAAGCCGTCTTTCTAGTGGCTCATTTTTAACGTGTATCACTGAGTTATGAATTGCTAATTCTCACTCTCACAAAGGTTGAGTGTGATGATGCTGAGGTATTTCTTAAGTAATAGTGCGTTAGTTAATTTTGAAATTGTTTTCATTTACTTATTTTTAGAGGTGACATTTATTACAATGCCCATACTGGTCAGATGTTCTAGGCACAGTCAATGTTTCTGCCTCAGCCTCCTGAGCAGTTGGTTCTATAGGTGCCTGCTGCTATGCCTGGGGAGTGCGTGAGTTTAATTGGAGTGCTTCTGTCTTTTTTTTTCCACAAGTGTCTCCATTCACAGTACAGAGCAGGCACAGTACCTGGGCTGAGGTGTAAATGGGACAGGTGTCTTTGCCTCTATCTATACAGTCAGTGTTAACACAGCCTATATATGCACCAGAAGGTCAAAGTGCTTTTCTTTGGTAAGTAAAGTTTTTCTTATTCCATTTTAACGGGGGAAAATTTATAGGTGAATTGAAATATAATTTTAATATGCACAAGGTTAGTCAGCTTTGGGGTGAGAGATGTAACCCACTTGTTCACTGGTTGCCTAGTAAGCCCAAGATCCTGGGTTTAGTTCCCAGCACCAACAAAAGAAAGAAACAGGTAAACAAAAACCCATACTATTAGATTAAAATTACTGTCTTTTGAATGTAACATTGAAGAAACGACTCTGTGTTTATTGTTGAAATACTGAGATTGGCTTCAAATGGCATATTTTGACTATCCCTAACTCTCTTTTCCGTGTTTCATAAGTGTTCTTAATAGAAAAATTTTTATTGGTCTGGTTTCTTTTCTCGTTCATGAAGCTTACAGAGTCTTTCATTCTTAGAAATGATTTGCAACACAGAGTAACATTCCTGTGAATTCTTATGGTCCTCTCTTGCCCTTTACTCTTTCTCATTTATTGCTGAATGTTATTTGGAATATTGATTTTCACTAGAGTGGGACATCATTTGTCTGGTTTTCATAATGATGGTGTTGGGAGGCTGTGGACTAATCTTTCCAGAATCCCTTTTCTTATGGTGCCATGTTGAAACTCACCAGTACCCTAATTTTCATAACAGTTGGAAGGCAAAAGTGAGGTAGGCATTCTTCAGGCTCTATAGTGACCATGACTTTAGATTGTCATTAGCATCTTGACCATGCCGACAACTCCTTCTTGGTCTTTTTCCTGATTCTTTGGCTTGTCAGTCCAGAGAAAGATGTCAAATTCCTAAACCCTTTCTCCAGGGCACTACATAAATGACCCTTTCTCTACGGCTGATCTTTGTAGATTTCCTTAACATATTCAAGTTAAATTGACCTCAGCAACTCTACCAAGGGAATAACCAAAACTCTAGCCGGAAAATAGGTCCATGACAACCAGTCACCATCCCAAAGTCCAGAAACTCCAACTGCATCTGCTGGGAGTGAACAGTGATGACAAACAAAGTGTCCTCTCACCTGAGCTTGTCATGGTGCATGCTGGGAGGCTGTTAGAGTGGTCAAAGCTGTTATAATCGAAGCCCCAGTGTCATTGAAAGACTGAGTCAGGGGCTTAGACAACACATTTGGAGGCAGTGATGTCTACAGTGAGACCTAAACAATGTGCCACTGGGATTCGCTTGGGAAGTACAAGTAGATGAGAGGTTTCCAGGTATTGGGGAGTGGCAGTGCAAGGAATCAGGGAACAGAGGCCCACTGTGTTCAGAGACAATGGTGTGTCCACTGAGTGTGGCCATTGGGAACTGCTAGAGCGAGTTTGGGGGACATGAAGGCAGGCAGGTGGGAAGGCAAGGTCATGAATGACCATCAAGGGCACTTGAACAGGATATTCCTAGGACAGTGAGAAATGCTAAATATTTTTGAATGCTTGCCACAAGAAATTGAATAGTACTTCACCACGTGGTCACAATCATGGATCTTTGACTTATTTCCTATTTGGGGCTCACATAAGTATCTGGTATATAATCTTCATAGGTCCTCACATTGCAGTGTAACAGTAGGGATATAGCGGAGGCCTCCACCAACTTAGAGGACATACTTCCAATTTTCCAAAGTGATGGATTGATTTTAAGCATGAGTATGCAGCCATGTTGCTGTGTGTACAGAGTTCTCCCTGGCTACTGGAAAGAGGATATAGAGGTTTTGGGGAAGCCCAGCATGTTCTGTGGTGGGTGTTGGCTTCCAGAATGGGGTGACTAGTCAGATTTAAGACTGACTCCAGTGACTGGACAGATATTTTTTCATATTGCACAGAAGAGTGTAAAAGTGAGCTGTTTATCCAGGCCACTTCTCACACTAAGCATGTGGATTGTTTCCACAGTGACACTCACAGCTATCCACAGTGGACTGTTTCCAACATTTCCACTGAATTCTGATACTAGCTGGAGATAGTTTCTCATTCTAAAGGTTTTGGGCTCACCCCCAGGATGACACCAGCATCAGACAACAGTCAAGGAAGTGTGTATGAGAGTGCACACATTTCTGCACAATTCTTTCACAGTCTTACACATTCCTGATTGTTAATTTATTAAACTAAGAATGGAACTCTGGAAAATGCTTACTGTGATCACTGTTTGATAAAGAAAAAAACATATACCCCAGCCACAGCCACATGGAACAGGTGCATAGTATAAGGTACAGGAAGGGGATGCATGGCCCCCGCAGGTCCCACCTGGAGACCCCAACTGTCCAGCACCTGTATGTGTTCACCAACCCTGAAGGAAGGGAGAATTGTGCTTACTTCATATTCAAAGGATTGGATTCAGCTTCCTTGTCTCATTTCATTCATCCATGTTGGTGTGAAGCAGGAGAACAAAGTTCCCTCAGTGTGTCCTGGTCAACTGCTTCCCCTGCATGTGGCCTGCAGGTATTCAGAAGGACAGAGGATGTGACAGTGAGAAGCTGCAGAGCTGTGGAGAGCAAGAGAACCCAGAGCAGATGCTGTTGGAGTTTCTGGACTTCGTGATGGTGACTTGTTGCCATGGAGCTGTTTTCTGGGAAGGATTTTGGGTTTTCCCTGGTAGAGTTGCTGAGGTTAATCTGCCTTGAATATGTTAAGGAAAATCTATGACGGTCAGCCTTAAAGAAAGGGTCATTCACGTAGTGCTCTGGAGAAAGGATTTAGGAATTTGGCAGTTGACTTAGATCAAAAGCAAAAGTGCTCCAGGTGAGGATGCCCTCTGGTGAGAAGATGCTGAAGGGAATAGATGTCTCCACACTGGAAGGCAGTGACACAGCAAAGCATGGTGACTCTCAGAGTGATATCCTTAGGTGTCCCTGCCTCATTCCAGGGTGGGAGGCACTCTGAGGCTGCATTTCAGTCATCCCAGCTCCCTCAGTGTTAGTGTGTATAAATGCATGTATATGCATATGTACACACATTTTAAATTTTATTTAATTATTCTTTTGTGGTACTGAGGATTTAACTCAGTGTCTCAAGCCTGCAGGCATCTGCTGGACAACTTGAGTCACCTGAGTGGAGTTCCATTGTGTCCTTGGATATAGAGGCTGCCTGTCTGAGCCAGTTCAAAGGTTTGCTTTTCTTCCTCTTGATTCCTTTGTAGAATATTGCTGCCATCATATAACTCCCGTTTCTCCATGCACTGGGTAACTGTAGTCCGTGGTTAGTATGTTTTTCTTTCTTGGTTGAGAAGAGGTAGAGCATTAGAAAAGGTGTTGAGAAAGCCTTGGCCTCAGGTCCAATTCATCAGTTGCGTGTCTGCCCTTCCTCCTGTTCCAGTGTGATGTCTTTTGGCCTAGGCCACCTTTCTGCTGTTGTCAGAGGACGTCCCCATGGGTCAGAGTCTGGAATTCCCACTTGTAAACCCACGTCCATGATGAGAAAGCGGTAAGAGCCCAGTGAGTTCAGGAAGAAGCAGGTGGCCGCTCTCAGGAGCCAGGAGCCAGGTGTCATTCAACGCACTTTCCCCAGGCTGGGCCAGGTCAGCTCCCAGTTGAATCCCAGACAGGAAACAGCTGCAGCTAAAACCTGTCATTTGCCCTCCTCTTGGCTATGTATGGATCGCTTCTCCTGTCACTCAGGTCTATGGCTAGAGCAGCAGCCAATCAGAGCCACAGGAGCAGCCCAATCAGGAGCGCTAGCTGGGAAAGGCCCGCCCACATGGAGGACGCTTCCTTTCTTGGGCCGCCATTGTTGCGTCACTGAGCTGGTTGTGAGGAGTCCGGTGGCTCAGCTCCTGTCGCTGTGTGACGCTGACCTCCAGGAGCAGGAGTTGGACAGCAGGACACCCGGCAGTCAGGAATGGTGAGCGTGGGGCGGATTTGTGACACGGGCGAGGAGGGGTTGAGAGCGACTTGGCCCCGCGTGAGTCCCGGAGTCTGCGGCAGAGTCGCCGCCGGCGCCGCTCGGCTCGTCCCCTAGGTCCCCGGGCGGGGCGGGGCCGCAGCCGGGACCCCAAGTTCCTGTCCCTTGTCCCCGCCGGAGCCCCCTGTCCCTCCGCGCCCGCAGCCCCGCGTCTCCCCACAGCGCGGTGCCGGCGGAGGTGGCGGGAGGCTCCCGAGTGGCCGCGGGGTCCCCGTCCCCATCCCGGCGCAGACCTGAGCGCCCCGAGTTTCCTGATGGTGGAAGCGGCGTCTCCACCGCCACCTGGTCCTCAGCCGGGTAATCCCTAGCTTTGTGGACTCCCCGCATGGCCGGCACGGGAAAGGGGTCCTCGGGGACACGTGTGAAGGGAGCGGAAGGGGAGACGCGGGTCCCTCTGACGTGGTTGGTGTCGGCCTTGGCCTGTGTGCACACAGTGTTTACAAATGAAACGCAGATGGCGGGGACCTGAGCTTAGTGCAGAGGCGGGACAGCCCCAAGTGCAAGTCTGCGGGGTCTCCAGGGCCAGGCGAGCAGGCTCTGCTTTCTAGGGAGGAGCAAACAGCAGGAGAAAGAAGGGGAGAGGAGGGCGGTGGAGGGGCAGCATCAGCTCCTAGGACAGGGGACATGTCCCTGAGGTCACCTGTCCTTAGGTGACAGTTAAAAGAGGCGTCCCAAGGAGGGAGGAGAAAAAGTTCAGAAATGTGGCTTCTGTTGTGTCTGGCCAGCACATCAGAGTAAGGGGGGGCGCGGGGATGGTGACGTCCTCCAAGTGGAGGGGCACGGAGAAGAGAGCAGCAGTGTGATCACTGCCATTTGGCAGTGTTCCAGCGGTAGGTTATTTGGCTTTTTTTTTTTTTTTTTTCTCTCTTTTTTGCTGTTTTTCTTTTCCTTCCAGGCAGTTGGTGTGTTGGGGTGTTAATTTGTGTCAATTAGGAAAGTTTGAGAGGGTCTCCTGAGAGAAAGACACCTGCATTGTGTCACATGGAGAGAAAGATTTGTGATTTTGATGGTATATTTTGAAGGTAGTATAATTTTAAAAACTGGTGTCTGAGATCTTCTGGCATAGTCAACCTTAAATCTTTGTAATTCCCTGAGCATCAGGAGTGTCTTTGTTATCAATTGCACCTTTGAGGCATTTTTCTGAATTTCTGCTATTGTGCTGACTCAGAGTGTCACCCTTCCATCACTTGAGGAAAGAAACTAGTAACTGCACAGAACAGACACAGCTATGTCCTGGCATCTGCAGTGTCGACAGAGTGGCAGGTCTGATCCCAGAAGTTGTGGGGACTGTTTTAAGTCTTTCTGGAGCCAGAATTGCATTGTGGGACACCAGGTTTGTGCTGGAGAATTGGTTGGTGTTCAGTAAACAGCACACATGTTGGTGTCATTAGTGAGGGCAGGACAAGGGCAGGGCAGCTCAGGTCAGAACCCAGCCTGTAGGACAAAGCCTGCTGCTGCTGGGAGGAGGGAACGCGGATCCGGATCTGGGAGCCCTTGGTGTGGGGAGGCCCCAGAATGAAGTTTCCTGGCTGCTCAGGCTTCCTCCCTCCCTCCCTGGGAGTGAAGCCCTGGGCTGTCTCTGCACAGTGACAGTGGTGTCTAGGGTCAGGGTTGTGTTCAACCTTCCAAGCCTGGGTCCCTTGTGAACTGTGGGTGAAGAGCTGCTTCCCTGAGCTCCTCTCTTGTTCCCTGCATGGAATCTGTTTCTCTGTCTGTCTGTCTGTCTCTCTCTCTCTCTCCCTCCCTCATCCTCCCTGCCTCTTCCTTTATTCCCTCTCTCCCTCTTTTCTGTTTCCCTCCCTCTCCCAATTCCTCCCTCCTCTTCTCTCTCTCTCTCTCTCTCTGGTAGTGCTGGGATTTGAACTCAAGGCCATGTGTTTCCTAGTAGGTGCTCTAACCCTTGAGGCACACCCGGCCCCCCTCTGTAAAATCTTATTTCCATACCTTACATGCCTTCAAAACCAGAATTTTATTTCAAGATTTGAGTGCAAGATGGCGATGTTCTGGCTTGGATCCTACGTGGACAGGACGATGAGGACTGACAAAAATAATTACTAATTTTTTTTTTTTGGTTTTTTTTTGGTGTTGAGTATTCAGAACATAGCCTTGTTCATGTTAGGCAATGCTGTACTTATGCCAAAGCGGCTTTGAACTCATGATCCTCTGCCTCTGCTTCCTAAGTAGGTGGAATTAAAACTATGTACCACCACACTTGGTGCCAAGGTTTTTTTTTTTGTCACCACTGGATTTGAACATGCTTGGTAGGCAGGCACTCTTACTGCTTCAGTCACTCCACCAGCCATTTTCTTTTTTTGTGGTGGGAATTTTCAGGATCTGGTCTCTTGAACTATTTACCTGAGGCTGGCTTTGTCCAAGGATCCCTCTGATCTCTGTCTCCTGAATAGCTAGGATTACAGGAGTATTGCACCGGTTCCCAGCTCAGGTTTATTTATTGATGATGTTGAGAATAGTATTCTTATTTTTATACTCAAGTGGTAATGGAAAATACGTTTTTTACACAGTAGAAAAAATATACGTGGTTTGTTGATTATATGTAAATTCTGATTTTGTATAATTTTTGTTTGTAGTTGAATTTATCATCAGACCTTTCATGGATGTGTTTTGTGTTTTTGGTGATACTGGGGTTTGAGTTGCAGGTCTCACGCTTCCTAGGCAAGTACTTTACCACTTGAGCCATTCAGACAGCCCTGTTTTGTGTTGGGTATTTTTGTAATAGGGTCTCATGAACTATGTGCCCTAACTAGCCTCAAACCATGATCCTCCTAATTCCTGCCTCCAGAGTAGCTAAGGTTACAGGCGTGAGCCACCAGTGCACAGATGGACATGTGTTTATTGTGTGACCTGTTGACACTTGAAACCTAATTTATTTAGCTTTGCTTGTCTGGCACACAGCCTCTTTGTAGGATTATAACTTGCCTTTACTCATCACCTCTGGCACTGAGAATTTTTTCTATGTGGCCCTTCATGTTTTTTGTAATTCATTCTCTCTCGTGCTATCTCTCTCCCTCCTCCTCTCCCTCCTTCTCTCCCCGCCTCATATTATTGAAGAACAGGCATTCGAGGATCAGCTCACTTTTCATGACTTGGCTCATGTCTGCAATCCCAGGTATTCAGGAGGCAGACTTCAGAAGATGTAGGTCTCAGGGCAGCACAGCTCAAACCCTGTCTCGCCCATTAAGCTGAGTGTGGAGCTGCACATCTGTCACTCCTGCTCCAAGGGAGGTGCAAATAGGACCTCTGTGGTCCAGGCTTGCCAGGACAAAAACCAGAAGACCCTATTTGAAAATAAGCCAAAGGAAAAATGGATGCAGGCATGGCCTAAGTGAGAGAGCACTGGCCTAGCAAGTGTCGGACGCTGAGTTCAAACCCCAGTACCACCTCCTAGAAAAAGAAAAAAATGTGCCTATTTGAATATTGTAATGAGTTTACTCTGGAGATGAGGTTTTTCTTTCTTTAGGGTTAAACTTTTTTGCTTGTAATGTTGGGGATTGAACTCATTGCCTTGTGGTTGCCAGACAAGCCCTTTACCACTTGAGCCCGGCCCAGCCCTACTGTTCCTCTCAATGGCAGAAGTGGTCTATTTGCCTTGTGAATTTTCCAAGTGACATTTTCATGAGGTGCGTTTTCACAGTGTGCAGTTCCTTTCAGTTATATTTTGCAAGTGTTTTGAGCTGAAAGAACAAGAGGAAACAGACAAATCCTCACATCTTCCAGGCTTTGCCAGCTCTCCCTTTAATGCTGAGCCTGGGAGGTTAAAAGTCTGCTTTGGCCTTCATTTCCTGCAGAGCTTCTGAGTTGTGTTCTAAAATATGTTGTTTCCGTGTCATACGCAGGTTTTCTGAGTTCCTCAGTATGTCTCAGGGATTTTATTTCTATTTATTTGTCTTTGTGTGTGATAGGCAAGTGTTCTACCTCTGAGCTGCAGCCCAATGGGCAGGAGTTCTTTCAAACACCATCATTTCTAAACTACTTTGCTCCTTAGCCTCCCGTAATCTGTATTTTCATAGCTGTGTAGGTAGGCTCAGCTTTCCTCCTCCTCCTCCTCTTCCTTCTTCTCTCTCCTTCTTTTTGTCCTGGGATGGGACTACATTGCAGCCCTTTTATTTTTTAACTTGGAATAAGGTAAGAGTTGGCTTCATTCTCTTCCATGTGGATATCTACTTTTCTAGTTTTCTGAACATTTTAAAAATAATAGGTTGTTCTTTTCTCAATGATTTTTATCTTCCTGTACAAAATTGCTCTGCCATGTACATTTAGGAATCTGGGCGTGTTGGTCTGTTGTGGCATTTATGTCTCTGTCTCTATGCCAGCTCCACTGGATTTTGATTACTGTGCCCGGGTGCAGGTATTTATTTGTGGATTGTGCACCTGCATTCACAAGGGACATTGGCTACATCTTCCCAGTGTCCATCTTTGCTGCCAGCTTAAATTTGGCCTCTGAGTGAATCTGAGTCTTCTCTTGTCTGTGGTTTCTGGAGGAGATCAGTAGTAGGCTGATGTTCATTCTGCATTAGGTGGTGGAGATTTCACAGTACTCTGAATCAGCTAGCTCGTCATCTTTTGTTTACAGGGTTTTTTTGATTATTGATTATCTTGTTCATTATGGGTCTGCTCAGAGTTCATAGTTCTTCATCACTGCTTCTCAGTAGACTGTGTCCCCAGCCATTTCTCTACCTCATCAGTGTACCCCACTCATGCATATGCCTTAGAGACTTTTTCAGTAACTTGTCAAGACATTTTGTTCTTCCTTTTGTTATCTGGTATTATTTCATAACTCATACTCATGGGGTGGAGGTATAGTTAGGAGAGCAGCATTCTGGGATCTATAGTTTGGCTTCATTTTGAGGAACCTTGTATCCCTGAGCTGGGTCCTTGTCATTGTCACCGCTATGAAGTTGAATCTAGGAGTCAGAGAAGCAGAGGATCTGTGTTTCGCTTTCCCCCAGACCCTGAACCCAGTAACATCTTTGTTATACTTTGTGGGTTGCACTTTTGGAGGCAGGACTTAAAAACAGAATTCACTGGGCATATTTAAAAATATGCCCAGCCTCCTGTCAGCAGCAGAAAGCAGATTCTTTGTGATCCTCACTGTGAGAACCTGATGGAGTTCTAGAGGTAAAATGCCTCTGCTCAGCTGGGCCCTGTGGATCTTTTCCCATGTAAACTTTTCTTTAACTTCAGCACTTCATCAGAGACACTTGAGGGTTCCTGACCCTGACTCTGCTCATTATTTTCTCTTACATTAAGTTATGGTTGTCTGTCTCTCTGTCTCTTCCATTTGGGGACAGTGGGTTGTGTCATGACCTTAGTTCTCTGATGAGTCTAGAAGAGTTCCTGATTTAAAATTTCTTTGATGTTTCCTTGTATGGCTGGGAATGTCCCCTGTATGTCCTTCCATGCTGGGCTGGAGTGTGGAAGTTTCTGAGTTCAATCCTTATGTTTGCTGGCAGCGTTTATCTCTGGACACCCCTTCTCTTTGTGCCTCCTATCAGGATAAGGGGATCAAAATCCAAGGTGGCCCCTCCTTGAAGGTGCAGGAGATTGAGGTCACCCACCCACCTCTGCATGTGGGAGTGAGTGTTCCCTGTAGTTTCCCTGTTAACCTCAGCAAAGCTCCAGGCCTGGCTGCCCTACTTGCTCTCAAGACACTGCATACCTGTGTAAGAAGCCTGCTCACTGTCCTTGGGGCCATAGTTCTGTGAGCGGTAAGCCTCGCCTGTCCTCTGTGTGCCATATTGTCATGAGAGTGGACATCAGGACCACACCTGCAGGTGTGGCACCTTAAGCAGAATGCCTAGTCTTTGAACACCTTTCCTTGTGTCTGTCTCCTCTGCTCTGACCTGCTCACCTGCCTGGCTCTTGGATGGCAGTCACACACCTCACCTGTTCCTTGTTGGGGAGCTATTGCTGTGACCTGTGCTGCTCAGTTTTAGCTACCAGATCTGTGGATTCCAACTCATATTGTCATATTACAGGACAAATGAACATACACAAATTAGGATGTGCTTTTCAGTCTTAAGTCTTTGCATTTTTATGATGAAATATATTTGAAGAAGTGTGAGTTATACATTTCTGATAACATTTAGTTTTAGTAGCAATATAAACTCCCTTGGAGTCCACATCAAGATTCATAACTGGCCTTGCAGTCAGTAGTGTCCCCAGGTGGCCTCCTGCATGTTTCACGCCAGTCTTGCCCCTGTGCTCTGATTCTTTGGTGAATTTTCCTGTCTTTATAATCTTACTTTTTACTAAGCAGTGCTCTTTTAATTTTGCTTCCTTTGAATGTTGAACAAATGAGTCTTTTTTATTTTATTTATTTATTTATTTATTTTTATTCATATGTGCATACAATGTTTGGGTCATTTCTCCCCCCACCCCTTCCCTTATTCCCACCCCACCCCCTCCCTCTCCCCGCCACCCCCTCGCTACCTGGCAGAAACTATTTTGCCCTTATCTCTAATTTTGTTGTAGAGAGAGTATTAGCAATAATAGGAAGGACCAAGGGTTTTGAGCGAGTGAGTCTTAATGGAATTGCAAAGGCTGACAGGTGTTTTCTTTGCCAAGGTATGTTTCAGAAGGGCCAGAGTCTGAGGCAGGGCCAGTTTCTCATTCCTGGGGTTCTGTACTTGGTATTTTTGGGTTAACGTTTTTACTCTTGTGTTAAATACTGCTCCTGTCTTGTCTCTTCTTTCTCCAAGTGCCACAGCACAATACATTCTTGAGGAAGATGACTGTACTGTCAGTTGTGGTCAAGTTCAAATTATACAGAAAGTAGCAAGGCAGCTATTGATCTCCATTCCTGTGTAACTGTTGGTTTGCAGTGACCATCAACACTTGGTATCTCGTGGGCTCAATTTTGTCCTTTTCATAGGTAGGAAATGGGATCTACTCGACATTTCCTTGTCTCTTCATTTCCATGTGCCTGGATCTTTCTTCACGTAGGGTGTTTTACCTTCTGACAAATATATTTGGTCATTTCCTTTCCTTGTTTTTTTTTTTTTTCATTTTTACTCTGTATAGTAATCCTTTTATCATTGTATGCATTGTAGATATTTCCCTTCTGTTATGTTGTCTTTGCCTCCATTAATTTTAATATCTTTAAATTTGTCAGTCATTTCCTTTGTAACTTTTTTTTTTGTGGCACTGGGGTTTGAACTCAGGGTCTCACTCTTGCTAGGCACACGCTCTACCACTTGAACCATTCCACCAGCCCAGTCTATTTCTTTTTACTTCCTGTTTTTATTATTACAATAGAGCAAATTCTCTATTGTAACATCAAATACACTTGATTGAGTTTCTCAAAGCATTTGCATTTTATGCTTCTCATTTCGCTGTGAAGTGATTATTGGGCACGAAATAGAGGGGTGTGCACTGCAGGTTCCAGGTAGATACCTGTTTGTCTCTGCCCTGTGTGTTTTGTGCCAGTGTTCTGCAGTACCGGTTCTATCAGGAATCTACTTTGCGTATACAGCTTGACCCTATAGACCATTTTTCTTGATTTCAGTATTATTAACTCTCCAATCGTAGTACAATGTCCCCAATATTGGGGTTTTGTAATTCTTTATGTTGGCCAAGCAGCTGTTATCTTCCCATTTAGAACAAAGGAAGTATTGTTCTACATTGTGTATTCCTACTAGATTTCATAACTGCTAAAAAGTTGGGGAAATGTAAGGAATTTCATAGATATGTGTGAGAGCTGACATCTTGGTAATTTGGAGTTAATTTGAATCCTATGTGGCTCTTTTTCTTTATTTCTTTGACATTCCCTGAATTAAAAAAATTTATTTTGGTACTAGGGCTTGAACTCAGGGCCTATACCTTGTGCCAATCCACCAGCCCTTTTTTGTGATGGATTTTTTTGAGATAGGGTCTCATGCACTTTTTGCCCAAGCTGGCTTTGAGCCACAATCCTCCCAACCTCTGCCTCGTTAGTAGCTAGGATTATAGGCATGAGCCACCAGCACCTGGCTTCCCCAATAAAATTTTCAAGTTTTATGTTACCATGATGAAATATCTTTTCATTATCCTGTTTAATTTTTTGTTTGTTTTGGTGGTGCTGGTGTTTGAACTCAGGGTTTCACACTTGGTACAGAAATGCTCTGCCACTTCAACCACACTCATGGTCCTTTTCATTATTTTCAAGACAGGATCTGCTGCTTTGCCTAGGATGGTGTCAAACTGCCATCTTCTCATCTTTACCTCCTGTGTACTTAGGATTACAGATGTGTGCCACCACACCTGGCCCTGCTGTTTTTATTTTTTTCCTTTTTTATTCCTTTTTGGATGGGACTGGATTTTGAACTCAGGGCTTCAGATTTGCAAGCCTGGTTCTGGTTCTCTACTTCTGAGCCACACCCCTAGTTGATTTTGCTCTGGTTATTTTACAGAAAGGGTCTCACAAAGTATTTGCATTGGCTGGCCTCATCATGAACCTCCCAATCAATCACAGCCTCTTTTTTTTTTTTTTGCATTTTCTTTTTTTTTGTTCATTTAGTCACATATGCATACATTGTTTGGGACATTTCTCCACCCTGCCCCCCTTCCCCACCCTTCACCCCCTCCCCTCTTCAGTTTCAGGCAGGTTCCGTTCTGCCTTGTGACTGATTTTGTTGAAGAAAAGACAAGTATAATAAGAAAGAGAAAGCATTTTTGCTAGTTAAGGATAGCTATACAGAAAGATTCCTACTATTGCTGTCATGTACCCATGTGTTAGTGTTACGACCCATGTTGATTCAACTCTTAACTGATCTTTACATTGGTTCCGGATCCCCGGCTAGTGATGACCTGTTGGTTTAAGGTTTCTGTATTAGTTCCTCTGGAGTGGGGACATCAAATGCTTTCATGTTTTGGGTTTTCTGCCTATTCCTATATCTCCCATATGTGTTCTCCCCTTTTCTTGTGATCCAATTCCAACAACATTGCTGCATTTGCCCTAGATCTAAAGTCTGCATAAGAGGGAGAACATATGATTTTTGGTCTTCTGAGCCTGGCTGACCTCACTCAGAATGATGTTCTCTAGTTCCATCCATTTATCTGCAAATGATAAGATTTCATTTTTTTTCATGGCTGAGTAAAATTCCATTTTGTACAAGTTCCACATTTTCTTGATCCATTCATCGGTAGTGGGGCATCTTGGTTGTTTCCGTAACTTGGCTATTGTGAATAGTGCTGCAATAAACATGGGTGTGCAGGTGCCTCTGGAGTAACCTGTGTTACATTCCTTTGGGTATATGCCCAGGAGTGGGATTGCTGGATCATATGGCAGGTCTATGTTTAGATTTTTAAGGAGTCTCCAAGTTTTTTTTCCAGAGTGGTTGTACCATCTTACATTCCCACCAGCAGTGGATTAGGGTTCCTTTTTTCTCACATCCTCACCAGAACTTCGTGGTGGTGGTGTTTTGGATGATGGCTATTCTAACAAGGGTGAGGTGGAATCTTAGTGTGGTTTTGATTTGCATTTCCTTTATGGCTAGAGATGGTGAGCATTTTTTCATGTGTTTTTTGGCCATTTGAATTTCTTCTTTTGAAAAAGTTCTGTTTAATTCAGTTACCCATTTCTTAATTGGTTCATTGATTTTAGGAGAGTTTAGTTTCTGTATATTCTGGTTATCAGTTCCTTGTCTGATGTATAGCTGGCAAGTATTTTCTCCCACTCTGTGGGTGGTCTCTTCAGTTTAGAGACCATTTCTTTTGTTGTGCAGAAGCTTTTTAATTTTATGAAGTCCCATTTATTCATCCTCTCTCTTAGTTGCTGGGCTGCTGGGGTTCTATTGAGGAAGCCTGCCTATACCTATTAGTTCCAGAGTATTTCCTGCTTCTTCCTGTAGTACTTCAGAGTTTCAGGTCTTGATACTTAGTTCCTTGATTCATGTTGAGTTGATACTAGTATAACGTTATAGACATGGGTCTAGTTTCAGTTTCTTGCAGACGGGTAACTTTTCCCAGCAATATTTTTTTGAAGAGGCTGTCTTTTCTCCATCTTACCTTTTTGGCACCTTTGTCAAAAATGAGGTAGGTGTAGTTGTGTGGGTTCATATCTGGGTCCTCTATTCTGTTCCACTGGTCTTCATGTTTGTTTTTGTGCCAGTACCATGCTGTTTTTATTACTATTGCTTTGTAATATATTTTGAAGTCAGGTATTGTGATACCTCCAGCATTGCTCTTTTTGCTGAGTATTGCCTTGGCTATTCGCGGTCTCTTGTGTTTCCAAATGAATGTTAGGGTAGATTTTTCAATCACTGTGATGAAAGTCAATGGGATTTTGATAGGAATGGCATTAAACATATAGATTGCTTTCGGTAGTATAGCCATTTTTGCTATGTTGATTCTGCCGATCCATGAGCACGGGAGGTCTTTCCATCTTCTGTAGTCTTCCTTGAACTCTTTCTTCAGGAGTTTCTAATTCTCCTTGTAGAGGTCATTCACATCCTTTGTTTAATTTACTCCTAGGTATTTGATTTTTTTTTTGAGGCTATTGTGAATGAAATTGTTTCCATGTGTTCCTTCTCAGTTTGTTCATTGTTGGTATATAGAAAAGGCAATGATTTTTGTAGGTTGATTTTGTGTCCTTCTACCTTACTGTAGCTGTTTATGGTGTCTTAAGAGTTTTTGGGTAGAGTTTTTTGGGTCTTTAAGATATAGGATCATATCATCTGCAAATAAGGATATTTTGACAGTTTCTTTACCTATTTGTATTCCTTTTATTTCTTCTTTTTGTCTAATTTCTCTGGCTAGAATTCCAGTACTGTGTTGAATAGGAGAGGGGAGAGTGGGCATCCTTGTCTCATTCCTGATTTTAGGGGGAATGATTTCAGTTTTTCACCGTTAAGTATGATTTGGCTGTAGGTTTGTCATATATAGCCTTTACAGTGTTGAGGTACATTCCTTCTATTCCTAGTTTTCTTAGAGCTTTTATCATGAAGTGGTGTTGGATCTTGTCGAAGGCTTTTTCTGCATCTATTGAGATGATCAGGTAGTTTTTGTCTTTGCTTCTATTGATGTGCTGTATTACATTTATAGATTTGTGTGTGTTGAACCATCCCTGCATCCCTGGGATGAAGCCAACTTGGTCGTGGTGAATGATCTTTCTGATGTGTTGTTGGATTCGGTTTGCCATTACTGTATTGAGGATTTTTGCATCGATGTTCATTAGGGAGATTGGTCTGTAGTTCTCTTTTTTGGAGGTGTCTTTGTCCAGTTTTGGGATGAGAGTAATATTGGCTTCATAAAATGAGTTAGGTAGTATTCCTTCCCATTCTATTTTGTGGAAGAGTTTAAGGAGGGTTGGTATTAGTTCTTCTTTAAATGTCTGATAGAATTCAGCAGTGAATCCATCAGGTCCTGGACTTTTCTTTTTTGGGAGGCTCTTGATAGCAGCTTCAATTTCTTTTTGTGTTATGGATCTATTCAGGTGGTTAATATCCTCTTGGTTCAGTTTTGGGTGGTTGTAATTTCCTAGAAATCTGTCCATTTCTTTGAGATTTTCAAATTTATTAGAGTATAGGCTCTCAGTGTAGTCTCTGATGATTTCCTGGATTTCCATGGTGTTTGTTGTTATCTCTCCTTTTGAATTTCTGGTTTTACTGATTTGGGTTTTTTCTCTCCTCATTTTAGTAAGTTTGCCAGGGGTCTGTCAACCTTACTTATTTTTTCAAAGAGCCAGCATTTTGTTCCATTGATTCTTTGTATGTTTTTTTTTGTTTGTTTGTTTCTATTTCATTGGTTTCAGCCCTTATCTTAATTCTTTCTTTCCTTCTGCTTGCTTTGGGGTTTGTGTGTTCTTGTTTTTCTAGGAATTTTCAGCTGTAGTGTTAGGTCATTGATTTGAGATCTTTCTGTCCTTTTGATACATGCACTCATAGCTATAAACTTTCCTCTTAGGACTGCCTTTGCTGTGTCCCATAGGTTCCGGTAGGTTGTGTTTTCATTTTCATTAACTTCCAAGAACCTTTTAATTTCCTCTTTTATTTCATTAATGACTCATTCATCGTTAAGTAATGTGTTGCTCAGCTTCCGATTATTTGTGTGTTTTTTACTGCTGTTTTCGTTGTTGATTTCTAGTTTTAATGCATTGTGATCAGACAGAATGCATGGGATTATTTCTGTTTTCTTGTATTTGCTGAGGCTTGCTTTGTGCCCTAAGATATGATCAATTTTGGAATAGATTCCATGGGCTGCTGAGAAGAATGTGTATTGTGCAGATGTTGGATGAAATATTCTGTAGACATCAGCTATGTCCATTTGATCTATGGTGTGATTTAGTTCTAGGATTTCTTTATTCACTTTTTGTTTGGATGGCCTATCTGTTGGTGATGGGGGGTATTAAAATCTCCCACTACCCCTGTGTTGGGTTCTATATATGTCATTTCCTTTTGGTGTATTTCCCCTTTTATTCTTTATCTCATTTGATCAAAGTAGGTTTAAAGTCTATTTTGTCTGAGATGTATTGCTACCCCTGCCTGTTTTCGGGGACCATTGGCTTGGTAAATCTTCCAGCCTTTCACTCTCACCCAGTGCTTGTTTCTGTTGATGAGGTGAGGTGGGTCTCCTTAGGCAACAGATTGTTGGATTTTCCTTTTAATCCAGTTTGCCAATCGATGTCTTTTCATGGGGTAATTTAGTCCATTAACATTCAGTGTTAGTATTGATAAGTACATGGTGATCCCTGTCATGTAGTTGTTTTTGTGTATTAAAGGTTTGATTGTGTGTAGGTGAATCAGTGTTACTGTTTGCTTTCTTGCCTTTTCTTCTCCTGTGGTTTGGTTTTGCCTGCCCTTTCATGGTTTTGTTTGCTTTCATTTTCTGTGTGCACAATTCCTTGGAGAATCTTTTGTAGTGGTGGCTTTGTGGTCATAGATTGTTTTAGTTTCTGCTAAACAGTAAAAGTTCTGTCTATTTTGAATGATAATTTTGCTGAGTATCCTTGGCTGAAGTTATTTTCAGACAGTGCTTGGAAGACCTCATTCCATGCTCTTCTTGCTTTTAATGTTTCTGTTGAGAAGTCTGCTGTAATTTTGATGGGTTTGCCTTTGTGTGTTTATTGTTTTTTTCTCTCTTCTAGCCTTCAGTGTTCTTTCTCTAGTCTCTGTTTTTGTTGTTTTAATGATAATGTGTTGTGGGGTACTTCTATTTTGGTCAGGTCTGTTTGGTGTTCTGGAGGCTTCCTGTACCTGAATGGGCATAGTTTTCTCTAGATTTGGGAAGTTTTCTGTTATTATTTTGTTGAATATATTACGCATTCCTTTTGCTTGCACCTCTTCTCCTTCTTCAATGCCCATGATTCTCAGGTTTGGTCTTTTGATGGAGTCAGTGAGTTCTTGCATTTTCTTTTCACAGGTCTTGAGTTGTTTAATTAATAGTTCTTCAGTTTTTCCTTTAATTGCCATTTCATCTTCAAGTTCTGAGATTCTGTCTTCTGTTTGTTCCATTCAGCTGGAATGGCCTTCTGTTAGGTCGATGCAGGTGGAAAGGCCAAATCAGAATCAAATGACAAAGCAAGCAGGCTTTATTGAGAGCGTGCTCTCGGGCGAGGTTCACTGTCCCCAAGAACAGGGCTGGAGAAGTTGCGCCCAAGAAATGGCAGCCCAGTTTTTATAATCTGGGTGAAGTCAAGAGCTTAGAGTATTACGGAATGCTGGGATAGGTTGAGGCCTATTGAAGGAGGGGCTCAGGGTAATGTGGACCTATAGGATAGATTGAAACCTATTGCCCACCAGCGGGGGTTGTTGTGTCAACCATAGGGGAAGGAGAAAGGGAGAGGGTGATTGCCCACTGGCAGGAATTGCTGGCCATGGTGGGAGTTGCCAGCTGTGGTGTAGTTGCTGTGGCAACCAGAGGGCTAAGAAGAAGAGGGATGGTGGAGTGGAAATTCCCTGATTGCCATGCGGTGGCTGCCCACCAGCCAAACATCCCAGACTCTTTGGTATAAGGGGCACAGCATCGGTTCTGGCTACTTCCTGCTGAAAGGGGGTGGGGTTAGGGGCTAGGGACAGTTTGGGTTATTTGACCGGTGCAGCTGGACCCCATGGATAGAGGCTGGTAGTTATGAACCTGGAGCATCATTTGGTTGAAGCTTACCCAAGATAACTGGTGTATGCATTCCTGGCAAAATCTGCCAGAAGCAGAAAGAGACAAATAATTACTAGGGGACCAATCAGTGGGGTGAGAATGTTAAATGGGGGTGAATTTTCACCAGCCAGGGGTGTCAGTCGAGGCAATATTGTAGTGGCGCATCTCATCACTGAGTTTGTGAAGAGACTGGACACAAATTTCCACCAGGCCTGACTCGTTAATATAGTAGCAGCATTCTTCCCGAAGAAAGAAGCAAGTTCCCCCTTTATCTGCCTTGAGAAGGTCCAAGGTGCAGCGGTTCTGTGGGGTTACCTGAGCTAGGGAAGTTATCTGTCCTTGAAGAGAGGCAAGGAATGTTGCTGAGTCCTCAAAGCCTGCCAGGACCTGTTGAGAGAACCTTTGGGTCTGGATTACTGAGTGAGCCAGGGCACTGGAGCTGAAACCGGTGGCCACCACTGAGGCTGCCAAGAATATGCCCACAAGGACAGGCAGGAAGACAGCCCTCCTAATTTTATGTTGAGGTGAAGGCTGGATTTTTGAGGTAATGTCTATGAGTGGGAAGAATTTTCCTCTTCCATACATGGTAAGCTGGCGAACCATAGAGACAGGTAAGCAGAGCTGGGAAGTCAGGGCCAAGTTTTGGTAGACGTGGATGGGAGCATCTTAAGGCGGGTGGGGTGTTACCAGACAGGGTGTCCCAGGAGTTAAGCTGCCAAGGGAGTGGTGAGGAAGACAGTGTATGGTCCCGTCCATCTGGATTGGAGGGGCTTTGCATGTAGCTGCTTGAGAAGAATGTGGTCCCCTGGAGACAGGGGGCCAAGGTCTGGCGGAACGGCATCTGACTGGGGTAGGTAACGATCTGCATGGGCTCGGAGCAGAGAGCGGAGGAGAGTGAGGTAAGGTAGGTATCCTGTTAAGGGAGGTGTGTTTGATGGGAAAGTGTGGGAAAGGAGAAAGGGGCGGCCGTACAACAGCTCAAAGGGGCTTAAGCCTGTCGGTTGCCTAGGGACTGCTTGGAGGCGAGTGAGAGCCAGGGGCAGCAGGTCAACCCAGGAGAGCTGGAGCTCCAGGGACAACTTGGTGAGCTGTTGTTTGATCAGGCTGTTGGCCTGTTCAACCTTACCCAAGGATTGGGGGTGGTATGGGATGTAGAGCCTCCAAGTGATGGCCAGGTGCTCACAAACCAGTTGAGTGACCTTAGAGATGAAGGCGGGGCCATTGTCCTACTGGAGACTTTGTGGAAGGCCAAAACTGAGAATGATGTGATGGACGAGAGTGTGGGCCATGATTGCAGCCATTCCATGGTCGTAGGAATGGCTTCAATCCACCCTGTGAAAGTATCAACAGAAGTGAGAAGATACCAGAATTTTTTGTGTTTGGGCATATGAGTGAAATTGATTTGTCAATCTTCATTGGGCTGGCTGTCGCGGAGTTGGTGGAGGGACTGGCGGAGATGGAATCCACCCTGGGGGTTTGCTTGGGAGCAGACAGAGCAAGCCTCCTGGACCTGATGGATGGTGGATTTGAGGTGCCTAGGGTGAAACAAGGGTCCCAGGAAAGAGAAAAGGGCATTGGGGCCTATGTGTAGTGAATTGTGGATGGCAGTGATGACCTCTGTTGCCTGGCCCAAGAGGAGGATCAGGAGGTTGTCTTTGAAGATCCACCCATTGGCGGATGTAATTCCCCCTTCTTTGAGAAGAGTGACTTGTTCTTCTGGCTCATAGTTTGGAGTAAAGCTAGGAGAGAGGAAGAGAATAGGTGGGAGAGTTGACTGCTCTGCAGTCTTTCTGGCCATTAGCTCTGCAAAGGAGTTTTCTTGTGCCACCCGGTCATTGGAGGTCTGGTGTCCCCTGCAGTGGATGATGGTGACCTCCCTTGGAAGTTGTAGATCTCGGAACAGTTTGGCAATGAGGGGTCCATTGACCACTGGAGAACCCCATGTGGTCAAGAAGCCCCTCTCTTTCCAGATAGCTGCATGAGAGTGCGCTATAAGGAAAGCATATTTAGAGTCAGTACATATATTAGCTGTTTTATCTTTAGCAATGGTGAGCACCTGAGTTAGTGCCGTGAGTTCGGCTTTTTGAGATGTTCCCATTGGGAGGCAAGTTGCTGCCAATACCCGAGGAGGATCAATGGTGACTATGGCGGAGACGGTTCGGCGGCCTCCCTGGTCATCCAGGATGGAGCTCCTGTCAACAAACGTAGGTCAGGAGAATGTAAGGGAGAGTCGGTAAGACCCTGCCCGGGAGTCATGAGACTCTACTGTTTCAGGACAGGAATGGATTGGTTTGGAGGCTGTTGGCGGAGTGGTGGGAAGCAGTGTACTGGGGTTTAGCGGGGAGCAGGTGGTGAGAGTTACATCAGGATTGTCGATGAATAGGAGATGAAACGTTTGTAGGCAGGAAGCTCCAATAAGAGAAAGAGAAGAATGAGTGAGAAGGTCAGCAAGGCTGTGTAGGGAGTAGACAGTGACCAGTTGTAGTCGGGATAGCTTAAGAACTTCTTGCCACCACGAGAGCTTGGAGGCAGAGCTGCCAGCCCCTGACAGTGGAATCTAGCTGCCTGGAGAGGTAAACAATTGGTCGGTGAATAGGGCCTGATAGTTGGGTAAGGATCCCTTTGGCTATTTTAGAAGTTTCATCTGTAAACAGGTGGTATGGTTTGGAAGGCTTTGGGAGGGCCAAGGCTGGGGCCCAAAGGAGGGTGTCACTGAGATTAGAAAAGCAGCAACGGACCATGGAAGGAGAGGTGAGTGGACCAGTGGGAGTCTCCTTGGCCGCCTTGTACAGTGGATGGGCCAACGAGGCAAAATTAGGAATCCAGTGTCTAAAAAAGCCAATGAAGCACAAGAATAAAATTTCTTGGGCATCATTAGGAGGATGGAGGTCCCTTAAAATTTGAACCCGGTCTATGGTAAGTGCTTTTGAGGTGGGGGTGAGACAGAAACCCAGGAAAGTAACAGCTTGTAAGAAGAGTTGGGCCATGGACTTGGTATCCCTTAGAGGCTAGAAAGTTAAGGAGGTTGGCTGTTACCATTTCAGAATCCTGCTGAGAGGTGGAGCACAGGAGGAGGTCATCAACATATTGTAGAAGTGTACTGGGTTTTGTGTTGCACATGACCAGATCCTGGGCCAGAGCTTGACCAAAGAGGTGGGGGCTATCACAGAAGCCTTGGGGAAGAACTGTCCAAGTTAGTTGTTGGGTGAGGTGAGTATCCGGGTCTTCCCAGGTAAAGGCAAAGAGGAAGTAGGAGTCCAGATGGAGGGGAATAGTAAAAACGGCATCCTTGAGATTGAGGACAGATAAATGAGTAGTATCAGGAGGGATCTTGGAGAGGATTGTATAAGGATTTGTGACCAATGGGTGGATGGGGATAATAGCCTCATTTATAATGTGTAGATCTTGGACTAACCTATAGGACCCAGAAGGCTTTTTTATTGGAAGGATAGGTGTGCTACATGGGGAATTTATAGATATAAGGAGACCTTGATTTAAGAGTTTGGTAACTATTGATTTTGTCTCTGTGATGAGTTTCCAAAATAGGGAATTGGGGTCTGCAGGGGTATTGGTTAGGGTCCTTAAGAGAAATGCAGATGGGCGGGTGGTGTGTAGCCACAATCAGGATTGAGGTGTTCCAGACAAGGGTTGACCAGGAGGGGAAGGGTGGGCGGAGCAGATCCAGGAGGAGGGGGGGCTAGATGGCTAGCAGAGGCCAAAAGGAGTGAGTGGGAGGCTAGAGGTTCTACTGGGTGGGGAGGGATGGTTATGGAGGCGCCAAGTTTTGTTAGAATATCTTGACCTAGAAGTGGAGCAGGGCAGGATGGGGATGATAAGGAAAGAGTGTGCAAGCATTATACCTCCAGCAGAGCAAGGAAGGGGCAGGGTTTATATGGGTAAAAGGAATAGCCGTCAATTCCCATAACAGAGACTGATGAAGGAACTGTTAAGCCCGAGTGGTCAGGCAGCATAGAATAGGTAGTCCCCATGTCCAAGAGAAAGGGGATGGACTTACCCGCTACCTGGAGTGTGACCCTGGGCACAACGAGGGTGATTGGGGTCACCGAGTCAAGGCATTGTCAATCTTCTGCAAGTCCGAGAAAGTCAGGGATCTGGATAGCTGGTGGGGCTGACCCTCCAGGAGGAACCTTAGGGGGTAAGCCCTGTCCAGGGCAATCTGATCCCCAGAGCCCCACCTGTTTGCATTTTGGGCAGGGCTTAGTTGGAGGTCTCGGGTTGGGGCACTGGTGGGCCCAGTGGCCTTCCTTGCCTCATTTGAAGCAGCCTCCCAGAGGAGCTGATGGGAGGTTTCGAGTTCCTCCTTTGACTCAGGGCTGTAATCCAGCCGGCTGCAGGGCTGCTATCAAGGCTTGGGTTTGGAGGGCCACCTTTTTTTGGAGGTGTTTTTGCTGGGTTGACTCTGCTGCCTCTTTTTGGGCATTAAAAACTTTAAATGCCATTTTCATCAAGTCCTGCATAGGGGTTTGAGGGCTATCTTTGGCCTTTTTTAGTTTAGCTCTAAGATCTGGTGTGGACGGAGATATAAAATGTCCAGCCAGGATTGCTGCTGCAATGGGGGAGGTGGGGTCTAATCAGGTATATTGGGTTAGAGCCTCCTGGAGATGGTTAAGAAAGGGGGCTGGATTTTCATCGGCCCATTGGGTTACCTCGCAGAGTTCGTCAAAATTTACAATTTTGTTGGACACCGTGTCCATACCCTACAGGAGGCATCGGATCATTATGTCTCTCCGGCAGCATCCCGGAGCTTCAGGTTTCTAGTCCCAGTTAGGGTTGCAGTAGGGAATTGCGTTTTCCCAAACGGGGACTGTGGGATCAGCCAAGTGGGTTTCATCAGCCTAGTGTCGGGCACCCTCCTTGATTTCCTGTGCATGTGTGTTACCTTTTAGGTTAATTCTTTTTGATCTAACCTTTTCTCTAGTTCCTGGTCACCTTCTCCTATTGGCCTCAGTTGCTTTTAAGTCTCTGCTTTAGTTTCTCTGCATGGAGGACAACAAATGCTAGCTAATTTTTTAGGTGTCTTACCTATCCCCACCCCTCCCTTGTGTGCTTTCGCTTTTATCATGTGCTCAAAGTCCAATCCCCTTGTTGTGTTTGCCCTTGATCTAATGTCTACATATGAGGGAGAACATACAATTTTTGGTGTTTTGGGCCAGGCTAACCTCACTCAGAATGATGTTCTCCAATTCCATCCATTTACCAGAGAATGATAACATTTTGTTCTTCTTCATGGCTGCATAAAATTCCACTGTGTATAGATACCACATTTTCTTGATCCATTCGTCAGTACTGGGGCATCTTGACTGTTTCCATAACTTGGCTATTGTGAATAGTGCTGCAATAAACATGGGTGTGCAGGTGCCTCTGGAGTAACATGTGTCACAGTCCTTTGGGTATATCCCCAAGAGTGGTATTGCTGGATCAAATGGTAGTTCAATGTTTAGCTTTTTAAGTAACCTCCAAATTTTTTTCCAGAGTGGTTGTACTAGTTTACTTTCCCACCAGCAGTGTAAGAGGGTTCCTTTTTCCTTCCATCCTCGCCAACACCTGTTGTTTGTGGTGTTGCTAATGATGGCTGTTCTAACAGGGATGAGGTGGAATCTTAGTGTGGTTTTAATTTGCATTTCCTTTATTGCTAGAGATGGTGAGCATTTTTTCATGTGTTTTTTCGCCATTTGAATTTCTTCTTTTGAGAAAGTTCTGTTTAGTTCACTTGCCCATCTCTTTATTGGTTCATTAGTTTTGGTAGAATTTAGTTTTTTTGAGTTCCCTATATATTCTGGTTATCATTCCTTTGTCTGATGTGTACTGGCAAATATTTTCTCCCACTCTGTGGGTGTTCTCTTCAGTTTAGAGACCATTTCTTTTGATGAACAGAAGCTTTATAGTTTTATGAAGTCCCATTTATCTGTGCTCTCTCTTAGTTGCTGTGCTACTGGGGTTCCATTGAGAAAGTTCTTACCTATACCTACTAACCCCAGAGTATTTCCTACTCTTTCCTGTATCAATTTTAGAGTTTGTGGTCTGATATTAAGATGCTTGATCCATTTTGAGTTAATATTGGTATAGGGTGATATACATGGATCTAGCGGATGTCTCCACTTTCTATAGTCTTCCTCAATCTCTTTCATCAGAAGTTTATAGTGTTCCTTGTAGAGGCCGTTCACATTCTTTGAGGCTATTGTAAATGGAATTGTTTTCATACATTCTTTTCAGTTCATTATTAGTGTATAGAAATGCTAATGATTTTTCTATGTTGATTTTATATCCTGCTACTTTGCTGTAGCTATTGATGATGTCTAGAAGCTTCTGAGTAGAGTTTTTTGGGTCTTTATGGTATAGGATCATGTCATCTGCAAATAGGCATATTTTTACAGTTTCTTTACCTATTTGTATTTCTTTTATTCCTTCTTCTTGCCTAATTGCTCTGGCTAGGAATTCCAGTACTATGTTGACTAGGAGTGGAGATAGTGGGCATCCTTGTCTGGTTCCTGATTTTAGAGGGATTAGTTTCAGTTTTTCTCCATTAAGTATAATGCTGGCTGTATGTTTGTCATATATAGCATTTATAATGTTGAGGTACTTTTCTTCCATTCCTAGTTTTCTTAGAGCTTTTATCATGAAATGGTGTTGGATCTTATCAAAGGCTTTTTCTGCATCTATTACAATGATCAAGTGGTTTTTGTCTTTGCTTCTGTTAATGTGGTTTATTATGTTTATAGATTTTCGTATGTTGAACCACCCCTCCATTCCTGGGATGAAGCCTACTTGGTCGTGGTGAATAATCTTTTTGATGTGTTGTTGAATTCGGTTTGCCATTGTTTTGTTGAGGATTTTTGCATCAATGTTCATTAAGGACATTGACCTATAGTTCTCCTTTTTGGAGGTGTCTTTGCCTGGTTTTGGGATAAGTGTAATACTGGCTTCATAAAATGTGTTAGGCAGTTTTCCTACCCTTTCTGTTTCATGGAACAGTTTAAGGAGGGTTGGTATCAGTTCTTTAAAGGTCTGATAGAATTCAGCAGAGAATCTATCAGGTCCTGGACTTTTCTTTTTGGGGAGACTCTTGATTGCTGCTTCAATTTCATTTTGTGTTATAGATCTATTCAGGTCATTAATTTCCTCTTGGTTTTGTTTTGGATGATCATGTGTATCTAGGAATCTGTCCATTTCTTTAAGATTTTCAAATTTATTTGAATATAGGTTCTTGAAGTAGTCTCTGATGGTTTCCTGGACTTCAATGGTGTTTGTTGTTATCTCCCCTTTTTCATTGCTGATTCTACTAATTTGGGTTTTTTCTCTCCTCATTTTAGTCAGGTTCGCCAGGGGTCTGTCAATCTTGTTTATTTTTTCAAAGAACCAACTTTTTGTTTCATTAATTCTTTGTATGGTTTTTTTGGTTTCTAGTTCATTGATTTCAGCTCTTATTTCTTTTATTTCTGTCCTATTTGTTTTGGGATTTGCTTGTTGTTTTTCTAGGAGTTTAAGGTTTATCATTAGGTCATTGATTTGGGATCTTTCAGTCTTTCTAATATATGCTGTCATGGGTATAAACTTTCCTCTGAGGACTGCATTTGCTGTGTCCCATAGGTTCCCGTAGGTTGTGTTTTCATTTTCATTGACTTCCAGGAACTTTTTAATTTCCTCTTTTATTTCATCAATGACCCATTTTTCATTAAGTAATGAGTTATTTAGTTTCCAGTTGTTTGCATGTTTTTTGTCTTTACTTTTGTTGTTGAGTTCTACTTTTACTGCATTGTGATCAGATAGTATGTATGGTATAATTTATTTTTTCTTATATTTGCTGAGGCTTGCTTTTTGCCCTAGGATATGATCTATTTTGGAGAAGGTTCCATGGGCTGCTGAGAAGAATGTATATTGTGTAGAAGTTGGATGAAATGTTCTGTAGACATCAAGTAGGTCCATTTGATCCATTGTATATTTTAGATGTTGGATTTCTTTATTGATTTTTTGTTTGGATGACCTATCTATTGATGGTAATGGGGTGTTAAAGTCTCCTACAACCACTATGTTGGAGTTACTATATGCTGTTAGGTCTTTCAGGGTATGTTTGATGAAATTGGGTGCATTGACATTGGGTGCATTGAGGTTGACAATTACTATTTCCTTTTGGTCTATTTCCCCTTTTATTAGTATGGAATGTCCTTCTGTATCTCGTTTGATCAATGTAGGTTTGAAGTCTACTTTGTCAGAGATAACTATTGCTAATCCTGCCTGTTTTCTGGGGCCATTGGCTTGGTAAACTTCCAGCCTTTCATCCTAAGCCTATGCTTATTTCTGTCGGTGAGATGGGTCTCCTGTAAGCAACAAATTGTTGGATCTTTCTTTTTAATCCATTTTGTGAAGCGGTGCCTTTGATGGGTGAATTTAAGTCCGTTAACATTAAGCATTAGTACTGATAGGTATGTGGTGATTCCTGTCATTTAGTTGTCTTAGTTGTTTGAAGGTTTAATGTGTGTACCTAAGTTGAGGTTATTCTCTACTTTCTTGCTTTTTCTTTTCCTGTAGTGTGGTGCTGTCTGTCCTTTCGTGGTTAAGTTGGGTTTCACTTTTGTGTGCAGAATTCCTTGCAGAATCTTTTGTAGTGGTGGCTTTGTGGTCACATATTGTTTTAGTTTCTGCTTATCATGGAAGACTTTTATTGCTGTGTAGAGTATCCTGGGGTTGAAGTTATTTTCATTCAGTGCCCGAACATCTCATCCTATGCTCTTTTTGCTTTTAATGTTTCTGTTGAGAAATCTGCTGTGATTTTGATGGGTTTACCTTTGTATGTTATTTGTTTTTTCTCTCTTACAGTCTTCAATATTCTTTTTCTAGTTTCTGTACTTGTCGTTTTTAACGATGATATGTCGTAGGGTAGATCTATTTTGATCTGGTCTGTTTGGTGTCCTGGAGGCCTCTTGCATCTGTATGGGAATATTTTTCTGTAGATTTGGGAAATTCTGTTATTATTTTGTTAAATATGTTACACATTCCCTTTGCTTGTACCTCTTCTCCTTCTTTGATGCCCATGATTCTGAAGTTTGGTCTTTTGATGGAGTCGGTGAGTTCTTGCATTTTCTTTTCACATGTCTTGAGTCATTTAATTAATAGTTCTTTGGTTTTTTTCCTTTAATTACCATTTCATCTTCAAGTTCTGATATTCTGTCTTCTGTTTGTTCTATTCTGCTGGATTGGCCTTTTTGTTTTGCAGTTCTGTTTTGTTCTTTTTTGTGAGTTTTTCCATATCCTGGGTGGATTCCTCTTTAATGTTGTCTATTTTTGTTCTGCGTTCGTTTATCTGTTTATTAATTGTGTTGTCTGTTTCACTTTGTTGTTTATACCGTGCTTCTATGGTTCTCGTGGCTTCATTGGGTTCTTTGGCATGGTTATCTTAATTTTTTTGGAGTCTTGATCTGAGTATATGTTTTCTTCATTTCGCTCTGGTTCCTGTACTAATTTTTTGCTGTAGGGAAACTGGCTTCCCTGTTTTTTCTGTCTTCCCGTCATTGCCTTTGGTGTTGTTACTGTCCCTGTACTGTGTGCAATTATTTTCTGGCTTGTAATAATAGCACTAGTGATATTTAGAAGGGAAGGGTGAGAGGGGATAGAAAGCAAAGAAGTTAAAGCAGAAGGGAAAAACAAATAAACAAGTAGAAGAAAAACAAAACGAAGAAACAAATGTTTCAAAGATATAAACAGGGAGAGATAGTATACTAATGAACTGTAAGCTGAAAACGTATTAGACAGAGAGAGGATTGAAAATAAAAAATAAAAGGAGTAAAGATAAGAATAAAAATAAAAGATAAGTAAATGCAGGAAATATATATAAATAAAGTGAAATAAAACAAAATAAAAGTAGAAAATTAAAACAAACCTCCAAGTTTAAATGCAGTAAAGTTTCAGTCTTAATAATTTTGGTGTTCATCCCTCAGCCTCTGATCCTGGAGATGGTGCCTCAGATGTTGTTCTGTAGTTGTCTCATCAAAGGGGAAACATAAAAGTAGAACAAAACTGCAAAAAAAAAAAAGAAACCCACAATGTGTTCCAAGTTCAAATGCAATATAGTTTCAGTAAGTTTTCAACAATCAGGTGTAGTTCAGTTGTTTTCTCATGAAAGGTAGGGAGAAAGACAAAGTTCTGTGAATGGCTATCTGTGGCTGTGTTTTGCCTGCCTGCTGGTGTCAGCCTGGTGGCATTATGTATGCAGATCTCTGGGGTGAGTTTAGCACTCACCTGGCCCAGCAGGCTTTGTTTACTCAGAGTTCTGTGTGCAAGCCACTGCTACAAGCTTTCCCCTTTCCAAGCACACTGAGGAAGGTGACCCTGTACCTGCTTTCTCAGGCCTGCATGTTTATTTACAGTTCACGTGGGAAGTGGGTCTTCCCCCCTCTCCTGTGGAGTTTTCCTCCCACTGCTGCTTTTACAAGCTTTCCTGCTCCTGACTGCTGTGCGTGTGCTGCTGCTCCTCCCGGCCGGTGTGTTTGTTTATGACTCACGTGGGAGGTGGGTCTTCCCCCTCTCCTGTGGAGTTTTCCTCCCTCCTCCATTCTCACAAACTTTCCCGCTCCTGGTTGCTGGGTGCATGCCGCCGCTCCCACCCTCTCCTCTCAGGCTGGCCCATCTTATTTATTTACAGTTCCAGGAGGGGTTCCCCTCACCCCCTCTTTGGCACTCAGGGCGCCCCACCTTCTTGGCTACATGTCTTTGTTGTTCTTATTGCTTATTACTCAGTTTCTGTTTTTCCCCCGGGTGGAGGTCGGTCTGTCCAGGGGGCTATGCTGATCTGGCCCAAGGTTGTCTGTGGAAGTACTGTGTACTGCTTAGCTCACCTTGTCTGCGTCTTCCCAAGCCGTCTGGGTGCAGGTGTCTGGCGGCCCGGGTGCCCTCCTGGTTTCTCCGTTTAACATGAAGTCGAGATTCTCTGTGCAGGCTGGAGGCGTGGAGGGGTCAACGTTTTGCCTCTTCTCGGTGACCTTGCCTGCAAGGTGTGTCTCCAGCATCTCTCCAAGATTTCACTATAGGAGGCACGCTTTCTGCTTCCTCCCTCTAGCCGCCACCTTTGATCTCTTAATATTGTGAATTTTTTACTATAATTTGTTCATCTCTGTGTTTGTGGTGGTCTCAGTTTCAGTTTGACGTTTATTTAGGACGTCTATGATTTCATTTATTTGGTTTTGTGTTTTCTCACATTCTTTATTTTTGTCCTCTTGGAATTTCTTGAGTTCCTCCTGTACATTTTGGTTGACCATGTCTAGTAACATCTCTATGAAATTCTCATTAATTACTTGTAGGATTTCTTCTTTCAGGGTGTTCTTGTGGGCTTTGTTAGGTTCCTTGGTATTGTTTATCTTTGTTTTGTTGGAGTCTGTGTCTGGGTATCCGTTTTCTTCATTTCACTCTAAATCCTCACTACTTTATTTTTTTGGGGGAATAGTTTCCTTCCCTTTTTCTTCTTCCCATATTTCCACCAGGTAACATTTCTATCCCTGAACTTTGTGTAATTTAGTATTAGCTGGGTAGCAGTATTAATACTAAGAAAACCAAGAGAGAAGGATAAAAAAGAGAGCGATATAAAGGTAAAAGGAATAGCGTAGAGAGGAAAAGAGAAAAAATGATAGAGATGGTGGATGATCAAAGAGTAAACCAGGCAGCAAATCCCTTAAAGAAGGGATAAAATAAAAATTAAAAACTTGAAAAAAATAGTCACTAGTTCTGGAGTAGTAGAATTGCAGTCTCAGTTGTTCTGATGCTAGTTCTTTAGCATCCAGACCTGTCTATGTCTCTTAAGTAGGTTTGGAGCCTTCCTGTGGCAAGTGGATGGTGGGTGGTGTCCCATGGGCCTTTGGGTGGAGGCCTTTAGCTGAGGTGAAGTAGCAGGTCTTTGGAGTGTAGGCTTGGCATGCCTGAAGGGTGCAGGCCAGCGGAGTGGAGATCTTGGTTGTCTATGAATCCCTGGCTTGACAGACTTGGGGGGCGTGGTCAAGCAGAACAGAGATCGTGTGTGTGTGTGTGTGTGTGTGTGTGTGTGTGTGTGTGTGTCCGGCGAGATCGTGTGTGTGTGTGTGTGTGTGTGTGTGTGTGTGTGTGTCCGGCTTGGCAGGCCTTAGGGGCACGGCCTTGCAGAGTGAATATTGTGCAATGCTGTACAGGCTTTGGGGGCTTGGCTGGCAAAGCAGAGATTGTGCAGGGCTGGGGAGCGTGGTCCAGCGAGATGGAGCTCCTGCAGAGCTGTGCAGGCCTTGAGAGTGTGGCCAGCAAAGCAGAGAGCATGCAGGGCTGGGGAGCATGGCCCTGCAAGGCAGAGCTCCTGCAGGGCTGTGCAGGCCTTGGAGCCTCGCCAACAAAGCAAAGATCGTGCAGGGCTGGGGAGTGCTGCCCAGCCAGACAGGGCTCCTGCAGGGCTGTGCAGGCCTTGGGAGCCTGGCTGGCAAAGCAAAGATCGTTCAGGGATGGAGAGCGCAGCCCAGGAGACGGAGCTCCTTCAGGGCTGTGCGGTCCTGGGTGGTGTGTGGCCTGGTGGAGATCATAAATGTCTGTGGATCCCTGGTCTTAGGGGCTCGTTCCATGGAGATCCTACAGGTCTGAGGGATGGGAGTTTGGCGTTGCACAGCCCTGGTGGGGCAAAGGAGCAGTTCTGGAGAATTTGAGATCCCACTGTGTATGGAGCAGTGGCTCTGCGGGCCTATGGGGCAGGGCTTGGCTTGTAGCACCTGCTATTCTTTTAGTATATGGTGGAGTGGAGAGGCCTCCCAGGAGCTAGGGGTTCAGAGTGCTGATATTTCAGCTCTCCCTGGTGTTTTACCTCATTCAAGCAAGTCTCCAGCTTCTTGTCAAAGTCCCTGGATCACAGAGGTCAGAAGGTCTGTGGTCAGGTCTGTGGCTGTGTTCTTGTCGCCATCTTGGATCTCTCAATCTCAGCCTCTTGAGTAACTAGGATTATGCATGTGAGTTAGTGGTGCCCAACTCTAAATTTTTTTTGGGAGGAGGGTTTCCTTTTGAGGAACTGGGGTTTGAACTCAGGTCCTCACACTTTCTGGGGAGGAGCACTACCACTTGAACAATACTTCCAGCCCTTCTCTTGAACTTTTTAATGCACACATAATTGTGGATATTTCTGTACTAATATGATAGTTCAGAATTTGTAAAGAATGTGTATGGAGTAGATCAGACTGCTTGCCGTTTCTGTCACCTCAGTTTCATTTCTTCAGCTTGGGAACATTCAAAATCTACGTTGGTACATTTTGAAACATACACTAAATTTTTGTCAATGTTGGTTGCTCTGTTGTGTGTTTTGTTTTGTTTTTTTTTTCCTTTCACAGCACTAAGGTTTGAAGTTAGGGCCTCATTCTTCTTAGGCAGACACTCGTACTATTTGAACTACTCAGCCAGCCATTTTTTTATGCTTTTGTGTTTTTTTTGAAATATGGTTTCTTGAACTATTTGCCTGAGGCCGGTTTTGAATCAGGATCCTCGTGATCTCTGCCTCCTAAGTAGTTAGGAGTCTAGGCCTGACACTGTTGCCTTGGCCTCTTGGGTGCTTTGAACTTTTATCCTTCATTGGTCTTACATAATGATTAAATTTGGTCTGTGGAATACTAGGTTCAAGCTTTCAAATGTTGGCTCTTAATGTAATTGTAGAGGATGTGCTGCATGCCTTGAGCAAGCAGTTGTGAGAATGGGCTTCAAATACTGTGTCAGGGAAACCTGTAGAGTGTCAGTGCCCAGGGAGCCATTGGACACTGGTCACTGAGGCTTCCTGTATTGATTTTGTCAAAAGTGCAAACTTTCAAAGGGAGACAAGTGAAGGAGATAGCATAGTGTTTGCATGAACTGTGTAGGCAGACTAAGCTCCTCTCCTCAGCTAGATGGCTGAGGTCCATCCCAACACCAGTTCCCAGGTGCAAGGAAAGGTGGAGGAGCTTCGGGAACACGTATGTCTATGAATGCAAAGTCTCAGGATTGTCAATTTTAATTCTGTTCTGTACACTGAGTAGTAGATCATGGGAATTTGGCACATGCTTCAGAGCCCACTGTACAGTGAGACTTAGGGACGACCCAGCAGCACATTTGAAGTCACCAGTGACACTGTTCTGTTTCTTTGTGGAAGTATTCAAGTCTCTAGTATCAGAAAAACAGATATGTGAGTGTGGACAGAAGGAATAGTCATGCAGGACATGTTTAGAGTTCTCAACATCATATGAACTTGTGAATTGAGTCTAGGCCCCAGGTGCTGTCCATCTTACCCTTTCTCCTGAACACATGGATCTTGTAGGAGTCGGTGACCTTTGAGGATGTGGCTGTGAACTTCACCCTGGAGGAGTGGAGTTTGCTGAATCCTTCCCAGGAGAATCTGTATAGATCTGTGATGCGGGAAACCATCAGGAACCTGCATGCTGTAGGTAAGGGTGACATCATGCCTTCACTGAGTCAAGGAGGAGGTGTCTGTACTCACCAATGTTGATCAAAGGTTTTGATTATGAGAAGGAATGCTTTTGTGAATAAACTAGGCATGGTTGCAAGGGAACTTCAACCTAAACTCAATTTTCATATAATTTTGTATTAATTCATAATAGTTTTTCTGTATCTATCTTTTAGGACAAAAATGGAGAGACCAGAACTTTGAAAAGGAGGACCAAAATCTTGGAAAATATCTAAGGTAAATTGCACTCAGAAGAGGAAGCTATTTCTCAGGAAATTTGAAGTGGCAGCAAGTATTTCAAAGAAAGCAAATACGTTGTGGCACACCTGTCATCCTACCACTTAGGAGGCTGTGGCTAGAGGATCAAAAGTTCCAGGCTAGCTGGGCTGCCTAGTGAGTTGGAGGCCTGTCTACATGAAGGACCCTGCCTCAAAATGTACATATTCTCTGTCACTGTCTGTCTGTCTCTCTCTATATATATAGTTGTGTTTGCATGTGTATCTCTATAATATATTCTCTATGTAGATATTTAGATATATAAATAGATCGTCTAAGTCTTTATATAGCATGAACATCTGTAGCTCAAAAATTCAAAGATCCTAGACTTCTTGACTACAAAATGATGCCACAAATGACACTTTATGATGGTTTATTGCACACACTTTTGTTTCATGCCCAAAATTATTGAAAATGTTATGACATTATCTTCAGGGTTTGGGTATAAGGCACATATGAAACACAGTTGAATTTTATGTTTACACTTGGGTCTTATCTCTGAGGTATTAATATATATTTGCAGAATCCAGAATCCAAATTCCAAAAACACTTCTTTCTCATCCCATAAATTTTAGATGATGGATCCTTGAGCTATATGTAAATGTAACACAGATGTTCCTTGAGCTATATGTAAATGTAAAACAGATGTTCAGTATTTGCCTAATCCAGAATCCAAAACACTTCTCATCCCATGAATTTTAGATGATGGTTCCTTAAGCTATATGTAAATGTACCACAGATGTTCAGTATTTGCATAATAAGTGAATGTGGAGACAGTGTTAAGGAACCCCATGTGAATATCACTCTGATGACCCTGGCGGTTATGCCCACCTGTTGAGTATTCAGTCTGTTCACATTCAGGGAGTCTCTACATTATATAAAGCCTGTGGTTTTCCTGACAACCAAAAAAATGTAACTGTGCTACCAATGAATAAATGTGAAATCATTGAGAAAGAAACTCTTTGTAACATAACTTTTGTTACAGAAGTCAAGCAGTAGAGAGGCTCTGTGAACATGAAGAAGGCTGTCAGTGGGGAGAAACCTTCAGCCAGACTCATGAGATTGTGAACAAGAAAACTCCTGGAGCAGTACCATGTGAAAGCCGTGTGTGTGGAGAAGTCCTCGATGGTCACTCTCCTGGAAATGTGCCCTGCAGGGATCATAGTATACACAAACCATATGAGTACCCAGGATGTGGAGAGAAGCCACGTATACGTAAGGAACATGGGGAAACTTTCCGTTCTCCCAAATTCCTTAATAAGCACGAAAGGACTCACATTGGAGAGAAACCCTATGAATGTAAGCAATGTGATAAAACCTTCAGATATCTCAGTTCTCTTCAAAATCATAAAAGGATTCACACTAGAAACAAACGCCATGAATGTAAACAATGCGGGAAAACCTTCAGGAGACACAGTAACGTTCAAGTCCATGAAAGAAGTCACACTGGAGAGAAACCTTATGTTTGTAAACTGTGTGAGAAAGCCTTCACTTCTTATACTTCCCTTCGAACACATGAAAGAAGTCACACAGGAGAGAAACCATATTTATGTAAGCTTTGTGGCAAAGCCTTTACTCAATCCAGTTATCTTCAAATACATATAAGAAGTCACACTGGAGAAAAACCCTATGCATGCACTCAGTGTGGGAAAGCCTTTCCTGATTCCAGTCACCTCCAAATACATAGAAGAAGTCACACAGGAGAGAAACCATATTCATGTAAGCAGTGTGGCAAAGCCTTCACTCAGTCTAGTTACCTTCGTATACATAAAAGAATTCATACTGGAGAAAAACCCTACACATGTAAGCAATGCGGGAAAGCCTTCACTCGTTCAAGTCACCTTCAAATACATAAAAGAACTCACACTGGAGAAAAACCCTATTTATGTAAGCAATGTGGCAAAGCCTTCACTCATTCCAGTTACCTTCAGATACATAAAAGAATTCACACTGGAGAGAAGCCTTATGTGTGTCAGCAGTGTGGGAAAGCCTTTGCTCGCTCCAGTTCCCTTCACATACATGAGAGAACTCACAAAGGAGAGAAGCCTTATGTATGTAAGCAGTGTGGGAAAGCCTTCACATGGTCCAGTTCCCTTCAAAGACATGAAGTAGTTCACACAGGAGAAAAACCCCATGTGTGTAAGCAATGTGGGAAAGCCTTTAGTCGTTACAGCAGCATTCACAAACATGAAAAGACTCACACTGAAAAGAAACCCTGTTAATGCGTTGAATGTCAGGACACTGTCAGGTGTCCCAATTACTTTTGAGTCCATGAAACAACTCACACTGGAGATAAATCCTGCCTGTGTAAGCAATGTAAGAAGCCTTTGTTGAATCCACTTCCCTTTGATATCATAAGGGATTCTCAGTGGACAGAACACTTTGGATGTAGTTTGGGAAAGTCCTCGATCATGCCAGTTCCTTTCACACATGCAAAGACTCACACTGGAGAGAAACTCTTAAGTATAGAATGCAAGAAGGATTCATTATTATGTGACCTTCTTAGCACTGTAATATTCACAGTATAAAGCACCTAGGAATATCTTGGGTCATCTAAGTTCAATTCACAGATACAAAACACACAGTATGAAAAGAAACCTCTTAATAGTGTGTAAGTCTACACTTTGCCCACTTGGAAGAAGAATGCACACCATGTCAGAATAATGTGAATGTGAAAAACACTCCCCAAGTTGTCAGTTATTTTGTGTATGGTAGTATGTGCCTGTTACTCCAGAACTTGGGAGTCTCAAGCAGGAGGATCTCAAATTTGAGACCCTCTTTCCTGGCCTCATCCTACAATGGCTACATTGTAACACCCTGAAAGGAGAGAAAAATAGTTTCAATTTTAATAGATAATTTTGTTCATGACTATTCCTTTCTTTGTGAAATCCTACGAGCCAGATTAATTTGAGGAAACAAAGCAATTTGTGTAATTTGTGCAAAATGCTCCAGAAAATACCTGACCTCAAGGAAATATTCTAAGAGGGTTTGTACTAGTGACTCATTTTTAAACTACACATCTTTACGGTATGTTTGTCTAACTCACACTCTTGAAATGTGATGACATAATTCTGTAAGTACCATATAGGCAGCAGAATGTAGGTTTATGGGTACTGTTTATTTTACTCCCAGCAGGTAATAAAATTTTCTTTATCCTACTGGCCTTGGGTGACAGGTTCTAAATATTTATTATGTTTTATTGATGTTCTATCTTTTTTTTTCATGGACCAGATGACATTTTGGGGGATGATGGTTTAGGTCAGTAGTCGAGCTCTTGCCTAAAATGCATGGGGCCCTGCATTTGAACCCTGGCACTGAAAATGAAAAAAAAATGCATTTTATATTTGATTTTGGATGCAGAGTTATTGGGGTTTAAACTCAGGGCCTCACACTTGCTAAACAGGCACTCCAGCACTTGAGCCACTCCACCAGTCCTGGTTTGTGTTGGGTATTTTCCAGATAGGGTCTTTCAAAGAATTTTGCCCAGGCTGTCTTGGAAGTGTGATTCTCCTTGTATCTGCTTCCTGAATAGGTTGGACAGCCACCGGGGTCTTGCATCTGTATTTTACTTTTTGATGTATTTTTTCCTTAAGTGTCATTTTTGTCTATTTCTTAGAAATAGTTCCACTTTTATGCAGCTTCCAGACTAACAGATGTTATCTTTTTCCATTTACTGAGATGATATGTGAAAATATCCCATGACATTCTAGATCAGCTCATTTATGATTTTGCCAGGGTTTTCATTTAACACTGGGAGTCAGCTTTATCATGAATAAAACTTTAGGTGTTTTCTTCCTTTCTGTCTTTCATATGGCAGACCAACAGTTAAATCATGCTATTTTGATGGGCCTCCTCCCCCAAACCACTAGGACTATATCTTTTGTCAAATAGAGTATGTGAATTGTAGCAGAAAATATGTTCACAGACCATAAATGACCGCTTTATCAGTGAGAGCATTCTGAGTACTTTCTTATAGGATTAGTGGTTTGTTGCTATTGGTTTTTTGTTGTGCTGGGGATTCAACCCAGGGCTTGCATATGCTACAAGAGTAATGTAGTTCATTGGCTAGGCACCGAGCCTCATGGCCAGGACTAGTGTTTGCTTTAGGGGAATTGATTGCTACTGACTATTGGATGCAAGGGGGGAATGAAATTCTGTCTTTGAAAGCATAATAGTTTTTACCTGGAAGGTGGGGATAATAAAGTGCCAGTCAAATTAACAAGGGGAGCTTTGTTCATTTGTTTTTATCAGTATGTGTTTTGTCAATTTTAAGTCATGTGAACAGGAGGTCTTTGATTTTGTCTTCATCCATTCTTGTTACCGAGGAGTACTACCTGCCATCAGAGCAGTGGGACACACTTCTTCGTAAGATTTAACCTTGATTTGAGTGGGAGGCCGACAGCTGTGTTTGCACTTCTTTTTGCCTTTTTGAATTAGTATGTGAACACTGAACTGTTTCCTAGGCTATATTGGATCATTTTCTCTATAAATATAGATGTTCTTCAACCTAGGATAAGGTTACATTTCCCTAAACCCAAAGGAAGATGAAAATGTACTTTGTACACCTAATCCAATGAATAGCAAAGCTGAGATACCACTCCGATTGCCTGTGGTTGGCAAACTCATCTCACACAAAGTGTGTTTTACAGTGAGGTTTGACTGTCTCGTGGGGGAGTCATTGGACACAGTGCCCTGTGTGGATTGCTTGTTCACTCTCATGCCATGGCTGAACTGAGCCCCAGGCCATGTGTGCCCAGCACCATGAGAAAATTTCATAGCTTCATAGCACACATGGGTAGCCTAGTAAAACACCAAACATACAAATTCAAGGATACTTTCTAGTGCAAACACCCCTTTCTTACCATCTTGTTTTTGTTTTGGGTTTTTAAAAAGTCTTTTGTTCTGAGGAAGTAGAAATTATTTTTATTCTCAAAATGAGATAATGGGCTAGGGGTATACCTCAGTAGCAGTGCTCTTTTGTAGCATTTGAAAGGCCCCAGGTTCCATCTCCAGGACTGCAAAGATGAAAACAAACCTAGAGGCACAAATTAATTTTTCTGCCCATTTTAGACTTCAGTCTTTTCCTGGGGGAGAAGGTGGGGTTATTACTGGGGTTCGATCTGAAAATCGCATGCTTGCTAGGCAAGTGCTCTACCACTTGAGCCATTCCCCCAGCCCTACTGCAGGGGTTCTCCATGAGGTCAGCTCTTCCGTGAACAAAATGCCATCCAAAGCAAAATATCAAGTGTTGGGACTGTGTTCAAGACACTGAACATGTTCAGTGGGAGGAGAAATAACAAGATGGTGTCTTTATTCCTTTTCTCATAAGATATGTGCTGCATAAAAGTCTGAGGGTCATTTTGGTGGAAAATTCTTCCGAGAAAACTTGAATTCTGCCATGTTGCTGCACCCTGCACTTTCAGGCCCTGACTTGAAAAAAAAAATCACAAGAAGATGCTAATTTCACATCATGCTCAAGTCTGTACTCCAGCTGTTCTTAATGTCATCTTTACTTTATTTTTTTTTTTTTTGAACATAGCAAAATAAAGTCTTTATTTTTTTTTTTTTACCCTTTTTTTTTTTCTTTTATTATTCATATGTGCATACAAGGCTTGGTTCATTTCTCCCCCCTGCCCCCACCCCCTCCCTTACCACCCACTCCACCCCCTCCCGCTCCCCCCCCCTCAATACCCAGCAGAAACTATTTTCCCCTTATCTCTAATTTTGTTGTAGAGACAGTATAAGCATTAATAGGAAGGAACAAGGGGTTTTGCTGGTTGAGATAAGGATAGCTATACAGGGCATTGACTCACATTGATTTCCTGTGCGTGGGTGTTACCTTCTAGGTTAATTCTTTTTGATCTAACCTTTTCTCTAGTACCTGTTCCCCTTTTCCTATTGGCCTCAGTTGCTTTTAAGGTATCTGCTTTAGTTTCTCTGCATTAAGGGCAACAAATGCTAGCTAGTTTTTTAGGTGTCTTACCTATCCTCACCCCTCCCTTGTGTGCTCTCGCGTTTATCATGTGCTCATAGTCCAATCCACTTGTTGTGTTTGCCCTTGATCTAATGTCCACATATGAGGGAGAACATACGATTTTTGGTCTTTTGGGCCAGGCTAACCTCACTCAGAATGATGTTCTCCAGTTCCATCCATTTACCAGCGAATGATAACATTTCGTTCTTCTTCATGGCTGCATAGAATTCCATTGTGTATAGATACCACATTTTCTTAATCCATTCGTCTGTGCTGGGGCATCTTGGCTGTTTCCATAACTTGGCTATTGTGAATAGTGCCGCAATAAACATGGATGTGCAGGTGCCTCTGGAGTAACAGTCTTTTGGGTATATCCCCAAGAGTGGTATTACTGGATCAAATGGTAGATCGATGTCCAGCTTTTTAAGTAGCCTCCAAATTTTTTTCCAGAGTGGTTGTACTAGTTTACATTCCCACCAACAGTGTAAGAGGGTTCCTTTTTCCCCGCATCCTCGCCAACACCTGTTGTTGGCGGTGTTGCTGATGATGGCTATTCTAACAGGGGTGAGGTGGAATCTTAGTGTACTTTTAATTTGCATTTCCTTTATTGCTAGAGATGGTGAGCATTTTTTCATGTGTTTTCTGGCCATTTGAATTTCTTGTTTTGAGAAAGTTCTGTTTAGTTCACTTGCCCATTTCTTTATTGGTTCATTAGTTTTGGGAGAATTTAGTTTTTTAAGTTCCCTATATATTCTGGTTATCAGTCCTTTGTCTGATGTATAATTGGCAAATATTTTCTCCCACTCTGTGGGTGTTCTCTTCAGTTTAGAGACCATTTCTTTTGATGAACAGAAGCTTTTTAGTTTTATGAGGTCCCATTTATCTATGCTATCTCTTAGTTGCTGTGCTGCTGGGGTTTCATTGAGAAAGTTCTTACCTATACCTACTAACTCCAGAGTATTTCCTACTCTTTCTTGTATCAACTTAAGAGTTTGGGGTCTGATATTAAGATCCTTGATCCATTTTGAGTTAATCTTGGTATAGGGTGATATACATGGATCTAGTTTCAGTTTTTTGCAGACTGCTAACCAGTTTTCCCAGCAGTTTTTGTTGAAGAGGCTGCTATTTCTCCATTGTATATTTTTAGCTCCTTTGTCAAAGATAAGTTGCTCATAGTTGTGTGGCTTCATATCTGGATCCTCTATTCTGTTCCACTGGTCTTCATGTCTGTTTTTGTGCCAGTACCATGCTGTTTTTATTGATATTGCTTTGTAATATAGTTTGAAGTCAGGTATTGTGATACCTCCTGCATTGTTCTTTTGACTGAGTATTGCCTTGGCTATTCGTGGCCTCTTGTGTTTCCATATAAATTTAACAGTAGATTTTTCAATCTCTTTAATGAATGTCATTGGAATTTTGATGGGAATTGCATTAAACATGTAGATTACTTTGGGGAGTATCGACATTTTTACTATGTTGATTCTATCAATCCATGAGCATGGGAGATCTCTCCACTTTCTATAGTCTTCCTCAATCTCTTTCTTCAGAAGTGTATAGTTTTCCTTGTAGAGGTCTTTCACATCTTTTGTTAGGTTTACACCTAGGTATTTGATTTTGTTTGAGGCTATTGTAAATGGAATTGTTTTCATACATTCTTTTTCCGTTTGCTCATTGTTAGTGTATAGAAATGCTAATGATTTTTCTATGTTGATTTTATATCCTGCTACCTTGCTATAGCTATTGATGATGTCTAGAAGCTTCTGAGTAGAGTTTTTTGGGTCTTTAAGGTATAGGATCATGTCGTCTGCAAATAGGGATATTTTGACAGTTTCTTTACCTATTTGTATTCCTTTTATTCCTTCTTCTTGCCTAATTGCTCTGGCTAGGAATTCCAGTACTATGTTGAATAGGAGTGGAGATAGTGGGCATCCTTGTCTGGTTCCTGATTTTAGAGGGAATGGTTTTAATTTTTCTCCGTTAAGTATAATGCTGGCTGTAGGTTTGTCATATATAGCTTTTATAATGTTGAGGAACTTTCCTTCTATTCCTAGTTTTCTTAGAGCTTTTATCATGAAATGATGTTGGATCTTATCAAAGGCTTTTTCTGCATCTATTGAGATGATCAAGTGGTTTTTGTCTTTGCTTCTGTTAATGTGGTTTATTACGTTTATTGATTTTCGTATGTTGAACCACCCGTGCATCCCTGGGATGAAGCCTACCTGGTCGTGGTGAATAATCTTTTTGATGTGTTGCTGAATTCGATTTGCCATTATTTTGTTGAGGATTTTTGCATCAATGTTCATTAGGGAGATTGGCCTATAGTTCTCCTTTTTGGAGGTGTCTTTGCCTGGTTTTGGGATAAGTGTAATACTGGCTTCATAAAATGTGTTTGGCAGTTTTCCTTCCCTTTCTATTTCGTGGAACAGTTTAAGGAGGGTTGGTATCAGTTCTTCTTTAAAGGTCTGATAGAATTCAGCAGAGAATCCATCAGGTCCTGGACTTTTCTTTTTGGGGAGACTCTTGATTGCTACTTCAATTTCATTCTGTGTTATAGGTCTATTCAGGTGATTAATTTCCTCTTGGTTCAGTTTTGGATGATCATATGTATCTAGAAATCTGTCCATTTCTTTTAGATTTTCAAATTTATTTGAATATAGGTTCTCAAAGTAGTCTTTGATGATTTCCTGGACTTCCATGGTGTTTGTTGTTATCTCCCCTTTTGCATTCCTGATTCTACTAATTTGGGTTTTTTCTCTCCTCATTTTAGTCAGGTTTCCCAGGGGTCTATCGATCTTGTTTATTTTTTCAAAGAACCAACTTTTTGTTTCATTAATTCTTTGTATGGTTTTTTTGGTTTCTATTTCGTTGATTTCAGCTCTTATTTTTATTATTTCTCTCCTTCTATTTGTTTTGGGATTTGCTTGTTCTTGTTTTTCTAGGAGTTTGAGATGTATCATTAGGTCATTGATTTGGGATCTTTCAAACTTTTTAATATATGCACTCATGGCTATAAACTTTCCTCTCAAGACTGCCTTAGCTGTGTCCCATAGGTTCCGGTAGGTTGTGTTTTCATTTTCATTGACTTCCAGGAACATTTTAATTTCCTCTTTTATTGCATCGATGATCCATTCTTCATTAAGTAATGAGTTATTTAGTTTCCAGCTGTTTGCATGTTTTTTGTCTTTACTTTTGTTGTTGAGTTCTACTTTTACTGCATTGTGGTCAGATAGTATGCATGGTATTATTTCTATTTTCTTATATTTGCTGAGGCTTGCTTTGTGCCCTAAGATATGATCTATTTTGGAGAAGGTTCCATGGGCTGCTGAGAAGAATGTATATTGTGTAGAGGTTGGATGAAATGTTCTGTAGACATCTACTAGGTCCACTTGATCTATTGCATATTTTAGATCTTGGATTTCTTTATTGAGTTTTTGTTTGGATGACCTATCTATTGATGCTAATGGAGTGTTAAAGTCTCCCACAACCACTGTGTTGGCGTTTATATATGCTTTTAGGTCTTTCAGGGTATGTTTGATGAAATTGGGTGCGTTGACATTGGGTGCATACAGATTGATGATTATTATTTCCTTTTGGTCTATTTCCCCTTTTATTAGTATGGAATGTCCTTCTTTATCTCGTTTGATCAATGTAGGTTTGAAGTCTACTTTGTCAGAGATAAGTATTGCTACTCCTGCTTGTTTTCGGGGGCCATTGGCTTGGTAAATCTTCTTCCAGCCTTTCATCCTAAGCATATGCTTATTTCTGTCGGTGAGATGAGTCTCCTGTAAGCAACAAATTGTTGGATCTTCTTTTTTAATCCATTTTGTCAAACGGTTCCTTTTGATGGGTGAATTAAGTCCATTAACATTAAGTGTTAGTACTGATAGGTATGTGGTGATTCCTGCCATTTAGTTATCTTAGTTGTTTGGAGGTTTGATTTTGTGTACCTAACTTGATGTTACTCTCTACTGTCTTGCTTTTTCTTATCCTGTGGTTTGGTGCTGCCTGCCTTTTCATGGTTAAGTTGGGTGTCACTTTCTGTGTGCAGGATCCCTTGCAGAATCTTTTGTAATGGTGGCTTTGTGGTCACATATTGTTTTAGTTTCTGCTTATCATGGAAGACTTTTATTGCTCCATCTATTTTGAATGATAGCTTTGCTGGGTAGAGTATCCTGGGGTTGAAGTTATTTTCATTCAGTGCCCGGAAGATCTCACCCCACGCTCTTCTTGCTTTTAATGTTTCTGTTGAGAAGTCTGCTGTGATTTTGATGGGTTTACCTTTGTATGTTACTTGTTTTTTCTCTCTTACAGCCTTCAATATTCTTAGTTTCTGAACTTGTTGTTTTAATGATGATATGTCGTGGAGTAGTTCTATTTTGATCTGGTCTGTTTGGTGTCCTGGAGGCCTCTTGCATGTGTATGGGAATATCTTTCTCTAGATTTGGGAAATTTTCCGTTATTATTTTGTTGAATATATTACGCATTCCCTTCGCTTGCACCTCTTCTCCTTCTTCGATGCCCATGATTCTCAAGTTTGGTCTTTTGATGGAGTCAGTGAGTTCTTGCATTTTCTTTTCACAGGTCTTGAGTTGTTTAATTAATAGTTCTTCAGTTTTTCCTTTAATTACCATTTCATCTTCAAGTTCTGAGATTCTGTCTTCTGTTTGTTCTATTCTGCTGGATTGGCCTTCCGTTTTGTTTTGCAGTTCTGTTTCGTTCTTTTTTCTGAGGTTTTCCATATCCTGGCTGTTTTCTTCTTTATTGTTGTCTATTTTTGTCCTGAGTTCATTTATCCATTTATTCATTGTGTTCTCTCTTTCACTTTGGTGTTTATACAGTGCTTCTATGGTTTCCTTTATTTCTTCTTTTGCTTTTTCAAATTCTCTATTTTTATTGTCTTGGAATTTCTTGAGTGTCTCCTGTACATTTTGGTTGACCCTATCCAGTATCATCTCTATAAAATTCTCATTGAGTATTTGTAGTATGTCTTCTTTTAAATTATTCTTGTGGGCTTCATTGGGTCCTTTGGCATAGTTTATCTTCATTTTGTTGGAGTCTGCATCTGAGTTTCTGTTCTCTTCATTCCCCTCTGGTTCCTGTACTAATTTTTTGCTGTGGGGAAACTGGTTTCCTTGTTTTTTCTGTCTTCCTGTCATTGTCCTTGGTGTTGTTACTGTCCCTGTACTGTGTGCAATTAAGTATTTTCTAGCTTGTAATAATAACAATGGTAATATTGAGAATGGAAGAGTGAGCTGAGATGGAAAGCAAGAAGTTAAAGAAAAGGGGAAAACAAATATACAGACAAGAGGGAGAAAGCAGAAGAAGGTATCAGACAAGAGAGTTTCAAAGGTATAAACAGGGAGTGTTAGTGTACTAATCGACAGTAAGCTGAACAGACAATAGAGAGACAGAGAGAGGATTGAAAATCAAAGATAAAAAAATAAAAAATAAGTATATGAAAGTAATATCTATTTATAAAAATGAATTAAAATAAAATGGAAAATAGAAAATTAAAAAAAAAAAAAAAAAACAAAAAACCAAAAACTTCCAAGTTTATATGCAATGCAGTTTCAGTCTTAATAATTTGGATGTCCGTCTCAATCTCCAGTCCTGGAGTTGGTGCCTCAGATGTTCTGTAGTTGTCTCATCAAAGGGGATGCATAAAGTAGAACAAAACTACACACTCACACACACACAGAGGATAAAAAAAAAAAAAACCCACCAAGTGTCCCCAGTTCAAATGCAATACAGTTTCAGTAAGTTTTTCGGCTTGCAGGTGTAATTCGGCTGTTCTCTCATCAAAGGTAGGGAGAAAAAGAAAAAAAAGCGTCTGGAGGCAGTTCTGAGTGTGGTATCTGCAACTGAGGCTTGCCTGCCTGCTGCTCTCAGCCTGTAGCTGGCGGCGTTATTTATGCAGATCTCTGGGGTGAGCTAGCGCTCACCTGGTCCCACAGGCTTTGTTTGCTCAGAGTTCTCTTGTGCGGGGGAGGGGGGCCTCTGCTACAGGCTTTTCCCTTTCCAAGCACTGGGAAAGGCGACACTGCCCCGCGTTGTCAGGCCTGCGTGTTTATTTACAGTTCACGTGGGAAGTGGGTCTTCCCTCCTCTCACAAGCGTCCCCGCTCCTGGTTGCTGGGCGCGCCCGGCTCCTGCCAGAGCCTCTCCGGCCCGCCCGGCTCGTTTATTTACAGTCCCGGGAAGGATTCCCTTCCCCCAATCTTCAGCGCTCAGGGCGCCCCACCCTCTTTCCAGCGTGTCTTAACTGTTCTTACTGCTTAGTACTCAGTTTCTCTTTTTTTCCCGGGTGGACGTCAGTCTGTCCAGGGGGCTATGCTGCTCTGGCCCAGGCTTGTCTGTGGGGGAACCGCGGTACCGCGAAGCTCACCTGGTCCGCGTCTTCCCAAGCCGTATGGGCACCGGCCACTGGCGGCCCCGGGGGCCTCCTCGGTTCTCCGTTTAACGTGAAGTGGAGATTCTCTGCGCCGGCTGGAGGTGTGGAGGAGTCAAAGTTATGCCTTTTCTCGGTGATTATGCCTGCAAAGTGTGTCTCCAGCGTCTCTCCAAGATTTCACTATAGGAGGGTCGCTTTCTGCTTCCTACCTCTAGCCGCCATCTTGGAATTCCTCATCTTTACTTTAAAAACACTCAGCATCCAGGGGCTTGGGTTGTAGCTCAGTGGGACAGCCCTTGCCTAGTATGCAGGCCCTTGGTTGGAACCCTAGCACCCTCCAAAATAGTTCACCATCTATTTGACAATAGCAAATCAGTGGACTTAGTGTCCTTAGCAAGTTCTCAACCAAACTGAAGTTAAACTAGTACAGGAGAGGTTATGCAAGATGAGTGTTTGCCTTGTGACATATAAAAGGAACATCCCTCCCACATCAGTGCCTCAAGTAGTACCAAAGAGCATTGCCAGCTGAAGAGCAAGGAGGTAAAAGAGGAGTGTCTAGAAGAGAAAGCCCTCTGGGAGCCATGAGTGTGAGCACATTCAACTCACCGGGCTTGAGATTATGGGTCTGTGGGGTTTTTGCCTTCTATCACTGGACTTCCATCTTGGGTGGTTTGCAGAGTGCAGGATCTCAATCCATTGAGGTGGCCTGGACTCTGGTCAGTTCCATGGGAGAGGCTTCTGGACTCCTTTGTAGGCCTGGATGGCAGTGCCACCTAGACTTTACAGGCACTTCTTGTCTTGATGCCATTGGAAGACACAGACCCCTTGCCTTCTCTATATAGAATTTGGAGCTGAGTCCAAAGAATTTGGAGCCGAGTCCCAGCCACCACAGTGAGGTGATGTCATTCAGGCACCGGTGGCTCATGCCTGCAATCCAAACTACTCAGGAGGCAGAGATTATGAGGATCACAGTTCAAAGTCAGTGCTGGGCAAATGTTTCATAAGAACCTATCTTGAACAAAGCCATCACAGAAAAGAGTGCTGGTGGAGTGGCTCAAGCCGTAAGAGTGCCTGCCTAGTAAATGTGAAGCCCTGAGTTCAAACCCAGTGCCACCACACACACAAAAGAGGAACACTGTTTAGCTGTGCCGATTAGCGAAGCTTCCCAGGAAGAGTCCATCTACAGGTCCTGTTCTCTGCTGCCGCTAGCTATCTGCAGCCTGAATTGTGGCACAAAGGAGCCTCAGAAGACCCAAAACTGTCTCCAGTACCTGGGTCACAGTCCAGTCAGAAGCCATCTTGAGACCTGTGGCCACACCAAGGGTCCCCACCACCTGCAGGGAGCACTGGTTCCTACCATCTTAACTGCGAAAACTCTTATGTGACACCATTGTACTTTCTGGTCATCCTTGCCTCAGTTAAAATGTCTAACTTCATTTAGTTCACAGCTGGCTATGGAACACGTCTCTTTCAGTCCCTGATGTAGGAGAGCAGTATGTTTAGGTAAACTGTCAGAGTGCAAGGATAGCAAGGGACAGAGACAATATCACTGTTGATGCAATCCTTGCTCACTTGGAAAGTAGATCTTTTGTATATCCTATGAGTGTGCTTACACACCAGCTGTGTAGACCACAAATGACAAATAATCCTGGCTCTATGTTACTAACCAGTGGGAAAATGAATTCTCCCCGTGCAGTGCTGATTCATTTGTGAGATGCACATGGTGGAGGAGAAATGCTCAGTTTTCTCTTCATCAGATGGAAATGAAGACAGTAAAGAAAATCTGTGGTAGCAGATGACACTATGGAAGCTGGCTTGTGTATCCACCTTTTCTATGGAAAGTCACTGTGCAAGTGGTGAGAATTTACTCATCTCTTAAGCCCGATGTCAGCAGCTGCTCTTGTGTGGATGGGGACAGTGGGGGGCACTGCAGACTTCGCTGCCTGTGACTTTGTCCATCATGAGTGTCTATAGAGATATAGTATAAGCCCAGTGCATTTATAGTTAGAGATACAGAAATATAACATGTGGACCTCACATCTAAGAACTTCACTGCAGTCAGAAAGCAACTCTTTCAGCAACTACTGTGTGTCTCTGCACACCAGTTTTCAATGGCTGAACGCTTTAATGTATGTGATGACTTATTGAAGCAGAGAGGAAAGGGGTAAAAAGCTCCATGCACATGGGAAGGGGCTCAGAAGGGCTGAGCCCATGAGGCTCTGTGTCTAGTGGATATTGTAAGGGTTTTATATCCTGGTTGAAGGAAAACTGGTTGTGTCTGTGTGCTGTTGGTCCACTTAGGGGATGTATGTCATCAGCCAGTGTTTCAGGGGGACACTGGGCCTGCCCTCCTTCCCTTTCCAATGTCCCTGAGGTCCGCCATACTGGCTGGGCACCTATTTTGTATTTTCTGTTGGGACTGTACTTGTTCACCACCTTTCTCCAGGTTCAGAATCACTCTTCTACTTTCTTTGCATAACTTAAGTGACTTCCCATGTGCCATTTGTGGCACTGGTTTTTTTCCTTTGGGCAAATACACAGCCTGCTCTGTCTCCTTTCTCCCTGGAATTCTAAAATTGCATCTCCCCTTTCTTGAACTTTGCTCACCTTCTGTTAATCAAGTCCCACTTCCTAGCTCAGCAGTGCTCCTTTTGTGACCTCCCTTCTGTCTGCCCCAAACTATGTGCTGAATTCACCACTTTCCATTTATACTTGCAGTTTGCATTTGAGGCCTTAATTTAAGAGGTAATTAGAGTTGTTTGATTTCACAAGGGTGTGTCTTCATTGTGTGAGTAGTGTCCTAGTGGAGAGAGTAGGATCACTTTCTCCATCACATGATAACTCATCAAAAAGTTTTCCATCTGAAAGCCAATGATGTCCTTCACCAGTAAGCAAAATAGCCAATCTCCAGCTCTTGAATAACTGGGATTACAGGCATGAGTCTCTGTGCCCAGGTCCAAGGCACAGAGTTCTGAGGGGTGTTTAGTCTTCATGGGCTGGGCCCTGATGAATTAGCTAATGCTACTCTGAAGTGAACTTGTGGACATGAGTTCACTCTCTTTCAGGAGAAAGTGAATAACTTGTAAGGATGTAGCAGGTCACCCTCATGAGATGCCAGTGCCACGATATTTGACTTCCCATCCTCCAGAACATTGAAGAAACACCTGTTTCATGTTAGTTACTGGTCTCAGGTATTGTATTATAGCACACAATGTACACTAAGCCACAAATTGCATGGAAGAAAGAGAGATGGGATGTTATAATAAATCTAAAATGGGGAGATGGCTTTGTGGGATACATGGTAGAGCCTGGAATGGAGTTGACATGAATACTGGAAAAGCCTGCACTGATGTTTCTGGACATTAAGGGAGGTTCTGGCGAGGGATGTGGAGAAGCAAAGAGCTGTGGGGGAGGCCTGAAGCCCCTTAGACATTACGGATGTGGCCTCCAATAGAATGTTGGTAGAAATAGGGACAGCAAAGGCCACTGATGAGGTCCTAGTCACGCATGAGGAAGTCATGTGTGAAACTGGGTAAATGTCCATTCTTATGAGAAAGTGGCAGACAAATTGTGTGAATGGTGTCTGTGCCCCAGGCTTTCATGGAAGGCAGAACTTCAAAATAATCCACTAGGCAGGGTGCAGTGGCTCATGCCTATAATCCTAGTTAGCTGGGAGGCTGAGATTGAGCAGTTCACAGTTCTAGGCCAGTCCAGGGAAAAAAGTCTGTGAGACTCCATCCCAATGGCAAAAAGCTGGGCATGGTGGTGCACACCTCTCCTTCCAGCTAGGGTGGGAAGCATCGCCTCCAGATGAGTCTGGGCAAAAAGCAACACACTATCTCCAAAATAACCAGCAGAAAAAGGGTTAGAGGTGTGGCTCCGTGGTAGAGTGCCTGCTCTACAATTGTGAAGTTCTGAGTACAAACCAAAATACTGCCAAGAAAAAGTGATGAACTAAGGAAATTTGCAGAGAAGATATCTAAGCTGCTGTGTTTGGGTGGCTGTGTGGTTTCTCTTCCTGCTTCTAGTAAAATACAAGAAGTGAGAAAGGGTTTACAGAGTAATGTATGTTGTGATCAAAATAGAATAGAATGTAAGTATCTGGAAATCTTTTATTAGGAAGTGAACAAAAGAAGAGGTTGAGGGAGAAAATCAAATGTATTTCAAGCGTGCTCACTTAGATCCGTGTGGGTAGAGTCAGATGCTTATCAAGGCAATAGGAGAGTGACCTGAAGGTCACAAGGATCTTCAAATGTACCTCTCCCACCACAGGTCCACAGTGCTGGGGCACAGAAGGACTCAATGGGAGTGGCCCGGGGGACGTGAGGCTCACTGGATCTGTTCCCTGTGTTCCCGCACAGCCCTCAGCCACTCCCATTACCGTTCAAGTGGCCCAACATTCAGCTCGGTTCACTGCATTGGAATGCACCACCGGAAGTCTCAGTGCACGTGGAGCTCACTCTCCAGGTACACAGAGTGCCACAGCTGTGGAACTGTGGCATCTTCCACCCAGACGTCAAAGGCTGTCCACATCGTCCAGTGGCTAAGGTGAGAGCTGCCACACAGGATGGGAGCAATCACTGGAGACCCCACCAGGGCAAACTCAGGGGAACTGGGGGCTTGGAGCTGCTGTAGAGTCTACATCAGGGCAGTGACTGCAGGAGCCAAGGGAATGTGGCTATGCCTTGAGAGCCACCAGGTGGCAGCATAGGCCTGCGACAGCCACAGGCATTTGAGTGCATTGTATAGTGCTGAAACAAAGAGGCAGTGCTCCCAGGTTCTGTGGGCTCCACGCTTGCCCCAGTGTGTGGAGCAGATGAGGTTGCAGTCAGCTAAGATTACAGTCATCTCCAGTAGGGTCTCACGTTTTTGCCTGGGGCCAGACATGGACCATGATCCTCCAACCTAGGTCTCCCAATTAGCTGGGATTACAGGTGTACACTGCCAAATCTGACTCATTAGCTTTTTTATATACCAATAATGGATGTGTTAAGAAAGAAATCAGGAAGAGTGTGGAGGAGGGGGCAGAGGGGAGAAATGACCCAATGTATGCACATGTGAATAAATGAATTAAAAAAAAAGAAATCAGGGAAACAATACCATTCAGAATAGTGTAAAATAATAAACTACCTAGAATTAAGCTTAACTGAGGAGGAGAAAGACAACTATTATGCAAACTAAAACATTGACAAATTGAAGAAGTCTCTAGAAGAGGCAAAGACTTCCCACATCTTCCCACATGGGTTAGCAGAATTAATTTTCTGAAAATAGCTGTACTACTAAAATCAATATACAAATTCAATGCGATCCCCATTAAAATGCCAATGACATTCTTCATCAAAATAGAAGAAATAATCAAAATTTCACGTGGAAGCACAATAGACCCAGAATAGCCAAACCAATCCTAGGCAAAAAGAGCAATGCTTTAGTTATAACAATAACTGATTTGAAATTATCATAGTTATAGTAATAAAAACAGCACGGTATGCATTTGAAGAAAGAGAGAGGGAGTGGGACAGAGGGATGGAGGGAGAGGGAGAGAGAGAGAGAAAGAAAGAGAAGCTAGAAGTAAGCCCACCCAGCTAAGCCATATGATTCTTATCGAAGGTACCAAAAACATATGTTGGGTAAAAGATAGTTGCTTTAACAAATGCTGCTGGGAAAACTGGATCCAAGGGTAGAAGACTGAAAGAGTTCCCTATCTCTCGCCATGTATAAATATCAATTCAAAGTGGATTAAAGACCTTTATATAAGATCTGAAACTCTGAAGTTACTACAGGAAAACATTTGAAGTAGGCATAGGCAAAAACTTTCAGAACAGGGCTCCAATAGCTCAGGAATAAGAAAGAATTGACAAATGGGATTGTGTCAAACTGAAAATCTTCTGCACACCAAATAAACAGTTATCAGAGTAAAGAGACAGCCTACAGAGTGGGAGAGAATCTTTGCCAGCTACTTGTCTGACAAGGGGTCATTGTCCAGAATATATAAAGAGCTCAACAATTAACCACTAAAAGAACAATCTAGTTAAAGAAGGAAATGAATTGGACAGTTTTCAAAACAAGAAATATAAATGGCCATAAAAACAAGAAGAATTGTTCAACATTCCTTAGCCATTTCCTTAAATGTAAATCAAAGTTCCACTAGGATTGCATATCACCTCAGTCTGGTGGACCATCATCAAGGAAACAAAGACCCACAAATGTTTGTAATGTCTCAGGGGAAAAGAAATCCTCAGACACTGTGGGATTGAATGTAAACTAGAGCAGACACTATGGAAATCAGTCTGGAGGTTCCACTAAAAACTAAAAATAGATCCACTGTATGATCCACTCTTGGGCATATTCCTGAAGTACTGTAAATATCGATTCAATAGAGACATCTCCACATCCATGTTTAGAGCAGCACTGTTCACCATATCAAAGTTAGGTGTCCATCAACAGATGAATGGATAAAGAAAACATGCTTACACACAATCCAGTATTAATCAGTCATGAGAAGAATGAAATTATATAATTTTCAGGAAAATGGATGGAATTGGAGATCATCGTCCTAAGCCAGCTAAGTCAAATTTGGAAGGACAAATACCATGTTTAATGTCGTATTCAGAGGCTAGATCTAAGATTATAAAGACATGAGTATGAAGGGGGTGGGGCTAGTTTGGACAAGCAAACAGGAGGTAGGCAGGGTAAAGTGAGTGTGTGTGTGAGAACATGATTGAAGCATATTATATGTATGTACAGAAATATACATATGAAACTTTGTACAATGACATATGCTAATAAAAAAATTTTTAAACAAATGGAAGGATCTAATTGAACCTCATGAGGATTCAACCTGAGGCCAGTTAGACTTTGTGAAAGAGAAATTTATTTCTAAGATGCTCAGAATTTAGCTATAGAAATGACTGGGAGTCGGGTGTGGTGGTGTGGTGGTGCACTCCTCACAGTTGGGAGGTAGGTGCAGGAAGGTAGGAAGTTTGGGGCCAGCCTGGGTTCCATAGGGAGACACTGTCCCAAAAAATTAACAAACAAAATACCCACAAAGAGGAATGACAGTAGTAGAGAGCCTGCCGAGCAAGTGTGAGGTCCTGAGTCCTGGTCTGAACTCTCTGACCTGAGCTATTAGGGCATTCCCTGCAGATGGATATCTCTACCTACTTATGAGTCTTCCTGGCTGGAGACCCAAAGCCCACAATCCAATTAGATTCTATTTATTTGTTTGGATTATGCGACTACATTGGTTTCCTGTCCTGTGACATCACTCAGTTCATTTATTTAAAATAAGTAGTTCTCAGATATCTTACAATTTATGATCAACATTCACAACTATGAAAGTGATTGATGGAACAGACCCCAGGTAGGCAGGATGCAGCACTTTGCACCTTGTCAAAGGGGCTGTTAATGAGGGACTCCTGTGACTCTTCTACATACTGAGGTGCATCTTTGGGGACAGTGACTTCCATATGATATCTGCTATCTTCATTAAGTCTGCTGGGAGACTCATGAGGTCTTTGAGGTAGGGCATTTGGGAGAGTCTAGCTTCACACTGGACACAGGGTGAGGTAGAGAAGACAGCTGGAGCCATGTGTGATCACCTTATCCTGTCCTCCAGTCTCTTCTCATGAAAGCATTTGTCTGCTCTATTCCCCACTGCTCTTGGAAGGTTGTTTGAGTCCTGCTTCCCATTGAGTCTTGAAGCATCCCTGAGGGTCACTCATTCCTTACCTTGTATCATTCCATCCTCCTGGAAGATTATTCACCCTTTCTATTATCATATTCACAATTTTTGTTTCCAATACTGGGGTGTGTAGTCAGGCCTTCACCTTGAGCCACTCCACCAGCCCTTTTTTTCTGATTGTTTTTTCGAAATAGGGTCTCTCAAACTATTTGCCCAGAATGGCTTCAAACAGAGATCTTCTGTGCTAGGTGCACAGGCACGATCCTCCAGCACCTGGCCATATTCACAATTATTTCATACCAGTATGATCACCCTGTTATTACCTGCCTTGGTCTTTCCCATTTCTCCAATAGCATGAGAAGTTTTTTCCACTGGTACTTTTTTCTGTGACCCTTGAAGCCACAGGCCCAGAGAATGTCTCCAATGAATGAGTGCTGTAGAATTGACAAAAAGATGTGCTAACAGAGGGAAAGGGAGGAGACACAACTGTCACACAAATGACTCACTCTGTGCCACATGTCCTGTGTGCATTGAAAATTATATCCTTCTACACTGATTGTTTATTTGCCAAGATTGAGAGTTAGCAACAGCATAATTGTCACTTGTCCAACTCCACAAGCCTGTCCCCAAACTCAGGCTTTTTCAGAGAGTTAGTTCAACTGTATCAAAATGACAGTAGAAGAGACAACCAGGACCTGGTCAGTCAAAAGTGGGGCCACAGTGGGGCCACAGTGGGGCCATGGTGCTGCCAGGACTGCAGACCTACCAAGATAACTCGGCCTGATTACTCACACTTTCTGAGCTTAAGTTTCCTCTGCAAAGTAAGTGAGATTGACTGGATGATCCTCTGAGATGTGAGCCTATGCTAGCCTTCTCCTTGACATCTTAAGTTTCCAAGGGACTTGATGCTTGCTTCGGTGGGACATGGTGAGCTCTGTCATCCTTGAGCCAAGAAAAAGATGTTTCCTCAGCATAGTGCTGTCTGTGCCTTTTCATAAAAATGGGAACCAACAACAACCATTTTCTCTACCAAGGTCATGGGAATTGCATGCTCTAGTAGGGACAGCCAGAGAAGTAGATCTGTCAGATGCATCATGGCCATGGCCCATCTTCACTGCATGTGACTGCCTGAGCCCAGACCCCTTTTCTGTTGTGCTTCTGGGTACCGTAAGTGCCTGTTGGTACCATCAGCATCAATAAAGGGTGATGTCATGGGGCCCAGCATTCTCATGGTGACCAATGATCTTGTTCTCTCTCAGTCCTTTCCAGGTTCCTGCTGAGAGGATGAAACACACTATTAGTGAACATACATGAGGCAAATTCTGTTTCCCTACAAATCCAGATCTGGGTCAGTATAGACTACCTGGGACATAGAGGACATACAGGATATGGCTCTCTCATTCCACTGGAATCTGGCCTGAAGCTGAGGGACACACCTGACTTTCACCTGGGCTCCTACTGAACAGTACTGTTCCTTCCCTGGAGCCTTTAAGCACCATCAATGTTATCTCTGGTCTCTACTTCTGGATTTCCCTGTGTCCCTGCTCCGACCATCCCAAAAGCACCCTAGGGTTCGTAATCCCTGCCACACTGTCAAGCATCTTGATCTTCTGTTTTCTCAGAGACACAGCAACTGTGAGTTACATGTTTATTTGCTACGGAAATACTGTAAGTGCTGGGAGTGAACAATGACTATGAACAAAGGGATCCTCATCTGAGATTTTTAGTATTCATTGGGGAAGCTATTAGAGACTATGAAGAATACACAAGTCCCTGGAGGAAGCTCTGGAGGGTGCAGGACCATAGGATCATCAAATGGCCCAGACAGGGACTTAGAAAAAACAGTTGGAGGTAGTGATGTCTAAAGTGACACCTAAGGAATGTGCAGTTATGATTCAGATGAGGAAGCAAGTGGATGAGGGGCTTTTTGGTAGAGATGACAGTGAGTGCAAAGGATCAGGGAAAGAGAGGACTACATGTTTTAGGGACAATGGTGTGTCCACTGAGCCTAGTGTTGGGAACCATCTGACAAGTTCGTTGCAGCTTAGCAGGATCCTGACAAGGTCAGAGACTGCAAGTGCACCATGTCTCTCACTGAGGTTTTGAGGGGACATGGAGTGGCTCCCTTTGTCTAGAGAAAAGGAACATCAACCTGAAGGTATTTGTTTATGAAAAGTCAGGAACATGTAATATGTACTTAGTAACCAGGCCTAGGTTTGTGTATGTGAAACCAGGTGAAACTAGGTGAAAACAGGGAGGTCTGTGTTTCATTAGTGAAACTAGGAGTGCCTAGGGTTCATTTATGAAACCTAGGAGATTGGTACATTGTTTTTCAGGTAGAGGGCATTGTTTCCTAGATATTGTATAACTTTGTACTTTGTACTACTTATAAGCCTGATGCAAATATAAAAAATTTGCCAGTTGGTCATCAGCCTTCTGGCCCTCTCAATATGTGTCTTGTCTGTTTATTCCTTCCCTGAGCCCTTCTGAGTCAAGGACCTCTGTGATCCTGGCAGCCTAGCAAGTTGGAAGTGGTTGAGGGAGTTCTGGGACATGACAGCACACAGGAGGAGGCCAAGGTCATGAATGACCATGAAGGGCACTTGAAGAGTTTCTTCCTAGGCAGTGGGAAATGCTAAATATTTTTGAATGCATGGCAGAAGAAACTGAATAGTATTTCACCATGTGATCCCATTCATGGATATTTGACATTAATCTTCATGGGTTCTCATGGGTCCTTACAGTTGGAAGATAGGGGAGGCCTCCACCAACTTGGAGGATATACTTCCAGTATTCAAAAGTGTTGGTTTGGTTTTAAGCATGCATATGTAGTCACGTTGCTGTATGTACACAGTTCTGCATAGCTGCTGGGAACAGAATAAGGTATAGAGGTTTGGTGGAGACCCAGGCTGTTTTGTCATAGGTGTAATCAGATTTGTGACTGACTCCAGAGGTTGAATGAGCACTGTTGCATATTGCATAGAGGGAGTGAGCTGTGTTTACCCAGTGCAGTTCTAACCAAAATGTGTGGGCTCTTACAACACCAAGAGTCTGAAGAGATCCACAGAGGATGGCGTCCAAAAAGTTCCACTGAATTCTGAAAATACCTCTCATTGGTGTCTCATTCTAAAGGCTTATGGACTCAGTCCCTGAGACAACACTGGCATCAGATGGCCTTCAAAGCACTGTGTATTCAGGGTACACACATTTCTGTACAACATGGGTACACTGTCACACTTTCACAATCTTACCCTTCCATTTTTGCAAATTTGCTAAATCAGTAGTGAGTCTCAGCAACATACTATAAATAGTTTATGATAACAAGACACAGCCCCATGCAACACGTGCATAAGTCAATGTGTTGAAAGGGGTTGTGAGGATCTTGCATGTCCCACCTGGAGGTCCCAACCTTCCAATACCTCTATGTGTTCACCATCCCTGAAGGAAAGTAGGATTGTCCTCATTTCATATGCAAAGAATTGGATTCCACTTCCTTATGTCATTTCATTCATCAATGTTGCTGTGAAGCAGTTGAATAACTTGGAGTCAGGGGCTCAGGTTAGAGGCCAGTGATTTCAGGTAGAATTCCATCTTTAGTCTGCAAAGGGAGGACTGTGAGGTCCCCTTGGTGTGTTCTGGGCATGTAGCTGCCTTTCCTGAATGTGGCCTCCAGGTGCTCAGAAGAAGGATGAGTGACAGTGAGAAGCTGCAGAACTGGGGAGAGCAGGAGACCCTCGAGCAGATGCACTTGGAGGTTCTGGCCTTTGAGATGTGCCTGGTTGCCATAAAACTCTTTTCTGGACATGGTTTTGGGTTTTTCCATGGTTAGAGGTGCTCTGATCAATCTAAATTGAATATATTCAGATAACCTATGAAGTTCAGCCTTAGAGAAGCGTTCATTCATGTAGTGCCCTGGAGAAAGGGTTTATGAATTTGACAACTTACTTAAGTGAAACCACAAGTGACTCCAGATGAGGGTTCCCTGTTGTGAATGTTAAGATTTTAAAGGACACTGGAAGGAGGGGACACACTAGACGTGATGGCTCCTAGGGTGATATTCTTATGTGCCTCTGCCTCAGCCCAGGAGTGGTTCACTCCAGTGATATAGTTCAGGTATCAGTCTAGTCTTGTATGTATGTATATATTATTTTTTAATTTGTTTTTGGCACTGGGAATCAAATTCAAGGTGTTGTGCTGGCAAGGCAGGCACTCCACAACTTGAGCCACTTGAGTTTAATCTTCTGAATTAAATGAGGATTTCCTTCTGGTTTCCACTGTAACTTGGATGCAGAGGCTGCCTGTGTGAGCTGGTTCAAGTTTACTTATCTTTGTAGAATATTGGTTCTATAGACCTGTTTCCCCATGCACTGGGTAATTACAGGCCCTTGTGGGTTTTTCTTTTCTTTTCTTTTTTTCTTGGCTGAAAATAGGTAAATCATTAGAAAACGTGTTGACAAAGCCTTGGCCATAACCACTGCCTCAAGTTCCATTCCTCAAGCGTGACTTGAGCACTTACCTCTTGCTCCAGCGAGGCCCGTCCTGGCTTAGGCTGCCTTTTTCCTCTGTAGTCAGGGATGTCCCCACTGAAGGCACTTCAGAAGGTTAATGCAGTAAGAGCCTAGCTAATTCAGGAAGAAGCAGGTGGCCGCTCTGGAGAGCCACGACACAGGTCTCATTCAATGACTTTTCCCTCAGGTGAGACCAGGGCGGTGCCCACAAGAAAGCGTGGGTTTCGAGGCGCAGAGCTGGAACGGGTCCTTCCGCCTCCTCGCCACCAGGTAGGCATCGCTTCTCCTGTCACTCAGCTTGAGCAGTAGCCAATCAGAGCCTAGGAGTCGTCCAATCAGGAGGGCGGAAGGGAGAAAGGCCCGCCCCTCCCCCGTAAGCTTCCTTTCCGCCGCCATAGCTACGCTGCTGACCTGGTACGTGTGAGGTGTTCCGCCCTCCAGTTCCTGTCGCTGTGTGACGCTGACCCCAGGAGCAGGAGTGGACAGCAGGACACCGGCAGTCAGGAATGGTGAGCGTGGGGCGGAATTGTGACACGGGCGAGGAGGGGTTGAGAGCGACTGGGCCCCGCGTGAGCCCCGGAGTCTGTGGCAGAGTCGCCGCCGGCGCCGCTCCGCTCGTCCCCTCGGTCCCCGGGCGGGGCGGGGCCGCAGCCGGGACCCCAAGTTCCTGTCCCTTGTCCCCGCCGGAGCCCCCTGTCCCTCCGCGCCCGCAGCCCCGCGTCTCCCCACAGCGCGGTGCCGGCGGAGGTGGCGGGAGGCTCCCGAGTGGCCGCGGGGTCCCCGTCCCCATCCCGGCGCAGACCTGAGCGCCCCAAGTTTCCTGATGGTGGAAGCGGAGTCTCCACCGCCACCTGGTGCTGATGAAGGACAGACTGAGGGAGGTCAAGGAGACACTTCTGCCCCCTAGGGAACCCGTGTTTGCATCTGCGCCCTCAGGCAATGCAAAAAAGGCTATAAAACCCACTCCCCACCCTGGCCCACGGGGATCATAGGTTTCCAGGTCCCCCTGCCTTCCCCAATATGCAGTCTTTCTCTTCTCTACAAATAAAATCTTTCCAACCTCTGCTGTTAGAGTCTGTGCTTTCATTCTCAGAGCAGGCAGGAGAACTCTGAGCACCTGAAATTCCTGCGTCTGTCATCCGTGCATCACTGAGAACCCTGGTCTGTGGTTTCTGAGAACCAGAGGGACATGCCTCCTTATAGGGGACTTACTGCCTGGCTCGCATGGTAAAGGGGTCCGCGGGGACACGTGTGGGGGAGCGGAAGGGGAGACGCGGGTCCCTCTGACGTGGTTGGTGTCGGCCTTGGCCTGTGTGCACACAGTGTTTACAAATGAAACGCAGATGGCGGGGGACCTGAGCTTAGTGCAGAGGCGGGACAGCCCCAAGTGCAAGTCTGCGGGGTCTCCAGGGCCAGGCGAGCAGGCTGTGCTTTCTAGGGAGGAGCAAACAGCAGGAGAAAGAAGGGGAGAGGAGGGCGATGGAGGGGCGGCATCAGCTCCTTGTCAGACACAGGGTTTTCTGAGTTCCTCGGTATACCTGGGGCACTTTATTTCTATGTTAGTTTTAGGCAAGTGTTCTACCACTGAGCTACAGAAGACGGTCTTTTGAGTAACACATGTTCTGAAGGAACTTTGCTTCTTAGCCTCCTAGAATTTAATGTTTCTTTTAATGGGTAGGTCTAGCTTTCCTCCTTTTCCTCCTCCTTTTGATGCTGAGATAGAACAAATCCCCAGCCCTTATTATATCTTGCAGTTTGGCACACTGTCATTGTTTCACTTCATTTTTGTACATGTGGATATCTACTTTTCCAGTTTTCTGACCATTTTTTAATAAAAGATTGCACTTTTCCCATTGAGTGATTTTTATCCTCCTGTCCAAAATCGCTCTGCCATGTACATTTAGGAATCTGGGCGTGCTGCTGTGTTGTGGCATTTATGTCTCTGTCTCTAAGCCCGCTCCACTGGATTTTGATTGCTATGTCCTTGTGAAGATATTAATTTGCTGTTCTATGCACCAGCATTCACAAGGGACATTGGCTGCAATTGTCCTAATGCCCATCTTTTCTGTCAGCTTAAATTTGGTGTCTGAGTGAATCTGAGTCTTCCCTTGTCTGTGGTTTCTGGAGGAGATTAGTAGTAGGCTGATGTTCATTCTGCCTCAGGTGGTGGTGATTTCACAGTACTCTCAACCAGCTATATTGTCTTTTGTTTGGGGGGGGGCCTTTTTGATGATTGCAGCAGTCTTGTTAGTTGTAGATCTGCTCAAAGTTTGTATTTCTTTCTCACTCGGTCTCAGTGGACTGTGTGTTCCCAGACATTTCTCCACCTCATCAGTATATCATTCACTGGTGTACCCTGGAAACTTCTTCACTAAGCTGTCAGACATTCAGTTCTTCCTTTTGTTATCTGCTGTTATTTCATAGGCACCCTGCTGTTGTAGTGGGGATGTGCAGGAAGGGGTGCAGCACTCTAGAGATTCATAGTTAAGCTTCATGTTGAGGAACCCTGCATGCCTGGGCTGGGTTTCATAAGTCCTTTAAATTATCACCCCTGTAAACCTGAATATAGAAGATAGAGAAACACATGATCTTTCTTTCCCTTTCTCCAGGCCATTGGGCCCGGCAACATCTCAGTTTCTTACACTTCGTGGTTATGGTTTCTTTTGGAGACACTTGAGATTTTCTGGCTCTGACCCTGCTCATTGTTTTCTGTTACATTAATGTATGGTTCTCTGTGTCTGTCTGTCTCTTCCACTTGGGGACAGTGGGTTATGTCATGATCTTAGTTCCCTGAGGAGTCTAGAAGAGTTCCTGATTTAAAATTTCTTTGTCCTTTCCTTGTAGAATGGGCATGTCACCTTCTATGTCCTTGCATGTTGAAGTAGAAGGTGGAAGTTTCTCAGTTCAGTTCCTTATGTGACACTCCTCTTTGTGCCTCATATCAGCATAAGGTGCTGGAAAGCCAAGGTGCTCCCTCCTTGGACATGAAGATTAAGGCCACCCACCCACCTCTGCCTGTGGGAGTGAGCGTTCCCTGTAGCTTCCCTGTTAACCTCAGTAAATTTCGATGCCTGCATGCTCTTTGTACTCTCAAGGCACTGCATACCTGTGTAGGAAACCTGTTCCACTGTCCTTGAAGCCATAGTCTGTGAGCAGTAAGCCTCACGTGTCCTCTCTGTTCCCTATGGTCATTAGAATGGTCACATATGCAGGTGGCCATTAACAAGGCTATCTTAAACAGGATTCCTAGTCTTCAAACACCTCCCTCTGTGTCTGTCTCCTCTCCTCTGACCCACTAACATGCACTTTTCTCTGATGGCTGTCACACATCTCACCTGCTGCTTGCTGGGAAGCCGCTGCTGTGACCTGTGTTGCTCTGTTTTTGCTACCTGATGTGTGGATTCCAACTCAGATTGTCACATTACAGGACAGACGAACACACACAAATTAGGATGTGCTTTTATGTGTAACTCTTTACATTTTTGTGATGATGTATATTTGCAAAAGTATAAATAAAACATTTCTGGTAAGACTTAGTATTAGTAACAATATAAGAACCCTTGGAGTCCTCATCAAGATTCATAACTGGTCTTGCAGTCCACAATCTCCTGGTGGACTTCTGCCTGTTTCACACCAGTTTTTACCCATTGCACTGATTCCTTGGTTAACTTTCTTATCTTTGTTACTTTTTACTAAGCAGTGTTCTTTTAATTTTGCTTCCTTTGAACTTTGAGCAAGTGAGTCTTAATGCAGTTGCAAAGGCTGATGGGTGTTTTCTTTGCCAAGGTATGTTTCAGCAGTGCCAGGGGCTGAGGCAGGATCAGTTAATCATACCTGGGGTTCTGCACTTGGTTTTTTTGGATTGACTTTTTTAGTATGTGTTAAATACCATTCCTGTCATTTCTCTCCAAGTACCACAGCACAATACATTCTTGAGGAAGATAACTGACTGTAGGTTGTGGTCAAGTTCAAATTACAGGAAATAGCAAGGCAGCTGTTCATCTCCATTTCTGCATAACTGTTTGTTTGCAGTGGCCATCAATACTTGGTATTATCTAATGGGCTCAATTTTGTCCTTTTCATAGGTTTGAAAATGGATCTACTCGACATTTTCATGTTTCTTCATTACCAAGTACCTGTATCTTCCTTCACACACAGTGTTTTACCTTCTGATAAATACATTTTGACTGTTTCCCCATTTTTTCCATTTTTACTCTTTGATGTAATCCTTGTATAATTGCATGCATTGTAGATTTTTCACTTCTTTGTTGTCCTTACCTGCATGAATTTTAGTATGTTTAATTACTCAGTCCACTTTTTTTTAACTTACTCTTTTTATTTTATTTTTTTCTGGTTCTGGTGTTTGAACTGAGGGCCTGTCCCTTGAGCTATTCCACCAGCCAGTTTTGTGATGGATTTTTTTGAGGTAGAGTCTCACCAACTGTTTGCCCAGGGCTGGCTTCAAACTGCTATCCTCTTGATCTCTGCCTCTTTAGTAACTAGAATTCTAGGTATGAGCCACCAGTGCCTTGCTTCCTGTTTTTATTATGACAAAATTATCTATTTCAATTTTTCATTGTTTGCTAGAAAAGTGCTCAGCCACTTGAGCCACACCTCTGGCCCTTTTCATTATTTTTCAGATACGATCTCCCACTTTGCCCAGGCTGGTCTCAAACTGCCATCTTCCCATCTGTGTTATCTGCCTCCCATGTATCTGGGAGGTGAACATGTGTTACATCATATATGGCCCTCCTGTTTAAATAATTTTTGGGGGTGATTTTTTTTGATGGTACAGGCATTTGAATTTAGGGCTTCACACTTGTGAGGCTCATGCACTGCTGCTTGAATCTTACCTCCAGTCCATTTTGCTCTCGTTATTTTGGAATAGGGTCTCACAAACCATATGCCTGGGCTGGCTTCAATCCACAATCCTCCTGATCTCTGCCTCCTGAGTAGCTAGGATTACAGGTGTGCCTGACAGTACCCAGCTGTCTTAATTTTTAATGCATGTGTAGTTTTGTACATTTATGGGGTACCATGTGATATTTCTTGTGCACTGAATAGCTCAGGCTACATCCCATGTGTTAACATAGTTTCGTTTCTCTGTGTTGGAAGATTCAAAATCCTCTTGTACATTTTGAAATGCACACTAAATTTTTGTCAATATTGGTTATCCTATTGTGTGCTTTCAAAATTTTATCCTTCGTTAGCGTTACATAATGATTAAATTTGGTCTGGGGGATACTAGGTTCAAGCTTTCAAATGCTGATTAATGTAATCACAGAGGATATGTTTCATGCCTTCAGCAAGTAGTCATGACAATGAGTAAAAAAATATTATGTCAGGGAGAGAATCAGTTCCTAGGGACTTGTTGGACACTGGTCACCAATGCTTGCTCTATTTGTCATGTGGTAAAGTGCAAACTTTCAAAGGGAAATGAGTGAAGCAGATAGCATACTGTGTGCATGAACTGTTTAGGCAGATTAAGCTCCTCTCCTCAGCTGGATGTATAAGGTCCATCTTAATACCTGTTCCTAGGTACAAGGAAAGCTGCTGGAGCTTCGGGAACACATACATCTATGAATACAAAGTCTTAGAACTGCTGATTTTAACTCTGTTCTGTACACTATCCAAAAAAAGAAAAAAGATATGATTTCCTCATTTTGGCTGGCAGAGTAGCTCAAGCAGTAGAGCCCTTGCCTAGTAAGCATGAGGCCCTGAATTCAAACCCCAGTACCACCAAAAAAAGATAAAAGAAATGTATATTGAGTAGTAGGTCATGGGACTTTGGCTCATGCTTCAGAGCCCACTATACAGTGAGTCTTAGGGGTGACCCAGCAGCACATTTCAAGTCACCAATGAGAGTGTTTTGTTGTTTCTTTATTGAAGAATTCAATGAGACTATTCTGCTGTCTTTATTGAAGTATTCAAATCTAGTATTAGAAAATCTGAAATATGTGAATGTGTACAGAAAGAATAGAACCACCAAGTCACACAGGACACTTGGAGTTCTCAAAATCACGTGAACTTGAGAATTGAGTCTAGACCCCAGGTGCTGCCCTTCTCACCTTTCCTCCTGAAAATATGTATAGATCTTGTAGGACTCAGTGACCTTTGAGGATGTGGCTTTGCGCTTTACCTTGGAAGAGTGGGCTTTGCTGAATCCTCCCTTCCCAGGAGAATCTCTACAGAGCTATAATGAAGAAACCACCAGGAATCTGCATGCTGTAGGTAAAGGTGACATCATTCCTTCACTGCATCAGAGAGGATGTGTTCTGTGCTCATCACTGCCATTCAGAGATTAGGAATATAAAAACATTATGCTTTGGTGAAAACATTTGGCACTATTGCAAGGGAAGTTGAACCTAAACTCAATTTTTATATAAGTTTGTAGTAACTCATTATGGTTTTTCTGAGTGTTTCAGGACAAAAATGGGGAGACCAGATCTTTAAAAATGAGTACAAAAATCTTGGAAAATATTTAAGGTAATTTGTTCTCACAAGTGAAAACAATTCCTCATAAATTTTGTGGTGGTACATACCTGTACCCAGAATATGGAGAGAAGCTATGTGAATGTAAGGAATGTGGGGAAACTTTCCATTCTCCCCAATGCCTCGATAAGAACACAAGGACTTGGCACTAGAGAGAAACCCTATGAATGTAAGCAATGTGAGAAAGCTTTTAGGTATCTCAGTTCTATTCAAAATCATAAAAGGATTCAGACTAGAGACAAACAGTAATGTTTAAGTCCATGAAAGAATTCACACTGGATAGAGACCCTACGTGTGTAAGCTATGTGGGAAAACCTTCACTTTTTACAGTAATTTTCAAATACATGCAAGGACTCATACTGGAGAGAAACCATATTTATGTAAGCATTGTGGTAAAGCCTTCTCAATCCAGTTATCTTCAAAGACATACAAGAAGTCACACTGGAAAAAAACCCTTTTTATGTAAACTGGCAAAGTCTTCACCCAATCCAGTTACCTTCAAAATCCTAAGGAAAAATGCACACTGGAGAGAAACCTTATGTTTGTCAGCAATGTGGGAAAGCCTTCACTTTGTCCATTTCCCTTCTAAAGCACAAAGTAGTTCACACAGGAGAAAAACACTGTGTATGTAAGGAGTGTGGTAAAGCCTTCATCTAGTCCAGTTCTATTCAGAAACATGAAAAATTCAAACTGGAGAGAAACCTTATGTTTCAACAATGTGGGAAAGCCTCCACTTTGTCCATTTATCTTCTAAAGCACAAAATAGTTTAGACAGGAGAAAAACTTTATGTATGTAAGGAGTGTGGGAAAGCCTTTGGTATTCTATGTTCAGAAACATAGAAGAATTCATAGTGGATTTAAATCCTATGTGTGTCAGCAATGTGGGAAAGCCTTCAGTTTATTTCCTTCCTTTCAAAGGCATGAAGTAGTTCACACAGGAGAAAAACCCTATGCTTGTTAGCAATGTAGAAAACCTTCAGTCATTACAACACCATTCACAAATATGGAGAGACTGGAAAGAAATGCTGTTAATGTTTTGAATGTGAAAAAGCTGTCAGATGGTCCAATTACTTTTGAGTACATGAAACAACTCACACTGGAGAAAAACTCTGTGTAAGCAATGTAAGAAGCCTTTGTTGACCCCAGTTTCATTTCATATCATGAGGGATTCATGGTGGACAGAAATTCTGTGAATGTAGTTTGGGAACATCCTCAGTCAGTCCAGTTCCTTTCACACACTTGGAAGTACTCACACTGGAGAGAAACCCTAAATTTAGCATGTGAAAGCTTCAATATCATTTGACATTTTTGATATTGACAGCATAAAGCACACAGGAATGCCTTGAGTCATCTAAATTTAATTCACAGATACAAAAGCACACAGTATGGAAACCTAGGAAGGGACAGAGTGAGGATGACTGCTGATGCAATCCTTGGTCACTTGGAAAGCTTTATCTTTTATGTAACTTTTGAGTGTCCTCACACAGTGCCTGTGTAGAACTTCAGATGACAAACAATCCAGGCTCTCTACTCCAAACAGAGATGTGGGAAAAAACTAATTCTGCCCATGCTGTGCTGATTCACTTGTGAGAAACACAATGTGGAGGACAAATGCTCAGCCTTCTGTTCCTCAGATGGAAGTGAAGGCAGTAAGGAAATTCCATTGGGGCAGGTGACACTATAGAAGCGGGTGTGTGTGCACTTTCTCTATGGAAAGTCACTGTGCAAGTGGTGAGAATGTCCTCACTCATCATTTCTGGCCATATCCAGTGCCTCTTCAGCCCTATGTCAGCAGCTGCTTGTGTGTGGATCTTGACACTGTGTTTGTACATTGTGTTTATGGAGATACAGGCCCAGTGCAATTATACTTAGAGACATAGAGAATACTTTACTGCAGTAGAAAAGCAACTTTTTCAGCACGTTCTGTGTCTTAGCACATGTGTTTTCAATGCCTGAATGCTTTAATGTGTGATGTTCTTACGTGAGAATCTGGATCTGGAGACTTCCTGACTTTTGGGTGGCATGTCTGTGTTCCCTCCTTTAATGTCAGTCAAGGGTCTTTAAATTACTTTATATATAGCTACATTTTTTCTGCTTTGTATACAGTGAGTAATGTGATGGGTACTGATTCCCAGTTTCAGGGAGGGTTATGGTCGTGTGTGCAGTTTTAGCACACACACAGGATGGGTGATTCCTGTGGGTGGAGTGACAGCTGAGCAAATACACGAGAAATTCCCCCTGGAAATATCAGTGTTACTCTGGAAATTCCACATTCAGTTATCTGAGTACAAATTGGGGTGAGCAGCACACAGAGCATAAAATTTTGAGTGCCATCCTCGCTTAGTGAAGGAGATATATTGTCATCCTCAACATGAGAAAATTTCAGTGTCTATAAGGCTAGCTGGAAGCATTGTGTTCCAGGGATCCACAAAGTCCACTTGGCTTTCCATGGCATCAGTTTCCTGAGCTGGCATGTCAGTACATGTTATGGAACATGGCAGAAAAGTAACAGCTCTGTGTTTTGTTAGGGAATATAAGAATCCCACTCTTTGTCCTTTTCTTCATTTATGTGTTCTGTTTTCTTCACACTGTTGATTGACTTTATGGGGTCCCATAATGGTTAGTATCTCAGCTGGTCTTTTCTGTTTTTCTCCATTTTTTCCCTTCCTTCTTATACAGAAAGATAGTCAATGATAGATCTAAGGGTGTAGCACAAGCGCTCACTCTCCAGTACTGCAAAAGGAAGGTGAGGGGGGAGGGAGGATTAAAAGTCAAGCTCTAGGAGTCCACACCTTGCCACAAATCACATCCTCATAGTGATGACTCTCTGTGATGTCCCAGTGTCAACACATGTCCTGGGCTCTGTGATTTCTGTTTTTATGCAGTTTTTCTATTGTGTCATCTACTACTTAGGGTTTTTCACTTATTTTTTTTTCACTTTGGTGGTATTGGGGGTTGAGCAGCTCAGGGCTTCATGCTCAGGTAGGCAGGTGCTCTACCACTTGAGCCAGGCCTCCAGCTCTCCTAGTCAGTTTTTAATATCACAGTCAGTGTAAGAGGACAGGTGTGAATATGATATTCTGGATCTATGCTAAACATACCTCATTTTAATTTTATTTATTGATTTCTATGGGGCCATGGTGGGGTTGGAACTCAGGGCCACACTCGGAAGGCAAGTGCTCCACCATGTGAACCATACCACCTGCTGACCTGGTTTTTAGAGATGGGAAAGCTACCTCATGTTTCCATGCACAGTGTATATTTGTCATTTTAATTATGCAAATCAGAAATGAAGGAAATGAGAAAGCCTACATGGGATAATGAACTTAAGTTGTAAATACCATTTATTCAGAAAAACCATGTAATTCCTGTGTGACCAAATTAATCATCAGTTAAAAAAGAAAAACTTTGTTTAAAATATTAGGCTGAGGACTGGTGAAGTGACTCAAGTATGAAGAACACCTACCTAGGAAGTATGAAGACCTGAGTTCAAATCCTGTACTCCCCCCACAGCCAAAATCAGCTTTGGATGCCAGTATCACAAAATTTTTTTTTTTAGCTATTGTGGTATAATGTTAGCTACTCAGGCAAAGATTAGGAAGATCACTGTTCAAGGACATTCTAGATAAACAGTTTGAGAGACCCCATCTCAACCAATAGCTGGGCACAGTGGCTGACCTTTGCCAGTCATCCCAACTGTGTGGGAGCCATAAATGTGAGGACCGCAGTCCAGGCCAGCTTGGGCATGAACACAAGACCATACGTGAACAATACCTAAAGCCAAAACAGCTGGAGGTGTGACTCGAGTGGTGGAGCACCTGCCTCGCAAGCTTGAGGCTCTGAGTTGATACCTCTGTACTGTCAAAAAATGTATTTCCCAAATTCAGATGTTAGCAATATTAGCATTTGTGTTCTCAGGCTTTCTTCCCACTTTATGAGGTCTTTTGAATTGTGCCTTACTTTTTCTGGGGGGGAGGGTGTGCACTGGGGTTTGAACTTAGGGATTCACACTTGCAAAGTAAGCTTTTTATTACTTGAGCCACACTTTCAGTCTATTTTGCTGTGGCTATTTTGGAGATGGGGTCTCAAGAAATGATTGGGCTGGCCTGGAATTGTGATCATTGAGAACTCAGCCTCCCAAGTAGCTAGGATTCTAGGCATGAGCCACTGGCACCCTGGTGTGCAGTCCTTTTGTTTCTTTACATGCCTTCTATGTAAAAGCAGGCAAAGGTGATGCAAAAGTGTTATAGTAAAAAATCTTCTAGCTCACCCAATAAAAGTTGATTTTAATTCTTGGGAACCAGTGTAAGAAGGAAACAGATGCGCACAGAAGGGACAACAGTGGCATCGTGTGAGCATGTTACCAGTCAACTGAGGCATGACCACCCAAGAAAGAGTTTAAAGGAGAGTCTCTATTAGCCAGCTGGTGACTGCTCTGACCAACAGGTTGTTGAGTCTCAGAGAGCAGCCCCATTTCAACTTTTAGCAGGGTTTTTAAAGGCAAAAATCCCTTGCAATCTTTGCAAAGCAAGCTAGCCTGGGTACAGAAGCAAGACAATGGCTATTTGCTAAGGTACAGAAATGAGACAATGGTTATTATCTATGAGCATGAATGAACACAATGAACACAATCCACACAATCATTTGACCATATCCTAGTTTGCTTCCTTCTGTTCTTTTAACTTTATGAGAACCAGACTCCCTCCTAAGCCTCCCTCAGGAAGGGAATTAAAAACAGCACCTGATTAATAGCTCCCCTCCACACCTGATTAATGGCTTCCCTCTGGCTAAATTGTTAACCATTTCAAGCACTATGGAAAGAAAGCTGAGTACCATGGTACTGTTGAGAAGCAGAAGCTTGGTCTGTGAGCCTCTGTCATGGACAGTACTGCATGAGAGATGACGCAGCTATATGGGCTTGCTTTCTGGGGACAGCCCATAATGCCTGTGAGTCCAGCAGGACTGTTCTCAGCACCTCTACTTGACACGGGAACCTGAGGTTGAGCAATAACTGTCCATGCGTGCTACTGATGCAGTGGTCTGGAATCGGATGCTGGAGTAGTTGCCAGGAACGTTGTCTTGTGCGATCAAAGAAAGTCACAGACAACAAGTGTGAGCAAAAGAGCAGAGTTTTATCTAAGCAGAGAGGGAAAGCACAGAAAATCTCCCATGCACATGGGAGAGGTCTAAGAAAGGATGAGCCCATGAGGCTCTTTTTCTAGTGGATTTTTTTTGCGGTACTGGGGCTTGAACTCAGGGCCTTCACCTTGAGCCACTCCACCAGCCCTATTTTTATGAAGGGTTTTTCAAGATAGGGTCTCACGAACTCTTTCCCCATGCTGGCTTCCAACCACGATCCTCCTGATCTCTGCCTCCCGAGTTGCTAGGATTACAGGCATGAGCCTGACTCATCTAGTGTATCTTATTTCCTAGTTGAAGGAAAGTTGATTGCGTCTCTGTGCTGTAGATCCACTTAGGGGCTGTGTGTCATCACCAGACAATGTGTTTTGGGAGGACACTGCATTCCCCTCTTTTCCTTTTCAATGCCCTGCGGCCTGGCATACTGGCGGGGTCTTCTGTCAGGTCATGGCTCATGTACCAGTCATATGCCAGGAGTTTCAAGGTCTGGGTGAGTGCTTTTAAGATTCTATCCACACTTCAGTTTTCACAGAGTTCCCACTGACCTTGTTCTGCATATCATTTTCTGTCTCCTAAATGTTATTCCCAGTAGTACCCAGCAGGTAAATTAGTTTAAAAGAAGTGTTTTGATGTGAACTACAGTAAGCCTGGTGCCAGTGGCACATTTATTTTCTATTATAGCACAAAGAGGCACATTCTTCAGATGAGACCATTTGTTTTGCATCTGCAGGACCCAAATGGGTAGATTGAAATGGGTGGAGGAGCCGTGCACCAGTGGCTCATGCATGTAAGCCTAGCTACTGAGGAGTTAGAGATCCACAGGATCGTGGCTTGAAGCCAGTCCAGGTGCAAATACTTCTCCAGAGCCTATCTTGAAAATATCCAAGACCAAAAGCTCATTGAGTGACTCAATTGGTAGAGGACCTCCGAAGCAAGTGGGGGGCCCTGAGTTCAAACCCTACTCCCACCCAAACAAAAAGATAGATACCAAAAGAAAGAAAGCAAGGAAAGAAGAGAAAGAAAGAAACTGTCTGCTTCCTAATGAGTCATGACCCTTTCTTTTTGCTTTAGTTATTTTTCAAACAGGGTCTCACACTTTGCTGACCTGGACAAAGGTGCTCCTGTTTGGCTTCCTGGATAGCTGGGATGATGGATGCACAACCCATGCTTTGCTTTTTATTGGTTGATGTGGGAGTCTTCTGATTTTTTTCCATGCTAGCTTTAAACCATGATCCTCTTGATCTCCATCTCTCATGTAGCAAGGATTATAGGCATGAGCCACTGTGCCTGACCCTGTGCATTTTCTAATCTGGGGAATTTCATTGATCTACAGTAAAATTCAGTTGCTGGTTTTAATTTCCTCCCTTCCTCCTTTCTTTCCTGGGCATTGTTTCTGTGGATTCTCTGCTCCTGTCCTGTGCTCATGTCATGAGTTTGCCGTATTTTACTGACCCCTGACCTGAAGGAGTCACCTGAGTGCATCAAGTATGGGAGCCACATTTGCCTTTTCACTCTGGTCACTTCACGGAAGAGGTGGCCTATGTAATAAGGGAACAAGATTTGATATAACTGGTGCCTTTTCTTTTTTCGGTTGGGGCAGACTGTCTTTGAACTCAGAGCTTCATATTTGCAAAGTCCATATCTGTTAAAATTCACCTTAACATTTCTGGATTTGCATATTTATTTCAAAAGTCTTAGGCAGTTCAGGGGCTCACACCAGTAATTCTAGCTACATGGGAGGCTGATATTGGGAGGATTGCAGTTGGAGGATACCCCAGGCAAATAGTTCTCTAGACCTCATCTCCAAAATATCCAGAGCAAACTAGACTGAAGGTGTGCTTCAAGAAATAGAGCACATTGAGTTCAAATCCCAATACAAGGGAAAAAAAAAAAGAATTGTTTCCCACCTATACCTGGCTCTAAACTTTTACTCAAAATAGTGCTTGAGCCAGGTGCTGGTGGCTCACACCTGTAGCCCTAGCTATTTGGGAAGCTAAGATCAGTTGGTTCGTGGTTTGATGGCAGCCTGGGCAAATAGTTCACTACTGCCCATCCCCAAAATCACAAGAGCAAAAAGGATTGGAGCTGTGGCTCCTGTGGCACAGCACTTACATTAAAGCACAAAGCCCTGAGTTCAAACCCCAACCATATATACAAATATATATTTCAGTTCTTAGCGAGAGAAATAAGGCAGGAGATAGAAATAAAAGAGGCACAAATAGGAAAAGAAGAAGTCAAAGTATCTCTATTTACAGATGATATGATCATATACTTCAAAGACTGTTAAAGTGCTGCCAGAAAACTCTGAGATCAAATAAACACTTTTGGCCAAGTAGCAGGATACAAAGTTAGTATGCAAAATTCAGTTGATTTTCTTTTATTTTCTTTTTTCCCAAAACATGTTGGCATTTATTCTGATCACAAATAAATAGAGATGTTACTATCCCTGTTCATGGACTCTTTGGTTTTGTTTTTGGTAATATTAGTTTTTTTTCCCCACCCATGTCTCCCATTCACAATATAGACTAAGCACAGGACCTGGCATGAGGTGTATGTGGGGTAGGTTTAGTCTATCTCCTTTTTCTGTACAGTCAGTGTAAGAACACAGCCTGTCATAAGCACTAGGAGGCCGGTACTTGGGTTTTGAACTCAGGATCTCCCCTTGTTAGGCTTGCACTCTGCCACTTGGGTCACACCACCAGCCCATTTTTGCTTTAGTTATTTTTCCAATACGGTCTCACATTTTTGCCTGGGACCAGACATGGTCCACAATTCTCCTATCTATGCTTCTCATTTAGCTGGGATTACAGGTGCACCCCACCACAACTGTCTTAGAAGGTTACCAATAATGAATGTGCTAAGCAGGAAATCAGGAGAAGAATACCAATCCAAATAACCTAAAAAATAAACTACCTAGGTGTAAGCTTGACTAAGGAGGAGAAAGACATCTATAATGCGAAGTATAAAATACTAAAGAAAGAAATTGATGAAACTCTAGAAGAGGCAAAGACCTTCCATGCTCATGGATTAGCAAAATTGATATTCTGAGAATAGCTGTACTTCTGAAACCAATACACAAATTCAATGCAACCCCCAGAAAAATGCCACTGACATTCTTCATCAAAATACAAGAAATAATCCACATTTCATATGGAAGCACAAAAGACCCAGAAGAGTCAAAGGATTCCTAGATAAAAAGAGCAATGCTAAAGTTATCACAATAACTGATTTCAAATTTTTCTACAGAACCATCATAACAAAAACAGCATGGTATGTATGTGTGTGCACACACACACACAGAGATGAGCACATCAATGGAATAGACAGAGGACCCAGAAGTAAGCCAATGTAGCACATTGGCACAAAGACACAAAAAACATATGATGCTGCTTTAACAAACGTTACTGGGAAAACTGGATATCCAAGGGTAGAAGACTGAAACACATCCCTATCTCTCACCATGTACGTACAAATATCCAACTCAAAGTGGATCAGACACCTGAATGTAAGACCTGAAACTCTGAAGTTACTACAGGAAAACATTTGAAGATAGGCAGAGGCAACAACTTTCAGAACAGGACTCCAATAGCTCGGGAATAAGAAATAACTGACAAATGGGATTGCATCAAACTGAAAAGCTTCTGCACATCAAAGGAAACTATTATCAGAGTAAAGAGACAGTGTACAGGGTGGGAGAAAATCTTTGCCAGCTACTTGTGTGACAAGGGGTCATTATCCAGAATATATAAAGAGCTCAAAAATTTAACACCAAAAGAACCAGCAATCTAGTTAAAGGAGGAAATGAATTGGACATTGTTCAAAACAAGAAATACAAATGGACAAGAACACATGAAGAATTGTTCAACATTCCTTAGCCATTCCCTTAAATGTAAACCAAAACTCCACTAGGATTGCATGTCACCTCTGTCTGACTGGCCATCATCAAAGACACAAAGGACCACAAATGTTGGCAAGGTCACAGGGGAAAAGGAACCCTCAGACACTGTGGGAGGGAATGTAAACTAGCACAGCCACTGTGGAAATCAGTCTGGAGGCTCTGACAAAAGCTAAAAATAGAACCACCATATGATCCACTCTTGGGCATATTCCTGAAGGATTGTAAGCCATGATACAATAGAGACACCTGCCCGCCTATGTTTATAGAAACACTGTTCACCATATCCAAGTTAGGTGTCCATCAGCAGATAAATGGATAAAGAAAACATTATTCTCATGGCTGATTAACACAATCCGGTATTAATTAGCCATGAGAAGAGTGATATTATGTCATTTTCAGGAAAATGGATGGAATTGGAGATCATCATGCTAAGCCAGCTAAGTCAAGTTTGGAAAGACACGTACCATGTTTAGTGTCATATTCAGAGGCCAGATCTAAGAATAAAAGTGGGATGTATAAGAAGTGATGATATTTTGGACAAGCCAACAGAAGGTAGGCAGGGTAAAGTGAGTGTGTGTGTGAGAACATGCTTAAAGCATATTATATTCATGTACAGAAATATACATATAAAACTCTGCACAATAACATATGCTAATAAAATAATTTTAAAACAAATGGAAGGATGTGATTAGATCTCATGAGAATTCAACCTGAGGTCAGTTAGACTTTTAAGAAAGAAAGTTACTTCTAGAATACTCTGGATTTAGCTATAGAAATGACTGAGTGGGAGCCAGGTGTGGTGGTGCACACCTGTAGTCTTCCCATTTGGGAAATGGAAGAAGGAGGATCACAAGTTTGAGGCCAGCCTGGGCTACATAGTGAGACACTGTCTCAAAAAATTAATCAACCAAACACACAAAATTTAATGACAGTAGTAGATCACCTGCCTACCAAGCATGAAGTCCTGAGTCCTGGTCTGAACTCTCTGACCTGAGCTATTAGGGTATCTCCTGCAGATTGATATCTCTACCTACTTATGAGTCTCCCTGGTCAGACCCAAAAGTAACAATCCAGTTAGAGTCTATTTATTTGTTTGGGTTGTGTGACTACATTGGCTTCCTGTCCTGTGACATCACTAAGTTCATTTATTTAAAATAAGTAGTTCTCAGATATCTTACAATGTATGATCAACATTCAGAATTATGAGTAAGTGATTGATGGAACCGACCCCAATTAGGCAGGATGCAGCATTTTGTACCTTGTCAAAGGTGTTGTCCATTGACAGACTCCTTGAGTCCTTTACACACTGAGGTGCATCTTGAGGGGCAGTGATTTCCATATGATATCTGCTAACTTCATAAGTCTTGTGGCAGACTGATGAGGTCTTTGAGGCAAGGAATTTGTAAGAGTCTAGCTTCACACTGGAAACAGGGTGAGGTACAGAAGACAGCTGGAGCCAAGTGAGAGAACCTTATCTTGTCCTCCAGTCTCTTCTCATTAAAGTATTTGTCTGCTCTATTGCCACTATTGCTGGTTGGCTATCTGAACCCCACTTCCCTTTGAGACTTGAAGTGCTCCAGGGTATCATCCATTCCTTTCCTTGTGTCATTCCATCCTCCTGGAAGATTATTCACACTTTCTATTTATCATATTCACAGTTTTTTTTTGTAATGCTGGAGTGTGTACTCAGGGCCTCCACCTTGAGCCACTCCATCAGCCAATTTTTTTGTGATGGATTTATTTTTTTGAGATAGGGTTTCTCAAACTATTTGCCCAGAATGGCTTCAAACAGAGATCTTCTTATGCCTCGTGAGTAGCTAGGGGTACAGGCATGATCCGCCAGTACCTGGCCATATTCCCAATTATTTCATACCAGTATGACCACCCTGTTATTACCTGCCTTGGTCTGTTCCCATTTCCCGACTAGTGTGAGAAGTTTTTTCCCCTGGTACATTTTTCTGTGATGCTTGAAGCCACAGACCCAGAGAATGTCTCAAATGAATGAGTGCTGTAGAATTGGCAAAAAGATGTGCTATTAGAGGGAAGGGGAGTGAACATAATTGTTACACAAATCACTCACTCTGTGCCACATGTCCTGTGTGTACTTAATGTTATATCCTTCTACACTGGTCATTTATTTGCCAAGCCTGAACGTTAATGACAGCATAATTGTCACTTGTCCAACTCCACAAGCCTGTCCCCAAACTCAGGTATTTGCAGACAGTTGATTAAACTGTATCAAAATGATGGCAAGTGAGACAACCAGCTGCTGGTCATTCATAGCTGGGGCCACAGTTGGGCCATGCTTCTGCCAGGACTCTGCAGACCTTCCAGGATAGCTAGGTTTGATTACAGTTTCTTCTATAAAGTAAATGAGGTTGACCAGATGTTCCTGTAAGATATGAGGAAATGCTAGCATTCTCTTTGGCATCTTAAGATACCAAGGAACTTGATGCTTGCTTTGGTGAGACATGGTGAACTCTGTCATCCTTGAGTCAAGAAAGAGATGTTTCTTCTGCATACGGCTGTGTGTGTCTTTTCATAAAAATGGGAACCTAGGGGAACAAGCATCACCCATGTTCTCTACCAAGGTTATGGGAATTACCTGCTGTAGGGGGACATGGAGAAGTAGATCTGTCAGACACATCGTGGCCCATGGCCCATCTCCACTGCACCCCATTCTCTGAGCTGTGCTTCTGGGTACCATGAGCACCATCATCATCAATAAGGGGTGACATCACGTGGCCCAGCAGTCTCATGGTGGCCAAGGGTCTGTCCCTCCTCAGTCCTTCCAGGTTCCTCCTGATATGAGCAAACCCAATATTACTGAACATGCATGAGGCAAACTCTGTTTCCCTACAAATCCAGATCTGGGACAGTGTAGACCTGTCTGGAACTTAGAGGGCATAAAGGACACACCACTCCCTCATTCCAACTGGCATCTGGCCTCATCCTGTAGAACCACCATCTATCTCCAGTCTGTGCTATTGTGTTTTTTTGTTTGTTTGTTTTTGATGGTACTGGGGTTTGAACTCAGTACCTTGTGCTTGCTAGGCAGGTGCTCTTCCCTTGAGCCATTCCACCAGCCCTTCCAGTCTGTACTTTTGGATTTCCCTCTCCATTTACAGAATTCCCCAAAGCACCTGAGGGTTCATAGCTCCTGCCATGTTCTCCAAGGTTCTTGATGTTTTGTTTGTTCAGAGCCTCAGCAAATGTGAGTTTCAGGCTCATTTGATATAGAAATATAGGTGCTGGGAACAATGACTAGGGACAAAGGCATCCTTATCTGAGCCTCTCAGAGTTCATTGTGGAGGCTATTAGAGTGCTCAAAGCCCTAGAAGAGGCTTGGCAAGGTGCTGGCCAACAGGGTCATGGAATAGCCCAGACAGGGACTTAGGAAGGATGTTTGTAGGTAGTGATGTCAAAAGTGAGATATAAGGAATGTGCAGTTGTGATTTAGACAAGGAAGAAAGTGGATGAGGGGTTTTTGGGTAGAGATGACAGTGAGTGCAAAGGATCAGGGAAACAGAGGGCCAGAAGATTTAGGGACAATGGTGTGTCCACTGAGTGTGGCCAGTTGGAAGTGGTTGAGGGAGTTCTGGGACAAGAATGCAGACAGGAAGAGGGCAAGGTCATGAATGACCATGCAGGGCACTTGAAGAGTTTCTTCCTAGGCTGTGGGGGGGTCCTAGATATTTTTGAATGCGTGGCAGAAGAAACTGAACAGTATTTCACCATGTGATCCCATTCATGGATAACTGACATGTTTTCCATTATTGGCATCCAATGAACACCTAGCATGTAATCATCATGGATTCTCGTGAATCCTCACATAGCGTAGCAGTTAGGAGATGGGGGAGGCCTCCACCAACTTTGAGGATGCACTTGAAGTATTCCACAGTGCTGGATTGGTACTAAGCATGCATATGCAGCCCTGTGGCTGTGTGTACACAGTTCTCCATAGCTGCTGAAAACAGAAGAAGCTGTAAATGTTTGGTGGAGACCCAGGGTGTTATGAGGTGGGTATGTTTGTCTCTGCCTTGTGTATTAGATGCTGATTTGTGCCAGTGTCCTGCAGTACTGGTTCTATCAGGAATCTACTCTCCTTATACAGCTTGACCCTGTAGACCGTTTTCCTTGATTTCAGTATTATTAACTCTCCAATCGTAGTACATGTCCCAGATGTTAGGGTTTTGTAATTCTTTACATTGTCCAAGCAGCTGTTACCTTCCCACTTAGAACAAAGGAAGTATTGTTCTACATTTGTTATTCCCACTACATTTCATAACTGCTAAAAAGTTAGTTGGGAAAATGTAAGGAATTTCACAGATATGTGTGAGAGGTCACATCTTGGTAGCGTGGAGTTAATTTGAAGATATGTGGCTCTTTCTCCTAATTCCTTTGACATTCCCCCAGTAATTACTTTTTTTTGGACTGGTGCTTGAACTCAGGGCCTACATGTTCAGCCACTCCAGCAGCCCTTTCTTTGTGATGCATTTCTTTTTGAGAAATGCACTTTTTGCCTGGGCTGGCTTTGAACTGTGATCCTCCTGATCTCTTCCCCCTGAGTAGCTAAGATTATAGGCATGGGTCACAGGTGCCTGGCTCCCACAATAAAATTGTCAAGTTTTTCTATTAGTATGATGAGATATCCTTCATTATCCTGTTTAAGTTTTTGTTTGTTTTGGTGGTGCTGGTGTTTGAACTCAGAGCTTCACACTTGGTACAAAAGTGCTCTGCCACTTCAACCACACCCCTGGGGCTTTTCATTATTTTCCAAATATTTTGCCTATGCTGGTGTCAAACTGCCATCTTCTCATCTCCACCTCCTGTGTACCTAGGATTACAGATGTGTGCCACCACACCTAGACCTCCTGTTTATTTTTTTTTCCTTTTTTTTTCTTTTTGGATGGGACTGGGGTTTGAACTCAGGCTGAAGACTTGCAAACTTGGTGATTTGCTCTGATTATTTTGCAGAAAGAGTCTCACAAACTATTTGTCTTGGCTGACCTCCTCACAAAAGTCCAGATCTCAGCCTCTTGAGTAGCTGGGATTACAGGTGTGAGCGAATGGTGTCCACCTCTATTTAAAGTTTTTGTTTCTGTTTGGGGTTATTTAAGGAGGAACTGGGGTTTGAACTCAGGTCCTCACACTTTCTGGAGAGGAGTGCTCCCACTTGAGCCATACTTCCAGCCCCACTGTTTTAATTTTTAATACACACAAAATTGTGGATATTTCTGGGCTAATGTGATATTTCAGTATTTGTGAACAATGTGTATGGAGTAGATCAGACTGCTGGCCATTTCTGTCACCTCAGATAGCTTCATTTCTTCGTATTGGGAATATTCAAAATCCATGTTGGTACATTTTGAAATGTACACTTAGTTTTTGTCAATACTGGTTACTCGTGTGTGTGTGTGTGTGTGTGTGTGTGTGAATTCATAGCACTAGGTTTTGAAATTAGGGTCTCATTCTTGCTAGGGAGACACTCTTACCACTTGAGCATGCAGCTGTCTCTTGTGTGCTGACATGGATGGTTCAGGTGAGTCCCTAGAGGGGTGAAAGCTGGAGTCACTCTTTTAATTATTCTGTTTAGCTTTTTCACATTTAATGTGATTGTTGATATAACTGGATTGTTACCTAAAACATTCCTAATTGTTTTCTACTTTCTTTTGGTTTTCTTTTTCTGCCTTTGGCAATACAGGTGTTTTAACTCTGGCCTTCACGCTTGCTAGGCAGACACTCTACCATGTGAGCAATATGCCCAGTCAGTTGTTTGTCTTTTTTCATGTTTTTCACAAATATAATGAGAGGGTCTTGCTGTGTAGCTCAGCCTGAGCTTGAAGGAATATCCTCCTCTGCCTCCTGATTGCTGGGTTGTGGGTTTGTGCTTGAAGTCCTGCCCTAACTCTCTCCTTTATGTGATCCCAGTTCACACCTATATCATTCCCTTTTCAACAGAGAATTTTTTTTACAATTCTTTTGTTGTTGTTGTTGTTGTTATATGAGCAATAGTAAAGTTTATTAGTGGGGGAAAGTGAGAAAAAAGGAAGAAACATTTCCTATTCCCCATGCAGGAAATGGGGGTAAAGATTCCTTCTTTTAACAGTTCTTGCAAGGCAGTTTTTCTGGTGATCCATGCTTTCACTGTGACTCTTATTTTTCCCTCCAGCTGTATAATTTCAAATGGTTTGCTTTCATGTTAAGGGATCCTTTTTTCTACTTGCATAAGTGTACCTTTAGACACTACTATGATTTGTATGGGTTTTAAGTATGTCCCCAAGGGTTCAGGTGTCAGGAATTTGGGGCCCAGCATGGAGCACTGAAAGGTGGTGGGGCCTTTTACAGGAAAAGACTAGTGTGTAGGGGGTGTCACAATACTGGACCTTCTCCCCTTCCTGGCTTCCTGTCAGGCCATGTGACTGCTTTCTCTGTCCCACACTGCTGTCATGGTGCTGTCTGCCATGCAGTACCCAGAAGAGCCCCGCTGATGTCATTGCTGTGCCCTTGAACCTTCACAGCTAAGTAAACCTCTGTTGTTTGGTAGGTTTCCCATTTCAGGTCTTCTGTGCTGAAGAGAAGCATACTGTGTGGTTCACATTGGTTGTCAACTTGACTGGGTTGAGCTACGCCTAGGGTGTTAGTAGGGCACACCGATGGGGGTGACTGGGTGGGATTTTGCAGAGAGGATTGGATCCTCAGGGCTCTGACAGAAATAATGGATAATGTATCTCCTTAATGTTTTGTCGTCCTGAGATCCCCTTTAATCTTTAGATGTTATTTTAATCATACATCCTTTTCTAGGTTCCTTTCTTCTTTCTTTCTGTCTATACTCATTTGAGCACTTGTTTTGGAGTCCTTGTCTAGTAGCTCAGTGTCTGAGGTTTCTCAAAGATGGTGTATTAATGAGCCATGTCTTCCTGATTCTCTATGTTCTGTGATTTTGTTGTGGAGGTAGAAAAGTGGATATTGTGGTTTATACAGGTAGAGCTGTACCAAGTAGAAATCAAATTCTGGTCCTAGTTTTAGCACTCTTCTTAGTTGAAGTTGTTAGTTGTTTATTTCAGTTTTCAAGCATTTTTTTTCTTTCTTTGCAGTGACAGCATTTCCTGTGTTGTGTACTCATTAAAGTTTGGTCCTTAGCTTCTTATTTATTTATTTATTATTGTTAATTTTCTTTGTTGGCACATAGGTGTGAACTCTGGGCCTCATGCCTGCTAAACATGTATTGTACCACTTGAGTGACTTCACCAGGCCTACAAAGGCCTGGTGAAAGGTGAAAATGTGAAAAGGAGGTGAAAATGTGTTGGATATTTTCAAGATAGGGGTTCCTGAACTACTTCCCAGGTCTGGCTTTGAACCATGATTCTCTCGGTGTCCATCTTTCAAGTAGCTAGATTATAGTCATGGGTAAACAGCACCTGCCTCTTTTTAATTTTTTCATGGTTCCCTTTATTAACAGATTGTGATACAAGTTCCATCCATTTATTATGTACAGCAAATTGTACTTTCTTTATGTTTGAATATTCCATTATGTATAAATTCCACATTTTTTTAATGCATTCATCAGTTTTGGGACATCGGTACTGTTCCCATACCTCAGCTATTATGAATAGTGCTGGTATAAACATGGCTGTGCATGTGTCTTTATTGTAACCTGACTTACATTCCTTCAGATTATGGCTTGGAGTGGTGTTGCTGGATCATAAAGCAGTTCTTAGTGTTTTGAGGAGCCTCCATGTTGCTGTCCATAGTGGTTGTACTAATTCACATTCCCACCAACAGTATATGAGGATTCCTTTTTTCTCCTCAATATTTCTTCCTGTTTGTGGTTTGATGATAGCCATTCTAACAGGAGTGAGGAGGGATCTTAATGTATTTTTGATTAGCAATTCCTTTTGTGCTGGGATGTTGACTATGTGTTCATGTGGTTTTTGGAAATTTGTACTTCTTCCTTTGAAAAATTTCTGTTCAGTTCATTGCCCATTTCTTCACTGGGTCATGTATTCTATGGAAAAATAGTTTTTGGAGCTCCCTGAACATTCTGGTTTTTAATCCCTTGTCAGATGTATATGTGGCAAAGATTTCCTCCTATTCTGTGAGCTGGCTCTTAAGTTTGGTGACCATTCCTTCTGTTGTGGACAAGTTTTTGTTGCATGCAGTCCTGAGTCCCTGAGTTTAATCCCCATTACAGCCAGAAACAAAGGAGAAAATGAAAGAAAACTTGGGGAATGTACCAGGCAATGTAACCTGTTTATAATCTAGTAGACCTTTCATACTGACTTTCTTCTGTTATCATTTTAGGGAAAAAATAAGAAGACAAAACCATTGAAGGTGAGAACCAAAACTGCAGGAGAAATCTAAGATAATTAGCACTTCACAAAATAAAGCAGTGTGCTCAAAGTACACTTTAGAGCCACGAAATTTTGAAAGCAAGGCAAGGATATAAAAAGTTCAGGTTCAAATTGACTTAATCACAGAAAATTTTCTTTCAAACTGCATACAGGTTAAAATATAGTATAGAAAGATACAAAACCTGAAGAGTTCTAATATTGAACACTGACAAGATGCCACACAAGACACTTGTTGATTCAGTGTACACGAATTTTGTTACATTCACAAAACTATGGAGTTATGACTTTACCTTCAGAGTTTGTGTATAAAGTATATATGATATAAAAGTGAATTTTGCAGCTGGGCACCAAGGGTGAAGCCTGTAATCTTGGTATTTGGGAGACAGAGATAGGACTGCTTTCTGAAATCAGCATAGACTATAATTTGTGTGACCCCCATCTCAACCTGAGGTTCTGCAAGTTGTTCCCATATGCATCCCAGGGAAGCACAAAGAGGAATATTGTGGTCCAGGCTGGGGAGCATAAAGAAAGACCACATCTCAAAACTAACCAACTCAATTTGGGCAACATTCTTGCAAGGTCAGAGTCCTGATTTCAAACCCCAATATTGCCCTACTATACCTGAAAAATTAATCAGTGTGGAAGAATGTGAATTCACCTTGCACTGCCTAGCAAGCACAAATTCCTGATTTCAAGCTCTCAGTTGTGCCAAAAACAATGTAATTTTGTGTTTAGGATGTCATCACAATATCTTACTTTATATATACAAATATTTCAAGGTTCACAGTGCTTTTAGTCCCATGAATTTTGCATGAAGAATACTCTTGTATATTTAAATGACATGTGGAGAACCAATTAGTATTGACAGGGTGAATTTGACTAAACTACATTACATGCTTGTATGTAAGTATCACAATGCAACTCCTCAATGAACTTATACTTGCTAATAATTTTTTGAAAATTACATAGGGAATCGGAGTTGGTGGCACATACCTGTAATGTATGGTTGTCACAAGGCTGATACACAAGGGTCATGAGTTTGAGGCCAGCCTGAGCAACATACAGTCTCAAAAATAGAGATGTGAAGTGTGACAGTCATTCAGTGTTTTCAAAAGAGTTACCTTGAATACAGTGTTCAAAAACACCCTTCTTTTGTGTGTGTGTGAGTGTGATTAGAGATTGGACAAAAGCCTTCATGATAGCCAGGCAAGTGCTCTACCACCTGAGCTGTGATTTCCATTCCTGAATTAGATTTTTTTTCATCATGGCTGTCCTTAAGCCATTCTGCAGAGAATTCAGTTCATTTATGTTTAAAAATTATTAAGGAGGCATAAATCTAGTAATTTAAATAGTAGTCAAAATTATGTTCTTCCCTTTTTACACAGGCCTGAAGCAGTCAAGAGACCTTGTGAATACTCAGAAGAAAGTCACTGTGGAGAAATGTGCACCTGGATTGCAGATCCATTCCTCATGGAATAAAACCATGGAAAATCCCTGTATACGGAGAAATCTTCCCTGGTCCTTCATCTTCAAATGTGGCTGTCACAATTCAGGCTGGACAGAAATCTTGTAAGTATAAGGAATACATAGAGAATGTCTATAAATGTAAGGAATGTGGGAAAGCCTTCAGTCACCCTGAATGGTTTCTGAAGCATGTAAGACACACAGTGGAGAGAAACTCTACAAATGTAAACAATGTGGAGAAGCTTTCAGAAGACACAGCTATGCTCAGATACATGCAGATTTCCATGCTAGAGAGAAAGTGTGTATGTGTAAGCAATTGTGGGAAAAGCTTCATGACTCTCACAGATTTTCATAAACACATGGTAACAAGCACTGGAGGAAGACCATTCAAGTGTAAGGATTGCAATAAAGCCTTAAGCTCTGCCAGTGTCCTTAAAAGACATGAACGAAGTCACACAGGAGAGAAACCCTATGAATGCAGGGAATGTGGGAAAGCCTTTGTGCATTACAGTTCACTCTGACACCATAAAATGGTTCACACTGGACAGAAGCTCTATGAATGCAAGGAATGTGGGAAAGCCTTGACTGATCACAGTTCACGTCGATATTATAAAAGGATTCTCAGTGGAGAGAAACCCTATGCATGGAAGCAGTGTGGAGGAGCCTTCTGTTCATTAAGTTACCTACGAACACATGAACGAACTCACACAGGAGAGAAAGCATGTGTATGTAAGCAATGTGGGAAAGCCTTCATTGATCCAAGTAGCTTTCAGTGATATGTACGAACTCACCCTGGAGAGAAACCCTATGTGTGTGAGCACTGGGGAAAGTCCTTCACTGTTTCTGCTTCTCTTTGAATACATGAGAGAATTCACACTGTCGAGAAGACTTATGTATGTAAAACATGTGGTAAAGCCTTCATTTCTTCTGGTCGCTGTAGGAAATATGCAATACTCACAGTGGGAAGAAAGCCTAACCTTTGTATGTGGAAGACTTCATTATCATGACCTTTCTCACAATCCTGAGAATGTGCTGTTGGGGAATCCCATCCATACAATATATGTGAATGCCTCCAGTCATGTCATTTCATTTCCCAGATGCACAGGAACATAATATGACACAAAACGTTGTTTAGAAGAGATTACAAAAGTCTCCTGATGGCAGACATATAAGATGCACTCTGTAATCACATCACTCAAGAGATTGAACACAACACAGGGCCTTGTGCTAGTTAGGCAAGCACACCACCCTTGTGCTACACCCCCTGCCCTTTTTTAAAATTTTCTTTTGAGTAAGGATCTCAGTATCTTTGCCCCGGTAAGTGTCAAACTTACAGTGCTGATGCCTCTGCCTCTTAGTAAGTGTATTAACTCAGCATATCCCTGTGCCCAGCCACTTTAGGGGCTTGGAGTGTCAGATCCCTGCCCCAGACAAGTCTGCAGGGAGTGACTGACATAAAAGTTGTGAAAGAATGAAGACATGTCTCAGAATCACTTTGCACGTGTGATTCCCATGACCATTTAAGGAAAACCTATTGAGCTACTACTTTGAAGGCTAAGATCAAGAGAATCAAGGTTCCAGGCCAACCTGGGCAAATAGTTCTCAACATCCAATCTCTGAAATAACCATACTGAGATTGACTAGAGGACTGGCTCAAGCAGTAGAGCACCTCCAGTGCAACCATGAAGTCCTGAGTTCAAACCCGCCCCCCCCTCAAAAAAGAAGCAGAGAGTGCTTAAATTGCAATTGGATCTGTGCAAGGGCCTGTGTGCTCACCTGATGCCTTTATTCAGTCCGGTGTTAACAAATGCAGCACGGTGCCTTGTCAGGCTCGAATCCAGGGCAGGAGTCCTCCATCTTGGCTCCCTGGGGATTTCCATGGCACCTGCCACCACTCCTCTTCCTGATCTACCTGCTGGTCCCTGTGCATACTTCTGGGAGCCGGCTCATCATGGCTGCTGTCTGGGTCGAGCACAGACTCCCGGCTATGTTCCTCTTCCTTTGTGCCCTCTCCCTTTAGGAGATTCTGTTGCTGATCCAATCACCTCGTGCACACTAGCTGACCTGCTGCCATCCCATCAGGCCACCATCCTGTGGCCTGTGAGGAGCACAGGTCCTTCTTCACATTGGGCTAAACCATGTTAAGCCTGGTCACAGTCATTGGCTGTGTATGTTTTGTGGCCATTTGCCACCCATGCATGGCAGTGTGCATTGCTGACTGGCTGTGACCATCTTTGGGCCTAAATCTGGGTTAGTGGCTCAACCATGGGGTTGATGTGACAATGTTTTTACACCTCATCTTCTGTTAGTCTAAAGGCAACCACCATTTTCTTGCCCATTCCTTTTCCCTCCTCAATTGGACTGTTTGAGAAGACAGCCTCATGAGTTGCTAGCGTGTGACCCAGGTCTGCAATGGTGTTTGTTCATCATTGTCCTCCACTATGTCTATGTATTCTGGCTGCCATCTTGAGGATCCCCATTGTTGGTGCTGTCAGAAGACATTTTCCAAGTATGTACCCCACCTCTCTGTGGTGCTCATGCAATATGGTTTCAACCCCAGAATTCTACCTCAAGTCTAGTGGTTCTCATTATATTTACAGTGTCACTTTGATGTCCACCACGGTTGCAGTTTCCTCTCACTATCTTAGTTCAATCCTCAGGAATCATCAGTTCCACCTCAGGAATAGGAGGTGAAAGATGCCCTAAATGAAAGCTCCTGTTGGTCTCCTTGATGATGAGGAAAAGGAATAAGGAGGCTGGGGATAATACTGTCTATCTTGGTAGTACTCTTTGTGATGCCAAGGATCAAATCCAGGACCTTCTGCATGCTTTTCAAGAGCTCTACCACTAAGAGACACTCTCAAGTTCTCCATAGGACAGTTGAAAGGAGTAAGTTCTAAGAAAATACCCACATCAGTAGTTGTTTGATAGCACCAGCTGTCTCCTCTGCTTCTTCCTTGGGTTGAAAGCATCATGATCTTTTCTGTGTTCCCTGGTGTGATGAATCCTTCCTGTTTTCTGTGACTAGGAAGGTAGCATCTATCTATGGACAGGATGGAATCAGCATATGATGTGGGAGGAGTTACGCAAATGGTTCTGAACTGAGCAATTAGGAAAAAACCTAAGCCACGTGCAGTGCTACATGCCTTTAATTCCAACTACTCAGGAAGTGGAGATCAAAGGATTGAAATTCAAGGCCAGTCCAGGTAAAAAGTTAGTGAGACCCCATGTCAACCATAGTCCAGGTGTGGTGGCATACACCTGTCATGACAGCTATACAGTAGGCATACCAATATGAGACCATATAAGAAAAATAAAGCAAAATGGGCTGCAGGGTGTGGCTCAGTTTGTAGAGTACCTGACTGAGTTCAAACCCAACTACCAACAAAAAGCAACAAAAAATAAAACAGAAGAGAAGATGGTTCCTTTTCTACTGAATTCAAGGGATGAGTGAAATCAGGCACAGTACCTCATCATCGGATAGCTATAGGTATCACAGGATGCAGATGAGAAGTGTTGGTTGATGTCCACTTGTGAGTGCAGCAGCCACATAGGACCTCTCCTGTGAACACTACATGACACAGTACAGACAGCAAGGGAGTGTCATGGGGGATGTTCCTTACCTTCTGAAAGGGGCAGTTAGATAGTTGAGTGGGAGAGGATGAATTTCATAATGCTAAACTTGACAAGGTGGTCACGTTTAGAGACTGTGCTGCACACAATATTGTCATAAGTTGTTCATATATTGTGGCACCCATAAAAATCAAGATAAGGTATTATATAGCCACATTTACATGAAAGGTATATATGTTATTATCCACATTGCCGTGGGGTTTGAGAGTGGGCTTTGAATTTAGGGCTTTGCTTGCAAAGGTGGCACTTTGTTGTTTGAGCCAGGCCTCCAGGAGGTGTCACAAACTAGTCACCTGGACTGGCCTCGAACATTGATCTTCCTTATCTTGTCTCCCAAGTAGCTATGATTATAGGCAAGCATCCAGCTTTTTGAGGTGAGGAAAGTGAGTCTGAGAGATTAAGCAATTTGTTTAAAAGCACACAGCCATGCTGTGTTGAAGCAGGAATTAAACACATTCTGGATTTGCCTGAAGCCAGTGACAAGGACACACATTTTTTAGCATCTGGAAGGAGAAGTTTGCACTTCTTCTGTAATAACAATGAATAGACATGTTGGGGGAATGGAGCACAGTGTTAGGTAGCTAATGCTGTCCCCAAGCTGGAAAGAAACTTTGGTTCACCAGACAGAATGAAACATTCTCTAAGTCTCACAAGACTGGCTGCAGTATGTGTGGCTAAACCGGATTCAAGTGAGCAGCCTGCCCTGTCCAGGACTTTGTCTTCTGGGCTCCTCTCCCATCTCTCCCGAAGGGTGGAGGTGGGCTTGAGCAGGGCCAGGTCTCCTCACTCACCTCCTATGCCTGGCTGACACTCACTTTTCCACTGATGCTTCCATGCCACCCAGGTCCATGTGCCCCAAATAGAACGCCCATCTCTCATCATTTGTGACATCACTCTTCCTGAAGTTCCATCCGCATTGCTCTGCTCCTCTGCCAAACCCAAAACATCCCCAGAGAAGGGAAGGGACCCAGTTCATTTATGTGTCCTTCAACCTGTTCCAGATGTGGTTCTCAGTGTGTGAGGACAATGAGAACTTTCCCTCTAGTAAGGGCACCAAAGATCCTCCTCCTCCCTTGGTTCCCAGTCATGATCCACATGAGATACCTCAGTGAGTGTGTCCTGAACTCAACACAGTTTCTGCACCTCCCATTCTTCAGTCTTCACAATGGCCTCACAAGGTGCAGTTGTGTTGACCTCCAGGTTCCAGCTGAAGCTGCTGAGGCTGCAGAAGGTTGATGATGTGCTAAGATCCCACATCTGGAGCTGGGTTGAAATGCAGATGTGTGGCTCCAGTTAGAGCAGTCGATCCCCACATTGGGTTACACATAAAATCTCTTCCTTTCAGAGATTTTGATTTTCTTAACTGATCACAACTCCCCAAGGGTGGGTGACTGTGCTCTAGACTTCCTCCTACTCCCCGATTCCCACCCCCAGGCAGGCTGCTTTCAAGAAGGGACAACTTTCATGGGAATGATGGCTTTCTTATGTCCACCATTAACATGGCTGTGTTTGTCAATTTTCTGTTCTTAGAACAAAAACCCACATGCGGCATTTGTGAGAAAATAAGTCTTTTCTGTCAAAGTGTATGTTGCTATTTTAATTGCCTGTATTTCTGGCTTCTGTGTCTGGATTCACACTGCCCATGAGAATTGCCCGCTACACTGTGTATCTTAACACTTCCCCCAAGTAGGTATAGAATTTCAGCTGGAAAGGAAGAGTGTGAACTTTTGATCTGGGCCATTCCAGGTCAAGAGGCAGGCTCTGCACATCAGGGATAAAAGGGAGAATGGACAGCCTACCACCCTTGGTGCTGGTTTTGCCGACGTGCAGGCTGGCACCCTTCTTGCCAGAAGCAAAGTTTTGCATTACTGAGACAATTCTTTGTTCCTGTTCCTTTATTGGGATATTCATTTCTAACAAGTTTGGTGCATTGGCCCAGAAGCCTGACATCCATCTGGGGAGAGGTGATCGGAGGCCCCTTCCTTTGGGGGAGACATGTCCCTCCACCTGGTTGCAGAGGCCCCAGGGCATCGGGCCTCTGACACTCCAGGACTGGGGACTCATTCCTGAGTCTGGATTCCCTCAATGATGCAGGGAGGAAGGGCCCGCCTACTGCAGCAGTCAAGCAATCCTGTGCATAGGCCAAGGTAAGAAACACTGTCACATGGCAAAGTATTCCTTGGTGATGGAGTCTAAGACAGGAAGTTAGTGTGGAGTTCTGATTTGTAGTTCCATAGGAATCCAGCCGGCTACATACAGCTCTCCCCACGTGTAAGGTCCTAATTGGGGACTTACACTGGCTGGCATATTGTTAAGAAGTGCCATGTACTGGATGTTGTCCTGTGAGGGAATTGGTCAGAGAGGAACAAGATGCTTGGGGTAGCGTGTGAGATACCTCCTGGAAATAAGGGAGGGTGAAAGACTGGGGTGGGCAACACCACCATTAAAAAGAGTTCTGGGGAAAATGCATCCACAAGCAAAATCTCTTCAGACAGCCCCTTAGGACAGATGTTGAGATACTGGTCTGAGAACTCGAGGACCAAAGGCAAAAGGAAGCAACAGATGAATAAATATTGCTCTTTCATTTGGACTTGGGCCCATCCTCAAACCAGAAGTTTTCTGGCCAAAATTTAGGTCAGATGAAGACTGGGCCTGTTGACTACTGATTGAATATGTCAATGATAAAAGCCCAGGGAGCCAAGAAAAAAAGTGGAGTATGCTTTGTTGGAGATGTGGACCTATAGTCCTATTCTCTCTAAAAGCAGCAAAGATGGTAAAACTAAAAAGGAGATGGAGCCAAAGCTCTCCAGATGGGACCCTCTTTCCTGTTTGCCCCCCTTTTGATTCAGGGTTTCTTCAGGTGGAACCCCAAGATCAGAATGAAAACCTGCTCCAGAGTCCCCAGAGTTTCAGTCCAGCCCTGCCTCCAAGGCAGTGTGGGGTTACAGCTTGTCCTCAGGGATCAGACAGGAACTTCCAGTGTCAGAGCGGCATTCGAAACCTTCCCTTTCCCTCATTTCCCATGATGCCATCCCAGACTTTCTACCCAATCATTGAGGTCCCAACTGGAGGTGGAAACTTTGGTTGTGTCGATGCTCTGTTGACTAGTTCTGAGGTCTGAAGTTTCAAGAGGGAATTGGAGCCCCTTTTAGAAGATCCACAAGGTCGCTGACCAGCTGAACCAGTTCCTTGGCCTGCAAACCTACACTTGGGTGGAACTTATGTCAAGTCTGGTGATCTCATTCTCTGGAGAGGGAAGGAGTATGATAAGGAGGGCTGCACTGGCTATATGGGAGAGACAACACCCACCATTTTCTGGAGTTGACTGAGCTGATAGAAAATTTCCTCTTGAGGATCCTGACTGGAATAACAATGATCCCAATGATGGGGGGAATGGGGAACCTGAGAAACCTGATTATCAAAGGAATTAGTGAATCTGTTCCATGGTCCCCAACATAGCCAAGGCCTTTGATATGCCATAGAGGAAAGATGAGGGACCTGCTGACTTCCTTCATAGACTAAAAGACCAGAGGAGGAGATTTTGGGGGTTAAATATAGATGATCCGCTGGGACAAAGAACACTTAAATTCCATTTTGTAACTAATAGTTGGCCAGACATTGCTAAGAAATTTCAAAAAAAAAAAACGTAGAAAACTGGAAAGACAAGAGTTTAGAGGAGTCCTTAAGAGAAGCATGTAATGTTTATGTAAGATGGGGTGAAGAAAAACAAAAGCAAAAGGCCAAGATTATGCTATCCACTCTGGGCAAGCCACTGGAGAGGAAAACGCTTCTCAAAGAGCGGAGTACTACCCTCACCCCAAAAAAGCCTCAGAAAGGAGAGCAGGATTCTCAGACCCCAGGGGAAAGAAAGAAAACAAATGGCGTGGATGTGGGAAACCAGAATATTTCAGATGTGAATGTCCTGAAGGGAAAAAGAGAGGATAATTCCCCTTATGACCTTTGAGGAGGAATAGGGGTGTCAGGGGTTCTTTCATATGGATGGGTTCTATGGAGAACCCTTGATAAACTTAAAAGTTAAGACCCAAAGGAAAGGAGATCACATTTCTGGTGGACTCTGGGCTGGCTTGATCATCACTCATATGTGGAGAGGTCTCTCCCTTTCTCCACAATGGCTCTCAACTTGCAGGGTATAGGGAGAGGAATTCAGTATCTTTTTGAGTGCACTCAAGTGAACTTCCAAGATAGAGTAAGTGGATCAGCCTTCATTTAGTACCTGAGGCTGGAACCAACCTGTTGGGAAGGGAGTTAATGTTTAAATTGGGCATAGGAATAAAAGTGGCTAAAAAGAATTTTGAGATTTCTTTAGATTTGAGGACTGAATATTGACAGCCAAATTCTTCCCCAGGTTTGGGCTAAAGAGGAAAATAGAGAGGGATTACAAATTTCCCCAATCCATAGTGACCTAAAAAGCCCCAATATAAAAGTGTAGAGGAGCCAACACCCCATTCCTCTAGAAGGGAGAATAGGTCTAAAACACATAATTGAGGGATTGTTAAAGGATGGCCTTCTGGAACCTTGCATGTCCCCCTTTAACACTCCTACCCTACTAGTAAGGAAATCAGATGTATCTTATCAGCTAGTCCAGGATCTCAGGGCTATCATCCAAATAGTTCACAGCAGACACCCTGTAGTCTCAAATCCCTGTATTCTCTGCAGGATCCTGTCCCATTCATCACCAATGGTTGACTGTGGTAGATTGAAAAGATGCATTCTGGGCCTGCCCTCTAGTGGAGGTAAGTAGGGACATCTTTGCATTTGAATGGGAGGACCCCCAGATTGGCAGGACAACAATATAGGTGGACACTGATTCTTGAAACTTCAGAACAAGTTCTGGAAGCATTTGCCCTCCCTCCGTAGAGAAGTTTCTTACAATATGTAGGTGATCTTCTGTTGTTTGGACTTGTTGAAAAAGAGGTGACTGATGTCACAGTCAATCATCTGCATTTCCTGGGTCACCAAGGACTAAGGATTTCAAAAACTGAATTACAGTCTGTAGAGGAAGAGGTGAGATATCTGGGTCACATGATCAGTAAAGGGAACTGTAGACTGGGCCCTCTAACTAAGAGGGAACTTCAAAAATTCTTAGAATTAATTGGGTATTGTAGGCTTTGGATGGAATCCTATGCTCTTAAAACCAAAACATTATATCCCAAACTGCTAGAAGAGGAGCCTGATCCCTTAGTGTGGGAGCCAGAGGAAATTCTGATAACAGAAACCTGAAAGAGTCTCTGGTCATCATCCCCGTGTTAGCTCTACCCTCTATGGAGAGATCCTTGCAGCTCTTTGTTAGTGTAGCTAAGGGAAAAGCCTTGGAAGTCCTTGCCCTGGACCATGGAGGGAAGAAACAGCCTATGGCTTATCTGTCCAAAATTCTTGATCCTGCCACATGAGGATGGCTAGAATGCATCCAGGCAGTAGCAGCCACAGCCTTATTGAATGAATGAATGAAGTGTTGGGTCAGAAGACAAAAATGAGCCAGTGCCCCATCCCCTGTGAGTGAGATGTGAGCCCTACATGCTGTAAAGGGACATGTGGATTAACAAGTTATGGCCCCCTGGGGATGCCTCAAAATGCCGCAAGGCTGATAAGCAGCAGGCTTTCACAGAACTGTGTATATGTTCCTGCAGAGAAATGTTAAAAGACCACTCCATCGCTGACTCCCGACTCCCCTCCCCAACAGAGTGTGTTGTTATTGAGATATGTCAAAAGACCACGCCACCCCTGGCTCCTAACTCCCCTCCCCAACAAAAAGGACCAAATAAAAACCCCTCCATGTAAACAACAGTGAGCCACCGGTTTCCAGGCTCCACCTTAGTGCTCTCTAATAAATCCTACTCCTGTGCTGACCTTGTGGTCTCACTAGTCAATTCACTGCCACACTGGCCAATTCTTTGGCTAGTGAAGGCAAGGACCCTTGACGCCAGCCTGTAACAGAAGAAAGTAGAAAGCTGGCCTTTGGTGGATCTCTAATAGTCAGCACAACTCACCAGGTCAGGGTTATTCTTCAACAGAGGGTGGGAAGATGGTTAAGAGAGTGCAGAATTTTAAAATATGAGGCTATCCTACTAGAAAGGGATGGTCAGACTCTGATTGCTGAGAATTATCTCAGTCCAGCTGAGTTTCTATTAGGAGGATCAACACAAGATCCCATGGAACATTGTTGCTTAGATATTATTGACTATCAGACAAAGGTCAGACCAGACCTCAGTGAGACTACCTTTCTGGATGGATATAAATTGTTTATAGATGGTTCTAAAACCATCCAGGGAAAAAGATACAATGGGTATTCAGTGGTGGATGGAGAAAAGTAAAGGGTATGGAGTGAGGACGATTCCCTAATAGCTGCTCAGCCCAGTCCTGTGAATTGTTTGCATTGAATCAGGCCCTAAAGTCCTTAAAGGGCAAGGAAGGAAGCATCTACACAGATTCTAAGTTTGCATTTGGGGTAGTACACACCTTTGGGAAGAATGGGCAGAAAGGGGATTAATTAACAGTAAAGGACAGGATCTAATCCCCAAGAAATGGATTGTTACCTGCTAGAGGGTCTCATGCTTCCTGAAGAAATTGCAATAGTCTATGTCCCGGGACAGTAATGGGGGAACTCCCCAGAGGCTCAGGGAAACAATTTGGCTGATAAAGCTGTAAAGGTTGTTGCCTTCCATCTGGAACTCCAAATGTTCCATCTCACGCCCATTATCCAGGCACCACCCATGGACCCCATCTTCACTCCCTCATAGATCATCCAACCGGAGAAGTTAGGTGCTTCCCAAACCCCAGAAGGGAAATGGCTTCTCCCAGATGGAAGAGAACTGCTTTCTAAACCCCTATGAGAGAAGTGATGACCCAATTACACCAGGGAAGCTATTGGGGAACCCACGCCATATGTGATGCTATTCTCAGGGTTTTTATGTAACCCAGAAATCTATACCTTGGCAACGCAGGTTATTGAGAGTTGTTTAACTTGCAGAAAAGTTAATAAAGCAGGTTCTTAGAGGACAAATTCTGGGAGGAAGAAGTACAGGATTATGGCCTTTCCAGACTATTCAGGTAGATCACACAGAGTTACCCCGTGTGGGCCATTTGAAATATTTACTGGTCATAGTGTACCATCTAATCAATTGGGTCGAGGCTATATCTTTATCAAGTGCACTGCAAAAGGAGTGGTTAAAGTACTTTCGGATAACATAATTCATCCATTTGGACTTGTTGAAATGTAGATTCAGATAACGGGAGCCACTTCACAGCCAGTATAGTTAAGGAATTAACAAGGCACTAAGCCTCAAATGGGAATATCTTACCCTGTGACATCCCTCTTCCTCAGGAAGTTGAAAGGATGAACCGGACCTTAAAGAGACAACTAACCATAATAGTTCCAGAGACCAGGCTGCCCTGAATGAAAATAGCTAGCCCTTGCCTTGCATCAGATCAGAACAGCTCCCCAAAAAGATATAGGAGTTTCTCCTCATGAGATGTTATATGGGTTACCTTACTTAGCCCTCAGGCCTCCCCTCCTTTAAAACCAAAGACCAGTTCCTCCAAAACTATGTACTTGGTCTTTCCTCAGTCTTGTCATCCCTTAGGTATTAAAGATTACTGGCTTAGGCCCACCATGTGAGTTTCCAGCACACCCACATCAGCCCAGAGATTACCTCCTGGTCAAAACCTACAGCAGAGTGAAGCCTGAGCTGTCCCGGTAGAGACCATACCAGGTGCCACTCACTACTGAGACAGCAGTGTGTGCCGCTGAAAGAGGATGGACCCACTACACTTGAATAAAGCAAGCACCCCAGGGGGAGCATTGGGCTGGGTCTTCTAAACCTGGTGAGACAAAAGTAACTTTGAAATGACTTTAATGGGACTGTTGTTTCCTTTCGTTTCCATTTAGGGGATGGCATAACCACTATTAACGTTCCAAGGGCTTCCTCTCATATAACTGTCAAGTTTGATGCATGTCTTGCCATCCCCTGTGGTGATCTTAGAAATCTACGTTATATTCAGGGCTTAGATAGGTATATGTGTATGTGCCCCCCACACCCCGTTCCTGTCGGGATAATCCCACTAGTCAATACACTGATCTCCATATGCTAGTTGGGGTGATGTGGGATGAAGAAAAAACCCAAAAGGGGGTGCTGCACAAACGGCGTCATGGCATTCTAGGTATACAAGTCACCCCTTTTGGGAACATACTGTCAAAGATGCAAATCTGTAGGGCCACGCCCCCTCCCACCTGTCAGCATCTTCAGTGTAACTCCTTTATGCTAATTATCAGTGATCCTTCCTCTATGTCCACCAAGCCATCTCTCTTCAGAAAATATGGACATAATGCATATAAGAACCCAATGGGTACAATTTCTTCAGAATTGCTCCTAGAACTCACTACCATCACACACCCTAATGTTCTGCTCCCAACCTTACCTCCCAAACTCCACCATAATCAAACGGGAGTAACTATAGTAGACGTCAAAGACTTAAGACAAACTATAGCCATTGATCTGGGTTATGGGGAAGTAAATGCCTGGTTGGAATGGATCAACTATTCTGTCCACACATTAAATAAAATGGATTGTTATGCATGTACAGTCAGGAGACCAGAACCCCGAGTTGTCCCTTTTCCTCTGGGATGAGTCACAGACCCTGATGGAATTGTCTGTATGATTGCTCTCTTCTAAGAAAGGACAGCCTGGGCAATAGGTTTTGCTGGACGTTGTCACTACTGTTCCCCTCGATTGATGACCCTGAAAGGCTAAAGACACCTCAGCCGGTCAGACTTCCAGAGTTTAGAGTATTTCAAAACTCTAAAAACACCTTATGCCTCTCCAGGCCTGGGAAGAAATTGGAGTTTCTGAGGAATGTCTCAGGGTGCAGTGAAGGCCAAGCCTTTGAAGAGGTAGCTAATAAAACTGCTCTAGCTGTTGCCAAGGCAGTCATCTGGTGGTATTGTGGTGGACCCTTACGTGAGGTTCTTCTGGTCAAATGGAGTGGGACTTGTACTTTAGTCCCATTGTCTATCCATTTGACCTTGGCATTTTGAAACTCTAAACCCTCTTTGACTAGGAGAAAATAGAAGCAGGGTCTTGCTTCCCTTGGGGGCCATTTGACTCTCACATTTCTATAGATGCTATTGGGTCCCACGAGGAGTTCCTGATGAATTCAAAGTCAGAAATCAAGTAGCTGCATGCTTTGAGTCAGCATTATTTTGGTGTGTGCCATCAATAAAAATGTAGACTGGATTAATTACATCTACTTTAATCAGCAGAGCTTTGCTAATTACACCCGAGATGCAATAAAAGGAATTGCAGAACAACTGGAGCCCACTAGTAAAGTGGCATGGGAAAACTGAATGGCTCTGGACATGATTCTCGCATAAAAAGGGGGAGTATGTGTACTAACTGGGGGAGAGTGTTGTACATACATCCCTAATCATACACCCGCAGATGGAACTATACCCAAAGCTGTCCAGGGCCTCACAGCCCTGTTGAATGTACTAGTAAAGAATTCGGGAATAAGTGGCCCCTTTAGTGACTGGTTAGAACAATGGTTTGGAAAATGGAAGGGAATAGTGCCCGCAATTTTAACATCCCTCATGGTTGTATTTGGGGCCCTAACCTTAATTGGGTGCTGTATTTTTCCCTGTATACGAGGATTGACAATTGGACTTATAGAAACTGTTCTAGCGAAACCAACTCCTGTGTCACACCAGCTGTTGTTAAGCACAGCTGAAATAGAAAGCCAACAGAAGTTAAAAAGAATTTGAAGAAATGTATACAAAGTAAAATGCTGAATTGTGAGAAAATACCTCTTTTCTGTCAAAGTGTATGTCATCATTTTAATTGCCTGTGTTTCTGGTTTCTTTGTCTGGATTCCTGCTGAGCCCCCTCTGCCCATGAGAATTGCCCACTACACTGTGTATCTTAACAATTCCCACAAGTAGGTATAGAATTTCAGCTGGTCGGGAAGAGTGTGAACTTTTGATCGGGGCCAATGTAGGTCAAGAGGCCTTTGCATCAGGCATAGAAGGAGGAATGGACTGCTTGCCTCCCTTTGTGCTGATTTTGCCCCTATGCAGGCTGCCACCCTTCTGGCCAGAAGAAAAATTTTGCATTGCTGAAACAGTTCTTTGTTCCATGTCCTTAATTGGGATATTCATTTGTAGCACATAATGAATTTTTTGTGGTGGCACTGACATTTGAACTCTGTACCCATGTTTGCTATGCAGGCACACTTCCCACTTGAGCCACTCTGCAGTCTACTTTGTGATTTTTTTTTTGGAAGTAGGTTCTCAAGAACTATTTGCCCACTGCTGGCTCTGACCCATGATCCTCCTGATTTCTGCCTCCCGAGTCAGTTAGAATTGTACATTGAATTTTTATGGTTCATTTTTTTTCAGTGAGAACAGGGTTTGAAATCAGGTATTCCCACTTGCAAAACAGGCGGTTACCACTTGAGCCACAACTCCAGTCCACTTTGCTCTGGTTATTTTGGGTATGGGGTCTCTGGATCTACTTGCTTAGGCTGGCCTTGAACCATGATGCTTCCCATGATTGTGACCATGTGGTTGAATATTGTTCAGTTTCTGGGTCATACATTCAAAAATATTTATGATTTCCTACTGCCAGAGTAATAAACTGTTTTTTGACAGTGCACAGATTGAACTCAAGGCTCACAGTTGCTAGACAGGTTCTTTAGCACATGAGCCACTCCACCAGCCCAAGAAGAAACTGTACAAGTGCCCTTCATGGTCATTCATGACCTTGTCCTCTCACCTATCTGCCTTCATGTCCAAAAGCTCCCTCAGCAATTTTCCACTGTCCAGACCTGATGGACCTGAACACAATGGGGCTCTGTGACCCTGGTTCTTTGCACTCCACGTCATCTCATCCCAGAACCCACTCATTCACTTGTCTGCCTCACGTGAATCCTAACTGCACATTCTTCAGGTCTCACTTCAGACATCACCGCCCCAAACGTCTTGTCTATGCCTCTCGCTGACTCATTGAATAACATTGAGGTTCAGCAGACCGCTGGGCCCCCATTATAACATCATGCCAGCTCCTGTAGCCTCCCAGAACAAACCATAAGAAGGTGCGGACAGAGATTCCTTTCTTCAAAGTCATTGTTGGCTCCCAGCAATAATTCCCACACCCAGTCAGCAAGAAACTCACCTTTCTTGAGTCCATGAGAAAATGAAAGAGAGCAAGAGGCTTTGGGAAGACAGAAGGGATGGTGAAGCTTGGGTGGCTTCATGGAGGGCTGAGCCTGGAGAAAGGGAAATCCCGAAGTATGCACTGGAGGGAGACGTGATGGAGCAGAAAGGTCCCATGGAGGATCGGTGTTGAGACCGTAGGAGCCCAGGTGAAAGTCAGGTGCATCCCGCAGCTTGAGGCCAGATTCCAGTGGAAGGAGGGAGCCATGTCCTGTGTGTCCCAGGTAGGTCTGTGCTGCCCCAATCTGGATTTGGAGGGAAAGAGAACTTGCGTCATGTATACTCACTAACAGTGCTTCCTCATGTCAGCAGGAACCTGCAACGGACTGACAGAGGGACAGACCCTTGGTCACCATTGTTGGCTGGAGGGCAGCCACCCCATAGTGATCAGGGACTTTCCACTCCACCCCCTGCTTCCATTCATGGTTACCATGGCAACTCCTGGGCACGGCAATCAGAGACTTCCCGTTTCACCCTCCTCCTTCCTCTCCCCCTCTAGTTACCATGGCAACTCCCACCAGCGGGCAATAGGTCCTGACCTATCCTACAGATCCATATTACCCTGAGCTCCTCCCCTCTAAACCTCAACCCATCCCAACGCCCCATAATACCTTAAGCTCTTGACTTCACCCAGGCTATAAAGACTGGGTTGTATTTCTCAGGTGCGACTTCTCTGGTCCTGTTCTTTGGGGACGGTAACCTTGCCCGAGAGTGCGCTCTCAACAAAACTTGCTTTAAGCCTATTTGCTTTATTATTTGGCTCCAATTTGGCCCTCCCATCCACATCGACCTAACATTTGGTGCCAAAACCCAGGAGGAAGTGCGCCTTACCCAACTCCAGGTAGTTGGGGCCCTGGGCCAGGCCCTGGCTTGAGGCCCTTCCTCCTCTCCAGATCGATGCTCCGGCTCCGGCTTGGGTGAGTCTCCTCCCCCATTTTATTCCTCCTCAGGCCCCTGTCCTAGTCACGGCCACGCCAGGATCAGCCCCTCCATTTCTCCACGCACCTGTGCACCCGGAGAGACGTCTCCCCTACTCAGGCTGCCTCCTCCAAACCAGGTCTCCTCTTTTAGTGAGGGGCGCTTCCCTAAATGTTGAGACTCTCTGACAATTTGGGGATGGGGTCCTCCCAAATCAAGCCAGACTCAGGAACTCCTTTGTCCTGTCTCCTCTCAAATTTCCAAAATTTGGAACTCTCTCCAGACCTCCACCGGAAGCAGCTCATTTTCTACTGCACCACAGCATGGCCACAATACACCTTAGACAACAACTCAAAATGGCCTCCACAGGACACTTCTGATTTTAATATCCTCACTGATCTTGACAATTTTTGCCATTGAACCCATAAATGGTCTGAGGTCCCATATGTACAAGCCTTCTGGGAACTGTGCTCTCGCCCCTCTCTATGCCCCCAATGTTCCCCTTCCCAGATCCTTATTGCTTAGACACCCAATCCTTCTGGGTTCCTTCCCCCATACCCCAACGCTTCTCCTTTATCTGAATCCACTGAAATCCTCGCCCCTCCCCCCCACCGACCACAGCCACCCTCATGGTCACATCCGGCTTCCCCTTCCCCTCCCCCTCCCCCACCCACAGAACCTTCCCCACCCAAGCAGCTGCCTCCTTTGGACTTGCCTCCCACTCCCTCTGCTCCACCCACTCCCTGCCCTCCAACATCCCCAATAGCCTCCCACACTCACTCACACCGCCCTTCCCTACCCCCTCTCCTTTGTCCTCTCTGAGAAGTGGCTGGAATGGAAGGACCGGTCCAAGTCCATGTTCCTTTCTCCCTCCAGGACCTATCAGAGATAGAAAAGTGCCTGGGGTCCTTCTCCACCAACCCCTCTGGTTATGCCAAAGAGTTCCACTATCTATCTCAGGCCTATGACTTAACTTGGCATGACATATTTGTCATTATGGTCTCCACCCTCACCCCTGAGGAACGGGAACACATCAAAGCAGCAGCTCGACGCTATGCTGATCACAACCACTTGGCTGACCCCACAGTCCCAGTTGGGGAAGATGCAATTCCTGACCGTGACCCTAACTGGGACTACCAACCCAACGCTCCAGGCCGTCGCAGGAGAGACATAATGATTCAATGCCTTCTACAGGGCATGGACACGGTGTGCAACAAAATTGTAAATTTTGACAAACTCCGTGAGATAACCCAAGGGGCTGACGAAAATCCGGCCCTTTTTCTTAACCGTCTCCAGGAGGCCCTCACCCAATATACCTAATTAGACCCCACCTCCCCTGCTGGGGCAGCAATCCTGGCTGGACATTTTATATCTCAGTCCACACCAGATATTAGAGCTAAACTAAAAAAGGCCAAAGATAGCCCTCAAACCCCTATACAGGACTTGATGAAAATGGCATTTAAAGTTTTAATGCCTGAAAAGAGGCAGCAGAGTCAACCTGCCAAAAACACCTCCAATAGAAGGTGGCCCTCCAAAGCCAAGCCTTGGTAGCAGCCCTGCAACCAGCTGGACCACAGCCCCGAGTCAAAGGAGGATCCCGAAACCTCCCATCAGCCCCTCTGGGGGTCTGCTTCAAATGTGGCAAGGAAGGCCACTGGGCTCGCCAGTGCCCCAACCCGAGACCTCCAACTAAACCCTGTCCAAAATGCAAACAGGTGGGTCACTGGAGATCAAATTGTCCTAGAGAGGGCTTACCCCCTGCGGCTCCTCGTGGAGGGTCAGCCCCACCAGACATCCAGATCCCTGACTTTCTCGGACTGGCAGAAGATTGACCACGCCTTGACTCAGGGACCCCAATCACCCTTGCCAAGCCCAGGGTCACACTCCAGGTAGTGGGGTAAGTCCATCTCCTTCCTCTTGGACATGGGGACTACCTATTCTGTACTGCCTGCCCACTCGGGTTTAACAGTTCCTTCATCAGTCTCTGTTATGGGAATTGACGGCTCTCCCTTCTTCCCATACAAAACTCTACCCCTCCCTTGCTCTGCTGGAGATATAATATTTGTACACTCTTTTCTTATCATCCCATCCTGTCCTGCCCCACTTTTAGGTCGAGATATTCTAACAAAGCTTGGGGCCTCCATAACCATCCCTCCCCACCCTGTAGAACCTCTAGCTTCCCACTCACTCCTTCTGGCCTCTGCCAGCCACCTAGCCCCTTCACCTCCTGGACCTGCTCCGCCCACCTTTCCCCTTCCAGTCAACCCCATTGTCTGGGACATCTCAGTCCCGGTTGTGGCTACACACAACCCGCCCATCCACATTTCTCTAAAGAACCCTAACCAATATTCCTGTAGACCTCAATTCCCTATTTCAGAAACTCATCAAAAAGGCATAAAAACAATAATTACCAAACTCCTAAATCAAGGTCTCCTTATACCTATAAATTCCCGAATTAACACACCTATCCTTCCAATAAAAAGGCCCTCTGGGTCCTATAGGTTAGTCCAAGATCTACACATTATAAATGAGGCTATTATCCCCATCCACCCATTGGTCCCAAATCCTTATACAATCCTCTCCAAGATCCCTCCTGATACTACTCATTTTTCTGTCTTGATCTCAAGGACGCCTTTTTTACTATCCCCTCCAAGGCAAGCTAAATGCTTACTGTGATGGCTCCAATTTCTGCCTCCACATTCCTGATCCCTGGGATTCTAAGTGGACAAACGGGGTAATAGCCAAAGGATGTGCATATGGGGCCTCCTCATACCCCTCAACAACCTTCAAAATCTGGAGGCTATATGAACGAGTAGTCCCCCAGATTCTCAATGTACTAAGGGACCAGGCAAAAGCCATTAGGGAGGCAGAAAACAGCCTTCAAAACAAAACCTGGAGAGACCCTATTTCCTGGCTGTCCCTGGCACAGGAAGGTGCCCACTTGTTAAATAGGTCAGGCCTGGCCAATGTAACTAAATGTTTCCTTTTTGCCACATTGTCCAGGCCCCACTCATAGCAGTTCCCTTACCTGGGCCATTCCCATCAAATGGGTCAGCCTCCACACCTCTGCCCGCCTCCATTGTGGGAGCCCTCCTATATAGAGATCCTCTATCCCTGCAATTGCCCTTCTGCTACTCTGATCCTGGCCAAATGTGTAACACCACTAACTCTACCATATCGCACTCCCACTGGGCCCCTCCAGGAGGCTTCTTTTGGTGTAACAACACACTTTCAAAAAATCTTACCCAACAGGCCCTGACTTTCCAGCTCTGTTTACCTGTCTCTATGGTTCCCCAGCTTACCATGTATGGAAGAGGAAAATTCTTCCCACTCATAGACCTTACCTCAAAAATCCAGCCTTCACCTCAACATAGAACTAGGAGGGCTGTCTTCCTGCCTGTCTTTGTGGGCATATCTTTGGCAGCCTCAGTGGCGGCCACCGGTTTCAGCTCCGGTGCCCTGGCTCACTCAGTAATCCAGACACAAAGGCTCTCTCAACAGGTCCTGGCAGGCTTTGAGGACTCAGCAACATCCCTTGCCTCTCTTCAAAGACAGATAACCTCCCTAGCTCAGGTAACCCCACAGAACCGCCACGCTTTGGACTTTCTCACAGCAGATAAAGGGGGAGAACTTGCTTCTTTCTTTGGGAAGAGTGCTGGTACTATATTAATGAGTCAGGCCTGGTGGAAACTTGTATCCAGTCTCTTCACAAGCTCAGCGACGAGATATGCCGCTACAATATTGCCTCGACTGACACCCCTGGCTGGTGGAATTCACCCCTGTTTAACATTCTCACCCCACTGATTGGACCCCTAATAATTATTTGACTCTTTCTGCTTCTGACACCCTTTCTCTTTCAATTTTTCCAGGACCACCTACACCAATTAACTCGGGTAACCTTCAACCAGATGATGCTCCAGGTTCATGACTACCAGCTCCTCCCCATGGGCTCCGGCTGCACCGTTCAAGTGGCCCAAGACATCTCTAGCCCCTAACTTCACCCACTTTCAGCAGGAAGTAGCCAGAACCGATTCTGCGCCCCTTATACCAAAGAGTCTGGGATGTTTGGCCAGTGGGCAGCCACCCCATGGCCATCAGCCAAGGGACTTTCCATTCCACCCCCTCCTTCCTTAAATGGTTACCAAGGCAACTCCCACGCACAGCAATTAGAGGCTTCATGGTAAATATGGCAACTCCTGCATATGGCAATTAGAGACTTCCCGCTTCACCCTCCTCCTTCCTCTCCCCCTCTAGTTACCATGGCAACTACCGCTGGCAGGCAATGGGTCTTGACCTATCCTACAGATCCATATTACCCTGAGCTCCTCCCCACCAAAACTCAACCTATCCCAATGCCCCATAATACCTTAAGCTCGTGACTTCACCCAGGCTATAAAAACTGGGCTGCCATTTCTCAGGCGCAAACTTCTCTGACCCTGTTCTTTGGGGACAGTGAACCTCGCCCAAGAGCACGCTCTCAATAAAGCTTGCTTTAAGCCTATTTGCTTTATTATTTGGCTCCAATTTGGCCTTCCCATCCGCATCAACCTAAAAACCATGAGAATGCTGAGCCAAGTGATGTCACCCTTTATTGATGCTGATAGTCCCACCAGGCACTTATGGTACCCAGGAGCCCAAGAGGAAAGGGGTCTGGGCTCAGGCAGTGGGGTGCAGTGGCGATGGGCCATGGGCCATGACACATCTGACAAATCTACTTATATGAGTGCCCCCCCACCCATGCCACGTATTTCCTATGAACTTTGTAGAGAATATTGGTGTTGCTAGATCCCCTAGGTTCCCAGTTTTGACAAAAATTCCCTATGTGTGCACCTGAGTTACTTCCTTTGTTGTCAATGATTAAAATTATTTGTACTGTGGAGTTTGACAGATTTTTCCATTTTTTCAGTACATTTCCACATGGCCTTAAATAGACGGGAAGAAAAATAATCAAAGGTCTACAGAACAGACGGATACACAAGGAAATGAGAAGGAATGTTGTTACCATTTTTATGTATTTATGGAGTACTAGGAGATGAGCTCAGGGCTTATTCTAGGTAGACGGGTGCTTAAACACTTTTGCTTCAGTGTTTCAGTCTTCCTGGTAAGAAGTGCAATGATTACCAAAGATAGCAGTGCATGCACCCTACAGTGCATCCAGTACAGGGACACACCTCACTACATTGACTAGCAATGAATCCCCTGAGAAAACATCAATTCTGTCAGAAATTACATGGAGAATGGTCTTAGTGGTGGGCTAAAATGGTGGTTATGAGGTGTGGACCAGTTTTCTGCTGCAATTCATTACATCTTATGTGACCAAAGTATTGATCCTGTTGGGTCTCTGACAAGAAGGTGGCCATATCAATGTAGATGTGAGGACAAACTGTGACCAAAATGGCTGTTATAACAACAGAAGAATGAAATTGAAAATTTACATAAGCTGGGCCATGGTTCAAGAGATAGAGCACCTGCCTAGCAAGTGGAAGCTCCCACTTCAAACCCTAGGGCCTCTGAAATAATAAAATAAAATGTACATGAGGAAAAGGACCTCTGATTTTAAGCATACAATATGCGTATCAACATGAAAGGTAAATTTTCAGTTTAATTTATTGTGATGGGTATTTGCAGATATCTTCTCAGTAAAGAGAAAAGATAGCATTTCTTAATTTATAACTTTTTGGAAACAGTTAAGAAATTATTTTTTAAAAAATATATACAGAAAAAGTTTTTAGACTGGATCTCACTGTGTAGTCAGGAAGGCCTGGAACCATTGCTCATCCTGCCTTACTCTCCTGTTTGCTGGGATTCTAGATGTGTGTCACCATGCCCACCTGTAAAGAAATCTTGTTGGATGAAAATATACACTGAAATGCAACAAATATAAAGCACACATAAAAGTGTCCTTTGCTCTGAACAAGTACAATATACAAAAGATAAGCTGAAACTGAGGCTAGGAGGAAAAGTTAACAATTATAAAAACTCACCTTTCAATGGTCGCTCCATCACAGCAATGTAAAAAGGAAATAAAAAGGGAGCACACTGGTATATTGGAGAGAGATTTCAATTCACCTATGGATCCAATGTGATTCAAAATTTAAGGAGAAAACAACATAAATTGTTATATTTAAAAGGACATTACCACTGGGCGCAGTGGTTCTTTCCTGTAATCCCAGCTATTGGGTAGGTGGAGGCAGGAGGATTGTGAGTTTGAGGCTATCCTGGGCAAAGGTAGTGAGACCTTTCTGAAAGAGGAAATAAAACCAAAAGTACTGAGGGCAGAGCACAGGAACTGGCATGCATGCCTAACTAGCTCAAGGCCCTGTGCTCAATGTTCACTACAAGGAGAGGAGAGGAAAGCAAAGGGGAGTGGAGGGGACTATCAACATATTACACTCATACGTATGCTGTAAATCTCAGAAGTATGTCACTTGAATGATTGTGTGACCTTAATAAGTATATTCATATTTTGTGTGACTTTTTTCAGACAAGTCTAGTTATTTATTCAAGACAGGCCTGAACTTGCTTTGTTCCTGCTTGGAACTTAGGATCATCGAAATTCAGGCTCCCATATGATGTGATTACAGGTGTGCACTACCTCCTGGCTTAAATTTAATTTTTATTCATTTATTCACATGTTCATACATGGTTTGGGTCATTTCTCCCCCCTGACCTCCGCCTCCCCCCATCTCCTCCACCCCCCTCACTTCCAGGCAGAACCTGTTCTGCACTTTGCTCCAGTTCTATTGAAGAGTAGAAGTAACCAATAATAAGAAAGACATAGCATTTTTTTCTAGTTGAGATAAGGACAGCTATACAGAGAGATTCCTAGCATTGCTTTATGGGAGAGGTATTTGTTTTTGTCTTTTCTTTTTGGTGCTGGGATCGAACCCAGGGCCTCACGCATGCTAGGCAAGCGCTGTACCACCGAGCTACATCCCAGCCCCCTAGTATTGCTTTATGTACAAATGTGTTACAACCCAGGTTGATTCTTCTTAACTGATCTTTACACTGGTTCCTGATCCCCTTCTTGTGTTGACCTCTGTTGCTTTAAGGTTTCTGTATTAATTCCTCTGGAGTGGGGACATCAAATGCTTTCATATTTTGGGTTTTCTATCTAACCCCGTATCTCCTGTGTGTGCTCTCCCCTTATCATGTGACCCAAGTCCTACAACATTGTTGTATTTGCCCTAGATCTAAAGTCTGCATATGAGGGAGAACATATGATTTTCGGTCTTTCAGTTTCTTGCAGATGGGTAAGCACTTTTCCCAGCAACATTTGTCGAAGAGGCTGTCTTTTCTCCATCGTATGTTTTTGGCACCTTTGTCAAAAATGAGGTAGGTGTAGTTGTGTCAGTTCATATCTGGGTCCTCTATTCTGTTCCACTGGTCTTCCTGTCTATTTTTGTGCCAGTACCATGCTGTTTTTGTTGCTATTGCTTTGTAATATAGTTTGAAGTCAGGTATTGTGATACCTCCAGCATTGCTCTTTTTGCTGAGTATTGCCTTGGCTATTCCCAGTGTCTTGTGTTTCCAAATGAAATTTAGGGTGGATTTTTCAATCTCTGTGATGAAAGTCATTGGGATTTTAATGGGAATTGCATTAAACATGTAGATTGCTTTTGGTAGTATAGCCATTTTTACCGTGTTGATTCTACCCACCCATGAGCACGGGAGATCTTTCCATCTTCTGTAGTTTTCCTTGATCTCTTTCTTCAGGGGTTTGTAATTTTCCTTGTAGAGGTCATTCACATCCTTTGTTAAGTTTACTTCTAGGTATTTGATTTTTTTTGAGGCTATTGTAAATGGAATTGTTTCCATATATTCCTTCTCAGTTTGTTTGTTGTTGGTGTATAGAAAAGCTAATGATTTTTGTAAGTTGATTTTGTATCCTGCCACCTTGCTATAGCTGTTTATGGTGTCTAGGAGTTTTTAGGTAGAGTTCTTTGGGTCTTTAAGGTATAGGATCATATCATCTGCAAATAGGGATATTTTGACAGTTTTTTTTACCTATTTTTATTCCTTTTGTTTCTTCTTCTTGCCTAATTGCTCTGGCTAGAAATTCCAGTACTATGTTGAATAGGAATGGGGAGAGTGGGCACCCTTGTCTGGTTCCTGATTTTAGTGGAAATTATTTCAGTTTTTCGCCATTAATTATGATGTTGCCTGCCTTAAATTTTTTTATTTTTAAATTAAGAGTGAAATTAGAAATGAATCAGACTTGAGATCAATGTTATAAATGGCCCATAGATAACACAATATTTAATACTTCTAGAATGTGTTATTTAGATTGTGCATTTTTTCTGAAGCATTCTACACAAATTGGTTTGCATCAAACTCTTCACATGACTAACATTTATAAGGTTCCCCTGCATGAGGACTTATTACAGGACTTTGAAACTATCTGTCATCTCTAACAAGTTTCTTATATTCCCACAGTCACAGATTTTTGTCTACAGCGCATCTTACGTGTGTGTCTTCAGGAAACTTTTGTAAATCTCTTTTAAGCAAGGCTTCTTGACGTAAGTATGTTTCTGTGTATCTAAGAAGTGAAATGGAGGACTGCAGGCATTCCCACATGTTGCACTGCTGTGATTCCCTACAATGCATTCTCATGATTGATAGGAAGGTCACTGTCTACAGTTAGGCGTTCTCCTCAAGGTTAGTCCTGACCTTGAGAAAAGAAGGTTTCACCTCATAGCTTACATACATGGGGTTTCTCTCTAATGTGAATTCCTTCATGCATTTGAAGAAGACAGAATTAGTGAAGGTTTTACCACACTGCTTACCTACACAGGGTTTCCCTCCAGTACAGGTTTCTTCATGATTTTGAAAGACACTGCAGCAAGGAAGCTTTCCCATATTGATTAAACACATCGAGTTTTTCTAGCGTGGGTCCTTGCATGTTTTCCAGGGTTACTGGAAGAAGTGAACGTTTTCCTTCACGTAGTTTACATCCAGTTAGTTTCTCTGAAGTGAGTCCATTCACCTCCCGAAAGGCACTGAGATCAATAAGGCCTGTCTCCAGTGGGATTTGTTTGTGCATTCAAAGATAATCAGAAGAACTGAAGGCTTTCCCACGTTACTTCCAAATACATGGTTTCTTCCATTATGACTTTCTTTATGTCTTTTAAAGTGAATCTCTTGAATGTTAGCTTTTCAACATGGCTCACACACACAGGGCTTGACTCTAGTGTGGATTCTTTTGTGCATTCAAAGATAATCAGAAGAACTGAAGGCTTTCCCACATCCCTTGCACCCATAAGGTTTCTCTTCAATGTGAATTTCTTCATTTGCTCACACGGAATGAGAATAGATGCAGACTTGCCCAAACCGTTTCCGTATACAGGGTTTCTCTATATGCTTGCAACCATAGGGTTTCTCCCCCATATGAATTCCTTCAAGCCTTTGTTTTTTTTTTTTCATTTTTCTTTTATTATTCATATGTACATACAAGGCTTGGTTCATTTCTCCCCCCTGCCCCCACCCCCTCCCTTACCACCCACTCCACTCCCTCCCGCCCCCCCCCAATACCCAGCAGAAACTATTTTGCCCTTATCTCTAATTTTGTGGTAGAGAGAGTATAAGCTATAATAGGAAGGAACAAGGGGTTTTGCTGGTTGAGATAAGGATAGCTATACAGGGCATTGACTCACATTGATTTCCTGTGCGTGGGTGTTGCCTTCTAGGTTAATTCTTCTTGATCTAACCTTTTCTCTAGTTCCTGGTCCCCTTTTCCTATTGGCCTCAGTTGCTTTAAGGTATCTGCTTTAGTTTCTCTGCATTAAGGGCAACAAATGCTAGCTAGTTTTTTAGGTGTCTTACCTATCCTCACCCCTCCCTTGTGTGAGCTCGCTTTTATCATGTGCTCATAGTCCAATCCCCTTGTTGTGTTTGCCCTTCATCTAATGTCCACATATGAGGGAGAACATACGATTTTTGGTCTTTTGGGCCAGGGTAACCTCACTCAGAATGATGTTCTCCAATTTCATCCATTTACCAGCGAATGATAACATTTCGTTCTTCTTCATGGCTGCATAAAATTCCATTGTGTATAGATACCACATTTTCTTAATCCATTCGTCGGTGGTGGGGCATCTTGGCTGTTTCCATAACTTGGCTATTGTGAATAGTGCCGCAATAAAAATGGATGTGCAGGTGCCCCTGGAGTAACAGTCTTTTGGGTATATCCCCAGGAGTGGTATTGCTGGAACAAATGGTAGATCGATGTCCAGCTTTTTAAGTAGCCTCCAAATTTTTTTCCAGAGTGGTTGTACTATTCTACATTCCCACCAACAGTGTAAGAGGGTTCCTTTTTCCCCGCATCCTCGCCAACACCTGTTGTTGGTGGTGTTGCTGATGATGGCTATTCTAACAGGGGTGAGGTGGAATCTTAGTGTGGTTTTAATTTGCATTTCCTTTATTGCTAGAGATGGTGAGCATTTTTTCATGTGTTTTCTGGCCATTTGAATTTCTTCTTTTGAGAAAGTTCTATTTAGTTCACATGCCCATTTCTTTATTGGTTCATTAGTTTTAGGAGAATTTAGTTTTTTAAGTTCCCTGTATATTCTGGTTATCAGTCCTTTGTCTGATGTATAATTGGCAAATATTTTCTCCCACACTGTGGGTGTTCTCTTCAGTTTAGAGACCATTTCTTTTGATGAACAGAAGCTTTTTAGTTTTATGAGGTCCCATTTATCTATGCTATCTCTTAGTTGCTGTGCTGCTGGGGTTTCATTGAGAAAGTTCTTACCTATACCTACTAACTCCAGAGTATTTCCTACTCTTTCTTGTATCAACTTAAGAGTTTGGGGTCTGATATTAAGATCCTTGATCCATTTTGAGTTAATCTTGGTATAGGGTGATATACATGGATCTAGTTTCAGTTTTTTGCAGACTGCTAACCAGTTTTCCCAGCAGTTTTTGTTGAAGAGGCTGCTATTTCTCCATCGTATATTTTTAGCTCCTTTGTCAAAGATAAGTTGCTCATAGTTGTGTGGCTTCATATCTGGATCCTCTATTCTGTTCCACTGGTCTTCATGTCTGTTTTTGTGCCAGTACCATGCTGTTTTTATTGTTACTGCCTTGTAATATAGTTTGAAGTCAGGTATTGTGATACCTCCTGCATTGTTCTTTTGACTGAGTATTGCCTTGGCTATTCGTGGCCTCTTGTGTTTCCATATAAATTTCATGGTAGATTTTTTGTTCTCTTTAATGAATGTCATTGGAATTTTGAGGGGAATTGCATTAAACATGTAGATTACTTTGGGGAGTATTGACATTTCTACTATGTTGATTCTACCAATCCATGAGCATGGGAGATCTCTCCACTTTCTATAGTCTTCCTCAATCTCTTTCTTCAGAAGTGTATAGTTTTCCTTGTAGAGGTCTTTCACATCTTTTGTTAGGTTTACACCTAGGTATTTGATTTTGTTTGAGGCTATTGTAAATGGAATTGTTTTCATACATTCTTTTTCCGTTTGCTCATTTTTAGTGTATAGAAATGCTAATGATTTTTCTATATTGATTTTATATCCTGCTACCTTGCTATAGCTATTGATGATGTCTAGAAGCTTCTGAGTAGAGTTTTTTGGGTCTTTAAGGTATAGGATCATGTCGTCTGCAAATAGGGATATTTTGACAGTTTCTTTACCTATTTGTATTCCTTTTATTCCTTCTTCTTGCCTAATTGCTCTGGCTAGGAATTCCAGTACTATGTTGAATAGGAGTGGAGATAGTGGGCATCCTTGTCTGGTTCCTGATTTTAGAGGGAATGGTTTTAATTTTTCTCCATTAAGTATAATGCTGGCTGTAGGTTTGTCATATATAGCTTTTATAATGTTGAGGAACTTTCCTTCTATTCCTAGTTTTCTTAGAGCTTTTATCATGAAATGATGTTGGATCTTATCAAAGGCTTTTTCTGCATCTATTGAGATGATCAAGTGGTTTTTGTCTTTGCTTCTGTTAATGTGGTTTATTACGTTTATTGATTTTCGTATGTTGAACCACCCCTGCATCCCTGGGATGAAGCCTACCTGGACGTGGTGAATAATCTTTTTGATGTGTTACTGAATTAGATTTGCCATTATTTTGTTGAGGATTTTTGCATCAATGTTCATTAAGGAGATTGGCCTATAGTTTTCCTTTTTGGATGTGTCTTTGCCTGGTTTTGGGATAAGTGTAATACTGGCTTCATAAAATGTGTTTGGCAGTTTTCCTTCCCTTTCTATTTCATGGAACAGTTTAAGGAGGGTTGGTATCAGTTCTTCTTAAAGGTCTGATAGAATTCAGCAGAGAATCCATCAGGTCCTGGACTTTTCTTTTTGGGGAGATTCTTGTTTGCTGTTTCAATTTCATTTTGTGTTATAGGTCTATTCAGGTGATTAATTTCCTCTTGGTTCAGTTTTGGATGATCATATGTATCTAGAAGTCTGTCCATTTCTTTTAGATTTTCAAATTTATTTGAATATAGGTTCTCAAAGTAGTCTCTGATGATTTCCTGGACTTCCATGGTGTTTGTTGTTATCTCCCCTTTTGCATTCCTAATTCTACTAATTTGGGTTTTTTCTCTCCTCATTTTAGTCAGGTTTGCCAGGGGTCTATCGATCTTGTTTATTTTTTCAAAGAACCAACTTTTTGTTTCATTAATTCTTTGTATGGTTTTTTTGGTTTCTATTTCGTTGATTTCAGCTCTTATTTTTATTATTTCTCTCCTTCTATTTGTTTTGGGATTTGCTTGTTCTTGTTTTTCTAGGAGTTTGAGATGTATCATTAGGTCATTGATTTGGGATCTTTCAATCTTTTTAATATATGCACTCATGGCTATAAACTTTCCTCTCAAGACTGCCTTAGCTGTGTCCCATAGGTTCCGGTAGGTTGTGTTTTCATTTTCATTGACTTCCAGGAACTTTTTAATTTCCTCTTTTCTTGCATCGATGATCCATTCTTCATTAAGTAATGAGTTATTTAGTTTCCAGCTGTTTGCATGTTTTTTGTCTTTACTTTTGTTGTTGAGTTCTACTTTTACTGCATTGTGGTCAGATAGTATGCATGGTATTATTTCTATTTTCTTATATTTGCTGAGGCTTGCTTTGTGCCCTAGGATATGATCTATTTTGGAGAAGGTTCCATGGGCTGCTGAGAAGAATGTATATTGTGTAGAGTTTGGATGAAATGTTCTGTAGACATCTACTAGGTCCACTTGATCTATTGCATATTTTAGATCTTGGATTTCTTTATTGAGTTTTTGTTTGGATGACCTATCTATTGATGATAATGGAGTGTTAAATTCTCCCACAACCACTGTGTTGGCGTTTATATATGCTTTTAGGTCTTTCAGGGTATGTTTGATGATATTGTGTGCGTTGACATTGGGTGCGTAGAGATTGATGATTATTATTTCCTTTTGGTCTATTTCCCCTTTTATTAGTATGGGATGTCCTTCTTTATCTCGTTTGATCAATGTAGGTTTGAAGTCTACTTTGTCAGAGATAAGTATTGCTACTCCTGCTTGTTTTCGGGGGCCATTGGCTTGGTAAATCTTCTTCCAGCCTTTCATCCTAAGCCTATGCTTATTTCTTTCGGTGAGATGAGTCTCCTGTAAGCAACAAATTCTTGGATCTTCTTTTTTAATCCATTTTGTCAAACGGTGTCTTTTGATGGGTGAATTAAGTCCATTAACATTAAGTGTTAGTACTGATAGGTATGTGGTGATTCCTGCCATTTAGTTATCTTAGTTGTTTGAAGGTTTGATTGTGTGTACCTAACTTGATGTTACTCTCTACTGTCTTGCTTTTTCTTATCCTGTGGTTTGGTGCTGCCTGCCTTTTCATGGTTAAGTTGGGTGTCACTTTCTGTGTGCAGGATCCCTTGCAGAATCTTTTGTAATGGTGGCTTTGTGGTCACATATTGTTTTAGTTTCTGCTTATCATGGAAGACTTTTATTGCTCCATCTATTTTGAATGATAGCTTTGCTGGGTAGAGTATCCTGGGGTTGAAGTTATTTTCATTCAGTGCCCGGAAGATCTCACCCCACGCTCTTCTTGCTTTTAATGTTTCTATTGAGAAGTCTGCTGTGATTTTGATGGGTTTACCTTTGTATGTTACTTGTTTTTTCTCTCTTACAGCCTTCAATATTCTTTCCTTAGTTTCTGAACTTGTTGTTTTAATGATGATATGTCGTGGAGTAGTTCTATTTTGATCTGGTCTGTTTGGTGTCCTGGAGGCCTCTTGCATTTGTATGGGAATATCTTTCTCTAGATTTGAGAAATTTTCCGTTATTATTTTGTTGAATATATTACGCATTCCCTTCGCTTGCACCTCTTCTCCTTCTTCGATGCCCATGATTCTCAAGTTTGGTCTTTTGATGGAGTCAGTGAGTTCTTACATTTTCTTTTCACAGGTCTTGAGTTGTTTAATTAATAGTTCTTCAGTTTTTCCTTTAATTACCATTTCATCTTCAAGTTCTGAGATTCTGTCTTCTGTTTGTTCTATTCTGCTGGATTGGCCTTCCGTTTTGTTTTGCAGTTCTGTTTCGTTCTTTTTTCTGAGGTTTTCCATATCCTGGCTGTTTTCTTCTTTATTGTTGTCTATTTTTGTCCTGAGTTCATTTATCCATTTATTCATTGTGTTCTCTCTTTCACTTTGGTGTTTATACAGTGCTTCTATGGTTTCCTTTATTTCTTCTTTTGCTTTTTCAAATTCTCTATTTTTATTGTCTTGGAATTTCTTGAGTGTCTCCTGTACATTTTGGTTGACCCTATCCAGTATCATCTCTATAAAATTCTCATTGAGTACTTGTAGTATGTCTTCTTTTAAATTATTCTTGTGGGCTTCATTGGGTCCTTTGGCATAGTTTATCTTCATTTTGTTGGAGTCTGGATCTGAGTTTCTGTTTTCTTCATTCCCCTCTGGTTCCTGTACTAATTTTTTGCTGTGGGGAAACTGGTTTCCCTGTTTTTTCTGTCTTCCTGTCATTGTCCTTGGTGTTATTACTGTCCCTGTACTGTGTGTAATTAAGTATTTTCTAGCTTGTAATAATAACAATGGTAATATTGAGAATGGAAGAGTGAGCTGAGATGGAAAGCAAGAAGTTAAAGAAAAGGGGAAAACAAATATACAGACAAGAGGGAGAAAGCAGAACAAGGTATCAGACAAGAGAGTTTCAAAGGTATAAACAGGGAGTGTTAGTGTACTAATCGACAGTAAGCTGAACAGACAATAGAGAGAGAGAGGATTGAAAATCAAAGATAAAAAAATAAAAAATAAGTATATGAAAGTAATATCTATATATAAAAATGAATTAAAATAAAATGGAAAATAGAAAATTAAAAAAAAAAACCAAAAATCTTCCAAGTTTATATGCAATGCAATTTCAGTCTTAATAATTTGGGTGTCCGTCTCAATCTCCAGTCCTGGAGTTGGTGCCTCAGATGTTGTTCTGTAGTTGTCTCATCAAAGGGGATGAGTAAAGTAGAACAAAACTACACTCACACACACACAGAAGAAAAAAAGAAAGAAAAAAAAAAGCCTCACCAAGTGTCCCCAGTTCAAATGCAATACAGTTTCAGTAAGTTTTTTGGCTTGCAGGTGTAATTCAGTTGTTCTCTCATCAAAGGTAGGGAGAAAAAGAAAAAAAAGCGTCTGGAGGCAGTTCTGAGAGTGGTATCTGCAACTGTGGCTTGCCTGCCTGCTGCTCTCACCCTGTAGCTGGCGGCGTTATTTATGCAGATCTCTGGGGTGAGCTAGCACTCACCTGGTCCCACAGGCTTTGTTTGCTCAGAGTTCTCCTGTGCGGGAGCCTCTGCTACAGGCTTTCCCCTTTCCAAGCACTGGGAAAGGTGCCACTGCCCCGCGTTGTCAGGCCTGCGTGTTTATTTACAGTTCACGTGGGAAGTGGGTCTTCCCTCCTCTCACAAGCATCCCCGCTCCTGGTTGCTGGGCACACGCCCCGCTCCCGCCAGAGCCTCTCCGGCCCGCCCGGCTCGTTTATTTACAGTCCCAGGAAGGATTCCCTTTCCCCAGTCTTCAGCGCTCAGGGCGCCCCACCCTCTTTCCAGCCTGTCTTAACTGTTCTTATTGCTTAGTACTCAGTTTCTCTTTTTTTCCCGGGTGGAGGTCAGTTTGTCCAGGGGGCTATGCTGCTCTGGCCCAGGCTTGTCTGTGGGGGAACCGCGGTACCGTGAAGCTCACCTGGTCCGCGTCTTCCCAAGCCGTATGGGCGCCGGCCACTGGCGGCCCCGGGGGCCTCCTCGGTTCTCCGTTTAACATGAAGTGGAGATTCTCTGCGCCGGCTGGAGGTGTGGCGGGGTGAAAGTTATGCCTTTTCTTGGTGATTATGCCTGCAAAGTGTGTCTCCAGCGTCTCTCCAAGATTTCACTATAGGAGGCTCGCTTTCTGCTTCCTACCTCTAGCCGCCATCTTGGAATTCCCTCCTTCAAGCCTTTGAAGGAGACTGAGAAAGTCTTTGCTGCATACCTGACACTTAAACAGTCCTCCTCCAATGTGTTGTCATGTGTCTTGAAAACTTGAGAGTCATGAAGCCTTTACCACAGTGCTTACATCTACACTGGCTCTCTAGCATGAAATTTTCCATGTACCTGAACGTAGCTATGTGTACTGAAAGCTTCTCCAGATTGTTTACATCTGTAGAGTTTTTCTCCACCATGAATCCTCAAATGCTTCAGAAACCATTCACGGTGACTGAAGGCTTTCCCACATACCTCATATTTATAGAGATCCTCTGTATATTCCTCATACTCACAGGATTTGTGTCCAGTTTGAACTATGATGACCACATAAGAGACAAATAGCCAGTGAGGACTTCTTCACACACAGGACTTACCCATCGTTTTACTCCAGGAGGAGTCTTCCTGCTTACAGTAGGATCTGCAATTCAGGTGCAGATTTCTCCACACTCACACCCTTCCGAAGATACACAGGGTCTCTTGACTACTTCACAGCTGTGTGAATGGGAAGCACATTATCCCATTATTATTTAACTGACTGGTTAAATGTACCCTAACATTTTTTTAATATGGATGGAGTGAATGCTCTGCAGAATGACCTGAGGATGGTTATTATCAAAATAATGCTATTCAGGCCTTGGGGACAGAGCTCAAGTGGCATAGCGCCTGTCTAGCAAGCAAGAAACCCTGGGTTCACTCCCCATTACCAGAAAAAAAGGAAAAAAAACCCATTAATCATAGGGGTTTCTTAATACTGTTTCCAAGGTCACTATTTTATAAGTACTGAATCCCTCATTCACATCTGTTTGTTTACTTTTAAGATTGTTTCCGTGTAGTTCAGTCTGGCCTCAAACTCCTGAGTCATGTGTGACAGCCTTATGACTACAAGGAATTACAGGTATGTGCCACCAACGTTGATTCCATATGTCTTTTATGATTGGTTTTATTTTATTTTTCTTTTTAAATAACTACACATAGGCACTTCAGTGTGATGTTTACATGCATGCATATAACACAGTTGATCGAATTCACCCTGTCTATATTATTTTCTCTCTGTCATTTTTAATGTTCTTTACTGATGTTCATGTAAAATCTTGGGACTAACGCACTGTGGTTCTTGAAACATTTGTAAATATAAAATGGATATGCTGAACATATCATAAACACACAATGAATTCACTTTTTCCTGTCACACTGGTGATTGAACTCTGGGCCTTCTGCATGCTAGCAGGCACTCTTGACAGTTGAGCCACTCCAGTAGCCTGTTTTGCATTGGGTGTTATTTTTCATGGGTAGGGAATGCAGGGATTTGAACACAGTAATCTATCAGAGTTGGTTATTCTTTAGACAGCATCTAGCTTTTTTACACAGGCTGGCTTTGAAGCACAATGCTCCTGATCTTGGCCTCCCAAGGAACTAGGATTAGACTTGAGCCACAGCACCCAGCTTCAAAATTCACGTTCAGTTCTTACTTACATTATACTGCAAATCCTTAAGGTAAGTCATGCCGCCATAATCTTGTGTATGTAACATTTGTGTACATTGAACCAATAGGTGTCACAGGCCATGTCACTGTTTTCAATATCAGAACAATTCAAGATTTGTATTATCCAATATGATATGGTCGAACTATGCATTTTTGTACGAAATTTTCTCAGGTTCAATAAATTTGAAGCTGGACATTTTATATTATTGGCTCACTTTTAAAAATTGTCACTACAGAATTTTCTAGCACACTGATTTGTTTTGTCAAGGGCAAATTATCTTTGATTTCTCCTCCAATATTTGTTGTCACCTTCAGAGTTCTTGTCTTTCTGGTTCTTCCCTAAAATGATAACACAGAAAAATTATTCATAATCTATCAGATTTTTTGGCAGGTTAGTGGTATAATGAGATCCTGCCTCATTATTTTACTTCTTTTCTTTTTTTCTTAATTTTGGCGGTACTAGGGGTTGAACTCAGGGACTCAGGCTTGCTAGGCAAGGATGTTACATGATCCACTCTGCCAACCCTCTTTGTGTAGGTTGTTTTTGAGATAAAGAGTCAATCCCAAGTTGACCACGATCCTCCTATTTGTACTTGCTCCTGTAGTTGGGATGACAGCAGGTCACCACCATGTCCAGTCATTGGTTGATATGAGTTTCGGTGAACATTTTGCCTAGACTGATATTAAATCTTGATCCTTCCAATCTCCCTCTCCCAAATTGGTAATGAGAATCACAGCACTGGAAATCTACATTCAATTCATAAGCAGTTCATATAATGCAGTGCTGCTTACATGGTCACTCCATGTCCTGGTCTTCCACTCTTACCCTCCATCCAAACTCACACCGTGTCTCACAGCGATTCTGAAACTACATCAGAACTGTGTGGTGAAGCAACAGCACAGCAGGATCACCCCAAACACAACAGTATTAACAGCAGCCATCCTGAAAGGGGGCTACCTTATGAATGCCTGAGGACAACGCTCAACCTTTGCCAGTACAAGGGAACTAGCACAGGGATGGAGCTCATCAGCCGGAGTGTAAAGAAGGGCTCAGTGTTCCCAACAATATGCTGCTTGTTTAACTCACAAGTCTTCAAAGTTTCTGCACACTTGATAGGCGGAGCCTACCTGATGAACCCTCAAAATACACTTCAGACGATGAATGTCTATGGAGGTGGTCTGATAATATAAAACTTCTAGTCACAATTTTTTTGTTTTTGTCCCAAAGTTGTAATTTTTACTATTGTTCTTATTATTTTGTCACAACTGCTTACTCCCAATTGTAACTGGAGCATCCCCCAAAGACTCATCTATTGACAGCTTGGTCCCCCATGCAGCAAAGTTCAGAGGTGGGTCTTTTGGGAAGCAACTGGACCACAAGGGCTGTGATCTCATAAATGAATTAATTCACTGACGGGTTAGGAACTGCAGGAGGTGGGGACTACTTGGTGAATGTAAATCATAGAAGTAGGTCCTCAAAGGTCTTGTCCCCTTCCCCTTAATCTCCCTTAGCATCCAAGATGCCTTCCAATGAACAGCCTCCTCCACAACACATGGCCACTGACATAAGGTCAGCCCAAAGGAATGGGACTAGCAGGAGAATCTTTGAAAGCAGGAGTTAAAATAAATTTTTCCATCTTTCAGTTGCTTATCTTGTCACAGTTAAAGAAAGCTGACTAACATAATGCACTACTGGATTATGACAGTAAGACAGTGAAGACATTGTTGTGAAGACACAAGAGTGAATATGGAGATGAACACAGACCACAGGAAAGGAAAGCAGTCTTCAGTGAGCCCACATGGAAACAGAAAGCTGATTCACAATAGAGCAGACACTGCACAGTACTAGAAGAAATAACCATCTCTTCTACTCTGGGCAGCAAAAAAATGGTATGTACTTTTGGGAAAAATGCAGATTCTCCTTTTCCACAGACAGTAATCAAATTATACATTAAAACAGGAAACATGAAACTGAATGCTTTGACAACTAGTGGTTGTAAAATATCTTTTGATGAAAGATGGAAAAAGAAAAGGCCATGAAAAAGGGACAGAGACATAAGGGAGAGGTTCCAGGATGGCAGAACAGACACAAACATCATTAGTGTGCTCCTCTGCAGGAAGGAAACAAAGTGACAGGCAAGAGACAGCTCCTGGAGTGAGAGGCTGTGGGTGGGCTTGGAAACTGAGCACAGAAAACAGACCAGGGAGAAGGGAAGAGAGTGGAATGCCCCAGCTCCTGGGGTCAGGCACTGTGGTGGGGATGGAAGGGGATTCTTTCCTCCAAGGGAAAGGGAAGGGAAAGAGTCCCTCAGGGTGCAGGAGGCTGCACCCTGCACACAAAGAGTTTAAACAAACAGGAGATGCAGAGCCTGCACACCACCTCAACTTAGAGAAAACTCACTGCACCTCTCAGCAAACTCTCATGTGATACAGCCAGGAGCCACCCTGAAAAGGATCCTATTGTTGGGGACTAAAGTGCACCAAATAATCACATCCAGCCCCTCACCACACTGGCCGGGTTAGTGGTGGACACAGGAGACGTGTAGTTTGGGGGAAGGCCTCTGACAAGCACTGGGACATTCATGCTTCAGGGAACCTGTGTGGAGAGAATGGAGCCCACCCAGCACCATCCCTTAGAAGGGTTTGCTGTGGCTGACCCTGGCCATCACCCCAGCACCCAATACATCCTCTGGGGTGCAAGTGCAGAGTGTATTGCAAACTCTGCCATAACTCAAGGAACAATTCATGTGCAGTGCAGCTCTGACACCTGCTGTGCCCCAGGGGTGCAGTCTAGCATTCCAGACAGAAAATAACTGCTTTGGTCAGCATTGCTTTCCCCTGTAGAGAGGTGGGTGAGGGGAGGTCCAGCCTGCTGTCCATTCCAACTCCTTTTGTGAAACCTGAGACGAATTTGAACAAGGTGCAGTAGTGACTCACACCCAACCCAACCCCTGGCAGAGCTCAACCTCAGAACACTGGAAAAATGATTCCAAGCAACTCACCTAGGAGGAAGGGAGTGCTCTACTGCTTGACCAATGCTCCCAGATCTTTTGTTTTAATTTTTTTTTAGAAGGCTCATGCTAACTTTGTAGGGCCTGGCTTCAAACCTGCAATTGATCTTCCTGCCTCCACCGCTGAATCAGCAGAGGTTACAGGTAGGCGGCCCCACACTTAGCATAGGAGGAACTAGACTCCTTTCCCCACTTATTCAATCTTTGCTTCCCTTTCTCATTTATAACTGATTGTTTTCTCATCTTTGATGAGAGTGGGATTTGAACTCAGGGTTTCTTTCTGTCTTATTTCCCATGTTATCTTCTTTAAGTTTCCATTTATATTATTTTTTCTGTTCATTCTCCTTTTTAAAATTTTTATCTTGATTGTCTATTGATTTTATTATTCCTCCAACCCACTTTTTTCTTGGAGAAATGGGGTTTGAGTCAAGGGCCTTAGGCACACGGTGCAGCTCAGATGAGAGGAATTTAGTCCAGCTCTGGCCACAACCCAGTCCCACACTACTCCTGCTGGACACTTGCACCTAAGTGACCAGGGCCTGGAGGTGTACCCAGGGGTAGAGGACATTGCTTACTATTGAAGAGACTCTGAACACCAGACATGAAAAAAAAAGTAGAGAGAAGGGAGGAGAAAGCAAATAAAAGGGTCAGAAGCAGCTAACCCTTTTAGACCCCTCACCACAAATAGAACAGGCAGCATCAGAGTCACTTGCAAGTAACAAAGCCAATATTAACAGCACCCACGGAGTCCCCCCAAGACCTATTAGAGCCTTGCACACCGACCGTAGGACTTGCCACAAAGGGTGTGCCACACACATTCTGCCCCCTAAGCCCTGACTGATAATCAACGTGATCCTCTACCTAGTTGAGATGACCTAGTGATCAATTTCCCCAGACAGGCTCACTCCCTTGGCAGAAAATGGCCCCACCTGGAGGAAAAATGCATTGAAGCTGAACTTGCTTCTGGCTCTCCAGAGAGGCCACCTGCTTTTTCCTGCACTCACCAGGCTCCTCCTGCTTCTTCCTCCTGGAAATGGGGTCACAAGTGGGAATTCCAGACTGTGTGCCCTGGAGTCATACACTGAACTTAGGGAAGGAAGGGTATTGGTCAGGACAGGCCACACTAGAACAGGAGGCACAGCCTCATGTCATTCCTGTGGAATCTGTGAGGAGGAAGTGGGGTCCATTTAGGTGGCTTTCTCACACTTTTTCTCAACCTACTTATTTTCAGCCACAAAAAGAGAAACATGCCAACAAGGGAACAGATACTCAGTGCATGGAGAACAAGGAGGTGTATAGCAGCTGTTCCACACAACAATCAAGGTGAACCACCCAGGCACCACCTGCCATACCAAGGTCACAAGAAAAACTACATCCAGAAGCCTGAGAGCCAGCTAAGCCTGGCTGAAGGAGTAGAGCACATGCCTAGAAACTGTGAAGCTCTGAGTTTGAACCCCAATTCCATAAAAAATGGAGAGAGCCTACTGAACATTGAAATGCAACCCAGATTTGAACCAAATCTGGTGCTGAGTCAGGGATACCTAAGGTGCCACCAACCCCTGGTTTCCCCTCCCACTCATGATGTAAAGCTCCCTCCTTTAACAGGTTCTAATCAAACCAGGACAATCTCACCTGGAGTCACAGTAAGGTTCTTGTCTTTCTCCAGGACACTGCCTTTGTGAGTCTTTCTCTGAGACTGACCTTCACAGATTTTCTGATGTGTACAAGTTACAGTCTGACTTCAGCAACTCCGTGCAGGCCAAAAGAAAACACTGTCCAGAAACAGACCCAAGACAACCACAGTGACCATTTCAGAAGGACACAACCCACAGCTGTGTCTGCATGGTGGACTCTTGTCCTCCAGTGCTCTGCAGCTTCTCACTGTCCAACTCCTGCTGTCCCTGTTCAAAGCAACTGGAGGCCACTGCAGGGGAGGCAGATGCCAAGGTAGCACCAAGGGGACATCACTGCCCTCCCTTTGCAGCCTCAAGATGGGCCTCATGTTGGAGTCACTGGCCTGAGGCCTTGGCTCCTCCCTGCATGCTGTTCACCAGCTTCACACTAACACCAGTACAGTGACATAAGCAATGTCCCGACACATTGTTGCACTCTGATGCCTCCATTACGTGAATTCTTCCTTTGAGAAGATGGGTGCCACCATACTATCATTTTCACGTTAAATGCTTAGCAAACACATTAATCAAATACAAACTCTGCTGGAGCATCTGCCTACCAATCACGAGGCCCTGAGTTCAAACTCCACTACTGGAAAAAAACCCTCGCTCCATCTCCCCATCCCACTGCTTCACTGCCCCACCACCACCATGTTCATGGTTGTCACTCGGTGCTCTCTCCATAGGGACATTCATGCCTGCTTTGCCCATTTGAACCCTTTCCTCCTTCTCATTCCCACCAGCAAGGATTCATCCAGTCATTTCTGTAGGGCAATCCTAAACTCTGTACAAACAGCTTCCCCATTGATCACTCTTCACCCACTGAAGTCTCATGTCCCTGAGTTTGTCATATCTTTGTTAGAACCATGTCCTGCTATTGCTTCTGTTCTGTTCAACGTGTCACACCACCTGCTCAGCAAAGGCACACACAGAATAGTTTAACCTGAGCATCACCTTTGAAAATACGGAGGTATGGGCCCAACCCAGGGGAATCTGCACTCTAAAGAGGATGGGTGGATGTTAAGTCCATCCTCACCACAACAGGGAACTTCGTTTTCTTTCTACTTTTGAAGAAGTGGCTCGAGCAGGTTTTGGTTTTTTTTTTTTAAGTTTTTATTTATTTATTTATTTATTTATTTATTTATTTAATATTATTATTCATATGTGCATACAAGGCTTGGGTCATTTCTCCCCCCTGCCCCCACCCCCTCCCTTACCACCCACTCCACCCCCTCCCGCTCCCCCCCTCAATACCCAGCAGAAACTATTTTGCCCTTGTTTCTAATTTTGTTGTAGAGAGAGTATAAGCAATAACAGGAAGGAACAAGGGGTTTTGCTGGTTGAGATAAGGATAGCTATACAGGGCATTGACTCACATTGATTTCCTGTGCGTGGGTGTTACCTTCTAGGTTAATTCTTTATCTAACCTTTTCTCTAGTTCCTGGTCCCCTTTTCCTATTGGCCTCAGTTGCTTTAAGGTATCTGCTTTAGTTTCTCTGCGTTAAGGGCAACAAATGCTAGCTAGTTTTTTAGGTGTCTTACCTATCCTCACCCCTCCCTTGTGTGCTCTCGCTTTTATCATGTGCTCATAGTCCAATCCCCTTGCTGTGTTTGCCCTTGATCTGATGTCCACATATGAGGGAGAACATATGATTTTTGGTCTTTTGGGCCAGGCTAACCTCACTCAGAATGATGTTCTCCAATTCCATCCATTTACCAGAGAATGATAACATTTCGTTCTTCTTCATGGCTGCATAAAATTCCATTGTGTATAGATACCACATTTTCTTAATCCATTCATCAGTAGTGGGGCATCTTGGCTGTTTCCATAATTTGGCTATTGTGAATAGTGCTGCAATAAACATGGGTGTGCAGGTGCCTCTGGAGTGACCTGTGTCACAGTCTTTTGGGTATATCCCCAAGAGTGGTATTGCTGGATCAAATGAGAGATCAATGTCTAGCTTTTTAAGTAGCCTCCAAATTTTTTTCCAGAGTGGTTGTACTAGTTTACATTCCCACCAACAGTGTAAGAGGGTTCCTTTTTCCCCACATCCTCGCCAACACCTGTTGTTGGTGGTGTTGCTAATGATGGCTCTTCTAACAGGGGTGAGGTGGAATCTTAGTGCGGTTTTAATTTGCATTTCCTTTATTGCTAGAGATGGTGAGCATTTTTTCATGTGTTTTTTGGCCATTTGAATTTTTTCTTTTGAGAAAGTTCTGTTTAGTTCACTTGCCCATTGCTTAAATGGTTCATTAGTTTTGAGAAAATTTAGTTTTTTAAGTTCCCTACATATTCTCGTTATCAGTCCTTTGTCTGAAGTATAGTTGGCAAATATTTTCTCCCACTCTGTGGGTGTTCTCTTCAGTTTAGAGACCATTTCTTTTGATGAACAGAAGCTTTTTAGTTTTATGAGGTCCCATTTATCTATGCTGTCTCTTAGTTGCTGTGCTGCTGGGGTTTCGTTGAGAAAGTTCTTACCTATACGTACTAACTCCGGAGTATTTCCTACTCTTTCCTGTATCACCTTTAGAGTTTGTGGTCTGATATTAAGATCCTTGATCCATTTTGAAGTAATCTTGGTACAGGGTGATATACGTGGATCTAGTTTCAGTTTTTTGCAGACTGCTAACTAGTTTTCCCAGCAGTTTTTGTTGAAGAGGCTGCTATTTCTCCATCGTATATTTTTAGCTCCTTTGTTAAAGACAAGTTGGTTATAGTTTTGTGGCTTCCTATCTGGGTCCTCTATTCTGTTCCACTGGTCTTCATGTCTGTTTTTGTGCCAGTACCATGCTGTTTTTATTGCTACTGCTTTGTAATATAGTTTGAAGACAGGTATTGTGATACCTCCAGCATTATTCTTTTGACTGAGTATTGCCTTGGCTATTCGTGGCTTCCTGTGTTTCCATATAAAATTCATGGTAGATTTTTCAATCTCTTTAATGAATGTCAATGGAATTTTGATGGGAATTGCATTAAATATGTAGATTACTTTTGGGAGTATTGACATTTTTACAATGTTGATTCTACCAATCCATGAGCATGGGAGATCTCTCCACTTTCTAGTCTTCCTCAATCTCTTTCTTCAGAAGTGTATAGTTTTCCTTGTAGAGGTCTTTCACATCTTTTGTTAGGTTTACACCTAGGTATTTTGTTTTTTTTTTTTGAAGCTATTGTAAATGGAATTATTTTCATGCATTCTTTTTCAGTTTGCTCATTATTAGTGTATAGAAATGCTAATGATTTTTCTATGTTGATTTTATATCCTGCTACCTTGCTATAGCTATTGATGATGTCTAGAAGCTTCTGAGTAGAGTGTTTTGGGTCTTTAAGGTATAGGATCATGTCGTCTGCAAATAGGGACATTTTGACAGTTTCTTTACCTATTTGTATTCCTTTTATTCCTTCTTCTTGCCCAATTGGTCTGGCTAGGAATTCCAGTACGATGTTGAATAGGAGTGAAGATAGTGGGCATCCTTGTCTGGTTCCTGATTTTAGAGGGAATGGTTTCAGTTTTTCTCCATTAAGTATAATGCTGGCTGTAGGTTTGTCATATATAGCTTTTATAATGTTGAGGTACTTTCCTTCTATTCCTAGTTTTCTTAGAGTTTTATCATGAAATGGTATTGGATCTTATCAAAGGCTTTTTCTGCATCTATTGAGATGATCAACTGGTTTTTGTCTTTGCTTCTGTTAATGTGGTTTATTACGGTTAATGATTTTCATATGTTGAACCACCCCTGCATTCCTGAGATGAAGCCTACTTGGTCGTGGTGAATAATCTTTTTGATGTGTTCTTGAATTCGGTTTGCCATTTTGTTGGCAAATTATTTTGTTGAGGATTTTTGCGTCAATGTTCATTAAGGAGATTGGCCTATAGTTCTCCTTTTTGGATGTGTCTTTGCCTGGTTTTGGGATAAGTGTAATACTGGCTTCATAAAATGTGTTTGGCAGTTTTCCTTCCCTTTCTATTTCGTGGAACACTTTAAGGAGGGTTGGTATCAGTTCTTCTTTAAAGGTCTGATAGAATTCAGCAGAGAATCCATCAGGTCCTGGACTTTTCTTTTTGGGGAGACTCTTGATTGCTGCTTCAATTTCATTTTGTGTTATAGGTCTATTCAGGTGATTAATTTCCTCTTGGTTCATTTTTGGATGATCATATGTATCTATAAATCTGTCCATTTCATTAAAATTTTCAAATTTATTTGAATAAAGGTTCTCAAAGTAGTCTCTGATGATTTCCTGGACTTCCATGGTGTTTGTTTTTATCTCCCCTTTTGCATTCCTGATTCTACTAATTTGGGTTTTTTCTCTCCTCATTTTAGTCAGGTTTGCCAGGGGTCTATCGATCTTGTTTATTTTTTCAAAGAACCAACTTTTTGTTTCATTAATTCTTTGTATGGTTTTTTTGGTTTCTATTTCGTTGATTTCAGCTCTTATTTTTATTATTTCTCTCCTTCTATTTCTTTTGGGATTTACTTGTTCTTGTTTTTCTAGGAGTTTGAGATGTATCATTAGGTCATTGATTTGGGACCTTTCAGTCTTTTTAATATATACACTCATGGCTATAAACTTTCCTCTCAGAACTGCCTTAGCTGTGTCCCATAGGTTCTGGTAGGTTGTGTTTTCATTTTCATTGACTTCCAGGAACTTTTTAATTTCCTCTTTTATTTCATCGATGATCCATTCTTCATTAAGTAATGAGTTAGTTTCCAGCTGTTTGCATGTTTTTTGTCTTTACTTTTGTTGTTGAGTTCTACTTTTACTGCATTGTGATCAGATAGTATGCACGGTATAATTTCTATTTTCTTGTATTTGCTGAGACTTGCTTTGTGCCCTAGGATATGATCTATTTTGGAGAAGGTTCCATGGGCTGCTGAGAAGAATGTATATTGTGTAGAGGTTGGATGAAATGTTCTGTAGACATCTACTAGGTCCATTTGATCTATTGCATATTTTAGATCTTGGATTTCTTTATTGATTTTTTGTTTGGATGACCTAGCTATTGATGATAATGGGGTGTCAAAGTCTCCCACAACCACTGTGTTGGCGTTTATTTATGCTTTTAGGTCTTTCAGGGTATGTTTGATGAAATTGGATGCGTTGACATTGGGTGCATACAGACTGATGATTATTATTTCCTTTTGGTCTATTTCCCCTTTTATTAGTATGGAATGTCCTTCTTTATCTCGTTTGATCAATGTAGGTTTGAAGTCTACTTTGTCAGAGATAAGTATTGCTACTCCTGCCTGTTTTCAGGGGCCATTGGCTTGGTAAATCTTCTTCCAGCCTTACATCCTTAGCCTATGCTTATTTCTGTCAGTGAGATGGGTCTCCTGTAAGCAACAAATTGTTGGATCTTCCTTTTTAATCCATTTCATTAAGCAGTGCCTTTTGATGGGTGAATTAAGTCCGTTAACATTAAGCGTTAGTGCTGATAGGTATGTGGTGATTCCTGTCATTTAGTTGTCTTAGTTGTTTGAAGGTTTGATTGTGCGTATCTAACTTGAGGTTACTCTCTACTTTCTTGCTTTTTCTTTTCCTGTGGTTTGGTGCTGCCTGTCTTTTCATGGTTAAGTTGGGTTTCACTTTCTGTGTGCAGAATCTCTTGCAGAATCTTGTGTAATGGTGGCTTTGTGGTCACATATTGTTTTAGTTTCTGCTTATCATGGAAGACTTTTATTGCTCCATCTATTTTGAGTGATAGTTTTGCTGGGTAGAGTATCCTGGGGTTGAAGTTATTTTCATTCAGTGCCCAGATCTCACCCCACGCTCTTCTTGCTTTTAATGTTTCTGTTGAGAAGTCTGCTGTGAATTTGATGGGTTTACCTTTGTATGTTACTTGTTTTTTCTCTCCTACAGCCTTCATATTCTTTCCCTAGTTTCTGATCTTGTTGTTTTAATGGTGATATGTTGTTGGATAGTTCTATTTTGATCTGGTCTGTCTGGTGTCCTGGAGGCCTCATGCATCTGTATGGGAATATCTGTCTCTAGATTTGGGAAATTTCCCCTTATTATTTTGTTGAATATATTATGCATTCCCTTCACTTGCATCTCTTCTCCTTTGATGCCCATGATTCTCAAGTTTGGTCTTTTGATGGAGTCGGTGAGTTCTTGCATTTTTTTCCACAGGTCTTGAGTTGTTTAATTAATAGTTCTTCGGTTTTTCCTTTAATTACCATTTCATCTTCAAGTTCTGAGATTCTGTCTCCTGTTTGTTCTATTCTGCTGGATTGGCCTTCCGTTTTCTTTTGCAGTTCTGTTTCATTCTTTTTTTTTGAGGTTTTCCACATCCTGGATGGTTTCCTCTTTAATGTTGTCTATTTTTGTCCTGAGTTCATTTATCTCTTTTTAATCATGTTCTCTGTTTCACTTTGGTGTTTATACAGTGCTTCTATGGTTTCCTTTATTTCTTCTTTTGCTTTTTCAAATACTCTAGTTTTGTTGTCTTGGAATTTCTTGAGTGTCTCCTGTACATTTTGGTTGACCCTATCCAGTATCATCTCTATAAAATTCTCATTGAGTACCTATAGTATGTCTTCTTTTAAATTATTCTTGTGGGCTTCATTGGGTCCTTTGGCATAGTTTATCTTCATTTTGTTGGAGTCTGGATCTGAGTACCTGTTTTCTTCATTCCCCTCTGGTTCCTGTACTAATTTTTTGCTGTGGGGAAACTGGTTTCCCTGTTTTTCCTGTCTTCCCGTCATTGTCTTTGGTGTTGTTACTGTCCCTGTACTGTGTGCAATTAAGTATTTTCTAGCTTGTAATAATAACAATGGTGATATTTAGAATGGAAGGGTGAGCTGAGATGGAAAGCAAGAAGTTAAAGAAAGGGGGAAAACAAATACACAGACTGGAGGGAGAAAACAGAACAAGGTGTCAGACAAGAAGATTTCAAAGGTGTAAACAGGGAGCTTTATTGTACTAATCGACAGTAAGCTGAACAGACATTAGAGAGACAGAGAGAGGATTGAAAATAAAAAATAAAAAAATAAAGATAAGAATAAAAATAAAAAATAAGTAAATGAAAGAAAAATCTATTTATAAAAATGTATTAAAATAAAATGAAAAACAGAAAAATTTTAAAAAACCAAAAAACCAAAAAACCTCCAAGTTCAAATGCAGTGAAGTCACTGTCTCCAATCCTGGAGATGGTGCCTCTGATGTTGTTCTGTAGTTGTCTCATCAAAGGGGATGCATAAAGAAGAACAAAACTACACACACATGCACAAAAATAACCCCATCATGTGTCCCAAGTTCAAATGCAATACAGTTTCAGTAAGTTTTTCAGCTTGCAGGTGTAATTCGGTCATTCTCTCATCAAAGGTAGGGAGACAAAGGAAAAAAAAAGAGTCTGGAGACAGTTCTGAGAATGGTTTCTGCAACTGTGGCTTGCCTGCCTGCTGCTGTCAGCCTGCTGTTGCTGGAGGCGTTATTTATGCAGATCTCTGGGGTGAGCTAGCACTCACCTGGACCCACAGGCTTTGTTGCTCAGAGTTCTCCTGTGTGGGAGCCTCTGCTACAGGCTTTCCCCTTTCCAAGCACTGGGAAAGGTGACACTGCACCCACATTCTCAGGCTGCATGTTTATTTACAGTTCATGTGGGAGGTGGGTCTTCCCCCTCTCCTGTGCAGTTCTCCTCCCACCACCACTTTCACAAGCTTTCCTGGTCCTGATTACTTGGTAGTGCTGCTGCTCCTTCCAGCTGCCATGTTTGTTTACAGTTCACGTGGGTAGTGGGTCTTCCCTCCTCTCTTGTGGAGTTTTCCTCCCTCTGCCACTCTCACAAGCTTTCCCGCTCCTGGTTGCTGGGCGTGCGCCCCTGCTCCCACCAGAGGCTCTCCGGCCCACACGGCTTGTTTATTTACAGTCCTGGGAAGGATTCCCTTCCCCCAATCTTCAGCGCTCAGGGCGCCCCACCCTCTTTCCTGCGTGTCTTATTTGTTCTTATTGCTTATTACTCAGTTTCTCTTTTTTCCTGGGGTGGAGGTCAGTCTGTCCAGGGGGCTATGCTGCTCTGGCCCAGGCTTGTCTGTGGGAGTATCACGGTACCGCAAAGCTCACCTGGTCCATGTCTTCCCAAGCCATCTGGGCGCCAGCAACTGGCGGCCCGGGGGCCCTCCTTGTTTCTCCATTTAAGGTGAAGTGGAAATTCTCTGTGCCAGCTGGAGGTGTGGAGGGGTCAAAGTTATGACTTTTCTCAGTGATTATGTCTGCAAAGTGTGTCTCTGGCATCTCTCCAAGATTTCACTATAGGAGGCTCGCTTTCTGCTTCCTCCCTCTAGCCGCCATCTTGGAATTCTCTCAAGCAGGGTTTTGCAGAATGTTATGGTATGCACGGTGACAATTACTAGAATTACAGGTGACATTATTCAGTTTGTTTTCATTTTTAAATAATGTTTTTGAGACACATTCTTGCTCTGTAGACAAGGCTGGCCCTGAACCTACTATGTATCCCAGCTAGCCTGAAATTGTGATCCTCCTATCTCTTCTTCATGAGTGCTGGAACTACAGGTGTGAACTCCAGTCTCTTTTTGTTTTTTACAATTTTGTCACCAGAGGGATCAGCACAGCACACCTATCTCAATTCTTAAATCCAGTGAGATTTTAAAGAAGATGTGATGCAGAATAGTTACAAAGTATAGTTTTTTTTAAAAAAAGAATAGTTTATTAGAACTTCAAAAAGGAAATAAAAGACTTCTGCTAGGAAAAGTGTAAACCACTGAAGAAATCAAGCAACACATCAGAGTATCAAAAGTCTCCCATGCTCATGGATCAGCAGAACAAATCCTATGAAAATGGCTGTGTTAGCAAAGGCAAGCCATGTGTTCAATACAATCCCCATCAAAATGCCAATGACATCAATCACACACATTGAAAAACCACCCTAAAGTTCATATGGAAGCACAAACGATCCTGAAGGGTCATCGTAATATTGAGCAAAAAGGGAAACACTGGAGGAGCATCACAATAGCCAAATTCAAACTATAATACAGAGCCATAGCAAAAAAAAAAAAAACCCATAAAAGCAAAACAACCACACAGCATGCCAATGGCACAAAAACAGACACAAAGACCAAGGAAACAGAACAGAAGACTAGATATAAACCCACAGCTACTCCCACCTAATTTTTGGCAAAGGCATCCAAAACATCGGATAGAGAAAAGACACTCCCTTCTACAAATGTTGTTGGAAAAACTGGGTATCAGCATGTAGAAAACTGAAACGAGATCCATGTCTTTTGCCTTGTAGAAATATTAAGTCCAAGTGGATCAAGAGACATAATATAAGACCTAAGTCTTTCAAATAGTGTAGAAAAGAGCAGGGAATACACTGAAATGTACAGGCAAGGACTATAACATCCTAAATAGAACTCCAGTGGCTCAGCAAATAAGAGAAATGAGAAATGGGAGTACAAGAAACTAAAAAACTCCTGTATGGCAAAGGAAATTTTCACCAGACTTGAGATGCAGCCCGCTGAATGGGAGAAAAATCTTTGCAAAGATTTTCTCACATCTTGCAAAGGATAAATAACCATAATTTTTAGGGAGGTCAAAAAATGAAACTCCCAAAGAATCAATGACACAATGAAGAAATGAGCAATGATTGAATTGAAATTTTACAAAGGAAGAAAAAAATGGACAAAAAAACAAAAACACATGAAGAAATTCTCAACATCCCTGAACAAAAAGGAAATACAAATCAAAACCACGTTAAGATGCCACCTCACTCCTGTTAGAATGGCTACCATCAAGAACACAAATAGCAATGAATATCAGAGAGGCCATGGGTGAAAGGACCCCTCATACACTGCTAGTGCGAATGTAAATTAGAACACCACTATGGAAAAACTGTATGGGGGCTCCTCAGAAAACTAAAAACAGAACTACCATATGATCCAGCAATACCTCAAATAGACATATCCCAAAGGAATGTGAGGTTACAATAAAGAAACTTGCACACCCATATTCATAGCAACACTATTCACAACAGCCAAGGTATAGACACAGCCCAGATACCCCAAAAATGTTGAATGGGTTAAGAAAATGGAATTTATATACAATGGAATTTTACTCAACTATGAATAAGAATGAAATTTTGTTGTTGAGAAGTAAATGGATGGAACTGGAGAAAACTGCATTAATAAAATGAACGATCATATGGAAGTTACAAAGACCCAGACACCAGTGACATCCCTGTAACACTAGATACTCAGGAAACAGAGATCAGGAGGATTGTGGTAGGCAGCCTGCCTGGGCAAAATGTTCAAGACACCGTATCTCCAAAATATCAACAGAAGAAAGGTCTGGAAAAGTGTCTCATGCACTCAGGAACCTGCGTGGCAAGTGTAAGGTGCTGAGTTCAAACCCCAGTTGCACTAATAAATAAATTAAATAAATAAGAAGCCAAAGAAAAAACTTCAATGAGTACACAACATAAGGAATACTGTCACTACCAAATACCATAGAAAAGTCTCTAAAAGAACGAAATGTTATCATTCGCAGATAAATGGATGGAATTGGAGAACATCATTCTGACTGAGGTTAGCCTGGCCCAAAAGACCAAAAATCGTATGTTATCCCTCATATGTGGACATTAGATCAAGGGCAAACACAACAAAGGGATTGGACTTTGATCACATGTTAAAAGCAAGAGCACACAAGGGAGGTATGAGGATAGGTAAAACACCCAAAAAACTAGATAGCATTTGTTGCCCTCAATGCAGAGAAACTAAAGCAGATACCTTGAAATCAACTGAGGCCAATAGGAGAAGGGGACCAAGAACTAGAGAAAACGTTAGATCAAGAAGAATTAACCTAGAACGTAACACACATGCACAGGAAATCAATGCAAGTCAACTCCCTGTACAGCTCTCCTTATCTCAACCAGCAAAAGCCCTTGGTGCTTCCTATTATCACTTATACTCTCTCTTCAACAAAATTAGAGATAAGGGCAGAATAGTTTCTGCCTGGTAGCGAGGGGTTGGGGGGGTAAGGGAGGGAGCAGAGGGGGGGGATAAAGGAAGGGGTGGGGGAAGGGGGGAGAAATGACCCAAACATTGTATGCACATATGAATAAAATAAAATTTTTTTTGAAGTTTCTAAAAATGTAACAACTATAACCTTCAACAAAAGCCATCAAGAAAAACTAGGAGGATCTGATTTCTATTTTACACAGAATATCCAAATGTCCACTTTTCTACAACACCAAAATCACAGAATACAGAAAATGATGAATATTTTACCATTAATATACCATCTTTGAGAAATCTCAGACACTGAGATATTACACAAGAACTTTTTTTTAAATTGTTTTATTATTCATATGTGCATACAATGCTTGGGTCATTTCTCCCCCCTGCCCCCACCCCTTCCCTTACCACCCACTTCGCCCCCTCCCGTCTCCCCCACCCCCTCAATATCTGGCAGAAACTATTTTGCCCTTATATCTAATTTTGTTGAAGAAAGAGTATAAGCAATAATAGGAAGGAACAAGGGTTTTTGGTAGTTGAGATAAGGACAGCTATACAGAGAGTTGACTCACATTGATTTCCTGTGCGTGGGTGTTACCTTCTAGGTTAACTCTTCTTGAACTAATCTTTTCTTTAGTTCCAGGTCCCCTTTTCCTATTAGCCTCAGTTGCTTTTAAGGTAGCTGATTTAGTTTCTCTGCATTAAGGGCAACAAATGCTAGATAATTTTTTAGGTGTCTTACCTATCCTCACCCCTCCCTTGTGTGCTCCCATTTTTATCATGTGCTCAAAGTCTAATCCCCTTGTTGTGTTTGCCCTTGATCTAATGTCCGCATATGAGGGAGAACATATGATTTTTGGTCTTTTGGGCCAGGCTAACCTCACTCAGAATGATGTTCTCCAATTCCACCCATTTACCAGTGAATGATAACATTTCATTCTTTTTCACGGCTGCATAAAATTCCATTGTGTATAAATACATTTTCTTAATCCATTCATCAGTGGTGGGGAATCTTGGCTGTTTCCATAACTTGGCTATTGTGAATAGTGCCGCAATAAACACGGGCGTGCCAGTGCCTCTGGAGTAACCTGTGTCACAGTCTTTTGGGTATATCCCCAAGAGTGGTATTGCTGGATCAAATGGTAGATCAATGTTTAGATTTTTAATTAGCCTCCAAATTTTTTTCCAGAGTGGTTGTACTAGTTTACATTCTCACCAACAGTGTAAGAGGGTTCCTTTTTCCCTGAATCCTCGCCAACACCTGTTGTTGGTGGTGTTGCTAATGATGGCTATTCTAACAGGGGTGAGGTGGTATCTTAGCGTGGTTTTAATTTACATTTCCTTTATTGCTAGAGATGGTGAGCATTTTTTCACACAAGAACTTTTTAAAAAGTGTGTTAATGCCAAAATGGGTATAGATAGAGTAAAAGAGCAAAAGAAAACTAGGAAAAAGATGTAAGAGTAAAATAATGTCAAAAAGAATTGAAAAGGATCCAAGGACCACAAAAAAATTAAGGAGATAATCATCTCCATCAATTCAGTCAGAGCTCTCAGGACCCAATCCTCTCTGTAAATGCCTTCCTCATGCCCCAGAGGTGTGCCCTACAATTGCCCTGGGCTTTTCTCAACCCCGTCACATTGACAACGAATGTGAACCACATACTACATTTTCCCCCAGCACAGAAGACATTTAGTGGGAACTTCCTAAACAGAGGTTTACTTAGCTCACAGCTGTGGTGGTTCAAGAGCACGGCACTGGCATCTGCTGGGATCTGCTGAGGACTGCATGGCAGACAGCACCATGGCAACAGTGAGACAGAGAAAGCAATCACATGCCCTGACTGGAAACCAGAGAAGGGGAGAAGGGTCAGTGTTGAGACCCCTCCCACTGGTCCCTGCCTCTGAAAGCCTCATTCTGCACCTCCACATTGTGACACAAATTCCCAATACCTGAACCCTTCGGGACACAGTTGAAGGACATACACGGCACAAGTTTAAAGGTGCACTTATGCAAGCAGAAAAAAGGATCAGTTGACAGGAAAACAAACCAACATAGGTTGAAGAGAAAAATAACAATGAGAATGACATCATGGATCACCAGCAAAACTGCCTTGTAAGAATTGCTAAAAGGAGTCTTAGCTGGGGGCTGGGGGCTCATGCCTGTAATCCAAGTTACTCAGGAGGCAGAGATCAGGAAGATTGTGATTCCAAGCCAGCTCTGTGCAAATAGTTCAAGAAACGATACCTTGAAAACATACAGTACAAAAAGGGGCTGAGAGGTAGAGCACCTGCCTAGAGTGAAGCCCTGAGTTAAAGCTCAAGTATTCCAAAACCAACAAACCAAACAAACAAACAACAACTACAAACAAAGTCTTTACTCCCATTTCTCTCCTGAGAAACAGGAAATGTTTCTCCATTTTATCTCATTTTCCTCAGTTTTATACTATTAGACTAAATTCCCTTCCTAATAAACTACACATTTTTTACCACTACATATTTTAACATAACAACAATTAAAAGAATTGTTTTAAAAAGTTCTTTATTAGGGGCTGGTGGAGTGGCTCAAGTGGTAAGAGGGGCTGCCTTACAAGCATGAAGCCCTGAGTTCAAACGCTAGTACTGCCAAAAAAGTTCTTTATTGAAAGGAAAATTTTGCACTGTGGGAGCTGGGATTACATAAAGGAAAGATTGCTAAACCAGGACTGGTGACACAAACTTATAATCCCAGCAATCGGGAAGAAGGATCACTCATTCAAGGCCAGGCTGCGCTATATAGCAAGACACTGTCTCTTAAACTCTGGGGAAATAAATGGAAAAAAATACTAAAACCCCCAAAACAAAAGGACTGTACAAGTGGCTCAAGTAGTAGTATACCTGTCTAGAAAGCATGCGGGGTTGAATTCAAACCCCTGTACTACCAAACCAAAAAAACAAAAAGAAAGAAAGTAATAAAGAAAAACAAAACAAACAAAACTAGAAAACAATTAGGAATGTCAGTTATTAAACCAATTATATCAATAATCTCCTTAAATGTGAATAATCTAAACACAATAATTAAAAGATAGTGAATCCAGCTATCACACCCCTACTGTCTCACATGAAGGAATATAAGTCAGTACACAAGACACACCTGCATGCACACCACACTGTGATGCTCACAATTCACAACAGCCCAACTGTGGAATGAAACTAGGTCCCATAATGGATGAATGGATAAGGAAAATGTGGCTTGTAGACACAACAGAATATTAATCACCATAAACAAGGGAAACATGTCACTTGCAGGCAAATGGACAGAAAAGGAGATCATGATGTTAAGCAAAATAAACCAGACCCAGGAAGACAAATATTGCAGTTTTTTTCTCATATAGACTAGAAGGGGAGAGATGACAGGAAAGTGGAATGGAGACAATCAGGACAAAGAAAGCGGATGGGGGAGGGAAAAGGGTATGATGAATATGATCAAAGTATGTTAAATGCATGTTGAAAAGTCACAAAAGAAAAAAAGAGAGAAATACACAAAGAAATCCAATATTCTGGATAGTCACTTAAAAAATAGCACGAGTCGCCCATATTCTGTGTGGGGAAGAGGAAGTATTCCTTCCTTTAGTCCCCCTTCAGTTCACTCTACTTTAGCTTGTTATATAAGTCCTTGCTAAAATTAAAAAGAAAATAGGACAGAATTTATTTAAAAAAAAGAACTGCCAGTTGCTGGTCCAGGCTGAAGTGGCTCATGCCTGCAATCCTAGCTACTTGGGAGGCTGAGATCCAGAGGATCTTTGTTCCAGGCCAGCACAAGAAAATAGATTGCAAAACTCCACCTCCAAAATAACCAGAGCAAAATGGGTTGGAGGTGTGACAAAGTGGTAGAATGCCCGATTTGCAAGTGTGAAGTGCTGAGTGAAAACCCCTGTTCCACCAAAAAAGAAACAAAAAACAACAAAAAACCCCATGTGTTTGAATGATCACAAACACCACTGACATTTCCTATTACATTAATCCATGATAAAACCACGAATTTTCCCATTGTGTGAAAAATCCATTTTTTTGGCCCTTGGAGACAAAAGAATTATACTACAAAAACAGGAAAAAATAACCTTCAAACCAGCCAAATCGTGCAAGGTGTGGGATGTGTAAATGTAAGTATGGCTGAGGAGACAGCACCCAGCCAGCAGCCGTGTGCAGTGCACAGGCAAAGAAGCAGGGAGACAGCTTCTCTGCAGTGTTCATGGCACAGGAGCCTCACTATTGACTCCTTGAAAATCTGAAGGAGGCAATGCAAACCAACTGTGCTTTGTGATAACTACAGGGGAAAGCTAGAAAGAGCATCAGGAATTAGGAGTGATGATGGAAGAGAGAACTTCCGAAATGTCACATGGTTCCTGAAGTCTGTTTCCTTTGAGGTCATTGCTTAAATATTGTTTTGAAGTATTGGTTTTAAAATATTGCACATATTTAAAGTGTATACATTGTTAATAAGATAACAAAGGGGTTATTCTAAGACTATGTGTGTGTAAGGATTCTGCAAGTATTCTATACTGAAATATTAAAATGTTTTAATCTCTGAAAAAAGAAAAAAGAACTAGGAAGATGGTCGCCTCTGGGTATGGAGGAAGATGAGACCAGGGATCCCAGTAGTAATGATGGTTTCAATACTGACCTGGATGGTGACTCCATGGCTGCTTATATTCTTACTTAACCTTGGTATGAAAACATTTCAAGAATTCTCTTTGCTTCTCCAGGCCTCATCAGTCTATCCAATAAGGTTCCAACCAAGAAGAGCCTAGAGGAAATAACACCACTAATATTCTCTACCAAGGTCCCTACCATGCTGTAGGGTGGACACTCATATAAGTACATCTGTCAGACATATCACGGCCCACAGCCCATCTGCACTGCACCCCATTGCCTGAGCCCTGACCCCTTTCCTCTTGGGTGTCTGTGCAACATAAGCACCTGCTGTATCATCAGCATCGATAAAGGGTGAGATCATGAGGCCCAGCACTATCGTGCTGGCCAAGTGTCTCTCCCTCTCTCAGTCCTCTCCAGGTTCCTGCTGAGAAGAGCAAACACGCAGTGAACACACATGAGGCAAATTGTGTTTCCCTACAAATCCAGATTGGGGCAGTTTAGATCCACCTGGGACATAGAGATGTAAAGGACATGGTTCCCTCATTCCATTTATGGAATCTGGCCTCAACCTGAAGGATGTCCCTGCATTTTACCTGTGCTCCTATGGGACCAACACTGATCATTACCTGGGGCCTTCAACTCCATCACTATCCATCTTCATTTGTATTTTAGGGTTTCCCTCTTGCCATGGTCAGTATGCCTACAAAGACCCTCAGTTCAAACGCCACCTGTATGAACTGATTGTTTCACAGGCCCTTTCACAGACCCTTCAATGTTCTCAGAGTGTCTTGATCTCTTTCATTTTCTTATGGACTGAACAAGTGTGAGTTTCCTGCTCATTTGCTATGGAAATAATCTAGATGCAGGGAACAGAATGCATGAACAAGAGTGTCCTCTACTGTGTGCTACTCATGGTTCATTCTGAGAGGCTGTCAGAGTGCTCAAAGCTGTTAATATGGAAGCCCAAGGGTCTGAGGGATCATAGTATCATTCAAAGACCCAGCCAGGGGATAAGACAATACATTTAGAGGCAGCCTTGTCCAAAGTGAGACCTAAACAATGTGTAATTGTGATTCAGGTGAGCCAGAGAAGGGGATGAGGAGTTTCCAGGTAAAGGTGACAGCAAGGCAAAAGATCAGGAGCATGGAGGGCCACTGTGTTTGGGAAAATGGTGTCTCCTCTGAGCCTGGCCAGTGGCAAGTGGCTGAGGATGATCTAGGACATGAAGACACACAGGTGGGAAGGCGAGGTCATGAATGACCATGAAGGACACTTCAACAGGTTATTCCTAGGGCAGTGAGAAATGCTAAGTATTTTTGAACATTTGCCACAAAAGTTTAAATAATATTCCACCAGGTGATCACATTCGGGGTACGTGACTTGCTTCCCATTTGGTGTTCACATAACATCTAATATGTAATCTTTTTTGTTGATGATAATAGGGTTTGAACTCAGCACTTCATGCCTGCTAAGTAGGCACTCTACGACTTGAATCACATTGCCAGCCCCTTTTTACGTTGAGAATTTTTGAGATAGTGTCTCTTGAACTATTTGTCCGGGGTGTCCTCGAACCACCATCCTCTTGATCTCATCTTCCTGAGGACCTAGGATTACAAGCATGAACCGTCAGTGCCCGGTTACTTATAATCTTCACAGCTCCCCATGGGTTCTCACATAGGAGTGTAACAGTTTTGTGACTCCCTAGTCCCAGGGAACTCCCCTAGTCCTCTTCCAACTAGGAGGATATATTTCCAGTTTCCCAAAGTGTTGTGGTGGTTGAAAGCATGAGTATGTGCCCCTGCTGCTGTGTTAGGGAGTTCTCCCTGGCTGCTGCAGAATAGGCTGTAGAGGTTTGGATGAGGCCAAGGGTGTTCTGTGGTAGGTGTGGGTTTCTGGAATGACAGGGAATAGTCAGCTCAGTAGTCACTTCAGTGGTTGAACTGACACTGACCCATATTACACAGAGGGAGCATGGCAGTGACCTATGTTTACTGGGGCCGCAACTGACACCAAGTGTGTGGGCTGCTTCCACACCAACACTCAGAAGCTATGCACATTGGCCTGTGCACAACAGTGTCACTGAATTTTGACACTACCTATTTCACCTATGCTGAATCTCTGAATCACAGGCAGCTCAGGGCTCCAGGCACTTACAGACCTGGGTAGATGTACTCAGTCTCCACTGTGCTCTGTGACCCAGAAAGCAGACCAGTAAGTGCCCACCAGTTAGTCTCTGACTTCTTTTTTTCTTCTTCTTCTTCTTATAGCTGATTAATACTGGATTGTATAAATATCTATTATTTTTATTAGCATATGTCTTTTTTCAAAGTTTCATATGTATATTTCTGTATGTACATATAATACGCTTCAATCATGTCTTCACACACATACACTCATTTTATCCTGCCTGCCTCCTGTTGGCTTGCCCAAAACAGCACCTCCTTTTTGTTCATGTCTTTTTATTCTTAGATCTAGCCTTGGAATATGACAGAAAACATGGTATTTGTCTTTCCAAATTTGACTTAGGTGGCTTAACATGATGATCTCCATTTCCACCCATTTTCCTGCAAATGACATGACTGCATTCTTCATAGGGATGATTATACTGGATTGTGTGTAAGCATGGTTTCTTTATCCGTTCATCTGCCGATGGACACCTAACTTGGATATGGTGAACAGTGCTGCTCTAAACATGGGCGCGCAGGTGTCTCTATTGAATCGTGGCTTAAGATCCTTCAGTAATATGCCCAAGAGTGGATCAATTGGTGGTTCTACTTTTAGTGTTTTGTGGAGCACTCACACTGATTTCCACAGTAGCTACTCCAGTTCACATTCCCTCCAACAGTGTATGAGGGTTCCTTTTCCCCTGGAAGCTTGCCAACACTGGTTGTCATTTGTTTCCTTGATGATGGCCTTCAGACTGAGGTGACAAGCAATCCTACTGGAGTCTTCATTTGTATTTAAGGAAATGGCTAAGGAATGTTGAACAATTCTTCATGTGTTTATGGCCATTTATATTTCTTGTTTTGGAAGCTGTCCAATTCATTTGCCCATTTACCTGGATTGTTTTTGTTTTGGTGTTTAAGTTTTGAGCTCTTTATATATTCTGGATAGTGATCCCTTGTCACAAAAGTAGCTGGCAAAGATTTTCTCCCACTCTGTAGGCTTTCTCTTTAATAACTGTTTCTTTGATGTACAGAAACTTTTCAATTTGATGCAATCCCATTTGTCAATTCTTGCTTTTATTTCAGAACTGTTGAGAAAGTTGTTGCCTCTGCCTATCTTCAAATGCTTTCCTATAGTAGCTTCAGAGTTTCATTTTTGATCCACTTTGAGTTGATATTTGTACATGGTGAGAGACAGAGAACTGTTTCAGTCTTCTACCCTTGGATATACAGTTTTCACAACACCATTTGTTTAAGAAGCTGTTCTGTTTTTTTTTTTTTTTTAGCAATTATATATTTCTGGTGCCTTTGTCAAGAATCATGTGGCTTAGCTGCATGGGTTTACTTCTGGGTCCCCAATCCCTTGGTGTACACGTGTGTGTGTGTGTGCACATGCATACCATGCTATGTTATTACTTAGGTTCTGTAGTAATAAATAATTTGAAATCAGTTATTGTGGTAACTCCAGCATTGCTTTTTGGTTAGGATGGAGTTGGCTCTTGTGTCTTTTGTGCTTCCATATTAAATTTGGGTTAGTCGATTTTGGTTAAGAATGTCATTGAAATTTTTATGCAGATTGCATTGAACTTGTACATGCCTTTCAGTAATATAGCTATTTTCTGAATATTAATTCTGCTAATACATGAACATGGGAGGTCTTTGCTTCTTCTAGCAACTTCTTCAATGTTTTATAGTATGCATCATAGATGTCTTTCTCCTCATCAGTTAAGCCTACTCCTAGTTTATTATTTTACTCTATAAGAAATTATATTCTTTCCCTTATTTATCAGCATATAAAGCCAGGTGCAGTGGTGTGCACCTGTAATCCCAACTAAATGGGAGGCATAGGTAGCAAGATCATGGTGGCAGAGCGCTTGCCTAACTGGGCACAGAGGGGGCTCCTGAGGTCAAACCCTTAGTACCAGCCTCCTGGTGATTACCATAGGCTCTGCTTGTAAACTGTATAGAAAAAGCAGACAAAGTAGACCTATCCCATATACACCTCAGCCCAGTCCTATGCTTAGTCTATATTGTGAATGGGAGATATGCAGTGGGAAAAAAAAACCCAAACACCTAGTATCAAAGACACAGACACAGACACACACACACACAGACACAGACACACACACACACACACACACACACACACACACACACAGCACAACCCAGGACAGTAATTGATAGTATCTATTCTTATATGTGATCAGAATAAATATGAACAATATGGGTTGGAGAAAAAAAAGAAACATTGTTGAGTTTTCTATGTTGACTTTTATCCTGTTGCTTGGCCAAACTTATCTGATCTCAAGAGTTTTCTGGTAGCAACTTTAGTGCCTTTTACAATCAAATCATCTGTAAATAGGGATGGTTTGACTTCTTCCTTTCTTATTTGTGCCCCTTTTATTTCTTTATTTCTTCCTTATTGCTTTGGCTGAGAATTCAAATATTCTTTCTTTCTTTGGTGGCACTGGGGTTTGAACTCAGTGCTTGCAAAGCAGCGCTCTACATCTTGAGCCGTACTGCCAGTCCATTTTCCCTGCTTATTTTGGAGATGGGGTATTTAGAATTATTTGCCCAGGATGGCATCAAAGTACGGTCCTCCTGATTTCAGCCTCACAAGGTGCCGGAGCTACAGGCATGAGCCACTGGTGCCCAGATCAAGCACTAATTCGGTTAAGAGTGAAGAAAGTGGACACTCTTGTCTCATTCCTGACTTAAGGGGAAATGTTTTTTAGCTTGTCCCATTTGCTAACATTTGGTACAGTTTCATCAATGTATAGCCTTGATTATCTTGAGGCATGCTCCTTCTATCCCAATTTGCTCAGGGCTTTTGAATTTTGTCAAAGTTCTTTTCTGCTTCTATTGAGATGATCATGTGGTTTTTGTCCTTGATCCTATTTGTGTTCTATGTTACACTTATTGATTACATTCATTAATTTCATTACATTTGCTGAACTATCCTTATGTCCCTGGAATGCAGCCAACTCACTCATGTTGAATTCAGTTTGCAATATGTTGTTGAGAAGTTTTTCCTCCATGTTCATCAAGGACATTGGTCTAGAGTTGTTTCAACTCAGGGCTTTGTGGCTAACTCTGCTAGATGTGGCTAGACCTCCTGGGCCACACCTCCAGTCCATTTTTGTAGTACCGGGGTTTGGATTCAAAGCCTCAAGCCTGCGAGGCAGGTGCTTCATCACTTGAGTCACACCTCCAGCCGTTCCTTCTTCAGGTATTGCTCAGGTATGGGCCCATGTTTCTGCCGAAGCTGGCCTGGACCATGATCCTGTTTATGTTTCCCATGCAGCTGGGATGACCAGTGAAGGCGGGGTCACTGCACCCAGCAAGTGGTTGAGATGGGGTCTCTCAAAACTTTAGCCAGAATGGTTTGAACCATTTCCTGATTTTTCTCCAAGTAACTAAGATTGCAGGTGTGAGCCACCACAATGGCTAAAAAATTTTGTCATGATAGCAGGGCCATACTGATAATTTTTGCCAGTACCGGGTGTGAACTCAAGGGTTCATGCTTGCTGGGCAGGTGCTCTTACTGCTTGAGCTACTTTGCCAGCCCTCACCTCAATATTTTTAAAGAAAGTTTTGGCTATTGTAATTGAATCGGAGATTAATTTGATCACACAGGAAACACAGGCTTACCTGATTAAGTGATATTTTCATCCTAAGTTCATTATCCCACATAGACTTTCTCATTCCTTCATGTTGACTTGCATAATGAAAAAGGCAAATATAAATTGTGCGTAAAAACATGACGCAGTTTTCTCAAAAACCAGGTTGGCCAGGTTGGCTTCACATAGTGAAGCACCTGCCTTGCAAGTATGAGGCCCTGAATTCAATCCCCAAAACTGTGAAAAATCAATCACTAAATAAAATAAAAGCAAGGTATCTGTAGCATATCCCCAGAATATCATATTGATAACTATCATCTTACACTGATTGTGATATTAAAAAAAAGTCCTGAGCTGCTCATCCTCCAGTACCCCCACAAGAAAGTCCTGAGTAATAGATGTCACAATAGAAAAGATGCACAAAAACATAAGTCACAGTGCACAGGACACGTGCTGACTTTGGGACATCACAGAGAGTCATCACTATGAGGATGTGATTTGGGTAAAGTGTGGGCTCTTTGAGTTTGACTTTTCCTTCCTTTCCTCTCCCTCACCTTCCTTTTGTGGTACTGGGGATTGAACACTTGTGTTACACCCTCAGCCCTCTCCTTGACTACCTTGCTGTAAGGGGGAGGAAAAACTGGGGGGAAGCATAGAAAGGAGCAACTGAAATATCAACCATTATGAGACCCCATGTCTATCAACAGTGTGAAGAAAACATAACACATAAATGAAGAAATGGACAGAGTTCCTTTGTCACCTAGTAAAACTGAGAGCTGCTTCTTTTCTACCATGCCCCATAACGTGAGCTGACACTCAAGCTCATGAAACTGACACCAATGGACAGCAAAGTGGACGTTGTGGATCATGAATCATAATGCACTGAGCTATCATTACAGACCCTGAAATTACCCCGTTGAGGCGGACAATATACTTCCTTCTCTAAAGTGAGGATGGCACTCAAATGCTAAGCTGTCTGCTGCTCACCTCCATTTGTACTCAGATAAGTGACCTTGGAGCATCCAGAAATCCTTTGATGTTTCCAGGGGAGAATTCCCAGTGGACTTGCTCAGCAGTCACTCCACCCACAGAAATCACCCATCCTGGGCTAACACTGCACACACGACCAAAACCCTCCCTGAAACTGGGAGTCAGTGCACATTGCATCACTCACCCGGTACATAGCAGAATACTGTGGCCATTTATAAAGGAATCAGGAATAAAAACTTGCATGATGTTAAAGGAGTGCAACACAGATATGACTTCCAAAGTAAGAAAGTTTCCAGTTCCAGATTCTCATGTCTGAACTCATGTCTGAATGGCTGAAGCATTCAGCCACTGAGAACTGATGCACTGAGACACCAAACATGCTAATAGCAGCTGATTTTCTACTACAGTGAAGTATTTAGACTTAGGGTAGACGTGTTATATTTCCATGTCTCTACGTATAAGTGCACTGGGCCTATACTGTATCTCTATAGACACTCACGATGGACAAAGCCACAGGCAGGGCAGTCTGCAGTGCAACCACTGTCCCCATCCACACAGGAGCAGCTGCTGACATAGGGCTGTAGAGGCACTGGATATGGCAAGAGCAATGACGAGTGAGGACATTCTCACCACTTGCACAGTGACTTTCCATAGAGAAGGTGCACACACACCCCAGCTTGTACATTGTCACCTCCCACACAGACTTTACTGCCTTCACTTCCATCTGACGATGACTGAGCATTTGTCCTCACTTCGTGTTTCTCACAAATGAATCAGCACAGCATGGGAAGAATATTTTTTCTCATGTCTCTGTTTGGAGCAAAGCACGTGGAGTATTTGTCATTTGTAGTCTACACAGATGGTGTGTAAGATGTTCTAAAGTTACACAGAAGTTCTACTTTCCAAGTGACCAAGGATTGCATCAACTTGCATCCTGTCTGTGTCCCTTGTTAGTCTTGTACTCTGACAGTTTATCTAAACACACTGCTCTCCTACACTCAGAGATTGAAAGAGAAGTGTCCCATCACCAGCTGTGTAACTGAATGAAGTTCTATATTTTAACTGAGATAAATCGATTCACAAAGCACACAGGAGTTTTCCCAGTTAAGATGATAGAGGCCAGTGCCCACTGCTACATCATGGAGATCCTTGATGTGGCCACCATGCTCAAGATATCTTGGATCTGGACTGTGCACCAGCCTTTTGGGATACTTTTGTATCTTCTGAGGCTCCTTAGTGTCACAGTTCAGGCCCCAGGCAGCTGGTGGCAGCAGAGAAAAGGACCTCTACATGGACTCTTCCTGGGAAGCTCTTCTAATGTGCACTGCTAAACAGTGTTCTTCGTTGACATGTCTGTTCACACAGTCGTGACATCACCTCACAGGCCAAAACAGGTACAAGCACTAGAGTCAGCCTCACACTCACAGCAAGGCTCTTACGAAGAAGCGTGTCTCGCTGCTCTGATGACAGGAAGTGCTCCTTGGTGACAAAGATGGATGAAGACAAAAGCAAAGCCTTCCTATTCAGGTGTCTTAAAATTGACAAAGCACATTCTGGTAAAAACAAATGAACAAAGTTCCCCTCATTAATGTGACGGGCACTTCATTATCCCCACCTTCCAGGTAAAAACTATTATGATTTCAAAGGAAGAATTTCATTCCCCCCATGCATCCAATGGTCAGTAGCAATCAATTCCCCTAAAGCAAACACTAGTCCTGGTCACGTGGCTCAGTGCCTAGCCAATGAATACATTACTCTTGTAGCATGTGCAAGGCTCTGAGTTCAACCCACAGCACAATAAAAACCAACAGCAACAACCCCACTAATCATATAAGAAAATCTACTCAGAATGCTATGATTCACAAAGCAGTCATTCGTGGTCTGTGCACGTATTTGTCTGCTACAATTTGGAGACAAATTGTTGCAAAAAAGATATAGTCCTACTCTGTTGGAAAAAAGATATAGTCCTACTGGATTTTGGGAAGGGGCTCCTAATGACAGCATGAATTAATTTTTGGTCTGATGTATGAAACAAATTATGTTCCAAATTTGAAAGTTTTAACAGTATAAACATGAAAAGCAAAATCTACATGAAGAAAACACCTAAAGGTTTTTTGTATGGCAAATGTGGACCCCAAATTTAAATGAAAAGTTTGGCAAAATTACAAATGATCTGATATAGGAACCATAGAATTTTTCATGTATTTTATCAGTAAATGAAAACAGATGACATTTGTTAGTCTGGAAGTTGTGTCAATGTAAACTATATCTAAGAAACAGACAAAAACAATGCTTAAAGAAAAAATATATCCAAAGGTCAACTAGAAAATACACTTGTTTTTTCAGTTCAAGGGATACATACATAAAACAGAAAAATATTTAGGATCTATCACCCAAGGCCAGTAGCAGAAAGAAAATTTAATTACTCAGATTAAAATAAATATCACCTATAAAACTTATACTCTATTTTCTGAATGGTACTTACAAAACTGTGTCACCATGTTTTCTTTCAAGAGTCTGAATGAGACATAATCTAAAGGTGCACTTTAAAAAGGAGTCACTGATACAAACAATACATGTATGACTTGTAGAATATTACCATCATAAAAAAAGAGAAGAAAAAAAGAATATTAACTTCAGGTCAGGTATTTTCTGGAGCAATATGCACAAATGCACATTCTGTACAAATATGTCTGTCTTAGTCTCCACAAACAACTTAGATTCATGGGATTTCACTAGAATTGACATGGGACATTCAAATTATTTATGAAAACCAAAAACTCTTGTCTCAGCGTGTTGCAATGTAGTCCAGGCTAGACTCAAATTTGAGATCCTCCCACCTGAGCCTCCAATGCTAGGATTACAGGTACATGACACAAAGCCTAAGAAAACTGACAACATCATATTGCCATTATTTTGATATATTACGTATTCTTCCTCCATGTGAACCAAGTAAAAACTTACACAGCTATTCAACAGGATTCTATCCTCTGTGATTTTGTATCTGTGAATTGAACTTTTATGACTCAAGGCATTCCAAGGTACTTTACACTGTGAATATTATAAGTGCTAGGAATGTCAGATGATATTAAAACCTTTTAAAATCCTAAACTTAGGGTTTCTCTCCAGTGTGAGTCCTTCCATGTGTGTGAACGGAACTGGAATGATTGAAGATGTTCCCAAATTACATCCAAGGCATTTCTTTCCACTGTGAATCTCTCACAGTATGAAATGAAACTGGGGTCAAGAAATTCTATTTACATTCCTTACACAGAAAGGGTTTTTCTCAAGTGTGAGTTGTTTCATGAACTCAAAAATAATTGAAGCACCTGACAGCTTCTTCACATTTATCACATTAACAAGGTTTCTTCACATTTATCACATTAACAAGGCATTCTATTTGAGAATGCTGATGTAACTACTGCAGGTTTCTGCATTGTTAACACATAGGGTTTCTCGTGTGTGAACTACTTCATGTTTTCGAAGGGAAGGGAACCACCTTAAGGCTTTCCCACATTGCCAACACATAAGGTTTCTATCCAGTGTGTATTCTTTTATGTGTGTGAAGGTAACTGGACTGAGTGAAGGCTTTGCCACATTCCTTACATAAGTTAGGGTTTTGTCCTGTGTGAACTAGTTCATGCTTTAGAAGGTACCTGGACAAAGGCTTTCCCACATTGCTGACATATATAAGGTTTCTCTCCAGTGTGAACTCTTTTACATTTATGAAGAAAACTGGAGTGGGTGAAGGCTTTCCAACACTCACTGCATACATAGGGTTTCTCTTCTGTGTGAACTACTTCATGCTTCAGAAGGTATCTGGACAAAGTAAAGGCTTTCCCACACTGCTGACACACATAAGTTTTCTCTCCATTGTGAATTATTTTATGTTTATGAAGGGAAGTGGAGTGGGTGAAGGCTTTGCCACACTCATTGCATAAATAGGGTTTCTCCCCTGTGTGAACTACTTCATGCTTCAGAAGGTAGCTGGACAAAGTGAAGGCTTTCCCACACTGCTGACACACATAAGGCTTCTCTCCAGTGTGAAGTCTTATATGTCTTTGAAGATACATGGATTGTTGGAAGGCTTTACCACACTGCTTACATATAAAGGGTTTATCTAGAGTGTGACTTCTTGTATGTTTTTTAAGGTAACTGGGTTGAGTGAAGGCTTTACCACACTGCTTACATGAATATGGTTTCTCTCCAGTGTGAATTCTTTCATGGTCTTGAAGGTCACCATGTCTTCTGAAGGTTTTCCCACATCTCCTACATTCATGGTGTTTGTCTATGTGAATCCTTTTATGATTCTGAAGAGAACTGAGATACCTGAAGGCTTTATCACACTGCTTACATTCATAGGTACATCCAGTATGAATCCTTTCATTTTTATCAAGGCACCGTGGAAAATGGAAAGTTTCCCCACTTTCCTTACATTTACGTGGCTTTTCTTCATATTCTAGGTATTCACATGGTTTGTGTCCATTGTGATCCCTGAGGGGCACATTTACAGATGAGTGACTATCGAGGACTTCTCCACACACACGGCTTTCACATGGTGTTCCTCCAGGAGTTTCCTTGTTCACAATCTCATGAGTCTGGCTGAAGGCTCCTCCCCATTGACAGCCTTCCTCATGTTCACAAAGCCTCTCTACTGCTTGACTTCTGTAACAAAAGTGCAGTATGTTACAAAGAGTTTCTTTCTCAATGATTTCACATTTAGTCATTTGTAGCACACTTAAGTTTTTCTGTCATCAGGAAAACCATAGGCTTTATATCCTGTAGAAACTACTTGAATGTGAATGGACTGAATATTCAAAAGGAAGGCAAAATAGCTATTCACATGGGGTTTCAGGTTTCTTTTCTTTTCTTTTTGGCAGCACTGGGGTTTGAACTCAGGGCTTTACACTTTATAGGCGGGTGTTCTTAACACTTGAGTCACTAAGAGCCCTTTTTTTGATGGGTTTTTTGAGCTAGGGTTTCATGATCTATTTGCCTGGGCCATCGTTAAATCATGATCTGCCTGATCTCTACCTCCTGATTAGCTAGGATTACATTCGGAGACAGCAGTACCCAGTCTCACATGGGGTTTATTAATACTATCACCACGTTCACTGTTTTGCAGACACTGAACATCTGTGTTACATTTAAGTATAGCTCAAGGGTCTGTTATCAAAAATTCATGAAATGAGAAGTGTTTTGGATTCCAGATTTTGAAATATTAGCAAAGACCTGAGACCCAGGTGTAAACATAAAAGTATTTATTTATTTGTGTGTTTTGTGTCACTGGAGTTTGAACTCAGGGCCTACATCTTGAGCCACTCCACCAGTCCTTTTTTTGAAGGTTTTTTTTCAAGATAGGGTCTTTCATACTATTTTCCCGAGCTGGCTTTGAACCACAATCCTCCTTATTTTGGCCTCCTGAGTAGGTAGGATGACAGGAGTGAGCCACTGATGCCTGGCAAAAATTCATTTATGTTTCCTATCCACCTTACCCCCAAATCCTGATGGTAATCTAATATAACATCTTTAAATTTTGTGCATGCAACAAAGTTTGTGTATAATAAATCATCACAAAGTATTATGTGTGGCATCATTTGGTGTTCAATAAGTTTAGGATTTTACAATTTTAGACTATGGATGCTCAAGCTGTATGTAAATTTAGAAAAACTTTTTTGAGAGTCAATGAATTTGGAGCTTGACATATATTTCCTTCTATCTATCTACCTATTTATAGAATATACATATAGAGAATATATATATGGGGTGGGAGAGAGACAGAGAAAGAGAGAGAAACAAATGGAGAGAATATATACAATTGAGACAGGGTCCTTTTTAGGGAGCTAGGCCTACAACTCACTACACACCCAGGTGAGACTTGATCTTGTGATGCTCCAGCCTCAGTCTCCCAAATAGTGTGATTACAGATGTGTACCACCACATTTTTTCATGAAAAATTATCTTCTCTTGTAAGAACAAATTACCTTAGATATTTTCCAAGATTTTTGTAGTCCTCTTCAAAGTTCTGGTCTCCCCATTTTTGTCCTAAAAGAAAAACCAATATGGATTATTACAAACTTATATAAAAATTGGGTTTAGGTTCAAGTTCCTTTACAATCATGCCACTTTCTTCAGCAAAGCATATTTTCATATTCCAATCTATGAATGTCATGAATGAGCACAGAACACATCCTCCCTGACTCAGTGAAGGCATGACATCACCCTAACCTACAATTTCAACTAGACCATAACCTAGAGCCCAGTGGGCTCATGCCTGCAATCCTAGCTACTCAGGAGGCAGAGATCAGATCGTGGTTCCAAGCCTTTCTAGTGAAATAGCTCACATAAGACCCTATCTTGCAAAAACCCATCACAAAAAAGACCCTGAGTTCAAGCCCCAGTACAGCAAGCAAATAAATAAATAAATAAAAGAACAAGTGCTGTGCTGCAGCACTTGGAGAAAGACAAGAGAAATGACAGGAGCACAATTTATCACACAAGTACAAAAGTCAAGTCCAAAAAAACAAATACACAACCCAATACAAGTGATAAAATGGCCCTGCCCCAGACCCTGGCACTTCTGAAACATACCTTGGCAAAGAAAACACCTATCAGCCTTTGCAGTTCCATTAAGACTCGCTTGCTTAAAGTTGAAAGGAGGCAAAATTAAAAGAACACTGCTTAGTAAAAAGTAACAGGTTGTAAAATAGGAAAGTTCACCAGAGAATCAGGGCATTGGGCCAAAACTGGCATGAATCAGGCAGGAGAGCACCTAGGGACACTGTTGACTGAGCAGCCAACTATGAATCTGGATGTGGACACCAAGTGCATTCATATTGTTAGTAATACTAAATTTTATAGGAAATGTTTTACTCATTTGTCTCAAATATATTTCATCATAAAAATGCAAAGATTTAAGACTGAAAAGCACATTCTAATGTGTGTGTGGTCACCTGTCCATAACGTGACAAACTAGGTTGGAATCCACAGATCTGGCAGCAAGAAGCAGAGCAGCACAGGTCACAGCAGGGGCTCCCCAGAAAGCAGCAGTTGAGATGTGTAACAGTCATCAGAGAGCCAGGAAGGTGAGTGGGACACAGCAGAGGAGACAGACTCAGGGGAAGGTGTTCTAAGACTAGTCATCCTACTTAAGGAGTCATCCTGATGTCTACTTTGAAGACAATGTGACACAGAGGAGATGTGTGATGCTTACCACTCACAGAAAAATGACCACTGTGAAAACACTGACTGAATATAAGTAAAAGGAATGGAGACTTCAGTAACTATACACCTGAGGAACACACCTCCTACAAACATTATTTGGAAAATTCACAAAGAAACAGACCACTACTGCCATTCAGAGCACCAGCAGGGCAGGGGCAGAGCACAAGTGGTAGAGGGTTTGCCTGGCCAGCATGAGGGCATGAGTTCAAACACCAACACTGCAACAAAAAAAAAACAGAGATCCAAGATGGCGTCTAGAGGGAGGAAGAAGACAGTGTGAGCTCTGTAAGTCAAAAATGTTTCTGAGACGCTGGAGCCACACTTGGCAGAAAAAGACCACCAAGAATAACCAGAACTCTGACACCCTGAACCCCCAGCCCATACAAAGCTTCTCCACGCCACATTACATTGAGAAAAGAGAAGGGCTCCTGTGCTGCCAGATGCTAGCTCCAAACCTGCTTGGGAGACACACACCAACAGGTGAGCAAATAAGCAGCATGTAGTATTCCCACAGCCACCCCTGGGATAAACTAGCATAACCCCCTGGACAGACCAAACCCCACCCCACAAAAAAAATCTGAACAATGAGCAAGGAACTGAAAAAGACATACAGCAGAGAGGGTGGGGTGCTCTGAGCACACTGGAGAAGGGGGAACAGGTAGCTCATCACAGGAACTTTCAGTAAGCAGAGCCTGCAACAGCAGCCAGCTGACAATAGGCAGCAGATGAGCTGGTGCCTGAAATAGGGCAGATAGACTCTCACAAAGCTCATCCCCTGACCCAACCACCTGGCAAGACTATGACAGACTTACTGCTTAAATACCAACACCAGGACTGGATGCTGAAGGAGTAACACCAGAACTACTAAAACTGAAATTCCATTGTTCCTGAACCTGAAAAAAAATTTTTTTCTTCTTTCTAAGTGCTTGTATTGTTCACTGTTAGCCAACCATCTCTCCTGCATTTTTCTTTGGCTATTTTTTTTCCTTTTCCTTTTTGTCCTTCTCTCTAAGTGCTTGTCTTGTTCACTGTATGTTAGACCACCATCTCTCCCTGTTGATTTCTTTTGTTCTCTATTTTTTCTTTCTTTTCTTTTATTTCTTCTACTTTTCTCTTTCCTTCATGGTATCATTAGTTTCAATACCATAAGTTAGCTAATACTAAATTACACACAAAATAGGGACAGAAACAGCACCAAGTGGAATGATGGGAAGACGGAAAAGGGATAGAAACCATTTTTCCCCAAAAAATAAATTGGCACAGGATTCAGAGGGAAATGAAGAAAATGGATACCCAGTTCCAGACCCCAACAAAACAAAGACAGACTATCCCAAGGAACCCAATGAAGCCCACAAGAACACACAGAAAGAACAATCCTGAAACAAATCACTGAAAATTTCATGGAGATATTGCTAGACAAGGTCAACCAAAATTTACAGGAAGCACTCAAGAAATTCCAAGACACCACCAACAACAAAAGAATATGAGAAAACACAAAAACAAATAAGTGAACCCATAGAAGCCCTAAATAAATACCAAAGAGAAACAGAGAAAACCAGAGAGAGAAATGAATTAATGATGAAAACTGACAATATTAAAGAGGAAGTGACCTCAGAAAAAATTGAAACACAAATATAAAAAACAGTGGAAGGCCACTCCAGCAGACAAGAGCAAAGCAGAAGGAAGAATCTCAGAACTTGAAGATGAAATGGTAATTAAAGGAAAAACTGAAGAACTATTACTCGACTCAAAACCTGTGAAAGGAATATGCAAGAACTCACTGCCTCCATCAAAAGACCAAACCTGAGAATCATGGGTATTGAAGGAGAAGAGGTGCAAGCAAAAGGAATTCGTAATATATTCAATAAAATAATAACAAAAAATTTCCCAACTCTAGAGAAAACTATGCCCATTCAGATACAGAAAGCCTCTAGGACACCAAACAGACTTGACCAAAATAGAACTACCCAACAACATATTATCATTAAAATAACAAGCACAGAGAATAGAGAAAGAATACTGAAGGCTGTAAGACAGAAAAAACATGTATCACAGAAAGGTAAACCCTTAAGAATCACAGCAGATTTCTCAACAGAAACTGTAAAAGCAAGAAGAGCGTGGAGTGAGGTCTTCCGGGCACTAAATGAAAATAACTTCAACCCTAGGATACTCTACCCAGCAAAACTATCACTCAAAATAGATGGAGCAACAAAAGACTTCTATGATAAGCAGAAACTAAAACAACATAGGACACTAAGCCACCACTACAAAAGATTCTTCAAGGAATCCTGCACACAGAAAATGAAAGCATACAAAACCATGAAAGGGCAGGAAGTACCAAACCACAGGAGAAGAAAAGGCAAGACAGTAGAGAGTAACATTGATTTAGCTGCACACAATCAAACCCTTCAACAACAAAGACATACACACACACACACACACACACACACATACACACATGTGCACGTGCACACACACACAAAACAACAACAAAGATAACTAAATGACAGGAATCACCACATACCTATCAATACTAACAATGAATGTTAACGGACTTAATTCCCCCATCAAAAGACACTGTTTGGCAAACTGGCTTAAAAAGGAATATCCACCAATCTGCTGCCTACAGGAGACCCACCTCATTGACAGAAGTAGCAATGGCTTAGGGTGAAAGGCTGGAAAAAGAGTTACCAAGCCAATGACCCCCGAAAACAGGCAGGAGTAGCAATACTTAACACAGACAAAGTAGACTTCAAACCTACATTGATCAAACGAGATAAAGAAGGACATTCCATATTAATAAAGGGGGAAATATACCAAAAGGAAATAACAATTACCAACCAATTATGCAACCAACATCAATGCACCCAATTTCATCAAACATACTCTGAAGTACCAAAGAAAATATATAAACTCTAACACAGTGCTAGTGGGAGACTTTAATAATCCCCTATCACCAATAGATAGGTCATCCAAACAAAAAAATCAATAAAGAAATCCTAGATCGAAATCACACCATAGATCAAATGGACCGAGCCAATGTCTACAGATTATTTCATCCAACATCTGCACAACATACATTCTTCTTAGCAGCCCATGGAACTTTCTCCAAAATTGATCCTATCTTAGGGCACAAAGCAAGCCTAAGAAAATAGAATAAATACCATGCATTCTATCTGATCACAATGCATTAAAACTAGAACTCAAAAACAAAAACATGCAACAGTAAACATGCAAACAGTTGGACACAGAACAACACATTGCTCAATGATCAATGAGTCACTGATGAAATAAAAGAGGAAATTAAACGGTTCCTGGAAGTTAATGAAAATGAAAACAAGACCTGCTGGAACCTATGGGACACAGCAAAGGCAGTCCTGAGAGGAAAGTTTATAGCCATGAGTGCATATATTAAAAGGACAGAAAGATCTCAAATCAATGACCTAATGCTATACCTCAAACTCTTGAAAAACAAGAATAAGCAAATCCCCAAACAAGCAGAAGGCGTGAAATAATAAAAATAAGGGCCAAAATCAATGAAACAGAAAAAAAATAGAATCAATTAAACAAAAAAATTGGTTCTTTGAAAAAATAAATAAGATCAACAGATCACATGAGGAAGGAAAAAACCCAAATCAGTAAAATGAGAAGTGCAAAAGGGGAGAGAACATTAAAACCATAAAATCCAGGAAATCATCAGAGACTAGAGAACCTATATTCTAATAAATTTGAAAATCTTGAAGAAATGGACAGATTTCCAGGTACTTATGACCATCCAAAATTGAACCAAGACATTAATCACCCAAATAGATCTATAACACAAAATGATATTGAAGGAGCAATAGTCTCCCAAAAAAAGAAAAGTTCAGGACCTGATGGATTCTCAGCTGAATTCTACCAGACCTTTAAAGAAGAACTAATATCAATCCTACTTAAACTGTTCCATGAAATAGAAAGGGAAGGAAAACTGTATTACTTGGTTCATGAAGCCAGTATTACACTCATCCCCAAACCAGACAAAGACACCTCCAAAAAGAACTATAGGCCAATCTCCTTAATTAACATCGATGCAAAAATCCTCAATGAAATAATGGCAAACTGAATCCAACAAGAAATCAGAAAAATCATTCACTACCACCAAGTTGGCTTCATCCCAGGGATGCAGGTGTGGTTCAACATACACAAATCTATAAATGTAACACAGCACATTAATAAAAGCAAAGACAAAAACCTCTGATCATCTCAATAGATGCAGAAAAAGCCTTCAATAAGATCCAGCATCACTTAAAGATAACAGCACTAAGAAAGCCAGGAATAGAAGGAAAGTACCTCAACATTATAAAGGCCAACATCATACTTAACAGTGAAAAACTGAAACCATTTCTTCTAGAAATGAGACAAGGGTGCCTACTCTCCCCACTCCCATTCAACATAGTACTGGAATTCCTAGCCAGAGCAATTAGGCAAAAAGAAGAAATAAAAGGAATACAAATAGGTGAACAAACTGTTAAAATATCCCTATTTGCAGACAATATGATCCTATACCTTAAAGACCCAAAACACTCTACCCAAAAACTCCTAGACACCATAAACACCTACAGCAAGGTGGCAGGATAAAAAACCAAATTACAAAAATCATTAGCTTTTCTATACACCAATAACAAAGAAAGAAAGAATATATGGAAACAATTCCATTTACAATAGCTTCAAAAAAAATCAAATACCTAGGAGTAAACTTAATAAAGGATGTGAATGACCCCTACAAGGTGAACTACAAACCCCTGAAGAAAGAGATTGAGGAAGACTACAGAAGGTGCAGAGGTGTCCTGTGCTCATGGATTGGTAGAATCAACATAGTAAAAATGGCTACACTACCAAAAGCAATCTACATGTTTAATGCAATTCCCACCAAAATCCCAATGACATTCATCACAGAGATTGAAAAATCCACCCTAAACTTCATTTGGAAACACAAGAGACCTTAAATAGCCAAGGCAATACTCAGCCAAAAGAGCAAAAAAAAAAAAAAAAGTTCACACAATACCTGCCTTCAAACTATATTACAAAGCACTAGCAATAAAAACAGCATGGTACTGGCACAAAAACAGACATAAAGACCAGTGGAACAGAATAGAGGGCCCAGATATGAATCCACACAACGATGCCCAACTTATTTTTGACAAAGGCACTAAAAATAGATGATGGAGAAAAGTCAGCCTCTTCAACAAATGTTGTTGGGAAAGTGGTTTTCTGTCCGCAAAAAAAAGAAACTAGATCCATGTCTATCACCCTGTATTAGTATCAACTCAAAGTGGATCAAAGACCTTAATATCAGACCTGAAACTCTGAAGTTGGTACAGGAAAGAGCAGGAAACAATCTGGAAGTAACAGGTATAGGCAAGAACTTCCTCATTAGAACCCCAGCAGCTCAGCAACTAAGAGACAGGATGCACAAATGGGACTTCATAAAACTAAAAAGCTTCTGCACAAAAGAAATGTCTCTAAACTGAAGAGACAACCCACAGAGTGGGAGAAAATATTTGCCAGCTACACACCAGACAAAGTACTGATAACCAGAATGTACAGGGAACTCACAAAACTAAACTCTTCCCAAGTCAAAAACCAATCAATAAATGGGCAACTGAACTTAACAGAACTTTCTCAAAAGAAGAAATTCAAATGGCCAAAAAGCACATAAAAAATGCTCACCATCTCTAGCCATAAAGGAAATGCAAATCAAAGCCACACTAAGATTCCACCTCACCCCTGTTAGAATAGCCATCATCAAAAACACAACCAGAAGCAGGTGTTGGCGAGGATGCAGGGAAAAAGGAACCCTCATATGCTGCTGGTGGGAATGTAAACTAGTACAACCACTCTGGAAAAAAATTTGGAGGCTACTTAAAAATCTAAACATTGATCTACCATTTGATCCAGCAATACCACTCTTGGGGATATACCCAAAAGACTGTGACACAGGTTACTCCAGAGGCACCTGCACACCCATGTTTATTGCGGCACTATTCACAATAGCCAAGTTATGGAAACAGCCAAGATGCCCCACCACTGACGAATGGATTAAGAAAATGTGGTATTTATACACAATGGAATTTTACTCAGCCATGAAGAAGAATGAAGTCTTATCAATTGCAAGTAAATGGATGGAACTGGAGAACATCATTCTGAGCGAGGTTAGCCAGGCTAAGAAGACTAAAAATCATATGTTCTCCCTCATATGCGGACTTTAGTTCTATGGCAAATACAGCAATGTTGTAGGACTTGGGTCACATGATAAGGGGAGAGCACACACGGGAGGTATGGGGATAGGTAAGAAAGCAAAAACATGAAAGTGTTTGATGTCCCCACTCCAGAGGAACTAATATAGAAACCTGAAAGTGACAGAGGTCAACATGAAAAGGGGATCAGGAACAAGTGAAAAGGAGTGTTAGAGATGAATCCACTTGGGATGTAACACATTTGCACGTGGAAGCAATGCTAAGAATCTCCCTGTATAGCTATCCTTATCTCAACTAGCAAAAACACTTTGTCTTTCTTATTATTCCTTCTGTTTCCTCTTCAACAAAATTAGAGATAAGGGCAGAATAGATTCTGCTTGGAAGGGGGGGTGGTGAGAGTAGGGGGGAGAAATGACCCAAACAATGTATGCATATGTGAAGAAAATGATCCAAGATTCTGCTTGGAAGGGGCGCGGTGCAGGGATAGGGGGGAGAAATGACCCAAACAATGTATGCATATATGAAGAAACAAATAAAAATTTTAAAAAAGAAAAGAAATAAACCCTAAAGAAAGAAGAACCTCATTTCCACAGCAATGTCATTTCAGTATTCAAATGCGCACATTTTTTTTTTTGGTGAGGGTGGTACTGGGGTTTGAACTCAGCGTCCCACACTTGCTAGGCCAGTGCTCTCTCACTTGGGCCATGCCCGCATCCAGTTTTACTTTAGCTTCTTTCCCAATAGGATCTTCTGGTTTCGCCCTGGCAGGCCTGGACCACGATTGTCCTATTTGCACCTCGCTGGGAGCAGAGATGACATGTGTGCCACCACACACAGCTTAATGGTTGAGACAGGGTTTGAGCTGTGCTGGCCTTGGACCTACATCATCCTGATGCCTGCCTCCTGAGGACCTGGGATTACACACATCAGCCACAGTGCTCGCTGTTGAATGTCCATGTTTTAATAATGAGAGAGAGAGAGAGAATTTCATAAAACATGAATAGTCATATAGAAAAATTCTCACTGTTAAGAGATCATCAGTTAAGGAAAGGTACAATAACACAAATAGGTTGTTTTGTCAGATTTCAAGTGTGGACAAATCACACAATAAACACACACCCAGCCAGGCACCAATGATTCACACCTGCAACCCTAGCTATTCTGGAGGCAGGGATCAGGAGGATTCCACTTTGAGGCCTCCGTAGCCACACATTTCACCAGACACTACGTCGAAAATACCCCACACAAAAGAGGGTAAGCCCAGGGTTTAAAGTGTACCTGCCTATCAAGTGTGAGAGCAGGAGTTCAAATCCCAGCACCACTGCACAAAACTAAACCAAACAAAACACATCCATGGGAAATCTGATAAATTCAACTACTATCAAAATTTCATATTAAATCTGAATTTAACCACCTAATTATTTCCATTGTGTAAAAAATTATGTTCCATTAAACGTGGGCACAAAAATAAGAATAATATTTTCAACATTTAAACATAAACCTGGGCAGGGAACTTGTGATTACTCGTGTAATCCTAGCTACTCAGGAGGCAGAGACATGAGGATTGTGGTTCAAAGCCATCCCAGGCTGGTGGAGTGGCTCAAATGGTAAGAGTGCCATCCCAGGAAGCACAAGGCCTTGAGTTCAAATCCCACTACCGAAAGAGAGAGAGAAAGAGAGGGCCGAAAGAGAGAGAGAAAGAGAGGGGGAGAGAGAGAGAGAGAAAGAGAGAGAGAGAGACAGGGAGAGAGACAGACAGAGACAGAGAGAGACAGACAGAGACAGAGAGAGACAGACAGAGACAGACAGAGAGAGAGAGAGAGAGAGAGAGAGAGAGAGAGAGAGATTCTATAAAGGAAGTAAGGGAGAAAGCCAGGGAAGCAGCTGCTTCACCCACAGTTCACAAGGGACCCAGGCTCCCAAGGTGAACACAAGTCTGACCCTAGACACCACTGTCACTGTGCAGAGACAGCCCAGGGCTTCACTCCCAGGGAGGGACGGAGGAAGCCTGAGCAGCCAGGAAACTTCATTCTGGGGCCTCCCCACACCAAGGGCTCCCCCATCCATGTTCCCTCCTCCCAGCAGCAGCAGGCTTTGTCCTACAGGCTGGGTTCTGACCTGAGCTGCCCTGTCCTTGTCCTGCCCTAACTAATGATACCACGTGTGTGCTGTTTACTGAACATCAACCAATTCTCCAGCACAAACCTGGTGTCCGACAATGCAATTCTGATACCAGAGAGACTTAGAACAGTCCCTAAAAACAGTCCGTAAAACTTCAGGGCTCAGACTTGCCAAACTGATCCCATGTAGATATGGCGAGGCCATAGTCTGTGTCTTCTCTGTGTGCTCACCAGTCACCTTCCTCAAGTGATGGAGAGGTGGCACTGAGTCACCTCATTGTCACCTCATTAGCACAAATTCAGAAAAGTGCCTAAAGACGTGAATGACAAACAACGAAAGACACTCTTATTGCTCAGGGAATTCCAAGGGTTTAAGGTTGGCTGTGTCAGAAGATCTGAGACACAGACTGTTTTTTTAAATTATACTGCTTCCCCAAATATACCATCAAAATTACAATTCTTTTCTCCATATGACACAGTGAAGGTGTCTTTCTCTCGACACCCCTCTCAGACTTCCCTAATTCACACAAATTACACCCCCAACACACCAACTGCCTGAAAGGAAAAGAAAAACTGCCAAATACCCAAGCGCTGGCATCCTGGCAAATGGCACTGATTACACAACTCCCGCCTGACAAGCTTGGAGGGTGCCACCGCCCCTCCCCCTCCTTCTTACACCTAGGCACTGGCCAGAAACAAAATTCCCAAATGCACACACTTTGTCTCAGAAATGATTCAATCAAGTGATCGGCAGACACAAACTGAAGTAAACGTTTGTGAACTTCCTCTCCTCATCCAGGCCTCTGATCGCCCCCGCCTGAACCTTCACATGAGTCCTCTTTTATTATCACCCTAAGGACAGGTGGCCTCAGGGACACCTCCCCTGTCCCGTGAGCTGAGCCGCCCCTCCACCGCCCTCCTCTCCCCTTCTTTCTCCTGCTGTTTGCTCCTCCCTAGAAAGCACAGCCTGCTCGCCTGGCCCTGGAGACCCCGCAGACTTGCACTTGGGGCTGTCCCGCCTCTGCACTAAGCTCAGGTCCCCGCCATCTGCGTTTCATTTGTAAACACTGTGTGCACACAGGCCAAGGCCGACACCAACCACGTCAGAGGGACCCGCGTCTCCCCTTCCGCTCCCCCACACGTGCCCCCGAGGACCCCTTTCCCGTGCCGGCCATGCGGGGAGTCCACAAAGCTAGGGATTCCCCGGCTGAGGACCAGGTGGCGGTGGAGACGCCGCTTCCACCATCAGGAAACTCGGGGCGCTCAGGTCTGCGCCGGGATGGGGACGGGGACCCCGCGGCCACTCGGGAGCCTCCCGCCACCTCCGCCGGCACCGCGCTGTGGGGAGACGCGGGGCTGCGGGCGCGGAGGGACGGGGGCTCCGGCGGGGACAAGGGACAGGAACTTGGGGTCCCGGCTGCGGCCCCGCCCCGCCCGGGGACCGAGGGGACGAGCGGAGCGGCGCCGGCGGCGACTCTGCCGCAGACTCCGGGACTCACGCGGGGCCCAGTCGCTCTCAACCCCTCCTCGCCCGTGTCACAAACCCGCCCCACGCTCACCATTCCTGACTGCCGGTGTCCTGCTGTCCACTCCTGCTCCTGGGGTCAGCGTCACACAGCGACAGGAACTGCGCCACCGGACTCCTCAGAACAACCAGGTCAGTGACGCAACAATGGCGGCCCGGAAAGGAAGCTCCGGCAATGTGGGCGGGCCCTTCTCCGCCAGCGCTCCTGATTGGGCCGCTCCTGTGGCCCTGATTGGCTAGTGGTCTTCTCTTAGCCGTGAGTGACAGGAGGAGCGAGCCTCACCTGGTGGAGATGCAAAGTGCCACATTGCAGCCCTTGGGTTTCCATTCCTTACAACAGCTTTGATCTCGCTGATCGCCTCCCAGCATGCACCATGAGGTCAGGACAGAGGACACCTTTGTTCAGAGTCAGTGTTCATTCCCAGCACCTACAATATCTCTATATCAAATGACCGTGTATCTCACATTTGTTGAGTCCACAGAAAATAAAAGACACTATGATGCTCTGACACCTTAGAAGCGACTGTGAAACAGTCAATTCATAGAAGTGGCATTGAACTTGTGGGTTTGGAGTTGTGTTGAGCATGGAGAGGGAAATCCTAAAATACAACCTAAAGAAAGAAGGTGATGGAGCTTAAATGCCGCAGGAAACGATCACTGTCGGGCCAGTAGGATCCCAGGAAAATGTCAGGGGCATCTCGCAGGTTGAGGCCGGATTCCAGTGAAATGAGGAAGCCATGACATTTATGCCCTCTCTGTCCTCTATGCCTGAGATCTGCATTTATAGGGAAACGGAATTTGTCTCATGTGTGTTCACTAACTGTGTGTTTGCTCATGTCAGCAGGAACCTGGAGAAGACTGAGAGAAGGACAGACCACTGGTCATCATGAGAATGTTGGACCCTATGATCTTAACCTTTATTTATTTATTTACTTTTGGTGCTATTGAGGTTTGACTTCAGGAACTTACACTTGCTAGGCAGGTGTTCTACCACTTGAGCCACTTCCCCACACACACACACTTAAAAATTTGTTTGGGTATTTTCAAGATATAGTCTCAGACACTATTTGCCTGGGCTGACATTGAACAATGATCCTCTTGATTTCTACTTCTCAGGTAAGTACGATTAGTGGTCTGAGTCACCCTTCATTGATTCCTATCAAAACACCAGGTGCTGATGGGACCAAGGAGCTCAAGAAAAAAGGGCTGGTACTCAGGTTCTAAGGTTCAGTGGAGATGAGCCATGGGCAAAATCCTTCATGCTGCTCACAGACATACTTCTCTGGCTGTCTACCCTACAGCATGTAATTCCAGTGAGCTTCATGAAAGAATATGGGTGTCATTGGTTCCCCTGGGTTCCCAATTTTGTGAGAAGACACAGATACCATTCTTGTGAAGAAAAACTTTTCTGTGGCTCAAGAATGATAGACTTCACCATTTCTCACCAAGGCAAGCATACAGTCCCTTTGTCACTGAAGATAGAATGGGAATCCTAACATTAGCTCACATGTAAGAGGATCATCTGGAAAAACCAGGAGGGCCCTTGGGCCGCCAGTCATCCAGGCCCAGACGGCTTGGGAAGACACGGATAAGCTTACTGTCAATTAGTACACTAACACTCCGTGTTTATACTTTTGAAACTTTCTTGTTTGATTCCTTGTTTTGTTTTCTCCTACTTATCTGTTTATTTGTTTTTACCTTTTCTTTAACTTCTTGCTTTCCATCTCAGCTCACCCTTCCATTCTAAATATTACCATTGTTATTATTACAAGATAGAAAATCCTTAATTGCACACAGTACAGGGACAGTAACAACACCAAAGACAATGATGGGAAGACAGAAAAAACAGGGAAACCAGTTTCCCCACAGCAAAAAATGAGTACAGGAACCAGAGGGGAATGAAGAAAACAGATACTCACATCCACACTCCAACAAAATGAAGATAAACTATGCCAAAGAACCCAATGAATCCCACAAGAATAATTTTAAAAAAGACATGCTACAGGTACTCAATGAGAATTTTATAGAGATGATACTGGATAGGGTCAACCAAAATGTACAGGAGACACTCAAGAAATTCCAAGACAACAAAAATAGAGAATTTGAAAAAGCAAAAGAAGAAATAAAGGAAACCATAGAAGCACTGTATAAACACCAAAGTGAAACAGAGAACACGATTAATAAAGAGATAAATGAACTCAGGACAAAAATAGACAACATTAAAGAGGAAACCACCTTCGCTCCCCAGCATCTCCACCAAAAAAAAAAAGAGGAAACCACCAGGATATGGAAAACCTAAAAAAAAAAGAATGAAACAGAACTGCAAAAGAAAACGGAATGCCAATCTAGCAGAATAGAACAAACAGGAGACAGAATCTCAGAACTTGAAGATGAAATAGTAATTAAAGGAAAAACCAAAGAACTATTAATTAAACAACTCAAGACCTGTGAAAAGAAAATGCAAGAACTCACCGACTCCATCAAAAGACCAAACTTGAGAATCATGGGCATCAAAGGAGAAGAGGTGCAAATGAAGGGAATGTGTAATATACTCAACAAAATAATAATGGAAAATTTCCCAAATCTAGAGACAGATATTCCCATACAGATGTATGAGGCCTCCAGGACACCAAACAGACCAGATCAAAATAGAACTACCCCACGACATATCATTAAAACAACAAGTTCAGAAACTAGGGAAAGAATATGAAGTCTGTAAGAGAGGAAAAAACAAGTAACATACAAAGGTAAACCCATCAAAATCACAGCAGACTTCTCAACAGAAACATTAAAAGCAAGAAGAGCATGGGGTGAGATCTTCCGGGCACTGAATGAAAATAACTTCAAATCAAGGATACTCTACCCAGCAAAACTATCATTCAAAATAGATGGAGCAATAAAAGTCTTCCATGATAAGCAGAAACTAAAACAATATGTGACCACAAAGGCACCACTACAAAAGATTCTGCAAGGGATTCTGCACCCAGAAAGTGAAACCCAACTGAACCATGAAAAGACAGGCAACACCAAACCACAGGAAAAGAAAAAGCAAGACAGTAGAGAGTAACATCAAGTTAGGTACACACAATCAAACCTTCAAACAACTAAGACAAATAAATGACAGGAATCACCACATACCTATTAGTACTAACACTTAGTGTTAATGGACTTAATTCACCCATCAAAAGGAACCGCTTGACAAAATGGATTAAAAAGGAAGATCCAACAATTTGTTGCTTGCCAGAGACCTATCTCACTGACAGAAATAAGCTTAGGCTTAGGATGAAAGGCTGGAAGATTTACCAAGCCAATGGCCCCTGAAAACAGGCAGGAGTAACAATACTTATCTCTGACAAAGTAGACTTCAAACCTACATTGATCAAACAAGATAAAGAAGGACCAAAAGGAAATAATGATCATCAACCTGTATGCACCCAATGTCAACGCCCCAATTTCATCAAACATACCCTGAAAGATATAAAAGCATATATTAACGCCAACACAGTGGTTGTGGGAGACTTTTACACTCCATTATCATCAATAGATAGGTCATCCAAACAAAAAATCAATAGAAATCCAAGATCTAAAATATACCATAGATCAAATGGATCTAGTTGATGTCTACAGAACATTTTATCCAACTTCTACACAATATACATTCTTCTCAGCAGCCCATGGAACCTTCTCCAAAATAGATCATATCTTAGGGCACAAAGCAAGCCTCAGCAAATATAAGAAAATAGAAATTGTACCATGCAGTCTATCTGATCACAATGCAATAAAACTAGAACTCAACAACAAAGTAAAGACAAAAAACATGAAAACAGCTGGAAACTAAATAACTCATTACTTAATGAACAATGGATCATTGATGAAATAAAAGAGGAAATTAAAAAGTTCCTGGAAGTCAATGAAAATGAAAACACAACCTACCAGAACCTATGGGACACAGCAAAGGCAGTCCTGAGAGGAAAGTTTATAGCCATGAGTGTACATATTAAAAAGACTGAAAGATCCCAAATCAATGACCTAATGATACATCTCAAACTCCTAGAAAAACAAGAACAAGCAAATCCCAAAACAAACAGAAGGAGAGAAATAATAAAAATAAGAGCTGAAATCAATGAAATAGAAACCACAAAAACCATACAAAGAATTAATGAAACAAAAAGTTGGTTCTTAGAAAAAATAAACAAGATCGATAGACCCCTGGCAAACCTGACTAAAATGAGGAGAGAAAAAACCCAAATTAGTAGAATCAGGAATGAAAAAGGGGACAGAACAACAAACACCATGGAAGTCCAGGAAATCATCAGAGACTACTTTGAGAAACTATATTCAAAGAAATTTGAAAATCTAAAAGAAATGGACAGATTTCTAGATACATATGATCATCCAAAACTGAACCAAGAGGAAATTAATCACCTGAATAGACCTATAACACAAAATGAAATTGAAGCAGCAATCAAGAGTCTCCCCAAAAAGAAAAGTCCAGGACCTGATGGATTCTTTCCTGAATTCTATCAGACCTTTAAAGATGAACTGATACCAACCCTCCTTAAACTGTTCCACGAAATAGAAAGGGAAGGAAAACTGCCAAACACATTTTATGAAGCCAGTATTACACTTATCCCAAAACCAGGCAAAGACACCTCCAAAAAGGAGAACTATAGGCCAATCTCCTTAATGAACATTGATGCAAAAATCCTCAACAAAATAATGGCAAACTGAATTCAACAACACATCAAAAAGATTATTCACCACGATCAAGTAGGCTTCATCCCAGGAATGCAGGGGTGGTTCAACATACGAAAAACATTAACCATAATAAACCACATTAACAGAAGCAAAGACAAAAACCACTTGATCATCTCAATAGTTGCAGAAAAGCCATTGATAAGATCCAACACCATTTCATGATAAAAGCTCTAAGAAAACTAGGAATAGAAGGAAAGTACCTCAACATTATAAAAGCTATAGATGACAAACATACAGCCAGCATTATACTTAATGGAGAAAAACTGAAACCATTTCCTCTAAATCAGGAACCAGACAAGGATGCCCACTATCTCCACTCCTATTCAACATAGAACTGGAATTCCTAGCCAGAGCAATTAGGCAAGAAGAAGGAATAAAAGGAATACAAATAGGTAAAGAAACTGTCAAAATATCTCTATTTGCAGATGACGTGATCCTATACCTTAAAGACCCAAAAAACTTTACTCAGAAGCTTCTAGACATTATCAATAGCTACAGCAAGGTAGCAGGATATAAAATCAACATAGAAAAATCATTAGCATTTCTATACACTAACAATGAGCAAACTGAAAAAGAATGTATGAAAACAATCCCATTTACAATAGCCTCAAAAAATCAAATACCTAGGTGTAAACCTAACAAAAGATGTGAACGACCACTACAAGGAAAACTATACACTTCTGAAGAAAAAGATTGAGTAAGACTATAGAAAGTGGAGAGATCTCCCATGCTCATGGATTGATAGAATCAACATAGTAAAAATGTCTACAACTCCCAAAAGTAATCTACATGTTTAATGCAATTCCCATCAAAATTCCAATGACATTCATTAAAGAGATTGAAAAATCTACCGTGAAATTTATATGGAAACAGAAGAGGCCACGAATAGCCAAGGCAATACTCAGTCAAAAGAACAATGCAGGAGGTATCACAATACCTGACTTCAAACTATATTACAAAGCAATAACAATAAAAACAGCATGGTACTGGCACAAAAACAGACATGAAGACCAGTGGAACAGAATAGAAGATCCAGATATGAAGCCACACAACTATAACCAACTTGTCTTTGACAAAGGAGATAAAAATATACGATGGAGAAATAGCAGCCTCTTCAACAAAAACTGCAGGGAAAACTGGTTAACAGTCTGCAAAAAACTGAAACTAGATCCATGTATATCACCCTATACCAATATTAACTCAAAATGGATCAAGAATCTTAATATCAGACCACAAACTCTAAAGTTGGTATAGGAAAGAGTAGGAAATACTCTGGAATTAGTAGGTATAGCTAAGAACTTTCTCAACGAAACCCCAGCAGCACAGCAACTAAGAGATAGCATAGATAAATGTGACCTCATAAAACTAAAAAGCTTCTGTTCATCAAAAGAAATGGTCTCTAAACTGAAGAGAACACCCACAGAGTGGGAGAAAATATTTGCCAGCAACACATCAGACAAAGGACTGATAACCAGAATATATAGGGAACTTAAAAAACTAAATTCTCCCAAAACTAATGAACCAATGAAGAAATGGGCAAGTGAACTAAACAGAACTTTCTCAAAAGAAGAAATTCAGATGGCCAAAAACCACATGAAAAAATGCTCACCATCTCTAGCAATAAAGGAAATCCAAATTAAAACCACACTAAGATTCCACCTCACCCCTGTTAGAATAGCCATCATTAGCAACACCACCAACAGGTGTTGGCGAGGATGCGGGGAAAAAGGAACCCTCTTACACTGTTGGTAGGAATGTAAACTAGTACAATCACTCTGGAAAAAAATTTGGAGGCTACTTAAAAAGCTAGACATTGATCTACCATTTGATCCAGCAATACCACTCTTGGGGATATACCCAAAAGACTGTGACACAGGTTACTCCAGAGGCACCTGCACACCCATGTTTATTGCAGTACTATTCACAATAGCCAAGTTATGGAAACATTCAAGATGCCCCCCTACTGATTAATGGATCAAGAAAATGTGGTATCTATACACAATGGAATTTTATGCAGCCATGAAGAAGAACAAAATGTTATCATTCGCTGGTAAATGGATGGAATTGGAGAACATCATTCTGAGTGAGGTTAGCCTGGCCCAAAACACCAAAAATCATATGTTCTCCCTCATACATATACATCAGATCAAGGGCAAACACAACAAGGGGATTGGACTTTGAGCACATGATAAAAGCAAGAGCACACAAGGGAGGGGTGAGGATAGGTAAGACATCTAAAAAATTAGCTAGCATTTGTTGCCCTTAACGCAGAGAAACTAAAGCAGATACCTTAAAGCAACTGAGGCCAATAGGAGAAGGGGACCAGGAACTAGAGAAAAGGTTAGATCAAAATGAATTAACCTAAAGGTAACACACACGCACAGGAAATCAATGTGAGTCAATGCCCTGTATAGCTATCCTTATCTCAACCAGCAAAAACACTTGTTCCTTCCTTTATGGCTTATACTCTCTCTTCAACAAAATTAGAGATAAGGGCAAAATAGTTTCTGCTGCGTATTGAGAGGGTGGGGGAGAGGGAGGGGGTGGAGTGGGTGGTAAGGGAGGGGGTGGGGGCAGGGGGGAGAAATGACCCAAGCCTTGTATGCACATATGAATAATAAAACAATAAAAAAAGAGGATCATCTGGTCAATCTCAGTCATTTTACAGAATGAGAAACTGAGGCTCAGAAACAGGAAGTAATGAGGGCTTAGTGTCCTGGTAGGTTTGCACAGTCCTGGAAACACCTTGGCCACACCATGGCCTCATCTTTAGTTGCCTAACACCTAGTTGTCTCTCCTCTTGTCATTTTGGTACAGTCATATTAACTCTCTGCAAAAGCTTGAGTCTGGGGACAGGCTTGTGAAGTTGGACAAGTGGCAATTTTGCTGTGCACTTTCATTTTTGGTGAATAAATGGTCAGTATAGAAGGATGTAATATTCAGTGCATAGGACATGTGGTGCAGAATGAGTGTTTTGTCTAACATCTGAGTCCTCTCCTCTTCCCTCTAATGTAACATCCACTTAGCAGGTGTACAGCACTCATTCATTTGACAAATTCTGTCTGGGTCAGGCTCTCGGATTCAAGACACTCAAAAGTAAGCCAGAACCACTCTCTAATCTCCAGAAAGCTCAATCCAGGGCTGTGGACATGACTCAAGTGGTGAAGCACCTGCCTAGCGAATCCCAATACCACCAAAAAAGAAAAATTCTCAGCCCATTTGAGCCCAATTTAGTCCCCTGTACTGCAGCCAGTTTTGTCAGAATTACAAATGTCTCATTCTGTTTCCTGGAACTGATGTTTCTTTCCAGCTTGGGGACCATGTTAGTTACTCGCTGTGCTCCATTCCCCCAACATGTCTATTCATTCTAGTTATAGAATTTTCCTCGTGTTCATGGGCAAATTTCTGCTTGGAGATTCCTGAAAAATGTGTGCCCTTGTCACCAGATCCAGATGGATCCAGCATGACTTTAATGCCTGCTTCACCATGGCATGGCTGTGTGCCTTCAAACAAATTGCTTAATCTTTCCAACTCACTTTTCCTCACCTCAAAAACGTGAATAATACACAGGCCTGGGTGTGGACCTCATACCTGTAATTCTAGCTACATGAAAGGCTGAGATAGGGAGGATGAAGGGTTGAAGCCAGCCAGAGCAAACAGATCTAGAGTCCCCAAAACTAAATAACAAGAGCAAAATGAACTGGAGGCATGGCTCAAGTGATAGAGGATGTGTTTTACAAACAAAGCCTCAAGTTCAAACCACAGTTCTACCCATCCCCCCCCAATTTGGGTAATAACATATATGCCTTTTATCTAAGTGAGGATGTGTAATAATTTATCTTGAGATTTACAGGTGCCACAATACATGAGTGACTTCTGACAATATTGGGTGAAACTCAGACACTGAATGTTACAGCCATCTCAGGGTTATCATAAAACACATCCTGCTCACACTCAAGTGTGCAGCTGCCCCTTTCAGAGGGTGAAGTACATCCCACTTGAACCTCTCTTGCTGTATGTACTGTGTCGTGTCATGTAGTGCTCACAAGGGAGGTCCCAGGTGGCTGCTGCACTCATGAGTTGACATCAGCAAAGATTTCTTGTCTACACAGTGCAGATACCGATAGCTATCCCATAATGATCCCTTGTGCCAGATTGCACTCTGCCCTTGAATGCATTCTGAAATGAACTATCATCCCTTCTGTTTTCTGTTTCTCCTTCCTCCTTCCTTCCTACCTCCCTCCCCCCTTCCCTCCCTCCCTTTCTCCCTTCTTTGTTTTTTGATAATAGTGGGGTTTGAAGTCAGTCAAGCCCTCTAGCACTTGAGCTACACCATGGGTCAGTTTTTGCTTCAGTTATTTTTCAGGTAGGTTGTCACACTTTTTTGCCAAGTTTGGTCTGTACCATGATCCTCCTAAATATGTTTCCCATGTAGCTGTGATCACAGATGTATGCCAGCATACCTGGCTTATTGTTGACATAGGATCTCACTAACTTTTGACTTGGGATAGACTTGAATTTCAATCCCTTGATCTCCACTTCCTGAGTAGTTGGAATTAAAGGCATGTAGCACTGCATGTGGCTTAGGTTTATCTTAATTGCTCAGTTCAGAACCATGTGCATAACTCCTCCCATATCCATATGCTAATCCCGTCCTGCCCACAGATAGATGGCACCTTCCTAGGCACAGAAAACAGGAGGGGTTCATCATACCGGGTCACACACAAGAGATGATGGAAGAAGCACAGGAGACAAACAGCTGGTGTGAATCAAACAAATACTGATATGGGTATCTCCTCACCTAAATCACCTCAACAGTCCTGGGGAGGCCTTGAGGGTGTCGCTCAGTGACAGAGCATTTATCCAGCATGCAGAACATTCTGGCTTCCATCCCCAGCAACAAAAAAGGATCCAATTCTGACTGGACTCACCACCAAAGTCAACACCAGCAGCTTTGAGGACAAAATTTTCTGTAGAAGCTGTTATTTATGCCATCCTTCACTTCCTGTTCCTGAGGTTGAACTGATGATTCCTGACTATCTATTAGAATATAACCAGGTCAATGGCGTAATGACATGAAACCTGGTATATTCAAATTTTCTCTTTCTTTTTCATTTTCTGGTGATCGAACTCAGGGCCTTGGGCTTGCTAGGTAAGCACCCTACCACATGAACCACTCTGCCAGCCTTTTTGAGATGGTTAATTTTGAGTCCAGCTCAAGCTGGACCTCAATGCTCCTCAATTTGTCCTTGCCCGCATAGCTGGGGTGACAGGTGCACACCACCGAGGATCGTGAAGCCAGACCAGGCAAAAGGTTCAAGAGACCATATCTTGAAAAAAATACTTCACAGAAAAGGGTTGGTGGACTGGCTTATGGTATAGGCCTGATTTCAAATCCCAGTACCACCAAAAATAGTCTTTTCATGTTTTGGGGGTTTTTTCCTTTGTAATTGTAATTTTTATATTATTCTCTTTTTTTTGGCAGCTCTGGGATTTAAACCAGGTTGGCACTCTATTACTTGAGCCACTCAACCAGTCCTGTTTTGTGTTGGGTATTTTGCAGATAGTGTGTCCCAAACCATTTGTCCAGGCCTGGCTTTGAACCACAATCCTCCTGATCTCTGCCTCCTAAGCTAGGATTACAGGCATGAACCACTGGAGCCTGACACTGGGTTTCTCATAAACAAACTTTATTATTGAGAAAGATTCATGAATGATAATTCGCCATGCCAATGGAAATACACTACAGTTCTCACTGGATAATGTCCAAAGACAATGACACAATAGAAAGGATGGGACAAGTTCTATCAGGAGCTCCATGTCGCCATCATGGCACCTTTCACACACATTTATAAAATGCTAATTGCAAAATACAACTTTCATTAGTCCAGAAAAACTAGTTCACCAAATCTAGGCTATATAGTGAGTGTCTAAAATGTAAGGTTTTGGAGCACCAGGCACTTTGTCACACAGTGCAATCCTCACACTTGGTAGGACGGCACAGGAGGATCTAGAGTTTGATACCTGCCTGGACTACACAGGAAGTCTCTGTCTCCAAACAAAACAAACAAACAATGAAAACCACAAAAAATCTATTTTTTAAGAAAGAATGTGACAGGTGCCTAATAGGCACCCAAAAATTGGAAACTCCCTATTATAGTTTGTATCTGGAACATCCTCCAAATCCACATGACTGAAGGCTTGGCCTCCAAGGCAGCAATGTCAGAGGTGCAGCTTTAGGCTTAGCTTTCAGAGAGGTGCTACAAACCACAGGAACTGGGGACGAGCTGGAGGATACAGATCACAGACATATGTCCTCCAAAGGTATCTTGTCCCCTTCTCCTTAACCTCACTCAGCATCCTGGCTGCCATGAGGTGACCTCCACCACACAGCCACTGCCATGACGTACTGACTCACCTTAAGCCAAAGCAATGGGACCAGCAGACAAAACCTCTGAAACCAGGAGCAAAATAACCTTTTCATCTTTCAGTTGTTTACCTCAGGTATCTCGTTGCAGTGAAAGAAAGCTGACTGACATAATCCACTACTGAAGACACTCTGAAGATGGAGATGAACACAGACCACAGGAAAGGAAAGCAGTCTTCAGTGAGCCCACATGGAAACAGAAAGCTGATCCACAATACAGCAGACACTGCACAGTACTAGAAGAAATAACCATCTCTTTTATACATGGGACAAGGACAAACTGGTATTTACTTTTTGGGAAAATGCAGATTCTCCTTCACAACACACACAAACTAAATTATGCATTTGAACATGAAATACAAATTGAATTCTTCAGCAAGCAGTAATAAAATATCTTTGGGATGGAAGAATATAAAAGAAAAAGTCCATTACAAAGGGACAGTGACATAAAGGAGAGGCTCCAGGATGGCAGAAAAGACAGAAACAACACTAGTTTGGTCCTCTGCAGGATGGAAAAAAAGTGACAGGGGAGGACCAACTCAGGAGTAAGAGGCTGTGGGTGGGCATGGAAACTGAGAAGAGAACACAGACCAAGGGGGAAGAAGGGAAGAGAGTGGAATGCCCCAGCTCCTGGGTCAGGATGAAAGGGGATTCTCCCCTCCAAGGGGGGAAGGGAGAGGGAAAGAATCCAGCGTGGTGCAGAAGGCTGCACCCTGCACACAGGGTTTAAATAAACAGGAGATGCAGAGCCTGCACACCAACCCAGCTTAGAGAAAACTCACTGGGCCTCTCAGCAAACCCTCACGTGCTACAGCCAGGAGACACCCTGAGAAGGTCCTATTGTCAGTGATTAAAGTGCACCAAATAATCACATTGGAGGTCCCCAAGAACACCCCACCACGCTGACTAGGTTAGTGGTAACCAAAGAATGACAGGTGCACGTTGGGAGAAGGCCTCTGACACAAGCATTGGGACATTTGTGCTGTGAGGAACCTGTGTGGAGAGAATGGAGCCCACTCAGCACCATCCACAGTCCATTCCTAGAAGGGTTTGCTGTGGCCGGCACTGGCCATTGACCCAGCACCCACTATGAACCTCTGGGGTACACATGCAGAGTGTGCTGAACACTCTGCCATAACTCAGGGAGCAAAGCGATCTCAGTGCAGCTCTTACACCTGCTGCACCCAGAAGGACACAGTCTAGTATTGCACAGAAAATAACTTTACAATGGGCATTCCTTTCACCACTTCAGGTCAGGCAGGTCCAGCCTGCTGTGCACTCCAACTCCTCTGTGGAACCCGAAAGGAATTATAACAAGGTGCAGTTGTAACCACACCCAATCCAACACCTGGCACAGCTCACCCTCAGAATACCTGGAGAAGTGATTCCAAACAACTCTCCTAGAAGGAATGGAGTGCTCTACCAGTGGAGCCAAGCCCCCAGTCCCTTTGTTTGTTTTTTTGAGAAGGTTGGTTGCTCAAGCTGGCCTGCAAGTTGTGACCAATCCCCCTGCCTCCTCTTCCAAAGCACGTGGGATTACAGGCAGTCACCACGACGCCTGTCCTGTATTTTGACTCTATCCATCTACTCCATCTTCAATGATTGCCGTTGCTCATTTCAAACTTCTGTGTGTTTTTGAAATTTTGTAATTAGACTTTTAGTCTTGATTATTTTCATTTATCTTTCTCATATCCATTTTTTTGTTCTTCATTAACATTTTAAAAACATTTATTTTTATTCATTATTGATTTTATTACTGCTCTTCAATAGGAAAAAACAAGTACTTTTTTCTCCAGTAATGGGGATTGAGTCAAGGGCCTCTGACACACTGAGCACATCAGCTGAGAGGAATTAAGTCAGCTCCAGCCTCAACCCACTCCCACTTTAATCTAGATGGACACTTGTACTGAAATAAAAGGGTGAGGCGAGGGGGTGTGTGCAAGTTGTAAGCATCATTACCTAGAATTTCTGTGGTTGAGTTTAATCTCTAGAACTAATAAAAAGGAGGAGCAAGGAAGGAAGAAATGGGGGGGGGGCAAGGGAAGGGGAGGGAAGAGGAGAATAAAGAGAACAGAAAAGAAGAAAAAAGGTACTGACATAACATCTAGCCATTTCAGACCCTTCATCACGAATAGAAAAGCTGATGTCAGAATCACTTGCCAGTAACATAGCCAATCTCAAAAGACCTAACAGGAGCTGCCACTCCCATGATAGGATTTACACAAATGGTGCACACATGTACTACATTCTATACCAAAGCCATCTGAATGACCAGAGGGCAACCCAGCGTTGTAAAACCTACAGAGACCAGCACTGAAATTCTAGTATTGTGTCAAAACCTGCTAATCACAGCTTTACATGTCACAAGAAGATTCGGCTACCAAGTCCAACTGGAATTAAGCTTCTTGAGAAGTGAAGATCTTGGAGGAGAGAGGTTGGATGCAAAAAGTTCTTCAGACTCTATCCCAAACAATGACAGGGCACAGTGGCATATGCCTGTAATCCCAGTTTCATGGGAAAGCACAAATAGGAGAACCTTGGTTGACACTGCCTGGGAATAAAGTGAGACCCTATCTGAAAAATAACTACTGCAAATGGAATTCATACCTGTAATCTTAGCTACTGAGGAGGCAGAAATCAGGAGGATTGTGGTTTGAAGTCAGCCTGGGGAAACAGTTCATGACACCCTAATCTGGAAAAACTACATCACACAAAAAAAATGGCTGGTGAAGTGACTCAAGTTGTAGGCCCTGAATTCAAACCCCAGGATTGTAAAAAAATTATATGGCTTGGCTACATGGGATTACTTCTTGGTCCCCTGTTCTGTTCCATTGCTGTACGTGTGTGTGTGTGTGTGTGTGTGTGTGTGTGTGTGTGTGTGTAATAAAACCATCCTGTTTTTATTACTATGACTCTGTAGTAGATTTTGAAATCAGTGATTGTGATATTCCAGCATTGCTATTTTTGTTTAGGATTGCTTTGGCTATTCTTGGTCTTTTGTGCTTCCACGTGAAGTTGGATTATTTCTTGTACTTTGATTAAGAATGACATTGGAATTTTTATGGGGATTGCATTGAATTTGTATATTGTTCAGAATATTAATTTTGGTAATCCATGAATATTGGTGATCTTTATCTCTTCTACAGACTTCTTCAATTTCTTTCTTCATTTCTTCAGTGTTTTAAAGTTTGCATCATAGATGTCTTTCTCTTCCTTAGTTAAGCTTTCCTTTTCTAATGGTCCACCTATTTTCAGCCAAGAAAATAAAAACCCACCAACAAGGGGACACAATTATTCCACACATGGAGCAACAGGAGTTAAGCAATATTCCACAAAGGAATGAAGAGGTTAGAAAATAAACATCTGAACCGGCTCTGACAGGATGCCTCCGCATCCAAGGTCACAATAAAAGCCAGAAGGAACTCTGCTTTAATATAGATTAAACTGATGTCACACAAATGGTAGAATGCTTGCCTAGCAAGCACTAGGGCCTGAGTTCAGTCCCCAGTATGGCAAATAGAATAGAATAGAACAGAATAGAATAGAACAGAAAGTAAAATCAATATGAGATGAGAACTAGACCATGAAATGCAGACACAGAGTGGATCCAATCCTGGGCTGAGGCAGGGACAACTCAGGATATAACTCTGGGACCCACCTTGCTGGGTCCCTTCCTCTCAGTGTGAAAAATCCCTGTCCTTCAGGATCTTAACATTCACCAGAGGGAACCACCACCGGGAGTCACTTATGGTTTTGACCTAAGTCAACCGTGAAATTCCTAAACCCTTTTACCAGGGCACTGTGTGAATAAGCCCTTCTCTAAGACTGACCTTCATAGATTTCCCTAACATATTCAAGTTAGACTGATCAGAGCAACTCTACCCAGGAAAACCCAAGACCCTTTCCAGAAAACAGCTCCATGACAACCACTCACCATCTCAAAGCCCATAATCTCCAAGTGCAACTGCATGGAGATCTCTTACTCTCCACACCTCTGCAGCTTCTCACTGTCACTCCTTGTGACCTTGTTCTGAGCACCTAGAGATCACATGCAGGAAAGGCAGCTGCCCAGGAAGCACCAAGGTGACCTCACCGATGTCTCTTTGCTGCGTAATGATAGGCCTTGGCCTAGAGTCACTGGTCTTGACCCTGAGCCCTGACTCCATGTTACTCACCTGCTTCTACCAACATTGATGAGTGAAATGAGATGATGAAGCTGAATTCAGTTCTTTGAATATGAAATGAGGAAAGTCCTGCTGTCCTTCAGGGTTGGTGACCACATAGAGGTGCTGAGAAGTTGGGACCTTCAGGTGGGACATGTAAGGGCCTCACATCCCATTATAACACCTTGTCCTACGTGCCTGCTCCTGTGACTGCTCCTGGGGTGTATCTTTATATCATAAACTGTTTATAGAAAGGATTTTCCTGAGTCCCACTAGTTATTTTAGCAAATTAGAAAAGATGAATGAGGGAGCCACAGGTGCCTGCTTAACTGGTGTATTTGATGGAAAGCAGTGTCCCATACACCATGGGAAGTACTTCATAGTTTAGGTAATAAGAATGGAGAAAATGGGGCTGGAGAGTGTCTCAAGTATAGAGCTCCTGCTTAGCAAGCACAAAGGCCACAAGTTCAAACCCCAGTACAGCAGAAAAAAATGAAAAAAAAAACAGATGCAAAATACTGCAGCTGTCTCAACTCGCCGCAAGGACAAAACAATGACATTTTCCAAACATGTAACTAAACATGGTAAAGAACATGACAACAATGTTAAAATGAGCAGGGTTCCCCTCTTCTCATTAACATGCAAAAGAGGGCTGGTGGAGTGGCTCAAGTGGTATAATGTCTGCCTAGCAAGTGTGAGGCCCTGAGTTCAAATGCCAGTACTCCAATAATATCAATAATAATAATAATGATAAGCCATCCTTTTTTCCCCTCTTTTTTGGTGGGACTGGGTTTTGAATTCAGGGCACCCTGTTTGCAAAGCATTAAGCCTATCACTTTAACCATGCTGCCAGTCCATTTTGCTCCAGTTGTTTTGGAGATGGGGTCATGAGAACCATTTGCTAAGGCTGGCCTCAAACTATGATTATCTCCATCTCAGTCTCCCAAGTAGGATTACAGGCATGAGTCACAGGTGCTCAGCTAACATGCCATCTTTAGGAAGCCTCGGACACTGAGCTACTAGACAAGGGCTCCAAAACAAGTGTCTTAATGCCAAATGGGTACAGACAGAATGAAAGAGCAAAAGGAAACTAGGAAAAGGATGTGAGATTAAAATAATGTCAATAAAGAATTCAAAGGGTCCAAGGAGATGATGAATCCATTAATTTGGTCAGAGCCCTCAGGGGCCAATCCTCTCTGGACATGCCTTTCCAGAAACCCCTAAGGTGTGCCCTACTACTGCTGTAGGCATCGCTCAACCCCGTCACATTGACAACCAATGTGAACCACATACTACATTTTTCCCCAGCATAGAAGACATGAAATGGGAACTTCCTAAACAACAGAGGTTTACTTAGCTCACAGCTGTGGAGGTTCAAGGGCACGGCACTGGCATCAGCTGGGATCTGCTGAGGACTGCCTGGTAGACAGCACCTTGGCAGCACTGTGGCAGAGGAAGTGATCACATGACCTCATAGCAAACCAGAGAAGAGGACAAGGGCCAGTCTTCAGATCCCTCCCACTGGTCCTGCCTCTGAAAGGCCCCGCCCCATTTCAGCAGCTCCACATTGTGGCTCAAATTCCCAACACCTGAACCCTTGGGGACACGCTCAAAGCACATACAAACCATTGCAGTGTCTAAAGGCACATTTACGCAAGCAGAAGAAAGAACCAGTTAACATGAAAACAAAATACTTGAAATTATACAGGTTGGAGGAAAATAAGGATGAAATTGACACCATGGGTCATGAGCAAATCTGCCTTGTAGGAATTGTTAAAACAACATCATTGAAAGGAAAATGATATAGGGTGTGAATTGGGATCACATAAAGGAAAGAGGGTTAAGCCAGGAGTGGTGGAGCAATCTGTAATCCTAGCAATCAGGAGGCAGATGAAAAGGATGACTAGTTCGAGGCACTCCACCACTTGAGCCACTCCACTAGCCCTCTTTTGTATTGGGTATTTTTCAGATAGGGTCTTGTGAACTATTTGCTCTGGCTGGCCTCGAACCATGATCCTGATTTTTTTAATTTAAAACAATATAAAACTAAATTTGAGAAAGCATAATTGTCCACATTTCAGGGAGTATAATGTTTTCTGATGCATGTAGATTTTGGGAAATGTGGAAAATAGGTTATGTATACCTATGTAATCAACACATATCTTGTGGGGGGAACATTCAAAACCCTCTCTTCTGGATTTCTTCAAATAGAAATTGCCACTATTTATTGTTACCCTACTGTGCAACAGAACACTTCTTGCCCCTGCCTAACTGAAAAATTCTTATTAAAAGTCCTTCCCTGTTCTTCCCTCCCTGAACTCTCCGCAACCTCTACCAACCACAATTTTCCTCTCAAATTCTGTGATATCAACTGAAAAGGTTATTTTTAACACCTATTTTTCTTTCCATGATGCTCTTCACAGTCTCTGAGCCACTGTCCTCTGGTTTCATAGAGATACCATTACTAACAAGGGATCACTTCCTGTCCTAAATTCTGGCTAAGCAGAGCCCTGAGTCCCATCAGTAGTCATCCATTTTAGGGTCTCTGTAGTCCCTCTATAATCTATCACTTATGCGGTCTATGTCTCCCTTCTCCCTATGTCTCCCTTGCCCCACAATGCTCAGCTCAGAAACAAGTCTCCTCCTAGACCTCACCTTCCACGACAGCCACTGAGACACTGCCTGAAATCAGTCATTTTGACTGGACTCAATTTTCCTTTTCTCCTTAATAAACTCTGAGAAACTGTGGAAAGCAATGAACACAGTATTCTGCTACTCGGTCCATTTTCTTCTGCTAGTAACACAACACTACCAATTGCGAAGTTTTTAAAGAAATGAGGTTTACTTTGGCTCAGGATTCTAGAGGCTGATGGCCAAGGCAGGCTGTGATGGGGGCAGTGTTCCGAAGAGGTCAGGGCTTCACATGACAAAAGGCGGAGAGTACTTGAGCATCTCAGTTCTGGAATCGAAGGATTAGGGGAAAGGTTGGGCATGAATGTAAAAGCAATAGCTTCCCCCTCCCCACCCCATCCCATCTCATCCTGTCTCTTGATTTCTTGTCTGATCCTGATCACATGCAGAATGCTTAGGCTCTGAAGAACACATTGGGTTAAGTGTCGTCCTCTTACTACTCCACACTGGAGATAGACTTTCAATACATGGACACCTAGAGACCACATTGACTCATCCATAGTCCGGGACATGGTCCAAACAGATCCCTCCATGGGCAGTGGCTGCTGTTGTCCGAATGTGTAAGTTCCCCTAAGCATTGTACAGTGAACCCTAATCCCAAGGTGATCATAAGAGGTGGTAGGCCCTTTGGGATAGAATAAGGTCACAATGGCAGACCTCAGGAATGAGAAGTGTCCGTATTACACAGGGCAAGGCAGCTTTTTCACCATTTTGACATGTGAGGACACCACTTACACACCAGGAAGGTGACACTCGCTAGCAATTTTGTCTGCTGATGCTGTGACCTTGGGTTTCCCAGATTTCTGAACTGTGAGAAGTATTGCTTATAAGTCACCCACACAATGACATTTAGTTATAGCAACCACAATGGACAAAAATGGGGACCGTAAACATTCTTTTTGACTGTTGCTATGGTAGCAGCCAGAGAGCCAGAACTGAAGTTTTCATTTGCTAATAACGTGAATAGTGACCGCGCCCAGGCCTCTGTGTGTACACAGATTTCATCCACCTGATAAAATTGTATAATCACAGGCATGGGTAACAGAGGGAAGTTCCCAGATATGGATCTACTTGCTCTTTTTGTCAGGATCTATTCATTTAGCTGAAGCCTAGGAAAAACCACGTCTTCCTATGTCATTGAAAAGTTAAAGACATCAGGGACCCACAGACATGGACCAGAGGCCCACAGGGTTCTGCATGTCATACTTGGAAAATGTCTTCAATAAATATCTACAAATGAACTCATACCACGCAGTGTCTCCAAAGAGAAAAATGTCAACACCCCAAAAATCTAGAAGATGGACCGGAGGTGTAGCTCAAGTGGGAGAGAACCTGCTTCTTAAAAATTAGGATACATTCCTATATGGGGGATTCACAGTGACAATTCCAATTAGACTTATATTGTACATTAGTTAGAGCACCCCCATCGTCTCTCCCCCTCAGCCCTCTCCTGCCACACTTAAAGCAATTGTAAGAGGTTTCTTTGTTTTATTTTATATATGAAGTCCATCTACCATATACCCTCACCTTAATCTCCTTCATTCACCCTCCTACCTCCCACTAGTAACCCCCCCACACACACCCTGTACTTATTTTGCAGTCCTGTCTGTCATTATTAATATTTAAGTGGATGCTCAAAAGGGTTTCTCAGTGTATCCATGCTGTGAGTATGCTTAACTTTAGTCCATTCAGTTCCTTTCATTACCCTTTAAGGGGAGAGCACCTGCTTTGTAAGCACAAAGCCCTAAGTTCAAACCCCAGTCCCACAAAATAACAACACCACAAACAAAACTAGATGATGTGAATGCATGAAGAGTATCTTACAGTCATGGATATTTTGAACAGATAATAAGTAATATGTATTCCTTCAAAAATTATATCTGCAAAGAAATAGTTTCTACAATCCCAATGTATCAAGTGGAAAGTGAATTAAGATATCCCAAAATTCCTTCACAAAAGTAAAAGATAATGCAAAACTACACTATTCTTCTCTAAAATGGAGAAAATATTAATTGAATCCCTGCTCCCAGGTCATGGGACACACGAAACAGTCAAAATCACTTAGATTTACTTTGCTTTCTACAAATTTTGTTGAAGATTTATCTTACTTAGATTCTCTCCATTTTTGTATTTTATGATACAAGGGTCTCAACATGCAGCCCTTGCTGGCCCGGAACAACAATCGGAGGGAACAGCAAATGCCTCTCAATAATCTCCCTAAAATAAACGGTCCTAACTCTCCAAATAAAACAGGCAGACTACATGTTTGGATTAACAAACAAAAGCCATCTGTTTTTGTCTACAAGCAGCATACCTCAGACTGGGCACAGTGACTCACACCTTCAATCCTAGCTACTCAGGAGGCAGGCAACTGGGAAGATTGAGGTTTATGGCCAGCCAAGGCAAAGAGGTTGTGATACCCCATCTCAACCAGTAAGATGAGTGTAGCTGCTCTAGCTTGTTATCACAGCAAAAACATGAAACTCTTATCTGAAAAACCTAATGCAATAAGGGCTGGGGGTGTGGATCAAGTGGTAGAGCACTTGACTAGCAAGCACAAGGCCCTGAGCTCAAACACCAGTACTGCCAAGAAGAAAAAGAAACAAGACAAGCACACCTTACTAGCAAACACATGAAGACTGAAAATGAAAGGAGGGAAAATGAAAATCCAAGCAAGGGGAAGACAAAAGCAAGTATATTCATAACTGGCAAAGCAGTTTTGATGCCAAAATTAGAAGAGAAAAAGATCACTATCTATTAATAAAGGGAACAATTATCCATCAAGAAGTCACAAAGAGGACTGGCAGAGTGGCTCAAATGGTAGAGCGCCTGCCACACAAGTGCAAGGCCCTGAGTTCTAACTGCAGTACTGCAAAAGAAATAGAAAATAAACTTATGATGATTACAAATATAAATGCCCCACACATTGGGGCAGCCAATTTCATAAACTACATACCAAAATAAATCAAGGAAGAAACTTCAGAGTTCAACTGTACCACAGATCAAATGAAGATGTATACAGTATTCCAACCTACAGCTTGAAATACACGTCCTTCTCAGGAGCCCATGGAACTTTCTCTAAAGCAGGTCATATTTTAGGCCACAAAGTAAGTCTTTTTTTTTTTTTGGTGGCACTGGGGTTTGAGCTCAGGGCCTCACACTTGCTAGGCAGGTGCTCTACCACTTTAGCCACTCCACCGGCCCTGTTTTGTCTTGGGTATTTTTCAGAAAGGGTCCTGTGAACTATCTGCCCATGGCTGCCTTTGAACCACAATCCTCTTGATCTTTGTCTCCTGAGTTGCTAGGATAACAGTCATGAGCCACCAGCACCTAGCCTGTGTTGGGTTTTTTGTTGTTTTTTTTTTTTTTTTAGAAACTTAACACATCATCTTTATTATTTTTATATATATTTATTCATATGTGCATACATTATTTGGGCCATCTTCCCCCACTGCCCCAGTCCCTCCCCCCTCCTCCCTATCCCCTCACTTCTAGGCAGAACCTGTTCTGTCCTCTTCTCCAAATTTGTTGAAGGGAAAACATAAGAGATAATAAGAAATACATAGCATTTTTGCTAGTTTGAAATAAAGATAGCTATACAGAGAGATTCCTAGCATTGCTTCCATGCACAAGTGTGTTATAACCCAAAATGGTTCAACTCTACCTGACCTCTTCACTACTTCCAGGTCACATTCCCATAGTGGCCTCTGCCAGTTTAAGATTTCATTATTTGCTCCTCTACAGTGGGCATATCAACCAGTTTCAAGTTTTAGGATTCCTTCCCTTTCCCTATTCCTCCTATATGTATTCTCCACTTAGGGTGTGACCCATGTCTGATAATATTACTGCATTTTTTTTAGGTCTACAATCTGCATATGATTTTTGGCCTTCTGAGCCTGGATAACTTCTCTTAAAATGATGTTCTCCAGTTCCATCCATTACTTGAGAGTAACAAAATTTCATTCTTCTTTGTGGCTAAGTAAAATTCCATTGTGTATAAATACCACATTTTCTTAATCCATTCATCAGTAGTGGGGCATCTTGATTGCTTCCAAAACTTGGCTATTGTGAATAGTGCTGCAATAAACATGGGTGTGCAAGTGCCTCTGGAGTAACCTGAGTCAAATTCCTTTGGGTATATCCCCAGGAGTGGGATTGCTGGATCATATGGCAGATCTATGTTTAGTTTCTTAAGAAGCCTCCATATTGTTTTCCAGAGTGGCTTCACTATTTGCATTTCCATCAGCAGTGTAAAAGGGTTTCCTTCTCCCCACATCTTCACCAAAACCTGTTGGTGGTGGTGTTTTTGATGATGGCTATTCTAACAGGGGTAAGGTGGGATCTTAGTGTGGTTTTGATTTGCATTTCCTTTATTGCCAGGGATGGTGAGCATTTTTTCATGTGTTTTTTGGCCATTTGGATTTCTTCCTTTGAAAAAGTTCTGTTAGTTCAGTTGCCCATTGATTTGGGGGCAGTTTAGTTTTTTGAGCTCTCTGTATTTTCTGGTTCTCAGTCCTTTTTCTGATGGATAGTCAACAAATATTTTCTCCCACTCTGTGGTGGTCTCTTCAGTTGAGAGACCATTTCTTTTGTTATGCAGAAGATTTTTAGTTTTATGAAGTCCCATTTATCTATGCTGTCTCTTAGTTGCTGGGCCAGTGGAGTTCTACTGAGGAAAATTCTTTGCCTACATTTATTGCTTCCAGAGCATTCCCTGCTCTTTCCTGTACTAATTTCAGAGTTTTGGGTCTGATATTAATGATCTTTGAGTTGATATCAGTACAGGGAGATATGCCTGGATCTAGTTTCATTTTCTTCAGGCAGATAACCACTTTTCCCAGCAACATTTGTTGAAGAGGCTGTCTATTCTCCATGGAATGTTTTTGACGCCTTTGTCAAAAATAAGATGGCATAGCTGTGTGGAGTCATATCTGGGTCCTCTATTCTGTTCCACTGGTCTTCGTGTCTGTTTTTGTGCCAGCACCATGCTGTTTTTATTGCTATTGCTTTGTAATATAGTTTGAAGTCGGGTATTGTGATATCTCCAGCATTGCTCTTTTTGCTGAGTATTGCCTTAGCTATTCATGGTCTCTTGTGTTTCCAAATGAACGTTAGGGTAGATTTTTCAGTCTCTGTGATGAAAGTCATTGGGATTTTAATGGAAATTGCCTTAAACATGTAGATTACTTTTGGTAGTATAGCCATTTTTACTGTGTTGATTCTACCAATCCATGAGCACGGGAGATCTCTCCATCTTCTGTAGTCTTCCTCAATCTCTTTCTTCAGGGGCTCATAATTCTCCTTGTAGAGGTCATTCACATCCTTTGTTAAGTTTACTCCTAGGTACTTGATTTTTTTTGAGGCTATTGTAAATGGAATTGTTTCCCTATATTCTTTTTCAATTTGTTCGTTGTTGGTGTATAGAAAGGCTACTGATTTTTGTAACTTGATTTTATATCCTACTACATTGGTGAAGCTGTTTATGGTGTCTAGGAGTTTTGGGGTGGAGTTTTTTAAGTCTTTGAGGTAACAGGATCATGTTGTCTGCCAAGAGGGATACTTGGCCAATTTCTTTACCTATTTGTATTCCTTTTATTTCTTCTTCTTGCCTTGCTGCTCTGGCTAGGAATTTGAGGACTATGTTGACTAGGAGTCGGGAGAGTGGGCACCATTGTCTCATTCCAGATTTTAGGGGAAATGTTTCAGTCTTTCTCCATTAAATGTGATGTTGGCTATAGTTTGTCAGGTATAGCCTTTATAATGTTGAGATACATTCCTTCTATTCCTAGTTTTCTTGAAGCTTTAATCAAGAAATGGCATTGAATCTTATCAAAGCCCTTTCCTGCATCTATTGAGATGATCAAGAGGTTTTTGTATTTGATTCTCCTAATGTGCTGTGTTACACTTATTGATTTGCATATGTTGAACCACCCTTGCATCCCTAGGATGGTGAATGATCTTTCTGATATGTTGTTAGATTGTTTTTGCCATTATTTTATTGAGGATATTTGCATCAATGTTCTTTAAGGAGATTGGCCTATAGTTCTCCTTTTTGGATGCGTCTTTGTCCAGTTTGGGGATTGGCTTCCAAATAATACCAAACAAAAAATACTGGCTTCATAGAATCAATTAGGCAGTGTTCCTTCCCTCTTTCCTGGAAAAGTTTAAGGAGAGTTGGTATTAGTTCTTCTTTAAAGGTATGAAAGAATTCCACAGGGAATCCATCAGGTCCTGGACTTTTCTCTTTTGGGAGACTCTTTATTGCTGCTTCAATTTCATTTCATGTTACAGATCTGTTTAAATGGTTAATGTCCCCTTGGATGGTCACAAATATCTAGAAATCTGTCCATTTCTTCAAAATTATCAAATTTATTGGAATATAGATTCACAAAGTAGTCTGTGATGATTCTCTGGATTTCCTTGGTGTTTGTTGTTTTCTCTCCTTTTTCATTTCTGATTTTACTGATTTTGGTCTTTTCCCTTTTCATTTTAGTCAGATTTGCCAGGGATTTGTCAATCTTTCTTTTTCAAAGAACCAGTTTTTTGTTTTGTAATTTTTTTTGTCTCTATTTCATTGATTTTAGCCCTTATTTTTTTTTTATTATTGCTCTCCTTCTGCTTGTTTTGGGTTTTGCTTTTTCTCATTTTTCTGGATTTGACATGTAGCATAAGGTCATTAATTTGAGATCTTTCTGTCCTTTTAATATATGCACTCATGGCTATAAACTTTCCTCTTAGGATTGCCTTTGCTGTGTCCCATAGGTTCTGGTAGGTTGTGTTTTCATTTTCCTTAACTTCCAGTAGCCTTTTAATGTCTTCTTTTTTTTCATCTATGACCCACTGATCATTGAGCAATGTGCTATTCAGCTTCCAATGGTTTGAATGTTTTCTGCTGTTGTTTTTGTTTTTGAGTTCTAGTTTTAATGCATTGTGGTCAGATAGAATGCATGGGAGTATTTCTGTTTTCTTATATCTGCTGAGGCTTGCTTTGTGCCCTATGATATGATCAATTTTGGAGAAAGTTGCATGGGCTGCTGAGAAGAATGTATATTGTGCAGATGTTTGATGAAATATTCTGTAGACATCAGGTACATTTGATCTATGGTGTGATTTAGTTCTAGAATTTCTTTATTGAATTTTGTTTGGATGACCTACCTGTTGGTGACAGGGAGTAGTAAGGTCTCTCAATACCACTGTGTTGGAGTCTATATATGCTTTTAGGTCCTTCAGGGTATGTTTGATGAAATTGGGTGCATTGACATTGGGTGCATATAGGTTGATAATTGTTATTTCCTTTGGTCTATTTCCCCTTTTATTAGTATGGCGTGACCTTCTTTATCTTGTTTGATCAATGCAAGTTTGGTCTACTTTGTCAGATATAAGTATTGCTACTCTTACCTGTTTTTGGGGACCATTGGCTTGGTAAATCTTCTTCCAGCCTTTTACCTTAAGCCAGTGTTTGTTTCTGTCAATAAGATGAGACTCCTGTAAACAACAGACTGTTGGATCTTCCTTTTTAATCCAGTTTGCTAAACAGTGTCTTTTTATGAGGAAGTTGAGTCCATTGACATTCAGTGTTAATATTGATAGGTGTGTGGTGATTCCTGCCATTTAGTTATTTTTGTTGTTCAGGGGTTTGATTGTGTGGAGTTGAATCAATGCTACTCTCTGGTTCCTTGTCTTTTCTTCTCCTGTGGACTGATACTTCCCGTCATCTTGTGATTTTTGTTTGTTTTCATCTTCTGTGTGCAGAATTTCTTGGAGAATTCTTTTGGCATGGTGACTTGGTGATCATATATTGTTTTAGTTTCTGCTTCTCGTGGAAGACTTTTATTGTTCCATCTATTTTGAATGATAAAAGTTTTGTGGGGTAGAGTATCCTAGTGTTGAAGTTATTTTCATTCAGTGCCAAAAACACCTCACCTCATGCCCTTCCTGCTATTAATGTTTCCAATGAAAAATCTGCTGTGATTTTCATGGGTTTACCTTTATGTGTTACTTGTTTTTTCTCTCTGACAGCCTTCAGTATTCTTTCTCTATTAGCTGTGCTTGTTGTTTTAATGATAATATCCCAAGGGGAGAATCTATTTTGGTTATCTGTTTGGTGTCCTGTAGGCTTCCTGTACCTGAACAGGCAAAACTTTCTTGAGATTTGGAGAATTTTCTGTTATTATTTTATTAAATATATTATGACTCCCCTTTGCTTGGAGCTCTTCTCTTTCTTCAGTATTCATGATTCTCAGGTTTGTTCTTTTGATTCAGTAAGTTAGTTTTTGCATATTGCGTTCATAGCTTTTGACTTGCTTGACAAACATTTCTTCAGTTTTTCCTTTAATTCCTATTTTATCTTCAAGATCTGAGATTCTGTCTTCCACTTGTTCTATTCTGTTAAGAGTGGCCTTCCACTGTGTCTTGTGTTTCTGTTGGATTGTCTTTTCTGAGGTTTTCCGCATCATTGGTCACCTCCTCTTTAATATTTTATTTTCTTCTTTAATTCACTTATCTCTCTTTTTATAGTGACCTCTGTTTCACTGTGGTGTTTGTTTAGGGCACCTCTGAGTTCACTTATTTGTTTCTGTGTCTTCTCTTGTTCTTTATTTTTGGTGTCTTGAAATTTCCTGAGTGCAACTTGTAGATTTTGGTTAACCATGTCTAGAATCTCCTCCATGAAAATCTCAGTGATTTCTTGCAAGATTTCTTTTTGGGTGTTTTTGTGGTCCTTGGTGGGTTCCTTAGTGTCATTTATCATTGTTTTGCTAGAGTCAGGAACTGGGTATCCATTTTCTTAATTTCCCTCTGAATCCTGTATTGAATTTTTTTTTGAGGAGAGTGGTTTCCATCCCTTCTTCTTCTTCCCATCACTCCCCTTGGTGCTGCGCAACTACGTTCTTGTTAGGCTAGTTGTGGTTTTAGTTGCCGCTTTTCTTACCCTTGATTTAATTTTGTTTTGTGACTGTCTTGGTTGTTATCTAGGTTGGTGTGCTATTTCTGTCCCTGGCCTGGAGGTATAATTTAGCAATAATTAATTCACAGGTTCAATGCCCAAACAATTGTTTATATATTATATAGAAGACCACTTGGTGGTATTATCTCTAAACAGTGGGAGTTGGGGGTGGTTAATGTTTGTTAGGCTAGCTATAGAATTTTGGGAAATTGGTTTTAGTGGCTCTAAAATCGGAGGTGGGTGAGTGGGGGAAGTTATGTGGGGGCTGTTGGGTTTTGTGGCCCTTGTGTGTGTTTGCACATGCTTCTTTTGTTGTAGTGTAGGGTACTGTGTCAGGGATTGCAGGGGGTTGGGATTGTGTAAAGTTGGTATAAGTAGGTTAGTCAGCAGGTGATAAGTGTATAGGAGGGAGGGGTAGTGTGGTGGCAGGTTGGTGGAGGATGGGAGGGGGAGGTGAAGGCAGGAGGAGAGAGTGGGTGAGAAGGGGCAGAAAGAGTAGTTGGGAGGGAGAACAATTGATTATAGCACAGTAGAAGGAGGAAGAGTGAATTGGGTGAAAATAGGGATGAGAAGACAGTGATGTTGAAGTTCATAGTACAGCAAGAAAAAAAAGGAATAAAAATATAAAACGCATAATAATATAAAAAAAACAAACAAACAAAATCAGAAAAGAAAAAACCCCACCAGGCTCAGGAACAATAGAATTTCAGTCTTAGTTCAAGTTCTGGAGTTATTCCTCAGGCATCCAGTCCTGGCATTGGCATATAAGCAGAAACGCTGATGTGGTCTCACCAGGTGACTGGCTTGTGAGTAGTGTTTTGTTCTGCTGTCCACCAGATTAATTGAAATTGTGAGGTGAGGTAGGTTTGCCAGATCATGCAGGGTTGTTTCTCCAGCCAACAGCTGTATTATTCTTCAGCTGCAGGTGTTTGGTCAGCTCCTTCCCCAGCAAGGTGGGGCAGTTCAGTTTTGAATGCTGCCCTCTGGTTCTGGAGTTCAGCTCTGTGATTCACTAAGTGCCCTGCTTTGGGAGGAGGCTTATCACTGTGTTTATTTACTGGGAGTTCGCAGCTGAGCATTTAGTTCTTTGCCCTGTCCTCTTTCTCCTAGGCAGGTTCAGCATTCCACCTACCCACTGTCCATGTTTGCTTACAGTTCACTGTTTTTCAGTTTTGTTGGGGGGCAGGGAATCAATCTGCCTAGGGGCAGCACTGGTTTATATTCCCTGGGGTGAACAGGGTAGCTCTCCGTGGTGTGTAGTGCTCACCTGTTCATTTTGCCAATTGATTGCAGGCAGGTTTGGAGCTGGCATTTGTGGTGGGGAAAAATGGTGCCAACTTATCTCAGTGCAGCATGTGGGGAGGCTTTCCAAGGGCAAGGGGTTCAGGATGTTGAAGAGTTTGATTCTGTTGATGCTCTGTTTCTGTTTGATGGAGGACGGAGAAGACAAGGGAAAAAAGAAAAGGAAAAGAGGAGAGAGAAACAACCAAAGGGGAAGAGGGTTTCCCAGGCTGAACCTGTCTTTCTGGCTGTGCCATGGGTCACAGCTGTTTGGTGCAATTAAAGGCTGATTTGAGGGTCAGTCTTTGAATTTTTTTCTGCACCTAATGTGGTGGCAGTTATTATTTTCTCTGGAAGCAATCAGAATTACCCAAGTGTGGCTGCAACATCTCAAGGACGTTTTTGAGTTCATGGAGCTTAGGCTTTTTGCTTCAGCACCCTAGTCGCCATCTTGGATCTGCCTGAGATAGGGTTCCTCAACATACCTGCCCAGGCTGGCCTTGAACCACAATCCTCTTGATCTCTGCCTCCTGAGTAACTAGGAGTATAAGCATGAGCCACCAGCAACCACATGCCAAGCAACTCTTAACAAATGTACAAATATTGAAATAATTTCTTTTATCATCACAGATCAAAATGGATAAAGTTAGAAATAGCAAGAGAAATCATGGAAAGTATACGAAACCATGGAAAGTTAACAAAAAATACACTAGAGTGGTTAACTACAAATTGGGGAGGAAACAGATTGACATCCTTTGGTTACTCCAGTCTGAATGTCAGAACTTGCCTATACTTTTCTGTTTGTTTGATTTTTTTTTATGATGCTTGGGTTTGAACTCAGGGCCTGATGCTTGCTAGGCAGGCACTCTGCTCTTGAGGCACTCCACCAACCCTTTTGGTATTGGATATTTTCTAGACAGCATTTCTCAAACTATTTGCCTGGGCTGGCTTTGAAACATGATTCACCTGATCTCTAACTCCTGAGGAGCTAGGAATACAGGCATAAGCCACCATTGCCCACCTTGTTTTTCTTTTGATATGGCTGTGCAAGCTACTTGAGTCCGTGCCTCATGGACTCCTAGTGATTCAAGACATACCACATCCATGTGTACAGCTGCATCAGCAGCTACAACATGGCCAGCACCTAGTCAAGAAAGAATAGAGCTGGGGGCAGGGTTCAAATGATAGATTGCATACATAGCAAGTGCAAAACCCATCACCCAATATCAACGACCAGAAAGAGGAGAAAAATGTAAAGATGAAAATGGACTAAAGCATGTGCCTAGCAAGTGTGAAGCCTTGAGTTCAAACCAGTACAACGAAAAATAAAAATAAAAAAAGAAAATGGAGTAATTTTTATGAGCCCTCCCATAAAAGCCATTGGAGCCATGTGTGGTAACAGGAAGAAGGTTCTTAGGAAAGAAGCCTATTCTTCCACTAGATAGAGGCCTGGATGTCATGTGACTTTGGTCCCTACCCTTGTTCTGCTAATGGTCATTCCTTCCCACACAGGTATCTGATGCCTTTTTACTTACATGAGTCAAGTGCCTCAGATGCATCCACACACTAAACCATCGTGTGACAGTGACCAGATGACACAGCACCTTGAATTCCTGGAGACTAGGAGTTGACAAGAGGGGAGGTGTAAGAGGGTCCTAACTTCCACCGCATGCACATAGCAAAGAGATGATCGCTAGGCAGAGGGGGTTGGAAGGAGAGCCACCTCCCTGACCTGGCTAGCCCGACTCCATCTTGTTCCATTTCCTTCCTTCTGGGCTCTCCTGAGTCTTCCTGCCATGCAGTTATCGTGGATCACAGGAACAATGGCCCCGATGTGTGAACATCTTAAGAGAAGGAACCAAGACTACCCTGTAAGCAACAGAGACCTTCTTAACTCCAACATAGTTCTGCAGGTCCTGAGAAAATGGCCCAAGGTAATGATAAACCAGACCACAGCTAGACAGACAACCATAGCAAGGTCATACTTAGGTGACTGGGCCTGGGCTGGAGACACGACTCAAGTGGTAGAAAGCTTGCCTTGCCCAGAGTTCAAACCCCAGCACCTCCAAAAAGGTAAATAAATGAGATAAGATGACTAGGACCACTACCACAGAAAAGTCTGATCCTTCTCTTTGTGTCACTTTCCTGTATAATGCCTTGACTGCTGCAAACACTTAGAAGACAGATTTTAGATCTTCAGAAATCTGTTCTTTGTGGTGTGGTCAAGCATTTAAAAAGCTCCCTTCCTGCCTTTAGTGCTGCTCATGTCATTGATTGGGAAGGATGACCAAACTTAGCCCACTGGGGCTCCTTGGAGCCAGGCATTTTGCTCTAACTCTGGTCACAACAGCAGTGCTTCATGCATTAGAGAGGGGGTGAGGGTGCAACTCACCAAGAACATAGAGTGAGGCACAAAAGATGCACCGAAGTTAGTTATACAAAGAACATTCCAGGGAGATGGAATTGCTCATACCAAGGATTGAACTGGCAACTAAGGAGGCCAGGGTGGCGGTGAAGGGAAGGGGTAGGTGAAGAGGTGGAAAGAATGCACTTTGATTCACACATGCATGCAACATGGTTGATTATGAAGGAAAACAAAATTATCATATTTGAATAGAAAGGAATCTTCTTAAACAAACACACTAGTGCTTGAACAAAGCTTAAAGAAACATGTCACCTCAACCTTTATTTTTACAAGTGAATATTAGAAAACAGAGCTCACAGACCTAATTTATAAATGAGCCATGTGTGAACATGATACAACTTTTCTTCCTTCCAGTTGTGTAATTGTGAAACATTCACCATAAATTATTTTGCATTGAAAGCTCTTCACAAGACTTAAACTCATCTAATTCCACTACATAAGGAATTTTCATAGGTGGTTAAAGAAATTTATTCAACTGACACCTTGGTTTTTGGGGGTTTTTTTACAAGATTTTTGATCCTTACAGCATTGGTGTGGGCTTCATGAAAACTTTTGCACCTTATTCAGAATTTGTTACCATGACTCGCCTGTTTATAAACATGAACACAACTGAGATGACTAAATATGTTCCACACAATTTACATTGACACTACCTATCTTCTCCAAGCAATGTCACCTTTCCTCAAAGTTCATATGGTAATGAGGCCTTTCCACATTGTGTATTAAGATATTCTCACTCTAATCAATGAAATCTGCTCAGTGTGAGTTCATTTATGTCTCTGACCCTGATTCAAACAAGAAAAGCTTTTCTAACATTGCTCACATAGGGATTCTCTCCCTTGTTCACACTTCTCAAACAAGAAAAGTCTTCCCACGTTGCTCAGATCCACAGGGTTCCGCTCTCATGTGAGCTTTATAACATTGCTTACCAACACTAGGGCTGTCTCCAGTGTGAATTCTTCCATATATTTGAAGATAAATAGGAGTTACATACTTAGTGACATAATTAGGTCTCTGTACAGTGTGACTTTGATCATGTCCTTGAAGCAAACTCATACAAAAGAAAGCTTTCGCACAGTGATTACACACACAGGGTTTCTCTACAGTGTGATTCCTGTCATGGTGTTGAAGGGAACTGAGAACAGTATAGGCCTTAGCACATACATTACCAACATAGGATTTCTTTCCAGTGTTTCTCACATTGGAAGGAATTGGAAAGAATCATGTGTTTCTGATTAAAAGAATGAATCAAGACTTTCCCACATGGCTCACAAACATATGGTTAGACTCCACTGTGAATCTTTTCATGATATCAAAAAGCATTGTGACTACTAAGAGCTTTATCAGATAGTTACATACATAAGGATTCTGTCCAGTGTTAGTTCATGTACTTGAACAGCTCTCAAAAAGGAAAAGGCTTTCCACATTGCTTGGATTCAAAGGATTTCTTCCCACAGTGAGTTTTTTCAAGTCTTCAAACATATCTCAAAAACGAAAAGGTTGTCCCATATTGTTTGCATACAGAGGGTTTCTCTCCAGTGTGAGCACATTCATGGTTTCAAAAAGCACTAGAGTCCATGAAACCTTTCCTGTATTACATACATCAACTTAGTCTCTCTCCAGTGTGATTTCCTTTGTGTTTTCAAATGGAACTGGGATGAATGAAGCCCTTCCCACAGGACTTACATATTTTCCTCCAGCATGAATTCTAAACTAAAAATGAACCAGAATAAGTGAAGGCTTTCCCACACTGTTTACAAATGTGGGGTTTCTTCTCTCCAGTATAAGTTCTTTCATGTATTCCAACAGTCCCAGAACAACTGAACCTTTTCCCACATTGCTTACACACATATGGTTTCTCTCTACTATGAATTCTCCCATGTATTGGATGAGAACAACAACAACTGAAGACTTTCCCACATTGCTTACATATGAATTCTCTCATGTATTTGAAGAGGACAAGAACAACTGAAGGTGAGAGGAGGAGAAATGTAAAGTGACAGGAAGGGGAAAGGAAAGGAAAAGCAAGCAAACGGCATGAAAAGGAAAATGCAAATCAAAGAAAAGTCAAGCAGGGACCAAAGCTTCTAGCCATTTGAGACCCTTCACCACAAATAGAACAGCCAGTATCAGAACTGCTTTCCAATCACAGAGTCAGTATCAACAGTGCCCACTGAGACCCCCCAAATACCTAATAGGGGTTTTTCACTCCCACTGTAGAAGTAATCACAAAGGGTGACAATAACAACAAAAAAGATATAATACTACACACCCAGATAAGCCTCAAATTCATAAACTATTTTTTCTGGCTCACTTAACCCAATAGTGAATATTTCCGACTGACCCTACAGGCTTTGTCAACTGGTACAAGTGACATTCTGTCCGGAACAACCACCTGCAGGCAAAAGCAAACAGCTGAAGATGCTGAGTGTTACACAAATGCAGGAGTCTGGTCAGCAGCAGTGATGAAAGAAGTCCCAATCACAAAGCCTTCTGTCCTGGGGCAGCACCAAGAGCAGGGAAACACCTGAAGGTCATCACAGAAGCATCCAACATTTTAACCTATAAGGAGGCCACAGATTTCAAACTCCTATTTCTACCTCAAAATCAACACCACAATTGATCAGTAGAAACACATCTCTGACTAGGCACATTTTCTGAACTTTCTGTAGTCCCTCCAGGCCTCTGACCTCTAACCACCCCCAGCATGAGCCAGCAAGGAACCTTTCCTTTAGTCAAAGAAAACACTGAGTACACAAGTATTTCAAAACACATGAAAATGAACACACATTTTAAAATCACTTTTGGGAGTTAGAAAATGCAGTGCATAGGAAGAAAGAAGAGAGATCAATGCCTTGGTTTAACACTACACTTCAGAAAAATCACAATGAAGAAAAAGACAATCTTCGATCCAGTAGAGGGAAATAAGGATCACAAACAGCAAATAAACAGATGAAATCAGCAATAGTAAAAGGAGATTGAATGAAATGATCATCACAATTGGTAAGACTTAGTCAGTCGAAATACCTACAAGAAAAGTCAACACAAAATTACTAATACCAGCATGAAATGGAAGCCATCTCTACTAATCCCATGGACAGTAAAAGGCCACCCAGGAATGTCATGAACAACTCCAGGGCCATAAACTTAGTAACTGGAATGAAATGAAAATATTCCTGGGAAGAAACAATTTATAAAAACTTACCTAAGCAGAAATAAACAACATGAGGAGGATTAGATGTAAAATTATTCAAATAGTTAATAACTGTGTAAACAGTAAAGACTCTCATGGTCTCAGTGGTCTATTCACCCTCACATTCAAAGGAACCGTGGCACCCATCATCTATGATCCATGTCTACACAAGACAGAAGCAGACCTCCTGTTAAGTCATGTCATGATACCAAAACCAGACAGACAATAGAAAATGCAAACCACAGGTGAGCATGTCATGAATAAGGATAAAAACCCCTCAGCTCACACCTGTAATCCTAGGTATTTGGGATGCTGATATCAGGAGGATCAATGTTGGAGGCCAGCACAAGCAAACAGTTCTAGAGACTCACTCTCCAAAATAAACAGAGCAAAAAATGGACTGGAGTTGTAGCTCCAGTGGGAGAGTGCCTGCTTTCTCAGTGGGAATACCTGAGTTCAAACTCCAGTACCACCAAAAGAAGGGATTAAAAACCCCTAAACAAGTAATAGCAAATAGTAAACAGAATTGTAGACCAAAACCAAGTGGGAATCATTATAAATAAGTGATTCAACATCTAAAATGCAATTAAAAGATAGGAGACTGGCTCAAGTAGTAGAGTGCTACTTAGCAAGCATCAGGTCCTGCATTCAAACCCCAGTAATGCCAAAAAACAAAAACAAAAAACTCAGTGAAAGTAATTCATTACCATAAAGAACAAGTATTTTAATATCTGGCCAGGTTCTAGTGGCTCACGCCTATAATCCTAGCTACTTGGGAGGCAAGGATCCGAAGGATCTAGATTCTAAGCCAGTCAAAGCACATACTTCAAGAAACCCTATGCAAAATTCCCAACACAAAAAGGGCTGGTGGAGTGGCTCAAGTGGTAAAGTGCCCACCTAGCAATACAAAGTCCTGAGCTGACCCCTACCATAAAAATAGAAAAATTTTAAGAAAATGTAAGACAATATCAATTGGTGCAGAAAATAAAGAGGAAAAAAAAGCAGTAGCAGTGATAAGGAACAAATAGGAACTGTCTTTCTTTATATATGACATCATTACATACACAAATTTCCCCCAAAAATAAAATGGTTCTGTAATTAATTAAGAAATTTTAGCAAGGTTTCACAACATTAGCTTACTTATAAAAATTTAAGATTGTGCTACACATCAAAAGAAAGCTGCCGTTGAATTGAAAACACAGCACTATTTATAGAGCACTAAGAGTGAGAGAGAGGGAAAGAAACAATTTCACGTGACATGAAGAACATGTAAGAAAAATGGTCAGAAGCAGAAGTATCATATGAAGAATAACAGAGATGCTGTTTAAGGGAATGTGGACAAAGGCAAATGCATTAGGTTATACCAAGTGTCGCCAAATCACACAATAAAGAAACACATATCCATGATAGGTCAGATGATAAATTTATGCATAGCAAAATTTCCTACATTTGAGTTTATTCATAATTAATAAATCAGCAATTTGTCCCCCATCTTGTACAGAACTTAGCACTAGGGACTACATAGCCAGTAACACTGTGGGCTGCTGGAGTGGCTCAAGTGGTAGAAGCCAGCGTGAGGCCCTGAGTTCAAACCACAGTAGAACTGGAGGTAGGGAGGGGAGAGGGTGGGGAAAGCACAGCTGGGATTGGCTGCAGCTTGGAATTGAGTCACATTCTGAGCATGTTGTCCATAAATGACCAGAGTGACTCTACAGTCACCCACTATCATGTAGAACTTGGCTGGTGAGAAGAGCTGCCTGTGGCTCTGGCACCTGCCACACACCTGGGTGCTCAGTCTAAAATCCTCTGAAGAGGAAACACCTCCACTGTGGTCATCAGGCCTGTAATGTCCTTGGTGAGAAAGGGAGGGTGCAGCTCACATTCCATACAACTCTGGTGAAAGAAAACTGAGAGGAATTAAAGTAGCAGCTAACTCTATTCTACCTTTTCTTACTATTTTACATATTTTGCTATTTTGAAAAATCTTTAGACTTCTTTCCCCTATTCTTTCATTTTCCTTATTTTATTACTATTCCTAATATGGTTTCCTGCTCATGCTCTTTTACAATCCTTTACTTATCTTTATTCTCTATTGCTTTCACTGTTTCCTTTTTTTCCCTTTCTTTTGCTGCTAGAGATTGAGCCCAGCGCCTCCCAGGTCATCTGAGATCTGAGAGGAATTAAACCCAGCTCTTGCCATAAAACCCAGGGCCACTGGAACACTGGCAATCATATCTATGTAAAGGAAAGGGGACACCTAAGCCCCCAGCGATTTCAGGCCACTCACCATGACAGGAATGACCAATATCAGAGGGGCATTCAAGTCACAGAGCCATCTTCAATGTGCCCAGAAAAATCCCATCACCTATTAGGGGCTTCTACTACCACCATTCTGGGAGTAACCACAGAGACTAAACCCACATCGTCTGTGTTTTATACCAACCAATGTGAATTACCAGAGGGAGCAGCACAATTGAGAGACATATAGAGACAGAAGGTCCCTCAGGCTCTCACACGGTATGTGTTGTGTCAAAACCTTCTAATAACAGCAAAGAGAGTCACAGGGAAATTGCACTATGAAGCTAAACTGGAACTGAACTCAACAATATCCAAAAAAACTGACACAGAAGAGACATCAAGAGAAAAGCCCTTCCAGTGTCTCTCACCTATACTCCTACCTACTTGGGAGGCTGAGAGCGAGAGGATCACAGTTCAAGGACTGCTCAGACAATTAGTTCTGGAGACCCCATCTCTAAAATAACCAGAACAAACTGGTCGGGAGGCATGGTTCAAGCAGCAGCATGTGTGCTTTGCAAGTGCATCAGCCCTAAGTTCAAATCCAAGTTGACCATTCAGGTTGTAATACACATGTGCATGGAAGCAATGCTAGGAATCTCTCCGTATAGCTATCTTTATCTCAAGCTAGCAAAAATGCTATGTCTTTCATATTATCTCTTATGTCTTCTCTTCAACAAAATTGAGAAAAGGGCAGAACAGGTTCTGCCTGGAAGCGGGGGAGGTGGAGGGGAGGAGTCGGAGTCAGGGAGGAGAGATGGCCCAAACAATGTATACACATATAAATAAATGAATAAACAATAAGAAAGCAAACAAAAAGGCAATTATAATGGAAAGCCCTCACGTAAAAGAAAAGGAATATCAACCTCAAAAGATGTGTAAGTATAATAACGGAAACATGAAAGAACGCAATATGACACCTTAGAAAATTCTTAATTCTATAGTGACAGATCCCAAACTACAGAAGTGAATGAAATGACTCATAAAGTATTCAGACACTATGCTGCAGGAGTGGCTGAAGTAGAAAGAGTGCCTTCCTAGCAAGCATAAGGCCCTGAGTTCAAATCCCAGTACCACTGAAATTCAGAAACTGGGTACCTGTGGCTCATACAGTAGTACTAGCTACCTGGGAGGCTGAGATGGGGAGGATCCCTGTTTGAGGTCAGACCAGGCAAATACATGCCCAGCACTGGTGGCTCATGCCTGTAATTCTACCTATTAAGAGGATCACAGTTCAAAATCAGCCCAGGTACAAGGCAGACCCTATATCAAAAATACCCAATACACAAAAATATGGGCTGGCATAGTTGCTTTAGTGGTAGAGAGATGACCTAGCAAGGAGGAGGACCTGAGTTCAAACCCCAATACCAGCCAGGCTGTATTGTTCATGTCTGAAATCCTACCTACTCTGGAGGCAGAGATCAAAAGGATCACAGTTTGAAGTAAGCTGGGGAAAACAATTCACAAGACCTGATCTCGAAAATACCCATTGCAAAAAAAGAGTGGGTGCTGATGGAGTGGCTCGAGGTGTAGGCCCTGAGTTCAAGCCCAAGTACCACAAAAAACAGTCCAGTTACAACACCATTGAAAAGAAATTGCTAAGAGTACAGAGAAAGAGAGGAAAGAAGACTCCTCAGTGGAAGAAAACCAATTGGGAGAAACCATTTCTGAGAAACTTCAGACACTGAGCTTAGTAGACAAAGACAAGTAACTCTCACCTGTGGGCAAAGGAGGAATATGTACAGAAAAGGGAGAAAACAATGCATGAATAAAATAATTCCAATAAAGAATGAGGCACTAATTAAAGGAAATTGTAAAAATTATGAAGGTTCAAAGTAGAAGTGAAACCCATGGCTGCAGGAGTTCGCTTGTGGATTTGAAGGAGCAGAACAACAATCAACTACCATGAACATAAAGTAATTGAAATTATGTGACTTGTGAAAGGGAAAGGGGACTGGGGGTGCAGCTCACTGGTACAGTACTTGCCTAGCAAGACAGAGGAGGCCCTCAATTTAATCCCTACTACTGTAAAAATAAACAAACAAAAAGAAACAAAATAGAATGAAGTAAAATGCACCAGCACTATACATCATGTTTTGCTTTTTCTTTTTTGGCAGCACTGGGGTTTGAACTCGGGGCTCAGGCTTGGTAGGCAGGGGGTTTACCACTTGAGCCACTCCACCAAGAGGTTCTCATGAACTAGTTGCCTGCTAGTTACCATTGAACTGAAATCCTCCTGATCTCTGCCTCCCAAGGAGCTAGGATTACAGGGATGAGCCATCTGTACCCAGCTTCTGCGTCAATTCTTGAAGGACTTTCTCTAGAAACTATAAAGACACAAATTAAGAGCCAGTGGCTCACACCTTTGATCCTAGCTGCTCAGGAGGCAGAGGTCAGGAAGTTGGTGGTTCTAAGGCAAATGCTTATGAGACCCTATCTCGAAAAAGCCATCTAAGAAAGGGCTGTTGGAGTGGCTTAAGGTGAAAACCCAGAGTCTACATGCCAGTACCAAAAACAAAAAAAAGAAAAAGACACTTCCCAACACATAAAAAAGAATACTTATGAAAGAATTAAACGAAGTCCCATACAATTTTTAATTTTTTTTACCAATTAAGGCTTATCAATTCTGATAATCCTTTGAAAAGAATCAGTTTGGAGTTTCATTGAATTCAGTACTGATTTCCTATTTGTCATAATTTAATGTGATGTGTAGTTCAATTTGCAATAAGCTTATGGGAATTTTGGTGTCTGTGTTCATCAGTGATGTTGCTTTATGCTTCTCTTTGTGTAAGTCTCTTTCTGTGTGTGTGTGTGTGTGTGTGTGTGTGTGTGTTTCTCAGTGTGTGTCTTTTTTTAGCTTTTGGTAGCTTGGTAATCCTGGCTTAGTAGGATGTTTGGAGGGATTCCTTCCCTTTTTGTTTTATGAAATAGTATGAGGAACCTTGCTATTCTTTTTTTAAAGTCTGGTAAAATTCAGCAATAAATCTACACCCAGAATTTTCTTTGTTCAAAGATTTATTACTGTTTCAGTCTCTTGTTTTTTCTTGTCCTCTTGATTTAGTTTTGATAAGCATTTGTGCCTACAGTTTGGCCAATCCTTCAACATTTTTCAGTTTATTGTTATAGTCTTTCAACATATTTTCTAATACTCCTTTGAAGTATACTGGTATAAATTACAATATCTCCCTTTCATCTCTTATCTACATGCTTCTTTCTCTTGATTAACTTAGCCAAAGGTTTCTCAATGTTTTTTTCTAGTACTCAGGGTCTCAGGCTTGTTCAGCAGGCACTCTGCCACTTGACTCCATTACCCTTTTTGCATTGGGGTTTGTACTCAATTTCACACTTACTAGGCAAGGACTCTATCACTTGAGCCACTCTGCCAGCCCTTTTTTTGTATTGAATAAATAAGAGAGGGTCTGGCAAACTGCCAGAAGTAGTCTGGCCTAGCACTGTCTGCCTCTTGAGTAGGTAGGATGACAGGCACGAGCCACCAGCCCTTGGCTTGCATTTGTTATTATTAGGTCTCACTTTATGTCCAGGCAGTCTGAACCGAGGTCCTGTTTGTGCTTCTCCATGGAACTGGGATGACAGGCATGTTCCACTGTGCCCAGCCATTTGGGATAGAGTCTCCAGAACTTTTTGCCTCAAACAGCTCTCCTCTCAGATCTTTGCTTCCAGAGCAGCTTTACTCCAGTTGGACTTGGTAGTGAAATCTCCCTGTGACTTCCAAACCTGTGATCAGTGGGCTTTGGCACAATGCTTACTGTTTGAGAGCCTGAGGGACCTGCTTTCTCTGTACGGTTTACAAGAGGGGGAGGCCCTCTGAGAATCCAGGCTGGTGTGGTGTGCAACACAGGTTGTGGGGTGCACTGTTCATTAAGTTCTAAAATGGGAGTAGAAGCTCCTGTTAGGTCTTGGGGGTCTCTATGGGTACTGTTGATACTTGCTTTGTGACTTGCAAAAGATTCTGGTATTGGCTGTTCTATTTCTGGTGAACATTCTGAAATGGCAAGATGCTTATGTCAGTACTTTTTAAAATGTTGTCTTCTGTTCTCTCCCCTTGTTCCTTCCCTTTCTTTGTTCCTTTCTTACTTTCTTCCCCTTTTTTTATTAGTTCTAGAGATTAAACTCGATTTCCCAAATGCTAGGCAATGAGCTGTACCACTGGGGTACACCTCCACACCCCGCCCTTTTATTTAGGCACAAGTGTCCATCAGTATTAACATGGGACTGGGTTGAGCATGGAGGTGATTTAATTCCTCTCAGCCGACCTGCCCAGTGTGCCTGAGGCCAGCTCGGTTCTGTCCCCATTACTGGAAGAAAAGTAGTTGTTTTTCTTTTATAGGAGCAATAACAAAATCAATAATAAATAAAAATCAATAAATGTTTTAAAAGGAGAATGCAGAGCAAAAGATGGATATGAAAAGGAACAAAAAAGAGAAATGTAAGGAGGAATAAAACTCTAATCTAATTACGTAATTTCAGAAACCCATAAACATTTGAAATGGGAAATGGAAATAATTCAAGATGGAATTGATGGAATCTAGTCTAGGCCTGGTACTAGCTGTCTGTAATCCCAATTACTTGGGAGGAAGAGGCAGGGGATCCATCCCAACTTGGAGACCACCTTGGACAAAGTTCACAGGAACCTTCTCAAGCACAAAATAAAAACAACAGGGCTGGGGTGTGGTTCAGGTGGTAGAGCACTCCATTCCTCCTAGAGGACTTGCCTGAGAACACTTCTTCTGTGTTCTGAGAGTGAGTTCTGCCAGGGGTTGGGTTGGCTGTGGGTCCCTTCTACACCTTGTTGTAATTCCTCTCAGGTTCCACGAAAGAAGCTGGAGTGGACAGCAGGCTGGACCTCCCATCCCCTGAACAGGTGAAAGCAATGCTAATCGCAGCAGAGTTATTTTCTGTCTGGAATGTTAGACTGTGTTCCTCTGGGTGCAGCAGGTGTCAGAGCTCCAATGGGCACGATTTGTTCCCTGAGTTATGACAGTGTGCAATGCACTCTGCACGTGCACACCAGAGGTTCGTAGTGGGTGCTGGGTCGATGGCCAGTGCTTGACACAGCAAACCCTTCTAGGATGGACTGTGGATGGTGCCGGGTGGCCTCCATTCTCTCCACACAGGTTCCCTGCAGCATGAATGTCCCAGTGCTTGTGTCAGAGGCAGTTTCCCAAAGTGCACTTCTCAACTCTGGTTGCCACCAACGTAGTCAGTGTGGTGGGGTGTCTCGAGGCCCCTTGAAGTGCTTATGCAGTGCACTTTAATCACTGACAATAGGACCTTCTCAGGGTGGCTCCTGGCTGTAGCACGTGAGGGCTTGCTGAGAGGCCCAGTGAGTTTTCTCTAAGCTGGGTTGGTGTGCAGGCTCTGCATCTCCTGTTTATTTAAACCCTGTGTGCAGGGTGCAGCCTTCTGCACCACACTGGATTCTTCCCCTCTCCCTTTCCCCCTTGGAGGGGAGAATCCCTTTCATCCTGACCCAGGAGCTGGGGCATTCCACTCTCTTCCCTTCTTCCCCCTTGGTCTGTGTTCTCTTCTCAGTTTCCATGCCCACCCACAGCCTCTCACTCCAGGAGCTGTGCATTCCGTTGCTGTTTCCATCCTGCAGACCAAACTAGCGTTGTTTGTGTCTTTTCTGTCATCCTGGAGCCTCTCCTTTATGTCACTGACCCTTTGTTATGGACTTTTCTTCTTCTGTCACTCCAAAGATTTTTGAAAACCACTACTTCTCAAGCATTCAGTTTCATGTTTCCAGCTTTAATATATAATTTGATTATTGTCTGTGGAAAAGGAGAATCTGCACATTTTTACAAGAACATCAGTTTGTCACTGCCTGGTGTATAAAAGAGATGGTTATTTCATCTATTACTGTCAATGTCTGCTCTATTGTGACTCAGCTTTCTGTTTCCATAAGGGCTCACTGAAGACTGCTTTCCTTTCCTGTGGTCTGCATTCACCTCCATATTCAGAGTGTAGTGTCTTGAACAGTGGATTACGTTAGTCAGCATTCTTTACTGCAGCAAGATACCTGGGATAAGCAAGTGAAGGATGAAAAGATTAATTTGGCTCCTGGTTTCAGAAGATATTCCTTACCTTTTCAATATATGAAATACAGTTATTTATATTGTTTATTTCACCTTCTGTGACTGTAGATTCTTTCTAGAAATTGATTGATTATATGCGAGTTATAAAATGTATGATTGTGGACTTCCTCATCACATCCCACATGGTCTGCTTAATGTCATTGTATTGGTAAGGACAGTATCTCTTTCATGATACTTGTTAGTAAGTTAAATGTTCTTTTTTGTGACTTTTTTTTTTTTTTGCAATGCTGGCGTTTTAAGTCAGTGCCTACACTTTGAACCACTCCACCAGCCCTTTTTTGTGAAGGGTTTTTCGAGGTAGTGTCTCTTGGAGTATTTGCCCAAGATGGCTTTGAACCATGATCCTACAAATCTCTGCCTCCCGATTAGCTGGGATTAGAGGTGTAAGACACCTCAGTGTGAGACAGCACAGCCTGGTGGATACTGAGATTTTAACTCAGGTCCTTCTGCTTGCTAGGTTGTCTATATACTACTAAAGAAACTATGCCAGCCCGTATTTTTGTGTTTTGGGTAGTTTTGTTTTTTTGGTTTTTTTGTTTGTTTGTTTGTTTGTTTTTACCTTGGGTAATATAACCAAGCTGCCTGTGTTATACAATTAGTAAGAAAAGATAAGGTGATGTTGAAGCATTAGCAGCAGTTTCTCTAGCCACCAAGTTGAGGTCACAGCAACTTAACAGTAGTACCCTTTCAAGCCAAGCTAAAGATCCCTCCCATTAAGTCATCCCTGGGCCATAAAGAAGTTTTCCCTCTGGGACCACGCCTGTATTCCTAGCACTTAGGAGGCTCACAAGTTCCAGGCCAGCCTGGGCTACACCTTGTCTCAAAGAGAAGGGGTAAAGGAGAAAGAGAAATTTTCCCTGAGACTATAGCATAAACCAATTTTTCATTAGTCCCACCTTTAAAAGGACACAGGGTGTTGAAAGAAAGGTTTTATTCATGTTTGTGAAAAGCTTAAAAGTAGAATGTCTGTTGGTAAAAATAAATGTTTTAAAATCACCCACACATTTTAGTTTACTATTTATAACTATCTTTTCTGTTTATAAGTAACCATGTGTTTGGACTACTAAGAAAATAGCATTGATTAAAGAAAGTTTATGCATAAATAACACAATTTTTAAAGCTAGAAGCAAGCAGGGTTTGCTCTAAGACCTAATCTAAATTGACATGTTGATCTGGAAAAATAAATATATCACCTTCCACTTCTGTCCTGGAGGATTAGTAATTTGTACTAACTTTCCTTCTGAGAACAAACTAAAACGATCTGAGCAAAATAACGTGAAAGATGTTTTGTTTTTTAGACATTAAAGAGCTAATGAGTGGGGAATTGCTTGGACAAGATCCAAGAGAAAAGGGGAATTCTGACTATTTTGCCCTTATTTCTAATTTTGTTGTAGAGAGAGTATAAGCAATAATAGGAAGGGATAAGGGTTTTTGCTAGTTGAGGTAAGGAGAGCTATACAGGGCATTGACTCACATTGATTTCCTGTGCATGGGTGTTACCTTCTGGGTTAATTCTTTTTGATCTCACCTTTTCTCTAGTTCCTGGTCCCCTTTTCCTATTGGCCTCAGTTGCTTTTAAGGTATCTGCTTTAGTTTCTCTGTGTTAAGGGCAACAAATGCTAGCTAGTTTTTTAGGTGTCTTATCTATCCTCACCCCTCGTTTTGGGTAGTTTTGAAATAGGGCCTGGCATGAACCGGGCATATTTTGAATGGTGATTCTCTTAGTAGCTAGAATTACAGGCATGAGCCACCAGTGCTGGGCACATATTTGCCTGTTCTGACCTCAAACAGGGATCCTCCCCTCCTCAGCCTCCCAAGTAGCTAGTACTACAAGTGTGAGCAACAGGTGCCCAGATTCTGAATTCTCTTACTATTTGTGTGTGTGTGTGTGTGATACTGGAGTTTTAATTCAGGCCCTCATGCTTGCAAGGAAGGCGATCTCACCACTTGAGTCACTCTTCTAGCCCAGTCTCTGAATACTTTGAGACGTTTCTTTTATTTTTGTATGTTTGGGATCTGTCACTGTAGAATTAAGAACTTTCTAAGGTGTCATATCGTCTTCTTTGATGTTTCTGTTACTATAGTTACACATACTTTGAGGCTGATGTTCCTCTTTCTTTTCGGCCTTTTTCTTTTTTTAAATATGGTCAACCAGGATTTAAAGTTAGAGCTCATGCACTTGAAAAGCACACACGCTGCTCACTGAACCATGCCTCCAGACCATTTTGTTCTGGTTATTTTAGAGATGGGGTCTCCAGAACTAATTGTCTGAGTTGTCCTTGAACTGTGATCCTCTCGCTCTCAGCCTCCCAAGTAGGTAGGAGTATAGGTGAGAGACACTGGAAGGGCCTTTCTCTTGATGTCTCTTCTGTGTCAGTTTTTTTGGATATTGTTGAGTTCAGTTCCAGTTTAGCTTCATAGTGCAATTTCCCTGTGACTCTCTTTGCTGTTATTAGAGGATTTTGACACAACACATACCGTATGAGAGCCTGAGGGACATGCTGTCTCTGTATGTCTCTCAATTGTGCTGCTCCCTCTGGTAATTCACATTGGTTGGTATAAAACACAGACGATGTGGGTTTAGTCTCTGTGGTTACTCCCAGAATGGTGGTAGTAGAAGCCCCTATTTAGGTGATGGGGTTTTTCTGGACACATTGAAGATGGCTCTGCGACTTGATAGAACCTCTGATATTGGCCATTCCTGTCATGGTGAGTGGCCTGAAATCGCTGGGGGCTTAGGTGTCCCCTTTCCTTTAGATAGATCTGTCTGCCAGCATTGCAGTGGCCCTGGGTTTTATGGCAAGAGCTGGGTTTAATTCCTCTCAGATGACCTGGGAGTGGAGTGGAGAGGAGAGTACCTGCTCACTGTGCAGGAGGCCCTGGGCTCAATCTCCAGCAGCAAAAGAAAGGGGAGGGGAAAAAAGGAAACAGTGAAAGCAATAGAGAATAAAACTAAGTATTGAAAAGGAGACTGAACAGAAGACATACTAGGAATAGTAACAAAGAACAGGGGAGCTGGGTACTGGTGACTCATGCTCTACATGTGAGCCACTCTACCAACTATTTGCCCAGGGCTGGCTTCCACCTGATCTTCCTGATCTCTGCCTCCTGAGTAGAGTGGATTACACGCAAGAGCCACCAGCACCCAGCTTTTTTTTTCTTTTTTAATTATTGCACAATGTTTTTCCTATTGTTTTTTTGGTCAGTACTCTGACTTGAACTCAGGTCTTTTGCTGCCACTTGAGCCACTCCACCAGCCCCTCAGTCCTTTTTGCTTGAATTGTTTTGGGATGGGATAGGGTCTTGCTTGACCACAAGTCATGTATTTATACTTCCCATGTATATGGGAAGATTGAAATGTGCCAAGACACCAAGCTTCTATTAATTGAGATGAGTCTCAGTAACATTTTACTCGGGTTGATCTGTAATAACAACTCTCCAGATATCCTTTCCCAAGTAGGGAGGATAACAGGTGTCTGCCTTCATGCCCTTTACTGTTTAAAACATTTACATACTTTTAGTGAAAAAAGTACTAAAAAACACCTCTATAATTTAATCAAGATGTTTTGATTTATATATATTTGTTGAATGGGTAAACTGACATAACTAGCATGTACTTAACCTTTTTTATTGAAACCACATGAATTCCTATCCTAAGGCAATTTTCCAGAACACAAAATTTCCTAAACACCCTTTTGTGTAAAAGGTCTCAGGAACTCATCTCTCCTATACATCTGATATTTTGATCCCTTCCAAGGTTATCTTCCCAAATCCCCACCCTTGTCTAGGGTGTGCGTGTGCGCGTGTGTGTGTGTGTGTGTGTGTGGTATTAGATTTTGAACTCAAGCTTTCACCTTAGCTAAACAGGTGGTTTGGTGCTTGAGCTACTCCACCAATCCTATGCTGTTTGGTGTTTTCGATTTAGGGTCTGACAACTGATTTGTCCAGAGTTGGCTGCAAACTGATCTCAGCCTCCCGTGTAGCTAGGATTGCAGGTTTGAGGACTTTATATTTTAAACTGTCCTCCTGAGAAATGATGTTTGTTCAAGACGGATTTTTATTATTTTGGTGGCACTGGGGTTTGAAGTGAACGCCTAATGCTTGCTAGGTAGGCTCTATTACTGCTTGACCCACTCTGCCAGCCCATTTTGTGATGAGTTTTTCCAGACAGAGTCTGGAAAACTATTTGCCTGGGCTGCCATCAAAGCACAATTTGCCTGATACCTGCCTCCTGAGTTACAGGACTGAGACATCGGCACCTGGATCACTAAATGGATTTGTGAAGTAAGTTCTCTGAAATAAGTAGATATAAGTTAAGCACTCTGAATAAAGAAAATGGTGGTAGTAAAGTATTAAATGTTGGTACTACAAAAACTTCATTTTCTTTATTGTTTGCAGTTGTAGCAGTCACTACAAGTAGTCCTGCAACTTCCTTATATGAATTAATCAATTTTATCCAAATTAGTGTGATATTGTAATGGAGCAGAGAAAACAGAATTATACAAAAAATGTCAAAAAAAAAGGAAAAAGGCTAAATATGCAGAAAAAGAGAGGAAGATGGGTAACTACACAAAAACCCCAGTACAGTGCTGGTGGAGTGGCTCAAGCAGAATGCCCAACCAATATGGGTGAGGCCCTGATCTGAAACCCTGTACTGCCAAAAAACAAAACTGAAATTTAATTAAAAAACCCCAGAACAAACAGAAGCAAGAAACGTGTTCAGAATCTTCAAGAGAATCTGAAGACTGCCTCTGTTTTTGGTCAGCTTCTACCCTATCCATTTGCCTTGATGTTAACCAGTCGGATATGACCGTGTGCACTCTGTGATGAACACAATGCAAACACAAAAGGACTCTATTATCTGATGGAGATATGTTCCAAGACCTCCAGTGGCTGCCTGAAGCAGTGGACAGGAGTTAACCTTATATACACCCTATGGCTTTTTCCCACACATAAGCACTTAATGTTGAGATTTGGGGGTTTTCTTGGGGGGGTCTTTTTGGAGGGACTGGAGTTTGAGCTGAGGGGTTTGTGCTTCCAAAGCAGGCACTCTACCACTTGTGCGACACCTGCAGTCCATTTTGCTGTGGTTATTTTGGAGATGGGGTCTCCCAGAGTTTTCCCATGTCATTTGTAGTAGACTACAATGTGAGGATGCTCTAAAGTTACACAAAAGTTCTACTTTCCAAGTGAGCAAGGATTGCATCGACTTGCATCCTGTCTGTGTCCCTTGCTAGGCTTGCACTCTGACAGTTTATCTAAACACACTATTCCTATACTCATAGACTGAAAGAGGCACGATCCATATGCAGCTGTGTGACCAAATGAAGTTAGACATTTTAACTGAGGTAAGTTGATTGTGTCGCACAGGAGTTTTCCCACTTAAGATGACAGAGGCCAGTGCCCACTAGCACACTGTGGGGACCCTTGGTGTGGCCGCCAGTCTCAACATGGCTCAGGTCTGGACTGTGTCCCAGCCTCTTGGGAGATTTTTGTATCTTCTGAGGCTCCTTAGTGCCACAGTTCAGGCCCCAGGCAGCTGGAGGCAGCAGAGAAAAGGACCTCTAGATGGACTCTTCCTGGGAAGCTCTTCTAATGTGCATGGCTAAACAGTGTTCTTCGTTGACATGTCTGTTCACAGTCTTGACATCACCTCACAGGCCAAAACAGGTACAAGCACTGGAGTCAGCCCCACACTCACAGCAAGGCTGTCTTATGAAGAAGCGTGTCTCACTGCTCTGATGGCAGGGAGTGCTCCTTGGTGACAAGGATGGATGAAGACAAAAGCAAAGACTTCCTATTCAGGTGTCTTAACATTGACAAAACACATTCTGATAAAAACAAATGAATAAAGTTCCCCTCATTAATATAACTGCCTCTTCATTATCTCTGTCTTCCATATGAAAACTATTATGATTATCAAACATAGAATTTCATTCCCTCCGTGCATCCAATCTTTAGCAGCAATCAATGTCCCTAAAGCAAACACTCGTCCTGGCCATGAGGCTCAGTGCCTAGCCAATGACTACATTACTCTCGTAGCATGTGCAAGGCTCTGGGTTCAACCTCCACCACAAAGTAAACCAGTAACAACAAACCACTAATCCTATAAGAAAGTCTTCTCAGAATGCGCTGACTGGTAAAGAAGTCATTTATGGTCTGTGGACATATTTTTCTACTACAATTTGTATACTCTCTTTGACAAAATACACAGTAGTGGTTTTAGGGAAGGGGCCCCTCACAATATGATTTTAATTTTTTTTTATACATATATATTTATTTATGTTTTTTTTTTCATTTTTCTTTTATTATTCATATGTGACATGATTTTAATTTTTGATCTCAGGTATAAAACAGAAATTATGACCTAAATTTAGAAGTTTTAATAATATAAACATGAAGAGCAAAATTTACATGAGGAAGGAAACACCTAAAGCTTTTTTTCATGGCAAATGTGGACCCCAGTTTTAAATGACAAGTTTGGCAAAATTACATATGATCTTATATAGGAACCATAGAATTTTTCACCTATCTTCTCAGTAAATGAAAACACATAGCATTTTTGAGTCTGGGAGTTGTGTCAGTGTCAAACTATATATAAGAAACTGACAAAAATAATGCTTAAAGATAAAATAGATCTAAAGGTCAATTTAAAAAAATACATAAACCATAAAAATGTGTAGAATCTACCACCGAAGGCCAGTATCACAAAGAAAATTTAATTACCCAGATTGATTAGAATAGCACCTATAAAACTTATACTCTATTGCCTAAATGGTACTAACAAAACTCTGTTACCATGTTTCATTTCAAGGGTCTGAATGAGATACTCATAACCTAAAGATGTGTACTTTAAAAAGGAGCTGCTGATACTAACAATACATGTATAACTTTTAGAATATTGCCTTCATTAAAAAAAAAAGGAGAAAAAATGTTACCTCAGGTCAGGTATTTTCTGTAGCATTCTGCACAAATGACACAAATACCTTTGTCTCAGTCTCCTCAAATACTTAGGTTCACAGGATTTCACTACTTGTCATGGGACATTCAAATTACTTACAAAAACTGAAAACTTTTTTGTTTCTTGTTGTAATACAGAGCAGGCTGAACTCAAATTTGTGATGTTCCCACTTGAGCTTCCAATGCTAGGAATACAGGCACATACCACCAAGCCTAACAAAACTGACAACCTGGAGTATTTTTCAAATTGTCATTATTTTGATATATTATGTATTCTTCCTCCAGGTGGACCAAGTAAAGACTGACACATCTATTCAAGGGGATTCCATCCTGTGTGCTTTTGTATTTGTGAATTGAACTTTCATGACCAAGGCATTCCAAGGTGCTTTATACTGTGAATATCAGGAATGTCAGATGATATTGAAGCCTTTTAAAATCCTAAACACAGGGTTTCTCTGCAGTAAGTCATTCCATGTGTGTGAAAGGAACCAGAATGATTGAAGATGTTCCCAAATTACATTCATAGCATTTCTTTCCACTGTCAATCCCTCATGCTATGAAATGGAACTGGGGCTGACAAAGCCTACTACATTTCGTACACAGGGTTTTTCTCAACTGTGAGTTCTCTCATGAACTCGAAAGTAATTGGAACACCTGACAGTTTCTTCACATTTATCACATTAACAGGGTTTCTTTTCAGTGAGTCTTTTCATATTTGTGAATGCTGCTGTAATTACTGAAGGTTTTCTACATTGTTAACACATAGGATTTCTCTTATGTGTGAACTACTTCATGTTTTTGAAGGGAGGGGGAAAACTGAAAGCTTTCCCACATTGTTGATACACATAAGGTTTCTTTTATGTTTCTGAAGGGAACTGGATTGGGTGAAGGAATTGCCACATTCCTTACATAAGTAGGGTTTCTCCCCTGTGTGAATTCTTACATGTATTTTAATGTAACTGGATGAAGTGAAGGCTTTCCCACATTGTCGACACACATAAGGTTTCTCTCCAGTGTGAATTCTTTTATGTTTCTGAAGGGAACTGCATTGGGTGAAGGCTTTGCCACACTCCTTACATAAGTAGGGTTTTTCTCCTGTGTGAATTCTTACATGTATTTTAAGGTAACTGGACAAAGTGAAGGCTTTCCCACACTGCTGACACACATAAGGTTTCTCTCCAGTGTGACATCTTATATGTCCTTGAAGGTGCCTGGATTGTTTGAAGGTTTTGCCACACAGCTTACATACAAAGGGTTTATCTCCAGTGTGGCTTCTTGTATGTGTTTTAAGGTACCTAGATCGAGTGAAGGCTTTACCACACTGCTTACATAAATACGGTTTCTCTCCAGTGTGAATTCTTTCATGGTCTTGAAGGTCACCAGGTCTCCTGAAGGTTTTCCTACATTGCTTACATTCATTGTGTTTGTCTCTAGTGTGAATACTTTCATGATTTTGAAGACAAGAGAGATACTTGAAGGCTTTATCACATTGCGTACATTCATAGGGTTTCCCTACAGTACAAGTCCTTTTATTTTTATCAAGGCACTGGGGAGAATGGAAAGCTTCCCCATATTCCCTACATTTATGTGGCTTCTCTTCATATTCTAGGTACTGGAATGGTTTGTGTCCATTGTGATCCCTGAGGGGCACATTTACAGATAAGTGACCATCGAGGACTTCTCCACACATGTGGCTTTCACATAGCATTACTCCAGGAGTTTCCTTGTTCACAATCTCAGGAGTCTGGCTGAAGGCTTCTCCCCATTGACAGCCTGCTTCACGTTCACAGAGTCTCTCTACCATTTGACTTCTGTAACAAAAGTGCGGTATGTTAAAAAGAGTTTCTTTCTCCATGATTTCACATTTAGTCATTTGTAACACACTTACATTTTTCAGTTGTCAGGGAAACCATATGCTTTATATCCTTTAGAGACTCCCCGAATGTGAATGGACTGAATACTCACCAGGAGGGTTCAACCACTAATGTTTTCAAAGGAGTGATATGTACATGGGTTTTTGGGTTTCTTTTGGCTTTATTTTTCTTTTTGCAGCACTGGGGTTTGAACTCAGGGCCTTACACTTGCTAGGCAGGTGTTCTTAACACCCAAGTCACTCCAGGAGCCCTTTTTTTTTTATGGTTTTCTTGAAATAGGGTCTCATGATCTATTTGCCGGGGCCAGCTTCAAATCAGGATCCGCCTGATCTCTGCCTCCTGATTAGCTAGGATTACACTGAGGAGACACTGGCACCCAGACTCACATGGGACTTCTTAATACAATCACCACGTTCACTATTTTGCAGACACTGAGCCATCTGTGTTACACTGAAGTATAGCTCTAGGGTCCATCATCCAAAATGCATGACATCAAAACTGTTTTGGATTCCAGATTTTAAAATATTAGCAGATACAGAATGATACCTCAGGGATGAGACCCAGGTGTAAACATAAAAATATTTATTTATTCATTTATTTATGTATGGATGTATTTTTTTTGCAGCCTTGGGGTTTGAACTCTGGGCCTACACCTTGAGCCATTCCATCAGCCCTTTCTGTGAAGGGTTTTTTCGAGACAGGGTCTTGCAGAAGTATTTGCCCGGCCTGGCCTTGAACCACAATCATCCTGATCTCTGCTTCCTGAGTAGCCTGGATTACCAATGTGAGTCACCAGTGCCTGGCTAAAATTTACTTATATTTTCTATGCACCTTATACCAAACCTTGATGGTAATCTCATATAACATATTTAATAACTTTATGCATGCAACAAAGTTCGTGTGCAACAAATCATCATAAAGTGTTATTTGTGGCATCATTTTTGGTGTTCAACAAGTTTGGATTATTTCATTTTAGAGTATGAACGTTCAAGCTGTGCTGAGATTTAGAAATACTTTTCCAAGAGGCAATGCATTTGGAGCTTGACGTATACTTCTTTCCACCTACCTATTATCTATCTACCTACCTGTCTATAGAATATTCATATACAGAATATGGGAGGAAGCAAGAGAGAGACAGACAGACAGAGAGAATACATACATTTGAGACAGGGTCCTTTATAGAGCCAGGCCTACAACTCACTACATAGCCAGGCTAGACTTGACCTAATGATGCTCCAGTCTCAGTTTCCCAAATGGTGAGATTACAGATGAGTACCACCACATATTTCATGAGAAATTCCTTTCTCTTGTGAGAACAAATTACCTTAGATATTTTCCAAGATTTTTGTAATCCTCTTCAAAGTTCTGGTCTCCCCATTTTTGTCCTAAAAGGTAGACCCAGAAAAACCAATACGGATTATTACAAACTTATACAAAAACTGGGTTCAGGTTCAAGTTTCCTTGAAATCCTGCCAATATTTTTCACAAAAGCATATTTTCATATTCCAATCTCTGAATGTCATGGGTGAGCACAGAACACCTTGTCCCTGACTCAGTGAAGGCATGATATCACCCTTACCTACAGCATGCAGGTTCCTGATGGTTTCCCACATCACAGATCTGTAGAGATTCTTCTGGGAAGGACTCAGCAAACTCCACTCCTCCAGGGTGAAGTTCACAGCCACGTCCTCAAAGGTCACCGACTCCTACAAGATCCATTCATGTTTTCAGGAGGAAGGATGAGACGGAAAACACCTGGGGTCTAGACTCAATTCACAAGTTCACATGGTGTTGAGAGCTCCAAGCATGTCCTGCGTGACTTGGAGGTTCTATCCTTTCTGTCCACACTCACATATCTCAGTTTTTCTGATACTAGATTTGAATACTTCCCTAAAGAAACACAGAAGAGTCTCACTGTACAGTGGCTCTGAAGCATGCGCCAAAGCCCGACTACCTACTACTCAGTGTACTGAACAGAGTTAAAACTGGCAGCCCTGAGACTATGTTTTCATAGATGTATTTGTTCCTTGCCCCTGGGAACTGGTGTTGGGATAGACCTCAGACATCTAGCTGAGGAGAGGAGCTTAGTCTGCCTACACAATACATAGTGAAACAGTATGCTATCTGCTTCACTTGCTTCCCTTTGAAAATTTGCACATTTCTGACATGATTAACAGAGGAAGCCTCAGTGACCAGTGTCCAATGGCTCCCTGGACACTGACTCTCTACAGGCTTCCATGACACAGTATTTGAAGCCCATTGTCACAACTGTTTGCTCAAGGCATGCAGCACATCCTCTGCAATTACATCGAGAGCCAACATTTGAAAGCTTGAGCCTAGTATTCCACAGACCAAATTTAATCGTCATGTAAGACCAATGAAGGAGAAACTATCTAAAGCACACAATAACGCAACCATCACTGACAAAAATGTAGTGTACATTTCAAAATGTATGAGAGGATTTTGAATGTTTCCACATAGAGAAAGGAAACTATGTTAAGACATGGGAAGTAGCCTGAGCTACTCAGTGCACAATGTGTACAAGTACTGAAATATCACATGACAGACCATAAATATATGCACTTATGTAGGCATTGAAAATGAAGAGAGTCAGGTGCCAGTATTAGGAGGACTGTGGTTCAAAGCCACACCAGGAAAATACTGCATGAGAGATATCTCCAAAATAGGAACAGTGAAATGGAGTGGAGGTGTGGCTGAAGTAGTAGCACTTTTGCAAGTATGAAGCCTTCAATTCAAACCCCAGTTCCAGCAAAAAAAGAAAACTGAAAGAGGAAGTCCAGGGGTGGCATCACATTCCTGTAATCCCAGCTATAGGGGAGGCAGAGAAGCCAAGATGGCAGTTTGAGAGCAGCCTGGGCAAAGGGGGAGACACTATCTGAAAAATGATAAATAGGGCCAGTGGCGTGGTCAAAGTGGTAGAGCAGGGCCTAGTAAATGTGAGTCCTGAGTTTGAATTCCAGGAATGTCAAAGCAAACAAACAAAAAGTTTAAGTAGAGAATTTTATAATAATAAAAACAGTCAAAAGAAACAGACTGACAAATGTAAAGATATTAAAATTGAGGTGGTAAATACAACAGTGCAGAACAGAAATATCTACAATGCATGCAATTATAAAAGGATTACTGCACAGAGTAAAAATTTTAAAAATTATAAATGACCAAAATGTATTACCAGAAGGTAAAACACCCTATACAAAGGAATATCCAGGTACTAGGTAATGAAGAGACAAATAATGTATGTACGAAAAGGACAAAATTCAGTCCATTAGATAATTCCAAGGGTTGATGCTCACGGAAGACCACAAGTTATGGAGGAACGGGATCAACAGCTGGCTTACTGTTTACTGTAATTTGAACTGGACCACAACCTTGAGCCCAGTCACTTTCCTCAAGAATGTATTGTGTAGCCGGGCGCCAATGGTTCATGCCTGTAATCCTAGCTACTCAAGAGATCATGGTTCAAGGCCAATCCAGGAAAATAGTTAACAAGACCCTATCCCACAAAAACCCATCACAAAAAAGACCCTGACTTGAAGCCCCAGTATGGCCAAAAAAAAAAAAAAGAAGAAGAAGAATGTATTGTGCTGTAGCACTTGGAGAAAGACAAGAGACATGGCACGAGCACTAAAAAAAAAAAGTCAACCCCCCCCAAAGAAAAGTACAAAACCTCAGGGATGAGAAACTGGTCCTGCCTCAGACCCTGGCACTTCTGAAACATAACTTGGCAAAGAAAACACCCGTCAGCCTTTGCAATTCCATTAAGACTCACTTGCTCAAAGTTCAAAGGAGGCAAAATAAAAAGAGCACTGCTTAGTAAAAAGTAACAGATTGTAAAGATAGGAAAGTTCACCAAAGAATCAGGGAACTGTGGTAAGACTGGCATGAAACAGGCAGGAGACCGCCTGGGGACACTACTGACTGCAAGGCCAGTTATGAATCTTGATGAGGACTCCAAGGGACTTTACATTGTTACTAATACTAAACCTTACCAGAGATGTTTTTTTCATATTTCTTCAAATATATTTCATCATAAAAATGCAAAGACTTAAGACTGAAAAGCACATCCCAATGTGTGTGGTCACCTGTCTGTAATGTGACAATCTAAGTTGGAATCCACAGATCTGGCAGCAAGAAGCAGAGCAGCACAGGTCACAGCAGGGGCTCCCCAGCAAGCAGCATTTGAGATGCTTGTGACAGCCATCAGAGAGCCAGGCAGGTGACCTGGTCACAGCAGAGGAGACAGACTCAAGGGAAGGTGTTAAAACACAAGTCGTCCTGCTTAAGGTGCTGTCCTGATGTCCACTTTGAAGACAATGTGGCACACAGGGGACATGTGATGCTTACCACTCACAGAAAAATGACCCCTGTGAAAACACTGACTGAACATAAGCGAAAAGAATGGAGACTTCAGTAACTTCACACCTGAGGAACACACCTCCTGCAAACATTATTTGGAAAATTCAAAAGAAATAGACCACTACTACCATTCAGAGGACCAGCAGGACAGGGGTGCAACTGGTGCAAGGCTTGCCTTACAAGCATGAGGCCCTGAGTTCAAACCCTGACACTGCAAGAAAAAAAAAAAAACCTAAAGAAGAACCTAAAAAAAAGAGAAGAATCTCATTTCCACAGCAATGTCATTTCAGTATTCAAATGCCCATTTTTTCTTTTTTGGCGAGGGTGGTACTGGGGTTTGAACTCAGCGTCCCACACTTGCTAGTCCAGTGCTCTCTCACTTGGGCCATGGCAACATTCATTTTTACTTTAGCTTCTTTCCCAATAGGGTCTTCTCATTTTGCCCTGGTAGGCCTGGACCACAACCATCCTATTTGTACCACCCTTGGAGCAGGGGTCACAGATGTGTGCCACCACACTCAGCATAATGGTTGAGACAGGGTTTGAACTGTGCTGGCCTCGGACCTACATCTTCCTGATGTCTTCCTCCTGAGGACCTGGGATTACAGATATCAACCACAGTGCTTGCCTTTGAATGCCCACATTTCAATAATGAGAAGAAGAAGGGGGGGAGAGGAGGGAGGACGGAGGAGGGAGGAGGGAGGACCTGAGCTGCCTTGTCCTTGCCCTGTCCTCACTAATGACACCACATGTCTGGTGTTTTCTGATCACCAACCAATTCTCCAGCAAACCATGTGGTGTCCCACAATGCAATTCTGACAGCAGAGAGACTTGGAACAGTCTCTACAACTTCTAGGACCAGACCTGCCACTCTGTCCATAGTGCAGATGCTAGGCCATAGCCTGTGCTTGCTCTATCTGGTCACCTGTCACCTCCCTCAAGTGATGGAGAGGTGGCACTCGGAGTCACCTCATTAGCACAAATTCAGAAAAAGGCCTAAAAGGGGCGATTGATAAACAGCCAAAGACACTCCTGTACCTCAGGGAATGCCAAGGGCTTAAGGTTGGTTGTGCCAGAAGACCTAAGATACAGACCAGTTTCCAAAATTATGCTACATTCCCAAATATATAATCAAAACCACAAATCTTTACTCTGTATGACAGAATGCAGGTGCCTTTCTCTCAGACACCCCTCTTATACGTTCCTATTGACAAAATTATACCCCAAATACACCAACTGCCTGAAAGGAAAAGAAAAACAGTCAAACACCAGAGCACTAGAATCCTGGCAAATAGCAGTGATCACGCAACTCCCACCTCAGAAAGTTGGAGGGTGCCATCGTCCCCTCCGCCTCCTTCTTACACCTATGCACCAGCCAGAAACAAAACTTCCAAATGCACACTTTTTATCTCAGAAATGATTCAACTAGGTGATCAGCAAAAACAAAACACCCTAAGGACAGGTGACCTCAGGGACATGTCCACTGCCCCAGGAGCTGATGCTGCCCCCTCCATGGCCCTCCTCTCTCCCTTCTTTCTCCTCCTGTTGGCTCCTCCCTAGAAAGCACAGCCTTGCTCGCCTGCCCCTTGAGACCGTGCAGACCTTGCACTTGGGCACATGGCCCTCAGTTCAAATCCCACTACACAAAGAGAGAGAGAGAGAGAGAGAGAGAGAGAGAGAGAGAGAGAGAGAGATCCTCCAAAGGAAATAAGGGAGAAGGTCAGGGAAGCACCTGCTTCACCCACAGTTCATAAGGGACCAGGTTCCCAAGGTGAACACAAGTCTGACCCTAGACACCACTGTCACTGTGCAGAGACAGCCCAGGGCTTCACTCTCAGGGAGGGAGGGAGGAAGACTGAGCAGCCAGGAAACCTCATTCTGGGGCCTCCCCACACCTAGGGCTCCCCCATCCATGTTCCCTCCTCCCAGCAGCAGCAGGCTTTGTCCTACAGGCTGGGTTCTGACCTGAGCTGCCCTGTCCTTGTCCTGCCCTCACTAATGACACCACATGTGTGCTGTTTACTGAACACCAACCAATTCTCCAGCACCCACCTGGTGTCCCACAATGCAATTCTGACACAAGAGAGATTACATAGAACAGTCCCTACAACTTCTGGGCTCAGTGCCACCACACTGTCCCCAATGCAGATGCCAGGCCATAACCTATGTTTCTTGTGTCTGCTCACCAGTCACCTTCCTCAAGTGATGGAGAGGTGGCACTCAGAGTCACCTCATTAGCACAAATTCAGAAAAATGCCTAAAAGTGGCAATTGATAAACAGCCAAAGACACTCCTGTACCTCAGGGAATGCCAGGGCTTAAGGATGGCTGTGCCAGAAGATCTGAGACCAGACCAGTTTTTAAAATTATACCACCTTCCATATATACCGTCAAAATCACAAATCTTTTCTCCATACGACACAATGCAGTGTTCTTTCTCTCAGACTTCCCTAATTCACACAAATTACACCCCAGCACATGACCCCACTTTTATTGTCACTCTAACAACCAGTGGCCTCAGGGACATGATCCCTGTCCCTGGAGCTGATGCCCCTCCATCGCCCTCCTCTCCCCTTCTTTCTCCTCCTGTTTGCTACTCCCTAGAAAGCACAGCCTGCTTGCCTGACCCTGGAGACCACCCAGACCTTGCACTTGGGACTGTCCTGCCTCTGCAATAAGCTCAGGTCCCGCCGCCATCCGCGTTTCATTTTTTTTTTTTCTCCACGTCAGAATTTATTTCATACCATTACACTTATAGCATTTTCAAGTACAAGATTTTGCCCAATGTCATTGACACATGATAACAGAAAAGCACAACTTGGTAAGGCACCAGATTATGACAAGTCTGCAGAGGAGGCCTGGCTCCCCTTTATGCTGATTTGACTCCTGGGTAGCTGCTTGCCAGTTTGTCAAGCAGACAATGAGGTTATAAAAGGTTCGTTTGTGTACGTGTGGTGAAAAGAGATGATAGTTTTGGAGCCCAATACAGTGTGTTGTTCATTTATGGTGTCAGTCTAGACTATGGAAGTTAAGCTAACCAGGCATTCTCTGCACCTAAGTCTCATTGAATCCTCTCTGAGACACCAAGCTTCATGTTTAGCCATTTTTTCTGCTTTGAAGTGAACAATCTTTACATTTAACTCAAACATATACTTTAAAATTTTCTCAGTTCAAATCCCTGTTTTCAGAAATAAATAAAAACGGTGGAAAATCTCAAGTACAAACACACCATGTAAAATGCAGCAACATATTACAAACTATTGCAGGTGTCAACCCACTAGATTTGTGGCACAAATAGTCCAGGTGTATTGAGCCATGGAATGAAGCTTCCAGAACTGGCCACACAGCATCCTTCTTACCACTTACCCCATGGACCAGAGGCAGTAAGTGTAGCCTGACAGTCCTGCCATAAAATTTCTTTTAAGTCTTTGTTCTGTCTTAAAAACTAATATGCATGTACTCCATTGTATTTGTTTTAATATAACATTTAAAATTGCTTGCCAGTGAAATAACTCGCCCCTCTAAATGCCTGTGCACACAGGGCACACAGAATCCTTCCTGGGAGCCTGGCCCCTATGGATGCGAAAGCCAGACATGGAAGGATGACTGTAACAGTTACATCTGATAAAATCATTTCCACAAATAAGTAATGTCCTTCACTCAGGTTATAACTAAACACTTCAGGAGACTATGATATCAAGTTCAATGGCTAAGAAATCAATACCAAACAGTCTATGGATTTTAGTGGCTTGATGATTAATCTTTTTTCAAGAAAGAAATTCTCTAGTCCTACTTACTAACAGGAATAAATGAAGCCCCTAAACTGAAAAAACCCAACTAGATTTTTTTCAATATATAAAAAAGATAACACAAAATCCACAGAGACAAGACTCTGCTACCTGCCAGCTTCACAGGTAGTGAACAGCTATCTCTAGCTGGTCACTTATCCTGGTGACTGCCTCACCATGGCAAGCTGGACACTGTGATTCAGTGGCTGGCCACTTCCGGCATTTTGGAAATGTCACTGAAGTATGAATGTGCTCCCCTGACATGGGGCTGTCCTCAGAACAGCCAGCTTTAAGACTCCTACCTTGAAGGACATGTGCCATGAGTGTTGCCTTTTGACTGTCTCACAGCAAGGAAAACACTGAGTGGGCCATGGCCCTGCAAACAACTGGCCTGCAGTACTATTTCTGCTGCAGGGCCCTAAAAGCACCACAAGCTCAACTGGTTGCTTTGACAGTCTCAAGAGATGTTCGTGTCACTTTTTTAAGATGGTCTCAAAAATGTGCAAATGAAGATATGTTAATATTGTACCTCAAGTATCAAAAAGATGTCTGTTCAAAGCAGTGGTGACAAGAGGAAACCACATTGCTCTGATCTATGGCCATGCTTTCCCCACTAATGGTCTAAAAGTCTGATCAACAGTAAACCAGACAGCTACACAATCGTGTGTGTGTGTGTGTGTGTGTGTGTGTGTGTGTGTGTGCCTGTGTGTTTACAAACAAGGACATTTTGGCTGACTTAAGAAGAAATGGTATGTGTGTGTCTCACAAGCCATCTGCTGTGGGCTCTCAAGGTGTCCACTGCCCTGCAGATGACCAATGTGAGTGAGGAAGCTTACAATACCCAGACAGGAACTCCCTCTGCTCCACTTGACAGGACACAGGTGGCTTGACGTACCAGCCAGAGTCTGAGAGCAAACACCACACTCTCATCTCTGAGTTGCCTGAGCTCCCTACAACACCATGTGTGATCTAGACTGGCACTTCCCTCCTGCAGGGCATTTCCACTAATTTACTGTAGTGTCAACACAACTGTTCCAAGAATGAAAAACCCCTATGAACAAGTTTGCTTTTTTGGTCTACAAAGCATCAGTAGTTAGTGGGATGTTTTTTGGTTGTTTTAAAATCTTAAGCAACTGAGTATCAGAAAATGACAAAAGGGGTAGTGTGAGGTTTTGTAGGTACAGGTCTCTCATTTTCTCAGATTTTTGCTCTTAGAAAAACGGGTATGGTTTGTGTGGTTTCAAAGCTGGGAGCTGTTCTCACCATGGCTGGTTCTGAATGGAATGCACTGAGCGCTCGCTCAATAGCCCTTAACCAAGAGAGGTTATTAGTCACAACATTCCCTCTTGGTCTGTACATCAAAATGCAGCAAAATTTCATCCTTGACATCAGCCTTGAGAAGCCCTTTTCACATCAGATATAAATTAATCCAGAAGTCTAAAACTCTACATTTCCAGAGCTTATGAACAACTTTTAACTTAAAACCTATCTTGCTTAAAAAAAGTCTCATCCTAAACTCATACCGAGAAGGAAATTAAAAGTAGAACGAATACGTGTGTTGAGGGCTTCTCCTATGACCACACACATATGTTCTACACGAGTCAGTGCAGCTAACACAGCTTCTGACAGCAGCATCTGGGAGCATCATGCCAGGCAGTACTTCCTCCACCAAGACGTGGACAGATCCCACACTTTGTCCGGGGTCCTGCTCTTACACTTCTTTGGCTGCTGCAGGGAGTCCGAATGCTGGATGCCAGCGACAACAGTGGCGTCAAAGACTTCTTTGAGATTTTTCTGAGTCAAGGCTGAGCACTCAATATAGGAGGTGGCTTTGATTTCCTCAGCACACAGCTTCGCCACCTCCTCAGGCACTGGCTTCTCTTTGCATTTGTCCAGTTCAACGAGCACTTTGACATCTTCTCTGAGATCTGACTGTGTCCCAACCAGGATGATGGGGGCCTTGGGGCAGTGGCACCGAATCTCGGGCACCCACTTCTCACTGACATTCTGGAAAGATGTGGGACTCACCACACTGAAGCAAAGAGGGAAGATGTCTGTGCTGGTGTAGCACAGGGGCCTTAGCTTGTCAAACTCATCCTGTCCCGCAGTGTCACAGAGCTGGAGTCTCACAGGCCGCCCATCTACTGACACCACAGCCGAGAAGTTATCGAAGGCGGTGGGGATGTATTCGGTGAGGTAGCCATTGGTGGTGTAGCTCACCACCAGGCTGGTCTTACCCACCGCGCCGTCGCCGACCAGCACGCACTTCACGCCGCGCCCCTCAGCCCCGCCCGCGCGCCCCCGGACCCCCGGCGCCCCGCGCCCTCCGCGCTCCCGGCGAGGCAGCACGGGCGGTGCGGGCACTGGCTCGCAGCGGGTAAGCAGCACAGGTAGCCCTTGCTGCGGGGCCATCGCCGGCGGCGACCGCGCTGCCGCGGGACCAGCTGCCACCAGCGGACCAAGGCAACGATAGGTCTCCGCTGCGCGGGGCGGCTCTGCCCGCGCGGCCGCCTGCGTTTCAATTGTAAACACAGTGTGCACCAAGGGACACCAACCACGTCAGAGGGACCCCTTCCGCTCCACCCTACTGGTGCCCCCGAGGACCCCTTTCCCATGCGGGGAGCCCACAAAGCTAGGGATTCCCCGCCTCAGGACCAGGTGGCGGTGGAGACGCCGCTTCCACCATCAGGAAACTCGGGGCGCTCAGGTCTGCGCCGGGATGGGGACGGGGACCCCGCGGCCACTCGGGAGCCTCCCGCCACCTCTGCCGGCACCGCGCTGTGGGGAGACGCGGGGCTGCGGGCGCGGAGGGACAGGGGGCTCCGGCGGGGACAAGGACAGGAACTTGGGGTCCCGGCTGCGGCCCCGCCCCGCCCGGGGACCGAGGGGACGAGCGGAGCGGCGCCGGCAGCGACTCTGCCGCAGACTCCGGGACTCACGCGGGGCCCAGTCGCTCTCAACCCCTCCTCGCCCGTGTCACAAATCCGCCCCACGCTCACCATTCCTGACTGCCGGGTGTCCTGCTGTCCACTCCTGCTCCTGGGGTCAGCGTCACAAAACGACGGGAACTGAGTCACCTCATAATTTTCACGTGAACAACGGAAAACTGGAGGCGTCATAAAGGAATCTCCTGCAATGTGGGCGGGCCCTTCTCCGCCAGCGCTCCTGATTGGGCCGCTCCTGTGGCCCTGATTGGCTAGTGGTCTTCTCTTAGCCGTGAGTGACAGGAGGAGCGAGCCTCACCTGGTGGAGATGCAAAGTGCCACATTGCAGCCCTTGGGTTTCCATTCCTTACAACAGCTTTGATCTCGCTGATCGCCTCCCAGCATGCACCATGAGAAGGTCAGGACAGAGGACACCTTTGTTCAGAGTCACTGTTCATTCCCAGCACCTACAATATCTCTATATCAAATGACCGTGTATCTCACATTTGTTGAGTCTACTGAAAATAAGAGATCAAGACGGTCTGACAAATTAGAAGAGAACCAATCAACTCATAGAAGTGGCATTGAACTTGTGGGTTTGGAGTTGTGTGGAGCATGGAGAGAGGGAAATCCTGAAATACAGCCGGAAGTAGAAGGTGATGGAGCTTAAATGCCGCAGGAAACGATCACTGTGGGGCCAGAAGGATCCCAGGAAAATGTCAGGGGCATCTCGCAGGTTGAGGCCAGATTCCAGTGAAATGAGGAAGCCATGACATTTATGCCCTCTCTGTCCTCTATGCCTGAGATCTGCATTTATAGGGAAACGGAATTTGCCTCATGTGTGTTCACTAACTGTGTGTTTGCTCATGTCAGCAGGAACCTGGAGAGGACTGAGAGAGGAACAGACCACTGGTCATCATGAGAATGCTGCACTCCAGGATCTTACACCATATTTATTATTTTTTTTGGTGGTATTGTTAGAAATAAGACCCCCAAAGACCAATGGAGTCACAATTCAAAACACAGAAAAGTAGAACTGCCTTGGCAAGGCAAAATTTACTTCTGCAGAAGGGTGCATGGGCACACACACAGGCACAGCACACACAAAGGAGCAGGGCAGCCTGCCCTCCTTATAGTCCTGATAGGAATGAACCTGCCTCTCGACCTGGATTGGGCCAGATCAAACGTTCATATTCTTTTCGATTGGATGAAATGCTATCCTAACTTGGGAGAGGTTAGGATATGCAGCATAGTGCGCAGTTTTCAAGGGCAAAGGGGCTTAGCAAGAACGCAGATGAAGAACACAGAACTACAGACAATGCAGTATGTTTATGGCGACATAAACTTTGATACAAAAGACTGTTTTCCCACAATTCCCCCCTTTTTAATTTATATTCTTTTCTTCAAACTCATTTACCATTAATTGACTTTCTGTTTCAGCTGTCCTTAACAACAGCTGGTGTGACGCAGGAGTTTGTTCAGTTAGAGTAGTTTCTATGAGTCAGTCAATCCTCATACACAGGGAATAATTCAGCACCAATTAAGGTCATAATCCCAAATGCATCAATGAGGGATGTTAAAATTGAGGCTATTCCTTCTTTCCATTTTCCAAACCATTCTTCTAGCCAGTTACTAAAGGGTCACTTGTCCCTGAGTTCTTAGCCAATTGTTTGACAGGGCTTGTCAGGCTGTGGAGTGTCTTGGTTGTGGTTCCATCCAGAGCTGTGTTACTGGGGATGAATGTGCAACTTTCACCTCCACCAAGGACCCATAACACACAACACACACACCCACACACACAACACACACACACACACACACACACACACACACACACACACACACACACACACACCCCTTTCTGCCAGAATCATCTCTAGAGCCATCTGGTTTCTCATGCCATCTTACCGCGGGTGCCTAGTTGTTCTGTATTTTCTTCATTTTATCCCTATTATAATTGATAAGGCTCTGTTGGTTATAATAGATATAGTTAATCTAATCTACATTCTTATTAAAAGTGAACAATCAGAATAGTGCTGATTTAAATCCTGCTATTTTTTTTTGCTTGAATTTATCAGGGGCTCTCCTTGGGACCCCATGGCGTCTATGTAGACATGGTTAAGGATGATTTGGGTTATCAGAATGCCCAGGTGAAAGGCATAGCCAATAGGACTAAAGTGCAAGTCCCACTCCATTTGATAGAAGAGTGTCGAGTAAAGGTCCACTGCAATACCACCAGCTGTTTGCTTGGGCAACACTCAGAGCAGACTGACTGCTTAACTCTGCAAAGGTCTGGCCTTCACTGTACCCGGATGAATTTCCCAAGAACTCTAATTCCTCCCTCCACCCTGAGAGGCATGAGGTGTAGTTACAATTTTAGGATGGGAGTGTAATAGACCAGGGTGGCTTTTGCCCCCCAGAATCTTTGACCACGGAAAACAGTAGTGACATGATCATAGAGACTCGTTGCCCCAGGCTGTCCTTTTTTGGAAGAGTGTTATATATTTCATTTTAGCAGAGTCTGAGGTCTACCCTAAATGGAAAGGGGCAACTTGAGGCTCTGGCCTTCCTGTCACACATGTGTAACTTTGCTTTTGTTTAAGGTCCGGACAGAATATTTAATCCATTTCAACCAGGCATTACTTTCCCCATCACCAGTTTTAATACACAGGGCTGGCTTTTAAATCCTTAACCTCCCCTACAGTTACCTTGACTTGGTCACTCTCAGGTTTGAGGGATGGGATCAGAAATAGCGGCCTATCCTCAGAAGATGATGTAATTATGTGGTCTATTCTGGACACATCAGCTCCCAATCCATACTGCCTCAAGATGGGAGGCTCTATGGTCATGGTATGAGTTCGTCTATGACCAACAAAAGGCAGTTGCATCTATGATGAACAAAAGTACAGTTGGCAACTGGGGAGAAAGTGCTCTGCTAATTTGGCTCTTTCTTTGTTATTCTTTCCCTCTTCCCTTCCCTTAGGCTGCTGAGGTCCAATCCTTACACAGTACTACTGCAGCCCTCATCTGAACAACCCCAAACAGCCCATCTAAGTTTGTCTCAAACTCATCATGATAGTCCTCTCCTGGGCCAGGGTATGAACACCTGAAGCATGTCAACAGTCCGATGCAGGCTTCAGGGTGTTGCTCAGTGGCAAAACATTGTTTCAGCATGCAGAACATTCTGGCTTCTACCCCCAGCAACACAAAAAGGGTCCAGTTCTGATTGGACTCAGCACCAAAGTCACCAACAGCCGCTCTGACGACAGAATTTTCTGCAGAAGCTTTTATTTAGGGCACACTTCACTTCCTGTTCCTCAGGTTGAACTGATGATTCCTGACTATCTATTAGAGTATGACCAGGTCAATGGCATAATGACACAAAGCCTGACATATTCAAATTTTCTTTCCTCTTCCAGGGTTGAACTCAGGGCCGTGGGCTTGCTTGGTAAGCATCCTAACACAAGCACCACTCTGCCAGCCTTTTGTTTTAGGGTTAATTTTGGGTCCAGCTTACATTGGGCCTCAATGCTCCTCAATTTGTCCTTGCCCGCATAGCTGGGGTGACAGGTGCACACCACCAAGGATCGAGAAGCCAGCAAGGCAAAAAGTTCAAGAGAACATATCTTGAAAAAACACTTCACAAAACATGGCAAAATGGCTCACGGTGTGCACCCTGAGTTCAAACCCCGGTACTGCAAAAAAAAAAAAAAAAAAAAGTCTTGCCATGCTTTTTGGTTTTCTCCTCTTTTTCTTTACACTTGTAATTTTTATGTTGTTCGCTTTTTTTGGCAGTACTGGGGTTTAAACTAGGCTGGCATTCTTATTGCTTGAGCCACTCTACCAGCCCTGTTTTGTGCTGGGTATTCTGCAGATAGTGTGTCCCAAACCATTTGTCCAGGCCTGGCTTCGAACCACAATCCTCCTGATCTCTGTCTCCTAAGCTAGGATTACAAGCATGAACCACTGGAGCCTGACACTGGGTTTCTCATAAACAAACTTTATTACTTAGAAAGATTCATGAATGATAATTCATCATGCCAATGAAAACACACTACAGTTCTCACTGGATAATGTCCAAAGACAATGACACAATAGAAAGGATGGGACAAGTTCTATCAGGAGCTCCATGTCGCCATCATGGCACCTTTCACACACATTTATAAAATGCTAATTGCAAAATACAACTTTCATTAGTCCAGAAAAACTAGTTCACCAAATCTAGGCTATATAGTGAGTGTCTAAAATGTAAGGTTTTGGAGCACCAGGCACTTTGTCACACAGTGCAATCCTCACACTTGGTAGGACGGCACAGGAGGATCTAGAGTTTGATACCTGCCTGGACTACACAGGAAGTCTCTGTCTCCAAACAAAACAAACAAACAATGAAAACCACAAAAAACCTATTTTTTAAGAAAGAATGTGACAGGTGCCTAATAGGCACCCAAAAATTGGAAGCTCCCTATTATAGTTTGTATCTGGAACATCCTCCAAAGACACATGACTGAAGGCTTGGCCTCCAAGGCAGCAATGTCAGAGGTGCAGCTTTAGGCTTAGCTTTCAGAGAGGTGCTACAAACCACAGGAGCTGGGGACGAGCTGGAGGATACAGATCACAGACATATGTCCTCCAAAGGTATCTTGTCCCCTTCTCCTTAACCTCACTCAGCATCCTGGCTGCCATGAGGTGACCTCCACCACACAGCCACTGCCATGACGTACTGACTCACCTTAAGCCAAAGCAATGGGACCAGCAGACAAAACCTCTGAAACCAGGAGCAAAATAATCTTTTCATCTTTCAGTTGTTTCTCTCAGGTATCTCATTGCAGTGAAAGAAAGCTGACTGACATAATCCACTACTGAAGACACTCTGAAGACGGAGATGAACACAGACCACAGGAAAGGAAAGCAGTCTTCAGTGAGCCCACATGGAAACAGAAAGCTGATCCACAATACAGCAGACACTGCACAGTACTAGAAGAAATAACCATCTCTTTTATACATGGGACAAGGACAAACTGGTATTTACTTTTTGGGAAAATGCAGATTCTCCTTCACAACACACACAAACTAAATTATGCATTTGAACATGAAATACAAATTGAATTCTTCAGCAAGCAGTAATAAAATATCTTTGGGATGAAAGAATATAAAAGAAAAAGTCCATTACAAAGGGACAGTGACATAACAGAGAGGCTCCAGGATGGCAGAAAAGACACAAACAATACTAGTTTGGTCCTCTGCAGGATGGAAAAAAAGCGACAGGGGAGGACCAACTCAGGAGTGAGAGGCTGTGGGTGGGCATGGAAACTGAGAAGAGAACACAGACCAAGGGGGAAGAAGGGAAGAGAGTGGAATGCCCCAGCTCCTGGGTCAGGATGAAAGGGGATTCTCCCCTCCAAGCGGGAAAGGGAGAGGGGAAGAATCCAGCGTGGTGCAGAAGGCTGCACCCTGCACACAGAGTTTAAATAAACAGGAGATGCAGAGCCTGCACACCAAACCAGTAACAGAGCCAATCTCAACAGTGCCTATGTACACACCCAAGACCTAAGAGGGGCTATCAGTCCTATGTTAGGATTTACACAAATGGTGCACACCACATGCACTACATTCTATACCAAAGCCATCTGAATGACCAGAGGACAACCCAGCATTGTAAAACCTACAGAGAGCAGAACTGAAATAGTGGCATTGTGTCACAACCCACCAATCACCGCTTTACAAGTCACAGAAAAATTCCACTACCAAGTCCAACTGGAATTAAGCTTCTTGAGAAGTGAAGATCTTGGAGGAGAGAGGTTGGATGCAAAAAGTTCTTGAGACTCTATCCCAAACAACGGCGGGGCACAGTGGCACATGCCTGTCTTCCCACTTACATGAGAAAGCACAAATAGGAGGACCTTGGTTGACACTACCTGGGAATAAAGTGAGACCCTATCTGAAAAATAACTACTGCAAATAGGACTCATGCCTGTAATCCTAGCTACTGAGGAGGCAGAGATCAGGAGGATTGTGGTTTGAAGTCAACCTCGGGAAACAGTTCATGACACCCTATCTTGAAAAACCACATCACACAAAAAAACGGCTGGTGAACTCACTCAAGTTGTAGGCCCTGAATTCAAACCCCAGGACTGTAAAAAAATCATATGGCTTAGTTACATGGGATTACTTCTGGGTCCCCTGTTCTATTCCATTGCTGTACGTGTGTGTGTGTGTGTGTGTGTGTGTGTGTGTGTGTGTGTGTGTGTCTGTGTGTGTGTCTGTGTCTGTGTCTCTGTATGAATGTGCACAAGAATACCATGCTGTTTTTATTACTATGACTCTGTAGTAGCTTTTGAAATTAGTGATTGTGATATCTCCAGCATTACTCTTTTTGCTTAGGATTGTTTTGGCTATTCTTGGTCTTTTGTGCTTGCATTTGAAATTTGGATTGTTTCTTCTACTTTGATTAAGAAAGTATCACCATACCCGACTTCAAACTATATTACAAAGCAATAACAATAAAAACAGCATGGTACTGGCACAAAGACAGACATGAAGACCAGTGGAACCAAATAGAGGACCCAGATATGAAGCCACACAACTATAACCAACTCATCTTTGATAAAGGTGCTAAAAATATACGATGGAGAAAAGACAGCCTCTTCAACAAAAATTCGTGGGAAAACTGGTTAGCAGTCTGCAAAAAACTGAAACTGGATCCATATTAACTCAAAATGGATCAAGGACCTTAATGTCAGACCCCAAACTCTAAAGTTGGTACAGAAAAGAGTAAGAAATACTTTGGAATTAATAGGTTTAAGCAAGAACTTTCTCAATGGAACCCCAGCAGCACAGCAACTAAGACATAGCATAGATAAATGGGACCTCATAAAACTAAAAAGCTTCTGTTCATCAAAAGAAATGGTCTCTAAACTGAAGAGAACACCCACAGAGTGGGAGAAAATATTTGCCAGCTACACATCAGACAAAGGACTGATAACCAGAATATATAAGGAACTTAAAAAACTAAATTCTTTCAAAATTAATGAACCAATAAAGAAATGGGCAAGTGAACTAAACAGAACTTTCTCAAAAGAAGAAATTCAAATGGCCAAAAAACACATGAAAAATGCTCACCATCTCTAGCAATAAAGGAAATGCAAATTAAAACCACACTAAGATTCCACCTCACCCCTGTTAGAATAGCCATCATCAAAAACACCACTAACAACAGGTGTTGGCGAGGAGGGGGAGAAAAAGGAACCCACTTACACTGTTGGTGGGAATGTAAACTAGCACAACCACTCTAGAAAAAAATTTGGAGGCTACTCAAAAAGCTAGACATCGATCTACCATTTGATCCAGCAATACCACTCTTGGGGATATACTCAAAAGAATGTGACACAGGTTACTCTAGAGGCACCTGCACACCCATGTTTATTGCAGCACTATTCACAATAGCCAAGTTATGGAAACAGCCAAGATGCCCCACCACTGATGAATGGATTAAGAAAATGTGGTATCTATACACAATGGAATTTTATGCAGCCATGAAGAGGAATGAAATGTTATCATTCGCTGGTAAATGGATGGAATTGGAGAACATCATTCTGAGTGAGGTTAGCCTGGCCCAAAAAAACAAAAGTTGTACGTTCTCCCTCATATGCAGACATTAGATCAAGGTCAAACACAACAAGGGGATTGGACTTTGAGCACATGATAAAAGCGAGAGCACACAAGGGAGAGGTGAGGATAGGTAAGACACCTAAAAAACTAGATATCATTTGTTGCCCTCAACACAGAGAAACTAAAGCAGATACTTTAAAGCAACTGAGACTAATAGGAGAAGGGGACCAGGAACTAGAGAAAAGGTTAGATCAAGAAGAATTAACCTAGAACGTAACACACATGCACAGGAAATCAATGCGAGTCAACTCCCTGTATAGCTATCCTTATCTCAACTAGCAAAAACCCTTGTTCCTTCCTATTATTGCTTATATTCTCTCTTCAACAAAATTAGAGATAAGGGCAAAATAGTTTCTGCTGGGTAGCAAGGGGGTGGGGGGAGGGGGAGAGGGAGAGGGCAGGGTGGGGGGGGAGGGAAGGGGTAGGAGAAGGGGAGAGAAATGACCCAAACATTGAATGCACCTATGAATAAAATAAAAGTTTTTTAAAAAGTCATTGGAATTTTTATGGCAATTGTACTGAATTTGTATACTGCTTTCAGTAGTATAGCTAGTTTCAGAATATCAATTCTACTAATCCATGAACATGGGAGATTTCTACCTCTTCTAGGGACTTCTTCAATTTCTTTCTTCTTTTTTCAATGTTTTAAAGTTTTCATTGTAAATGTCTTTCTCCTCCCCAGTTAAGCTTTACTTTTCTAATGGTCCACCTATTTTCAGCCAAGAAAATAGAAACATACCAACAAGGGGACACAATTATTCCCGGAGCTACGGGAGTTACATGGCAGCAATAGTCCACAAAGGATTGAAGAGGGGAAAAAAAAACAAAGAAACCTTTGAACCAGCTAACATAGGCAGCCTCTGCATCCAAGGTCACAATAAAAGCCACAAGGAACTATGCTTTAATATAGGAGATTAAACTGATGTCACACAAATGGTAGAATGCTTGCCTAGCAAGCACGAGGGCCTGAGTTCAATCCACAGTACCACACAAAAAATAAAATAAAATATGGTATGAGAAAGTATGAAATGCAGACACAGAGTGGATCCAACCCTGGGCTGAGGCAGGGACACCTAAGGATGTAACTCTGAGACCCACCTTGCTGGATCCCTTCATCCCAGTGTGAAAAATCTCTGTCCTCAGGATCTTAACATCGCCAGAGGGAACCCTCACCTGCAGTCACTTGCGGTTCTGACCTAAGTCAACTGTCAAATTACTAAACCCTTTCTAAGAGCACTACATGACTGAGCCCTTCTCCAAGGCCGACCTTCACAGATTTTTCTACTACATTCAAGGTAGACTGATCAGAACAACTCTACCCAGGCCAAACCCAAAACTCTTTCCAGATATCAACTGAAAAGGTTATTTTTAACACCTATTTTCTTTCCATGATGCTCATCACAGTCTCTGAGCCACTGTCCTCTGGTTTCATAGAGATACCATTACTAACAAGGGATCACTTCCTGTCCTAAATTCTGGCTAAGCAGAGCCCTGAGTCCCATCAGTAGTCATCCATTTTAGGGTCTCTGTAGTCCCTCTATAATCTATCACTTATGCGGTCTATGTCTCCCTTCTCCCTATGTCTCCCTTGCCCCACAATGCTCAGCTCAGAAACAAGTCTCCTCCTAGACCTCACCTTCCACGACAGCCACTGAGACACTGCCTGAAATCAGTCATTTTGACTGGACTCAATTTTCCTTTTCTCCTTAATAAACTCTGAGAAACTGTGGAAAGCAATGAACACAGTATTCTGCTACTCGGTCCATTTTCTTCTGCTAGTAACACAACACTACCAATTGCGAAGTTTTTAAAGAAATGAGGTTTACTTTGGCTCAGGATTCTAGAGGCTGATGGCCAAGGCAGGCTGTGATGGGGGCAGTGTTCCGAAGAGGTCAGGGCTTCACATGACAAAAGGCGGAGAGTACTTGAGCATCTCAGTTCTGGAATCGAAGGATTAGGGGAAAGGTTGGGCATGAATGTAAAAGCAATAGCTTCCCCCTCCCCACCCCATCCCATCTCATCCTGTCTCTTGATTTCTTGTCTGATCCTGATCACATGCAGAATGCTTAGGCTCTGAAGAACACATTGGGTTAAGTGTCGTCCTCTTACTACTCCACACTGGAGATAGACTTTCAATACATGGACACCTAGAGACCACATTGACTCATCCATAGTCCGGGACATGGTCCAAACACATCCCTCCATGGGCAGTGGCTGCTGTTGTCCGAATGTGTAAGTTCCCCTAAGCATTGTACAGTGAACCCTAATCCCAAGGTGATCATAAGAGGTGGTAGGCCCTTTGGGATAGAATAAGGTCACAATGGCAGACCTCAGGAATGAGAAGTGTCCGTATTACACAGGGCAAGGCAGCTTTTTCACCATTTTGACATGTGAGGACACCACTTACACACCAGGAAGGTGACACTCGCTAGCAATTTTGTCTGCTGATGCTGTGACCTTGGGTTTCCCAGATTTCTGAACTGTGAGAAGTATTGCTTATAAGTCACCCACACAATGACATTTAGTTATGGCAACCACAATGGACAGAAATGGTGACCGTAAACATTCTTTTTGACTGTTGCTATGGTAGCAGCCAGAGAGCCAGAACTGAAGTTTTCATTTGCTAATAACGTGAATAGTGACCGCGCCCAGGCCTCTGTGTGTACACAGATTTCATCCACCTGATAAAATTGTATAATCACAGGCATGGGTAACAGAGGGAAGTTCCCAGATATGGATCTACTTACTCTTTTTGTCAGGATCTATTCATTTAGCTGAAGCCTAGGAAAAACCACATCTTTCCATGTCATTGAAAAGTTAAGGACACCAGGAACCCACAGACATGGACCAGAGGCCCACAGGGTTCTGCATGTCATACTTGGAAAATGTCTTCAATAAATATCTACAAATGAACTCATACCACGCAGTGTCTCCAAAGAGAAAAATTTCAACACCCCAAAAATCTAGAAGATGGACTGGAGGTGTAGCTCAAGTGGAGAGAACCTGCTTTTTAAAAAAAAAATTAGGATATATTTGTATATGGGGGATTCACAGTCACAATTCCAATTAGACTTATATTGTACATTAGTTAGATCACCCCCATTGTCACTCCCCCAGTCTACCACCCCACTTAAAGCAATTGTAAGAAGTTTCTTTCTTCTATTTGAGTATATGAAGTCCATCTACCATATACCCTCACCTTAATCTCCTTCATTCACCCTCCTACCTCCCACTAGTAACCCCCCCACACACACCCTGTACTTATTTTGCAGTCCTGTCTGTCATTATTAATATTTAAGTGGATGCTCAAAAGGGTTTCTCAGTGTATCCATGCTGTGAGTATGCTTAACTTTAGTCCATTCAGTTCCTTCCATTACCCTTTAAGGGGAGAGCACCTGCTTTGTAAGCATAAAGCCCTAAGTTCAAACCCCAGTCCCACAAAATAACAATACCACAAACAAAACTAGATGATGTGAATGCATGAAGAGTATCTTACAGTCATGGATATTTTGAACAGATAATAAGTAATATATATTCCTTCAAAAATTATATCTGCAAAGAAATAGTTTCTACAATCCCAATGTATCAAGTGGAAAGTGAATTAAGATATCCCAAAATTCCTTCACAAAAGTAAAAGATAATACAAAACTACACTATTCTTCTCTAAAATGGAGAAAATATTAATTGAATCCCTGCTCCCAGGTCATGGGACACACGAAACAGTCAAAATCACTTAGATTTACTTTGCTTTCTACAAATTTTGTTGAAGATTTATCTTACTTAGATTCTCTCCATTTTTGTATTTTATGATACAAGGGTCTCAACATGCAGCCCTTGCTGGCCTGGAACAACAATCCGAGGGAACAGCAAATGCCTCTCAATAATCACCCTAAAATAAATGGTCCTAACTCTCCAAATAAAACAGGCTACATGATTGGATTAACAAACAAAAGCCATCTGTTTTTGTCTACAAGCAGCATACCTCAGACTGGGCACAGTGATTCACGCCTTCAATCCTAGCTACTCAGGAGGCAGGCAACTGGGAGGATTGAGGTTTATGGCCAGCCAAGGCAAAGAAGTTGTGAGACCCCATTTCAACCAATAAGATGAGTGTAGCTGTAGGTAGGAGGGTCAAGGTCCAGGCCAGTCACAGCAAAAACATGAAACCCATATCTGAAAAATAACCTAATGCAATAAGGGCTGAGGGTGTGGATCAAGTGGTAGAGCACTTGACTAGCAAGCACAAGGCCCTGAGCTCAAACACCAGTACTGCCAAGAAGAAAAAGAAACAAGACAAGCACACCTTACTAGCAAACACATGAAGACTGAAAATGAAAGGAGCGAAAATGAAATTCCAAGCAAGGGGAAGCCAAAAGCAAGTATATTCATAACTGGCAAAGCAGATTTGATGCCAAAATTAAAAGAGAAAAAGATCACTACCTATTAATAAAGGGAACAATTATCCATCAAGAAGTCACAAAGAGGGCTGGCAGAGTGGCTCAAATGGTAGAGCGCATGCCACACAAGTGCAAGGCCCTGAGTTCTAACTGCAGTACTGCAAAAGAAATAGAAAATAAACTTATGATGATTACAAATATAAATGCCCCACATGTTGGTACAGCCAATTTCATAAACTACATACCAAAATAAATCAAGGAAGAAACTTCAGAGTTCAACTGTACCACAGATCAAATGAAAATGTATACAGTATTCCAACCTACAGCTTGAAATACACGTCCTTCTCAGGAGCCCATGGAACTTTCTCTAAAACAGGTCACATTTTAGGCCACAAAGTAAGTCTTTTTTTTTTTGGTGATCTGGGGTACTACCACTTTAGCCACCCCACCAGCCCTGTTCTGTGTTGGGTATTTTCCAGAGAGGGTCTTGTGAACAATTTGCCAGGGGCTGACTTTGAATCACAATTCTCTTGATATCTGCCTCCTGAGTTGCTAGGATGACAGGTATGAGCCACCAGCACTGCCTGTGTTGGTTTTGTTTGAGACAGTGTTTCTCAAAATACTTGCCTGGGCTGGCTTTGAACCACAATCCTTGACCTCTGCCTCTTGAGTAGCTAGGATTATAAGCATGAGCCATTGGCACCTAGATGCCAAGCAAAAAGAAGTTAGAACTAGCACAACAAATCATGGAAATATACAAACCCATGCAGATTGAACAACAAATACACTTCAGCGGGTCACTATAGAAATTGGGGAGGGAATAGATTGACATCCCTTGGTTACTCCAGTCTGGTTACTCCAGTCTGAATGTCAGAACTTGCTCTGTTCTCTGGGTTCTAGGCCCTTAGTTTTGTGTTTGATTTTTTTTGGTGATACTGTGGTTTGAACTCATCAGGGTCTGATGCTTGCTAGGTAGGCATTCTACCTGTCGAGGCAGTCTGCCAGCCCATTTTTGTGTTAGGTATTCTCTAGATAGGATTTCTCAAACTATTTGCCTGGGCTGGCTTTGAATCATGATTCTCCTCATCTCTAACTCCTGAGTAGCTAGGATGACAGGCATGAGCCACCAGTGCCTGGGTTTTCTTTTGTTTTGGCTGTGGAGGCTACAGGGCCTAACATGTTCATGTGTACAGCTGCATCAGCAGCTAGAACATGGCCTGCATCTAGTCAAGGAATAGGGCTGGGGGTAGAGCTCAAGTGATGAGTGCGTACACAGTAAGTGCAAAACCCAGCACCCAATCCCAGGACAGGAAAGAGGTGAAAAATGTAAAGATGAAAATGGACTCGAGCATGTGCCTAGCAAGTGTGAAGCCTTGAGTTCAAACCACACCACCAAAAAAAAAAAAAAAAGAAAGAAAGAAAGAAAGAAAGAAAATGGAGTCATTTTTATGAGACCTCCTGTAAGAAAAATGATTTTTTCTATCAAAGTATTTGTTACTCTCTTAGATTACTTAAAAATTCCTCAGGTCGCCATCTTAGGTGATTTGCATGTTTAAAGGGTTCTTGCTGCTTCTTCTGGATTCCTGTACAACTCCATTGCCTGGAAGCAGTATGCCCTAGCCCATCTCCCAAGCCTTTTAGCCAATTAAGGGAGATTGTGAACCTTTGTCCTGGACAAGTCCCAGGTGAGGGGCAGGTACAACTGTGTCGGGGATGTAAGGAGGAGCCACTGTCAGCCATTTTGTGCTTGTGTGTTTGCTCAGCAGGAGTGAGCACATGCTTGCACCCTCTTGATCAAGAGAAAATTGCCCTGTCAAGATTTTCTGTCTCTTGTGTATCTGTTTTCAGCACCAGAGGGTTATCAATTCCAACACTCCCATAAAAGCAATTGGAGCCATGTGTGGTAACAGGAAGAAGGTTCTTAGGAAAGAAGCCTATTCTTCCACTAGATAGAGGCCTGGATGTCGTGTGACTTTGGTCCCTACCCTTGTTCTGCTAATGGTCGTTCTTTCCCACACAGGCATCTGACGCCTTTTCACTTACGTGAGTCAAGTGCCTCAGATGCATCCACACACTAAACCATCGTGTGACAGTGACCAGATGACACAGCACCTTGAATTCCTGGAGACTAGGAGTTGACAAGAGGGGAGGTGTAAGAGGGTCCTAACTTCCACCGCATGCACGTAGCAAAGAGATGATCGCTAGGTAGAGGGGGTTGGAAGGAGAGCCACCTCCCTGACCTGGCTAGCCCGACTCCATCTTGTTCCATTTCCTTCCTTCTGGGCTCTCCTGAGTCTTCCTGCCATGCAGTTATCGTGGATCACAGGAACAATGGCCCCGATGTGTGAACATCTTAAGAGAAGGAACCAAGACTACCCTGTAAGCAACAGAGACCTTCTTAACTCCAACATAGTTCTGCAGGTCCTGAGAAAATGGCCCAAGGTAATGATAAACCAGACCACAGCTAGACAGACAACCATAGCAAGGTCATACTTAGGTGACTGGGCCTGGGCTGGAGACACGACTCAAGTGGTAGAATGCTTGCCTTGCCCAGAGTTCAAACCCCAGCACCTCCAAAAAGGTAAATAAATGAGATAAGATGACAAGGACCACTACCACAGAAAAGTCTGATCCTTCTCTTTGTGTCTCTTTCCTGTATAATGCCTTGACTGCTGCAAACACTTAGAAGACAGATTTTAGACCTTCAGAAATCTGTTCTTTGTGGTGTGGTCAAGCATTTAAAAAGCTCCCTTCCTGCCTTTAGTGCTGCTCATGTCATTGATTGGGAAGGATGACCAAACTTAGCCCACTGGGGCTCCTTGGAGCCAGGCATTTTGCTCTAACTCTGGTCACAACACCAGTGCTTCATGCATTAGAGATGGGGTGAGGGTGCAACTCACCAAGAACATAGAGTGAGGCACAAAAGATGCACCGAAGTTAGTTATACAAAGAGCATTCCAGGGAGATGGAATTGCTCATACCAACGCTTGAGCTGGCAACAAAGGAGGCCAGGGTGGCGGTGAAGGGAAGGGGTAGGCTAAGAGGATGGAAGACAGACGGTCATTTGGTTTTTCATAGCTGTGACAAATATGTGAGAAACAATTTAGAAGGATTTGTTTTTGTCACCAGAAAGCTGGTATCCTGGCTCAATGCCAATTCACAAAAAAATGAGAGGAGGATTTATTTTTTATTTGTTTACTTATATTTGGTGGGTCTGGGTTCTGAACTCAGGACTTCACACTTGCAAAGGAGGCACTCTACCACTTGAGCCACACCTTCAGTCCATTTTGTTCTGGTTCTTTTGGAGACAGGGTCTCGTGAACTATTTGCCTGGACTGCCTTAAACCATGATCCTCTCGATCTCGGACTCCCAAGTAGCTAGAATTACAGACCCTGGCTGAGAGCAGAGTTTTGAGGAAAAGAAAATAAGGTTTATTATTCATCAGAAGATAATAAGGAGAGTCAGCCTCTCAAAACTCCCACTTTTGAGAGGTGGTTTTTAAGGAAGAATTCAAGGACTGAGTTTGATTACATGATGGAACGTATGTTCTGGGATGACATCTGGCCTTGGTTCTCCAGGTGTCGGGCAACACATCTCCAAATCTGTTTTAGCTGATAGGTTTACTTCTCTGGTGGTCAGAGAGACAAGAAGAGAGGACTGCCTTGTTTAAATGAAGAGTGAAGGGAGTTAACCGGGCTTTCCAGCATGTAGACAATAAGGGAAAAAGTGTCAGTTTGATTAACAAGCAGAGGAAACTGGCTAGCGCAGAAGCTGGAAATACAAAAAGGTTTTCCCTTCTGAAGTCCAGTTACATTTTCCCCACTGTTCCAGGGCATTCCCCCAGAGACAGACTTCCTCCAATGCCACCCCAATTCCTAAAGTTCCCAGTACCTCCCCAAAGAGCACAGTAGCAGCTGTGGACCAGGCCTTCAACACAGGAGCCTGCAGGGAACATTTCCTGTTCAATCTATAACAAGCGGCCTGTGATAGAGCTACTCAGGGTAGGAAAAAAGATCTCATTTCCTAGTAAGGATGACGATTTCAAAATCCATAGTACAGTTTCTACTGAGTGCGTCTCACTTCACACCAACAAAGCAAGTTGAACCATTGCAAGTTGGACTGAGTACAGACAAATAATGATACTAATGTTAAATTCCCTTGCTGTCAACTCCTAGTGACCCACCATTGTCTAATGAGCAGAAGGGTCATGCACTTCCATGTCATTCATTCTGTGTGAAAATGTCAGGGAGCAGGTTGTGCAGGAAACTGGAGATGTAGCTCACGATCTCAGCACCTATAAGGCCAAGCCAGTGTTTCCAAAGGTAATACCTGAGGACTGGAGGAATGAATCAAGGAGTACAACAACTGCCTACCAAGAGTGAGGACCTGAGTTCAATCCCCAGTACTGCAGAAAAAAAAGAAAGAAAATAAAACCAAGATGGTACCTGGGCAAAAGCAGAAAGCAGCCCAGCACTGAACGCACCTACTCACCTGTAGATCCCTCTTTCCCCATCCTGCCCTGTGACACGGGGACCTGACCAGTCAGTACCACACAAGACTTGCTGCCACAGTCACTGGCTTCTAGCAGGTTTCACTTCTTAGGAGGAGCCAACAGGAAATCACTAAATAGTAGGGGAGAGACAGCAGGACACTGATTGCGCTGCCTGCCAGTCTGCTGTCCTGAGATGGTGGCAGTCCTGCTGTCCTCTGGCACAGGCCACAGCCCCTGCAGAATTAGCATACAGATTCTGCTGGGTTCCAGTAACTTTTGCCTGCCTCTCAAGGAATATTTGTGAACATTCATCCCCATGCTGCTGGCTGCTGGCCCCAGTGTTCCACTGGAATACCAGGTGGGATTCCTAAAATACCACTTGTAATTTGGTAAAAGACACCTTCACCAGTCTACCATGCACTCTCGTTGTGACTGCCCCCCACCCCACCACGTTTCTGCTGTGAATCGTGCTTAAAAGTACAGGTTATTTACATCAGCATCAATAAGATATTTGAGGAAAAAAGGTGGGTGAGGAAAGGTGGATGGGGGTCATTTCAGGTGATTCCACAGACAACAATCACAGAATGCAGCTGGTACCTTAGCTCAATCCAGTACAACAAAACAGCATGGGTGAGTAGCACACACAGAAGCCACAAATTTTCCACAGTTCTGGAGGCAGGGAGAGCCACGAACTAGCTGCTGTCTGCTTTAGTTCCTCAAAACTTGCCATCTTTTTTACTTGCAGAATAAAAGGTGTTGCTATGTCCTCACATGAGACAAAGATGGACCTCACTCTCAGTACTGTTCTTAGAAGGATGCTAATAACATAACAAGGGCCCACACTTATGTCCTCATGTAACCCTACTTTCCTCTTACAGGACCCAACTCCAAATTCTACCATGTTTCAGGGTAGGGCTTTACAGTACAAAGTGAGAGGAACAACATTTAACACAGCATGAAGATGTTTATGAAAGGCACCTTGGCCTATGCTAACAGCACAGCAATCTCAGTAGCAAACTTCAACAAAGGAGAGGTGTCATTTGTGAATGCCACATGAAATAAAACCTGCTACCATGAACACCAGGTGGTCAATCAGTTTATTTACCTAAACCATGCAGGTAATAGCAGTGAAAATGTGGACTCAGCTGTTTAGCAAGTACAATCTCTACGGAAGCTAAAAGCTAGCAATTTTGTCATGACAGAAAACCAGGTTTGGGGAATCTATTTCCCTACATCTTAAATATGTTCAGCCAATACCTGCAGTTGAAACAGCACAGCTCAACCTTACAAACAACCAAGTCAGCGGCTGATAACTGATCTTTCACGGAAATTTTATTTCACCTTGGTAGGTTTTAAACCAACTAATGCTTTCAGTAAGGAAATTGAAACACATTTGTTGTTCAAACAATCATTTTAGGAGGGTCTGCTAAGATAAAAATCATGGAATAACAAGGATATAGACTGTCCTCAGCAAACAAGGACATATGGTCACACATCCTCACAGACACTTTTGTACATGACCAAGGTTCATAGAAGAGCTGATGGTTCTCACTGCAGAGTTCCCCACAGCAAGAGCCAGCTTGTCACGTGAACTTCAAGAAGTCGTACTGGTTCTCCTGTCTGTGCTCACCTGAGTTGGTTCCTTTTCTGTTGGTACTCATGAATTAAAATTTTTATTGTGCTCAAAAGATATTTGCATTTACTCTTTTTATGGCTTTTACTCATGCTTCTACATAGGCACCCTGAACAAGATTTAAAACCCTACAGACCTCAGGGAGCCATCAGGAAATCAGAAAGTCTAGGGCAACTTAGGCTACTATTTGATATAACTCCATATTGTTATTATTTTTTTGGTGGTACTGAGGTTTGCACTCAGGTCCTACACCTTGACCACTCATCAGTCCATTTTTTGTGATGGGGTTTTTCAAGATAGGGTCTTGGGAACTATTTGCCTGGGGCAGGCTTCGAACCATGATCCTCCAGATCGCTGCCTCCTGAGTACCTAGGATTACAGGCATCAGCCACTGGCACCCGGCTCACTCTGTATTGTTAAAACAAACAAACAAAAAAAAATCTGTGCATAAGTGAACTCCATTAGTTTGGCAACACTGGAATGAATTAAATGTTTTTTCCCAGAATACATCCCATTTCAACTTATATTTATAAAAATTAGGACTTCTTTCCTTCAATTGACTCATTTGATCAAAATGGCAAATACAAAAATACATTTATTAACCTGAGGCAGCTTTCCAATCTCTGAAATTGAGGAATTTATCCCATGGAATCAGTGAATAAAATTCATACCTAATGACACCTAACATGAACGCAGCAACATTAAATGATTAGTTTGGGTTAGGGACATAGCTCAAAAAAAATAATTATATATATACTGATATATCAATAAAATGAAACAAATACACAACTGGGCAATAGGTGGCACATTTGTAAAGCTACAAGCAACACAAAAATCCACTGTGCTCCTGAGCTCAATATTGGTGAGTGCCAAAGACACATGCTGACTTAGAACCAGAGGACTCATTGCTAGGACGTCTCCTGTGTTCCTTGGGTTTGCCTGGGTTTCTCTATTAAGATGGAAGGAAAAATCTGGACCAAGGAGAAGGGAGCTCTGAGATACTAACAATTATGAAATCCTGTAATGTCCACAGTGCAAAGAAGGCAACTTGAAGAAATGCACAGAGTGGACTTCCTTAGTTAACAAAACACAAACCACTTACATCTACTCACTTTGTGACATGTGCTGAGGTCTAAGTGTATGGAAGTGACAACTGTGCAAGGTGAAGATGTTTATGAAAGGGGCATTGGGCCTATGCTAAGAAAAGTGGCCAACCTGGGCCAGTTTTGAGAGACCCTATCTCGAAATTACTCAACAAAAAAAAGGGTTGACAGAATGGCTCAAGTACTAGCCCATCTGCCTGGCAATTGTGAGGCCCTGAGTTCAAATCCAGTATCACCAAAAAAACCTAAAATCCTTATTAAAGTGTCATTTAACCACAAAAAAGATGTGGTAAAATATGAATGGTAAGACCCTATCATGGGACCAGTAGAAACACCCCAACAAATGCATATTGTAATGGCCCTTTAAGCATGTTTTTTAATATATAAAAAAGTCTACAGGATAATAGAAATACACTTTGATTCACACATGTATCCAATATGGTTCATTATGAAGGAAAAAATGACCATATTTGATTAGAAAGGACACTCCTTAAACAAACACACTAATGCTTGAACAAAGCTCAGAGAACCATGTCCCCATAACCGTTATTTTTACAAGTGAATATCAGAAAACACAGCCCACAGATCTAATTTATGAATGACTCATGGGTGAACATGATACAACTTTTCTTCCTTCAGATTGTGCGATTTCTGAAACATACTCCATAAATTAGTTTGCATTGAAAGCACTTCATAAGACTTAAACTCATCCAATTCCACTACAGAGGAATTTTCATAGGTGGCTGAAAGTAATTTATTCAACTAACATGTTGATTTTTTTTTTTTTTACAAGATTTTGATCCTCGGAGCATTGGTGTAGGCTTCTTGAACACTTTTGCACCTTATTCAGGATTTGTTACTGTGGCATGCCTGTTTATATACATGAATGCAACTGAGATGACTAGATATGTTCCACATAAATTATGTTGACACTACATATCTTCTCTAAGCAATGTCATGTTCCTCAAAGTTCATACGATAATGAGGCTTTTCCACACTGTATATTAAGGTATTCTCATTCTATATCAAGGAAATCTGCTCAGTGTGAGTTCATTCGTGTCAGACAGTGAAATGAGCAAATAACCCTCATGACCACTAACACCATCAAATGTGCAAGAGATGAGAAAAAACACAAGAAAAACCCTTTCTGCATAATCTAACAGAACATGTATGCTGGAGTAAGTCACTCAAAACTCAAGAGGCAAGCCAAGAAAAATTCAGTGATAAACACAGGGGAACGCAATAAAGAAAGTTAAAAAATCCTTCCTGTGGTCAACTCTGCCTACACAGCAGAATGAAAGAAGGTAGACCCACCAAAGTGACCATGGCCTATTTACTCACCTGCATGTGACTCTGTGGTTTTTTACATTTTCATTAATATTTCATAAAACAATTTTTTCAAACATTCTGCTTGCATCTTGAGACTTCTACATTTTATCCACTCAGATTCCAACCAAGAAAATTCCAACCATCTTCCACCAAATCACACAAAAATTTTACTTTTTGAGACATGTACCTCAAGGCTGGCCTGGAACTCAGAGATCCTACAGCCCCCAGCTCACCAGTTATGGGATTACAGGAGTGTGCCACGGCACTTGGCTTAGAAAATTTTCAAATGATGAAGTAAACTTATTATTTTGTAGAAACCAGATTCTACAAAGGAAACGAGGGGGAAGCCGCTCAGGAAATCAGCCTGCTTCACCCAGAGTTCCCAAGGGACCCACACTTAGAAAGTTAAACATGTCCCTAAGTTCAGAGACCACTGTCACCATGCAGAGGCAACTCCCACACCCCAATTACTTTCCTCCCTGTAAAAAAAGGCTCCTCCACAGGCTCAATGCTGCCCAGCACCACTCGCCCACAGTCGGCTGAAGGTTCTGACCTGTGCTGTTTCTGATGTCACTTCTGACATCTAATGTGTGGTGTATGGTGGAATGTGAGGAATGCCACGCAATTGTCCAATACCAACTAGGTGTCCCACAATTCAACCTGCTCTCCCAGTTAGCAGAGACCCCCACAAGTTCAGTGTTCCATTCAACTGCACTGTCCCCTCTGCAGGCGGCAGGCCAAACATGTACTTCCTCAGCCTGGTCACCACTCCTGGTTCTGAAGTTAATGAGGGGTGACACTCTGAGTGACCTCATTTCTGTAAATTCAGATATTGCCTGAACGGGGATTATGATAAACAGACGTTCCCATTGCCAGGAAATTTGAGGCAACTTGTAGACATTGGTGACTCACGCCTGTAATCCTACCTATTCAGGAGGCAGATCAGGACGATTGCATTGAAAACCCAGCCTGGGCAAATAGTTTGAGAGAATGTATCTGTCTGGAAAAAAAAAAAATCGTAAAAAAGAAAGGCTGGTGGAGTGGCTCAAGGTGTAAGCCCTGTACCTAGGTGTAGGCCCAGTACCTCGAGGAAAAAAAAAAAAAAGAGAGAGAATAACAACAGAAAAATTTTTTATAGTACTACACACCCAGATAAGCCTCAAATCCATAAACCATCTTTTCTGGCTCACTTGACCCAATGATGAATATTTCTGACTGATCCTACAGATTTTGTCAACAAGCACAAACCACCACCTGCAGGCAAAAGCAAACAGCTGACGATGTTGAGTGTTACACAAATGCAGGAGTCTGGTCAGCACAGTGAAGAAAGAAGTCCCAATCACAAAGCCTTCTGTCCTGGGGCAGCACCAAGAGCAAGGAAACACCTGGCAGTGAACTTAGGGGAAGCTCACTTTCTCTAACCTACAAGGGGGCCACAAACCTCAAATTCCCACTCTGCCTCAAAATCATTACCACAACTGATCAGAAGAAACAGAACTCTTACTAAGCAAACTTTCCTGAACTTGCTCTCCTTCCTCCAGGCCTCTGATCGCTAACTACCCCCAGCCTGCGCCAGCACTCTGCCTTATGTCACCCTAAGGACAGGTGGCCTCAGGGACACGTCCCCTGGCCCAGGAGCTGCTGCTGCCCCTCCATCGCTCTCCTCTCTCCTGTCTGCTGCTTCCTAGAAAGCACAGCCTGCTGGCCTCGCCCTTGAGACCCGGCCACCTTGCACTTAGGGCTGTCCCTCCTCTGCAGCAAGGTGGGTCCTGCCTCCATTCTCAGTCCTTCTTGAGTCGCTGGCTAGTAGCACTGCTGTCAGAAGGGGCCACGCGTCTCCCCTTCCACTGAACCCCAAGCCCACGCGCGTGCACCGCCTTCCAGTGCGATGGGCGACGTGGGGACACGGGAAGTCCAGGGACTTGTTGCCAGCGCTAAGCAGCGCGGGCCTGAGGGACCTGGTCCTGCATGTGAGACGCCGCTTCGCCACACCGGGAAAATGCAGGGCACTCAGGTCTTCACCGAGGGGACGGGGACCCCACGGCCACTCGGGAGCCTCCCGCCACCTCCGCCGGCACCGCGCTGTGGGGAGACGCGGGGCTGCGGGCGCGGAGGGACAGGGGGCTCCGGCGGGGACCCAAGTCGCCGCACGGGGACAGGACAGGACGCCGGCCACAGCTGCGGCCATAGGGCACACAGCGGGGCGGCGCCAGCGGCGGACTCTGCCGCACACTCCAGATCTGACGCTGGGAGCCCGGATCCCGCCGGCTCCCACAGCCCCCCTCTCCCCGCCTCCGAACACTCACCATTTCCAGCTTCGGGGACGTCCTGGCGTCTTCCAGCGGCCCTTGGGCCCACAGCAGGTCACAAAGCGCGGACCCGAACCCGGAAGTTCCTCTCGCCGGAGGCGGGCACCAAACATGGCGGCGCCCCCCCCCACCGCGCTTCCCGCCGGCCATTCTGATTGGACGGCTCGCAGAGCCCCGCCCAGAGACTCTGATTAGCCAGGGATGCAGGACCCGCCCCTCCTTCATGACTGACAGCACGTGCGATTCTCCGTTTCAAGCACAGCAGGAAAACACTACGCAGCCACAGCTCTCCCTGCACAGGCTTCCTCCTGGACGACCACCTGGGTCTCTCATTCCCACTGCTCTGAGCAGCTGGAGGCCACATGCAGGGAAGGAAGCACCACAGGGACCTCCTAGTCCTTCCTTTGCTGCTGCAAGAGGGACCTCAGCCTGGAGCCACAAGACTGTGGCCTCTGACCCCACTGCAGGTTATTCACTTGCTCTCCTCCAATGCTGAAGTTAACTGAGACAAATATGCTGAATCCAATTCTTGGAATATGAAGCCAGGAATGTCCCACATTCCTTCGGAATGTTTGTGTAACGTCCACAAGTAAAATTCTGACAAAATGGGTTTAAAAATAATTATTCACATGAGAATTCCAGTAAGGCAGCAAAGTGTTATTTTCATGTGAACTATGGGGAAAATGGCTACTCAAATGTCAACTGTCCCATGAGTGAAGCATTTCCTCTGCTTCAGATTCACTCACCTTGACACTGGTGTCCCCAGGTACACCAGTGTCACAAAGGTAATGTTGTGATTACCTTTTCTGATACTGTCTCTCCACCTCACACTCAATAGGGGTGACCTATCATCATTTCTTGTTGTTTCTTTGGCTTTTTGAGGCAGGGTCTTGATATATAGCTCAGGTGACCTGCAGCTCACTGTGTAGCCAAGGTTGAACTCAAACTCGTGCTCCTGTCTCCACCTACTGAGTGCTAGGATCACAGTCATTTCTATAGTTAAATAGTAAGCAACCTTGAAATACCTTTCACGTTTATAAAACCTAACTGGCCCTAGCTTGATCCTTCTGAGGTTCAATTACACCTCTTTATTTAAATTATCCATTTGAAGTGATCCTCAGGACAGATGGTGATATTGTGAGTCAGTAAGAGGACATTTTCTCTGCAGCTAAACAACATAGCCTGTCACAGAGAAACACATCAAATATTCCATGAGTGGGTGTTGTTCTAAGGTTTTCTGTGCAGTTCCTAACGCCTCTGTCATCTCTGCAGTGAAAAGACTGTCTTTGCTATCTAGTGTGAAGCCTACTGGCTGGAGACCCCTAGGTAGTTTCAGGATGGAGAATGGTGAGGTAGTCAGAAAGACCCAGGCCTGCTCAAGGATCGAACATTGACATTGTATTTATTTATTTATTTATTTATTTATTATTTATTTATTTATTGTTGGTACTGGGGTTGAACTCAGAGCTTGGTAGGAAGAGCTCTATCTCCTGAGCCACCCCTCAAGCCTCATTTACAACTTATTTTTATCTGTAATTAGCAATATGGCTGGAATACTGAGCCCCTCCTGCAAGACTTCTGAGGTGGAACAGGGTGCTATAGACTGAGAGAATAAGTAAGAGTCAATGAGGGGGTAAGGGAAGGCAGGAGATGAGAGAGTCATAGAGGGGGTGGATTTGATCAAAGTGAAATATATGCAATTATGTAAAAATCAAAAGGACACCCCCTTGTACCATTAATATAATCTAAAAAAAAAAGTCTTCATTAAGTGCTACTTCTAGGAATACATTATTACAGCCTTCCAGATAAGTTCACAAAAGGTACAGTCCTTGTGATCTTTAGCAAGGGAACACTCACACCTGAATGATGTCACTTCCAGTGTGATAATGGAAAAACAAATTACATAAAAGTATGACAACACCAACAGGAAGTAAGATTTACATAAGGAAAATACACAATAACTTGTAAGCATATGAAATAAGGATTCTCATCATGAAAGTAAAAATTTGGCAAACTTGTAAAGTTGATCTAAATTATTATGATGATGGAATATTTACAGATACGCGCTCAGTAAATAAAAAAGATTTCAACTATTATGTAACTTGGCTACAGCAGTTAAGAAAGTCTTTCTAGTGCTCAATTTTAGTATATAATAACATTGGAATGATACAGAGAAGATTATTAAAATGCCCCTGCGCAAGGATGGCTAGCAAACTCATGAAAAATTCCACACAAGAAAACAACATCCTTCTGAAAGCTGGGATCTGGTGCTCACACCATCTAGTTACTCTGGAGGCTGCAATCCAGAAGATCACAGTTAGCAGTCACCCAGCAAAAAGTTCATGAGACGCTATCTCAACCAATAGCGAGGTGCAATGGCAAGCCTATAATCCCAAGCTAAGAAGGAGGGCTGAGATGGAGAGGGGAAAAAAATGTGCAAACTCCATCTCAAGGGAAAAAGGTGGCTCACATCTGTCATCCCAGCACAGAGAGAAGCATAACATGGGAGGACAACACTCCAGGCCAGCTTGGGCCAAAAGCAAGACCCTATCTTCAAAATAACCAGAATAAAAAGGGATGGAGGCCTGGCTCAACTGCTAGAGTGAGTGCCTTTCAAGCATGAAACCCTGAGTTCAAACACCAGCAGCTGCTTTAAAAAGAGTAAGAATAAATCCGTAGCTCAAGTGGTAGAGCACCTACTTAGCAAGTGGGAAGCTTTGAGTTGAAACCATAGTACCACAAAATAAAAACACCAAAAAACAAAAAAATTCTTTCTAAAACACATGTACAAAAACCATTTTTTTTTTTTTTTTTTTTTTTTTTGGTACTGGGGTTTGAACTCTGAGCTTCATGCTTGCCAGGCAGGAACTCTACCACTATGTATGAATATCTTGCTTGAAGAAAATACATCAAAAAGTAAAAACTGTAGAGGTTTGACTCAAGTGGTAGAGCCCCTGCTTTGTGAATGCTAAGCCCTGAGTTCAAACCTCAGACCCACCACAAAAAAAAAAAAAGGTAAAAAATATAAAATCCACTTTAAAAAAATCTCATTTGCTGGGTGCCGGTGGCTCATACCTGTAATCCCAGCTACCGAGGAGGCAGAGATCAGGAGGATCTTGGTTCAAAGTCAGCCCAGGCAAATAGTTGGCAAAATCCTGACTCAACAAAACCCCTGAGTTCAAGCTGCAGAACCACAAAAGAAAAAAAGGGTAAAAAGTTTTAAAACACATAAAAATTGTCTTATAGAACAGTGGAAATACACTTGAAATCACACAATCACCCAACATGACTCAAAATGAAAGGATCAAAGTTAAGTACCAGAGTAAACTAACACACTATTGCTTAAACAAACCTTAGAGAACTATGTCTTTATTTTCAGGAGTGAACATTAGAAATACATATCCACAGATCTACTTCAAGAGACCCATGGGTAAGCACAATATAACTTTAGAAGATTTCCTTCAGGTTGTGTGATTTGTGGAACATTCTGCATAAATTACTTAGTATCAAAAGTCACTCATATGATTCCACTACAGAAGGAATTTGGAAAGGAGGTTGAACTGACACCTTGCTTATCTTCTTCCCTATTCTGAAGGTTCATATGGTAATGACGCCTTTCCACACTCTAGACTAAGGAATTCCCATTCTCTGTCAATGAAATTTGCCAGTGTGGGTTCATTCAGATTTTCAAACCTGACTCAAACAAGACAAGCCTTTCCCACACTGCTCACATACAGAGAGATTCTCTCCACTGTAAATCTGAGGCAGGCTAGGACATACAAAAATGCCACAGAACTCCTCAGACCCCACATGTAACTTACCTTGGCACGTACCATGCTAAACTCCTTGCTCAGTCCAATGCTCTCCTCTCCTGTTATAAATTGTAAGATAAAAGCCTGTGGGTGCTTCTACCCCTCATCATCCCTCAGATAAAAATATGAATATTGATCACATGCTAGCCTGGGGACCACCCAACCCCCTCCCCACTCACTGATTATTGGTGATCAAAAACTGCTCAAGTTTTTCCCCTCCCACAGGTTAGCAGTGAAACAGAGCTCTCTCGCTCTCTCTCGCTCTCTCTCTCTCACTACTTTCAGCTTCCCTCTGGCCAGGCATGGCCTTTTGTACCTCACTTCCCTAACCTTTAATAAACTTTAACTGTCATCCTCACTACTTTGACAATCCTGCCCGGATGCATCCACCCAGGATGTAAGAATAAGGATGTCTTTACTTTCCCACACTGATTACAAACACAGCGCTTCCCTCCACAGTGAGTGTGTTCACGTCTTCGAAGCAAACTCACACGATTAAAGGCTTTTCCACATAGTTCACAAAAGTAGGGTCTCTCCCCAGGGTGCGTCCTTTCATGGCACAGAAGAAAACTGGGATAAGTAAAGACTTTCCCACAGTATTTACATACATTCTGCTTTTCTCCAGTGTGAGATCGTTTATGCTCCTCAAAGCATTTGGCATAGCTGAAAGTTCTCCCACATTCCAAACATTTATATAGCTCCTCTCCATATTCCAGGTGTTCATAATTTTTGTGTCCCATCTGAACACTGGTGGGCACATTTAGTGATGAATGACCCATGAGGACTTCTTTCACACAGTTTTACTCCAGTTTTCCTATTCACAATTATGTGTGGAACCCACTTGATGCCTTTTTTTTCACAAAGTGTTTTCAAGACTTGACATCTATAAAAAAAAATTGGAAGCACATTATTAAGGTTATTTATGAATTACTTACCAGGAGTATTGCTTGTTTTATGCACTGTAAATGTATTTGAGCATGCATGCACCACCACACCAGCTCCCTAAGTCACATTAAAATGCACTTGAGCATGCCTTCTTCAAAACCCTTAGAGCAACACTACTGGAGATTTTGAAGTACCTGCAAATACACAAGATATCCTGAAGATGGTCCCAGTCTAACCATGAAATTTCTTTATGTTTCACATATGCGTATACCCAAAATTCAAGAGTAATTTCATACATTATCAGTAACTTGATGCATGGAACACAGTATCCGATATATTGAACGCTTCACTTGGGGGATGATGTCAGTGCTTCAGCTATTTTCCATACTAGAATATATCAGAATTTTGATTTCCCCATGACACACACTTGACCTATATGTATTGTTGGAGAAAACTGAGACTAAGTTAACTAGAATGAGGGCTCTTTTGTAGTTTCCCATCATTCACTAGTTCTGGAGGCTTATGGCTTTCACTTGTAAGGGAAAATTACCTTACATTTCTCCTGGAATTATCTGTAGTCATCTTCACTATTGGGGTCTTCCTGTTTTCTTCCTAAAATGTAGATTCAGAAAAGTCATTATGGAACATATCATTTAGAGGAAATACTAGATTATAGGTTTTTATAAAACAATGCAACCATGCCTGGATGGTAACCCTATTAGCCCTTCTATATTCCACATCACTGATCAGCACTGATGAGCATGAAACTCTGGTTCTGTCATTCACTAAGTTAGGGAATGATGTCATCCCTACCTACAGCAGCCAGGCTCGTGAAGATTTCCAGCATCACATCTTTGTAGAGCTTCTTTTGAGAAGAATCCACCAGAGCCCATTCCTCCAAGGTGAAGTTCACAGCCAGAACCTCAAAGGTCACAGACTCCTAAAACATCCCACATGCATTTCCAGGAGGAAAGGAGAGAAAACAATGGAGAAATTAGAAGTTCAAATGTGTTCCCTACATGTTCAGGCCATGTCCTAATCATCACGCTCCTAACTCTCCAACAACATGCAGCAATTCTCATGCTAAATACAAACTATTTGGTAAAGCAAGAACAGAACAGGAATCACTCACTGTGGTGCTGCATATCCCAATTTCACTTTGGACGCACAGGACCTGGTGCACCTCTCATCACAAAGTCCTACTAGTGAGTTTGCAGGAGGGCTAACACTAGTTATCTGGAGACTGCATGTTTTTAGATATGCTTGAGACCCAAGTTCAACTTTAGCTGGGATCTAGGAAGTGCTGTCAGGAAGGTCATCACCACTAACTATAAAGAGGGCTCAGGGCTCCTGAACAATCATGCCAACAATATGAACTCTGATGTCCTTCTGAAAGCTTCTAACATGCTCATCACAGAGGGCCCACCTAGTCAGCCCAGAAAATACCATCTGCACGCTGAATCACAATTGAGCTTGGGAAACTGAGCACATGGTCTGTGAGTAAACTGAGACAACTCACAAAAGCTTGTGTCTGGCTTCTCTTTGACCAATGTTACACACTGAGAAAGACTTATGGATAATTCACTATGCTAAGGGAAAAACATCATGGTTTATATTAGAGAATGTCAACAATGAAAGAAGGGGAGAAAAACACATTTGCTCTTAGAAACCACTCAATGCCATCCCCACACCTATCTATAAAATTTTATCACCCCCAAATTAGATCTTTGACTATGCAATCTAAAACCACTTTACCTAATCAGGTATGGATAATATATGTCCAACAATGTTAAAAATCTATGGAACAAGTCACCTGCTGGCAGCTTATGCCTGCAATCCTAGCTATTTCGGGGACTGAGATCAGGAGGGCTATAGTTTGAGGCCAGTCAGGATAAACAGTTCATGAGGCCCTAGCTTTGGAAATCAACTGGAGGTGTGGCACAAGTGGTAGAGCACCTACTTTGTAAACACTGAAGCACTGAATTCCAATCCCAGTCCCACAAAACAAAAAAATCTGGGGAAAAAAATCCATGATAGAAATCCCGTGTTGGGATCTGAATGTCCTCCCAGTGTGTTGAAGACTTTGTCTCCAAAGCAGCAATGTTCTGAAGTGGGGTTTTGGGGAAGTGATTGGATCATGAGGACTCTGATCTTATCAATAGATTAATCCATTGGTGATTCATAAATGAATGCATTACTAGGAGGGGCTGTAACGTGTAGCAGGTGTGGCCTAGGTGGGGGAAGCAAGCCACAGTGACATGGACTTAAGGATTTATCTTGTTCCAAACTCTTTGGGCTCTTTTATTTCCCAACTGCCATGAGGTAAGCAGCCTCCTCCAACACTACCTCACCACAGGCCTAAAGCAACAGAACCAGCAGACCATGGGTTGCAAGCCATAAGTTGTTTTTCTCAGGTGTTTTATCACAGCAATGGCAAGCTGGCTAAGACTCTCCCACTATACAAGACACTGTGAACAGAGAGATTAGGACACAGACCTTGGGAAAGCAAAGCAGTAAGCACTGGGCCCACAAGTTACTGAAAAGTGGTTCATGGCAGACCAGGCACAGTACAACAGTGGCAGAAATCACAACCTTACACCTAAGACAAGGACAAAGTAGCATTTACTTAGAAACATGCATCATATTCCCTGTAACTCATGGGAAAAGAGAAAAATAAAGCCTGAATACTGTGAGAAGCCACAGTCAAACCTCTTGCATGTAAAAATACAAATTTTTCTCTTAATAAGAAATGGGTCAGGGCTAACAGAATGGCTCAAGTGGTAGAGCACTTGCCTAGCAAAGGGTGAGGCCCTTTGCTAGTTCTTTTTAGTACCACCAAAAAAGAAAAAAAGGAAAGAAATGGGCAAAAACATTCAAATCTATCCATCATAAAGGCCTTTACTGAGAGGTTATGAGATGGAAGCACTATCTGCTTTATCTCTCTTTCTCTCTCTCTCTCTATCTATCTATCTATGTGAAGAAAGCATAATGAAACCCACCAAACACTCTTTGAAAGGGGGGAAAGCGGGAGAAGGGTGATGGAAGTAAAATGGGAGGGGTGAACTTGTCCGCTATACTCATGTACAGGATTTTCCCAATGAAATCCCCTCCAGTTGTTAATGTATGATAACTGAAACATAAAATGAAAATGTTAAGACATCCTCTGGGTTGTGAAGTGATGCACAACTCACAATACACAGTGAGTTGTGTATTTTTTCTCAGAGTTCGGGGTCTGGACACCCACCAGAATGAAGGTCAGCAAGTCACTTGGTCCTACAAGTCTATCCAACACAGAAGTGGGTGGTGCAGTTGTTCTCCACATCCTCACAGCATTCCAAGGATCCCCTAAGTGTTTGAAACTTGTCACATCCCTGGGCACAGTTTCAAAAAGTCACAGCAACATATGCCTGCCAGGTATGTGCCACATTCTGGGGAAACATGGTCAGGAGAAAGGGTTGCTGTGGTTCAGCAAATGCCACAGCCAGGTGTGCAGTCTAAAAGCCTCCAGAGAGAAAATACCCTGGCGTGGTCAATATTCCCTTGACATGGTCAATGAGATGGTCTCTTAGACTCACAACCCCAGGTGGAATGAGAGGAATTCATTCCAGCTATAGCTACAACCCAGTCTCACTGGTACCCTGGTTGAGACCAGGTAGGACATAACCACTAAGAAATTTAAGGTCTTTTACCAAAACTGGATTAGCACAATCAGAATTGCTTTCAAGGAGTCAGTATCAACTGAATAGAGATTTCCATACCCGCTGTAGTAGTAATTCAACAAGAAGAAATACAGTAAGGAGATAGATTTTGAGAGAGAACCAAACAGAACTCTTAGAAATGAAAAGCAAAATAAGTCATATAAAACTAAAACTGAAAGTCACAGAGCATTCTCCAATGGCTCACGCCTGTAATCCTAGCTACTCAAGAAGCAGAGATCAGAAGGATCATGGTTTGAAGTCAGCCTTGGGCAAAGAGTTCAGGAGACCCTATCTCAAAAAAAAAATTTTTAAATCACAAAAAAAGGGCTGATGGAGTGGCTCAAGTGGTAAGAGTGCCTGCCTAGCAAGCACGAGGCTCTGAGTTCAAACCCAGTACCAAAAAGAAGTAAAGAAAAACAACCAACACACATATACCTAGCTTAACATAAAAGAAGGCATACTAAAACAACACTGACGGTTTTACTGAAAGAAATAACCAATTAAGAAGTAGGTATTCAAGTCCACAGCAGGTAAGCAGGGAGGTAAGCTTGAATGGAGGATCAACTGATAGCTTCCACTCATATTTGCTGTTATTTGAACTTTACCAATCTATTGACCAAGAATTTTTCTCTAATGTCAAGATAACATGCTGTTCATTGGTAACCCAGAGACAGATGTGCTATTCTTCACAGCACTGAAAAGCACAGAAAAAGCCAGAGCTCTGAGAACATCCCAACAAATGAGGAAGAACCATGGCCCCAGCCTAAGACACCAGCATGTGAGGAACACAAGGAGGCAAAGAAAATACCTACAATACTTTGCTTGGAAATTCCTTTAATACTCACTTAATGGAAGTCCCAATGGGGAAAAACTAAAAAAAAAAAAAAAAAAGTCCTATGGGAGTGTTATGAAAAATCACACTAGGAGAGCTGACAGAGTGGCTCACGTGGTAGGGTGACTACCTAGCAAGCGTTGGGGCTCTGAGTTCAAGTTCCAGTACTACAAAAAAAAATTTTTAGATCACACAAGGAATGTAATGACTTGTAATGACAACTGGTGGAGTGGCACAAGTGATAGGCCTAGCAAGTTTGATGCCCTGAGTTCAAACCCAATACTGCCCAAATAAAAGAAGAAAAAAGAAATGACTGCCAAGACCTGGTTATGAATATGGTGAGTATACCATGGGTATTTATATTGTTATTATTATTAAATCTTACCAGAAACAACTTATTTATTCTTTTGTGAATATAAATTATCGTAAATACTTTACATAAGAAACCATATTTGGGAAAGAATATACTCATTGCTTTATGGTTTCTCTCCCTTGTAACATGACAAGGAGTTGGAATTCATAGACTGAGCAGAATGAAGAAAGCGGCACAAGTCATGAAATGATAAACCCAGACACCTGACAAAGAAAGGTCACAGTGCATGCTGGTCTTCCAGCAGCAGAGCAGGGCAGCAAGCCTGAGCAAGAAAACACAGATCTGGGAAGTGGACAAGCTGTAGACATCCTGCATAGCATGCAGACTGCTCTCGTCACCTACGGACATGAGGTTCTGATGTTCACGCTGAGAATATGTAATCCAAAACTGAGGACAGGAAAGGCTTGTTGATCACTTACCTGAGGGCTCAGGGAGACTGCAGCAGACCTCTCAAGCAGATAGTAAGTGTCTTGAGAGAGAAAGGAAAGAGCCAGGTCTGGGAGCTTTGTGGGGTATAATAAATAGGGATGCTATAGTGAGAATTCACTCCCAGGGGCAGAGGACTGGCTGGCCTGTTTCTTGCCAGCACCAATGGAGGGGTTCTCTAAGCTTTGGATCACCTTATCTTAGATTGAGACACTAGGGGAAGAAGAAATACTGAGGGTTAAGCACTGTGACCAAAAATGAAAAAAAGGAGTCACCTACTTCCAGTTTGCATTCCAACACAAAGACACAGAAGGGGACAGCCTCATCCATACAACAGAAGAAAAGCTAAGAAATTTGAAATCAGACTCAGAGAACTAAGGTCAAAGGCAAACTGGAGAAACACAGGGAGATGAGAGAAACCCATAAACAGAGCAAAGGTAAGAAAACCAAAAGGGTCCTTCAAGAATTGCTGAAGGAAGAGAGAAGACAAGGCTGAGAAATCAAATCTCCAAAGGGCCCAGTTTCACCAGGCCCTACACATTTGCCAGGTTTGTCTCCTTCCTTACTAAGCCCTCCTTCCTTCTCTGTCTTTTTTTCCTTTTCCTTGCAGTACTGGGGTTTGTTCTCAGGGCCTGGTACTTGCTAGGCAGCCACTCTACCACTTGATCCATGTCCCTACCCCAAATTTTTGAGTTTTATCTCAAAACCCTACAGGATTCTCCTATGAGAAAAAGCAGAGAAAAACCACAACCTTTTAGCAACAACAGGAGCAGGGGAAAGGATCTATTGTGAAAATTTGGGGTTTCTTATAAATTCTGTCTTGAAAAAAAATATTTCTCAGAAGGCAAACCAACTGGGGAGATTTTTACAATCAACCATTCAAGGGCAAAAGAAAAACCGCAGGTCTTGAGGAGCAAGCACAAGGCTGCTGGCTTAATCCCCATTACCACAATAAACAAACAAACAAACAAACAAACCCACTATACCCTCCCCCATTATCCTACCTCAACCAGGGAAAAGGGAAAAGTAGGAGAACACAATTTCCAAAGTTACCCCACCGGACTACTAAAATGTCCAGTTACTACAACAGTGAAAAGAAATCACAAGGAGTACACAAAAGAAAGAAATATGACTCATCAATGGGAAAAAATGGAGTGAAACCATTTCTGAGAAACTTCAGTCACTTCAAAGATCAAAGGGGTACAGGCAACCATGGTAAAAGAACTACAGGAAACCAGAAAGGAGATGTGAGTTAAAAAAAGATATTAATAAACAAACAGAAATGATCAAAACTACCATACACAAATTATGCCAGTTCAAAATTCAAGTCAAATGAACACATCACCACAAGTGTTCAATTGTGGATTGGAAAAAGCAGAACAAAGAATCAAGTGACATGAAGATAAAAAGATAACTGGAATTATGCAGGCTGAAAAAGAGAATGAAAACACAATGAGACTGACAGATGTGTCACATTATATGTGCACTGCATGAATTTCTGAGGTGAGTTCCCTACAGAAAAAAGAAGGAACTCACCAGGAACCAGTGGCTCACACCTGCAATCTAGGCTACTTGGGAGGTTGAGATCTGGAGGATCATGAGGCCAGTCCATGCAAACAGTTCACAAGTCCTCATCTCCAAAATAACCAGAGCAGGGCTGGTGGAGCAGCCCAAACAGCAAGCATGAGGACCTGAGTTCAAACTCCTGTGCATCCAAAAAAAAAACCACAAAATAACCAAAGCAAAAATGGACTAAAGGCCTGACTCAAGCAGTAGAGTGCCTGTTTTGCAAGTGCAAAGTGCTGAGTTCAAACCCCAGTTCCACAAAAATAAATTTAAAAAAAGAGAAAAAGAAAAGGGTCAAACAATTACGTGCAAACGTGGGAGTTGTTATAAGTTCGAGGCCATGTTGGTTGACACAGTGAACTGAGGCTTGCCTGGGCTATAATGGTGAGACCCTGCCTCAAATAGGAAAAAGGGAATAAAATGAACTCAAAGATTGTCCAGCTTTTGGTTTTCCAAACACTTGACTATTAAACACTACAAGGATGATAACAATTACACCAGAGGGCAACAAGTCTCTTATTCCACTCTAGCCCCAACAACATGTGCACATGGGTCACCTTCTCTCTCTTTTCTTGCTTTTGTGGTACTGGTAGAGGGGTTTGAACTCGGGGCTTTGTGCTTACTAGGCAGGCACTCTACCATTTGAACCATTCTGCAAGCTCTTTACGGTGTTGGTTATTACAGATAGAATCTCAAGAACTATATGCTGGGGTTTCTTCAAACCTCAAGTAGCTAGAATTACAACCATGAGCCCCTGCGCCTTGCACTTTTTCTTTTTGGAGATACTGGAGATGGAACTCAGGTCCTGGAAGTGGTATAAGTACCACATGGTCTTAAAAACATGCTATTTACACAGCAAAAACAGCAAGCAAGAGAGTAAGAGAAACAATTTCACATAACATGAAAGACTACATATGAAAAGTGCTCCTGGAAGAGGTAACCAACAATGGCAAGATATAATTACACAGAGACAGTATTTTAATGATAAATGGACAAAAAAAAAATAGATCATGCCAACCACTGGCAAAACACAAAGTAAGCACACACCCATGAAAGGCCAACTAAATTCATATACTATCAAAATTTCCTATTAACCTGGCACCAGTCGCTCACACCTGTAATCCTAGCAACTCAGGAGGCAGAGATCAGCAGGATCACGGTTCAAAGCCACCCTGGGCAAATAGTTAGCAAGACTCTATCTCTAAAAAACCCTTCACAAAAAAAGGGCTGGTGGAGTGGCTCAAGGTGAAGGCCCTGAGTTCAAACCCTAATACTGCAAAGCAAAAAAAAAAAAAAAAACAAAACAGACTCCAGTACAAAAAAATTTCCTACTAAATTGAAATTTATCCATAATATACATACCAGCTATTGTTTCCTACATAGTATAAAAATAGTTTTGAAGTGCCAGCACTTGAGAAAAAATCAAGAATAATACTTTCAATACAAAAGAAGAAACTTTAATACCTGAGCCAGTGGTCTATAATTCTGTCTACATGAGAGGCTGAGACCAGGAGGTTCCCAGTTTAAGGCCATCATGGGCAAATAATTTGAGACCATAGGTACAAAATGACCAGAGCAAAATGGACAGGAGACATGGCTGAAATGGTAGCGTGCTCGTGGCTCAATGCCCTGAGTTCAAACTCCAGTCCCACCAAAAGACCACAGGTTTACCTACAATCCAGTGTTCAACAGATTGAGACAAGAAACCAACATACAGGCACACCAAAGAAACTCAAAAACCCTTTTTAGCATAACTCTAATATTAATGCCAATATTAATTCATACAAAATTTAACAGGCAAAAGCAATAAAAACTCTGATTACTGAAAAAATAGATGACAAAGATATAAACAATATCCAAGCATGGAGCACCTGCACAAACAAAAACCCTCTGGATACAGAGCTAGATGTCGGGAAGATGCCAGCAATGACCAGGGCCTATTTATTCATGTGATTGGAGAGTTGAGGGACATCTGTATTCCTTCTTTTGGGGGGATACAGATTCCTTTTCTTGGAGGGGGAGGGAGAGAGGGGAGTGGTACTGAGATTTGAACTCAGAGCCTCACGTTTGCTAGGCAGGTGGTCTACCACTTGAGCCACTCCACCAGCCCTACATTGTGTTGGTTTTTCAAGATAGGGTCTCTCAAAGTATTTGCTTGGGCTGGCTTCAAACCAAGATCCTCCTGATCACTGCCTCCTGAGTAGCTACCATTATAGGTGAGAGCACTGGCAACAGGCTATCTGTGTTCTTTTTTTTTCAGTGCTGGGAACCAAACTCAGGTCTTACACTTGCCAGGCAAGTGCTCGTCCACTAACCTAATATGAGAGAAATGATCTGAAGAGTTCTTTTCTTTTTCAGACCTCATTATTTCATCCACTGAAGATCCAAGCTAGAAAAATCACCATCTTAAATTCAATCATGACAAAAAAATTCTTAACTGTTTAATTAACTTGGTATTTTACTTAATTTTGTTTTTAAGACAAGGTCTTGCTGTGCAGCTCAGGATAGGGTCAAACTGGTGCTCTCTTGCCTCAGCCTCCCCGGTGCTGGGATCACGGTGTGCGCTACCACACACGGCTAACAGACTGTAAGTTTATAGAAACAAGATTAGACAAAGGAGCCAGTGGCTCCTGCCAGTAATCCTAGCTACTCAAGAAGCAGAGACCAGGAGGACTGTGTGTTCCAAGCCAGTCTAGACAAACAGTTCAAGAAGCCCTATCTCAAAAAAAAACCCTTCACAAAAAAAAGGGCTGAAGTAGCTAAAGGTGTAGGCCCTGAGTTCAAACCCCAGTTCTGACCAAAAACAAAAAAAGATTCTACAAAGGCAACAAAACCATGCCCATGCAACTTAAGGAAGCGATCTGCTTTGCCCACAGGACACACAGGAATCCACAATCAGAAATTTAAACAGTAAGCTTTAAACCACTACGCTATTCAGATGTAGCCCAGGGTCTCACTACCAGGTAGTGGCTAACAGAATCCCGAATGCACAAATTTCATTCTGTGACCTCCACACGCCACATTAGTATGAAATGACTTCCTCCCAACACTCAATGCTAACCACTGAATAAACACTCTGCGCCGGGATGGGGACGGGGACCCCGCGGCCACTCGGGAGCCTCCCGCCACCTCCGCCGGCACCGCGCTGTGGGGAGACGCGGGGCTGCGGGCGCGGAGGGACAGGGGGCTTCGGCGGGGACAAGGGACAGGAACTTGGGGTCCCGGCTGCGGCCCCGCCCCGCCCGGGGACCGAGGGGACGAGCGGAGCGGCGACTCTGCCGCAGACTACGGGGCCCAGTCGCTCTCAACCCCTCCTCGCCCGTGTCACAATTCCGCCCCACACTCACCATTCCTGACTGCCGGGTGTCCTGCTGTCCACTCCTGCTCCTGGGGTCAGCGTCACACAGCGACAGGAACTGGAGGGCGGAACACCTCACACGTACCAGGTCAGCAGCGTAGCTATGGCGGCGGAAAGGAAGCTTACGGGGGAGGGGCGGGCCTTTCTCCCTTCCGCCCTCCTGATTGGACGACTCCTAAGGCTCTGATTGGCTACTGCTCAAGCTGAGTGACAGGAGAAGCGATGCCTACCTGGTGGCGAGGAGGCGGAAGGACCCGTTCCAGCTCTGCGCCTCGAAACCCACGCTTTCTTGTGGGCACCGCCCTGGTCTCACCTGAGGGAAAAGTCATTGAATGAGACCTGTGTCGTGGCTCTCCAGAGCGGCCACCTGCTTCTTCCTGAATTAGCTAGGCTCTTACTGCATTAACCTTCTGAAGTGCCTTCAGTGGGGACATCCCTGACTACAGAGGAAAAAGGCAGCCTAAGCCAGGACGGGCCTCGCTGGAGCAAGAGGTAAGTGCTCAAGTCACGCTTGAGGAATGGAACTTGAGGCAGTGGTTATGGCCAAGGCTTTGTCAACATGTTTTCTAATGATTTACCTGTCTTCAGCCAAGAAAAAAAGAAAAGAAAAGAAAAACCCACAAGGGCCTGTAATTACCCAGTGCATGGGGAAACAGGTCTATAGAACCAGTATTCTACAAAGATAAGTAAACTCGAACCAGCTCACACAGGCAGCCTCTGCATCTAAGTTACAGTGGAAACCAGAAGGAAATCCTCATTTAATTCAGAAGATTAAACTCAAGTGGCTCAAGTTGTGGAGTGCCTGCCTTGCCAGCACAACACCTTGAATTTAATTCCCGGTGCCAAAAACAAATTAAAAAATAATATATACATACATACAAGACTAGACTGACTCCTGAACTACATCACTGGAGTGAACCACCCCTGGGCTGAGGCAGAGGCACATAAGAATATCACCCTAGGAGCCATCACGTCTAGTGTGTCCCCTCCTTCCAGTGTCCTTTAAAATCTTAACATTCACAACAGGGAACCCTCATCTGGAGTCACTTGTGGTTTCACTTAAGTTCTCAAATTCATAAACCCTTTCTCCAGGGCACTACATGAATGAACGCTTCTCTAAGGCTGACCTTCTAAATGAATATATTCCATTTAGATTGATCAGTGCACCTCTAACTGTGGAAACACCGAAACTATGTCCAGAATAGAGTTTTATGGCAACCAGGCACCATCTCAAAGACCAGAACCTCTAACTGCATCTGCTCAAGGGTCTCCTGCTCTCCCCAGTTCTGCAGCTTCTCACTGTCACTTGTCCTTCTTCTGAGCACCTGGAGGCCACATTCAGGAAAGGCAGCTACATACCCAAAACACACGAAGGGGACCTCACAGTCCTCCCTTTGCAGACTAAAGATGGAATTCTACCTGGAATCACTGGCCTCTAACCTGAGCCCCTGACTCCAAGTTATTCAACTGCTTCACAGCAACATTGATGAATGAAATGACACAAGGAAGCTGAATCCAATTCTTTGCATGTGAAATGAGGACAATCCTACTTTCCTTCAGGGATGGTGAACACAAAAAGGTGTTCTGTACCCATGTTGTACAGAAATGTGTGTGCACTGGATACACAGTGCTTTGACTGCCATCTGATGGCAGTATTGTCTTGGGGACTGAGTCCATAAACCTTTAGAATGAGACACTAATGCCAGGTACTTTCAGAATTCAGTGGAACTTTTGGACACCATCCACTGTGGATATCTTCAGACTGTTGTAAGAGCCCACACATTTGGGTCAGAACTGCACGGGGTAAACACAGCTCACTCCCTCACTCCCTCTATGCAATATGCAACAGTGCTCATTCAACCTCTAGAGTCAGTTTCAAGTCTGATTACAAACCATGTTTGAGAAACCCACACATAGGACAAAACACCCTGGCTCTCCTCCAAACCTCTATAGCTTATTCTTTTCCCAGCAGCTATGGAGAACTGTGTACACACAGCAACGTGACTACGTATAAAACCAAACCAACCCTTTGGAATACTGGACGTGTATCCTCCAAGTTGGTGGAGGCCTCCCCTATCTCCCAACTGTAAGGACCCATGAGAACCCATGAAGATTAATGTCACATATCCATGAATGGGATCACATGGTGAAATACTATTCAGTTTCTTCTGCCATGCATTCAAAAATATTTAGCATCTCCCACTGCCTAAGAAGAAACTCTTCAAGAGCCCTTCATGGTCATTCATGACCTTGGCCTCCTCCTGTGTGCCTTCATGTCCCAGAACTCCCTCAACCACTTCCAACTTGCTAGGCTGCCAGGATCACAGAGGTCCTTGACCCAGAAGGGCTCAGGGAAGGAATAAACAGACAAGACACATATTGAAAGGGCCAGAAGGCTGATGACCAACTGGCAAATTTTTTATTTTTGCATCAGGCTTATAAGCAGTACAAAGTAGGAAGTTATACAAAACAAAGAAAGTTTCTATGCCTAAGAAACAATGCCCTCTACCTGAAAACAATGTTCTTGGTCCAATCTCCTAGGTTTCCTAAATGAACCCTGGACCCTCCTAATTTCACTAATGAAACCCAGACCTCCCTGTTTTCACCTAGTTTCACCTGGTTTCACATACACAAAATCCAGGCCTGGTTACTAAGTACATATCACATGTTCCTGACCTTTCATAAACAAATACCTTCAGGTTAATGTTTCTTTTCTCCAGACAAAGGGAGCCACTCCCTGTCCCCTCAAAACCTCAGTGAGAGACATGGTGCACTTGCAGTCTCTGACCTTGTCAGGATCCTGCTAAGCTGCAACGACCTTGTCAGATGGCTCCAAACACTAGGCTCAGTGGACACACCATTGTCCCTAAACCATGTAGCCCTCTGTTTCCCTGATCCTTTGCACTCGCTGTCATCTCTACCCAAAAAGCCCCTCATCCACTTGCTTCCTCCTCTGAATCATAACTGCACATTCCTTAGGTGTCACTTTAGACATCGCCACCTCCAACTGTTTTTTCTAAGTCCCTGTCTGGGCCATTTGATGATCCTATGGTCCTGCACCCTCCAGAGCCTCCTCCAGGGACTTGTGTATTCTTCATAGTCTTTAATAGCCTCCCCAATGAATGCTAAAAATCTCAGATGAGGATCCCTTTGTTCCTAGTCATTGTTCACTCCCAGCACCTACAATATTTCCATAGCAAATAAGCATGTAACTCACAGTTGCTGTGTCTCTGAGAAAACAAAAGATCAAGATGCTTGACAATGTGGCAGGGAATACAAACCCTAGGGTGCTTTTGGGATGGTCTGAGCAGGGACACAGGGAAATCCAGAAGTAGAGACCAGAGATAACATTGATGGTGCTTAAAGCATCCAGGGAAGGAGCAGTACTGGGTTAGTAGGAGCCCAGGTGAAAGTCAGGTGTGTCCCTCAGCTTCAGGCCAGATTCCAGTGGAATGAGAGAGCCATATCCTGTATGTCCTCTATGTCCCAGCTAGGTCTATACTGACCCAGATCTGGATTTGTAGGGAAACAGAATTTGCCTCATGTATGTCTCCTTATCTTAGCAGGAACCTGGAAAGGAGTGAGAGAACAAGATCATTGGTCACCATGAGAATGCTGGGCCCCATGACATCACCCTTTATTGATGCTGATGGTACCAACAGGCACTGGTACCCCGAAGCACAAGAGAAAAGGGGTCTGGGCTCAGGCAGTCACATGCAGTGAAGATGGGCCATGGCCATGATGCATCTGACAGATCTACTTCTCTGGCTGTCCCTACTAGAGCATGCAATTCCCATGATCTTGGTAGAGAATATGGTTGTTGGTTCCCATTTTTGTGAAAAGGCACAGACAGCACTACGCTGAAGAAACATCTTTTTCTTGGCTCAAGGATGACAGAGCTCACCATGTCCCACCAAAGCAAGCATCAAGTCCCTTGGAAACTTAAGATGTCAAGGAGAAGGCTAGCATAGGCTCACATCTCAGAAGATCATCCAGTCAATCTCACTTATTTTGCAGAGGAAACTTAAGCTCAGAAAGTGTGAGTAATCAGGCCAAGTTATCCTGGTAGGTCTGCAGTCCTGGCAGCACCTTGGCTCCACTGTGGCCACAGTTTTGACTGACAAGGACCTGGTTGTCTCTTCTACTGTCATTTTGATACAGTTGAATTAACTGTCTGCAAATGCCTGAGTTTGGGGACAGGCTTGTGGAGTTGGACAAGTAACAATTATGCTGTTGCTAACCTTCAATCTTGGCAAATAAATGATCAGTGTAGAAGGATATAATTTTCAGTGCACACAGGACATGTGGCACCAAGTGAGTGATTTGTGTGACAATTGTATCTCCTCCCTTTCCCTCTGGTACCACATCTTTTTGTCAATTCTACAGCACTCATTCATTTGAGACATTCTCTAGGCCTGTGGCTTCAAGGGTCACAGAAAAAAGTACCAGAGGAAAAAACTTCTCATGCTATTGGGGAAATGGGAACAGACCAAGGCAGGTAATAACAGGGTGATCATACTGGTATGAAATAATCGTGAATATGGCCAGGTGCTGGAGGATCGTGCCTGTGCACCTAGCTACTCATGAGACACAAAGGATCTCTGTCTGAAGCTATTCTGGGCAAATAGTGTGAGAGACCCTATCTTGAAAAAACCTATCACAAAAAAAGGGCTGGTGGAGTGGCTCAAGGTGGAGGCCCCGACTACACACCCCAGTATTGCAAAAAAAAAATTGTGAATATGATAAATAGAAAGGGTGAATAATCTTCCAGGAGGATGGAATGATACAAGGTAAGGAGTGACCCCCTGGAATGCTTCAAGATTCAATGGAAAGTGGGGCTCAGAACAACCTTCCAAGAGCAGTGGGGAATAGAGCAGACGAATGCTTTCATGAGAAGAGACTGGAGGACAGGACAAGGTGATCACACTTGGCTCCAGCTGTCTTCTCTACCTCACCCTGTGTCCAGTGTGAAGCTAGACTCTCCCAAATGCCCTACCTCAAAGACCTCATGAGTCTCCCAGCAGACTTATTGAAGACAGCAGATATCATATGGAAGTCAATGTCCCCAAGATGCACCTCAGTATGTAGAAGAGTCACAGGAGTCCCTCATTAACAGCCCCTTTGACAAGGTGCAAAGTGCTGCATCCTGCCTACCTGTTGATCATACATTGTAGGGTATCTAAGAACTACTTATTTGAAATAAATGAACTGAGTGATGTCACAGGACAGGAAACCAATGTAGTCGCATAATCCAAACAAATAAATAGAATCTAATTGGATTGTGGGCTTTGGGTCTCCAGCCAGGAAGACTCATAAGTAGGTAGAGATATCCATCTGCAGGGGATGCCCTAATAGCTCAGGTCAGAGAGTTCAGACCAGGACTCAGGACCTCACACTTTCTAGGCAGGCTCTCTAGTTTGTGGGTGTTTTGTTTGTTAATTTTTTGAGAACCCAGGCTGGCCTCAAACTTCCTACTTTCCTGCTTCCACCTCCCAACTGTGAGGATTACACATGTGCACCATCACACCTGGCTCCCATTCAGTCATTTCTATAGCTACATTCTGAGCATCCTAGAAATAAATTTCTCTTTCACAAAGTCTAACTGACCTCAGGTTGAATCCTTGTGAGGTTCAATGAGATCCTTCCATTTATTTAAAAAGTTATTTTATTAGCACGTTATTGTACTATGTACCTGCATATAATATGCTTTCATCATTTTCTCACACACACACACTCACTTTACCCTGCCTACCTCCTGTTGGCTTGTCCAAAATAGCCCCACCCCCTTTATACTCATGACTTTTCATTCTTAGATCTAGCCTCTGAATATGACATTAAGCATGGTATTTGTCCTTCCAAACTTGACTTAGCTGGCTTAGCACGATGATCTCCAATTCCATCCATTTTCCTGAAAATGACATAATGTCATTCTTCTCATGGCTGATTAATACTGGATTGTGTGTAAGCATGTTTTCTTTATCCATTCATCTGCTGATGGACACCTAACTTGGATATGGTGAACAGTGCTGCTCTAAACATGGGCGTGGAGATGCCTCTATTGAATCGATATTTACAGTCCTTCAGGAATATGCCCAAGAGTGGATCATACGGTGGATCTATTTTTAGTTTTTAGTGTAACCTCCGCACTGATTTCCACAGTGGCTGCTCTAGTTTACGTTCCCTCCCACAGTGTCTGAGGGTTTCTTTTCCCTGTGACCTTGCCAACATTTGTGGTCTTTGTTTCCTTGATGATGTTCCATCAGACTGAGGTGACATGCAATCCTAGTGGAGTTTTGATTTAAGGAAATGGCTAAGAAATGTTGAACAGTTCTTCATTGTTTATGGACATTTGTATTTCTTCTTTTGAACACTGTCCATTTCCTTCTTTAACTAGATTGTGGTTTTTTTTTTTTTGGTGTTAAATTCTTGAGTTCTTCATATATGCTGGATAATGACCCCTTGTCACCCCTGGCAAAGATATTCTCCCACTCTGCAGGCTGTCTCTTTACTCTTTACTCAGTTTGATGCAAACCCGTTTGTCAATTCTTTCTCTTATTCCCAAGCTATTGGAGTCCTGTTCAGAAAGTTGTTGCCTCTGCCTATTTTCAAATGTTTTCCTGCAGGAGCTTCAGAGTTTCAGATCTTATATAAAGGTTTTGATCCACTTTGAACAGATATTGGTACATGGTGAGAGATAGGGAACTCTTTCAGTCTTCTACCCTTGGATATATAGTTTTCCCAGCTGTCTTTTCCCTAACTTATATTTTGGGTGCCATGGGTTAGAATCATATGGCTTAGCTGGGTGGGCTTACTTCTGGGTCCTCTAATCTAATTCTTTGGTGTACACCTCTCTCTCTCTCTGCAAATGTATACCATGCTGTTTTTATTACTATGACTCTGCAGTATAATTTGAAATCAGTCATTGTGATATCTCCAGCATTGCTCTTTTTCCTTAAGATTGCTTTGGCTATTTTGGGTCTTTTGTGCTTCCATGTGAAATTGGATAACTTCTTCTATTTTGATGAAGAATGTCATCAGCATTTTTATGGGGATTCCATTGAATTTGTATATTTCTTTCAGTAATACACTATTTTCAAATATTAATTCTGCTAATCCATGAATGTGGGAAGTCTTTGCCTCTTCTAGAGAGATCTTCAATTTCTTTCTTCAGTGTTTTAGTTTGCATCATAGATGCCTTTCTCCTCCTCAGTTAAGGTTAATTCTAGGTAGTTTATTATTTTAGGTTATTCTGAACAGTACTGTTTCCCTGATTTCTTTCTTAACACATCCATTATTGGTATATAGAAAAGCTACTAAGCCAGGTTTGGTGTGTGCATCTGTAATCCCAGCTAATGGGGAGACCTAGGTTGGAGGATCATGGTCCATGTCTGGCCCCAGGCAAAAACGTGAGACCCTACTGGAGATGACTGTAATCTTAGCTGACTGCAACCTCATCTGCTCCACACACTGGGGCAAGCGTGGAGCCCACAGAACCTGGGAGCACTGCCTCTTTGTTTCAGCACTATACAATGCACTCAAATGCCTGTGGCTGTCGCAGGCCTATGCTGCCACCTGGTGGCTCTCAAGGCATAGCCACATTCCCTTGGCTCCTGCAGTCACTGCCCTGATGTAGACTCTACAGCAGCTCCAAGCCCCCAGTTCCCCTGAGTTTGCCCTGGTGGGGTCTCCAGTGATTGCTCCCATCCTGTGTGGCAGCTCTCACCTTAGCCACTGGACGATGTGGACAGCCTTTGACGTCTGGGTGGAAGATGCCACAGTTCCACAGCTGTGGCACTCTGTGTACCTGGAGAGTGAGCTCCACGTGCACTGAGACTTCCGGTGGTGCATTCCAATGCAGTGAACCGAGCTGAATGTTGGGCCACTTGAACGGTAATGGGAGTGGCTGAGGGCTGTGCGGGAACACAGGGAACAGATCCAGTGAGCCTCACGTCCTCTGGGCCGCTTCTATTGAGTCCTTCTGTGCCCCAGCACTGTGGACCTGTGGTGGGAGAGGTACATTTGAAGATCCTTGTGACCTTCAGGTCACTCTCCTGTTGCTTTGATAAGCATCTGACTCTACCCACACGGATCTAAGTGAGCACGCTTGAACTACATTTGATTTTCTCCCTCAAGCTTTTCTTTTGTTCACTTCCTGATAAAAGATTTCCAGATACTTACATTCTATTCTCTTCTGATCACAACATACATTACTCTGTAAACCCTTTCTCACTTCTTGTATTTTACTAGAAGCAGGAAGAGAAACCACGCAGCCACCCAAACACAGCAGCTTAGATATCTTCTCTGCAAATTTCCTTAGTTCATCACTTTTTTTTGGCAGTATTTTGGTTTGTACTCAGAACTTCACAATTGTAGAGCAGGCACTCTACCACGGAGCCACACCTCTAACCCTTTTTCTGCTGGTTATTTTGGAGATAGGGTGTTGCTTTTTGCCCAGGCTCATCTGGACGCGATGCTTCCCACCCTAGCTGGAAGGAGAGGTGTGCACCACCATGCCCAGCTTTTTGCCATTGGGATGGAGTCTCACAAACTTTTTCCCTGGACTCACCTGGAACTGTGAACTCCTCAATCTCAGCCTCCCAGCTAACTAGGATTATAGGCATGAGCCACTGCACCCTGCCTAGTGGATTACTTTGAAGTTCTGCCTTCCATGAAAGCCTGGGGCACAGACACCATTCACACAATTTGTCTGCCACTTTCTCATAAGAATGGACATTTACCCAGTTTCACACATGGCTTCCTCATTCATGACTAGGACCTCATCAGTGGCCTTTGCTGTCCCTATTTCTACCAACATTCTATTGGAGGCCACATCCGTAATGTCTAAGGGGCTTCAGGCCTCCCCCACAGCTCTTTGCTTCTCCACATCCCTCGCCAGAACCTCCCTTAATGTCCAGTCACATCAGTGCAGGCTTTTCCAGTATTCATGTCAACCCCATTCCAGGCTCTACCATGTATCCCCCAAAGCCATCTCCCCATTTTAGATTTATTATAACATCCCATCTCTCTTTCTTCCATGTAATTTGTGGCTTAGTGTACATTGTGTGCTATAATACAATACCTGAGACCAGTAATTAATATAAAACAGAAAGGTGTTTCTTCAATGTTCTGGAGGATGGGAAGTCAAATATCTCATGAGAGTGTCTTGCTACATCCTCACAAGTTATTCACTTTCTCCTGAAAGAGAGTGAACTCATGTCCACAAGTTCACTTCAGAGGGGCACAGAGGGGCATTAGCTAATTCATCAGGGCCCAGCCCATGAGGACTAAACACACATCAAAACTCTGTGCCTTGGATCTGGGCACAGAGACTCATGCCTGTAATCCCAGTTATTCAAGAGCTGGAGATTAGCTATTTTGCTTACTGGTGAAGGACATCATTGGCTTTCAGATGGAAAACTTTTTGATGAGTTATCATGTGATGGAGAAAGTGATCCTACTCTCTCCACTAGGACACTACTCACACGATGAAGACACACCCTTGTGAAATCAAACAACTCTAATTACCTCTTAAATTAAGGTCTCAAATGTAAACTGCAAGTATAAATGGAAAGTGGTGAATTCAGCACATAGTTTGGGGCAGACAGAAGAGAGGTCACAAGAGGAGCACTGCTGAGCTAGGAAGTGGGACTTGATTAACAGAAGGTGAGCAAAGTTCAAGAAAGGGGAGATGCAATTTTAGAATTCCAGGGAGAAAGGAGACAGAGCAGGCTGTGTATTTGCCCAAAGGAACAAAAACCAATGCCACAAATGCCACATGGGAAGTCACTTAAGTTATGCAAAGAAAGTAGAAGAGTGATTCTGAACCTGGAGAAAGGTGGTGAACAAGTACAGTCCCAACAGAAGATACGAAATAGGTGCCCAGCCAGTATGGCGGACCTCAGGGACATTGGGAAGCGAAAGAGGGCAGGCCCAGTGACCCCCTGAAACACACTGGCTGGCGATGACATACATCCCCTAAGTGGACCAACAGCACACAGACACAACCAGTTTTCCTTCAACCAAGATATAAAATCCTTATAATATCCACTAGACACAGAGCCTCATGCGCTCAGCCCTTCTGAGCCCCCTCCCATGTGCATGGAGCTTTTTACCCCTTTCCTCTCTGCTTCAATAAATCATCACATACATTAAAGCGTTCACCCATTGAAAACTGGTGTGCAGAGACACACAGTAGTTGCTGAAAGAGTTGCTTTCTGACTGCAGTGAAGTTCTTAGATGTGAGGTCCACATGTTATATTTCTGTATCTCTAACTATAATTGCACTGGGCTTATACTATATCTCTATAGACACTCATGATGGACAAAGTCACAGGCAGGGAAGTCTGCAGCGCCCCCCACTGTCCCCACCCACACAAGAGCAGCTGCTGACATCGGGCTTAAGAGGTGAGGACATTCTCACCACTTGCACAGTGACTTTCCATAGAGAAGGTGGATACACACACCAGCTTCTATAGTGTCACCTGCTACCACGGATTTTCTTTACTGTCTTCATTTCCATCTGATGAAGAGAAGGCTGAGCATTTGTCCTTACTTTGTGTTTCTCACAAATGAATAAGCACAGCATGGGAAGAATATTTTTTTTCACGTCTCTGTTTGGAGCAAAGCACCTGCAGTATTTGTCATTTGTAGTCTATACAGATGGTGTGTAAGGATGCTCTACAGTTACACAAAAGTTCTACTTTCCAAGTAAGCAAGGATTGCATCAACAGTGATCTTGTCTCTGTCCCTTGCTATCCTTGCACTCTGACAGTTTACCTAAACACACTGCTCTCCTACATCAGGGACTGAAAGAGACGTGTTCCATAGCCAGCTGTGAACTAAATTAAGTTAGACATTTTAACTGAGACAAGGCTGACCACAAAGTACAATGGTGTCACGTAAGAGTTTTCCCAGTTAAGATGGCAGGAGCCAGTGCTCCCTGCAGGTGGTGGGGACCCTTGGTGTGGCCACAGGTCTCAAGATGGTTTGTGACTGGACTGTAACCCAGGAACTGGAGACATTTTTGGGTCTTCTGAGGCTCCTTTGTGCCACAGTTCAGGCTGCAGACAGCTGGTGGCTGTCAGGCAGCAGAGAACAGGACCTCTAGATGGACTCTTCCTGGGAAGCTTTGCTAATTGGCACAGCTAAACAATATTTCTTTTATTGTGTGTGTGGTGGCATTGGGGTGTGAACTCAGGGCTTCACACTTGCTAGGCAGGCACTCTTATGGCTTGAGCCACTCCACCAGCACTCTTTTCTGTGATGGCTTTGTTCAAGATAGGTTCTTATGAAACATTTGCCCAGCACTGACTTTGAACTGTGATCCTCATAATCTCTGCCTCCTGAGTAGTTTGGATTGCAGGCATGAGCCACCGGTGCCTGAATGACATCACCTCACTGTGGTGGCTGGGACTCGGCTCCAAATTCTTTGGACTCAGCTCCAAATTCTATATAGAGAAGGCAAGGGGGTCTGTGTCTTCCAATGGCATCAAGACAATAAGTGCCTGTAAAGTCTAGGTAGCACTGCCATCCAGGCCTACAAAGAAGTCCAGAAGCCTCTCCCATGGAACTGACCAGAGTCCAGGCCACCTCAATGGATTGAGATCCTGCACTCTGCAAACCACCCAAGATGGAAGTCCAGTGATAGAAGGGAAAACCCCACGGACCCATAATCTCAAGCCTGGTGACTTGAATATGCTCACACTCATGGCTCCCAGAGGGTTCTCTTCTAGACACTCCTCTTTTACCTCCTTGATCTTCATCTGGCAACGCTCTTTGGTACTACTTGAGGCACTGATTGGGAGGGATGTTTCTTTTATATGCCACAAGGCAAACAGTCATCTTGCATAACCTCTCTTGTACTAGTTTAACTTCAATGTGGTTGAGAACTTGCTAAGGACACTAAGTCCACTGATTTGCTATTGTCAAATACATGGTGAACTATTTTGGAGGGTGCTAGGTTTCCAACCAAGGGCCTGCATGGTAGGCAAGTGCCGTCCCACTGAGCTACATCCCAAGCCCCTGGTGGCTGCATGTTTTTAAAGTAAAGATGACGGTAAAAATAGTTGGATTACAGACTTGAGCATGATGTGAAATTAGCATCACCTTCTTGTGGTTTTTTTGTTCAAGTCAGGGCCTGAAAGTGCAGGGGTGCAGCAAGGTGCCAGAATTCAAAAGTTTTCTAGGAAGAATTTTCCACCAAAATGACCCTCAGACTTTTATGCAGCACTTATCTTATGAGGAAAGGAACAAAGACAACCCCTGTTTTCCTCCTCCCAGTGAACATGTTCAGTGTCTTGAACACAGTCCCAATACTTCATATTTTGCTTTGGATGGCATTTTGTTCATGGAAGAGCTGACCTCATGAAAAACCCCTGCAGTAGGGCTGGGGGAATGGCTCAAGTGGTAGAGCACTTGTCTAGCAACCACACGATCTTCAGATCGAACCCCAGTAATAACCCCACCTTCTCCCCCAGAAAAGACTGAAGTCTACGGGAAGAAAAATTAATTTGTGCTTTCTAGCTTTGTTTTCATCTTCACAGTCCTGGAGATGGAACCCAGGGCCTTTCAAATGCTAGATAAGAGCACTGCTACTAAGGTATATCCCTAGCCCATTATCTCATTTTGAGAATAAAAATCATTACTACTTCCTCAGAACAAAAGACAAAAAATAATCAAAAATCAAAACAAGATGGTAAAAAAGGGGTGTGTGCACTAGAAAATGTCTTTGAATTTGTATGTTTGGTCTTTTACTAGGCTACCCATGTGTGCTATGAAGCTATGAAATTTCTCATGGTGCTGGGCACACATGGCCTGGGGCTTAGTTCAGCTGTGGCATGAGAGTGGACAAGCAATCCACACAGGGCACTGTGTCCAATGACTCCCCCACGAGACAGTCAAACCTCACTGTAAAACACACTTTGTGTGAGATAAGTTTGCCAACCACAGGTAATGGGAGTGGTATCTCAGTTTTGCTGTTCATTGGATTAGGTGTACAAAGTACATTTTCATCTTACCCTGGGTTTAGGGAAATGTAACCTTATCCTAGGTTGAAGAACATCTATATTTATAGAGAAAATGATCCAATACAGTCTAGGAAACAGTTCCATGCTCGCATACTAAGTTAGAAAGGCAAAAACAGGTGCAAACACTGCAGTTGGCCTCACACAGCAAGGTTAAGTCTTACGAAGAAGTGTGTCCTTGGTGACGAGGATGGACAAAGACAAAAACAAAGATGTCCTGTTCACAAGTCTTAAAATTTACAAAACTCATTCTGATAAAAACAAATGAACAGAGTTCCCCTCGTTAATGTGACTGCCTCTTCATTATATCTGCCTTCCAGGTAAAAACTGTTATGATTAGCATCCCTCCAGTGCCTCTAATTGTCAGTAGCGATCAATTCCCTTAAAGCAAACACTAGGTCTGGCCCTGAGGCTCAGGCTTAGCTCTCATGTCCTCCGTGAGTGGGCTTGGAGACCTGATTGGGGGTGACGGAATGAGAAAAGACAAAGACACAAATAGAGAAAAAGCTGGAGCTGGATGGACTACATGCACGTGAGTCCTGAACTATTCCAGCACATTTATTTTATGTGTAAGTACAAGGATGCGAAAGCAGCCAAATCTTCAAGGTATGTCAGCAGTAAAGGTTATCTTCAGGTCAGAGGAGCGAGGGATGTCAGGAGGTCTCATGAGGAAGTCACAAGTTATCTTCTTGCACCATGAGGATGTGGTTAGCTATTTTCTAGGGCTGAAGGTCAGTATAGAGCTCTGAAACTTTTGCAAGAGAGCTGTGCAAACTTGATTTTCCCAGTGAGGGGCCAAGGACCATGTGAACTAGGGCCCTCTGCTTGAATTTTAGGCTCCAACACCTAGCCAATGAATTACATTACTCTTGTAGCATATGCAAGGTCCGGGTTCAATCCCCAGTGCAACAAAAACCAATAGCAACAAACCACTAATCCTGTAAGAAAGTCTACTCAGAATGCTCTCACTGATAAAGCAGTCATTTATGGTCTGTGGACAAAGTTTCTGCTACAATTCACATACTCTATTTGAAAAAAAGACATAGTCCTAGTGGTTTTGAGGAGGAGGCCCATCAAAATAGCATGATTTAACTGTTGGTCTGCCATATGAAAGACAGAAAGGAAGAAAACACCTAAAGTTTTATTCATTATAAAGCTGAATCCCAGTGTTAAATGAAAAACTTGGCAAAATTATAAATGACCTCATCTATAATGCCATGGGATATTTGCACATATCTCAGTAAATGGAAAAGATAACATTTGTTGGTCTGGAAGCTGTATAAAAGTGAAACTATTTCTAAGAAATAGATAAAAACCACACTTAAAGAAAAAATATATCAAGAAGTAAAATATGAGGAAAATCACACTTCAAAGACAGCCTGGGCAAGAGACTTTGAAAGCCCTGTCTGGAAAATACCCAACACAAAGCAGGGCTGGTGGAGTGGATTAAGTGCTGGAGTGCCTGTGTAGCAAGCATGAGGCCCTGAGTTCAAACCCCAGTAACTCTCCACCCAAAGTCAAATATAAAATGCATTTGTTTTTTCAGTGCCAGGGTTCAAATACAGGACCCTATGCATTTTAGGCAAGAGCTTGACTACTGACCTAAACCATCATCCCCCAAAATGTCATTTGGTCCATGAAAAAGAAAGATGGAACATCAATAAAACGTAATAAATATTTAGAACCTGTCACCCAAGGCCAGTAAGATAAAGAAAATTTTATTACCTGGTGGGAGTAAAACAAACAGCACCTATAAACCTACACTCTGCTGCCTAAATGATACCTATAGAATTATGTCATCACATTTCAAGAGTGTGAATGAAATTCTTAGAATATTTCCTTCAGGTCAGTTATTTTCTGGAGCATTATGCACAAATCACACAAATTGCTTTGTCTCCTCAAATTATTTTGGCTCATAGGACTTCACTATAAGAGGGATAGTCATGGAACAAATTATTTACTAAAACTGAAACTGTTTTTCCCTCCTGTCAGGGTGTTACAATGTGGCCATTGTAGGATGAGGCCAGGTAGGAGGGTCTCAAATTTGAAATCCTCCTGCCTGAGTCTCCCCAGTTCTGGGATTACAGGCACTACTACCATACACAACAAAAGTGACAACTTGGAGTATTTTTCACATTCACATTATTCTGATATAGTGTGCATTCTTCTTCCAAGGAGGCCAAGTGAAAACTTACACATCTATTGAGAGGTGTCTTTTCACACTCTGTGCTTTTATATCTGTGAATTGAACTTAGATGACCTGAGGTATTCCTAAGTGCTTTTTACTGTGAATATTACAGTGCTAAGAAGGTCACATAATAATGAAGCCTTCTTGCATTCTATACTTAAGAGTTTCTCTCCAGTGTGACTCTTTGCATGTGTGAAAGGAACCAGCATTATCAAGGACTTTCCCAAATTTGCATCCACAGCGTTTCTCTCCACTGAGAATCCCTTATTGTATCAAAGAGAACAGGAGTCAACAAAGGCTTCCGACATTGCTTACACAGGCAGGATTTATCTCGTGTGAGTTGTTTCATGGACTCAAAAGTAATTGCGACACCTGACAGTTTCCTGACATTCATCGCATTAACAGGGTTTCTTTTCAGTGTGAGTCTTTTCATGTTTGTGAATGCTGCTGTAACGACTGAAGGCTTTCCCACATTGCTTACACACATAGGGTTTTTCTCCTGTGTGAACTACTTCATGTCTTCGAAGGGAACTGGACCATGTGAAGGCTTTCCCACACTGCTTACATACATAAGGCTTCTCTCCTTTGTGAGTTCTCTCATGTATGTGAAGGGAACTGGAGCGAGCAAAGGCTTTCCCACACTGCTGACACACATAAGGCTTCTCTCCAGTGTGAATTCTTTTATGTATCTGAAGGGAATTGGATTGAGTGAAGGCTTTCCCACATTGCTTACATAAATAGGGATTTTCTCCAGTGTGAGTTCTTTTATGTATTTGAAGGTGACTTGAACGAGTGAAGGCTTTCCCGCATTGCTTACATGTGTAGGGTTTTTCTCCAGTATGAATTCTTTTATGTATACGAAGGTAACTAGACTGAGTGAAGGCTTTACCACACTGCTTACATGAATATGGTTTCTCTCCTGTGTGACTTCTTTTATGTATTTGGAGGTGACTGGAATCAGGAAAGGCTTTCCCACACTGAGTGCATACATAGGGTTTTTCTCCAGTGTGACTTCTTGTATGTATTTGAAGATCACTGGATTGAGTGAAGGCTTTCCCACATTTCTTACATAAATAGGGCTTTTCTCCAGTGTGAGTTCTTTTATGTATTTGAAGGTGACTTGAACAAGTGAAGGCTTTCCCGCACTGCTTACATGTGTAGGGTTTTTCTCCAGTATGAATTCTTTTATGTATATGAAGGTTACTAGACTGAGTGAAGGCTTTGCCACACTGCTTACATGAATATGGTTTCTCTCCTGTGTGACTTCTTCTATGTACTTGAAGGTGACTGGAATCAGGAAAGGCTTTCCCACACAAATTACATACATGGGGTTTTTCTCCAGTGTGACTTCTTGTATGTACTTGAAGATCACTGGATTGAGTGAAGGCTTTCCCACAAAGCTTACATAAATATGGTTTCTCTCCTGTGTGACTTCTTTCATGTGTTCGAAGGGAAGTATAAGAAGTGAAGGCTTTCCCACATAGCTTACACACATAGGGTTTCTCTCCAGTGTGACTTCTTTCATGGACCTGAACATTACTGTGTCTTTTGAAGGTTTTCCCGCATTGTTTACATTCATGGTGTTTATCGCTAGTGTGAATCCTTTTATGATTTTGAAGAGAGCTGAGATATCTGAAAGCTTTATCACATTGCTTACATTCATAGGGTTTCTCTTCAGTGCGAGTCCTTTCATACTTATCAAGGCACTGGGGAGAACGGAAAGTTTCCCCACGTTCTTTACATATATGTGGCTTCTCTCCATATCCTGGGTACTCATATGGTTTGTGTATATTGTGATCCCTGCAGGGCACATTTCCAGGAGAGTGACCATCGAGGACTTCTCCACACACATGCCTTTCACATGGTACTGCTCCAGGAGTTCCCTTGTTCACAATCTCATGAGTCTGGCTGAAGGCTTCTCCCCATTGATAGTCTTCTTCATGTTCACAGAGCCTATCTACTGCTTGATTTCTGTAACAAAAGTGCAGTACATTACAAAGAGTTTGTTTCTCAATGATTTCAGTTATTCATCAGTAGCACAGTTACTTTTTTTGGTTGTCAGAAAAACTATAGGATTTATATTCTATAGAGACTCCCTGAATGTGAATAGATTGAATATTCAACAGGAGGGCACAACAGCCAAGGTCATCAAAGGAGTGATATTCACATGGGGTTCCTTAACACTGTCTCCACATTCACTTATTATGCAAACACTGAACATCTGTGGTACATTTAGGTTTAGCTCAAGGAACCATCATCTAAAATTCATGGGATGAGAAGTGTTTTGGACTCTGGATTCTGAAATACTACCAAATATATATTAATACCTCAGAGATGAGACTCAAGTGTAAACATAAAATTCATTTGTGTTTTGTATATGACTTATACCTAAACCCTAAAGGTAATGTCATACATTTTCAATTATTTTGGGTATGAAACAAAAGTGTGTGCAATAAACCATCATAAAGTGTCATTTGTGCCATCATTTTGTGTTTAAGAAGTCTAGGATCTTTGAATTTTTGGGCTATAGATCTAGGATCTTTAAATTTTGGGGCTAGAGATTTTCACGCTATATAAAGATTTAGAGGATCGATCTATCTACTTACCTATCTATGCATCTATCTATATACAGAATATATAGAGAGAGATATACATGCAAACATAACAGAGAGAGAGAGAATATATATACATTTTGAGACAGGGTCCTTTATGTAGACAGCCCTCAAACTCACTAGGTAGCCCAGGCTAACCTTGAACTTGTGATCCTCCAGCCTCAGCCTCCCAAGTGCTAGGATTACAGGTGTGAGCCACTCATATTTGTTTTGTTTGAAATACTTCCTGCCATTTCAAATTTCCAGAGGAATAGCTTCCTCTTGTGAGTGCAATCTACCTTAGATATCTTCCAAGATTTTGGTCCTCCTTTTCAAAGTTCTGGTCTCTCCATTTTTGTCCTAAAATGTAGATCCAGAAAAACCATTATGAATGATTACAAAATTATATAAAAATTGAGTTTGGGTTGAAGTTCCCTTGCAACCATGCCTAGTTTATTCACAAAAGCATTCCTTCTCATATTCGAAACCTCTGATCAACATTGGTGAGTACAGAACACCTCCTCCTTGACTCAGTGAAGGCATGATGTCACCCTTACCTACAGCATGCAGGTTCCTGATGGTTTCCCGCATCACAGATCTATACAGATTCTCCTGGGAAGGATTCAGCAAACTCCACTCCTCCAGGGTGAAGTTCACAGCCACGTCCTCAAAGGTCACCGACTCCTACAAGATTCACATGTGTTCAGGAGAGAGGGTAAGATGGACAGCACCTGGGGTTTAGACTCAATTCACAAGTTCATATGATGTTGAGAAACTGGGAGGATAGTGGTTCAAAGTCAGCCCAGGCAAAAAGTATGTGAGACCCTATCTCAAAAGAATCCATCACAAAAAAGGGCAGGTGGAGTGGCGCAAGGTGTAGGCCCTGACTTCAAGCACCAGTACCGAAAAAATACATATATATATCGGGGGAAAGTCAAAGGAATAAGGAGAAAGAGCCACATATGCTTCAAATTAACTCCATGCCACCAAGATGTTTCCTCTTACATGTATCTATGAAATTCCTTAAAGTTCCCCAACTAACTTTTTAGTAGTTACAAAATGTAATGGGAATAACAAATTAGGAACAATACTTCCTTTGTTCTAAATGGGAAGATAACAGGTACTTGGCCAACATAAAGAATTACAAAACCCAAACATTTGGGACATTGTACTACGATTGGAGAGTTAATAATACTGAAATCAAGGAAAATGGTCTATAGGGTCAAGCTGTACATGGAGAGTAGATTCCTGATAGAACCGGTACTGCAGAATACTGGCACAAATCAGCGTCTAACACACAGGGCAGAGACAAACAGGTATCTACCTGGAACCTGCAGTGCACACCCCTCTATTCCGTGCCCAATAATCACTTCACAGTGAAATGAGAAGAATAAAATGCAAATGCTTTGAGAAACTCAATCAAGTGTATTTGATGTTACAATAGAGAACTTGCTCATAACAAAAACAGGAAGTCAAAAGAAATGGACTGGGCTGGTGGAGTGGTTCAAGTGGTACAGTGCCTGCCTAGCAAGAATGAGACCCTGAGTTCAAACCCCAGTGCCACAAAAAAAAAGTTACAAAGGAAATGGAAAAATTCAAAGATACTAAAATTAATAGAGGCAAAAACAACATAACAAAATGGAAATATCTGTAATGCATGCAATGATAAAAGGATTACTACACAGAGTATAAATGAAAACAAAAATAAGGAAAGGAAATGACCAAATGTATTTGTCAGAAGGTAAAATACCCTATGAGAAGAAAGATCCAGGCACATGGAAATGAAGAGACGAGTAAATGTCGAGTAGATCCCATTTCATACCTATGAGAAGGACAAAATTGAGCCCATGAGATAATACCAAGTGTTGATGGTCACTGCAAACCAACAGTTACACAGGAATGGAGATCAATAGCTGCCTTGCTATTTCCTGTATAATTTGAACTTGACCACAACTGACAGCATGGTCATCTTCCTCAAGAATGTACTGTGCTGTGGCACTTGGAGAAAGAAGAGATATGACAGGAGCAGTATTTAACACAAGAGTAAAAATCTTAACCCAAAAATACCAAGTACAGAACCCCAGGAATGAGAAACTGGTCCTGCCTCAGACCCTGGCACTTCTGAAACATACCTTGGCAAAGAAAACACCCATCAGCCTTTGCAATTCCATTAAGACTCACTTGCTCAAAGTTCAAAGGAAGCAAAATTAAAAGAGCACTGCTTAGTAAAAAGTAACAGATTGTAAACACAGGAAAATTCACCAAAGAATCAGAGCACAGGGGCAAGACTGGCATGAAACATGCAGGAGACCGCCTGGGGACACTACTGCCTGCAAGGCCAGTTATAAATCTTGATGTGGACTTCAAGGGAGTTTATATTGCTACTAAAACTAAATGTTATCAGAAATGTGTAACTCAACACTTCTTCAAATATATTTCATCATAAAAATGCAAAGACTTAAGACTGAAAAGCACATCCTAATTTCTGTGTGTTCATTTGTCCTGTAATATGACAATCTGAATTGGAATACACAGATCTGGTAGCTAAAATTGAGCAGCACAGGTCACAACAATAGCTCCCCAGCAAGGAACAGGTGAGGTGTGTGACTGCCATCCAAGAGCCAGGCAGGTGAGCGGGTCAGAGCAGAGGAGACAGACACAAGGAAAGGTGTTCAAAGACTAGGCATTCTGCTTAAGGTGCCACACCTGCAGGTGTGGTCCTGATGTCCACTCTCATGACAATGTGGCACACAGAGGACAGGCGAGGCTTACCGCTCACAGAACTACGGCCCCAAGGACAGTGAGCAGGCTTCTTACACAGGTATGCAGTGTCTTGAGAGCAAGTAGGGCAGCCAGGCCTGGAGCTTTGCTGAGGTTAACAGGGAAACTACAGGGAACACTCACTCCCACATGCAGAGGTGGGTGGGTGACCTCAATCTCTTGCACCTTCAAGGAGGGGCCACCTTGGATTTTGATCCCCTTATCCTGATAGGAGGCACAAAGAGAAGGGGTGTTCAGAGTTAAATGCTGCCAGCAAACATAAGGATTGAACTCAGAAACTTCCACACTCCAGCCCAGCATGGAAGGACATACAGGGGACATTCCCAGCCATACAAGGAAACATCAAAGAAATTTTAAATCAGGAACTCTTCTAGACTCATCAGAGAACTAAGGTCATGACACTACCCACTGTCCCCAAATGGAAGAGACAGACAGACAGACAACCATACCTTAATGTAACAGAAAATAATGAGCAGAGTCAGGGTCAGGAACCCTCAAGTGTCTCTGATGAAGTGCTGAAGTTAAAGAAAAGTTTACATGGGAAAAGATCCACAGGGCCCAGCTGAGCAGAGGCATTTTACCTCTAGAACTCCATCAGGTTCTCACAGTGAGGATCACAAAGAATCTGCTTTCTGCTGCTGACAGGAGGCTGGGCATATTTTTAAATATGCCCAGTGAATTCTGTTTTTAAGTCCTGCCTCCAAAAGTGCAACCCACAAAGTATAACAAAGATGTTACTGGGTTCAGGGTCTGGGGGAAAGCGAAACACAGATCCTCTGCTTCTCTGACTCCTAGATTCAACTTCATAGCGGTGACAATGACAAGGACCCAGCTCAGGGATACAGGGTTCCTCAAAATGAAGCCAAACTATGGACCCAGAATGCTGCTCTCCACAACATGAGTATGGCACCTATGAAATAATAACAGATAACAAAAGGAAGAACAAAATGTCTTGACAGGTTACTGAAAAAGTCTCCAGGGTATAGTCGTGAGTAGGGTACACTGAAGAGTTAGAGAAATGGCTGGGAACACAGTCTACTGAGAAGCAGTGATGAAGAACTATGAACTCTGAGCAGACCCATAATGAACAAGATAATCAATAATCAAAAAAACCCTGTAAACAAAAGATGACGAGCTAGCTGATTCAGAGTACTGTGAAATCTCCACCACCTAACGCAGAATGAACATCAGCCTACTACTAATCTCCTCCAGAAACCATAGACAAGGGAAGACTCAGATTCACTCAAAGGCCAAATTTAAGCTGGCAGCAAAGATGGACACTGGGAAGATGTAGCCAATGTCCCTTGTGAATGCAGGTGCACAATCCACAAATAAATACCTGCACCCGGGCACAGTAATCAAAATCCAGTGGAGCGGGCAGAGAGACAGAGACATAAATGCCACAACAGACCAACACGCCCAGATTCCTAAATGTACATGGCAGAGTGATTTTGGACAGGAGGAGAAAAATCACTCAATGAGAAAAGAGCCATCTATTTTTTTAAAAATGTTCAGAAAACTGAAAAATAAATATCCACATGGAAGAGAATGAAGCCAAATCTTACCTTATTCTAAGTTAAAAAATAAAAAGGCTGCAATGTAGTCCCATCCTAGCACAAAAAGAAGAAGAGAGAAGAAGGAACAGGAGGAGGAGGAAAGTTGAGCCTACCCACACAGCTATGAAAATATAGATTACGGGAGGCTAAGGAGCAAAGTAGTTTAGAAATGATGGTGTTTGAAAGAACCCCTGCTGCTGGGCTGCAGCTCAGAGGTAGAACACTTGCCTATCATGCACAAGGACAAATAAATAGAAATAAAGTCCCTGAGACATACCGAGGAACTCAGAAAACCCTGGGTATGACAAGGAAACAACATATTTTAGAACAGAACTAAGAAGTTCTGCAGGAAGCGAAGGCCAAAGCACACTTTTAACTACCCAGGCTCAGCATTAAAGGGAGAGCAGGCAAAGCCTGGAAGATGTGAGGATTTGTCTGTTTCCTCTTGTTCTTTTAGCCCTTAACATTGAAAAAAAAAAAGACCCTCTCAAAACACTTGCTAAATACAAGTGAAAGGAACTGCACTGTGAGGTGCACTGTGCACCTCATGAAAACATCACTTGGAAAATTCATGAGGCAAATAGACTACTTCTGCCATTGAGAGGAACAGTAGGGCTGGGCCAGGCTCAAGTGGTAAAGGGCTTGTCTGGCAACCACAAGGCAGTGAGTTCAAACCCCAACACTGCAAGCAAAAAAGTTTAACCCTAAAGAAAGAAAAACCTCATCTCTAGAGTAAACTCATTACAATATTCAAATGGGCACATTTTTTCTGGGGTTTGAACTCAGCATCCCACACTTGCTAGGCCAGAGCTCTCTCACTTAGGCCATGCTTGCATCCATTTTTCCTTTGGCTTATTTCCAAATAGGGTCTTCTGGTTTTGTCCTGGCAGGCCTGGACCATGAAGGTCCTATTTGCACCTCCCTTGGAGCAGGGGTGACAGATGTGCAGCACCACACTCAGCTTAATGGGTGAGACAGGGTTTGAGCTGTGCTGGTCTCAGACCTACATCTTCTGAAGTCTGTCTCCTGATACCTGGGATTGCAGACATGAGCCACAGTCATGAAAAGTGAGCTGATCCTCAAATGCCTGTTTTTCAATATTATGGGTGGGGAGAGAGGGAAGGAGAGAGAGAGCACAGGCGAGAGAAAGAGAGAAAGAGAGAGAGAGACAGAATGAATTTCATAAAATCTGAAGGGCCACATAGAAAAAATTCTCAGTGCTGGAGGACAAGCAAAGCTAAATAAATTAGGTTTCAAGTGTCAACATTCAAGTGTTGACAAGTCACACAATAAACACACATCCAGCCTGTAACCTTAGCTACTCTGAAGGCAGGAATTAGGAGGATTATGGTTTGAGGCCAGTTAGGGCACATAGTTCATAAGACCCTATTACAAAAATACCCAACACAAAACAGGACTGTCTGAGTGGCTCAAGTGGAAGAGCGCCTGCCTAGCAAGCATGAGACCCTGAATTCAAACCCCAGTATCACCAAAAACACAAAACACATCCATGAAAGGTCTGATGATAAATTCAAATATAAACAAAAATTCATACTAAATCAGAATTTACGTGTAATCAACAAACCACCTATTTTTTTCCACTGTGTAAAAAATTTATGTTCCATTACCACTTGAGTACAAAAACAAGAATACTATTTTCAACATCAATAGATAAACCTGGGCTGGGAACCAGTGCAATACTCCTGTAATCCTACCTATTCAGGAGACAGAGATCAGAGGGATTCTTGGTCAAAGCCACCCTCAGGTGAATAGTTCAAGAGACCAGATCCTGAAAACTCCCATCACAAAAAAAAAAAACAGGGCTGGTGGAGTGACTGAAGCAGTAAGAGTGCCTGCCTACCAAGCATGTTCAAATCCAGTGGTGACAAAACAAAAACACAAAGAAACGTGGCACCAAGTGTGGTGGTGCAGAGTTGCAATTCCAGCTACTTAGGAAGCAGAGGCAGAGGATCATGAGTTTGAAGCCCACCTTGGCATATGTACAGCATTGCCTAACATGCACAAGTCCATGTGCTAAATAATTAACACCAAAAAAACATAATTATTATTTTTCTTTGTCAGTCCTCATCGTCCTGTCCACATAGGATCCAAGCCAGAACATCGCCATGTTGTGCTCAAATCTTGAAATAAAATTCTGGTTTTGAAAGCAGGTAAGGTATGGAAATAAGATTTTACAGAGGGGGGCCGGGGTGTGGCTCAAAGGGTAGAGCACCTGACTAGGAAACGCATGGCCTTGAGTTCAAATCCCAGTACCACCAGAGACAGAGAGAGAAAAGGAAGGAGGAATTGGGAAAAGGAGGGAGACAGACAAGAGGGAGAGAGACAGAGGGAGAGAGGGAAAAAAGAGAGAGGGAGGGAGAAAGAGAGAGAGAGAGAGAGAGAGAGAGAGAGACAGAGAGAGAGAAACAGAGATTCCATGCAGGAAACAAGAGGAGCTCAGGGAAGCAGCTGCTTCACCCACAGTTCACAAGGGACCCAGGCTCGCAAGGTGAACACAGTCTGACCCTAGACACCACTGTCACTGTGCAGAGACAGCCCAGGGCTTCCCTCCCAGGGAGGGAGGGAGGAAGACTGAGCAGCCAGGAAACTTCATTCTGGGGCCTCCCCACACCAAGGGCTCCCCCATCCATGTTCCCTCCTCCCAGCAGCAGCAGGCTTTGTCCTACAGGCTGGGTTCTGACCTGAGCTGCCCTGTCCTTGTCCTGCCCTCACTAATGACACCACATGTGTGCTGTTTACTGAACACCAACAAATTCTCCACCACCCACCTGGTGTCCCACAATGCAATTCTGGCTCCAGAGAGACTTAGAGCAGTCCCCACAGCTTCCTGGCTCAGTGCTACCACACTGTCCCCACTGCAGATACCAGGCCATGGCCTGTGTTTGTTGTGGCTGATCACCAGTCACCTTCCTCAAGTGATGGAGAGGTGGCACTCGGGAGTCACCTCATTAGCACAAATTCAGAAAAATGCCTAAAAGGGGTGATTGATAAACAGCCAAAGACACTCCTTGTAGCTCAGGGAATGCCAAGGGCTTAAGGATGGCTGTGCCAGAAGATCTGGGACCAGACTAGTTTTTAAAATTATACCACCTTCCATATATACCGTCAAAATCACAAATCTTTTCTCCATAAGACACAATGCATTGTTCTTTCTCTCAGACGCCCTTTTCAGACTTCCCTAATTGACACAAATTACACCCCCAACACACCACCTGCCTGAAAGGAAAAGAAAAACTGCTAAATACAGGAGCGCTGGCACCCTGGCAAATGGCTGTGATCACCGAACTCCCACCTCACAAAGCTTTCCGTTCTGGAGCAGCTGCTCTCCCCTCCCTGCCCTGTCCTGTCCACTTGGCGGGTGTCACCGTCCTCTCTCCCTCCTTACACTGATGTGCTGGCCAGACACAACAGTGAACTGTTGCTCTGAACTTTTTCTCCTCCCTCCTTGGGACGCCTCTTTTAACTGTCACCTAAGGACAGGTGGCCTCAGGGGCATCTCCACTGTCCCAGGAGCTGAGCCGCCCCTCCACCGCCCTCCTCTCCCCTTCTTTCTCCTGTTTGCTCCTCCCAAGAAAGCACAGCCTGCTCGCCTGGCCCTGGAGACCCCGCAGACTTGCACTTGGGGCTGTCCCGCCTCTGCACTAAGCTCAGGTCCCCGCCATCTGCGTTTCATTTGTAAACACTGTGTGCACACAGGCCAAGGCCGACACCAACCACGTCAGAGGGACCCGCGTCTCCCCTTCCGCTCCCTTCACACGTGTCCCCGAGGACCCCTTTACCATGCCGGCCATGCGGGGAGTCCACAAAGCTAGGGATTCCCCGGCCCAGAACCAGGTGGCGGTGGAGACGCCGCTTCCACCATCAGGAAACTCGGGGCGCTCAGGTCTGCGCCGGGATGGGGACAGGGACCCCGCGGCCACTCGGGAGACTCCCGCCACCTCCGCCGGCACCGCGCTGTGGGGAGACGCGGGGCTGCGGGCGCGGAGGGACAGGGGGCTCCGGCGGGGACAAGGGACAGGAACTTGGGGTCCCGGCTGCGGCCCCGCCCCGCCCGGGGACCGAGGGGACGAGCGGAGCGGCGCCGGCGGCGACTCTGCCGCAGACTCCGGGGCTCACGCGGGGCCCCGTCGCTTTCAACAGCCCCTCCTCGCCCGTGTCACAAATCCGCCCCACGCTCACCATTCCTGACTGCCGGGTGTCCTGCTGTCCACTCCTGCTCCAGTGATGACAAAGCGACAGATGCTGAACCGCCTGACACCTCACAACTGCCAGGTCAGTGACACAACAATGGCGGCCCGAGAAAGGAAGCTCCTGCGTCGAGGGGCGGGCCTTTGGTAAAAATCGCTTCTGATTGGACAGCTCCTGTGGCTCTGATTGGCTGCTGCTCTAGCCATAGACCTGAGTGACAGGAGAACCGATCCATACATAGCCAAGAGGAGGGCAAATGACACGTTCATCCACAGCTGTTCCAGCACGGGGTTCAACTGGGAGCTGACCTGGTCCAGCCTGGGGAAAGTGCGTTGAATGACACCTGGCTCCTGGCTCCTGAGAGCGGCCACCTGCTTCTTCCTGAACTCACTGGGCTCTTCCCGCTTTCTCCTCGTGGACGTGGGTTTACAAGTGGGAATTCCAGACTCTGACCCATGGGGACGTCCTGACAACAGCAGAAAGGTGGCCTAGGGCAAAAGACATCACACTGGAACAGGAGGAAGGGCAGACACGCAACTGATGAATTGGACCTGAGGCCAAGGCTTTCTCAACACCTTTTCTAATGCTCTACCTCTTCTCAACCAAGAAAGAAAAACATACTAACCACGGACTACAGTTACCCAGTGCATGGAGAAACGGGAGTTAAATGATGGCAGCAATATTCTACAAAGGAATCAAGAGGAAGAAAAGCAAACCTTTGAACTGGCTCAGACAGGCAGCCTCTATATCCAAGGACACAATGGAAGTCAATCAAATGACTCAAGTTGTCCAGCAGATGCCTGCAGGCTTGAAACACTGAGTTCAATCCCCAGTACAACAAAAGTATAATTAAATAAAATTTAAAATGTGTGTACATATGCATATACATGCATTTATACACACTAACACTGAGGGAGCTGGGATGACTGAAATGCAGCCTCAGAGTGCCTCCCACCCTGGAATGAAGCAGGGACACCTAAGGATATCACTCTGAGAGTCACCATGCTTTGCTGTGTCACTGCCTTCCAGTGTGGAGACATCTATTCCCTTCAGCATCTTCTCACCAGAGGGCATCCTCACCTGGAGCACTTTTGCTTTTGATCTAAGTCAACTGCCAAATTCCTAAATCCTTTCTCCAGAGCACTACGTGAGTGACCCTTTCTTTAAGGCTGACCGTCATAGATTTTTCCTTAACATATTCAAGGCAGATTAACCTCAGCAACTCTACCAGGGAAAACCCAAAATCCTTCCCAGAAAACAGCTCCATGGCAACAAGTCACCATCACGAAGTCCAGAAACTCCAACAGCATCTGCTCTGGGTTCTCTTGCTCTCCACAGCTCTGCAGCTTCTCACTGTCACATCCTCTGTCCTTCTGAATACCTGCAGGCCACATGCAGGGGAAGCAGTTGACCAGGACACACTGAGGGAACTTTGTTCTCCTGCTTCACACCAACATGGATGAATGAAATGAGACAAGGAAGCTGAATCCAATCCTTTGAATATGAAGTAAGGACAATTCTCCCTTCCTTCAGGGTTGGTGAACACATACAGGTGCTGGACAGTTGGGGTCTCCAGGTGGGACCTGCGGGGGCCATGCATCCCCTTCCTGTACCTTGTCCTATGCACCTGTTCCATGTGGCTGTGGCTGGGGTATATGTCTTTTTCTTTATCAAACAGTGATCACAGTAAGCATTTTCCAGAGTTCCATTCTTAGTTTAATAAATTAACAATCAGGAATGTGTAAGACTGTGAAAGAATTGTGCAGAAATGTGTGCACTCTCATACACACTTCCTTGACTGTTGTCTGATGCTGGTGTCATCCTGGGGGTGAGCCCAAAACCTTTAGAATGAGAAACTATCTCCAGCTAGTATCAGAATTCAGTGGAAATGTTGGAAACAGTCCACTGTGGATAGCTGTGAGTGTCACTGTGGAAACAATCCACATGCTTAGTGTGAGAAGTGGCCTGGATAAACAGCTCACTTTTACACTCTTCTGTGCAATATGAAAAAATATCTGTCCAGTCACTGGAGTCAGTCTTAAATCTGACTACTCACCCCATTCTGGAAACCAACACCTACCACAGAACATGCTGGGCCTCCCCAAAACCTCTATAATATATCCTCATTCCAGTAGCCAGGGAGAACTCTGTACACACAGCAACATGGCTGCATACTCATGCTTAAAATCAATCCATCACTTTGGAAAATTGGAAGTATGTCCTCTAAGTTGGTGGAGGCCTCCTCTATATCCCTACTGTTACACTGCAATGTGAGGACCTATGAAGATTATATACCAGATACTTATGTGAGCCCCAAATAGGAAATAAGTCAAAGATCCATGATTGTGACCACGTGGTGAAGTACTATTCAATTTCTTGTGGCAAGCATTCAAAAATATTTAGCATTTCTCACTGCCCTAGGAATAACCTGTTCAAGTGCCCTTGATGGTCATTCATGACCTTGCCTTCCCACCTGCCTGCCTTCATGTCCCCAAACTCCCTCCAGCACTTCCCAATGGCCACACTCAGTGGACACACCACTGTCTCTGAACACAGTGGGCCTCTGTGTCCTGATTCCTTGCACTGCCACTCCCCAATACCTGGAAACCTCTCATCAACTTGCACTTCCCAACCAAATCCTGGTGGCACATTGTTTAGGTCTCACTGTAGACATCACTGCCTCCAAATGTGTTGTCTAAGCCCCTGACTCAGTCTTTCAATGACACTGGGGCTTCGATTATAACAGCTTTGACCACTCTAACAGCCTCCCAGCATGCACCATGACAAGCTCAGGTGATAGGACACTTTGTTTGTCATCATTGTCACTCCCAGCAGATGCATTTGGAGTTTCTGGTCTTTGTGATGGTAATTGGTTGTCACGCACTTGTTTTGTGGATAGAGTTTTGGTTTTTTTCCCTTGGTAGAGTTGCTGAGGTCAGTTTAACTTGAAGATGTTATGGAAATCTATGAAGGTCAGCCATAGAGAAAGGGTCATTTATGTAGTGCCCTGGAGAAAGGGTTTAGGAATTTGACAGCTTTCTTGGATCACAACCAGAGGATTCCCTCAGGTCAGTGTTAAGATGCTGAAGGACAGAAATGTTTCCACAGTGGAAGGAGGGCATTCAAAAAGGCATGGTGACTCCAGAGGGATTTCCTTAGGTGTGCCTGCCTCGACCCAGGGTTGGATCCACTGTGAGGCTGCATTTCACAATCAACCTAGTTCCCACAATGGAAGTGTATACGTACTTATGCATATGTTGGGAACCAAAAGCCACAGTCTGACAAGGTCGCTGCGGCTTAGCAGCATTCCGACAAGGTCGGAATCTGCAGGTGCACCATGCCCCTGTCACGGTGGGAAGGAGCGCTAAATGGTTTCCCTTGACTAAAAAGAAATTTATACTTAGTCAAGGACACTGGCAGTAAGAATGCAGGGTGGAGATCACAGAAAGATTGTAACTAGGTCAGAGTGTTTTGATGTTTAAGTCTCTTCCTCTTTTGTATAAAGCTTGTTGAGAAAAATAAAACTTTGCCAGTTGGTCATCAGCCTACTGGCCCTCTCGATATGTGTTTTGTCATTCCCTTCCTGAGTGAGTGAGTCCCTTTGTGTGTCCTGTCTTGTTCATTCCTGCCCTGAGCACTTTCAGGTCAAGGAACTCTGCGATCCTGGTAAGTTGGGCCCCAAACAGGGACCCAAACAGAGGCTTAAGGCAAGGAAGGGTCTGGAGGCATGCATGAACATTATTTAATTTTCATTTTCAAAATATGGAGCAACATCGAGAGAGAAATGGGCCAACAAGAAAGTAAGGACAGGATTCTCTTTACAGAAATTTTATGTTCAGTGTTGTGTAGTACAGGTTGTAAGATGTCTAAAAGTCAATTAGAGAGGTTTTTGTCTTATGTTCAAAATGTGTGTCCTTGGTTTCCTGATGAGGGAACTGTTAACTTGAAAACATGGGAGAGGGTGGGGCAGCGGATAAAAGACCATTACAGTGTGAGAGACCTACTCGAGTCCCTCTAGATGCCTTCTCTTTATGGAACCTGATTAGAGATTATCTTGTCCCCCTGCCTGAGGTCACCACTATTCCGCTGCTGAGAGGCGACCGAGAGGAGATTCCAAGGAGAGAAATTGAGATACGAACTTCCCTCTTTATCTCTCTTGCGGACGTAAATTTGCCACCTCCCGAGGAGCTCCTTGGTTGTCCTCTGGAGGATATCTTGATCCCAACTCTGCTATCTTGTCCCCGGAGGAGGAGGCCGAATTGGAAGAGGAGGCTCGGCGGTGTCAAGAGTCTCCCACTCTAATGCACCTTCTTAAGCAGTTATCTGTCTCCAAAGCCCCAAAAGCAGTTTCTTTTAAGCCCCCTCCTAATGGGCCTATGATAAGTGGCCGCGAGACTTTTGATCTTTCCCATTTACAAAAGGCTATGTGGGAGGCGAGGCACCAGGGAGGAGATATGAGAAGATTTCAGTGTTTCCCTATTCGGTTACGGGGGAATCCGAGAGTCTATGAGGCTTTGCCCTTTAAAATTTGAAAGGAACTGAAAGTGGCAGTGGTGCGGTGTGGACCTAATGCTCCTTCCACTCGAGATAGTGGAAACATTGGTGAGCGAGCCTTTGCCTCCCACGGATTGGAAGGCCATAGCCCAGGCTTGTCTTCCGGGAGCTGATTACCTGCTATGGAGATCTGAGTTTCAAGACAGATGTTTTGATCAAGCTGATAGCAGTCGGGCCACCCAGATCCCCTTTGCTGCCGATCAACTGGCAGGGGAAGGCCAATGGGGAAGTGTGCAGCAGCGACCAGATTCCCTGAGGAATACCATGGGCACGTAAACACTTTGGCTGAGCAAGCCTGGAGGCGACTTCCTTCTTCAGGCTTAGAGCTGGAGGAGCTAAGTAGAATCGGGCAAGGGCCAGATGAACCCTGTCAGGATTTCATTTCCCGTTTGTGGCAAGCTGTAGAAAGGTTGGTGGTAGAGGGAGAAGCAGGGATGATCTTAGTAAAGCAACTGGCTTTTGAGAATGCTAATGCCGCTTGTTAAACGGCCGTTCGGCCCTATAGAAAAAAGGGAATTTGGCAGATTATATTAGATTGTGCGCTGACATAGGACCTTCCTATTTGCAAGGTGTGGCTGTGGCCGCTGCAGCGAGGGGAATGACGCCACCGCAGTTATGGAAAACAATTCATCAATCCCGCAAGCGGTCTCAAGGAAATTGTTCTAATTGTGGGAAACCTGGACATTTGGCTAAGCGGTGTCCTCAGAAGTCAGATGGTGCCTCCAAGCCTCCTTGTGAAGCTGGAGGACAAATGCCACTTTCTCCTGCGCGTTGTCTGAGATGCCCGAGAGGACGGCACTGGGCACATCAACGTCGCTCTCGGTATACTGCTGAGGCCAGCCCATCACTTATTCAATCTAATGCACAGCAGGGAAACTCCCTCAAACAATGGCAGTACTAACATTCAAACCAGCTCAGAATCCAAACGGGGGATTTCAGATCTTCAACGAGCAACCCCCAGAAGTGCGGGTCTGGAGCTCAGCCCTGCCTCCAGAGTCCTTCTAACCCCTGAAATGGGCACTGCAGCCATTCCTACAGGGATTTATGGGCCATTGCCTGCAGGTAGTGTCGGCCTGCTTTTAGGATGAGGTGGTATGACCATGAAGAGACTGCATGTCTTTCCAGGGGTAATTGATTCCGACTTTCAGGGGGAAATTAAAATCATGGCTCCTACTCTCTCCACCATTGTTACCCTCACTCACAAAATGTTAGGATCCTGTCTTTTAGCTAACAGCAGGCAACCTCTTTAATAAAGGCCACTTTTAACAAAGGAATAAATCATCTGTAAAGTAAGAGAAGGGCATTCAGAGGGCATTTCAGGCCAATAGCAGTACCATATGGGACAACTAGTGTGAATATTTGGAGGGAAATATTTACATTGAGGCTCAAGGTATAGAAAATTTTAAATGAGAAGTTTAGAGAACACAGTAATGTCTATTTTGTTATTTCTGGAACTATAACCTTGAGCTAACAATTGACTTACAAGGGCCGGGTCTGATGCCCTGAGGTGTGAGGGGGGGCTAGGATCAGGACTTGTGCAAGGCGCCACTCCCTCCACACACATCTGGGACAAATGACTCTGACTGCCTAGGCCTGATCCTGTGGCCTGTCACCCCTCCCCCCTTCCTGTGTACTCTGCATGTGTTTATTCTAGGGGAAGTGGTGGCGGGCTGCAGCCATCACCACATGTGGCTGGTGGCCCAGGATGTGCTGGGTCCTCTCTATGGAGTTTCTTAGCTATGGCAGGCATTTTTGCTGTGTCCAGAAGCCGGCATCCTGTGCACAGATGTGTCTGTTTGCTTTCCCTCCTCCCCTTGTGGGGGCGGAGTTATGGCGTGAAGGTGGCAGCCGCAGGTTTTGTAAGCGCTTTTGTAATGCAGCTGATTTAAAGTTACTTTAGACTGGGAAGCCTAGCAAACTAGTTGGAATAACTTAAGTCATAGGGTACCATGCTACAGGTTTTTCATAGGAGACAGGGTCCCAGTAAGCCCAGGGAGGGGAAGGCAGACAGAGACAAAGGACACGTGGTGTGACCATGGAGGAGGCAGAAAGGTGAGCTGACATCTTAGGTAAGGGAGGGGAAGGCAGAGCCTGGAGGCATGACGCACACCTATGGGATTAGACATCACCTGTGCCTCTAGGTCATTCCCATTGATTGGTATTGGAATATTTTCAGCAAAATGAAACCTCCACTCTCTGGTTGCTGTCTCAGGAAAAAGGGACATTGGGGGGGGGAGGGGAGAGAAGCAGTCGCAGTCGTCAGATGACATAATCAAACAGGACTCCACCAATGTAACATGAGGCATACCCGAATAAATCTGGGGATTGGTCTCACCCACAGGAAGGGAGCATGAGCTCTCCCAGAGCTGGAATCACCAAGAGGCCAGAGATAGCAAGGAGTGGCTTGCTTAACTCCATGATGGGAAAAGTTTTTCAGGAAGATAGGAGGAGATAGGTATGGTAAGCAGTGCAAGAAGTCTGTTTACATGGGGAAGGAGGACGTTTGGGAGAGGAATTGGTTGATTTAGAAACTGGTTTACAAGCTAATAGAATCTGTGCAGGGGAACAGAAAGTACAGAGGGAGGGTTTGATGCAGAGATAGGGAAAGGATTGGACCTAGGAAAGTTCCTTCCATTAACCAGCATGCTCACAGAGATTTTATAAATCTCTGAAAATATTGGGATTGAAAGTGCCATTAAGTGGCCATTTGGAGGCATTGTCTAATGGCTGTTGGGGCCAGGCCTGATTACAGAGAAAAATGAGCTTTCATGGCTTAAGATCAGGTGTTAGGCAGAGGGGCCCAAGGTTGGCCAGGAGACATCCCAATAAGGAGTCTGAAGGAACTTGGGACAGTCCAACTCCCATGGTGAGGCCTCACCTGAGGAGAGATATGACAGGTGTCCCCAAAATATCAGGTCCTCAAGAGAGAGAGAGAGAAATGTGGAACACAATGCACAGTGGGAACGTCTTCACCACGGGGCGGTGGGGGGTCCACAGTCCCTAGTGGTGAACTCAGTTCCCAAGGACAAGAGTGAGCTGCGACCTAGTGCTAGGGTTTTCGAGGAAATGAGAGAGAGCGACCACAGCCCAGCATGCGAGGAGGACTCACCAAGGGAGAGAGGACCTTGAGGGAAGATTGGCCAGTGGTGGATGGCAGTTGGAGGTGCACTGGGGCGGAGGAACCTCCCTGTGAGCTAGTGAGAGAGTGGCATTTTTCTAGGATCGGGGGTCCTGGTAAAGCAGCTCAGATCCTGGAGGAAGGAAATGGGAATTGAAAGAGAGAGAGAGAGAGAGAGAGAGAGAGAGGGATGGGGTGGAGGAGGCTGGGAGAGCAAGGTCAGTGCCAGGAGCTCACCTGATCTGAGTCATGGCACCAAATGTTAGGAAAAAATGCCTCTCACAAAGAAAGCTCACAAGAGAAGTACTGGAATTCCTAGCCAGAGCAATTAGGCAAGAAGAAGGAATAAAAGGAATACAAATAGGTAAAGAAACTGTCAAAATAACCCTATTTGCATATGACATGATCCTATACCTTAAAGACCCAAAAAACTCTACTCAGAAGCTTCTAGACATCATCAATAGCTATAGCAAGGTAGCAGGATATAAAATCAACATAGAAAAATCATTAGCATTTCTATACATTAACAATGAGCAAATGGAAAAAGAATGTATGAAAACAATTCCATTTACAATAGCCTCAAAAAAAATCAAATACCTAGGTGTAAACCTAACAAAAGATGTGAAAGACATCTACAAGGAAAATTATACACTTCTGAAGAAAGAGATTGAGGAAGACTATAGAAAGTGGAGAGATCTCCCATGCTCATGGATTGGTAGAATCAACATAGTAAAAATGTCGATACTCCCCAAAGTAATCTATATGTTTAATGCAATTCCCATCAAAATTCCAATGACATTCATTAAAGAGATTGAAAAATCTACCATGAAATTTATATGGAAACACAAGAGGCCATGAATAGCCAAGGCAATACTTAGTCAAAAGAACAATGCAGGAGGTATCACAATACCTGACTTCAAACTATATTACAAAGCAATAACAATAAAAACAGCATGGTACTGGCACAAAAACAGACATGAAGACCAGTGGAACAGAATAGAGGATCCAGATATGAAGCCACACAACTATAACCAACTTGTCTTTGACAAAGGAGCTAAAAATATATGATGGAGAAATAGCAGCCTCTTCAACAAAAACTGCTGGGAAAACTGGTTAGCAGTCTGCAAAAAACTAAAACTAGATCCATGTATATCACCCTATACCAAGATTAACTCAAAACAGATCAAGGATCTTAATATCAGACCACAAACTCTAAAGTTGATACAGGAAAGAGTAGGAAATACTCTGGAGTTAGTAGGTATAGGTAAGAACTTTCTCAATGAAACCCCAGCTGCACAGCAACTAAGAGATAGCATAGATAAATGGGACCTCATAAAGCTAAAAAGCTTCTGTTCATCAAAAGAAATGGTCTCTAAAATGAAGAGAAAACCCACATAGTGGGAGAAAATATTTGCCAACTATACATCAGACAAAGGACTGATAACCAGAATATATAGGGAACTTAAAAAACTAAATTCTCCCAAAACTAATGAACCAATAAAGAAATGGGCAAGTGAACTAAACAGAACTTTCTCAAAAGAAGAAATTCAAATGGCCAAAAAACACATGAAAAAATGCTCACCATCTCTAGCAATAAAGGAAATGCAAATTAAAACCATGCTAAGATTCCACCTCACCCCAGTTAGAATAGCCACCATCAGCAACACCGCCAACAGGTGTTGGTGAGGATGCGGGGAAAAAGGAACCCTCTTACACTGTACAACCACTCTGGAAAAAAATTTGGAGGCTACTTAAAAAGCTAGACATCGATCTACCATTTGATCCAGCAATACCACTCTTGGGGATATACCCAAAAGACTGTGACACAGGTTACTCCAGAGGCACCTGCACACCCATGTTTATTGCAGCACTATTCACAATAGCCAAGTTATGGAAACAGCCAAGATGCCCCACCACTGATGAATGGATTAAGAAAATGTGGTATCTATACACAATGGAATTTTATGCAGCCATGAAGAAGAACGAAATGTTATCATTTCGCTGGTAAATGGATGGAATTGGAAAACATCATTCTGAGTGAGGTTAGCCTGGCCCAAAAGACCAAAAATCGTATGTTCTCCCTTATATGTGGACATTAGATCAAGGGCAAACACAACACTAGGATTAGACTATGAGCACATGATAAAAGCGAGAGCACACAAGGGAGGGTTGTGGATAGGTAAGACACCTAAAAAATTAGCTAGCATTTGTTGTCCTTAATGCAGAGAAACTAAAGCAGATACCTTAAAAGCAACTGAGGCCAATAGGAAAAGGGGAACAGGTACTAGAGAAAAGGTTAGATCAAAAAGAATTAACCTAGAAGGTAACACCCACGCACAGGAAATCAATGTGAGTCAATGCCCTGTATAGCTATCCTTATCTCAACCAGCAAAAACCCTTGTCCCTTCCTATTATTACTTGTACTCTCTCTACAACAAAATTAGAAATAAGGGCAAAATAGTTTCTGCTGAGTATTGAGGGGGTAGGGGGGCAGAGGGAGGGGGTGGAGTGGGGGGAGAGGGAGGGGGTGGGGGCAGGGGGGAGAAATGAACCAAGACTTGTATGCACATATGAATAATAAAAGGAAAAGAAAAAAAAAAGAAACTGCATTGACCTCTCATACTGCAGGTGAAGAATTATTTCACCTGTTCCTCCAGTTACAAGCTTTTATCCATCACCATTCTGCTCCCTATTTTGTTGGTCACCTCCATGCACATACTAATTTACCTGGCCCCTTGACACAGGGAAATGCCATTGCAGATGCTGCTACACAGCAGGTATTTGTTTTACAACAGGCCTAAGACTCTCCTGCCCTTCATCACCAAAATGCTGACGTGCTCAAAAAACAATTTGGTCTTTCCAGGGAAGCCACACGCCAGATTGTTTGCAGCTGCACTTCCTGCCCACAGCATTTTTCTGTTCCAACTTTTGGCATCAACCCTTGAGGTTTGTTACCTGGCCATTTATGGCAGATGGACGTTACTCGCATCCCTGAGTTTTGCCGACTGCAATTTGTACATATTATCCTAGATACCTTTTCTCACTTCCTTGTAGCTACTGCATGAACTGGAGAGGCCGTCAAGGATGTTGTAGCCCATGGTTTTCATGCTTTCTCTGTTTTAGGAATTCTGAAATGCATAAAAACACATAATGCTCCTGCCTATACCACCAAGTCTTTCTTTTCTTTCTGTTTACGTTTTGGTATTATCTTAAGGTCAAGGTATTGTTAAGCATGACACCAAACACTTAAAGCTCAATTATTAAAACAAAAAGGGGGAATAGATTATGCCACACCTGCTAATAGACTTAATCACACTCTTTTTTGTTTTAAAATTTTTAAATGTAGATAAACCGGGGTGGTCAGCAGCAGAAAGATTTTGGGGCCCTTCTAAACAGACTTATCCTTTGGTCATTGGAAGGATCCACTGACAAATCAATGGACGGGCCCGGCCCTGTGTTAATATGGGGTAGAGGCTTTCTTTGTACTTTCCCCAGGGATGCTGATTCTCCTTGTTGGATTCCAGAAAGATTGGTGAGACATCATGAGCCCTCCGGTGATTCCCAAAGTGGTGGATGAGATCAAGGACGAGAGAAAAGGATGAAAATAACTTGAAGGAGATCGCTGCCTTGTCCAGTAAAGAAGGCACATAATACCCATGCCTCTCCTCTGCCTACTTGGGGTCAAGTGAAAAAGTTGGCCACAGAGGGCGAGGAGTTGCTGTGATGTACGTCACAATCTCAGACAGCAGAGGGTTTGTTTTTGGCCATGGTCACCATACTCTCTGTCAGGTGTGTGGGACTTCTGGAGAAACTTATTGGGCATACTTCCCCAATCCCCCATTCTTCATCCTGTGTCATGGAATGACACCAGCATCAAGATTTCTACTACTGACACTGCTTTATTGGGGGGCTCGGACTCTTCCCATATTCCTTATCAATGGGCCTCCTTCAATTATTCTGCAAGGTCATTTTCTCCTCCTCTGTGTTTATCCTGGAATGATGGCATTGCATGTTTGGATGTTCAACTGACTACTCAAATTTCCAGTGCCTTTGGCTCGTGAGATGATTTTACTAAATTACATTAGCATATTATTATTAAGATGGGATTTCCCAGTCATTATTCTCTTAATCAACAAGGGTCACCTGAGGGCCTTCATCCTTGTCCTGATCTGGATGAGAAGTTTTATGGAACTCCTCCTTAGTTGGATTGTGCATACCCAACACCTGTTAAGCGACCCTTGGATAGGTATGGGACAAATGAACATCTCTGGGACTGGTCTCAAGGACAACCTATGTCTACCCATGAGGGGGATTGGGTCACAACTGCCGGATGGATCTCACCCATATGGGTTACATCTTCTGGAGTGATGCAAAAGGATATTTGATGGTTGGTAGCAGCTATGGGTCTTGTTGACAGTGTCATCAACACAGCACTATCAGATTGTATATCATAATATAACTGCTTGTATCTCTCCACCTTATCTTTTATTAACAGGTCACATCATGATAGCTGAACGTAATAATAGAACCCCTTACTCTTGCTATGACATTACCTGTGAGCATTGTATTTTAACTAATTGTATTAATAACTCAAGACTTTTAGATCAAAAAAAGATACTGATAGTGAAGCAGTCTGCTTTTCTTATGCTGCCTGTTCAGATAAATGGTACTTGGTATGACAATCCAGGAGTACAGCCTTTACTGGAAATTGAAAAAGCTTTAGCCAGGTGCAAAAGAGTCATTGGTGGGCTGGGATGTAGCTCGGTGGTACAGCGCTTGCCTAGCATGCGTGAAGCCCTGGGTTCGATCCCAGCACCAAAAAAGAAAAGACAAAAAAAAAAGAGTCATTGGCCTTGTGATTGGTGGAGTATTGGCTTTGGTGTCACTTATTGCTTCTGGTGTGGCATCCACTGTAACCTTGTCACAAAGTATCCAAACAGCTCATTATGTTAATCCTTTGGCTACAAATGTGTCTTTAATACTAATATCTCAAGAAGCTATTCACAAAAAGGTTGAGACACGACTTGATGCCTTGGAATCAGTAGTTGTGTTGCTTAGGGATGAGGTACGAACCATGAAAACCTGTGTGTCCCTGCACTGTCATTCTTCCTACCAATGGATTTGTGTCACAGTTAAACCTTATAATGAGTCTCAATGGAACTGGGAACATATTAAACAGCATTTAAAAGGAGTCTGGTCTCCTACTAACCTGAGTTTAAATTTAGTTGCTTTGCATCAAGAAATATTAGGCATACAAAACAGTAATTTGCCTATCATTCAACCCTCAGATGTGGCCATCCGGGTGTTACACGCTTTAAAGGGTTTTAATCCTTTTAACATATTAAGACACTCATTTTGGATTATCCTTGGAACGGCTTTTCTGATTTCGCTTATTCTGTGTTGATTTCCACTCATCTGCTGTATTGGCATGTACCAGCTCTTCAAATTAAAAGCAGACCTTCACCATGTTATAAAGAGAGGAGATGTTGGGAAACAAAAGCCACAGTATGACAAGGTCGCTGTGACTTAGCAGCATTCCAACAAGGTCAGAATCTGCAGGTGCACCATGTCTCTATCACCATTGGAAGGAATGTTACATGGTCTCCCTTGATTGAAAAGAAGTTTATACCTAGTCAAGGACACTGGCAGTAAGCATGCAGGGTGGCCAAAACAGAAAGGTTGTGACTAGGTCAGAGTGTTTTTGATGTTTAAGTCTCTTCCTCTTTTGTATAAAGCTTGCTGAGAAAAATAAAATTTGGCCAGTTGGTTATCAGCCTTATGGCCCTCTCGACATGTGTCTTGTCTGTTCATTCTTATCCCGGGCCCTTTTCAGGTTTAGGACCTTTGCGATCCCGGCATAATGTATATTTTAAAATGTATTTATTCTTTTGCAGTTGGGGATTGATCTCAGTACTTCCTTCTTGCAGGCATGTGCTCAACACCTTGAGTCATTTGATTGACTTCCATTGTGTCCTTGGATATAGAGGCTGCCTGTCTGAGCCAGTTTAAAGGTTTGCTTTTCTTCCTCTTGATTCCTTTGTAGAATATTGCTGCCATCATATAACTCCCGTTTCTCCATGCACTGGGTAACTGTAGTCCGTGGTTAGTATGTTTTTCTTTCTTGGTTGAGAAGAGGTAGAGCATTAGAAAAGGTGTTGAGAAAGCCATGGCCTCAGGTCCAATTCATCAGTTGCGTGTCTGCCCTTCCTCCTGTTCCAGTGTGATGTCTTTTGCCCTAGGCCACCTTTCTGCTGTTGTCAGGACGTCCCCATGGGTCAGAGTCTGGAATTCCCATTTGTAAACCCACGTCCACAAGGAGAAAGCGGGAAGAGCCCAGTGAGTTCAGGCAGAAGCAGGTGGCCGCTCTCAGGAGCCAGGAGCCAGGTGTCATTCAACGCACTTTCCCCAGGCTGGACCAGGTCAGCTCCCAGTTGAACCCCGTGCTGGAACAGCTGTGGATGAACATGTCATTTGCCCTCCTCCTGACCAGGTGAGAATAGGTTCTCCTGTCACTCAGGACTATGACAAGAGCAGTAGCCAATCAGAGCCAAAGAAGCGGCCCAATCAGGAGCGCTAGCGGGGAAAGGCCCGCCCACATGGCGGACGCTTCCTTTTTGGCGCTGCCATTGTTGCGTCACTGACCTGGTTGTTCTGAGGAGTCCGGTGGCGCAGTTTCTGTCGCTGTGTGACGCTGACCCCAGGAGCAGGAGTGGACAGCAGGACACCGGCAGTCAGGAATGGTGAGCGTGGGGCGGATTTGTGACACGGGCGAGGAGGGGTTGAGAGCGACTGGGCCCCGCGTGAGCCCCGGAGTCTGCGGCAGAGTCGCCGCCGGCGCCGCTCCGCTCGTCCCCTCGGTCCCCGGGCAGGGCGGGGCCGCAGCTGGGACCCCAAGTTCCTGTCCCTTGTCCCCGCCGGAGCCCCCGTCCCTCCGCGCCCGCAGCCCCGCGTCTCCCCACAGCGCGGTGCCGGCGGAGGTGGCGGGAGGCTCCCGAGTGGCCGCGGGGTCCCCGTCCCCATCCCGGCGCAGACCTGAGCGCCCCGAGTTTCCTGATGGTGGAAGCGGCGTCTCCACCGCCACCTGGTCCTGAGGCGGGGAATCCCTAGCTTTGTGGACTCCCCGCATAGCCGGCACGGGAAAGGGGTCCTCGGGGACACGTGTGGGGGAGCGGAAGGGGAGACGCGGGTCCCTCTGACGTGGTTGGTGTCGGCCTTGGCCTGTGTGCACACAGTGTTTACAAATGAAACGCAGATGGCGGGGACCTGAGCTTAGTGCAGAGGCGGGACAGCCCCAAGTGCAAGTCTGCGGGGTCTCCAGGGCCAGGCGAGCAGGCTGTGCTTTCTAGAGAGGAGCAAACAGCAGGAGAAAGAAGGGGAGAGGAGGGCGGTGGAGGGGCGGCATCAGCTCCGGGGACAGTCACCTGTCTTTAGGGTGACAGTAAAGGATGGGTCATGTGCTGGTTCAGGGGAGGGTGGTGAGAGATCAGAGGCCTGGATGAGGAGAGGATGTTCACAAACTTTTGCTTCAGTTTTGATTCTGCCGATCACTTGATTGAATCATTTCTGAGATAAAAAGTGTGTATTTGGATAATTTGTGTCTGGCCAGTGCGTAGGTGTAAAAGGAGGGGGAGGGGACGGTGACATCCTCCAAGTGGACAGGGCGGGGAGGGAAGAGCGGCTTTGACCAAATGGAAAGCTTTGTGAGGTGGGAGTTGGGTGATCAGTCCCATTTGCCAGGATGCCAGCGCTCGTGTATTAGGCGTTTTTCTTTTCCTTTCAGGCAGTAGGCTCAGGCTTGTGTTCACCTTGTGAGCCTGGGTCCCTTGTGAACCGTGGGTGAAGCAGCTGCTTCCCTGACTTTCTCCCTTATTTCCTTTGGAGGATCTCTCTCTCTCTCTCTCTCTCTCTCTCTCTCTCTCTCTCTCTGTACTGGGGCTTGTACTGAGGGCCATGTGCTTGCTAGGCAGGTGCTGTACCCCTTGAGCCACACTCCTCACTCGCCTTACAGAATCTTGTGTCTGTAAATGAACTGTTTTCAAAACCAAAATTTTATATCAGGATTTAAGTATAAGACGGCCATGTTCTTTCTTAGATCCTAAATGGATAGAATGATGGGGTCTAAGGAAGAAAATCGGTTATTGAGATTTATTTATATTTTATTTTATTTTATTTTTTGGTGTTAAGGATTTAGCACAAGCCTTCTGCACGCTAGGCAAGTGCTGTGCCAATGCCAAGGCGGCCTTCAAAGTCATCATCCTCTCCTCTGCGCCTGAGGAGCTGGAATAGGTATGCATTACCATATTGGTGCCAAGGGTTTTTTGGGTTTTATTTTTTGTTTTGGTGACACTGGGATTTGAACTCAGGGCTTCAGGCTTGCTAGACAGCACTCTTACCACTTGAGCTACTCCACCAGCCATATACGCTTTTTTCTGTGATGAGGCTTTTCCATCTCATGTACTATTTGCCTGGGGCTGGCTTCAAACAGAGATCCTCCTGATCTCTGCCTCCTCAGTAGCTAGGATTGCAGGAGTAAGCCGCAGGCACCCTGACCAAGTTTATTTTTTGATGCTGTTGACAGTGTTATTTTTGTACCGCAGTGGTAACAGAACATAAATTTTTTACCAGTGAATAATAGGTGGTTTATTGATTATTATAAATTCCTATTTACTATGAAATTTTGATCATTGTTGAATTTATCACCAGACCTTTCATGAATGTGGTTGTTTTTTGGTGATACTGGGGTTTGAACTCCAGGTCTTACACTTGCTAGGCAGGACTCTACCACTTGAGCCGCTCCGCCACTCTTGTTTTATGTTGGGTATTTTTGAGATAGGGTCTCACGAGCTGTGTGTCCTAACTGGCCTCAAACTGTGATCCTCCATGATCCCTGCCTCCAGAGTAGCTAGGGTTACAGTGAGCTACTGGTACCCAGGTGTATGTGTATTCATTTCTGAATTGTCAATACTTAAAATATAATTTATTTAGTTTGACCTATTTGACAGTCAGCCTTTGTATATGATTATAACTTGTATTACTGATGATTGTTCACAGAATATTTTCTATGTGGCCCTTCATGTTTTATGAAATTGATTCTTTTTCTCTCATTATTGAAAAGTGGGCATTCAAGGGCCAGCACTGTGGATGATGTCTGTAATCTCAGGTCCTCAGGAGGCAGACATCAGGAAGATCTAGTCCCAAAGCCAGCACTGTTCATACCCTGTCTCAACCAGTAAGCTGAGTGTGGTGGCACACATCTGTCATCCCTGCTCCAAGGGAGGGGCATATAGGTCAATCATGGTTCAGGCCTGCCAGGGCAAAAAGAGAAGATCCCTTTAGAAAAAAACCTAAAGCAAAAAAGGGTTGCGGGAGTGGCCTATGTGGTCCAGCACCTTCCTAGCAAGCGTGGGACCCTGAGTTCAAACTCCAGTACTGCCCCTGGAAAATATTTAAAAAGTGGCCATTTGAATATTGCAATGCGGGAAGTTGGGGAATGACATTCTTCTTTCTTTAGGGTTTATTTTCTTTTCTTGCAGTGTTGGCTTTGAATTCAGGGCCTCATGCTTGCGAGGCCAGCCCTTCTGTTCCCCTGAATGACAGAAGTGGTGTATTTCTTTGTGAATTTTCCAAATAATGTTTGCAGGTGATTTATTCCTCACAGCGTAGTCCCTGAAGTTGCCATTCCTTTTGCTTATATTCAGCCAGGGTTTGCTTATATTTTGACAGGGTTTTGTTTTCAATGTTAATAGGTAAGAAAGAGCAAGAGGAAACAGACAAATGTCACATCTTCCAGGCTTTGCTTCTTTAATACTGAGCCCGGGTGGCTAAAAATCTTCTTTGGGCTTCACTTCCTGTAGAACTTCGCTCTGTTCTGCAATGTGTTGTGTCCTGAGTTCCTCAGTACACCTGGGGTACTTTTAGTGCTTGTGTGTGATAGGCAAGTGTTCTACCACTGAGCTTCAGCCTAACAGCAGGGGTTCTTTGAAACACACCATCATTTCTAAAGTACTTTGCTCCTTACCCTCCCCTAATTTAATATATCTTTTAATAGCTGGATAGAAAAGTTTAGCTTTTACCTCTAGGTAAAAGTTATTCCAAGTTATTTTTTAACTTGGAATAAGGTAAGATTCTGCTTCCTTCTCTTCCATGTGGATATCTACTTTTCCAGTTTGTTGAACATTTTTTAAAATAGATTACTCTGTTTTTATTGAGTGATTTTTATCCTCCTGTCCATGTTCATTTAGGAATCTGGGCGTGTTGGTCTGTTGTGGCATTTATGTCTCTGTCTCTATGCCCGCTCCACTGGATTTTGATTACTGTGCCCTGGTGCAGGTATTTATTTGTGGATATGTGCAGCTGTGTTCACAAGGGACATCGACTGTAATTGTCCCAGTGTTCATCTTTGTTGTCAGCATAAATGTGGCTGTGAGTGGAGCTGAGTCTCCCCTTGTCTGTGGTTTCTGGAGGAGATTAGTAGTAGGCTGATGATCTGCCTTAGGTGGTGGGGATTTCGCAGTCCTCTGAACCAGGTTTTCAGTTGTCTTTTATTTATGGTGGGTTTTTGATTATTGTATCAGTCTTGTAGTTACAGGTCTTCTCTGAGTTTGTATTTCTTGATCACTGTTTCTCAGTATACCCTGTATTCCCAAACATTTCTCCACCTCATCAGTGTACCATAGTCAGGGTGCACCCTGCAGACTTCTTCAGTAAGCCGTGAGACGTTCATCTCCTGATCTGATCTGCTCTTCTTTCACAGGTGCTCTGCTGTTGTGGAGGCGGAGGGAGGAGAGCAGCATTGTAGAGACCCATGGTTTGGCTTAATTTTGAGAACACCTGTGTCTCTATGCTGGGTTGCATAAGTGCATGTCATTGTCACCCTTTTGAAGTTGAATGTAGGAGTCTGAGAAGCAGAGGATCCATGCTTCCCTCTCCCCAGAGATTGGGCCTGGCAACATCTCAGTTTGCTGAGCTTTGGCGTGGTTCTTTCTTTTGGAGGCACTGGAGGTTTTCTGACCCTGACTCTGTTATTATCTGTTACATTAAGGTATAGTTGTTGTGTCTCCTCTCTTCCATTGGGGACAGTGGCTTGTGTCATGATCTTAGTTCTCTGATGAGTCCAGAAGACTTCCTGATTTAAAATTTCTTTGCTGTTTCCTTGTATGGCTGGGAATGTCCCCTTGTATGTTCTTCCATGCTGGGCTGGAATGTGGAAGTTTCTGAGCTCAATTCCTTACATTTGCTGGCAGCATGTAACCCTGCACACACCTTCTCTTTGTGCCTGCTATCAAACAAGGGGATAAAAGCCAAGGTGGACTCTCCTTGAAGGTGCAGGAGATCGAGGCCACCCACCCACCTCTGCATATGGGAGTGAGTGCTCCTGGTAGCTTCCCTGTTAACCTCAGCAGAACTTGAGGCCTGGCTGCTTGAGTTGCTCTCAAGACACTGCATACCTGTGTAAGAAGCCTGCCCACTGTCCTTTGGGCCATAGTTCTGTAAGCAGTAGGCCTCGAATATCCTCTCTGTCTTGCATTGTCATCAGGATGGACATCAGGACCACACTTGCTTGAGACCATAACAAGGACACATTAAGCAGGATGACTAGTCATGGAGCACCTTACAGAGTCTGTCTCCTCTGCTCTGACCTGCTCACCTTCCCTGCTCTCTGATGGCTGTCATGCACCTTACCTGCTGCTTGCTGGGGAGCCCCTACTGTGACCTGTGCTGCTCTGTTTTTTTGCTTCCAGATCTGTGGATCTGCCAACTCAGATGGTTACATTGCAGGAGAGATGAACACACACAAATTAGGATGTGCTTTTCAGTCTGAAGTCTTTACATATTTGTGATGAAATATATTCACAAAAGCAAAACATTTCTGGTAAGATTTAGTATTTCTAACAATATAAACTCCCTTGGAGTCCTCATCAAGATTCATAACTGGCCTTGCAGTCAGTAGTGTCCCCAGGTGGTCTCCTGCCTGTTTCATATCAGTCTTGCCCCAGTGCTCCAATTCTTTGGTGAACTTTCCTATCTTTACCATCTGTTCCTTTTAACTAAGCAGTGGTGTTTTTATTTTGCCTCCTTTGAACTTTGAGCAAGTGAGTCTTAATGGAATTGCAAAGGCTGACGGGTGTTTTCTTTGCCAAGGTATGTTTCAGAAGTGCCAAGGTCTGAGGCAGGACCAGTTTCTCATCCCTGGGGTTCTGTACTTGGTATTTTTTGGTTGGCTTTTTTTCTCTTTTGTTAAATACTACTCCTGTCGCATCTCCGTCTTTCTCCAAGTACCACAGCACAATACATTCATGGGGAAGATGAGTGGGCTCTAGGTTGTGGTCAAGTTCAAGTTATACAGGAAATAGGAAGGAAGCCCTTTATCTGCATAACTGTCAGTGTGCTGTGGCCATCAACACTTGGTATTATCTCATGGGCTCAATTCTGTCCTTTCATAGGTCTGAAATGGGATCTACTTGACATTTGTCTCTTCATTACTATGTGCCTGGATCTTTCTTCACGTAGGGTTTTTTACCTTCTGATAAATACGTTTTGGTTGTTTCCCCGTTTTTTCAATTTTACTCTGTGCAGTAATCCTTTTATCATTGTATGCATTGTAGATATTTCTCTTGTGTTGTGTTCTTTACCTCCATATGTTTTAATACTTTTAAATTTGTCAGTCCGTTTTGACATTTTTTTCATTTCTGACTTTTTATTATGAGAAAATTCTCTGTTTAAATTCTTTGCTTGTTTGTTTTGACATTCATGGGTTTTGAATTCATGTCTCATATTTGGCAAGTGTTCTACCACTTGAACCATGTCCCTGGCGCTTTTCAATTTTTTTTTTCAGATAGGATCTCCCACTTTGCTCAAGCTGGTCTCACACTGCTGTCTTCCCATCTCTGTCTCCTATGTGGCTTAGATCGCAGGTGTCTGCCAGCACACGTGGCTCTCCTATTTAAATTTTTGAACTCAGTACTTTCATGCTTGCAAAGCTGGTGCTGTACTGCTTGAGTTATACCTCTAATCCATTTTGGTGTCATTATTTTGGAGCTAGGGTCTCGGGAACTATTTGCCTCTTCTGTCTTCTAACTACCATCCTCCTGATCTCTGCTTCCTTAATTGCTAGGATTACAGTCATGAGACACCAAGCTCTTTTAAAATTTTTAATGCATACATAATTTTGTATGTTTGTGGGCTACCATGTACATTTCAGTGTTTGCATACAGTGTGCACTGAGTAGATCAGGCTAATTCCCATGTCTTAACATAGTTTCGTATCTCTGTGTTGGTAATGTGCAAACTTCTCTGGTACATTTTGATCTACCCTTTTGTCAATTAAGGTTGCCGTATTGTGTGCTTTCAATCATTTACCATTCATTCATGTTACATAACGATTAAATTTGGTCTGTCTCACACTAGGCTCAAGCTTTCAACTCTTGGCTGTTAATGTAATTGCACAGGATGTGCTGCATGCCTCGTACAAGCAGTTGTGACAGTTGGCTTAAAATATTGTGTGTAGGAAACTCAGTAGAGAGTCAGTGCCCAGGGAACCATTGGACACTGGTCATCTAAACTTGCTCTAGTAATCATGTCGGAAAAGTGCAAACTTTCACAGGGAAGCAAGTGAAGAAGATACATACTGCTTTCATGAACTGTGTAGGCAGACTAAGCTCCTCTCCTTAGCTCGATGGCTGAGGTCCATCCCAACACCAGTTCCCAGGTGCAAGGAAAGGTGGCACAGCTTTGGGAACACACACGTCTGTGAAGACAAAGTCTCAGGACTGCCGATTTCAACTCTGTACACTGAGTAGTAGGTCATAGGACTTTGGCACATGCTTCAGAGCCACTGTATAGTAAGAGTGAGAAATGACCCAGGCACACATTTGAAGTCACCAATGAGCGTGTTCTCCTGTTTCTTTATGGAAGTATTCAAATCTAGTATCAGAAAAACTGAGATATGTGAGTGTGCACAGAAAGAATAGAGCCACCAAATCACACAGAACATGTTTGGAGTTGTCAATGGCATGTGAACTTGTTGTGAATTGAGTCTAGACCCCAGGAGTTGTCCATCTCATCCTTCCTCCTGAACACATGTGGCTCTTGTAGGAGTCAGTGACCTTTGAGGTGGCTGTGAACTTCACCCTGGAGGAGTGGAGTTTGCTGAATCCGTCTCAGGAGAATCTGTATAGATCTGTGATGTGGGAAACCATCAGGAACCTGCATGCTGTAGGTAAGGGTGACATCATGCCTTCACTGAGTCAGGGACAATGTGTTCTGTGCTGGTCAAAGATTTTATATATGAGAAGGGACTGCTTTGGTGAATAAATTAGGCATGTTTCAAGGGAACTTGGACCCAAACTAATAATTTTTATATCCTTTTGTAATAATTCATAGGTTTTTTTTTTGATCCACTTTTTAGGACAAAAATGGGGAGACCAGAACTTTGAAGCCAAGTACAAAAATCTTGGAAAATATCTAAGGTAATTTGCACTCATGGCAAAATAATTCCTGAGGAAACTTGTAATGGCAGGAAGTATTTGAAATGAACAAAACCAATACTTGGTGGCACACACCTGTAATCCCAGCATTTCAAGGCTAAAGATAGAGGATCACAATTTCAAGGCTAGCCTGGGCTATGAAGTGAGTTTCTGGCCTGGCTACTTACCAGAATATAGATGTGTGTGTGTGTTTATATATCTGCTCAATAGATATAGATACAGCGATATGCCCAACTTCAAATTCATTGCCTCTCTGGAAAGTTTCTCTAAGTCTACATACAACTTGAATACCTGTAGTCCAAAAATTCAAAGAGTCTAAAGTTTTTGAGCAACAAATAATGCCACAAATGACACTGTGATGGTTTATTGTACACAAAATTTGTTTTGTCCCCCTAAATATTGAAAATGTTATATGACATTACCTTTAGGCTTTGGGTATAAGGTGTATAGGAAACATAAACTTAGTTCATGTGTACACTTGAGTCTCATCTCTGATGAATCATTATATATTTGCTCTATTTTAAAATCCAGAATGTAAAACACTTCTGGTCTCATGCATTTTGGATGATCTATACTTCAATGTAACACAGATGTTCAGTGTTTGCAAAATAGTGAACATGGAGGTAGTATTAAGAAACCTTTGATCCTAGATAGTCAGGAGGCAGAGATCAGGAGGACCGTGATTTGAAGCCAGCCAGGAGACCCTATCTCAAAAATCCCATCAAAAAAGGGCTGATGGAGTGGCTCAAGTGATAATAGTACCTGCCTAGTAAGTGTGAGACCCTGAATTCAAACCCCAGTGTCATCAAAAAGAAAAGAAAATAAACCCCATGTGAATATCACTCCTTTGTTAACAATCGCATTTGAGCCCTCCTGGTGATATTCAGTCCATTCACATTCAGGGAGTCTCTACAGGATATAAAGCCTATGGTTTTCCTCATGACAGAAATATGTAACTGTGCTACCGATGAAAAAATGTGAAATCATTGAGAAACAAACTCTTTGTAACTTACTGTACTTTTGTTACAGAAGTCAAGTGGTAGAGAGATTCTGTGAACATGAAGGCTGTCAATAGGGAGAAGACTTCAGCCAGACTTCACATGAGATTGTGAGCAAGAAAACTCCTGGAGTAATGCCATGTGAAAGCCACATGTGTGAAATCCTCAATGGTCACTCACCTGGAAATGTGCCCCTCAGGGATCACAGTATACACAAACCATATGAGTACCCAGGATATAGAGAGAAGCCACAGATATGTAAGGGACGTGGGGAAACTTTCTGTTCTCCCCAATGCCTGGATAAGCATGAAAGGACTCATATTGGAGAGAAACCCTATGAATGTATGCAGTGTGATAAAGCCTTCAGATATCTCAGTTCTCTTCAAAATCATAAAAGGATTCACACTAGAAACAAACTCCATGAATGTCAGCAATGCAGGAAAACCTTCAGAAGACACAGGAATGTTCAGGTCCATGAAAGAAGTCACACTGGAGAGAAACCCTATGTGTGTAAGCTCTGTGAGAAAGCCTTCACTGTTTACAGTTCTCTTCGAACACATGAAAGGACTCACACTGGAGAGAAACCCTATTTATGTAAGGAGTGTGGCAAATCCTTCATTGTATCTAAGTACCTTCAAATACATATGAGAAGTCACACTGGAGAAAAACCTTTTGTATGCAAGCTGTGTGGGAAAGCCTTCAATGAATCAAGTTACCTTCAAATACATACAAGAAGTCACACTGGAGAAAAACCCTTTTTATGTAAGCTGTGTGGCAAAGCCTTCACTCAGTCCAGTTACCTTCAGAAACATACAAGAAGTCACACTGGAGAGAAACCTTACATGTGTCAGCAATGTGGGAAAGCCTTCACTCCATCCAGTTACCTTAAAATACATACAAGAATTCACACGTCGTGGTTGGTGTCATCCTTGGCCTGTGTGCACACAGTGTTTACAAATGAAACGCAGATGGCAGGGGACCTGAGCTTATTGCAGAGGTGGGACAGCCCCAAGTGCAAGGTTTGCAGGGTCTCAAGGGCCAGGCGAGCAGGGTTGTGCTTTCCAGGGAGAAAGAAGGGAAGAGGAGGGCGGTGGAGGGGTAGCATCAGCTCCTAGAATAGGGGAGGTATCTTTGAGGTCACCTGTCCTTAGGGTGACAGTAAAGATGCGTCATGTGCTGGTTTAGGTGAGGGTGGTGAGAGATCAGAGGCCTGGACGAGGAAAGGACGTCCACAAATGTTTGCTTCAGTTTTGTTTTGGCTGATCACTTGATTTATTCATTTGACACAAAAAGTGTGCATTTGGAAAGTTTGTGTCTGGCCAGTGCATAGGTGTAAAAGGAGAGGATGATGGCAGCCGCCAAATGTACAGGGTAGGTACAAATTGCGTAATAAGCATAAATGAATTTTATGTTTACACTTGGGTCTCATCACTAAGGCAACCATACGTATTTGCTAACATTTCAGAATGTGCTATGCAAAACACTTCTGATCTCATGTATTTTGGATGATGGACTCGAGCTATACTTAAATGTAACACAGATACTGAGTATTTGCAAAATAGTGAATGAGGAGACAGTGTTAAGAAACCCCATGTGAGACTGGCCACCAGTGTCTCTCAAATGTAATCTTAGCTAATTAGGAGCCAGAGATCAGGTGGATTATGATCTGCAGCTGGCCTGGACAAATAGATCATGAGACCCTATATGAAGAAAACCCATCAAAAAAAGGGTTGCTGGAGTGACTCAGGTGTTTAGAACACCTGCCTAGCAAGCATGAGGCCCCAAATTCAAAGCCCACTGCCAAATCAAAAAAGGAAATGCCATGTGAAAGGAAAGAAACCCCATGTGCATATTGTTCCATCCTGTTGAGCATTCAGTTCATTCACATTCAGGGAGTTTCTACAATATATAAAGCCTATGGTTTTCCTGAGAACCAAAAAAAATATAAATGTGCTACCGATGAATAAATGTGAAATAATTGAGAAACAAATGCTTTGCAACATACTGTACTTGTGCTACAGAAGTCAATCACTAGAGAGGCTCTGAACATAAAGATGGCTGTGAGTGGGGAGAAGCCTTCAGCCAGACTCCACCTGAGAGTGTGAACAAGGAAACTCCTGGAGTAACACCATGTGAAAGCCATGTGTGCAGAGAAGTCCTCGATGGTCACTCACTTGTAAATGTGCCCCTCAGGGATCACAATGGACACAAACTATATGAGTACCCGGAATATGGAGAAAAGCCATGTAAATGCAAGGAACATGTGGAAACTTTCCATTCTCCCCATTGCCTGGATAAGAATGAAAGGACTCATATTGGAGAGAAACCTATGAATGTAAGAAATGTGATAAAGCCTTCCGATATCTCAGTTGTCTTGAAAATCATAAAAGGATTCACACTAGCAATAAACACCATGAATATAAGCAATGCAGGAAAAGCTTCAGGAGACATGGTGCCCTTAAGACTGCCCCAGCCTGCATGGGTATGCTGCGTGAACCTGACTAAGAGTGACAGGGAATGAGAAATAAGACACACACAGACATAAAACATAAAACAGAATGCTGTAATCGGGAGGACTGCACGTTCCTGATGGGAAACATGAGTTCCTACCTGAGCCAGAGTGTTTATTTTATAGGTCAGTACAAGGAAAAGACTCAGGTAAAAATCAAGCTTTAACAATTCTTTGATGCAAGGTGAAAGGAATGAGGTTTGGTGGGCTAATTTTCCTAAGGTTAATGAAGCTTAATTACAACACAGCAGTTCTGGAATCATCAAGACATGCAGGACACCTTATCCAAGGTATTCATTAATGTGGCATCAGGGAGTTTCCTAGTTTTGCATCGGGGGGCTGGTATGCAGACACAGCAGGTTGTATTTTTCAAGGAGATGTGAAAACAAAGGTCAAGACACCAAGTACTGGGAAAAATATGGTAGAAGAGTCTATGCGAACTTCTACATGGAGAGGCTGTGCAAACCATTATGTCCCAGTCCAGGGTTCATGCCTGGTTCCCAACACAAGACGATGAAAGAAGTCACACTGGAGAGAAACCCTATGTGTGTAAGCTATGTGAGAAAGCCTTCACTTTTTACAGTAGACTTTGAACACATGAAAGAACTTGCACTGGAGAGAAACCATATTTATGTAAGCAGTGTGGTAAAGTCTTCACTCCATCCAGTACCCTTCAAACACACAGAACTCACACTGGAGAAAAACCCTATGTATGTAAGCATTGTGGCATAGCCTTGGCTCCATCCAATTACCTTCAGACACATAAAAGAATTCACACTGGAGAGAAACCTTATGTGTGTCAGCAATGTGGGAAAACCTTCACTTTGTCCACTTACCTTTTAAAGCACAAAGTAGTTCACCCAGGAGAACAACCATATGTATGTAAGAAATGTGTGAAAGCCTGCCTTTGATCCATTGACCTTAAGAAACATGAAAGAGTACACATAGGAGAGAAACCTTATGTGTGTCAGCAATGTGGGAAAGCCTTCGGTTGGTTCCCTTCCCTTCGAAAGCATGAAATAGTTCACACACAAGAGAAACCTTACATGTGCTAACAATGTAGAAAACCTTCAGCAGTTACAGGAGCATTCACAAATATGAAAAGAATCACTGAAAAGAAACCCTGTTAATGTGATAAATGTAAAGAAACTGTCAGGTACTCCAAGTACTTTCAAGTGCATGAGAGAATTCACATTTGAGAAACACCCCGCCTGTGTAAGAAATGTAAGGCTTTGTTGACCCCTGTTACATTTCATACCGTGAGGGATTCATGGTGGAAAGAAATGCTGTGGATGTAATTTGGGAATGTGTTCAATCATTCCTTTCACATACATGAAAGGAGTCACACTAGAGAGATGTGAAAAGGCTACAATGTCATCTGACATTCCTAGCACTTACAATAGGCACAGTGTAAAGCACCTAGGAATACTTTGAGTCATCTAAGTTCAATCCACAGACACAAAAACACACAGTATGGAAACTGAAAAAATAAATGATTTTATGGTTTACTTTTTAATATATTTTTAAGCATTGTTGTTGTTAGTTTCTTAGAAATAGTTTGACTTTGACACAACCTCCAGACTGAAAAATGTTATCTGTTTTAATTTACTGAGGAAATAGGTAAAAAATTCCATTTGTAATTTTGCAAAACTTGTCACTTAAAAGTAGAGTCCACATTTGCAATGAAACTTTGTTTTCTTCCTCATGTAAATTTTGTTTATCATGTTTATATTATTGGAAGTTTTAAATTTGCATCATAATTTGTTTTATACACCAGATCAAAAATTAAATCATGCTGTTGTGAGGTGCCTTATCCCAAAAACCACTAGAACTATATATTTTGCTAAATCAAGTATGCAAACTAGCATAAAATATGTCCACAGACCATAAGTGACTGCTTTATCAGTGAGAGCATTCTGAGTAGACTTTCTTTTTATAGGATTAGTGGGATTGTTGCTATAGGTTTTTGGTGTGCTGGGGATTGAACCCAGGGCTTTGCACATGCTTCAGGAGTGTTCAATGTCCAGTACCACAAAAGAAAGGTGAGGAAGGAAAAGTCAAGCTCAAGGAGCCCATACCTTGCTTTCCCCAAATCACATCCTCATTGTGACGACTCTCTGTGATGTCCCAGTGTCAGCACATGTCCTGGGCTCTGTGATTTGTGTTTTTTTGGTACTAGAGATTGAACTCTGGGCCTCATGCACGCAAGGCAAACACTAAACCACTGAGTTACATCCCCAGCCTGTGATTTGTGTTTTTATGCAGTTTTCCTAATGTGACATCTACTAATCAAGGTTTCTTTCCCACTACTGGGAGTTGAAATGCTTAGGGCCTCATGCTTGGTATGCCGGTGCTCTACCACTTGAGTCAGGCCATCAGCTCTGCTAGTCAGCTTTTAATATCGCAATCAGTGTAACATGACAGGTGTGCATTATGATATTCTGGATGTATGCTAAAAATAAATAATTTTATTTCACTTGATTTATTTTTGCAGTCCTGGGGATTGAGCTCAGGGCTTCACACGTGTAAGGCAAGCACTTCACTAGAATGTGAGCCATGCCACCTGCCAAACTGGTTTCCAGAGATGGGAAAAGTATCTCATGTAGTTTATGTTTGTCATTGTAATTATGCAAGTCAGAAATGAAGGAATGAGAAAGCCTAGGTGTGATAATTTAAATTTTGAATATAATTGTGACCAAATTTATCTCCAGTTAGATTACAATAGGAAAATTTTCTTTAAGAGCATTCAGTCTAGGGCTGGCAAATTGGCTCAAGCAATAAAACATCTGCCTAGCAAGAATGAGGTCCTGAATCCAAACCCTGTACTGAAAAAAAATAAAAAATAAAAAAGCCCGGGACCCCAGTGTCATGAAGAAAAGTGTAGCCATTGTGGTGGCTCATGTCTGTAATTCTAGTTACTGAGGCAATGATCAGGAAAATCAGTTTCAAGGCTGTTCTGGGTAAAACCTTGATGGAATTCCATCTCAGCAACAGCTGGGCACAGTGGCTTAGCCTTCACCGGTCATTACAGGTACATGGGAATCACTAATAGGCTCACGGTCCAGACAAGCTAGGTTGAACACGAAACCCTATGTGAATTACTTCATACCTTTGAAAGGAAGGGAACCAACAGAAGGCTTTCCCACACTGGTGACACACATAGGCTTTCAATCCACTATGTACTCTTGTATGTTTCTGAAGGTCACTGGATTGAGCAAAGGCTTTACTACATTCCTTACATACATAAGGTATTTCTGCTGTGTGAACTATTTCATACTTTAGAAGGTAAGTAGACAAAGTGAAGGCTTTCCCACATTGCTGACCCATATAAGGTTTCTCTCCCATGTAAATTCTTTTATGTTTCTCAGGAGAACTGGGTTGGGTGAAGGCTTTGCCATACTCCTTACATACAGAGGATTTTTCTCCTGTGTTAACTACTGTGTGCCTTCGACAGTAACTGGACAACGTGAAGTCTTTCCCATATTGCTGACACATGTAAGGTTTTCTCCAGTGTAAATCCCTTTATGTTTCTGAGGGGAACTGGGTTGGGTGAAGTCTTTGCCACACAGCTTACAAACAAAGGGTTTTTCTCCAGTGTGACTTCCTGTATGTGTTTGAAGGTAACTGGATTGAGTGAAGGCTTTACCACACTGCTTACATAAATATGGTTTCTCTCCAGTGTGAGTCCTTTCATATGTTCAATGGCTACTGAAAAAGTGAAGGCTTTTCCACACAGCCTACACATGTAGGGTTTCTCTCCACTGTGAATTCTTTCATGGTCTTGAAGGTTACTTTGTCTCCTGAAGGTGTTCCCACATTGCTTACATTCATGGTGTTTGTCTCCACTGTGAATGCTTTTATGATTTTGAAGAGAATGGAGATACCCAAATGCTTTATCACATTGCTTACATTCATAGGGTTTTCCCTCCAGTGCGAGTCCTTTCATTTTTATCGAGGCAGTGGGGAGAATGGAAAGTTTCCCCATGTTCCTTCCAGTTATGTGGCTTTTCTCCATATTCAGGGTACTCATATGGTTTGTGTATACTCTGATTCCTGAGGGGCACATTTCTAAATGATTTCACATTTATTCATTAGTAGCACAATTCCATTTTTTGGTCATCAGGAAAACCACAGGCTTTATATCTTGTTGAGACTACCTGAATGTGAATAGACCTAATACTCAACAGGAGGGCTCAACTGCTAATGTTATCAAAGGATTGATATTACATGGGGTTTCTTTTCTATCCTTTTTTTTGGGCAGCATTTGGGTTTGAACTCAGGAACTCACACTTCTAGGCTGGTGCTCTTGACACCCAAGTCACTCCAGCAGCTCTTTTTTTGATGTGATTTTTTGAGATAGGGTGTCATGATCTATTTGCCTGGGCTGGCTACGAATCACGATCCTTCTGTTCTCTGCCTTCCAATTAGCTAGGATTACATTAGGAAGATACTGGCACCCAGTCTCACATGGGATTTCTTAATACTACCTCCACATTTACAATTTTGCAGACACTGAACATCTGTGTTACATTTAAGTACAGCTCAAGGGTCCATCATCCAAAATGCATGACAGATGAAGTGTTTTTGAGTCCAGATTTTGAAATGTTGGCAAATATATAATACCTCAGAGATGACACCCAAGCATAAACAAAAAATCCTTTGTTTCCTATGCACCTTCTACCCAAAGCCTGATGGTAATCTCATAAAACATCTTAATAATTTGGGGCATGAAACAAAGTTTGTGTAAATAAACCATCATAAAGTGTCATTCATGGCATCATTTGGTGCTCAACAAGTTTAGGATTTTAAAATTTTTAGACTTTGGATACTCGAACTGTATGTAGATTTCGAAAAACTTCTGAGAGGCAATGAATGTGGAGTTGGGCAAATGTTGCCATCTGTCTAAGAATATACATATAGAGTATATATTTGTACATATATGTATACGTGTCCAGAGAATATACACATTTGGGACAGGGTCCTTTATGAGGCCAGGCCTGCAACCCACTATGTAGCCCAGACTACAATGGACCTGGTGATACTCCAGCCTCAGTCTCCCAAGTGCTGGGATTACAGATGTGTACCACCATATATTTCATGAGGAATTGCTTTCTCTTGTGAGAACAAATTACCTTAATAATTTCTAATATTTGAGTACTTGTTTCCAACGTGCTCCCCATAATTGTCTTAAAAGGTAAACCCAGAAAAACCATTATGAATTTTTAGAAACATATAAAAATTGAGTTTATGCTCAAGTTTCCTTGCAATCATGCCAAAAATTTTCAGCAAAATGTAACATTTTAGTATTCCAAATCTTTGAATGGCATTGATGAGCACAGAACACCTTCTCCCTGAGTTAGTGAAGGACTGACGTCATCCTTATCTACAGCACGCAGCTTCCTGATGGTTCCCCCCACCACAGCTCTGTAGAGATTCTTCTGGAAAGGATTCAGCAAAGCCCACTCCTCCACGGTGAAGTTCATAGCCACATGCTGAAAAGACACTGACTCATATAAGATCCATACATGTTTTCAGGAGGAAAGGTGAGATGGACAGCACCTGGGGTCTAGACTCAGTTCACATGGTGCTGAGAGCTCCAAGCATGTCCTGCATGACTTGGAGGTTTTATTCCTCCTGTCCACACTCACTTATCTCAGTTTTTCTGATAATTGATTTGAGTACTTCCATAAATAAACAGCAAAACACTCTCATTGGTGACTTGAAATGTGCTGCTGGGCCATCCCTAAGTCTCACTGTACAGTGGGCTCTGAAGCATGAGCCAAAGTCCTATGACCTACTACTCAGCACAGAACAGAGTTGAAATCGGCAGTCCTGAGGCTTTGTCTTCATAGACGTGTGTGTTCCCAAAGCTGCACCACCTTTCCTTGCACTTGGGAACTGGTGTTGGGATGGACCTCAGCCATCGAGCTGAGGAGAGGAGCTTAGCCTGCCTACACAGTTCATGCAAACAGTATGTATCTTCTCCACTTGCTTCCCTGTGAAAGTTTGCGCTTTTCTGACATGACTACTATAGCAAGCCTTGGTGACCAGTGTCCAAAAGTTCCCTGGGCACTGATTCTCTACTGAGTTTCCTTGACACAATATTTTAAGCCCACTGTCACAACTGCTTGCTTGGGGCATGCAGCACATCCTCTGCAATTACAGGAACAGCCAACATTTGAAAGCTTGAACCTACTGTGAGACAGACCAAATTTAGTTGAAGGATAAATGATCAAAAGTGCACAATAACGCAACCATTACTGAAAAAATTTACTGTATATTCTAAAATGTACCAGAGAGGATTTTGGATGTACCCAATACAGAAAAACGAAACTATGTTAGGACATAGGAAGTAGCCTGATCTACTCTGTTCCCATTGTATGCAAGTACTGAACGACCACACGATAGCCCATGAATTATGAGTGCATTAAAATTAAAACAGAGCCAGGTGCAGGTGGCTCAGACTGTTATCCTGCACACTAAGGAGAGAGAGAGCAAGAGGATGATGGCTCGAAGCCAGTCTGCAAAAGTAGCGCACCAGACCGTATCTCCAAAATGAGAACAAAATGGACTGGAGGTGTGACTCAAGCACTCGTGTTACAGAGGTCACTAGCTGAGATACGGGTCCCTTGCGGCAATTAGCAGGAAGCAACGTTTTTTGTCAGCATAGACCCAGGATACTGAGCCCCAAGGACAAAGGGGTCTCACCTTATATACCCTTGCAAGCAGGTTACAGAAGCAAAAAGCAAGGTCTAATCCATATGTGGTTATATTTAATTTTATTGACTATTTTTCCTAGGGCTACGTGACCTTCCCCATGTTCAGATTTCTCAGGTTTTATCTCTTTTTGATGGCATCCCTACCTTCCTGCTACTTTCTCAGGACTCAGACCTAGTCTGTCCTCTTCTGATCCTCATCTCTGCTACACTAGAGGACCAGTTTTGCAAGCGTGAAGCCCTGAGTTCAAACCCCAGTCTGACCACCAAAAAAAAAAAAGAAACAAAATTTAAACATGAATGCCAGGTGGCATGTTACATGTCTGGAATCCACCGTACAGGGGAAGTACAGATAGGAAGACGGCAGTTTGTGACTAACCTGGGCAAAGTGGGAGATTCTACCTGAAAAAATAAAAGGGCCAGGGGTGTGGTTCACATGGTAGATAACTTGCCTAGCAAATGTGAGTTCAAACCCCAGGAATGTCAAAAATACAAACAATATAAATAGAGAATTTTCTCATAATAAAAACAGCAAGTCAAAAGAAATGGTCTGACAAATTTAAACATTAAAATTATGGTGGCAAACACAACAGAGAAGTGAAATATCTACAATGCGTGCAATTATAAAAGGATGTCTGCACAGAGTAAAAATGAAAAAATGGGGAAATGACCAAAACGTATTTATCAGAAGGTAAAGTACCCTGTGTGAAGGAAGATCCAGGCACATGGTAATGAAGAGACAAGAAAATGTCAAGTAGATCCCATTTCATACCTATGAGAAGGACAAAATTGAGCCCATGAGATAACGTGTTTATGGACAAGACACACTGACAGTTGTTCTGGAATGGATACCAGCTGCCTTGCAATTTCCTGTAATATGAACTTGACCAGAACCTAGAGCCTAAGCGTGTTCCTCAAGAATGTCTTGTCATTTTTAAATATGCCCCGTGAATTCTGTTTTTAAGTCCTGCCTCCAAAAGAAAGTGCAACCACCAAGCATAACAAAGTAAGATGTTACAGGTCCAGTGTCTGGGGAAAGGAAAACACAGTGTTTCTCTGACTCCTTGATTAAACTTTACAAGGGTGAAAATGACAAGGACTTATGAAACCCAGCCCAGGGATACAGGCTTCCTCAAAATGAATCCAAACCAGGGGTCACTAGAATGCTGCTTTTCTCTATACTTTCCCACTACAACAGTACGGCAGCTGTGAAATAACAGCAGATCACAACAGGAACAAGTGAATGTCTGACAGCTTACTGAAGCAGTCTCTATCGTTACTTGGGAATGGTGTACTAATGAGGAGGAGAAATGTCCAGGAACAGAATCTACTGAGACTGAGTGGCAAAGAAATACAAACTATGAGGAGAATTACAACTAACAAGACTAACGCAATAATGAAAAAAATCCCCCACAAATGAAAGACAACCAGACAGCTGGTTCAGAGGACTGTGAAATTCCTACCACCTAAGGCAGAATGAACATCAGCCTACTACTAAGCTCCTCCAGAAACCAAAGACAAGGGAAGACTCAGATTCACTCAGAGGCCAAATTTAAGCTGGCAGCAAAGATGGACACTGGGAAGATGTAGCCAATGTCCCTTGTGAATGCAGGTGCACAATCCACAAATAAATACCTGCACCCGGGCACAGTAATCAAAATCCAGTGGAGCGGGCATAGACACAGAGACATAAATGCCACACCAGACCAACACGCCCAGATTCCTAAATGTACATGGCAGAGCAATTTTGGACAGGAGGATAAAAATCACTTAATGAGAAAAAGCAACCTATTTTTTTTAAATGCTCAGAAAAGTGGAAAAGCAGAAATCCCTATGGAAGACAAAGAAGTGGAACGCTTACCTTATTTGAAATTTTGTTTTTAAAGGTTCGGATGCAGTTCTTTTTGAGCACCAAAAGAAGAAGCATGAAGAGAGAAGGAATGAGTAGTAGGAGGAAATAAAATATGGAGCAAAGACCTAGAGGTAAAAGCTAAACCTACCTACCCAAGCATTAAAAGATACATTAAGTTATGGGAGGCTAAGGAGCAAAGTACTTTAGAAATGATGGTGTTTGAAAGAACCCCTGCTGTTGGGCTGCAGCTCAGAGGTAGAACACTTGCCTGTCATGCACAAGGACAAATAAATAGAAATAGAGTCCCCGAGGAAGTCAGGTGACCCTGTGTGTGACAAGGAAACAACGTATTGTAGAACAGAACGAAGAAGGTCTGCAAGAAGTGAAGGCCAAAACAGACTTTTAACTACCCAGGCTCAGCATGAAAGGGAGCAACATGCAAGGCCTGGAGGACGTGAGGATTTGTCCGTTTCCGCTTGCTCTTTCTTAGCGCTGAACATTGAAAAAACACCCGTGAAAACACTGAATATAATCGAAAGGAGTGGAGACCTGAGGTACTACACTCCCAGAGGAACGTGCCACCTGCAAACATTATTTGGAAAATTCATAAAGAAATAGACCACTACTGCCTTTCAGAGGAACAGAAGGGGTCTTCTGGTTTTGCCCTGGCAGGCCTGGACCACGATCGACCTATTTACCCCTCCCTTGGAGCAGGGGTGACAGATGTGTGCCACCACACTCAGCTTAATGATTGAGACAGGGTATGAACTGTGCTGGCCTTGCACCTAATTTTCCTGATGTCTGCCCCCTGAGGACCTGGGATTACAGACATGAGCCACAGTGGAACCCTCCAATGCCCTCTTTTCAAATAGCGAGAGAGGGAGAGACAGAGACAGAAACAGAGACAGAGACAGAGAGAGATTCTACAAAGGAAACGAACTCAGGGAAGCAGCTGCTTCACCCACAGTTCACAAGGGACCCAGGCTCGCAAGGTGAACACAAGTCTGACCCTAGACACCACTGTCACTGTGCAGAGACAGCCCAGGGCTTCACTCCCAGGGAGGGACGGAGGAAGCCTGAGCAGCCAGGAAACTTCATTCTGGGGCCTCCCCACACCTAGGGCTCCCCCATCCATGTTCCCTCCTCCCAGCAGCAGCAGGCTTTGTCCTACAGGCTGGGTTCTGACCTGAGCTGCCCTGTCCTTGTCCTGCCCTCACTAATGACGCCACGTGTGTGCTGTTTACTGAACACCAACCAATTCTCCAGCACAAACCTGGTGTCCCACAATGCATTTCTGACACCAGAGAGACATAGAACAGTCCCTACAACTTCCAGGCTCAGTGCCACCACACTGTCCCCAATGCAGATGCCAGGCCACAGCATGTTTTTTCTGTCTGTTCACCAGTCACTTTCCTTAAATGATTGAGGGGTGGCATTCTGAGTCACCTCAATAGTACAAATTCAGAAAAGTACCTAAAGAGACAAATGTTAAACAAGCAAAGACACTTCTGTAGCTCAGGAAATCCAAGGGTTTAAGGTTGACTATGCTAGGAGATCTGAAATACAGATCAGTTTTTAAAATGGTGCTCCGTTTCCAAGCGTACAGTCAAAATCACAAGTATTTTCTCTATATAACAGAATGGAGGTGTTTTTCTGTCAGACAACCGCTATTGACACCAGTTACCCCCCAAATACACCAACTGAATAAAAGGAAAACAGCCAAAACCCTGTGGGCTAGAATCCTGGTAAATGGCAGTGATCACACAGCTCCCACCTCACAAAGCTTTTGGTTCTGGAGAAGCTGCTCTCCTGTCCCTGCCCCATGCACTTGGAGGGTGTCATGGTGCCCTCCCCTTCCTTTTACACCTGTGCACTGGCCAGACACAAACTTCCCAAATGCACACTTTTTCCTCAGAAATGATTCAATCGATTGATCAGTAGAAACAAAACAGAAGCAAACGTTTGTGGACTTTCCTCGACCAGGTCTCTGATCTCTGACCACCCTCACCTGAACCAGCACATGGCCCCTCCTTTACTGTGACTCAGGAGGCAGAGATCAGGAGGATCATGGCTGGAAGCCAGCCTGGGCAAAATAGTTGGCGAGACCCCATCTCAAAAAAACCCATCACAAAAAGGGCTGATGGAATGACTCAAGGTGTACATCCTGAGTTCAAGTCCCAGTACTGCAAAAAAACAAAAGAGTTCTGCCATGGCCTATCTCCTCTGCACCCCTGTGCCTGAGGCCAGGTCTCTTGGGCTTTGCCCTTCGTGGTGCCATCACCAACAATAATGGGTGACATCACATGGCCCAGTATTCTCATGGTGGCCAAGGGTCTGTCCTTCTCTCAGTCCTTTCCAGGTTCCTGCTGAGATGAGGAAACACACAGTTAGAGAACACAAATGAGCTTCACACCTTGTAGGCAGGTTCTGTACCACCTGAGTCACTCCACCATCCCTGTTTGTGTGTGTGTGTGTGTGTGTGTGTGTGTGTGTGTGTGTGTGTGTGTTGGGTATTTTTGACATAAGGCCTTATGAATTATCTGCCTGGGATGGCTTCAAACCACCATCCTCTTGTTCTCTGCCTCCTGAGTAGCAGGGATTATAGGTGTGAGCCACAGGTGCCCAGCTACTGTGTGATTTATCAATGCTTGAAATCTAATTTATTTAATTTTGCCTGTCTAGCATAAAAGAGCCTCTTGATATGATTATATCATGGCTTTTCAGATGACTTCCGGCCCTTCATGATTTTTGAAATTCATTCTATCTCTCTGTGTCTGTCTCTCTCTCTCTATCTCTGTATCTCTCTGTCTCCCCTTATTGAAAAATGGGCATTTGAGGGCCAGCCCTGTGGCTCATTTCTGCAACCCCAGGTACTTGGGAGGCAGAGATCAGGAAGATACAGTCCAACACCACCACAGGCCAATCCCTCTCTCAACCAATAAGCTAGTGTGCAGCACATATCTGTCATCACAGCTCCAAGGGAGATGGAAATGGGATGATTGTGGTCCAGGTTTCTCAAGACAAAACCAGAAGACCCTTTTGGAAAGAAAAGCTAGGGGAAGAGGGGATGCAGGTGCAGCTTAAGTAGAGGGCCTTCCTAGGAAGTGTGGAGCCCTGAGCTCAAATCCCAGTACCCCCCCAAAAAAGAATGGCATTAGAAAAGCATAATGAGTTTACTACAGAAATGAGATTCTTCTTCCTTCAGGGTTTACTTTTTTTTTTTTCTTGCTATGTTGGGGTTTGAACTCAGGGCCTCATGCTTGTGAATCCAGCTCTTTACCACTTGAGCCTGGCCCAGGCCTGCTGTTCCTCTGAATGGCAGTAGGGGTCTATTTCTTTGTGAATATTTGCAGGCAATTCCATTCCTTTTGCTTATATTCAGCTAACATTTTGAAAGGGTTTCTTTCTTTCTTTCTTTTCTAAGAAAGAGCATGAGGAACAGACAAATCCTCACATCTTCCATGCCTTGCATGTTGCTCCCTTTCATGCTGAGCCTGGGAGGATAAAAGTCTGCTTTGGCCTTGGCTTGCTGCCGAACTTCTTACTTCTCTTCTAAACTGTGGTTTCCTTGTCACACACAGGGTCTCCTGACTCCCTCAGGGGTACTTTATTTCTTTTTACTTGTGCCTGATAGGCAAGTATTCTACCACTGAGCTACATCTTAACGGGGATCTTTTGATCCCCTGTTCCTGTAACTTGGCATCAAAAGAGAAATGAGAGGAGACTGGTTTGGCTCTCCTTGTTGCAATGTCAGGGTCTGGCCCTTTAAATACTTATTACAATAATATAATTCTGCTGACTCCTCTTGTGGCCACCAGTTACCTATCAGTGGGACCTATCTTGGCCTAGGCCACCTTTCTGCTGTTGTCAGAGGACGTCCCCATGGGTCAGAGTCTGGAATTCCCAGTTGGAAACCCACGTCCACGAGGAGAAAGCGGGAAGAGCCCAGTGAGTTCAGGCAGAAGCAGGTGGCCGCTCTCAGGAACCAGGAGCCAGGTGTCATTCAACGCACTTTCCCCAGGCTGGGCCAGGTCAGCTCCCAGTTGAACCCCGTGCTGGAACAGCTGTGGATGAACTTGTCATTTGCCCTCCTCCTGACCAGGTAAGAATCGGTTCTCCTGTCACTCAGGACTATGACAAGAGCAGTAGCCAATCAGAGCCAAAGAAGCGGCCCAATCAGGAGCGCTAGCGGGGAAAGGCCCGCCCACATGGCGGACGCTTCCTCTCTTGGGCCGCCATTGTTGCGTCACTGAGCTGGCAGTTGTGAGGTGTGGGCTTGCTCAGCTCCTGTCGCTGTGTGACGCTGACCCCAGGAGCAGGAGTGGACAGCAGGACACCCGGCAGGCAGGAATGGTGAGCGTGGACGGGTTTGTGACACGGGCGAGGAGGGGCTGTTGAAAGCGACGGGGCCCCGCGTGAGTCCCGGAGTCTGCGACAGAGTCGCCGCCGGCGCCGCTCCGCTCGTCGCCTCGGTCCCCGGGCGGGGCGGGGCCGCAGCCGGGACCCCAAGTTCCTGTCCCTTGTCCCCGCCGGAGCCCCCGTCCCTCCGCGCCCGCAGCCCCGCGTCTCCCCTCTGACACAGGTGTGAACCACCTGAGCCTGGCTCCGTGTGTGTTTGTTGTTGATTTGTCAACAGCTGGTATCTGGGTTATTTAGTTTGGCCCGTGTGGCAGACAGCCTCTCTGTGTGAGTCCAGCCTGCCTTACCGATGCTCTGACACTGAGAATTTTTCCTGTGGGGCTCTTCAAATTTTATGCAGTTCATTTTCTCTCTCATTTAAACGAGTGCTTTCAAGGCCGGCACTGTAGGTCATGTCTGTAATCCCAGGTGCTCAGGAGGCACCAAAAGGAAGATGTAGGTCTGAGGCCAGCACAGCGCAAACCCTGGGTCGACCATTCAGCTGAGTGGTGGCACACGTGTCACCCCTGCTCCAAGGGAGGAGCAACTACTGCGGTGATGGCCAGGCCTGCCAGGGCAAAACCAGAAAGTCCTGTTGGGAAATCCTGAAGCATAAGTGGCTGCAGGCCTGGCTTACGTGGTAGAGCACCTGCCTAGCAAGTGTGGGGTCCTGATTGAAAGCCCAGTTCCCTCCCCTCCCAGAAGAAAAGGAATGGGCATTCGAATATTGTGCTGAGGGTACTCCAGAACTGTAGGGCTCAGTTTTTTCTTGCAGTGTTGGCCTTGAACTCAGGGCTTCATGCTTGTAAGGCAGGCCCTTCACCAGTTGCACCCCCGCCGTTCTGTTCCTCTGAAAGGCGGTAGTGGTGTGTTTTCTTTGTGAATTTTCTAGATAATGTTTGCAGGCGGCATGTTCCTCTGGGAGTGTAGTTACTGAAGTCTCCATTCGTGTCACTTATATGCAGCCAGTGTTTTGACAGGGCTGGTTTTTTTTCCCCCCCAATGTTAAGAGCTAAGAAAGAGCAAGAGGAAACAGGCAGATCCTCACATCTTCCAGGCTTTGCATGCTCTCCCTTTAACATTGAGCCCAGATGGTTAAAAGTCTGCTTTGGCCTTTGCTTCCTGCAGAACGTCTTAGTTCTGGTCTGCGATGTGTTGTGTCCTTGTCCTGCACAGGGTGTCCTGAGTTCCCCGGTATGTTCCTGGTACTTCATTTCTATTGTGTTTCAACCTGTGCGTGATAGGCAAGTGTTCTACCACTGAGCTAAGGCCTAACAGCAGGGGTTCTTTGAAACACCATCATTTCTAAAGTATGTCTCTCCTTAGCCTCCCGTAATCTGTATTTTAATAGCTGGGTGGGTAGGTTCAGCTTGTACCTCTAGGTCTTTGCCCCATTCTTTTTTATTTCCAAATCCTCTTCCTTCTCTCATCTTTCTTCATTTTGTGCTGGGATACAACTACATTCCAGCACTTTTATTTTTTTATTTAGAGTAAGGTGAGGGTTCCATTTCATTTTCTTCCCTGTGGTTATGACTTTTCCAGTTTTCTGAACCTTTTTAAAAAAATAGATGGCACTTTTCTCATTGAGTGATTTTTATCCTCCTGTCCAAAACTGCTCTGCCATGTTCATTTAGGAATCTGGGCGTGTTGGTCTGTTGTGGCATTTATGTCTCTGTCTCTCTGCCCGCTCCACTGCCTTTTGATTACTGTGCCCTGGTGCAGGTATTTATTTGTGGATATGTGCACCTGCATTCGCAAGGGACATCGGCTGTAATTGTGCTGGTGTCCATCTTTGCTGTCAGCATAAATTTGGCCTCAGATTGACTCTTCCCTTGTCTCTGGTTTCTGGAGCAGATTTAGTAGTGGGGTGGTGTTCATTTTGCTTTAGGTGGTGTTGATTTCAGTCCTCTGAACCAGCTATCTGGGTGCCTTGTTTTGGCTGGGGAGGGGGCTTTTTAGTTCTTGCATCAGTCTTATTAGTTGTGGATCTGCTCAGAGTTTGTATTTGTTTTTCTGAGCTAGGAACAGTTTCTCATCCCTGGTGGTTCTGTACTTGGTTTTTTGTGTGTTGACTTTTTTATTCTTGTGTTAAAAATTGCTTCTGTCACTTTTCTATCTTTCTCCAAGTGCCACAGCACAATACAGTTTGGGTTCTAGGTTGTGGTCAATTTCAACTTTCAGGAAATAGCAAGGCAGCTGTTGATCTCTTTTCCTGCATAGCTGTCAGTTTGCTGTGGCCATCAACACTTGGTACTATCTTATGGGCTCAATTGTGTCGTTTCATAGGTATGAAATGAGATCTACTCGACATTTACTCGTCTCTTCATTACTATGTGCTGGGTCTTTCTTCACATAGTGTGTTTTATTTTCTAATTAATACATTTTGCTTGTTTCCCCATTTTTTTCATTTTTACTCTGTACAGTAATCCTTTCATCATTGTATGTATTGTAGATAATTTCTCTTCTGCTTTGTTGTCTTTACCTACATTAATGTTAATATTTTAAAATTTGTCAATAGTGACCTAGAACTCCAAAATAATGAGAGCAAAGTGGACTGGAGTTACGGCTCAAGCAGTAGAGCACCAGCTTTGCAAGCATGAAGCCCTGAGTTCAAATCCTAGTCCCACTAAATAAAAAATAAAATTTAAATAGGTGTAGTGGTATAAGCCTGTAATCCCAACCAAATGGGAGGCAGAGATGGGAAGATGGCAGTTTGAAACAAGCTTGGACTAAGTAGCAGATCCTATCTGAAAAATAATGAAAAGATCCAGGGGTGTGGTTCAAGTGGTAGAGCACTTACCTACCTTGAGTTCAACCCCCAGGTCTGCCAATGCAAATGAAGAAAAAACTTACATAGGCTCTTTCATCATACTAATGGGGAAACTTAAAAATTTTATTGAGCTATGTCAAAGGAATGAGGAGAGTTACATACCCCTCAGAAGAAGTCAGTGACACCAAGATGTCACCTCTCAAGCATGTGTATAAAATTCCTTAAATCCCTCCAAACTGTATAAAATTTAAATCGTGCTGTTTTGAGGGGTCCCTTCCAAAATCCACTAGGACTGTATTTTTTGTTAAATTGAGTATTGAATCGTAGCAGAAAATATGTCCACAGACTGTAAATGATTGCTTTAGCAGTGAGAGCATTCTGAGTAAACTTTCTTACAGAAGTCGTGGAGGTTGTTACTTTTGGTTTTCTTGTGCTGGTGATTGTACCCAGGGCCTTGCACACATTACAAGAGTGATGTAATTCATGAGCTAGGCACTGAGCCACATGGCCAAGACTAGTGTTTGCTTTAGGGGAATTGATTGCTACTGACCATTGGATGCACTGGGGGGAATGAAATTCTATCTTTGATAATCGTAACAGTTTTTACCTGGAAGGCTGAAATAATGAAGTGGCAATCACATTAATGAGGGGGAGCTCTGTTCATTTGTTTTTACTCAGAATGTGTTTTGTCAATTTTAAGATATATGAATAGGATGTCTTTCCTTGTCACCAAGGAGCACTAGCTGCCATCAGAGCCGTGGGACACACTTTTTCAAAAGACTTAGCCTTGCTGTGAATGTGAGGCAAACTCTAGTTTGCTCCTATTTTTGCCTGTGAGGTGATGTTACGACCATGTGGACATAGCGATGTCGAGGTAGAACACTTCAGCTGTGCAGATTAGCGAAGCTTCCTTGGTAGAGTCCAGCTAGAGGTTCTGTTCTCTGCTGCTGGCAGGTGCCTGTTGCCTGAACTCTGGCACCAGCCTCAGAAGACCCAAGAGCCTAGATCACAGTCCACACCCAAGCCGTCTTGAGAGTGAGTGGTAGCCACACCGAGGGTACCCACCACATGCCAGGGAACACTGACTCCTATCATCTTAACTGTGAAAACTCCTACTTGGCACCATTATACTTTGTGAATTGTCCTTATGTCAGTTAAAATGTCTAACTTCATTTAGTTACACAGCTGGCAAAGGAACACTTCTCTTTCAATCTGAGTGTAGGAGAGCAGTATGTTTAGGTCAACTTCTTGTTAAAGTACAAGCCTAAGAAGGGACAGAGACAGTATCCCTGTTGATGCAATCCTTGGTCACTTGGAAAGTAGAACTTCTATATAACTTTTGAGTGTCCTCACACACCACCTATGTAGGCTACAAATGACAAATAATCCAGGCTCTCTACTCCAGACACAGAAGTGGGAAAAAACTAATTCTCAAAATGATGGTGCCAAAACATTTGTGAGAAACACGTGATGGTGGACAAATGCTTGGTCTTCTGTGATTCTGTTCATCAGATGGAAATGAAGACAGGAAAAAGTCCGTGTAGAAGGTGACACTATAGAAGCTGGGGTGTGTGTGCACCACCTTTATGGAAAGTCACTGTGCAATTGGTGAGAATGTCCTCACTGATCACATCTGTGGCTATATCCTGTGCCTCTTCAGCCATGTGTCAGCAGCTGCTTGTGTGCGGATGGGGACAGCTGGGGCACTGCAGACTGCCCTGCCTGCGGCTTTGTCCATCGTGAGTGTCTGTAGAGATACAGTATAGGCCTAGTGCAATTTTACTTAGACATGTGGAAATACAACATGTCTACCTTAAGTCTAAGTTCTTCACTGTAGTAGAAAAGCATATTCTTTCAGCAACCTCTCTGTGCTCAGCACATCAGTTTTCAGTGGTCGAATGCTTCAGTGTGTGTGTGATGTTCAGATGTGAGAATTTGGAACTAGAGGCTCTTCCTTACATTGTGACATGTCTGTGTTGCACACCTTTATGCATGGTCACATTATTGTGCTGTGTATAGAGTGAGTGACGCAATGTGTACTGGCTGCCAGTTTGAGGGAGGGTTTTGGTCGTGTGTGCAGTGTTAGCCCAGGATGGGTGATTCCTGTGGGTGGAGTGACTGCTGAGCAAACCCACTGGGAATTCTCCCCGGGAAACATCACAGTTACCTGGGAGTATCAAGGTCACTTATCTGAGTACAAAAAGAAGTTAGCAGCAGACAGAGCTTAACATTTTGGGTGGCATCCTCACTTAGCGGAGAAGGAGGTATATGTTTATCCTCAACAGGGGAAAATTTCAGTGTCTATGAGGCTAGCTCACAGCATTGTGTTCCAGTGATCCACAAAGTCCACTTTGCTGTCCACAGTGTCAGTTTCATGAGTTTGCATGTTATGGAACATGGTAGAAAAGTAGTAGCTCCAGGTTTCGTTAGGGAACAAAGAAATTCCACTCAGTCCATTTCTTCATTTATGTGTTGTTTTCTTCACACTGTTGATAGACATTCTAACGGTCTCATAATGGTTAGTATCCCTGTCACTTCTTTCTGCCTTTCCCTTCAATTTTTCCTCCCCTCTTACACAGCATGATAGTCAAGGACAGGGATGGGGGTGTAGCACAAGTGCTCACTCTCAGTACCCCAAAAGGAAGGTGACGGGGGCGGGAGGATTAAAAGTCAAGCTCAAGGAGCCCACATCTTGCCCCAGATCACATCCTCATAGTGACGACTCTCTGTGATGTCCCAGTGTCAGCACATGTCTTGGGCTCTGTGATTTGTGTTTTTATGCAGTTTTTCTATTGTGACATCTATTACTCAGGTGTTTCTGTTATTTTTTATTTTTATTTTTTTATTGTAGGACTGAGGGTTGAGCAGCTCAGGGCTTCACGCTCGGGTAGGCAGGTGCTCTACCACTTGAGCCAGGCCTCCAGCTCTGCTAGTCAGCTTTTAATATCACAGTCAGTGTAAGAGGACAGGTGTGAATATGATATTCTGGGTATATGGTAAAAATAAGTCATTTTTTTTTTATTTGTTGATTTCTTTTGGCAGTGCTGGGGTTTTAACTCGGGGCCTCACACTCGGAAGGTAGGTGCTCCACCGTGTGAACCATTCCACCAGCCAACCTGGTTTTTAGAGATGGGAAAGCTACCTCATGAGTGCATGCACATTGTATGTTTGCCATTGTAATTATGCAAGTCGGAAGTGGAGAAATGAGAAAGCCTGCGTGGGATAATGAACTTAAAGTATAAATATCGTTTATTCAGAAAAAAACATGTAATTCCCGTGTGACCAAATTAATCCCCAGTTCAATTACAATAGTAAAATTTTCTTTAACACTATTCAGCAGAGGGCTGGCCATGTGGGTCAAGCGGTAAGAGCACCTGTGTAGCAAGCATGAAGGCCTGAGTTCAGAGCACATATTGCCAAAACAGAAATTGCCATTGTGGTGGTTGCTGTCTGTAATCTTAGTTACTCAGGTGAAGATCAAGATCACTGTTGAAGGCCATTCTGGATGAACAGTGTGAGAGATTCCATCTCATCCAATAGCTGGGCCCAGTCATCCCAGCTCCATGGGAAACATAAACAGATGGATCACGTTCCAGGCCAGCTTGGGCATGAACACGAGACCCTATCTGAACAGTACCTAAAGAAAAAATAGCTGGAGGTGTGACTCAAGTGGTGGAGCACCTGCCTAGAAAACTGGAGGCTCTGAGTTCAAACCCACGTACTGCCAAAACCAGAATTTACCAATTTTGAACGTTAGCAATTTACCATTAGTTATCTCAGCCTTTCTGTGCATTTTCTGAGATCTTCTTGAGTTTTGCATTCATTTTTTGGGGGTGTGGGTGGGACTGAGGTTTGAACTCAGGTATTCACACTTGCCAATCAGGGTCTTTATTGCTTGAGACACATCTTTCATCCATTTTGCTGTGGTCATTTTAGGGATAGGGTCTCTAGAATTGTTTGCCTGGGACGGCCTCAAATTGTGACCCTCTGGAAATCAACCTCCCGTTAGCTAGGATTACACGTGCGAGCCACTGGTGCCCTAGTGTGCGGTCCTGTTGTGTCTTTCACGTGCCGTCCGTGTAAGACCATGGCAAAGGCAGTATAAAAGTGGTATATGCAAAAATGTTGTAGACCCCACAGTAAAAGTTAATTTCAATTCTCGAGATTCCACGTAAGAAAGAAACTGGTGTGCACAGAAGGGCAACAGTGGCATCTTGCAAATACTATGGAAAGCAGAATACCAAAGGACTGTTGAGAAGGAGAACCTCACTCTGTGAGCCTCTGTCGTGGACAGGACTGCCTGAGCGATGGTGCAGACATATGGGCTTGTTTGCTGGGGACAGCCCATACTGCCTGTGATTCCAGCAGGACTGTTCTTATCAGCACTTCCGTTTGTCACAGGCATTTGAATTTGAGCAATAACTGTCCATGGATGCTATCGATGCAGTGGTCTGGTCTCAGATGTGCTGAGGTAGCAGCGAACGTTGTCTTCCGGAGTCAGAGAAAGTCACAGACAACAGGGTGAGGAAAAGAGCAGAGTTTTATGTAAGCAGGAGGAAAAACTGAGTTTTATATAAGCAGAGAGGGAAAGAGTAGAAAAGCTTCCGTGTACAAGAGAGAGGTCTCAGAAAGGCTGAGCCTATGAGGCTTTGTCTCTAGTGGATTTTATGAGTCTTATTTCCTGGTTGAAGGAGAGCTGGTTGTGTCTCTGTGCACTGCTGCTCCACTTAGGGGATGTTTGTCATCGCCAGCCAATATGTTGCAGGCTGACACTGTGCATTCCCCTTCTTCCCTGCCCAATGGCCCTAAGGTGTCTAGGGCCATTGGGAAGGCTACCTGGCATGGTGGTGCACACCTGTAGTCCCAGCACTAGAGAGGTTGAGACAAGATGATTTCAATTTGCAGGACAGCCCGGGGGACACATCAAAGACCTTGTTTACAAAAGCAATAATAATTTTCTGGATAACTTGGGTGTAAGATGGAGAATTTCTTGGTTGGAATCTCATTGAATCGAATGAAGAGGTCCTTGGAAGCACAGAGAACATTGGAAACAAATTCTTTCATAGTCCATTTAAATGAAAATATAAACACAGTGGGGTCACATGCAGATGAATATGTAGGCCACAGTGACCTGGTGGGTTGTGTTCTCTCTTCCTGCTGTGCACCCAGAGGTGACCAAGGATGGGTTATGGAACATGGTTTATTCTTTTACCCTGTGTCTGTCACGGAGTTTTACTTGGTTTCCCTCTTGAGTTTTGAGACTTACTACTACCATACGTGTAGCGTTAGGTTCTGCAGAAAGGGTTTGGTGTGCTGTATTTCTTTCTTGCACATATGGTGTGTCATGCTGTGCTCACATGGGTCACTCCCTCATTTCACCAGGTAGTTTTGTTTTGTTGCTTCAACTATCTCTCTCTCTCTCTCTCTCTCTCTCTCTCTCTCTCTCTCTCTCTCTTTCTCTCTCTGTGTACATGCTTGATGATGCTAATGCATAACAGATTTTTATTACAGAATGGGAAAAAGCTCTTGTGTGGGTAATGGGTAAAATCAAAATTTGTATGGAAAGTATGAAAGTGTATGTATTTATCATCTTACCATTCACAAGTCTGTTTATCAAGTGAGTTGCCCACACTTGCAATGATTTATTTTTGTCTTATTAAACAGCATTTCTATATGCTGTGTCTTCCTTGTATTGGTTACCTCTGTCATTGTGCATGTTTCATAGGTGGTTTTACATCTTATATGAAACATAACTCCCTTTCCTCCTTATCTTCTTATGTTTGGGCCATATAAATGGTGGTGGTCTTTTAATTTCAAATCCACTTATTTATAAGTAAAAGTTGTGACAAAATAACAAGAATAAGTATAAAAATGAAAACACAGTTGTGACAAAATGTGTATGTAAAGCCAAGTGGTAGTGGCTCATGCCTGTAATCACTCAGGAGGGAGACATCAAGAGAACTGTGATTTGTAGCCAGCCTGGGAAAATAGTGTGTGAGACCCTAGCTCCAAAATACCCAACACAAGAAAAAGCGTTGGTGGAATGACTCAAGTGGTACAGCACCTGCCTAGCAAGCATGAGACCTGAGTCAAACCCCACTGTGAAAAAGCTGTGTTAAATATTATCAGACAAGCTCATTAGAAGATCATTGTCCAGTGTGTATTTTGAGTCGATCAGTTGGGCTCTCTCTATTGAACATGTCAGAAACCTGCAAGCCTTTGAGAGTTAAACAAGAAGCACATTACTCACAGAAACTTTGAAACACTGAGCCCTCTTGTCAGGACGGTGACGTCCACTCCTATGTAGATACAATATATGTACTGGCAAGGGTTGAGCGTTGTCCTCAGGCATTCATGAGAATTCCTCTCAGGATGGCTGCTGTTAATGCTCTCTGCTCAAAGTAGGACCTTGTCATGAGAGGTGCTGCAGACCAGTGCACAGAGGTTGGGGTGATCCTGCTGTGCTGTTGCTTCACCACACAGTTCTAATGTAGTATCAGAATTGCTGTGAGACACGGTGTGAGTTTGGATGAAGGGTGAGAGTGTGGTGAGCAGACATGGAGTGAACCTTTAAGGAAAAGCACATTACGTAAACTGCTTATGAATTCAATATAGATTTCTAGTGCTGTGACTCATTCTTCCTCCTGGAAATTTGTGGGATATTTTAGCAGTTGGTGACCTTTGAGGATGTAGCTGCGAACTTCACCGTGGAGGAGCAGGCCTTGCTGGATCCTTCACGGAAGAATCTCTACAGAGATGTGATGCGGGAAACCTTGAGGAACCTGGGTGCTCTAGGTAAGGGTGACAGAGTTCCTTTAATGAGTCCATGAAAGAACCAGTGGTTTGTGGACATCTGTGCTGCTCCATGGTTTGGAAAGTAGAAAAGGGAAAATTTGGTTATGCGTGATGTCCCAAGCCTGTACTCCTAGCTACTTGGGAGGTAGAGATCAGGAGGATTGCAGTTTGAGATTGCCCTCAGCAAGAAGTTTTCCAGACCCCATATCTACCACTGAATGGATACCCCGGTGAGCTCCTGACATCCTAGGTATGAGGGGAAGCATAAATAGAAGGATCACCATCCCGTCACACATAGTCAAAAACAACGAACAAAAAGTGCTGACAGAGTGAATCAAGTAGTAGAGCTCCCATCTACCATGCCCAAATCCCCGAGTTTAACGACCATTGCACCAGGAAAAAAAGATAAAGAAAAACACCCAAAAATGAATAAGAAAGAAAATTTGGTGAGTGTACCCAGAAGCATGGCCTCATTATATAATGGTAAACTGCCTAAAATCTGATAGATCTTTAGTAGTGATCTTTTTTCTGTCACCATTTTAGGGAAAAAAGAGAAAGACAAAAGCATTGGCGGTGATTATCAAAGCTGCAGGAGAAAGCTAAGGTTTTTTCCACTCAACAAATTAAGCAGTGTGCCTGTAGTATACTGTAGTAATGCCAAGAAATTTTAAAAGGGAACCAATGATTAAAAAATCCACCTTCAAATTGACTTAATCTCAGAAAATTTCCTTTCGCACTACATACAGGTTAAACATGAACTATAGAAAGATACAAAGCCTAAACTGTTCAACTAGTGAACAGTGGCAACATGCAACAAGCTGTTGGTTCAGTGTACACAAATTTTGTTACATTCACAAAATTGTGGAGGTTTGACTTTACTTCACAGTTTGCATATAAACTATGTACAATACAAAAGTGAATTTTGCAGCTGGGCACCAGGGCTCAAGCCTGTAATCTTACTATCTGGGAGCTAAAGATAGGAGGAGTGCTTTCTGAGGTCAGCCTGGACAAAATTTGTGTGACCCCCACCTCTCAACCCGAGGCTCCACAAGTGGCTCACATATGCATCCGTGGGAATCACATAGAGGAGTGTTGCAGTCCAGGCTGGTGGGCATAAAGATAGACAGTATCTCAGCTGTGTGCCTGCAGCTCATGCCTGTAATCCCAGCTACTCAGGAGGCAGAGATCAGTAGGATCGCAGTTTGAAGCCAGCCCAGGCAAATCGTTCATGAGACCCTATCTTTAAAAACCCATCACAAAAAAGGGGCTGATAGAGTGGCTCAATGTGTAGACCGAGTTCAAGCTCCAGTGCTGCAAAACAAGAAAAAAAAAAAAAAGAAACGAGAAGAGTATTTCAAAAATAATCAACTCCAGTGGAACAACTTTCTTGAAAGTTCAGAGACCTGATTTCAAACTCCAGTATTACCCCATACAACCTCTAAAAAATAACCAGTGCCGAAACAGGTGGCTTTGTGGCTCTCGTGGTAGAGCGCCTTCCTAGCAAGCACAAATCCCTGCGTTCGGCACCCCAGTACTGCCAAAAAGAATGTAATTTTCTGTTTTGGGTGTCGTTGCAATATTTTAGACATGCAAATCTTTTTCAAAATACACAATTCTTCTAGTCCCATGAGTTGAACAGATTCTACAGGGAACAGGAAAACTCCTGCAGTAAAACTGGAAAGCCCTGTGTGGAGAGAAGTCCTCGGTGGTCCATCTTCATATGTGGTTGTCACAGTTCAGACTGGACACGAATCATCAGAGAGTGAGGAATAGATAGAGAATCCTTACGAGTGTAAGGAGTGCGGGAAAGCCTCTCTGAGCATGTAAGGACTCACAGTGCTGAGAAACTCCAATTGTAAACAATGTGGAGAAGCTTTCAGTAGACCTAGCTATGCTCAGATACACACAGATCTTCATCCTAGTGAAAAAGCGTGCATGTGTAAGCAACGTGGGAAACACTTCATAGATCTCACTGACTTTCATAGACATGGTAACACACCCTGGAGGAGGACCTTTCAAGTGTAAGAGATGCAGTAAGGCCTTTAGTTGGGCTGGTGCCCTTCACAGACACGAACGAAGTCACACAGGAGAGAAACCCTGTGAATGCAAGGGATGTGGAAAAGCCTTTGTGCATCACAGTTTATGCTGATACCATAAAAGATTCACACTGGACAGAAACCCCAGGAATGTAGGCAATGTGGGAAAGCCTGTCCAAGTACATTAGAGAATTCATACTGGACAGAACCCTATGAGTGCATAGTGTGGGAAAGCCTTTGTGTATCAGTACACTTCCATATCAAAAATCGATTCACACTTGACAAACCCTGTGAATGCAAGCAATGTGGAAGAATCATCAGTTCATTAGATTACCTACAAATGCATGAACGAACTCTCACTACAGAGAAAGCATAGGTAACAAGCAATGCGGGAATCCCTTCATTGATCCAAAAACCTTTTGACATGTCTGAGCTCACACTGGAGACAAACCCTATGTATGTAACACGTGCTAGAACCTTCATTTCTTCCACTTGCTGTAGGAAACATGTAGTTATTCACACTGGGGAGAATGCCTAACTTTTGTATATGGAGCAGTTAACTATCAGGACCTTACTAGCAATCATGAGAATGCACTGTAACGGGACTCACATCATGTAATGTGTGGGGATGCCTGCACGCATCTTCTTTCACATCCCAGCTACACAGGACATACTATGTCAGGAAGCCTTTTTTTAAAAACCAATTTTTAAAAATTATATTCCTATATGCATACAATGTTTGGGTCATTTCTCCCCCTTTCCCCCAGCCCCCTCCCTTACCCCATCCCCCGTTCCCTCCCTTGTTCCCCCAACCTCTCGCTACCAGGCAGAAACTATTTTGCCCTTATCCCTACTTTTGTTGAAGAGAGAGTATAAGCAATAATAGGAAGGACCAAGGGTTTTTGCTAGTTGAGATAAGGATAGCTCTACAGGGAGTTGACTCGCATTGATTTCCTGTGCATGTGTGTTACCTTCTAGGTTAATTCTTCTTGATCTAACCTTTTCTCTAGTTCCTGGTTCCCTTCTCCTATTGGCCTCAGTTGCTTTAAGTATCTGCTTTAGTTTCTCTGCATTGAGGGCAACAAACGCTATCTAGTTTTTTGGGTGTTTTACCTATCCTCATACCTTCCTTGTGTGCTCTGGCTTTGTCATGTGATCAAAGTCCAGTCCCATTGTTGTGTTTGCCCTTGATCTAATGTCCACATACGAGAGAGAACATACGATTTTTGATCTTTTGGGCCAGGCTAACCTCACTCAGAATGATATTCTCCAGTTCTATCCATTTACCTGCGAATGATAACATTTCGTTCTTCTTCATGGCTGCATAAAACTCCATTGTGTATAGATACCACATTTTCTTAATCCATTCGTCAGTAGTGGGGCATCTTGGCTGTTTCCATAACTTGGCTATTGTGAATAGTGCTGCAGTAAACATGGGTATGCAGGTGCCTCTGGAGTAACCTGTGTCACAGTCTTTTGGGTATATCCCCAAGAGTGGTATTGCTGGATCACATGGTAGATCAATGTTTAGATTTTTAAGAAGCCTCCAAATTTTTTTCCAGAGTGGTTGTACTAGTTTACATTCCCACCAACAGTGTAAGAGGGTTCCTTTTTCCCCCGCATCCTCGCCAACACCTGCTGATGGTGGTGTTGCTAATGATGACTGTTCTACCTTGTGAGGTGGAACCTTGGTGTGGTTTTAATTTGCATTTCCTTTATTGCTAGCGATGGTGAGCATTTTTCATGTGTTTTTTGGCCATTTGAATTTCTTCTGTTGAGAAAGTTCTGTTTAGTTCACTTTTCACTTGCCCATTTCTTCATTGGTTCATTAATTTTGGGAGAATTTAGTTTTTTGAGTTCCCTGTATATTCTGCTTATCAGTCCTTTGTCTGATGTGTAGCTGGCAAATATTTTCTCCCACTCTGTGGGTGGTCTCTTCAGTTTTACAGATCATGTCTTTTGTTGAGCAGAAGCTTTTTAGTTTTATGAAGTCCCATTTATCTATGCTATCTCTTAGTTGTTAAGCTGCTGGGGTTCCATTGAGAAAATTCTTGCCGATACCTATTAATTCCAAGGTATTTCCTACCCTTTCCTGTACGAACGTTAGAGTTTGGGGTCCGATATTAAGATCCTCGTTCCCTTTTGAGTCAATATTGGTATAGGGTGATATACATGGATCTAGTTTCAGTTTTTTTGCAGCCTGCTAACCAGTTTTCCCAGCAGTTTTTGTTGAAGAGGCTGTCTTTTCTCCATCATCTATTTTTAGCACCTTTGTCAAAGATAAGTCAAAATGAGGTGGGTGTAATGTGTCGGTTCATATGCGGGTCCTCTGTTCTGTTCCACTGGTCTTCATGTCTGTTTTTGTGCCAGTACCATGCTGTTTTTATTGTTATTGCTTTGTAATATAGTTTGAAGTCAGGTATTGTGATACCTCCTGCATTGTTCTTTTGACTGAGTATTACCTTGGCTATTCGTGGCCTCTTGTGTTTCCATATAAATTTCATGGTAGATTTTTCAATCTCTTTAATGAATGTCATTGGAATTTTGATGGGAATTGCATGAAACATGTAGATTACTTTTGGGAGTATAGACATTTTTACTATGTTGATTCTACCAATCTATGAGCATGGGAGATCTCTCCACTTTCTATAGTCTTCCTCTGTCTCTTTGTTCAGAAGTGTATAGTTCTCCTTGTAGAGGTCTTTCACATCCTTTGTTAAGTTTACACCTAGGTATTTGATTTTTTTGAGGCTATTGTAAATGGAATTGTTTTCATGTATTCTTTTTCAGTTTGTTCATTATTAGTGTATAGAAATGCTGATTTTTCTATGTTGATTTTATATCCTGCTACCTTGCTATAGCTATTGATGGTGTCTAGGAGCTTTTGAGTAGACTTTTTTGGGTCTTTAAGGTATATCATCGTATCATCTGCATGTAGGGATATTTTGACAGTTTCTTTACCTATTTGTATTCCTTTTATTCCTTCTTCTTGCATAATTGCTCTGGCTAGGAATTCCAGTACTATGTTGAATAGGAGTGGAGATAGTGGGCATCCTTGACTAGTTCCTGATTTTAGAGGGAATGGTTTCAGTTTTTCTCCGTTAAGTATAATGCTGGCTGTAGGTTTGTCATATATAGCTTTTATAATGTTGAGGAACTTTCCTTCTATTCCTAGTTTTCTTAGAGCTTTTATCATGAAATGGTGTTGGATCTTATCAAAGGCTTTCTCTGCATCTATTGAGATGATCAAGTGGTTTTTGTCTTTGCTTCTGTTAATGTGGTTTATTGCGTTTATTGATTTTTTTATGTTGAACCACCCCTGCATTCCTGGGATGAAGCCTACTTGGTCGTGGTGAATAATCTTTTTGATGTGTTGTTGGATTCGGTTTGCCATTATTTTGTTGAGGATTTTTGCATCAATGTTCATTAAGGAGATTGGCCTATAGTTCTCCTTTTTTATAGGTGTCTGTGCCTGGTTTTGGGATAAGTGTAATACTGGCTTCATAAAATGTGTTTGGCAGTTTTCCTTCCCTTTCTATTTCGTGGAACAGTTTAAGGCGGGTTGGCATCAGTTCTTCTTTAAAGTCTGATAGAATTCAGCAGAGAATCCATCAGGTCCTGGACTTTTCTTTTTGGGGAGACTCTTGATTGCTGCTTGAATTTCATTTTGTGTTATAGATCTATTCAGGTGATTAATATCCTCTTGGTTCAGTTTTGGATGATCATAAGTATCTAGAAATCTGTCCATTTCTTTAAGATTTTCAAATTTATTTGAATATAGGTTCTCAAAGTTGTCTCTGATGATTTCCTGGACTTCCATGGTGTTTGTTGTTCTGTCCCCTTTTGCATTCCTGATTTTACTAATTTGGGTTTTTTTCTCTCCTCATTTTAGTCAGGTTTGCCAGGGGTCTGTCAATCTTGTTTATTTTTTCAGAGAACCAGCTTTTTGTTTCATTAATTCTTTGTATGGTTTATTTATTTATTTATTTATTGGTTTCTATTTCATTGATTTCAGCTCGTATTTTTATTATTTCTCTCCTTTTATTTGTTTTGGGATTTGCTTATTCTTGTTTTTCTAGGAGTTTGAGATATATCATTAGGTCATTGATTTGAGATCTTTCAGGGTTTTTAATATATGCACACATGGCTATAAACTTTCTTCTCAGGACTGCCTTTGCTGTGTCCCATAGGTTCCGGTAGGTTGTGTTTTCATTTTCATTGAATTCCAAGAATTTTGAATTTCCTCTTTTATCTCATCAATGACCCATTGTTCATTGAGCAACGAGTTATTCAATTTCCAGCCGTTTGCATGTTGTTTTGATTTATTTTTGTTGTTGAGGTCTAGTTTTACTGCATTGTGATCGGATAGAATGCATGGTATAATTTCTGTTTTCTTATATTTGCTGAGGCTTGCTTTTTGCCCTAGGATATGATCTGTTTTGGAGAAGGTTCCATGGGCTGCTGAGAAGAATGTATATTGTGTAGAGGTTGAATGGAATGTTCTGTAGACATCAACTAGGTCCATTTGATCTATGGTATATTTTAGAACTAGGATTTCTTTATGGATTTTTTGTTTGGATGACCTAGCTATTGATGATAATGAGGTGTTAAAGTCTCCCACGACCACTGTGTTGGAATTAATATGTGCTTTTAGGTCCTTCAGGGTATGTTTGATGAAATTGGTTGTGTTGACTTGGGCACATATAGGTTGATAATTGTTATTTCCTTTTGCTCTGTTTCCCCTTTTATTAGTATGGAATGTCCTTCTTTATCTCATTTCATCAATGTCGGTTTGAAGTCTACTTTGTCAGAGGTAAGTATTGCTACTCCTGCCTGTTTTCGTGGGCCATTGGCTTGGTAAATCTTCTTCCAGCCTTTCATCCTAAGCCTATGCTTATTTCTATCAGTGAGATGGGTCTCCTGTAAGCAACAAATTGTGGGGTCTTCTTTTTTAATCCAGTTCGTCAAACAGTGCCTTTTGATGGGGGAATTAAGTCCATTAACATTAAGTGTTAGTACTGATAGGTATGTGGTGATTTCTGTCATTTAGCTGTCTTAGTTGTTTGAAGGTTTGATTGTGTGTACCTAAGTTGAGGTTACTCTCTACTTTCTTGCTTTTTCTTTTCCTGTAGTTCGGTACTGCCTGCCCTTGCATGGTTATGTTGGGTTTCATCTTCTGTGTGCAGAGTCCCTTGCAGAATCTTTTGAAGTGGTGGCTTTGTGGTCACATATTGTTTTAGTTTCTGCTTATCATGGAAGGCTTTTATTGCTCCGTGTATTTTGAATGATAGTTTTGCTGGGTAGAGTATCCTGGGGTTGAAGTTATTTTCATTCAGTGTCCAGAAGACCTCACCCCAAGCTCTTCTTGCTTTTAATATTTCTGTTGAGAAGTCTGCTGTTATTTTTATGGGTTTACCTTTGTGTGTTATTTTTTTTTCTCTCTTACTGCCTTCAATATTGTTTCTCGAGTCTCTGTACTTGTTTTAATGATAATATGCTGTGGGGTAGTTCTGTTTTGGTCAGGTCTGTTTGGTATTCTGGAATCCTCTTGCACAGTATGGGCATAGATTTCTCTAGATTTGGGAAATGTTCTGTTATTATTTTGTTGAATATATTATGCATTCCCTTTGCTTGCACCTCTTCTCCTTCTTCAATGCCCATGATTCTCAGGTTTGGTCTTTTGATGGAGTTGGTGAGTTCTTGCATTTTCTTTTCACAGGTCTTGAGTTGTTTAACTAATAGTTCTTTGGTTTTTCCTTTAATTACCATTTCATCTTCGAGTTCTGAGATTCTTTGTTCTCCTTATTGTATTCTGCTGGATTGTCCTTCCATTTTGTTTTGCATTTCTGTTTTGTTCTTTTTTTCTGAGGTTTTCCATATCCCGAGTCACTTCCTCTTTAATGTTGGCTATTATCAGTCTGAGTTCGTTTATCTCTTTATTAATCGTGTTCTTTGTTTCACTGTGGTGTTTATACAGTGCTGTATAGTTTCTTTTGTTTGTTCTTGTGCTTTCTCAAATTCTCTAGTTTTGTTGTCTTGGAATTTCTTGAGTGTCTCCTGTACATTTTGGTTGACCATATCCAGTATCATCTCTATAAAATTCTCATGAATTCTTGCAGGATTTCTTCTTTCAGATTATTCTTGTGGGCTTCATTGGGTTCTTTGGCATAGTTTATCTTCGTTTTGTTGGAGTCTGGATCTGAGTATCTGATTTCTTCATTTCCCTCTGGTTCCTGTACTAATTTATTGCTGGGGGGGGGAACTGGTTTCCCTGTTTTTTCAGTCTTCCCATCATTGCCCTTGGTATTGTTACTGTCCCTGTACTGTGCGCAATTAAGTATTTTCTAGGTTGTAATAGTAACAATGGTGATATCTAGAATGGAAGGGTGAGAGGAGAGGGAAAGCAAATGAGGTAAAGAAAAAGGGAAAAGCAAACAAACAAACAAGTAAAAACAAAACATACAATAAAAAAAAGACCAGTGTCAAAGAAATAAACAGGGAGAGATAGTGTACTAATTAACAGTAAGGCAAACAGGCCTTAGACAGGGAGAGCATTAAAACAAAAATCTCCAAGTTCAAATGCAATAAAGTTTCAGTCTTAATAATTTTGGTGTTGGTCCCTCAGCCTGCAATCCTGGAGATGGAGTCTCATAAGTAGTTCTGTCGTTGTCTCATCAAAGGGGAAAAAAACCCCCAAAACCAAAAGAAACAAACAAAAACACAACAAAATATCCCAAGTTCAAATGCAGTGCAATTTCAGTAAGACTTTCAGCATGAGGTTGTAGTTCAGTTGTTTCATCTGAGGAAGAGAAAAGGAAAAAAGGAAAACAAAGGGTCCGGAGACAGGTCTGTGAATGGCTATCTGAGGCTGTGGCTTGCCTGCCCACTGCTGTCAGCCTGCTGTTGCTGGAGGCTTTATTTATGCAGATCTCAGGAGTGAGCTGAACACTCACCTAGCCTCACAGGCTTTGTTTACTCAGAGTTCTCCTGGGCCCAACTGCCAGTGTTACGAGTTTTCCCCTCTCCAAGCCCTCTAGGGGAGGTGGTGCTCTGCTCGCCTTCTCCGGCCAGCGTGTTTATTTACAGTTCACCTGGGAAGTGTCCCTTCCCCCCTGTCCAGTGGGGCTTTCCTCACACAGCCACTTTTACAAGCTTTCCTGCTCCAAGGTTGCTGGGTGGGTGCCGCTGCTCCTGCCTTCTCTGGCCGACTTGTTTATTTACAGTTCTGTGAGGGATTGCCCCTCCCCGCCTTTGGCGCTCAGAGCACCCCGCCCTTTTTGCTACGTGTCTTTTTGTTGTTGTTGTTTATTCCGTTTGGTTTTTTTCTTTTTTCCCTGGGTGGGGGTCAGTCTGTCCAGGGGGCTATGCTGATCTGACCCGGGGTTGTCTGTGGGAGTACCATGTGCCACTTAGCTCACCTGGTGGTCTGCTTCTCTTGAGCTGGTAGGAGGTGGCATCTGGCGGTGCAGGAGCCCTCCTGGTTTCTCCGTTTACCATGGAGTGGGGATGTTATGCGCGGGCTGGGGGTGTCGAGGAGTTGGGGTTTTGCCTCTTTGTGGTGGTTTTTCCTGCAAGGTGTATCTCCAGCATCTCTCCACGATTTTACTTTAGGAATCACGCTTTCTGCTTCCTCCCTCTAGTCACCATCTTGGAATCGGGATTTCTCAGCACATGTCTTGGTCAGCAGGTCGTGTCTGGCCAGGCTTCTCCGCCTTCAGAGCATCTTCCTTCCCAGGAGGTCTTCAAGGCTGCTCACCCGGAAGCCTTGATTGCAGATGTACGAAACTCTCCTGATGGCACATACATAAGATGCACCCTGCACCCAAAGCTGTGAGTGTGGAAAAGTCACGGAAGTAGTCAGTGTTAACATAGTTTCAGAGTCCTGTGAAAATTCCTCATGCACTAGAATCCTACAAATGTTAGTAATGTCACAAGTTTGATGCAAAGTAATTTGCTAGAATGCTCCCAGAAAACCCACACCTGAATAAAATATTCTAGAAGTTTTAAATGTGTTGCCTTTCTCAATAGTTTGTTTATAACATGGCTATTCAGACTAATGTATTTCTCATTATCACTCTTGATTTAAAAAGCGTGAAGACGGGCATGGTAGTGCTCACCTGTAATCGCATCACTCAAGAGGCCCAGGGGTCTACTTTTGTTGGGGATTGGGCTTCCAGAGGCCACAGCAGCTGCTGCTGGCTTAGGAGACCAAAGTCTGCAGGTAACAGGTGTTCCAGGCCCTGATTTCCTATATGGGCATCAGCGAGTACAGTTTTGTGGGACTGCTGCCCACATGGAGAACCAAGCCAGCAGGCTGTGGGAGTTTTGGGTCCTGCTTTCCCATATGGGCTTCTGGAATCTTAGTCCTGGGGCACTGCTGCCAGAATAGGAGAACAAAGCCCATGTGCAGCCATCGTTCCATGGCCCCATCTCCTGCATGGGCTTCAGGGAGCTCAGTTCTGTGGGGCTAGAGCCTGCTGGCTCACGCCTTCTGTTAGCTGTGGAGCAAATAAACAATTTAATGATGCATCTTAATCTCCTAGAAAAACTGGAACAAACCAAACCCCAAACCAGCAGATGGAGAGAAAGAGCAGGGCCAAGATTAATGAAATTGAAACCAAACAAACTGTACAATGAAACAAAAAGTTGGTTCTTTGACTGTATTAACACAATTGATAAACCCTTTAGCCAATATGACATAGCATAGTAGGAAGAAGACCCAAATTAATAAAACCAGAGATGAAAAAGGGGACATAACCACTACGACTAAGCAAACCCATAAAATAGAGAGTACTTTGAAAACTTATTTTCATGTAAACTGGAAAATCTAGATGAAATGGATAAATTCCTAGACCTATGCAACCAATAAAAATTGAACCAAAAAGATACTTACCTAAATAGTCCTATTACATGCAATTAAATTGAAAGAGTAAAAAAGAGTCTCCCTACAAAGGACAGCCCAGGACTTGGTGAATTCATAGCCATATTTTACCAAACAGGTAAAGAAGTCTAACATCAGCACTCCTTAAGCTTTTCCAGGAAATAGAAAGGGAAGGAACGCTACCAAACTCATTATATGAAGCCAGCATCACACTCATTCTGAAACCCAATAAAAACATAACCAGAAAAGAGAATTATATATCAATATTATTAGTGAATATAGATGCAATGATTCTCAACAAAATATTGGCAAACAGAATTCAAAAACATGTCAAAAAGATCATACACCATGACCTAGTTGGTTTCATTCCAAGGATGCAAGGATGGGTCGACATACGTAAATCTATAAATGTAAGACTGTACCTAAACAGAGGCAAGGACAAAAACCACACAATCCCCTCAACGGATGCAGAAAAAGTCTTTGACAAAATCCAACACCCTTTCATAGTAAAGGCTCTGAAGAAACTAGGAATAGAAGGAACAGTCCTCAACATAAAGGCTATATATGACAAACCTAGAGCTAACATCAAACTAAATGGAGAACAACTGAAACCGTTCCCATTAAAGTCAGGAATGAGACAGGACTATCTGCTTTCTCCACTGCTATTCAATATAGGATTGGAATTCCTAGCCAGTGCAATAAGACAAGAGCAAGAAATAAAAGGGACTCAAATTCGGAAGGAAGAGTTCAAACTATCCGTATTTGCAGATGACATGATCTGATACCTAAGAGACCCCAAAAACTCTACCAAAAAGAAAAGCCTACTAGAAATCATAAACTTTTGGCAAAGTATTAACATACAGAAATCAGTAGCTTTTCTATATTCCAACAATGCACAGACTGAGAAAGAAATCAGGGAAACAATTCCATTTACAATAGCCTCAAAAACAATCAAGTACCTCAGAATAAGGTGCTTGAATAAGAAACCAAAGATGTTTTTAATGAAAACTATAAGCCACTGAAGAGAGAAATCAAAGAAGACATCAGAAGATGGAAAAGACCTTCCATGCTCATGGATTGGTAGAACCAACATTGTGAAAATGGCCATACTTACAAAAGCATGTTTTTCACTAATTTCTCTTTTAGTAAAAGAATAACTTGATGTCTCCTGGTCTTGATCCTGACAGCCCTTACACTAAATTTTCTGCCAACTACATTTCCTGGTCATCTCCTAAACTTAGAATAGAAAAATGACATTTTGGTTTCCTTCTAGGTAGTTCCAGCACCCAAACTCAGCCAGAAGTAGCTATAGAAGATTTGGACTGTCACTCCTCTGCACCCCTTTTTAGATTAAAAGGGACCAAAGTCGTTTGGGGTGAATGAGGAACATGGATAAATGAGGACACAGATACATTATATTTTAATCAATATTTAAAGGGTCAGACTCTGACACTGGAACAAGGAGAGCCAGAGCAGCTGGCCCCCTCCAATCTCCCTTTCCAAGCAAGTTACAGAAACTGGGGGACAAAGAGGAGCTGCCTGCTTCTGCTTTCCTCTTTGAGATGTTAACAAGCTGCAAGGATCCTTAGATGGGAGGAGAACAATCATGTCTAGCAAAGGGAAGTTCTAAAGCACGCCTATTATCTGTGATTTGGGTGGCCAGGATGGTCTCAGCCACGCAGACCCAACTGCCATCTCAGCCACCCTGACCCATGAGCTTTGATCAGGTGTATCCCCCAGCTCTCCAGTATAAGACCGTGAAGGCAAGAAATGTTTCTTTTTCTCTTGGACCCCCCCCCTTTCTATACCTTTTCCTGCCATGCTAAAATAAATCCTTGCTAAAACTTTCACCTTGTGAGACTCTTTGTTGTGAGACACCCTGAGATGCTTTTCAGTGTTTGTGGAGCTCAAGGAACTGCTGTTTTGTGTGGAAACTGGTAAGATGTGGGAGCCTCCACATCCATTCTCTGGTGACCACTGTGATACTAAAAACTGACTAGTAGTGCTAGAGACGTGGCTCAAGTGGTAGAGCACCTGCCTAAGAAGCATGAAAGCATGAAGCCCTGTGCTGACCAACCACCAGTACCACAAAACAAACAAACAGAAAACAAACTCTGAGTAGATGTCTCAATAGTAAAACTGCATAAAAACACAAACCACAGTGCCCCAGACACATGAGGATGTGATTTGGGGCAAAGTTTGTGGTCCTTGACTTTTCCTTTCTTCCTCCCTTTCTTTTATGGTACTGAGGACTGAAAACTTGAGCTACACCCTCAGCTGTGGGCTTGTACGAGGAAAGGAAAAATTGGGGGGAACGGTAGGCAGGAGCAACTGAGTTATTACCATATGAGACCCCATAATTTCTGTCAACAGCGTGAAGAAAACATAATGAAGAAATGGATGAACAGTGGAGTTCCTCTGTTCCATAATAAATCACAAAGGCGTTCCTTTTCTACTATGTTTCGTAACATGTGCTGACATGCCAGCTCATTAAACTGACACCATGGACAGCAAAGTGGACTTTGTGGATCACTGGAATACAATGCATTGAGCTACCCTTACAGACACTGAAATTCCCCCTTGAGGATAACAATGTACTTCCTTTTCCACTAAGTGAGGACGGTACTCAAAATGCTAACTCTGCCTGCTGCTCACCTTGTTTGTACTCAGATAAGTGGACTTTCAGGATCTAGAATTACTTTGATGGTTTCTGGGAAATTCCCAGTGGATTTGCTCAGCAGTCACTCCACCCACAGGAATCACCCACGCTGAGCTAAAGTTGTACACATGACCAAAACCCTCCCTCAAACAAGAAGCCAGTACACATTGCACAACTCACTCTATACACAACAGAATGAAGGTCCATATGTAAAGGAGTAGTCTAAAAATTCTTCAGTGACCATGAAGGAGTACAACAGAGACATGTCACCCAAAGAAAAGAAGTCTCCAGTCCCAGAGCCTCACGTCTGAACATCACATGTGTTAAAGCATTCAGCCATTGAAAACTGATGTGCTAAAGCACAGAGAAGTTGCTTTCCAACTGCAGTGAATTATGTAGACTTAAGGTAGATGTGTTTTATTTCTGTATCTCTAAGTATATAACTGCACTGGATCTACCCTGTATCGCTTTAGAGACTCACAATGGGCAAACCCACAACAGGCAAGGCAGTCTGCAGTGCCCCCACTGTTGTCATCTACACAGGAGCAGCAGATGACATAGGGGTGAAGAAGCACTGGATACGGCCACAGAAATGATCAGTGAGGACATTCTCACCACTAGCACAGTGCCTTTCCATAGAAAAGGTGAACACATACGCCAGCTTCTATAGTGTCACCTGCCACCATGGACTTTTCTTACTGCCTTCATTTCCACCGGATGAAAAGAAGACTGACCATTTGTCCTCCACCTTGTGTTTCTCACAAATGAATCAGCAATAGCATTCCAAAAATTATATTTTCCCCATGTCTCTGTTGAGAGCAGAGAGCCTGGATTATTTGTCATTTGTAGTCTACACAGCTGGTGAGTGAGGACACTCAAAAGTTACACGAAAGGTCTACTTTTCAAGTGAGCAAGGATTGCATCGACAGTGATCTTGTCTCAGTCCCTTCCTAGGTTTGTACTCTGACACTTTGCCTAAACATACTGCTCTCCTACGCTCAGAGATTGAAAAGGAAGTCTTCAACACCAGCTGTGTAGCTAAATGAAGTTATATATTTTAAGTGAGATAAGGATGGTCCACAAAGTTTGATGGTGTCACTTAGAAGTTTTCCCACTCAAGATGACAGGAGCCAGTAACATGTGGGACTATTGGAGTGGCCATCACGCTCAAGATGGTTTGGGTCTGGACTGTGCCCCAGACTCTTGGAAGACTTTTGGGTGTTCTGAGGCTCCTTAGTGCCAGAGTTCAGGCTACCAGCAGCTGGCGGCAAGAGAACAGGAGCTCTAGATGGATTCTTCCTAGGAAACTTCTCTAATCTGCACAGCTTAACAATGTTCTTCGCTGACATATGTGTTCACATGGTTGTGACATCACTTCACAGGCAAAAACAGTGCAAACACTGGAGTTGGCCTCACACTTACAGCCTTGCTGAGAAGTGTGTTCCACTGCTCTGATGGCAGGTAGTGCTTCTCAGTGACAGGGATGGATGAAGCAAAAACAACAAAGACATCCTGTTCACATATATTACAATTGACAAAACACACTGGCACTTCATTATCTCTGCCTTGCAGGTAAAAACTACTATAATTTCCAAAGACAGAATTTCTTCCTTCCAGGGCATCTGATGGTCAGTAACAATCAATTCCCCTAAAGCAAACACTAGTCCTGGCCATGAGGCTCGGTGTGTAGCCAATGAATTACATTATTGTAGCATGTGCAAGGCCCTGGGTACACACACACACAAAACCAATAGCAACAACCCCCACAAATTCTACTCAGAATTCTCTGATAAAACAGTTATTTATGGTCTGTGGACCTATTTTCTGCTATAATTCACATACTCTGTTTTTCACAATTTTTTTTGTGGCATTGGGGTTTGAGCTCGGGGCCTTACACTTGCCAGGCAGGTGCTCTACCGCTTGAGCCACTCCACCAGCCCTCTCACATACTCTGATTGACATAAGATATAGTTGTAGTGGCTTTTGGGAGGGGGTGCCTCAAAACAGCATGATTTCATTTTTGGTCTGAGGCATGAAACAGAAATTAGGATCCAATTATAAAAGTTTTAATAATGTAATCATGAAAAACGAAATTTACATGAGGAAGAAAACACCTAATTTTTCTTCATGATAAATATGAATCTCAGAACTAAATGAAAAGTTTGGCAAAATTATAAACGATCTGGTCCAGGACACCGTGGAATTTTTCACCTATCTTCTTAGTAAATGAAAACATAACATTTGTTAGTCCGAACGTTGTGACAAAGTTCAAACAATTTGTATGAAGCACACACAAAAAACATGTTTAAAGAAAAAATACAGCTGGGTGTCTTTGGTTCATGCCTGAAATCCTAGCTACTCAGGAGGCAGAGATGAGGAAGATGGCAGTTTGAAACCAGCCTGGGCAAAAAGTTTGCAAGACTCTATCTTGAAAAACCCTTCCCAAAATTAGAGCTGTGGAGTGGCTCAAGGAGAAGGCCCGGTACTAAAAACAAAAATCAAAAAGTCAAATATAAAATACAGTTTTTTCAGTGCCGGGGATAGAACACAGGGCCCTATGCCTTCTACACGAGTTGTACGACCTACAGCATCCTACCCCAAAATGTCATTTTGTCCATCAAAAAGATGAAAGATACATAAAATGTAAAAAACATCCAGAATATGCCAAGGCTAGTAGCACAAAATAATTTTATTATCTGGTGTGACTAAAATAAATAGCACCTATAACACATATACTCTATTGCCTAAATGGTACTTACACAATTATGCCACGTTTCCTTTCAAGATTCAGAATGAGAGACACACAGCCTAAAGATGTGTATATTAAAAATCAGCCACTAATACAAACAATGCATGTATAACTTTTATCATATTTCCTAACATAAGGTATTTTCTGGAGCATTCTGCAGAAATTACACAAGTGCCCTTGTCTCCCGTCTCCTCAAATCACTTAGGCTCATAGGATTTCACTACAACTGAATAGTCATGGGACGTTTAAGTTATTTAGTAAAACTGAAAAGTTTTCTTTGTCTTAGGGTGTTGCAGTGTAGCCCAAAGTACACTCAAATTTGAGATCCTTTCACTTGAGGCTCCCCAGTGCTGGGACTACAGGCACATAGCACCAAGCCCAACAAAACTGACAACTTGGAGTATCTTTCACATTCACATTATTTTGATATAGTGTGCGTTCTTCTTCCATGTGGGCCAAGTGAAGACTTAGACTTCCATTCAAGAGGCTTCTTCCCATATGGTGTGCTGTTGTATCTGTGAATTCAACTTAGATGACTGCAGGCATTCCTAGATGCTTTCTACTGTCAACATAAGTCCTATGAATGTCAGGTGAGAATGAACCCTTCTCACACCCAATATTTAGGGTTTCTCCCCAGAGTCGATCCTTCCATGTGTGTAAAAGGAAGTGGAATGATTGAGGATGATCCCAAGTTACATCCATAGCATTTCTGTCCACCTTTAACCCATCATGGCATGAAATGGAACTGGGGTCAATTAAGGTTTCCCATATTGTTTACACAGACAGATCTTTTCTCCAGCGTAAGTTGTTTCTTGTACTCACCAGACAGTTTCTGCACCATTCAGCATATTACCAGGCTTTCTTTTCAGTGTGAGCTTTTCCATGTTTGTCAATGCTGCTGTAAGAACTGAAGGCTTTCACATTGCTAACACACATAGGGTTTTTCTCCTCTGTGAACTATTTCATGCCTTCCAAGGGAAGGGGAAATGAAGGCTTTCCCACACTGCTGACACACATGAAGCTTCCCTGCACTGTGAATTCTTTGATGTCTCTGAAGGCAACTGGATGCAGTAAAGGCCTTGCCACACTCCGTACATACATAGCATTTGTCTCCTATGTGAACGACTTTGTGCTATAGCAGGTAACTGGGCAAAGTGAAGGCTTTCCCACATTGCTGATAGCCATAAGGTTTCTCTGCACTGTGAAATCTTTTATGTGTCTGAAGGTTTTAAGATTCAGTGAGGGCTTTGCCACACTGATTATATACGTAGGGTTTTGCTCCAGTGTGAATTCTTGTATGTCTTTGAAGATACTTGGGTAGCGTGAAGGCTTTTCCACATAGCTGAAACACATGGTTTCTCACCAGTGTAAATTCTCTCATGGCCTTGAAGGACACTGTATTTCCTGAAGGTTTTCCCACATTGCTTACATTAATTGTGTTTGTCTCTAGTGTGAATCCTTTTATGAATTTGAAGACAATGGAGATATCTGAAGGCTTTATCACATTGCTTACGTTCATAGGGTTTTCCCTCCAGTGCGAGTGCTTTCATTTTTATCGAGGCATTGGGGAGAAGGGAAAGTTTCCCTGTTCCTTGTATTTACATGGATTCTCTCCCTAATCTGGGTACTCGATTGTTTTGTGTCCATTGTGATCTCTGAGGGGCACATTTACCGGTGAGTGACCATCAAGGACTTCTCCACACACATGGCTTTCACATGGCGTTACTCCAGGAATTTTCTTACTCATACTCTCATGAGTCAGGCTGAAGGCTTCTCCCCATCGACAGCCTTCTTCATGTTCACAGAGCCTCTCTCTGCTTGACTTCTGTAACAAAAGTACAGTATGTTACAGTGTCTTTCCAAATGATTTCACATATATTCATTCACAGCACTCTTACATTTTCCTGTAGTCAGGACAACCATAGCCTTCATATCCTGTAGCGACTACCTGAAGGTGAATGGACTGAATACTCAACAGGAGGGGACACTGACAAAGTCATCAAAGGAGGTATAGTCACATGGAGTTTCTTTTCTCTGCTTTTTTTTTTTTTTTGGTGATACTGGGGTCTGAACTCAGGGCCTCATGCTTGGTAGGCAAGCGCTCTTACCACTCGAGTTACTCTGCCAGCCCATTAAAATTTTTTTTCAAGATAGGGTCTCAGGTACTATTTGCTCCTGCTAGCTTCGAATCACAATCCTCTGTATCTGTGTCTGAATAGCTAGGATTATAGGCATGAGACACTGGAGTCCAGCCTTACATACGGTTTCTTAATACTCTCTCCACATTCACTGTTTTCCAAACGTTGAGCATCTGTGTTACATTTATGTATAGCTCAAGGGTCCATCATGCACAATGCATGGATGTCTTTTGCTTTCCAGATTTTAAAACACTAGCAAATATAAAATGATACCTCTAAGATGAGCTGCAAGTGTAAGCACAAGTACTGTGGATATTCAAGCTGTATGAATACTTACACAAACATTTCAGAGAGGCAATGAATTTGGAGCTAGGCATAAATATGTATCTGTCTATCTATAGAATATACATATAGAGGAGAGAGAGAGAACAAGAGAGGGAGGGAGGGAAAGAAAGAGAGGGAGGGAGGGAGAGAGAGATAGAGGAAGGGAGGGAGGAGAGAGAGCTGAATGGCCACATAGAAAAAATTTGTAGTGTCTGCGATCACCAGTAAAGGCAAGTTATAATCATACAAACATGCTGTTTAATAGGTAGGCAAAACTAAATAAATTAGATTTTGAATGTTGACAAATAACACAATAGATATACATCCAAATGGGAGCCAATGGTTCACACCTGTAACGCTAGATATTCTGGAGGCAGGGAAGAAGAGGATCAATGTTTGAAGCCATCTCAGTCACACAGTTCACCAGACACTATCTCGAAAATACCCCACACAAAAGAGGGTTATCCAAGTGGCTAAAATTTTAGAGCACTTACCTAGCAAGTGTGAGAGCAAGAGTTCAAACCCCAGCACCACCACACACACTCTCAAAAAACAAAAAAACAAAGCAAAAGAAACAAAACCCAAACCCACATACATGAAAAATCTGATAAATTCAACTACTATCAAAATTTCATACTAAATCTGAATTTAACCACCTATTTATTACCACTGTGTAAAAACTTTATGTTCCCTTACCATTTGGGTACAAAAGTAAGAATAATATTTTCAACATAAAAATATAAACCTGGCTGGGCACTGTTGAGTTACTCTTGTAGTCCTAGGTACTCAGGAAGCAGAGACGTGAGGATTTGGTTTGAAGCTGCCCAAGGATATTGGAGTGGCTCAACTGGTAACAGTGCCTACTAGCAAGTTCAAGGCCTTGAGTCCAAATCCCAGTACAGAGAGAGGGAGAGGGAGAGAGAGAGAGAGATACTGAAACTCTACAAAGGAATCAAGGGAGAAGGTCAGGGAAGCAGCTGCTTCACCCGCAGTTCACAATGGACCCAGGCTCAGAAGTTTGAACACAAGTCTGAGCCTAGAGGCCACTGTCACTGTGCAGAGACAGCCCAGGGTTCCTCCCAGGGAGGACGGAGGGAAACTTGACCAGGGAGGAAACTTAATTCTAGGGCCTCCCCATACCAAGGGCTCCCAAGACCATGTTCCCTCCCCAACAACGGCACACTTTGTCCTAATGGCTGGGTTCTGACCTGAGGCGCCTTGTCCTTGTCCTGCCCTCACTAGTGACACCACATATATGGTGCTTACTGAATATCAACCAATTCTCCATCTCCAATATGGTGTTCCCCAATTCAATTCTGATATCAGGGACACATAGAACACACCCTTCAACCTCTGGGCTCAGACCTCAGCCATCGAGCTGAGGAGAGGAGCTTAGCCTGCCTACACAGTTCATGCAAACAGTATGTATCTTCTCCACTTGCTTCCCTGTGAAAGTTTGCGCTTTTCTGACATGACTACTATAGCAAGCCTTGGTGACCAGTGTCCAAAAGTTCCCTGGGCACTGATTCTCTACTGAGTTTCCTGGACACAATATTTTAAGCCCACTGTCACAACTGCTTGCTTGGGGCATGCAGCACATCCTCTGCAATTACAGGAACAGCCAACATTTGAAAGCTTGAACCTACTGTGAGACAGACCAAATTTAGTTGAAGGATAAATGATCAAAAGTGCACAATAACGCAACCATTACTGAAAAAATTTACTGTATATTCTAAAATGTACCAGAGAGGATTTTGGATGTACCCAATACAGAAAAACGAAACTATGTTAGGACATAGGAAGTAGCCTGATCTACTCTGTTCCCATTGTATGCAAGTACTGAACGACCACACGATAGCCCATGAATTATGAGTGCATTAAAATTAAAACAGAGCCAGGTGCAGGTGGCTCAGACTGTTATCCTGCACACTAAGGAGAGAGAGAGCAAGAGGATGATGGCTCGAAGCCAGTCTGCAAAAGTAGCGCACCAGACCGTATCTCCAAAATGAGAACAAAATGGACTGGAGGTGTGACTCAAGCACTCGTGTTGCAGAGGTCACTAGCTGAGATACGGGTCCCTTGCGGCAATTAGCAGGAAGCAACGTTTTGTGCCAGCATAGACCCAGGGTACTGAGCCCCAAGGACAAAGGGGTCTCACCTTATATACCCTTGCAAGCAGGTTACAGAAGCAAAAAGCAAGGTCTAATCCATATGTGGTTATATTTAATTTTATTGCCTACTTTTCCCTAGGGCTACGTGACCTTCCCCATGTTCAGATTTCTCAGGTTTTATCTCTTTTTGATGGCATCCCTACCTTCCTGCTACTTTCTCAGGACTCAGACCTAGTCTGTTCTCTTCTGATCCTCATCTCTGCTACACTAGAGGACCAGTTTTGCAAGCGTGAAGCCCTGAGTTCAAACCCCAGTCTGACCACCAAAAAAAAAAAAGAAACAAAATTTAAACATGAATGCCAGGTGGCATGTTACATGTCTGGAATCCACCGTACAGGGGAAGTACAGATAGGAAGACGGCAGTTTGTGACTAACCTGGGCAAAGTGGGAGATTCTACCTGAAAAAATAAAAGGGCCAGGGGTGTGGTTCACATGGTAGATAACTTGCCTAGCAAATGTGAGTTCAAACCCCAGGAATGTCAAAAATACAAACAATATAAATAGAGAATTTTCTCATAATAAAAACAGCAAGTCAAAAGAAATGGTCTGACAAATTTAAACATTAAAATTATGGTGGCAAACACAACAGAGAAGTGAAATATCTACAATGCGTGCAATTATAAAAGGATGTCTGCACAGAGTAAAAATGAAAAAATGGGGAAATGACCAAAACGTATTTATCAGAAGGTAAAGTACCCTGTGTGAAGGAAGATCCAGGCACATGGTAATGAAGAGACAAGAAAATGTCAAGTAGATCCCATTTCATACCTATGAGAAGGACAAAATTGAGCCCATGAGATAACGTGTTTATGGACAAGACACACTGACAGTTGTTCTGGAATGGATACCAGCTGCCTTGCAATTTCCTGTAATATGAACTTGACCAGAACCTAGAGCCTAAGCGTGTTCCTCAAGAATGTCTTGTCATTTTTAAATATGCCCCGTGAATTCTGTTTTTAAGTCCTGCCTCCAAAAGAAAGTGCAACCACCAAGCATAACAAAGTAAGATGTTACAGGTCCAGTGTCTGGGGAAAGGAAAACACAGTGTTTCTCTGACTCCTTGATTAAACTTTACAAGGGTGAAAATGACAAGGACTTATGAAACCCAGCCCAGGGATACAGGCTTCCTCAAAATGAATCCAAACCAGGGGTCACTAGAATGCTGCTTTTCTCTATACTTTCCCACTACAACAGTACGGCAGCTGTGAAATAACAGCAGATCACAACAGGAACAAGTGAATGTCTGACAGCTTACTGAAGCAGTCTCTATCGTTACTTGGGAATGGTGTACTAATGAGGAGGAGAAATGTCCAGGAACAGAATCTACTGAGACTGAGTGGCAAAGAAATACAAACTATGAGGAGAATTACAACTAACAAGACTAACGCAATAATGAAAAAAATCCCCCACAAATGAAAGACAACCAGACAGCTGGTTCAGAGGACTGTGAAATTCCTACCACCTAAGGCAGAATGAACATCAGCCTACTACTAAGCTCCTCCAGAAACCAAAGACAAGGGAAGACTCAGATTCACTCAGAGGCCAAATTTAAGCTGGCAGCAAAGATGGACACTGGGAAGATGTAGCCAATGTCCCTTGTGAATGCAGGTGCACAATCCACAAATAAATACCTGCACCCGGGCACAGTAATCAAAATCCAGTGGAGCGGGCATAGACACAGAGACATAAATGCCACACCAGACCAACACGCCCAGATTCCTAAATGTACATGGCAGAGCAATTTTGGACAGGAGGATAAAAATCACTTAATGAGAAAAAGCAACCTATTTTTTTTAAATGCTCAGAAAAGTGGAAAAGCAGAAATCCCTATGGAAGACAAAGAAGTGGAACGCTTACCTTATTTGAAATTTTGTTTTTAAAGGTTCGGATGCAGTTCTTTTTGAGCACCAAAAGAAGAAGCATGAAGAGAGAAGGAATGAGTAGTAGGAGGAAATAAAATATGGAGCAAAGACCTAGAGGTAAAAGCTAAACCTACCTACCCAAGCATTAAAAGATACATTAAGTTATGGGAGGCTAAGGAGCAAAGTACTTTAGAAATGATGGTGTTTGAAAGAACCCCTGCTGTTGGGCTGCAGCTCAGAGGTAGAACACTTGCCTGTCATGCACAAGGACAAATAAATAGAAATAGAGTCCCCGAGGAAGTCAGGTGACCCTGTGTGTGACAAGGAAACAACGTATTGTAGAACAGAACGAAGAAGGTCTGCAAGAAGTGAAGGCCAAAACAGACTTTTAACTACCCAGGCTCAGCATGAAAGGGAGCAACATGCAAGGCCTGGAGGACGTGAGGATTTGTCCGTTTCCGCTTGCTCTTTCTTAGCGCTGAACATTGAAAAAACACCCGTGAAAACACTGAATATAATCGAAAGGAGTGGAGACCTGAGGTACTACACTCCCAGAGGAACGTGCCACCTGCAAACATTATTTGGAAAATTCATAAAGAAATAGACCACTACTGCCTTTCAGAGGAACAGAAGGGGTCTTCTGGTTTTGCCCTGGCAGGCCTGGACCACGATCGACCTATTTACCCCTCCCTTGGAGCAGGGGTGACAGATGTGTGCCACCACACTCAGCTTAATGATTGAGACAGGGTATGAACTGTGCTGGCCTTGTACCTAATTTTCCTGATGTCTGCCCCCTGAGGACCTGGGATTACAGACATGAGCCACAGTGGAACCCTCCAATGCCCTCTTTTCAAATAGCGAGAGAGGGAGAGACAGAGACAGAGACAGAAACAGAGACAGAGAGAGATTCTACAAAGGAAACGAACTCAGGGAAGCAGCTGCTTCACCCACAGTTCACAAGGGACCCAGGCTCGCAAGGTGAACACAAGTCTGACCCTAGACACCACTGTCACTGTGCAGAGACAGCCCAGGGCTTCACTCCCAGGGAGGGACGGAGGAAGCCTGAGCAGCCAGGAAACTTCATTCTGGGGCCTCCCCACACCTAGGGCTCCCCCATCCATGTTCCCTCCTCCCAGCAGCAGCAGGCTTTGTCCTACAGGCTGGGTTCTGACCTGAGCTGCCCTGTCCTTGTCCTGCCCTCACTAATGACGCCAACATGTGTGCTGTTTACTGAACACCAACCAATTCTCCAGCACAAACCTGGTGTCCCATAACGCATTTCTGACACCAGAGAGACATAGAACAGTCCCTACAACTTCCAGGCTCAGTGCCACCACACTGTCCCCAATGCAGATGCCAGGCCACAGCATGTTTTTTCTGTCTGTTCACCAGTCACTTTCCTTAAATGATTGAGGGGTGGCATTCTGAGTCACCTCAATAGTACAAATTCAGAAAAGTACCTAAAGAGACAAATGTTAAACAAGCAAAGACACTTCTGTAGCTCAGGAAATCCAAGGGTTTAAGGTTGACTATGCTAGGAGATCTGAAATACAGATCAGTTTTTAAAATGGTGCTCCGTTTCCAAGCGTACAGTCAAAATCACAAGTATTTTCTCTATATAACAGAATGGAGGTGTTTTTCTGTCAGACAACCGCTATTGACACCAGTTACCCCCCAAATACACCAACTGAATAAAAGGAAAACAGCCAAAACCCTGTGGGCTAGAATCCTGGTAAATGGCAGTGATCACACAGCTCCCACCTCACAAAGCTTTGGGTTCTAGAGAAGCTGCTCTCCTGTCCCTGCCCCATGCACTTGGAGGGTGTCATGGTGCCCTCCCCTTCCTTTTACACCTGTGCACTGGCCAGACACAAACTTCCCAAATGCACGCTTTTTCCTCAGAAATGATTCAATCGATTGATCAGTAGAAACAAAACAGAAGCAAACGTTTGTGGACTTTCCTCGACCAGGTCTCTGATCTCTGACCACCCTCACCTGAACCAGCACATGGGCCCTCCTTTACTGTGACTCAGAGGCAGAGATCAGGAGGATCGTGGCTGGAAGCCAGCCTGGGCAAAATAGTTGGCGAGACCCCATCTCAAAAAAACCCATCACAAAAAGGGCTGATGGAATGACTCAAGGTGTACATCCTGAGTTCAAGTCCCAGTACTGCAAAAAAACAAGAGTTCTGCCATGGCCTATCTCCTCTGCACCCCTGTGCCTGAGGCCAGGTCTCTTGGGCTTTGCCCTTGGTGGTGCCATCACCAACAATAATGGGTGACATCACATGGCCCAGTATTCTCATGGTGGCCAAGGGTCTGTCCTTCTCTCAGTCCTTTCCAGGTTCCTGCTGAGATGAGGAAACACACAATTAGTGAACACACATGAGCTTCACACCTTGTAGGCAGGTTCTGTACCACCTGAGTCACTCCACCATCCCTGTTTGTGTGTGTGTGTGTGTGTTGGGTATTTTTGACATAAGGCCTTATGAATTTTCTGCCTGGGATGGCTTCAAACCACCATCCTCTTGTTCTCTGCCTCCTGAGTAGCAGGGATTATAGGTGTGAGCCACAGGTGCCCAGCTACTGTGTGATTTATCAATGCTTGAAATCTAATTTATTTAATTTTGCCTGTCTAGCATAAAAGAGCCTCTTGATATGATTATATCATGGCTTTTCAGATGACTTCCGGCCCTTCATGATTTTTGAAATTCATTCTATCTCTCTGTGTCTGTCTCTCTCTCTCTATCTCTGTATCTCTCTCTCTCCCCTTATTGAAAAATGGGCATTTGAGGGCCAGCCCTGTGGCTCATTTCTGCAACCCCAGGTACTTGGGAGGCAGAGATCAGGAAGATACAGTCCAACACCACCACAGGCCAATCCCTCTCTCAACCAATAAGCTAGTGTGCAGCCCACATCTGTCATCACAGCTCCAAGGGAGATGGAAATGGGATGATTGTGGTCCAGGTTTCTCAAGACAAAACCAGAAGACCCTTTTGGAAAGAAAAGCTAGGGGAAGAGGGGATGCAGGTGCAGCTTAAGTAGAGGGCCTTCCTAGGAAGTGTGGAGCCCTGAGCTCAAATCCCAGTACCCCCCCAAAAAAGAATAGCATTAGAAATGCATAATGAGTTTACTACAGAAATGAGATTCTTCTTCCTTCAGGGTTTACTTTTTTTTTTTTCTTGCTATGTTGGGGTTTGAACTCAGGGCCTCATGCTTGTGAATCCAGCTCTTTACCACTTGAGCCTGGCCCAGGCCTGCTGTTCCTCTGAATGGCAGTAGGGGTCTATTTCTTTGTGAATATTTGCAGGCAATTCCATTCCTTTTGCTTATATTCAGCTAACATTTTGAAAGGGTTTCTTTCTTTCTTTCTTTTCTAAGAAAGAGCATGAGGAACAGACAAATCCTCACATCTTCCATGCCTTGCATGTTGCTCCCTTTCATGCTGAGCCTGGGAGGATAAAAGTCTGCTTTGGCCTTGGCTTGCTGCCGAACTTCTTACTTCTCTTCTAAACTGTGGTTTCCTTGTCACACACAGGGTCTCCTGACTCCCTCAGGGGTACTTTATTTCTTTTTACTTGTGCCTGATAGGCAAGTATTCTACCACTGAGCTACATCTTAACGGGGATCTTTTGATCCCCTGTTCCTGTAACTTGGCATCAAAAGAGAAATGAGAGGAGACTGGTTTGGCTCTCCTTGTTGCAATGTCAGGGTCTGGCCCTTTAAATACTTATTACAATAATATAATTCTGCTGACTCCTCTTGTGGCCACCAGTTACCTATCAGTGGGACCTATCTTGGCCTAGGCCACCTTTCTGCTGTTGTCAGAGGACGTCCCCATGGGTCAGAGTCTGGAATTCCCAGTTGGAAACCCACGTCCACGAGGAGAAAGCGGGAAGAGCCCAGTGAGTTCAGGCAGAAGCAGGTGGCCGCTCTCAGGAACCAGGAGCCAGGTGTCATTCAACGCACTTTCCCCAGGCTGGGCCAGGTCAGCTCCCAGTTGAACCCCGTGCTGGAACAGCTGTGGATGAACTTGTCATTTGCCCTCCTCCTGACCAGGTAAGAATCGGTTCTCCTGTCACTCAGGACTATGACAAGAGCAGTAGCCAATCAGAGCCAAAGAAGCGGCCCAATCAGGAGCGCTAGCGGGGAAAGGCCCGCCCACATGGCGGACGCTTCCTCTCTTGGGCCGCCATTGTTGCGTCACTGAGCTGGCAGTTGTGAGGTGTGGGCTTGCTCAGCTCCTGTCGCTGTGTGACGCTGACCCCAGGAGCAGGAGTGGACAGCAGGACACCCGGCAGGCAGGAATGGTGAGCGTGGACGGGTTTGTGACACGGGCGAGGAGGGGTTGAGAGCGACTGGGCCCCGCGTGAGTCCCGGAGTCTGCGGCAGAGTCGCCGCCGGCGCCGCTCCGCTCGTCGCCTCGGTCCCCGGGCGGGGCGGGGCCGCAGCCGGGACCCCAAGTTCCTGTCCCTTGTCCCCGCCGGAGCCCCCGTCCCTCCGCGCCCGCAGCCCCGCGTCTCCCCTCTGACACAGGTGTGAACCACCTGAGCCTGGCTCCGTGTGTGTTTGTTGTTGATTTGTCAACAGCTGGTATCTGGGTTATTTAGTTTGGCCCGTGTGGCAGACAGCCTCTCTGTGTGAGTCCAGCCTGCCTTACCGATGCTCTGACACTGAGAATTTTTCCTGTGGGGCTCTTCAAATTTTATGCAGTTCATTTTCTCTCTCATTTAAACGTGTGCTTTCAAGGCCGGCACTGTAGGTCATGTCTGTAATCCCAGGTGCTCAGGAGGCACCAAAAGGAAGATGTAGGTCTGAGGCCAGCACAGCGCAAACCCTGGGTCGACCATTCAGCTGAGTGGTGGCACACGTGTCACCCCTGCTCCAAGGGAGGAGCAACTACTGCGGTGATGGCCAGGCCTGCCAGGGCAAAACCAGAAAGTCCTGTTGGGAAATCCTGAAGCATAAGTGGCTGCAGGCCTGGCTTACGTGGTAGAGCACCTGCCTAGCAAGTGTGGGGTCCTGATTGAAGGCCCAGTTCCCTCCCCTCCCAGAAGAAAAGGAATGGGCATTCGAATATTGTGCTGAGGGTACTCCAGAACTGTAGGGCTCAGTTTTTTCTTGCAGTGTTGGCCTTGAACTCAGGGCTTCATGCTTGTAAGGCAGGCCCTTCACCAGTTGCACCCCCGCCGTTCTGTTCCTCTGAAAGGCGGTAGTGGTGTGTTTTCTTTGTGAATTTTCTAGATAATGTTTGCAGGCGGCATGTTCCTCTGGGAGTGTAGTTACTGAAGTCTCCATTCGTGTCACTTATATGCAGCCAGTGTTTTGACAGGGCTGTTTTTTTTCCCCCCCAATGTTAAGAGCTAAGAAAGAGCAAGAGGAAACAGGCAGATCCTCACATCTTCCAGGCTTTGCATGCTCTCCCTTTAACATTGAGCCCAGATGGTTAAAAGTCTGCTTTGGCCTTTGCTTCCTGCAGAACGTCTTAGTTCTGGTCTGCGATGTGTTGTGTCCTTGTCCTGCACAGGGTGTCCTGAGTTCCCCGGTATGTTCCTGGTACTTCATTTCTATTGTGTTTCAACCTGTGCGTGATAGGCAAGTGTTCTACCACTGAGCTAAGGCCTAACAGCAGGGGTTCTTTGAAACACCATCATTTCTAAAGTATGTCTCTCCTTAGCCTCCCGTAATCTGTATTTTAATAGCTGGGTGGGTAGGTTCAGCTTGTACCTCTAGGTCTTTGCCCCATTCTTTTTTATTTCCAAATCCTCTTCCTTCTCTCATCTTTCTTCATTTTGTGCTGGGATACAACTACATTCCAGCACTTTTATTTTTTTATTTAGAGTAAGGTGAGGGTTCCATTTCATTTTCTTCCCTGTGGTTATGACTTTTCCAGTTTTCTGAACCTTTTTAAAAAAATAGATGGCACTTTTCTCATTGAGTGATTTTTATCCTCCTGTCCAAAACTGCTCTGCCATGTTCATTTAGGAATCTGGGCGTGTTGGTCTGTTGTGGCATTTATGTCTCTGTCTCTCTGCCCGCTCCACTGCCTTTTGATTACTGTGCCCTGGTGCAGGTATTTATTTGTGGATATGTGCACCTGCATTCGCAAGGGACATCGGCTGTAATTGTGCTGGTGTCCATCTTTGCTGTCAGCATAAATTTGGCCTCAGATTGACTCTTCCCTTGTCTCTGGTTTCTGGAGCAGATTTAGTAGTGGGGTGGTGTTCATTTTGCTTTAGGTGGTGTTGATTTCAGTCCTCTGAACCAGCTATCTGGGTGCCTTGTTTTGGCTGGGGAGGGGGCTTTTTAGTTCTTGCATCAGTCTTATTAGTTGTGGATCTGCTCAGAGTTTGTATTTGTTTTTCTGAGCTAGGAACAGTTTCTCATCCCTGGTGGTTCTGTACTTGGTTTTTTGTGTGTTGACTTTTTTATTCTTGTGTTAAAAATTGCTTCTGTCACTTTTCTATCTTTCTCCAAGTGCCACAGCACAATACAGTTTGGGTTCTAGGTTGTGGTCAATTTCAACTTTCAGGAAATAGCAAGGCAGCTGTTGATCTCTTTTCCTGCATAGCTGTCAGTTTGCTGTGGCCATCAACACTTGGTACTATCTTATGGGCTCAATTGTGTCGTTTCATAGGTATGAAATGAGATCTACTCGACATTTACTCGTCTCTTCATTACTATGTGCTGGGTCTTTCTTCACATAGTGTGTTTTATTTTCTAATTAATACATTTTGCTTGTTTCCCCATTTTTTTCATTTTTACTCTGTACAGTAATCCTTTCATCATTGTATGTATTGTAGATAATTTCTCTTCTGCTTTGTTGTCTTTACCTACATTAATGTTAATATTTTAAAATTTGTCAATAGTGACCTAGAACTCCAAAATAATGAGAGCAAAGTGGACTGGAGTTACGGCTCAAGCAGTAGAGCACCAGCTTTGCAAGCATGAAGCCCTGAGTTCAAATCCTAGTCCCACTAAATAAAAAATAAAATTTAAATAGGTGTAGTGGTATAAGCCTGTAATCCCAACCAAATGGGAGGCAGAGATGGGAAGATGGCAGTTTGAAACAAGCTTGGACTAAGTAGCAGATCCTATCTGAAAAATAATGAAAAGATCCAGGGGTGTGGTTCAAGTGGTAGAGCACTTACCTACCTTGAGTTCAACCCCCAGGTCTGCCAATGCAAATGAAGAAAAAACTTACATAGGCTCTTTCATCATACTAATGGGGAAACTTAAAAATTTTATTGAGCTATGTCAAAGGAATGAGGAGAGTTACATACCCCTCAGAAGAAGTCAGTGACACCAAGATGTCACCTCTCAAGCATGTGTATAAAATTCCTTAAATCCCTCCAAACTGTATAAAATTTAAATCGTGCTGTTTTGAGGGGTCCCTTCCAAAATCCACTAGGACTGTATTTTTTGTTAAATTGAGTATTGAATCGTAGCAGAAAATATGTCCACAGACTGTAAATGATTGCTTTAGCAGTGAGAGCATTCTGAGTAAACTTTCTTACAGAAGTCGTGGAGGTTGTTACTTTTGGTTTTCTTGTGCTGGTGATTGTACCCAGGGCCTTGCACACATTACAAGAGTGATGTAATTCATGAGCTAGGCACTGAGCCACATGGCCAAGACTAGTGTTTGCTTTAGGGGAATTGATTGCTACTGACCATTGGATGCACTGGGGGGAATGAAATTCTATCTTTGATAATCGTAACAGTTTTTACCTGGAAGGCTGAAATAATGAAGTGGCAATCACATTAATGAGGGGGAGCTCTGTTCATTTGTTTTTACTCAGAATGTGTTTTGTCAATTTTAAGATATATGAATAGGATGTCTTTCCTTGTCACCAAGGAGCACTAGCTGCCATCAGAGCCGTGGGACACACTTTTTCAAAAGACTTAGCCTTGCTGTGAATGTGAGGCAAACTCTAGTTTGCTCCTATTTTTGCCTGTGAGGTGATGTTACGACCATGTGGACATAGCGATGTCGAGGTAGAACACTTCAGCTGTGCAGATTAGCGAAGCTTCCTTGGTAGAGTCCAGCTAGAGGTTCTGTTCTCTGCTGCTGGCAGGTGCCTGTTGCCTGAACTCTGGCACCAGCCTCAGAAGACCCAAGAGCCTAGATCACAGTCCACACCCAAGCCGTCTTGAGAGTGAGTGGTAGCCACACCGAGGGTACCCACCACATGCCAGGGAACACTGACTCCTATCATCTTAACTGTGAAAACTCCTACTTGGCACCATTATACTTTGTGAATTGTCCTTATGTCAGTTAAAATGTCTAACTTCATTTAGTTACACAGCTGGCAAAGGAACACTTCTCTTTCAATCTGAGTGTAGGAGAGCAGTATGTTTAGGTCAACTTCTTGTTAAAGTACAAGCCTAAGAAGGGACAGAGACAGTATCCCTGTTGATGCAATCCTTGGTCACTTGGAAAGTAGAACTTCTATATAACTTTTGAGTGTCCTCACACACCACCTATGTAGGCTACAAATGACAAATAATCCAGGCTCTCTACTCCAGACACAGAAGTGGGAAAAAACTAATTCTCAAAATGATGGTGCCAAAACATTTGTGAGAAACACGTGATGGTGGACAAATGCTTGGTCTTCTGTGATTCTGTTCATCAGATGGAAATGAAGACAGGAAAAAGTCCGTGTAGAAGGTGACACTATAGAAGCTGGGGTGTGTGTGCACCACCTTTATGGAAAGTCACTGTGCAATTGGTGAGAATGTCCTCACTGATCACATCTGTGGCTATATCCTGTGCCTCTTCAGCCATGTGTCAGCAGCTGCTTGTGTGCGGATGGGGACAGCTGGGGCACTGCAGACTGCCCTGCCTGCGGCTTTGTCCATCGTGAGTGTCTGTAGAGATACAGTATAGGCCTAGTGCAATTTTACTTAGACATGTGGAAATACAACATGTCTACCTTAAGTCTAAGTTCTTCACTGTAGTAGAAAAGCATATTCTTTCAGCAACCTCTCTGTGCTCAGCACATCAGTTTTCAGTGGTCGAATGCTTCAGTGTGTGTGTGATGTTCAGATGTGAGAATTTGGAACTAGAGGCTCTTCCTTACATTGTGACATGTCTGTGTTGCACACCTTTATGCATGGTCACATTATTGTGCTGTGTATAGAGTGAGTGACGCAATGTGTACTGGCTGCCAGTTTGAGGGAGGGTTTTGGTCGTGTGTGCAGTGTTAGCCCAGGATGGGTGATTCCTGTGGGTGGAGTGACTGCTGAGCAAACCCACTGGGAATTCTCCCCGGGAAACATCACAGTTACCTGGGAGTATCAAGGTCACTTATCTGAGTACAAAAAGAAGTTAGCAGCAGACAGAGCTTAACATTTTGGGTGGCATCCTCACTTAGCGGAGAAGGAGGTATATGTTTATCCTCAACAGGGGAAAATTTCAGTGTCTATGAGGCTAGCTCACAGCATTGTGTTCCAGTGATCCACAAAGTCCACTTTGCTGTCCACAGTGTCAGTTTCATGAGTTTGCATGTTATGGAACATGGTAGAAAAGTAGTAGCTCCAGGTTTCGTTAGGGAACAAAGAAATTCCACTCAGTCCATTTCTTCATTTATGTGTTGTTTTCTTCACACTGTTGATAGACATTCTAACGGTCTCATAATGGTTAGTATCCCTGTCACTTCTTTCTGCCTTTCCCTTCAATTTTTCCTCCCCTCTTACACAGCATGATAGTCAAGGACAGGGATGGGGGTGTAGCACAAGTGCTCACTCTCAGTACCCCAAAAGGAAGGTGACGGGGGCGGGAGGATTAAAAGTCAAGCTCAAGGAGCCCACATCTTGCCCCAGATCACATCCTCATAGTGACGACTCTCTGTGATGTCCCAGTGTCAGCACATGTCTTGGGCTCTGTGATTTGTGTTTTTATGCAGTTTTTCTATTGTGACATCTATTACTCAGGTGTTTCTGTTATTTTTTATTTTTATTTTTTTATTGTAGGACTGAGGGTTGAGCAGCTCAGGGCTTCACGCTCGGGTAGGCAGGTGCTCTACCACTTGAGCCAGGCCTCCAGCTCTGCTAGTCAGCTTTTAATATCACAGTCAGTGTAAGAGGACAGGTGTGAATATGATATTCTGGGTATATGGTAAAAATAAGTCATTTTTTTTTTATTTGTTGATTTCTTTTGGCAGTGCTGGGGTTTTAACTCGGGGCCTCACACTCGGAAGGTAGGTGCTCCACCGTGTGAACCATTCCACCAGCCAACCTGGTTTTTAGAGATGGGAAAGCTACCTCATGAGTGCATGCACATTGTATGTTTGCCATTGTAATTATGCAAGTCGGAAGTGGAGAAATGAGAAAGCCTGCGTGGGATAATGAACTTAAAGTATAAATATCGTTTATTCAGAAAAAAACATGTAATTCCCGTGTGACCAAATTAATCCCCAGTTCAATTACAATAGTAAAATTTTCTTTAACACTATTCAGCAGAGGGCTGGCCATGTGGGTCAAGCGGTAAGAGCACCTGTGTAGCAAGCATGAAGGCCTGAGTTCAGAGCACATATTGCCAAAACAGAAATTGCCATTGTGGTGGTTGCTGTCTGTAATCTTAGTTACTCAGGTGAAGATCAAGATCACTGTTGAAGGCCATTCTGGATGAACAGTGTGAGAGATTCCATCTCATCCAATAGCTGGGCCCAGTCATCCCAGCTCCATGGGAAACATAAACAGATGGATCACGTTCCAGGCCAGCTTGGGCATGAACACGAGACCCTATCTGAACAGTACCTAAAGAAAAAATAGCTGGAGGTGTGACTCAAGTGGTGGAGCACCTGCCTAGAAAACTGGAGGCTCTGAGTTCAAACCCACGTACTGCCAAAACCAGAATTTACCAATTTTGAACGTTAGCAATTTACCATTAGTTATCTCAGCCTTTCTGTGCATTTTCTGAGATCTTCTTGAGTTTTGCATTCATTTTTTGGGGGTGTGGGTGGGACTGAGGTTTGAACTCAGGTATTCACACTTGCCAATCAGGGTCTTTATTGCTTGAGACACATCTTTCATCCATTTTGCTGTGGTCATTTTAGGGATAGGGTCTCTAGAATTGTTTGCCTGGGACGGCCTCAAATTGTGACCCTCTGGAAATCAACCTCCCGTTAGCTAGGATTACACGTGCGAGCCACTGGTGCCCTAGTGTGCGGTCCTGTTGTGTCTTTCACGTGCCGTCCGTGTAAGACCATGGCAAAGGCAGTATAAAAGTGGTATATGCAAAAATGTTGTAGACCCCACAGTAAAAGTTAATTTCAATTCTCGAGATTCCACGTAAGAAAGAAACTGGTGTGCACAGAAGGGCAACAGTGGCATCTTGCAAATACTATGGAAAGCAGAATACCAAAGGACTGTTGAGAAGGAGAACCTCACTCTGTGAGCCTCTGTCGTGGACAGGACTGCCTGAGCGATGGTGCAGACATATGGGCTTGTTTGCTGGGGACAGCCCATACTGCCTGTGATTCCAGCAGGACTGTTCTTATCAGCACTTCCGTTTGTCACAGGCATTTGAATTTGAGCAATAACTGTCCATGGATGCTATCGATGCAGTGGTCTGGTCTCAGATGTGCTGAGGTAGCAGCGAACGTTGTCTTCCGGAGTCAGAGAAAGTCACAGACAACAGGGTGAGGAAAAGAGCAGAGTTTTATGTAAGCAGGAGGAAAAACTGAGTTTTATATAAGCAGAGAGGGAAAGAGTAGAAAAGCTTCCGTGTACAAGAGAGAGGTCTCAGAAAGGCTGAGCCTATGAGGCTTTGTCTCTAGTGGATTTTATGAGTCTTATTTCCTGGTTGAAGGAGAGCTGGTTGTGTCTCTGTGCACTGCTGCTCCACTTAGGGGATGTTTGTCATCGCCAGCCAATATGTTGCAGGCTGACACTGTGCATTCCCCTTCTTCCCTGCCCAATGGCCCTAAGGTGTCTAGGGCCATTGGGAAGGCTACCTGGCATGGTGGTGCACACCTGTAGTCCCAGCACTAGAGAGGTTGAGACAAGATGATTTCAATTTGCAGGACAGCCCGGGGGACACATCAAAGACCTTGTTTACAAAAGCAATAATAATTTTCTGGATAACTTGGGTGTAAGATGGAGAATTTCTTGGTTGGAATCTCATTGAATCGAATGAAGAGGTCCTTGGAAGCACAGAGAACATTGGAAACAAATTCTTTCATAGTCCATTTAAATGAAAATATAAACACAGTGGGGTCACATGCAGATGAATATGTAGGCCACAGTGACCTGGTGGGTTGTGTTCTCTCTTCCTGCTGTGCACCCAGAGGTGACCAAGGATGGGTTATGGAACATGGTTTATTCTTTTACCCTGTGTCTGTCACGGAGTTTTACTTGGTTTCCCTCTTGAGTTTTGAGACTTACTACTACCATACGTGTAGCGTTAGGTTCTGCAGAAAGGGTTTGGTGTGCTGTATTTCTTTCTTGCACATATGGTGTGTCATGCTGTGCTCACATGGGTCACTCCCTCATTTCACCAGGTAGTTTTGTTTTGTTGCTTCAACTATCTCTCTCTCTCTCTCTCTCTCTCTCTCTCTCTCTCTCTCTCTCTTTCTCTCTCTGTGTACATGCTTGATGATGCTAATGCATAACAGATTTTTATTACAGAATGGGAAAAAGCTCTTGTGTGGGTAATGGGTAAAATCAAAATTTGTATGGAAAGTATGAAAGTGTATGTATTTATCATCTTACCATTCACAAGTCTGTTTATCAAGTGAGTTGCCCACACTTGCAATGATTTATTTTTGTCTTATTAAACAGCATTTCTATATGCTGTGTCTTCCTTGTATTGGTTACCTCTGTCATTGTGCATGTTTCATAGGTGGTTTTACATCTTATATGAAACATAACTCCCTTTCCTCCTTATCTTCTTATGTTTGGGCCATATAAATGGTGGTGGTCTTTTAATTTCAAATCCACTTATTTATAAGTAAAAGTTGTGACAAAATAACAAGAATAAGTATAAAAATGAAAACACAGTTGTGACAAAATGTGTATGTAAAGCCAAGTGGTAGTGGCTCATGCCTGTAATCACTCAGGAGGGAGACATCAAGAGAACTGTGATTTGTAGCCAGCCTGGGAAAATAGTGTGTGAGACCCTAGCTCCAAAATACCCAACACAAGAAAAAGCGTTGGTGGAATGACTCAAGTGGTACAGCACCTGCCTAGCAAGCATGAGACCTGAGTCAAACCCCACTGTGAAAAAGCTGTGTTAAATATTATCAGACAAGCTCATTAGAAGATCATTGTCCAGTGTGTATTTTGAGTCGATCAGTTGGGCTCTCTCTATTGAACATGTCAGAAACCTGCAAGCCTTTGAGAGTTAAACAAGAAGCACATTACTCACAGAAACTTTGAAACACTGAGCCCTCTTGTCAGGACGGTGACGTCCACTCCTATGTAGATACAATATATGTACTGGCAAGGGTTGAGCGTTGTCCTCAGGCATTCATGAGAATTCCTCTCAGGATGGCTGCTGTTAATGCTCTCTGCTCAAAGTAGGACCTTGTCATGAGAGGTGCTGCAGACCAGTGCACAGAGGTTGGGGTGATCCTGCTGTGCTGTTGCTTCACCACACAGTTCTAATGTAGTATCAGAATTGCTGTGAGACACGGTGTGAGTTTGGATGAAGGGTGAGAGTGTGGTGAGCAGACATGGAGTGAACCTTTAAGGAAAAGCACATTACGTAAACTGCTTATGAATTCAATATAGATTTCTAGTGCTGTGACTCATTCTTCCTCCTGGAAATTTGTGGGATATTTTAGCAGTTGGTGACCTTTGAGGATGTAGCTGCGAACTTCACCGTGGAGGAGCAGGCCTTGCTGGATCCTTCACGGAAGAATCTCTACAGAGATGTGATGCGGGAAACCTTGAGGAACCTGGGTGCTCTAGGTAAGGGTGACAGAGTTCCTTTAATGAGTCCATGAAAGAACCAGTGGTTTGTGGACATCTGTGCTGCTCCATGGTTTGGAAAGTAGAAAAGGGAAAATTTGGTTATGCGTGATGTCCCAAGCCTGTACTCCTAGCTACTTGGGAGGTAGAGATCAGGAGGATTGCAGTTTGAGATTGCCCTCAGCAAGAAGTTTTCCAGACCCCATATCTACCACTGAATGGATACCCCGGTGAGCTCCTGACATCCTAGGTATGAGGGGAAGCATAAATAGAAGGATCACCATCCCGTCACACATAGTCAAAAACAACGAACAAAAAGTGCTGACAGAGTGAATCAAGTAGTAGAGCTCCCATCTACCATGCCCAAATCCCCGAGTTTAACGACCATTGCACCAGGAAAAAAAGATAAAGAAAAACACCCAAAAATGAATAAGAAAGAAAATTTGGTGAGTGTACCCAGAAGCATGGCCTCATTATATAATGGTAAACTGCCTAAAATCTGATAGATCTTTAGTAGTGATCTTTTTTCTGTCACCATTTTAGGGAAAAAAGAGAAAGACAAAAGCATTGGCGGTGATTATCAAAGCTGCAGGAGAAAGCTAAGGTTTTTTCCACTCAACAAATTAAGCAGTGTGCCTGTAGTATACTGTAGTAATGCCAAGAAATTTTAAAAGGGAACCAATGATTAAAAAATCCACCTTCAAATTGACTTAATCTCAGAAAATTTCCTTTCGCACTACATACAGGTTAAACATGAACTATAGAAAGATACAAAGCCTAAACTGTTCAACTAGTGAACAGTGGCAACATGCAACAAGCTGTTGGTTCAGTGTACACAAATTTTGTTACATTCACAAAATTGTGGAGGTTTGACTTTACTTCACAGTTTGCATATAAACTATGTACAATACAAAAGTGAATTTTGCAGCTGGGCACCAGGGCTCAAGCCTGTAATCTTACTATCTGGGAGCTAAAGATAGGAGGAGTGCTTTCTGAGGTCAGCCTGGACAAAATTTGTGTGACCCCCACCTCTCAACCCGAGGCTCCACAAGTGGCTCACATATGCATCCGTGGGAATCACATAGAGGAGTGTTGCAGTCCAGGCTGGTGGGCATAAAGATAGACAGTATCTCAGCTGTGTGCCTGCAGCTCATGCCTGTAATCCCAGCTACTCAGGAGGCAGAGATCAGTAGGATCGCAGTTTGAAGCCAGCCCAGGCAAATCGTTCATGAGACCCTATCTTTAAAAACCCATCACAAAAAAGGGGCTGATAGAGTGGCTCAATGTGTAGACCGAGTTCAAGCTCCAGTGCTGCAAAACAAGAAAAAAAAAAAAAAGAAACGAGAAGAGTATTTCAAAAATAATCAACTCCAGTGGAACAACTTTCTTGAAAGTTCAGAGACCTGATTTCAAACTCCAGTATTACCCCATACAACCTCTAAAAAATAACCAGTGCCGAAACAGGTGGCTTTGTGGCTCTCGTGGTAGAGCGCCTTCCTAGCAAGCACAAATCCCTGCGTTCGGCACCCCAGTACTGCCAAAAAGAATGTAATTTTCTGTTTTGGGTGTCGTTGCAATATTTTAGACATGCAAATCTTTTTCAAAATACACAATTCTTCTAGTCCCATGAGTTGAACAGATTCTACAGGGAACAGGAAAACTCCTGCAGTAAAACTGGAAAGCCCTGTGTGGAGAGAAGTCCTCGGTGGTCCATCTTCATATGTGGTTGTCACAGTTCAGACTGGACACGAATCATCAGAGAGTGAGGAATAGATAGAGAATCCTTACGAGTGTAAGGAGTGCGGGAAAGCCTCTCTGAGCATGTAAGGACTCACAGTGCTGAGAAACTCCAATTGTAAACAATGTGGAGAAGCTTTCAGTAGACCTAGCTATGCTCAGATACACACAGATCTTCATCCTAGTGAAAAAGCGTGCATGTGTAAGCAACGTGGGAAACACTTCATAGATCTCACTGACTTTCATAGACATGGTAACACACCCTGGAGGAGGACCTTTCAAGTGTAAGAGATGCAGTAAGGCCTTTAGTTGGGCTGGTGCCCTTCACAGACACGAACGAAGTCACACAGGAGAGAAACCCTGTGAATGCAAGGGATGTGGAAAAGCCTTTGTGCATCACAGTTTATGCTGATACCATAAAAGATTCACACTGGACAGAAACCCCAGGAATGTAGGCAATGTGGGAAAGCCTGTCCGAGTACATTAGAGAATTCATACTGGACAGAACCCTATGAGTGCATAGTGTGGGAAAGCCTTTGTGTATCAGTACACTTCCATATCAAAAATCGATTCACACTTGACAAACCCTGTGAATGCAAGCAATGTGGAAGAATCATCAGTTCATTAGATTACCTACAAATGCATGAACGAACTCTCACTACAGAGAAAGCATAGGTAACAAGCAATGCGGGAATCCCTTCATTGATCCAAAAACCTTTTGACATGTCTGAGCTCACACTGGAGACAAACCCTATGTATGTAACACGTGCTAGAACCTTCATTTCTTCCACTTGCTGTAGGAAACATGTAGTTATTCACACTGGGGAGAATGCCTAACTTTTGTATATGGAGCAGTTAACTATCAGGACCTTACTAGCAATCATGAGAATGCACTGTAACGGGACTCACATCATGTAATGTGTGGGGATGCCTGCACGCATCTTCTTTCACATCCCAGCTACACAGGACATACTATGTCAGGAAGCCTTTTTTTAAAAACCAATTTTTAAAAATTATATTCCTATATGCATACAATGTTTGGGTCATTTCTCCCCCTTTCCCCCAGCCCCCTCCCTTACCCCATCCCCCGTTCCCTCCCTTGTTCCCCCAACCTCTCGCTACCAGGCAGAAACTATTTTGCCCTTATCCCTACTTTTGTTGAAGAGAGAGTATAAGCAATAATAGGAAGGACCAAGGGTTTTTGCTAGTTGAGATAAGGATAGCTCTACAGGGAGTTGACTCGCATTGATTTCCTGTGCATGTGTGTTACCTTCTAGGTTAATTCTTCTTGATCTAACCTTTTCTCTAGTTCCTGGTTCCCTTCTCCTATTGGCCTCAGTTGCTTTAAGTATCTGCTTTAGTTTCTCTGCATTGAGGGCAACAAACGCTATCTAGTTTTTTGGGTGTTTTACCTATCCTCATACCTTCCTTGTGTGCTCTGGCTTTGTCATGTGATCAAAGTCCAGTCCCATTGTTGTGTTTGCCCTTGATCTAATGTCCACATACGAGAGAGAACATACGATTTTTGATCTTTTGGGCCAGGCTAACCTCACTCAGAATGATATTCTCCAGTTCTATCCATTTACCTGCGAATGATAACATTTCGTTCTTCTTCATGGCTGCATAAAACTCCATTGTGTATAGATACCACATTTTCTTAATCCATTCGTCAGTAGTGGGGCATCTTGGCTGTTTCCATAACTTGGCTATTGTGAATAGTGCTGCAGTAAACATGGGTATGCAGGTGCCTCTGGAGTAACCTGTGTCACAGTCTTTTGGGTATATCCCCAAGAGTGGTATTGCTGGATCACATGGTAGATCAATGTTTAGATTTTTAAGAAGCCTCCAAATTTTTTTCCAGAGTGGTTGTACTAGTTTACATTCCCACCAACAGTGTAAGAGGGTTCCTTTTTCCCCCGCATCCTCGCCAACACCTGCTGATGGTGGTGTTGCTAATGATGACTGTTCTACCTTGTGAGGTGGAACCTTGGTGTGGTTTTAATTTGCATTTCCTTTATTGCTAGCGATGGTGAGCATTTTTCATGTGTTTTTTGGCCATTTGAATTTCTTCTGTTGAGAAAGTTCTGTTTAGTTCACTTTTCACTTGCCCATTTCTTCATTGGTTCATTAATTTTGGGAGAATTTAGTTTTTTGAGTTCCCTGTATATTCTGCTTATCAGTCCTTTGTCTGATGTGTAGCTGGCAAATATTTTCTCCCACTCTGTGGGTGGTCTCTTCAGTTTTACAGATCATGTCTTTTGTTGAGCAGAAGCTTTTTAGTTTTATGAAGTCCCATTTATCTATGCTATCTCTTAGTTGTTAAGCTGCTGGGGTTCCATTGAGAAAATTCTTGCCGATACCTATTAATTCCAAGGTATTTCCTACCCTTTCCTGTACGAACGTTAGAGTTTGGGGTCCGATATTAAGATCCTCGTTCCCTTTTGAGTCAATATTGGTATAGGGTGATATACATGGATCTAGTTTCAGTTTTTTTGCAGCCTGCTAACCAGTTTTCCCAGCAGTTTTTGTTGAAGAGGCTGTCTTTTCTCCATCATCTATTTTTAGCACCTTTGTCAAAGATAAGTCAAAATGAGGTGGGTGTAATGTGTCGGTTCATATGCGGGTCCTCTGTTCTGTTCCACTGGTCTTCATGTCTGTTTTTGTGCCAGTACCATGCTGTTTTTATTGTTATTGCTTTGTAATATAGTTTGAAGTCAGGTATTGTGATACCTCCTGCATTGTTCTTTTGACTGAGTATTACCTTGGCTATTCGTGGCCTCTTGTGTTTCCATATAAATTTCATGGTAGATTTTTCAATCTCTTTAATGAATGTCATTGGAATTTTGATGGGAATTGCATGAAACATGTAGATTACTTTTGGGAGTATAGACATTTTTACTATGTTGATTCTACCAATCTATGAGCATGGGAGATCTCTCCACTTTCTATAGTCTTCCTCTGTCTCTTTGTTCAGAAGTGTATAGTTCTCCTTGTAGAGGTCTTTCACATCCTTTGTTAAGTTTACACCTAGGTATTTGATTTTTTTGAGGCTATTGTAAATGGAATTGTTTTCATGTATTCTTTTTCAGTTTGTTCATTATTAGTGTATAGAAATGCTGATTTTTCTATGTTGATTTTATATCCTGCTACCTTGCTATAGCTATTGATGGTGTCTAGGAGCTTTTGAGTAGACTTTTTTGGGTCTTTAAGGTATATCATCGTATCATCTGCATGTAGGGATATTTTGACAGTTTCTTTACCTATTTGTATTCCTTTTATTCCTTCTTCTTGCATAATTGCTCTGGCTAGGAATTCCAGTACTATGTTGAATAGGAGTGGAGATAGTGGGCATCCTTGACTAGTTCCTGATTTTAGAGGGAATGGTTTCAGTTTTTCTCCGTTAAGTATAATGCTGGCTGTAGGTTTGTCATATATAGCTTTTATAATGTTGAGGAACTTTCCTTCTATTCCTAGTTTTCTTAGAGCTTTTATCATGAAATGGTGTTGGATCTTATCAAAGGCTTTCTCTGCATCTATTGAGATGATCAAGTGGTTTTTGTCTTTGCTTCTGTTAATGTGGTTTATTGCGTTTATTGATTTTTTTATGTTGAACCACCCCTGCATTCCTGGGATGAAGCCTACTTGGTCGTGGTGAATAATCTTTTTGATGTGTTGTTGGATTCGGTTTGCCATTATTTTGTTGAGGATTTTTGCATCAATGTTCATTAAGGAGATTGGCCTATAGTTCTCCTTTTTTATAGGTGTCTGTGCCTGGTTTTGGGATAAGTGTAATACTGGCTTCATAAAATGTGTTTGGCAGTTTTCCTTCCCTTTCTATTTCGTGGAACAGTTTAAGGCGGGTTGGCATCAGTTCTTCTTTAAAGTCTGATAGAATTCAGCAGAGAATCCATCAGGTCCTGGACTTTTCTTTTTGGGGAGACTCTTGATTGCTGCTTGAATTTCATTTTGTGTTATAGATCTATTCAGGTGATTAGTATCCTCTTGGTTCAGTTTTGGATGATCATAAGTATCTAGAAATCTGTCCATTTCTTTAAGATTTTCAAATTTATTTGAATATAGGTTCTCAAAGTTGTCTCTGATGATTTCCTGGACTTCCATGGTGTTTGTTGTTCTGTCCCCTTTTGCATTCCTGATTTTACTAATTTGGGTTTTTTTCTCTCCTCATTTTAGTCAGGTTTGCCAGGGGTCTGTCAATCTTGTTTATTTTTTCAGAGAACCAGCTTTTTGTTTCATTAATTCTTTGTATGGTTTATTTATTTATTTATTTATTGGTTTCTATTTCATTGATTTCAGCTCGTATTTTTATTATTTCTCTCCTTTTATTTGTTTTGGGATTTGCTTATTCTTGTTTTTCTAGGAGTTTGAGATATATCATTAGGTCATTGATTTGAGATCTTTCAGGGTTTTTAATATATGCACACATGGCTATAAACTTTCTTCTCAGGACTGCCTTTGCTGTGTCCCATAGGTTCCGGTAGGTTGTGTTTTCATTTTCATTGAATTCCAAGAATTTTGAATTTCCTCTTTTATCTCATCAATGACCCATTGTTCATTGAGCAACGAGTTATTCAATTTCCAGCCGTTTGCATGTTGTTTTGATTTATTTTTGTTGTTGAGGTCTAGTTTTACTGCATTGTGATCGGATAGAATGCATGGTATAATTTCTGTTTTCTTATATTTGCTGAGGCTTGCTTTTTGCCCTAGGATATGATCTGTTTTGGAGAAGGTTCCATGGGCTGCTGAGAAGAATGTATATTGTGTAGAGGTTGAATGGAATGTTCTGTAGACATCAACTAGGTCCATTTGATCTATGGTATATTTTAGAACTAGGATTTCTTTATGGATTTTTTGTTTGGATGACCTAGCTATTGATGATAATGAGGTGTTAAAGTCTCCCACGACCACTGTGTTGGAATTAATATGTGCTTTTAGGTCCTTCAGGGTATGTTTGATGAAATTGGTTGTGTTGACTTGGGCACATATAGGTTGATAATTGTTATTTCCTTTTGCTCTGTTTCCCCTTTTATTAGTATGGAATGTCCTTCTTTATCTCATTTCATCAATGTCGGTTTGAAGTCTACTTTGTCAGAGGTAAGTATTGCTACTCCTGCCTGTTTTCGTGGGCCATTGGCTTGGTAAATCTTCTTCCAGCCTTTCATCCTAAGCCTATGCTTATTTCTATCAGTGAGATGGGTCTCCTGTAAGCAACAAATTGTGGGGTCTTCTTTTTTAATCCAGTTCGTCAAACAGTGCCTTTTGATGGGGGAATTAAGTCCATTAACATTAAGTGTTAGTACTGATAGGTATGTGGTGATTTCTGTCATTTAGCTGTCTTAGTTGTTTGAAGGTTTGATTGTGTGTACCTAAGTTGAGGTTACTCTCTACTTTCTTGCTTTTTCTTTTCCTGTAGTTCGGTACTGCCTGCCCTTGCATGGTTATGTTGGGTTTCATCTTCTGTGTGCAGAGTCCCTTGCAGAATCTTTTGAAGTGGTGGCTTTGTGGTCACATATTGTTTTAGTTTCTGCTTATCATGGAAGGCTTTTATTGCTCCGTGTATTTTGAATGATAGTTTTGCTGGGTAGAGTATCCTGGGGTTGAAGTTATTTTCATTCAGTGTCCAGAAGACCTCACCCCAAGCTCTTCTTGCTTTTAATATTTCTGTTGAGAAGTCTGCTGTTATTTTTATGGGTTTACCTTTGTGTGTTATTTTTTTTTCTCTCTTACTGCCTTCAATATTGTTTCTCGAGTCTCTGTACTTGTTTTAATGATAATATGCTGTGGGGTAGTTCTGTTTTGGTCAGGTCTGTTTGGTATTCTGGAATCCTCTTGCACAGTATGGGCATAGATTTCTCTAGATTTGGGAAATGTTCTGTTATTATTTTGTTGAATATATTATGCATTCCCTTTGCTTGCACCTCTTCTCCTTCTTCAATGCCCATGATTCTCAGGTTTGGTCTTTTGATGGAGTTGGTGAGTTCTTGCATTTTCTTTTCACAGGTCTTGAGTTGTTTAACTAATAGTTCTTTGGTTTTTCCTTTAATTACCATTTCATCTTCGAGTTCTGAGATTCTTTGTTCTCCTTATTGTATTCTGCTGGATTGTCCTTCCATTTTGTTTTGCATTTCTGTTTTGTTCTTTTTTTCTGAGGTTTTCCATATCCCGAGTCACTTCCTCTTTAATGTTGGCTATTATCAGTCTGAGTTCGTTTATCTCTTTATTAATCGTGTTCTTTGTTTCACTGTGGTGTTTATACAGTGCTGTATAGTTTCTTTTGTTTGTTCTTGTGCTTTCTCAAATTCTCTAGTTTTGTTGTCTTGGAATTTCTTGAGTGTCTCCTGTACATTTTGGTTGACCATATCCAGTATCATCTCTATAAAATTCTCATGAATTCTTGCAGGATTTCTTCTTTCAGATTATTCTTGTGGGCTTCATTGGGTTCTTTGGCATAGTTTATCTTCGTTTTGTTGGAGTCTGGATCTGAGTATCTGATTTCTTCATTTCCCTCTGGTTCCTGTACTAATTTATTGCTGGGGGGGGGAACTGGTTTCCCTGTTTTTTCAGTCTTCCCATCATTGCCCTTGGTATTGTTACTGTCCCTGTACTGTGCGCAATTAAGTATTTTCTAGGTTGTAATAGTAACAATGGTGATATCTAGAATGGAAGGGTGAGAGGAGAGGGAAAGCAAATGAGGTAAAGAAAAAGGGAAAAGCAAACAAACAAACAAGTAAAAACAAAACATACAATAAAAAAAAGACCAGTGTCAAAGAAATAAACAGGGAGAGATAGTGTACTAATTAACAGTAAGGCAAACAGGCCTTAGACAGGGAGAGCATTAAAACAAAAATCTCCAAGTTCAAATGCAATAAAGTTTCAGTCTTAATAATTTTGGTGTTGGTCCCTCAGCCTGCAATCCTGGAGATGGAGTCTCATAAGTAGTTCTGTCGTTGTCTCATCAAAGGGGAAAAAAACCCCCAAAACCAAAAGAAACAAACAAAAACACAACAAAATATCCCAAGTTCAAATGCAGTGCAGTTTCAGTAAGACTTTCAGCATGAGGTTGTAGTTCAGTTGTTTCATCTGAGGAAGAGAAAAGGAAAAAAGGAAAACAAAGGGTCCGGAGACAGGTCTGTGAATGGCTATCTGAGGCTGTGGCTTGCCTGCCCACTGCTGTCAGCCTGCTGTTGCTGGAGGCTTTATTTATGCAGATCTCAGGAGTGAGCTGAACACTCACCTAGCCTCACAGGCTTTGTTTACTCAGAGTTCTCCTGGGCCCAACTGCCAGTGTTACGAGTTTTCCCCTCTCCAAGCCCTCTAGGGGAGGTGGTGCTCTGCTCGCCTTCTCCGGCCAGCGTGTTTATTTACAGTTCACCTGGGAAGTGTCCCTTCCCCCCTGTCCAGTGGGGCTTTCCTCACACAGCCACTTTTACAAGCTTTCCTGCTCCAAGGTTGCTGGGTGGGTGCCGCTGCTCCTGCCTTCTCTGGCCGACTTGTTTATTTACAGTTCTGTGAGGGATTGCCCCTCCCCGCCTTTGGCGCTCAGAGCACCCCGCCCTTTTTGCTACGTGTCTTTTTGTTGTTGTTGTTTATTCCGTTTGGTTTTTTTCTTTTTTCCCTGGGTGGGGGTCAGTCTGTCCAGGGGGCTATGCTGATCTGACCCGGGGTTGTCTGTGGGAGTACCGTGTGCCACTTAGCTCACCTGGTGGTCTGCTTCTCTTGAGCTGGTAGGAGGTGGCATCTGGCGGTGCAGGAGCCCTCCTGGTTTCTCCGTTTACCATGGAGTGGGGATGTTATGCGCGGGCTGGGGGTGTCGAGGAGTTGGGGTTTTGCCTCTTTGTGGTGGTTTTTCCTGCAAGGTGTATCTCCAGCATCTCTCCACGATTTTACTTTAGGAATCACGCTTTCTGCTTCCTCCCTCTAGTCACCATCTTGGAATCGGGATTTCTCAGCACATGTCTTGGTCAGCAGGTCGTGTCTGGCCAGGCTTCTCCGCCTTCAGAGCATCTTCCTTCCCAGGAGGTCTTCAAGGCTGCTCACCCGGAAGCCTTGATTGCAGATGTACGAAACTCTCCTGATGGCACATACATAAGATGCACCCTGCACCCAAAGCTGTGAGTGTGGAAAAGTCACGGAAGTAGTCAGTGTTAACATAGTTTCAGAGTCCTGTGAAAATTCCTCATGCACTAGAATCCTACAAATGTTAGTAATGTCACAAGTTTGATGCAAAGTAATTTGCTAGAATGCTCCCAGAAAACCCACACCTGAATAAAATATTCTAGAAGTTTTAAATGTGTTGCCTTTCTCAATAGTTTGTTTATAACATGGCTATTCAGACTAATGTATTTCTCATTATCACTCTTGATTTAAAAAGCGTGAAGACGGGCATGGTAGTGCTCACCTGTAATCGCATCACTCAAGAGGCCCAGGGGTCTACTTTTGTTGGGGATTGGGCTTCCAGAGGCCACAGCAGCTGCTGCTGGCTTAGGAGACCAAAGTCTGCAGGTAACAGGTGTTCCAGGCCCTGATTTCCTATATGGGCATCAGCGAGTACAGTTTTGTGGGACTGCTGCCCACATGGAGAACCAAGCCAGCAGGCTGTGGGAGTTTTGGGTCCTGCTTTCCCATATGGGCTTCTGGAATCTTAGTCCTGGGGCACTGCTGCCAGAATAGGAGAACAAAGCCCATGTGCAGCCATCGTTCCATGGCCCCATCTCCTGCATGGGCTTCAGGGAGCTCAGTTCTGTGGGGCTAGAGCCTGCTGGCTCACGCCTTCTGTTAGCTGTGGAGCAAATAAACAATTTAATGATGCATCTTAATCTCCTAGAAAAACTGGAACAAACCAAACCCCAAACCAGCAGATGGAGAGAAAGAGCAGGGCCAAGATTAATGAAATTGAAACCAAACAAACTGTACAATGAAACAAAAAGTTGGTTCTTTGACTGTATTAACACAATTGATAAACCCTTTAGCCAATATGACATAGCATAGTAGGAAGAAGACCCAAATTAATAAAACCAGAGATGAAAAAGGGGACATAACCACTACGACTAAGCAAACCCATAAAATAGAGAGTACTTTGAAAACTTATTTTCATGTAAACTGGAAAATCTAGATGAAATGGATAAATTCCTAGACCTATGCAACCAATAAAAATTGAACCAAAAAGATACTTACCTAAATAGTCCTATTACATGCAATTAAATTGAAAGAGTAAAAAAGAGTCTCCCTACAAAGGACAGCCCAGGACTTGGTGAATTCATAGCCATATTTTACCAAACAGGTAAAGAAGTCTAACATCAGCACTCCTTAAGCTTTTCCAGGAAATAGAAAGGGAAGGAACGCTACCAAACTCATTATATGAAGCCAGCATCACACTCATTCTGAAACCCAATAAAAACATAACCAGAAAAGAGAATTATATATCAATATTATTAGTGAATATAGATGCAATGATTCTCAACAAAATATTGGCAAACAGAATTCAAAAACATGTCAAAAAGATCATACACCATGACCTAGTTGGTTTCATTCCAAGGATGCAAGGATGGGTCGACATACGTAAATCTATAAATGTAAGACTGTACCTAAACAGAGGCAAGGACAAAAACCACACAATCCCCTCAACGGATGCAGAAAAAGTCTTTGACAAAATCCAACACCCTTTCATAGTAAAGGCTCTGAAGAAACTAGGAATAGAAGGAACAGTCCTCAACATAAAGGCTATATATGACAAACCTAGAGCTAACATCAAACTAAATGGAGAACAACTGAAACCGTTCCCATTAAAGTCAGGAATGAGACAGGACTATCTGCTTTCTCCACTGCTATTCAATATAGGATTGGAATTCCTAGCCAGTGCAATAAGACAAGAGCAAGAAATAAAAGGGACTCAAATTCGGAAGGAAGAGTTCAAACTATCCGTATTTGCAGATGACATGATCTGATACCTAAGAGACCCCAAAAACTCTACCAAAAAGAAAAGCCTACTAGAAATCATAAACTTTTGGCAAAGTATTAACATACAGAAATCAGTAGCTTTTCTATATTCCAACAATGCACAGACTGAGAAAGAAATCAGGGAAACAATTCCATTTACAATAGCCTCAAAAACAATCAAGTACCTCAGAATAAGGTGCTTGAATAAGAAACCAAAGATGTTTTTAATGAAAACTATAAGCCACTGAAGAGAGAAATCAAAGAAGACATCAGAAGATGGAAAAGACCTTCCATGCTCATGGATTGGTAGAACCAACATTGTGAAAATGGCCATACTTACAAAAGCATGTTTTTCACTAATTTCTCTTTTAGTAAAAGAATAACTTGATGTCTCCTGGTCTTGATCCTGACAGCCCTTACACTAAATTTTCTGCCAACTACATTTCCTGGTCATCTCCTAAACTTAGAATAGAAAAATGACATTTTGGTTTCCTTCTAGGTAGTTCCAGCACCCAAACTCAGCCAGAAGTAGCTATAGAAGATTTGGACTGTCACTCCTCTGCACCCCTTTTTAGATTAAAAGGGACCAAAGTCGTTTGGGGTGAATGAGGAACATGGATAAATGAGGACACAGATACATTATATTTTAATCAATATTTAAAGGGTCAGACTCTGACACTGGAACAAGGAGAGCCAGAGCAGCTGGCCCCCTCCAATCTCCCTTTCCAAGCAAGTTACAGAAACTGGGGGACAAAGAGGAGCTGCCTGCTTCTGCTTTCCTCTTTGAGATGTTAACAAGCTGCAAGGATCCTTAGATGGGAGGAGAACAATCATGTCTAGCAAAGGGAAGTTCTAAAGCACGCCTATTATCTGTGATTTGGGTGGCCAGGATGGTCTCAGCCACGCAGACCCAACTGCCATCTCAGCCACCCTGACCCATGAGCTTTGATCAGGTGTATCCCCCAGCTCTCCAGTATAAGACCGTGAAGGCAAGAAATGTTTCTTTTTCTCTTGGACCCCCCCCCTTTCTATACCTTTTCCTGCCATGCTAAAATAAATCCTTGCTAAAACTTTCACCTTGTGAGACTCTTTGTTGTGAGACACCCTGAGATGCTTTTCAGTGTTTGTGGAGCTCAAGGAACTGCTGTTTTGTGTGGAAACTGGTAAGATGTGGGAGCCTCCACATCCATTCTCTGGTGACCACTGTGATACTAAAAACTGACTAGTAGTGCTAGAGACGTGGCTCAAGTGGTAGAGCACCTGCCTAAGAAGCATGAAAGCATGAAGCCCTGTGCTGACCAACCACCAGTACCACAAAACAAACAAACAGAAAACAAACTCTGAGTAGATGTCTCAATAGTAAAACTGCATAAAAACACAAACCACAGTGCCCCAGACACATGAGGATGTGATTTGGGGCAAAGTTTGTGGTCCTTGACTTTTCCTTTCTTCCTCCCTTTCTTTTATGGTACTGAGGACTGAAAACTTGAGCTACACCCTCAGCTGTGGGCTTGTACGAGGAAAGGAAAAATTGGGGGGAACGGTAGGCAGGAGCAACTGAGTTATTACCATATGAGACCCCATAATTTCTGTCAACAGCGTGAAGAAAACATAATGAAGAAATGGATGAACAGTGGAGTTCCTCTGTTCCATAATAAATCACAAAGGCGTTCCTTTTCTACTATGTTTCGTAACATGTGCTGACATGCCAGCTCATTAAACTGACACCATGGACAGCAAAGTGGACTTTGTGGATCACTGGAATACAATGCATTGAGCTACCCTTACAGACACTGAAATTCCCCCTTGAGGATAACAATGTACTTCCTTTTCCACTAAGTGAGGACGGTACTCAAAATGCTAACTCTGCCTGCTGCTCACCTTGTTTGTACTCAGATAAGTGGACTTTCAGGATCTAGAATTACTTTGATGGTTTCTGGGAAATTCCCAGTGGATTTGCTCAGCAGTCACTCCACCCACAGGAATCACCCACGCTGAGCTAAAGTTGTACACATGACCAAAACCCTCCCTCAAACAAGAAGCCAGTACACATTGCACAACTCACTCTATACACAACAGAATGAAGGTCCATATGTAAAGGAGTAGTCTAAAAATTCTTCAGTGACCATGAAGGAGTACAACAGAGACATGTCACCCAAAGAAAAGAAGTCTCCAGTCCCAGAGCCTCACGTCTGAACATCACATGTGTTAAAGCATTCAGCCATTGAAAACTGATGTGCTAAAGCACAGAGAAGTTGCTTTCCAACTGCAGTGAATTATGTAGACTTAAGGTAGATGTGTTTTATTTCTGTATCTCTAAGTATATAACTGCACTGGATCTACCCTGTATCGCTTTAGAGACTCACAATGGGCAAACCCACAACAGGCAAGGCAGTCTGCAGTGCCCCCACTGTTGTCATCTACACAGGAGCAGCAGATGACATAGGGGTGAAGAAGCACTGGATACGGCCACAGAAATGATCAGTGAGGACATTCTCACCACTAGCACAGTGCCTTTCCATAGAAAAGGTGAACACATACGCCAGCTTCTATAGTGTCACCTGCCACCATGGACTTTTCTTACTGCCTTCATTTCCACCGGATGAAAAGAAGACTGACCATTTGTCCTCCACCTTGTGTTTCTCACAAATGAATCAGCAATAGCATTCCAAAAATTATATTTTCCCCATGTCTCTGTTGAGAGCAGAGAGCCTGGATTATTTGTCATTTGTAGTCTACACAGCTGGTGAGTGAGGACACTCAAAAGTTACACGAAAGGTCTACTTTTCAAGTGAGCAAGGATTGCATCGACAGTGATCTTGTCTCAGTCCCTTCCTAGGTTTGTACTCTGACACTTTGCCTAAACATACTGCTCTCCTACGCTCAGAGATTGAAAAGGAAGTCTTCAACACCAGCTGTGTAGCTAAATGAAGTTATATATTTTAAGTGAGATAAGGATGGTCCACAAAGTTTGATGGTGTCACTTAGAAGTTTTCCCACTCAAGATGACAGGAGCCAGTAACATGTGGGACTATTGGAGTGGCCATCACGCTCAAGATGGTTTGGGTCTGGACTGTGCCCCAGACTCTTGGAAGACTTTTGGGTGTTCTGAGGCTCCTTAGTGCCAGAGTTCAGGCTACCAGCAGCTGGCGGCAAGAGAACAGGAGCTCTAGATGGATTCTTCCTAGGAAACTTCTCTAATCTGCACAGCTTAACAATGTTCTTCGCTGACATATGTGTTCACATGGTTGTGACATCACTTCACAGGCAAAAACAGTGCAAACACTGGAGTTGGCCTCACACTTACAGCCTTGCTGAGAAGTGTGTTCCACTGCTCTGATGGCAGGTAGTGCTTCTCAGTGACAGGGATGGATGAAGCAAAAACAACAAAGACATCCTGTTCACATATATTACAATTGACAAAACACACTGGCACTTCATTATCTCTGCCTTGCAGGTAAAAACTACTATAATTTCCAAAGACAGAATTTCTTCCTTCCAGGGCATCTGATGGTCAGTAACAATCAATTCCCCTAAAGCAAACACTAGTCCTGGCCATGAGGCTCGGTGTGTAGCCAATGAATTACATTATTGTAGCATGTGCAAGGCCCTGGGTACACACACACACAAAACCAATAGCAACAACCCCCACAAATTCTACTCAGAATTCTCTGATAAAACAGTTATTTATGGTCTGTGGACCTATTTTCTGCTATAATTCACATACTCTGTTTTTCACAATTTTTTTTGTGGCATTGGGGTTTGAGCTCGGGGCCTTACACTTGCCAGGCAGGTGCTCTACCGCTTGAGCCACTCCACCAGCCCTCTCACATACTCTGATTGACATAAGATATAGTTGTAGTGGCTTTTGGGAGGGGGTGCCTCAAAACAGCATGATTTCATTTTTGGTCTGAGGCATGAAACAGAAATTAGGATCCAATTATAAAAGTTTTAATAATGTAATCATGAAAAACGAAATTTACATGAGGAAGAAAACACCTAATTTTTCTTCATGATAAATATGAATCTCAGAACTAAATGAAAAGTTTGGCAAAATTATAAACGATCTGGTCCAGGACACCGTGGAATTTTTCACCTATCTTCTTAGTAAATGAAAACATAACATTTGTTAGTCCGAACGTTGTGACAAAGTTCAAACAATTTGTATGAAGCACACACAAAAAACATGTTTAAAGAAAAAATACAGCTGGGTGTCTTTGGTTCATGCCTGAAATCCTAGCTACTCAGGAGGCAGAGATGAGGAAGATGGCAGTTTGAAACCAGCCTGGGCAAAAAGTTTGCAAGACTCTATCTTGAAAAACCCTTCCCAAAATTAGAGCTGTGGAGTGGCTCAAGGAGAAGGCCCGGTACTAAAAACAAAAATCAAAAAGTCAAATATAAAATACAGTTTTTTCAGTGCCGGGGATAGAACACAGGGCCCTATGCCTTCTACACGAGTTGTACGACCTACAGCATCCTACCCCAAAATGTCATTTTGTCCATCAAAAAGATGAAAGATACATAAAATGTAAAAAACATCCAGAATATGCCAAGGCTAGTAGCACAAAATAATTTTATTATCTGGTGTGACTAAAATAAATAGCACCTATAACACGTATACTCTATTGCCTAAATGGTACTTACACAATTATGCCACGTTTCCTTTCAAGATTCAGAATGAGAGACACACAGCCTAAAGATGTGTATATTAAAAATCAGCCACTAATACAAACAATGCATGTATAACTTTTATCATATTTCCTAACATAAGGTATTTTCTGGAGCATTCTGCAGAAATTACACAAGTGCCCTTGTCTCCCGTCTCCTCAAATCACTTAGGCTCATAGGATTTCACTACAACTGAATAGTCATGGGACGTTTAAGTTATTTAGTAAAACTGAAAAGTTTTCTTTGTCTTAGGGTGTTGCAGTGTAGCCCAAAGTACACTCAAATTTGAGATCCTTTCACTTGAGGCTCCCCAGTGCTGGGACTACAGGCACATAGCACCAAGCCCAACAAAACTGACAACTTGGAGTATCTTTCACATTCACATTATTTTGATATAGTGTGCGTTCTTCTTCCATGTGGGCCAAGTGAAGACTTAGACTTCCATTCAAGAGGCTTCTTCCCATATGGTGTGCTGTTGTATCTGTGAATTCAACTTAGATGACTGCAGGCATTCCTAGATGCTTTCTACTGTCAACATAAGTCCTATGAATGTCAGGTGAGAATGAACCCTTCTCACACCCAATATTTAGGGTTTCTCCCCAGAGTCGATCCTTCCATGTGTGTAAAAGGAAGTGGAATGATTGAGGATGATCCCAAGTTACATCCATAGCATTTCTGTCCACCTTTAACCCATCATGGCATGAAATGGAACTGGGGTCAATTAAGGTTTCCCATATTGTTTACACAGACAGATCTTTTCTCCAGCGTAAGTTGTTTCTTGTACTCACCAGACAGTTTCTGCACCATTCAGCATATTACCAGGCTTTCTTTTCAGTGTGAGCTTTTCCATGTTTGTCAATGCTGCTGTAAGAACTGAAGGCTTTCACATTGCTAACACACATAGGGTTTTTCTCCTCTGTGAACTATTTCATGCCTTCCAAGGGAAGGGGAAATGAAGGCTTTCCCACACTGCTGACACACATGAAGCTTCCCTGCACTGTGAATTCTTTGATGTCTCTGAAGGCAACTGGATGCAGTAAAGGCCTTGCCACACTCCGTACATACATAGCATTTGTCTCCTATGTGAACGACTTTGTGCTATAGCAGGTAACTGGGCAAAGTGAAGGCTTTCCCACATTGCTGATAGCCATAAGGTTTCTCTGCACTGTGAAATCTTTTATGTGTCTGAAGGTTTTAAGATTCAGTGAGGGCTTTGCCACACTGATTATATACGTAGGGTTTTGCTCCAGTGTGAATTCTTGTATGTCTTTGAAGATACTTGGGTAGCGTGAAGGCTTTTCCACATAGCTGAAACACATGGTTTCTCACCAGTGTAAATTCTCTCATGGCCTTGAAGGACACTGTATTTCCTGAAGGTTTTCCCACATTGCTTACATTAATTGTGTTTGTCTCTAGTGTGAATCCTTTTATGAATTTGAAGACAATGGAGATATCTGAAGGCTTTATCACATTGCTTACGTTCATAGGGTTTTCCCTCCAGTGCGAGTGCTTTCATTTTTATCGAGGCATTGGGGAGAAGGGAAAGTTTCCCTGTTCCTTGTATTTACATGGATTCTCTCCCTAATCTGGGTACTCGATTGTTTTGTGTCCATTGTGATCTCTGAGGGGCACATTTACCGGTGAGTGACCATCAAGGACTTCTCCACACACATGGCTTTCACATGGCGTTACTCCAGGAATTTTCTTACTCATACTCTCATGAGTCAGGCTGAAGGCTTCTCCCCATCGACAGCCTTCTTCATGTTCACAGAGCCTCTCTCTGCTTGACTTCTGTAACAAAAGTACAGTATGTTACAGTGTCTTTCCAAATGATTTCACATATATTCATTCACAGCACTCTTACATTTTCCTGTAGTCAGGACAACCATAGCCTTCATATCCTGTAGCGACTACCTGAAGGTGAATGGACTGAATACTCAACAGGAGGGGACACTGACAAAGTCATCAAAGGAGGTATAGTCACATGGAGTTTCTTTTCTCTGCTTTTTTTTTTTTTTTTGGTGATACTGGGGTCTGAACTCAGGGCCTCATGCTTGGTAGGCAAGCGCTCTTACCACTCGAGTTACTCTGCCAGCCCATTAAAATTTTTTTTCAAGATAGGGTCTCAGGTACTATTTGCTCCTGCTAGCTTCGAATCACAATCCTCTGTATCTGTGTCTGAATAGCTAGGATTATAGGCATGAGACACTGGAGTCCAGCCTTACATACGGTTTCTTAATACTCTCTCCACATTCACTGTTTTCCAAACGTTGAGCATCTGTGTTACATTTATGTATAGCTCAAGGGTCCATCATGCACAATGCATGGATGTCTTTTGCTTTCCAGATTTTAAAACACTAGCAAATATAAAATGATACCTCTAAGATGAGCTGCAAGTGTAAGCACAAGTACTGTGGATATTCAAGCTGTATGAATACTTACACAAACATTTCAGAGAGGCAATGAATTTGGAGCTAGGCATAAATATGTATCTGTCTATCTATAGAATATACATATAGAGGAGAGAGAGAGAACAAGAGAGGGAGGGAGGGAAAGAAAGAGAGGGAGGGAGGGAGAGAGAAATAGAGGAAGGGAGGGAGGAGAGAGAGCTGAATGGCCACATAGAAAAAATTTGTAGTGTCTGCGATCACCAGTAAAGGCAAGTTATAATCATACAAACATGCTGTTTAATAGGTAGGCAAAACTAAATAAATTAGATTTTGAATGTTGACAAATAACACAATAGATATACATCCAAATGGGAGCCAATGGTTCACACCTGTAACGCTAGATATTCTGGAGGCAGGGAAGAAGAGGATCAATGTTTGAAGCCATCTCAGTCACACAGTTCACCAGACACTATCTCGAAAATACCCCACACAAAAGAGGGTTATCCAAGTGGCTAAAATTTTAGAGCACTTACCTAGCAAGTGTGAGAGCAAGAGTTCAAACCCCAGCACCACCACACACACTCTCAAAAAACAAAAAAACAAAGCAAAAGAAACAAAACCCAAACCCACATACATGAAAAATCTGATAAATTCAACTACTATCAAAATTTCATACTAAATCTGAATTTAACCACCTATTTATTACCACTGTGTAAAAACTTTATGTTCCCTTACCATTTGGGTACAAAAGTAAGAATAATATTTTCAACATAAAAATATAAACCTGGCTGGGCACTGTTGAGTTACTCTTGTAGTCCTAGGTACTCAGGAAGCAGAGACGTGAGGATTTGGTTTGAAGCTGCCCAAGGATATTGGAGTGGCTCAACTGGTAACAGTGCCTACTAGCAAGTTCAAGGCCTTGAGTCCAAATCCCAGTACAGAGAGAGGGAGAGGGAGAGAGAGAGAGAGATACTGAAACTCTACAAAGGAATCAAGGGAGAAGGTCAGGGAAGCAGCTGCTTCACCCGCAGTTCACAATGGACCCAGGCTCAGAAGTTTGAACACAAGTCTGAGCCTAGAGGCCACTGTCACTGTGCAGAGACAGCCCAGGGTTCCTCCCAGGGAGGACGGAGGGAAACTTGACCAGGGAGGAAACTTAATTCTAGGGCCTCCCCATACCAAGGGCTCCCAAGACCATGTTCCCTCCCCAACAATGGCACACTTTGTCCTAATGGCTGGGTTCTGACCTGAGGCGCCTTGTCCTTGTCCTGCCCTCACTAGTGACACCACATATATGGTGCTTACTGAATATCAACCAATTCTCCATCTCCAATATGGTGTTCCCCAATTCAATTCTGATATCAGGGACACATAGAACACACCCTTCAACCTCTGGGCTCAGACCTCAGCCATCGAGCTGAGGAGAGGAGCTTAGCCTGCCTACACAGTTCATGCAAACAGTATGTATCTTCTCCACTTGCTTCCCTGTGAAAGTTTGCGCTTTTCTGACATGACTACTATAGCAAGCCTTGGTGACCAGTGTCCAAAAGTTCCCTGGGCACTGATTCTCTACTGAGTTTCCTGGACACAATATTTTAAGCCCACTGTCACAACTGCTTGCTTGGGGCATGCAGCACATCCTCTGCAATTACAGGAACAGCCAACATTTGAAAGCTTGAACCTACTGTGAGACAGACCAAATTTAGTTGAAGGATAAATGATCAAAAGTGCACAATAACGCAACCATTACTGAAAAAATTTACTGTATATTCTAAAATGTACCAGAGAGGATTTTGGATGTACCCAATACAGAAAAACGAAACTATGTTAGGACATAGGAAGTAGCCTGATCTACTCTGTTCCCATTGTATGCAAGTACTGAACGACCACACGATAGCCCATGAATTATGAGTGCATTAAAATTAAAACAGAGCCAGGTGCAGGTGGCTCAGACTGTTATCCTGCACACTAAGGAGAGAGAGAGCAAGAGGATGATGGCTCGAAGCCAGTCTGCAAAAGTAGCGCACCAGACCGTATCTCCAAAATGAGAACAAAATGGACTGCAGGTGTGACTCAAGCACTCGTGTTGCAGAGGTCACTAGCTGAGATACGGGTCCCTTGCGGCAATTAGCAGGAAGCAACGTTTTGTGCCAGCATAGACCCAGGGTACTGAGCCCCAAGGACAAAGGGGTCTCACCTTATATACCCTTGCAAGCAGGTTACAGAAGCAAAAAGCAAGGTCTAATCCATATGTGGTTATATTTAATTTTATTGCCTACTTTTCCCTAGGGCTACGTGACCTTCCCCATGTTCAGATTTCTCAGGTTTTATCTCTTTTTGATGGCATCCCTACCTTCCTGCTACTTTCTCAGGACTCAGACCTAGTCTGTTCTCTTCTGATCCTCATCTCTGCTACACTAGAGGACCAGTTTTGCAAGCGTGAAGCCCTGAGTTCAAATCCCAGTCTGACCACCAAAAAAAAAAAAAGAAACAAAATTTAAACACGAATGCCAGGTGGCATGTTACATGTCTGGAATCCACCGTACAGGGGAAGTACAGATAGGAAGACGGCAGTTTGTGACTAACCTGGGCAAAGTGGGAGATTCTACCTGAAAAAATAAAAGGGCCAGGGGTGTGGTTCACATGGTAGATAACTTGCCTAGCAAATGTGAGTTCAAACCCCAGGAATGTCAAAAATACAAACAATATAAATAGAGAATTTTCTCATAATAAAAACAGCAAGTCAAAAGAAATGGTCTGACAAATTTAAACATTAAAATTATGGTGGCAAACACAACAGAGAAGTGAAATATCTACAATGCGTGCAATTATAAAAGGATGTCTGCACAGAGTAAAAATGAAAAAATGGGGAAATGACCAAAACGTATTTATCAGAAGGTAAAGTACCCTGTGTGAAGGAAGATCCAGGCACATGGTAATGAAGAGACAAGAAAATGTCAAGTAGATCCCATTTCATACCTATGAGAAGGACAAAATTGAGCCCATGAGATAACGTGTTTATGGACAAGACACACTGACAGTTGTTCTGGAATGGATACCAGCTGCCTTGCAATTTCCTGTAATATGAACTTGACCAGAACCTAGAGCCTAAGCGTGTTCCTCAAGAATGTCTTGTCATTTTTAAATATGCCCCGTGAATTCTGTTTTTAAGTCCTGCCTCCAAAAGAAAGTGCAACCACCAAGCATAACAAAGTAAGATGTTACAGGTCCAGTGTCTGGGGAAAGGAAAACACAGTGTTTCTCTGACTCCTTGATTAAACTTTACAAGGGTGAAAATGACAAGGACTTATGAAACCCAGCCCAGGGATACAGGCTTCCTCAAAATGAATCCAAACCAGGGGTCACTAGAATGCTGCTTTTCTCTATACTTTCCCACTACAACAGTACGGCAGCTGTGAAATAACAGCAGATCACAACAGGAACAAGTGAATGTCTGACAGCTTACTGAAGCAGTCTCTATCGTTACTTGGGAATGGTGTACTAATGAGGAGGAGAAATGTCCAGGAACAGAATCTACTGAGACTGAGTGGCAAAGAAATACAAACTATGAGGAGAATTACAACTAACAAGACTAACGCAATAATGAAAAAAATCCCCCACAAATGAAAGACAACCAGACAGCTGGTTCAGAGGACTGTGAAATTCCTACCACCTAAGGCAGAATGAACATCAGCCTACTACTAAGCTCCTCCAGAAACCAAAGACAAGGGAAGACTCAGATTCACTCAGAGGCCAAATTTAAGCTGGCAGCAAAGATGGACACTGGGAAGATGTAGCCAATGTCCCTTGTGAATGCAGGTGCACAATCCACAAATAAATACCTGCACCCGGGCACAGTAATCAAAATCCAGTGGAGCGGGCATAGACACAGAGACATAAATGCCACACCAGACCAACACGCCCAGATTCCTAAATGTACATGGCAGAGCAATTTTGGACAGGAGGATAAAAATCACTTAATGAGAAAAAGCAACCTATTTTTTTTTAAATGCTCAGAAAAGTGGAAAAGCAGAAATCCCTATGGAAGACAAAGAAGTGGAACGCTTACCTTATTCGAAATTTTGTTTTTAAAGGTTCGGATGCAGTTCTTTTTGAGCACCAAAAGAAGAAGCATGAAGAGAGAAGGAATGAGTAGTAGGAGGAAATAAAATATGGAGCAAAGACCTAGAGGTAAAAGCTAAACCTACCTACCCAAGCATTAAAAGATACATTAAGTTATGGGAGGCTAAGGAGCAAAGTACTTTAGAAATGATGGTGTTTGAAAGAACCCCTGCTGTTGGGCTGCAGCTCAGAGGTAGAACACTTGCCTGTCATGCACAAGGACAAATAAATAGAAATAGAGTCCCCGAGGAAGTCAGGTGACCCTGTGTGTGACAAGGAAACAACGTATTGTAGAACAGAACGAAGAAGGTCTGCAAGAAGTGAAGGCCAAAACAGACTTTTAACTACCCAGGCTCAGCATGAAAGGCAGCAACATGCAAGGCCTGGAGGACGTGAGGATTTGTCCGTTTCCGCTTGCTCTTTCTTAGCGCTGAACATTGAAAAAACACCCGTGAAAACACTGAATATAATCGAAAGGAGTGGAGACCTGAGGTACTACACTCCCAGAGGAACGTGCCACCTGCAAACATTATTTGGAAAATTCATAAAGAAATAGACCACTACTGCCTTTCAGAAGAACAGAAGGGGTCTTCTGGTTTTGCCCTGGCAGGCCTGGACCACGATCGACCTATTTACCCCTCCCTTGGAGCAGGGGTGACAGATGTGTGCCACCACACTCAGCTTAATGATTGAGACAGGGTATGAACTGTGCTGGCCTTGTACCTAATTTTCCTGATGTCTGCCCCCTGAGGACCTGGGATTACAGACATGAGCCACGTGGAACCCTCCAATGCCCTCTTTTCAAATAGCGAGAGAGGGAGAGACAGAGACAGAGACAGAAACAGAGACAGAGAGAGATTCTACAAAGGAAACGAACTCAGGGAAGCAGCTGCTTCACCCACAGTTCACAAGGGACCCAGGCTCGCAAGGTGAACACAAGTCTGACCCTAGACACCACTGTCACTGTGCAGAGACAGCCCAGGGCTTCACTCCCAGGGAGGGACGGAGGAAGCCTGAGCAGCCAGGAAACTTCATTCTGGGGCCTCCCCACACCTAGGGCTCCCCTATCCATGTTCCCTCCTCCCAGCAGCAGCAGGCTTTGTCCTACAGACTGGGTTCTGACCTGAGCTGCCCTGTCCTTGTCCTGCCCTCACTAATGACACCACATGTGTGCTGTTTACTGAACACCAACCAATTCTCCAGCACAAACCTGGTGTCCCACAACGCATTTCTGACACCAGAGAGACATAGAACAGTCCCTACAACTTCCAGGCTCAGTGCCACCACACTGTCCCCAATGCAGATGCCAGGCCACAGCATGTTTTTTCTGTCTGTTCACCAGTCACTTTCCTTAAATGATTGAGGGGTGGCATTCTGAGTCACCTCAATAGTACAAATTCAGAAAAGTACCTAAAGAGACAAATGTTAAACAAGCAAAGACACTTCTGTAGCTCAGGAAATCCAAGGGTTTAAGGTTGACTATGCTAGGAGATCTGAAATACAGATCAGTTTTTAAAATGGTGCTCCGTTTCCAAGCGTACAGTCAAAATCACAAGTATTTTCTCTATATAACAGAATGGAGGTGTTTTTCTGTCAGACAACCGCTATTGACACCAGTTACCCCCCAAATACACCAACTGAATAAAAGGAAAACAGCCAAAACCCTGTGGGCTAGAATCCTGGTAAATGGCAGTGATCACACAGCTCCCACCTCACAAAGCTTTGGGTTCTAGAGAAGCTGCTCTCCTGTCCCTGCCCCATGCACTTGGAGGGTGTCATGGTGCCCTCCCCTTCCTTTTACACCTGTGCACTGGCCAGACACAAACTTCCCAAATGCACGCTTTTTCCTCAGAAATGATTCAATCGATTGATCAGTAGAAACAAAACAGAAGCAAACGTTTGTGGACTTTCCTCGACCAGGTCTCTGATCTCTGACCACCCTCACCTGAACCAGCACATGGGCCCTCCTTTACTGTGACTCAGGAGGCAGAGATCAGGAGGATCGTGGCTGGAAGCCAGCCTGGGCAAAATAGTTGGCGAGACCCCATCTCAAAAAAACCCATCACAAAAAGGGCTGATGGAATGACTCAAGGTGTACATCCTGAGTTCAAGTCCCAGTACTGCAAAAAAACAAGAGTTCTGCCATGGCCTATCTCCTCTGCACCCCTGTGCCTGAGGCCAGGTCTCTTGGGCTTTGCCCTTGGTGGTGCCATCACCAACAATAATGGGTGACATCACATGGCCCAGTATTCTCATGGTGGCCAAGGGTCTGTCCTTCTCTCAGTCCTTTCCAGGTTCCTGCTGAGATGAGGAAACACACAATTAGTGAACACACATGAGCTTCACACCTTGTAGGCAGGTTCTGTACCACCTGAGTCACTCCACCATCCCTGTTTGTGTGTGTGTGTGTGTGTTGGGTATTTTTGACATAAGGCCTTATGAATTTTCTGCCTGGGATGGCTTCAAACCACCATCCTCTTGTTCTCTGCCTCCTGAGTAGCAGGGATTATAGGTGTGAGCCACAGGTGCCCAGCTACTGTGTGATTTATCAATGCTTGAAATCTAATTTATTTAATTTTGCCTGTCTAGCATAAAAGAGCCTCTTGATATGATTATATCATGGCTTTTCAGATGACTTCCGGCCCTTCATGATTTTTGAAATTCATTCTATCTCTCTGTGTCTGTCTCTCTCTCTCTATCTCTGTATCTCTCTCTCTCCCCTTATTGAAAAATGGGCATTTGAGGGCCAGCCCTGTGGCTCATTTCTGCAACCCCAGGTACTTGGGAGGCAGAGATCAGGAAGATACAGTCCAACACCACCACAGGCCAATCCCTCTCTCAACCAATAAGCTAGTGTGCAGCCCACATCTGTCATCACAGCTCCAAGGGAGATGGAAATGGGATGATTGTGGTCCAGGTTTCTCAAGACAAAACCAGAAGACCCTTTTGGAAAGAAAAGCTAGGGGAAGAGGGGATGCAGGTGCAGCTTAAGTAGAGGGCCTTCCTAGGAAGTGTGGAGCCCTGAGCTCAAATCCCAGTACCCCCCCAAAAAAGAATAGCATTAGAAATGCATAATGAGTTTACTACAGAAATGAGATTCTTCTTCCTTCAGGGTTTACTTTTTTTTTTTTCTTGCTATGTTGGGGTTTGAACTCAGGGCCTCATGCTTGTGAATCCAGCTCTTTACCACTTGAGCCTGGCCCAGGCCTGCTGTTCCTCTGAATGGCAGTAGGGGTCTATTTCTTTGTGAATATTTGCAGGCAATTCCATTCCTTTTGCTTATATTCAGCTAACATTTTGAAAGGGTTTCTTTCTTTCTTTCTTTTCTAAGAAAGAGCATGAGGAACAGACAAATCCTCACATCTTCCATGCCTTGCATGTTGCTCCCTTTCATGCTGAGCCTGGGAGGATAAAAGTCTGCTTTGGCCTTGGCTTGCTGCCGAACTTCTTACTTCTCTTCTAAACTGTGGTTTCCTTGTCACACACAGGGTCTCCTGACTCCCTCAGGGGTACTTTATTTCTTTTTACTTGTGCCTGATAGGCAAGTATTCTACCACTGAGCTACATCTTAACGGGGATCTTTTGATCCCCTGTTCCTGTAACTTGGCATCAAAAGAGAAATGAGAGGAGACTGGTTTGGCTCTCCTTGTTGCAATGTCAGGGTCTGGCCCTTTAAATACTTATTACAATAATATAATTCTGCTGACTCCTCTTGTGGCCACCAGTTACCTATCAGTGGGACCTATCTTGGCCTAGGCCACCTTTCTGCTGTTGTCAGAGGACGTCCCCATGGGTCAGAGTCTGGAATTCCCAGTTGGAAACCCACGTCCACGAGGAGAAAGCGGGAAGAGCCCAGTGAGTTCAGGCAGAAGCAGGTGGCCGCTCTCAGGAACCAGGAGCCAGGTGTCATTCAACGCACTTTCCCCAGGCTGGGCCAGGTCAGCTCCCAGTTGAACCCCGTGCTGGAACAGCTGTGGATGAACTTGTCATTTGCCCTCCTCCTGACCAGGTAAGAATCGGTTCTCCTGTCACTCAGGACTATGACAAGAGCAGTAGCCAATCAGAGCCAAAGAAGCGGCCCAATCAGGAGCGCTAGCGGGGAAAGGCCCGCCCACATGGCGGACGCTTCCTCTCTTGGGCCGCCATTGTTGCGTCACTGAGCTGGCAGTTGTGAGGTGTGGGCTTGCTCAGCTCCTGTCGCTGTGTGACGCTGACCCCAGGAGCAGGAGTGGACAGCAGGACACCCGGCAGGCAGGAATGGTGAGCGTGGACGGGTTTGTGACACGGGCGAGGAGGGGTTGAGAGCGACTGGGCCCCGCGTGAGTCCCGGAGTCTGCGGCAGAGTCGCCGCCGGCGCCGCTCCGCTCGTCGCCTCGGTCCCCGGGCGGGGCGGGGCCGCAGCCGGGACCCCAAGTTCCTGTCCCTTGTCCCCGCCGGAGCCCCCGTCCCTCCGCGCCCGCAGCCCCGCGTCTCCCCTCTGACACAGGTGTGAACCACCTGAGCCTGGCTCCGTGTGTGTTTGTTGTTGATTTGTCAACAGCTGGTATCTGGGTTATTTAGTTTGGCCCGTGTGGCAGACAGCCTCTCTGTGTGAGTCCAGCCTGCCTTACCGATGCTCTGACACTGAGAATTTTTCCTGTGGGGCTCTTCAAATTTTATGCAGTTCATTTTCTCTCTCATTTAAACGTGTGCTTTCAAGGCCGGCACTGTAGGTCATGTCTGTAATCCCAGGTGCTCAGGAGGCACCAAAAGGAAGATGTAGGTCTGAGGCCAGCACAGCGCAAACCCTGGGTCGACCATTCAGCTGAGTGGTGGCACACGTGTCACCCCTGCTCCAAGGGAGGAGCAACTACTGCGGTGATGGCCAGGCCTGCCAGGGCAAAACCAGAAAGTCCTGTTGGGAAATCCTGAAGCATAAGTGGCTGCAGGCCTGGCTTACGTGGTAGAGCACCTGCCTAGCAAGTGTGGGGTCCTGATTGAAGGCCCAGTTCCCTCCCCTCCCAGAAGAAAAGGAATGGGCATTCGAATATTGTGCTGAGGGTACTCCAGAACTGTAGGGCTCAGTTTTTTCTTGCAGTGTTGGCCTTGAACTCAGGGCTTCATGCTTGTAAGGCAGGCCCTTCACCAGTTGCACCCCCGCCGTTCTGTTCCTCTGAAAGGCGGTAGTGGTGTGTTTTCTTTGTGAATTTTCTAGATAATGTTTGCAGGCGGCATGTTCCTCTGGGAGTGTAGTTACTGAAGTCTCCATTCGTGTCACTTATATGCAGCCAGTGTTTTGACAGGGCTGTTTTTTTTCCCCCCCAATGTTAAGAGCTAAGAAAGAGCAAGAGGAAACAGGCAGATCCTCACATCTTCCAGGCTTTGCATGCTCTCCCTTTAACATTGAGCCCAGATGGTTAAAAGTCTGCTTTGGCCTTTGCTTCCTGCAGAACGTCTTAGTTCTGGTCTGCGATGTGTTGTGTCCTTGTCCTGCACAGGGTGTCCTGAGTTCCCCGGTATGTTCCTGGTACTTCATTTCTATTGTGTTTCAACCTGTGCGTGATAGGCAAGTGTTCTACCACTGAGCTAAGGCCTAACAGCAGGGGTTCTTTGAAACACCATCATTTCTAAAGTATGTCTCTCCTTAGCCTCCCGTAATCTGTATTTTAATAGCTGGGTGGGTAGGTTCAGCTTGTACCTCTAGGTCTTTGCCCCATTCTTTTTTATTTCCAAATCCTCTTCCTTCTCTCATCTTTCTTCATTTTGTGCTGGGATACAACTACATTCCAGCACTTTTATTTTTTTATTTAGAGTAAGGTGAGGGTTCCATTTCATTTTCTTCCCTGTGGTTATGACTTTTCCAGTTTTCTGAACCTTTTTAAAAAAATAGATGGCACTTTTCTCATTGAGTGATTTTTATCCTCCTGTCCAAAACTGCTCTGCCATGTTCATTTAGGAATCTGGGCGTGTTGGTCTGTTGTGGCATTTATGTCTCTGTCTCTCTGCCCGCTCCACTGCCTTTTGATTACTGTGCCCTGGTGCAGGTATTTATTTGTGGATATGTGCACCTGCATTCGCAAGGGACATCGGCTGTAATTGTGCTGGTGTCCATCTTTGCTGTCAGCATAAATTTGGCCTCAGATTGACTCTTCCCTTGTCTCTGGTTTCTGGAGCAGATTTAGTAGTGGGGTGGTGTTCATTTTGCTTTAGGTGGTGTTGATTTCAGTCCTCTGAACCAGCTATCTGGGTGCCTTGTTTTGGCTGGGGAGGGGGCTTTTTAGTTCTTGCATCAGTCTTATTAGTTGTGGATCTGCTCAGAGTTTGTATTTGTTTTTCTGAGCTAGGAACAGTTTCTCATCCCTGGTGGTTCTGTACTTGGTTTTTTGTGTGTTGACTTTTTTATTCTTGTGTTAAAAATTGCTTCTGTCACTTTTCTATCTTTCTCCAAGTGCCACAGCACAATACAGTTTGGGTTCTAGGTTGTGGTCAATTTCAACTTTCAGGAAATAGCAAGGCAGCTGTTGATCTCTTTTCCTGCATAGCTGTCAGTTTGCTGTGGCCATCAACACTTGGTACTATCTTATGGGCTCAATTGTGTCGTTTCATAGGTATGAAATGAGATCTACTCGACATTTACTCGTCTCTTCATTACTATGTGCTGGGTCTTTCTTCACATAGTGTGTTTTATTTTCTAATTAATACATTTTGCTTGTTTCCCCATTTTTTTCATTTTTACTCTGTACAGTAATCCTTTCATCATTGTATGTATTGTAGATAATTTCTCTTCTGCTTTGTTGTCTTTACCTACATTAATGTTAATATTTTAAAATTTGTCAATAGTGACCTAGAACTCCAAAATAATGAGAGCAAAGTGGACTGGAGTTACGGCTCAAGCAGTAGAGCACCAGCTTTGCAAGCATGAAGCCCTGAGTTCAAATCCTAGTCCCACTAAATAAAAAATAAAATTTAAATAGGTGTAGTGGTATAAGCCTGTAATCCCAACCAAATGGGAGGCAGAGATGGGAAGATGGCAGTTTGAAACAAGCTTGGACTAAGTAGCAGATCCTATCTGAAAAATAATGAAAAGATCCAGGGGTGTGGTTCAAGTGGTAGAGCACTTACCTACCTTGAGTTCAACCCCCAGGTCTGCCAATGCAAATGAAGAAAAAACTTACATAGGCTCTTTCATCATACTAATGGGGAAACTTAAAAATTTTATTGAGCTATGTCAAAGGAATGAGGAGAGTTACATACCCCTCAGAAGAAGTCAGTGACACCAAGATGTCACCTCTCAAGCATGTGTATAAAATTCCTTAAATCCCTCCAAACTGTATAAAATTTAAATCGTGCTGTTTTGAGGGGTCCCTTCCAAAATCCACTAGGACTGTATTTTTTGTTAAATTGAGTATTGAATCGTAGCAGAAAATATGTCCACAGACTGTAAATGATTGCTTTAGCAGTGAGAGCATTCTGAGTAAACTTTCTTACAGAAGTCGTGGAGGTTGTTACTTTTGGTTTTCTTGTGCTGGTGATTGTACCCAGGGCCTTGCACACATTACAAGAGTGATGTAATTCATGAGCTAGGCACTGAGCCACATGGCCAAGACTAGTGTTTGCTTTAGGGGAATTGATTGCTACTGACCATTGGATGCACTGGGGGGAATGAAATTCTATCTTTGATAATCGTAACAGTTTTTACCTGGAAGGCTGAAATAATGAAGTGGCAATCACATTAATGAGGGGGAGCTCTGTTCATTTGTTTTTACTCAGAATGTGTTTTGTCAATTTTAAGATATATGAATAGGATGTCTTTCCTTGTCACCAAGGAGCACTAGCTGCCATCAGAGCCGTGGGACACACTTTTTCAAAAGACTTAGCCTTGCTGTGAATGTGAGGCAAACTCTAGTTTGCTCCTATTTTTGCCTGTGAGGTGATGTTACGACCATGTGGACATAGCGATGTCGAGGTAGAACACTTCAGCTGTGCAGATTAGCGAAGCTTCCTTGGTAGAGTCCAGCTAGAGGTTCTGTTCTCTGCTGCTGGCAGGTGCCTGTTGCCTGAACTCTGGCACCAGCCTCAGAAGACCCAAGAGCCTAGATCACAGTCCACACCCAAGCCGTCTTGAGAGTGAGTGGTAGCCACACCGAGGGTACCCACCACATGCCAGGGAACACTGACTCCTATCATCTTAACTGTGAAAACTCCTACTTGGCACCATTATACTTTGTGAATTGTCCTTATGTCAGTTAAAATGTCTAACTTCATTTAGTTACACAGCTGGCAAAGGAACACTTCTCTTTCAATCTGAGTGTAGGAGAGCAGTATGTTTAGGTCAACTTCTTGTTAAAGTACAAGCCTAAGAAGGGACAGAGACAGTATCCCTGTTGATGCAATCCTTGGTCACTTGGAAAGTAGAACTTCTATATAACTTTTGAGTGTCCTCACACACCACCTATGTAGGCTACAAATGACAAATAATCCAGGCTCTCTACTCCAGACACAGAAGTGGGAAAAAACTAATTCTCAAAATGATGGTGCCAAAACATTTGTGAGAAACACGTGATGGTGGACAAATGCTTGGTCTTCTGTGATTCTGTTCATCAGATGGAAATGAAGACAGGAAAAAGTCCGTGTAGAAGGTGACACTATAGAAGCTGGGGTGTGTGTGCACCACCTTTATGGAAAGTCACTGTGCAATTGGTGAGAATGTCCTCACTGATCACATCTGTGGCTATATCCCGTGCCTCTTCAGCCATGTGTCAGCAGCTGCTTGTGTGCGGATGGGGACAGCTGGGGCACTGCAGACTGCCCTGCCTGCGGCTTTGTCCATCGTGAGTGTCTGTAGAGATACAGTATAGGCCTAGTGCAATTTTACTTAGACATGTGGAAATACAACATGTCTACCTTAAGTCTAAGTTCTTCACTGTAGTAGAAAAGCATATTCTTTCAGCAACCTCTCTGTGCTCAGCACATCAGTTTTCAGTGGTCGAATGCTTCAGTGTGTGTGTGATGTTCAGATGTGAGAATTTGGAACTAGAGGCTCTTCCTTACATTGTGACATGTCTGTGTTGCACACCTTTATGCATGGTCACATTATTGTGCTGTGTATAGAGTGAGTGACGCAATGTGTACTGGCTGCCAGTTTGAGGGAGGGTTTTGGTCGTGTGTGCAGTGTTAGCCCAGGATGGGTGATTCCTGTGGGTGGAGTGACTGCTGAGCAAACCCACTGGGAATTCTCCCCGGGAAACATCACAGTTACCTGGGAGTATCAAGGTCACTTATCTGAGTACAAAAAGAAGTTAGCAGCAGACAGAGCTTAACATTTTGGGTGGCATCCTCACTTAGCGGAGAAGGAGGTATATGTTTATCCTCAACAGGGGAAAATTTCAGTGTCTATGAGGCTAGCTCACAGCATTGTGTTCCAGTGATCCACAAAGTCCACTTTGCTGTCCACAGTGTCAGTTTCATGAGTTTGCATGTTATGGAACATGGTAGAAAAGTAGTAGCTCCAGGTTTCGTTAGGGAACAAAGAAATTCCACTCAGTCCATTTCTTCATTTATGTGTTGTTTTCTTCACACTGTTGATAGACATTCTAACGGTCTCATAATGGTTAGTATCCCTGTCACTTCTTTCTGCCTTTCCCTTCAATTTTTCCTCCCCTCTTACACAGCATGATAGTCAAGGACAGGGATGGGGGTGTAGCACAAGTGCTCACTCTCAGTACCCCAAAAGGAAGGTGACGGGGGCGGGAGGATTAAAAGTCAAGCTCAAGGAGCCCACATCTTGCCCCAGATCACATCCTCATAGTGACGACTCTCTGTGATGTCCCAGTGTCAGCACATGTCTTGGGCTCTGTGATTTGTGTTTTTATGCAGTTTTTCTATTGTGACATCTATTACTCAGGTGTTTCTGTTATTTTTTATTTTTATTTTTTTATTGTAGGACTGAGGGTTGAGCAGCTCAGGGCTTCACGCTCGGGTAGGCAGGTGCTCTACCACTTGAGCCAGGCCTCCAGCTCTGCTAGTCAGCTTTTAATATCACAGTCAGTGTAAGAGGACAGGTGTGAATATGATATTCTGGGTATATGGTAAAAATAAGTCATTTTTTTTTTATTTGTTGATTTCTTTTGGCAGTGCTGGGGTTTTAACTCGGGGCCTCACACTCGGAAGGTAGGTGCTCCACCGTGTGAACCATTCCACCAGCCAACCTGGTTTTTAGAGATGGGAAAGCTACCTCATGAGTGCATGCACATTGTATGTTTGCCATTGTAATTATGCAAGTCGGAAGTGGAGAAATGAGAAAGCCTGCGTGGGATAATGAACTTAAAGTATAAATATCGTTTATTCAGAAAAAAACATGTAATTCCCGTGTGACCAAATTAATCCCCAGTTCAATTACAATAGTAAAATTTTCTTTAACACTATTCAGCAGAGGGCTGGCCATGTGGGTCAAGCGGTAAGAGCACCTGTGTAGCAAGCATGAAGGCCTGAGTTCAGAGCACATACTGCCAAAAAAGAAATTGCCATTGTGGTGGTTGCTGTCTGTAATCTTAGTTACTCAGGTGAAGATCAAGATCACTGTTGAAGGCCATTCTGGATGAACAGTGTGAGAGATTCCATCTCATCCAATAGCTGGGCCCAGTCATCCCAGCTCCATGGGAAACATAAACAGATGGATCACGTTCCAGGCCAGCTTGGGCATGAACACGAGACCCTATCTGAACAGTACCTAAAGAAAAAATAGCTGGAGGTGTGACTCAAGTGGTGGAGCACCTGCCTAGAAAACTGGAGGCTCTGAGTTCAAACCCACGTACTGCCAAAACCAGAATTTACCAATTTTGAACGTTAGCAATTTACCATTAGTTATCTCAGCCTTTCTGTGCATTTTCTGAGATCTTCTTGAGTTTTGCATTCATTTTTTGGGGGTGTGGGTGGGACTGAGGTTTGAACTCAGGTATTCACACTTGCCAATCAGGGTCTTTATTGCTTGAGACACATCTTTCATCCATTTTGCTGTGGTCATTTTAGGGATAGGGTCTCTAGAATTGTTTGCCTGGGACGGCCTCAAATTGTGACCCTCTGGAAATCAACCTCCCGTTAGCTAGGATTACACGTGCGAGCCACTGGTGCCCTAGTGTGCGGTCCTGTTGTGTCTTTCACGTGCCGTCCGTGTAAGACCATGGCAAAGGCAGTATAAAAGTGGTATATGCAAAAATGTTGTAGACCCCACAGTAAAAGTTAATTTCAATTCTCGAGATTCCACGTAAGAAAGAAACTGGTGTGCACAGAAGGGCAACAGTGGCATCTTGCAAATACTATGGAAAGCAGAATACCAAAGGACTGTTGAGAAGGAGAACCTCACTCTGTGAGCCTCTGTCGTGGACAGGACTGCCTGAGCGATGGTGCAGACATATGGGCTTGTTTGCTGGGGACAGCCCATACTGCCTGTGATTCCAGCAGGACTGTTCTTATCAGCACTTCCGTTTGTCACAGGCATTTGAATTTGAGCAATAACTGTCCATGGATGCTATCGATGCAGTGGTCTGGTCTCAGATGTGCTGAGGTAGCAGCGAACGTTGTCTTCCGGAGTCAGAGAAAGTCACAGACAACAGGGTGAGGAAAAGAGCAGAGTTTTATGTAAGCAGGAGGAAAAACTGAGTTTTATATAAGCAGAGAGGGAAAGAGTAGAAAAGCTTCCGTGTACAAGAGAGAGGTCTCAGAAAGGCTGAGCCTATGAGGCTTTGTCTCTAGTGGATTTTATGAGTCTTATTTCCTGGTTGAAGGAGAGCTGGTTGTGTCTCTGTGCACTGCTGCTCCACTTAGGGGATGTTTGTCATCGCCAGCCAATATGTTGCAGGCTGACACTGTGCATTCCCCTTCTTCCCTGCCCAATGGCCCTAAGGTGTCTAGGGCCATTGGGAAGGCTACCTGGCATGGTGGTGCACACCTGTAGTCCCAGCACTAGAGAGGTTGAGACAAGATGATTTCAATTTGCAGGACAGCCCGGGGGACACATCAAAGACCTTGTTTACAAAAGCAATAATAATTTTCTGGATAACTTGGGTGTAAGATGGAGAATTTCTTGGTTGGAATCTCATTGAATCGAATGAAGAGGTCCTTGGAAGCACAGAGAACATTGGAAACAAATTCTTTCATAGTCCATTTAAATGAAAATATAAACACAGTGGGGTCACATGCAGAGGAATATGTAGGCCACAGTGACCTGGTGGGTTGTGTTCTCTCTTCCTGCTGTGCACCCAGAGGTGACCAAGGATGGGTTATGGAACATGGTTTATTCTTTTACCCTGTGTCTGTCACGGAGTTTTACTTGGTTTCCCTCTTGAGTTTTGAGACTTACTACTACCATACGTGTAGCGTTAGGTTCTGCAGAAAGGGTTTGGTGTGCTGTATTTCTTTCTTGCACATATGGTGTGTCATGCTGTGCTCACATGGGTCACTCCCTCATTTCACCAGGTAGTTTTGTTTTGTTGCTTCAACTATCTCTCTCTCTCTCTCTCTCTCTCTCTCTCTCTCTCTCTCTCTCTCTTTCTCTCTCTGTGTACATGCTTGATGATGCTAATGCATAACAGATTTTTATTACAGAATGGGAAAAAGCTCTTGTGTGGGTAATGGGTAAAATCAAAATTTGTATGGAAAGTATGAAAGTGTATGTATTTATCATCTTACCATTCACAAGTCTGTTTATCAAGTGAGTTGCCCACACTTGCAATGATTTATTTTTGTCTTATTAAACAGCATTTCTATATGCTGTGTCTTCCTTGTATTGGTTACCTCTGTCATTGTGCATGTTTCATAGGTGGTTTTACATCTTATATGAAACATAACTCCCTTTCCTCCTTATCTTCTTATGTTTGGGCCATATAAATGGTGGTGGTCTTTTAATTTCAAATCCACTTATTTATAAGTAAAAGTTGTGACAAAATAACAAGAATAAGTATAAAAATGAAAACACAGTTGTGACAAAATGTGTATGTAAAGCCAAGTGGTAGTGGCTCATGCCTGTAATCACTCAGGAGGGAGACATCAAGAGAACTGTGATTTGTAGCCAGCCTGGGAAAATAGTGTGTGAGACCCTAGCTCCAAAATACCCAACACAAGAAAAAGCGTTGGTGGAATGACTCAAGTGGTACAGCACCTGCCTAGCAAGCATGAGACCTGAGTCAAACCCCACTGTGAAAAAGCTGTGTTAAATATTATCAGACAAGCTCATTAGAAGATCATTGTCCAGTGTGTATTTTGAGTCGATCAGTTGGGCTCTCTCTATTGAACATGTCAGAAACCTGCAAGCCTTTGAGAGTTAAACAAGAAGCACATTACTCACAGAAACTTTGAAACACTGAGCCCTCTTGTCAGGACGGTGACGTCCACTCCTATGTAGATACAATATATGTACTGGCAAGGGTTGAGCGTTGTCCTCAGGCATTCATGAGAATTCCTCTCAGGATGGCTGCTGTTAATGCTCTCTGCTCAAAGTAGGACCTTGTCATGAGAGGTGCTGCAGACCAGTGCACAGAGGTTGGGGTGATCCTGCTGTGCTGTTGCTTCACCACACAGTTCTAATGTAGTATCAGAATTGCTGTGAGACACGGTGTGAGTTTGGATGAAGGGTGAGAGTGTGGTGAGCAGACATGGAGTGAACCTTTAAGGAAAAGCACATTACGTAAACTGCTTATGAATTCAATATAGATTTCTAGTGCTGTGACTCATTCTTCCTCCTGGAAATTTGTGGGATATTTTAGCAGTTGGTGACCTTTGAGGATGTAGCTGCGAACTTCACCGTGGAGGAGCAGGCCTTGCTGGATCCTTCACGGAAGAATCTCTACAGAGATGTGATGCGGGAAACCTTGAGGAACCTGGGTGCTCTAGGTAAGGGTGACAGAGTTCCTTTAATGAGTCCATGAAAGAACCAGTGGTTTGTGGACATCTGTGCTGCTCCATGGTTTGGAAAGTAGAAAAGGGAAAATTTGGTTATGCGTGATGTCCCAAGCCTGTACTCCTAGCTACTTGGGAGGTAGAGATCAGGAGGATTGCAGTTTGAGATTGCCCTCAGCAAGAAGTTTTCCAGACCCCATATCTACCACTGAATGGATACCCCGGTGAGCTCCTGACATCCTAGGTATGAGGGGAAGCATAAATAGAAGGATCACCATCCCGTCACACATAGTCAAAAACAACGAACAAAAAGTGCTGACAGAGTGAATCAAGTAGTAGAGCTCCCATCTACCATGCCCAAATCCCCGAGTTTAACGACCATTGCACCAGGAAAAAAAGATAAAGAAAAACACCCAAAAATGAATAAGAAAGAAAATTTGGTGAGTGTACCCAGAAGCATGGCCTCATTATATAATGGTAAACTGCCTAAAATCTGATAGATCTTTAGTAGTGATCTTTTTTCTGTCACCATTTTAGGGAAAAAAGAGAAAGACAAAAGCATTGGCGGTGATTATCAAAGCTGCAGGAGAAAGCTAAGGTTTTTTCCACTCAACAAATTAAGCAGTGTGCCTGTAGTATACTGTAGTAATGCCAAGAAATTTTAAAAGGGAACCAATGATTAAAAAATCCACCTTCAAATTGACTTAATCTCAGAAAATTTCCTTTCGCACTACATACAGGTTAAACATGAACTATAGAAAGATACAAAGCCTAAACTGTTCAACTAGTGAACAGTGGCAACATGCAACAAGCTGTTGGTTCAGTGTACACAAATTTTGTTACATTCACAAAATTGTGGAGGTTTGACTTTACTTCACAGTTTGCATATAAACTATGTACAATACAAAAGTGAATTTTGCAGCTGGGCACCAGGGCTCAAGCCTGTAATCTTACTATCTGGGAGCTAAAGATAGGAGGAGTGCTTTCTGAGGTCAGCCTGGACAAAATTTGTGTGACCCCCACCTCTCAACCCGAGGCTCCACAAGTGGCTCACATATGCATCCGTGGGAATCACATAGAGGAGTGTTGCAGTCCAGGCTGGTGGGCATAAAGATAGACAGTATCTCAGCTGTGTGCCTGCAGCTCATGCCTGTAATCCCAGCTACTCAGGAGGCAGAGATCAGTAGGATCGCAGTTTGAAGCCAGCCCAGGCAAATCGTTCATGAGACCCTATCTTTAAAAACCCATCACAAAAAAGGGGCTGATAGAGTGGCTCAATGTGTAGACCGAGTTCAAGCTCCAGTGCTGCAAAACAAGAAAAAAAAAAAAAAGAAACGAGAAGAGTATTTCAAAAATAATCAACTCCAGTGGAACAACTTTCTTGAAAGTTCAGAGACCTGATTTCAAACTCCAGTATTACCCCATACAACCTCTAAAAAATAACCAGTGCCGAAACAGGTGGCTTTGTGGCTCTCGTGGTAGAGCGCCTTCCTAGCAAGCACAAATCCCTGCGTTCGGCACCCCAGTACTGCCAAAAAGAATGTAATTTTCTGTTTTGGGTGTCGTTGCAATATTTTAGACATGCAAATCTTTTTCAAAATACACAATTCTTCTAGTCCCATGAGTTGAACAGATTCTACAGGGAACAGGAAAACTCCTGCAGTAAAACTGGAAAGCCCTGTGTGGAGAGAAGTCCTCGGTGGTCCATCTTCATATGTGGTTGTCACAGTTCAGACTGGACACGAATCATCAGAGAGTGAGGAATAGATAGAGAATCCTTACGAGTGTAAGGAGTGCGGGAAAGCCTCTCTGAGCATGTAAGGACTCACAGTGCTGAGAAACTCCAATTGTAAACAATGTGGAGAAGCTTTCAGTAGACCTAGCTATGCTCAGATACACACAGATCTTCATCCTAGTGAAAAAGCGTGCATGTGTAAGCAACGTGGGAAACACTTCATAGATCTCACTGACTTTCATAGACATGGTAACACACCCTGGAGGAGGACCTTTCAAGTGTAAGAGATGCAGTAAGGCCTTTAGTTGGGCTGGTGCCCTTCACAGACACGAACGAAGTCACACAGGAGAGAAACCCTGTGAATGCAAGGGATGTGGAAAAGCCTTTGTGCATCACAGTTTATGCTGATACCATAAAAGATTCACACTGGACAGAAACCCCAGGAATGTAGGCAATGTGGGAAAGCCTGTCCGAGTACATTAGAGAATTCATACTGGACAGAACCCTATGAGTGCATAGTGTGGGAAAGCCTTTGTGTATCAGTACACTTCCATATCAAAAATCGATTCACACTTGACAAACCCTGTGAATGCAAGCAATGTGGAAGAATCATCAGTTCATTAGATTACCTACAAATGCATGAACGAACTCTCACTACAGAGAAAGCATAGGTAACAAGCAATGCGGGAATCCCTTCATTGATCCAAAAACCTTTTGACATGTCTGAGCTCACACTGGAGACAAACCCTATGTATGTAACACGTGCTAGAACCTTCATTTCTTCCACTTGCTGTAGGAAACATGTAGTTATTCACACTGGGGAGAATGCCTAACTTTTGTATATGGAGCAGTTAACTATCAGGACCTTACTAGCAATCATGAGAATGCACTGTAACGGGACTCACATCATGTAATGTGTGGGGATGCCTGCACGCATCTTCTTTCACATCCCAGCTACACAGGACATACTATGTCAGGAAGCCTTTTTTTAAAAACCAATTTTTAAAAATTATATTCCTATATGCATACAATGTTTGGGTCATTTCTCCCCCTTTCCCCCAGCCCCCTCCCTTACCCCATCCCCCGTTCCCTCCCTTGTTCCCCCAACCTCTCGCTACCAGGCAGAAACTATTTTGCCCTTATCCCTACTTTTGTTGAAGAGAGAGTATAAGCAATAATAGGAAGGACCAAGGGTTTTTGCTAGTTGAGATAAGGATAGCTCTACAGGGAGTTGACTCGCATTGATTTCCTGTGCATGTGTGTTACCTTCTAGGTTAATTCTTCTTGATCTAACCTTTTCTCTAGTTCCTGGTTCCCTTCTCCTATTGGCCTCAGTTGCTTTAAGTATCTGCTTTAGTTTCTCTGCATTGAGGGCAACAAACGCTATCTAGTTTTTTGGGTGTTTTACCTATCCTCATACCTTCCTTGTGTGCTCTGGCTTTGTCATGTGATCAAAGTCCAGTCCCATTGTTGTGTTTGCCCTTGATCTAATGTCCACATACGAGAGAGAACATACGATTTTTGATCTTTTGGGCCAGGCTAACCTCACTCAGAATGATATTCTCCAGTTCTATCCATTTACCTGCGAATGATAACATTTCGTTCTTCTTCATGGCTGCATAAAACTCCATTGTGTATAGATACCACATTTTCTTAATCCATTCGTCAGTAGTGGGGCATCTTGGCTGTTTCCATAACTTGGCTATTGTGAATAGTGCTGCAGTAAACATGGGTATGCAGGTGCCTCTGGAGTAACCTGTGTCACAGTCTTTTGGGTATATCCCCAAGAGTGGTATTGCTGGATCACATGGTAGATCAATGTTTAGATTTTTAAGAAGCCTCCAAATTTTTTTCCAGAGTGGTTGTACTAGTTTACATTCCCACCAACAGTGTAAGAGGGTTCCTTTTTCCCCCGCATCCTCGCCAACACCTGCTGATGGTGGTGTTGCTAATGATGACTGTTCTACCTTGTGAGGTGGAACCTTGGTGTGGTTTTAATTTGCATTTCCTTTATTGCTAGCGATGGTGAGCATTTTTCATGTGTTTTTTGGCCATTTGAATTTCTTCTGTTGAGAAAGTTCTGTTTAGTTCACTTTTCACTTGCCCATTTCTTCATTGGTTCATTAATTTTGGGAGAATTTAGTTTTTTGAGTTCCCTGTATATTCTGCTTATCAGTCCTTTGTCTGATGTGTAGCTGGCAAATATTTTCTCCCACTCTGTGGGTGGTCTCTTCAGTTTTACAGATCATGTCTTTTGTTGAGCAGAAGCTTTTTAGTTTTATGAAGTCCCATTTATCTATGCTATCTCTTAGTTGTTAAGCTGCTGGGGTTCCATTGAGAAAATTCTTGCCGATACCTATTAATTCCAAGGTATTTCCTACCCTTTCCTGTACGAACGTTAGAGTTTGGGGTCCGATATTAAGATCCTCGTTCCCTTTTGAGTCAATATTGGTATAGGGTGATATACATGGATCTAGTTTCAGTTTTTTTGCAGCCTGCTAACCAGTTTTCCCAGCAGTTTTTGTTGAAGAGGCTGTCTTTTCTCCATCATCTATTTTTAGCACCTTTGTCAAAGATAAGTCAAAATGAGGTGGGTGTAATGTGTCGGTTCATATGCGGGTCCTCTGTTCTGTTCCACTGGTCTTCATGTCTGTTTTTGTGCCAGTACCATGCTGTTTTTATTGTTATTGCTTTGTAATATAGTTTGAAGTCAGGTATTGTGATACCTCCTGCATTGTTCTTTTGACTGAGTATTACCTTGGCTATTCGTGGCCTCTTGTGTTTCCATATAAATTTCATGGTAGATTTTTCAATCTCTTTAATGAATGTCATTGGAATTTTGATGGGAATTGCATGAAACATGTAGATTACTTTTGGGAGTATAGACATTTTTACTATGTTGATTCTACCAATCTATGAGCATGGGAGATCTCTCCACTTTCTATAGTCTTCCTCTGTCTCTTTGTTCAGAAGTGTATAGTTCTCCTTGTAGAGGTCTTTCACATCCTTTGTTAAGTTTACACCTAGGTATTTGATTTTTTTGAGGCTATTGTAAATGGAATTGTTTTCATGTATTCTTTTTCAGTTTGTTCATTATTAGTGTATAGAAATGCTGATTTTTCTATGTTGATTTTATATCCTGCTACCTTGCTATAGCTATTGATGGTGTCTAGGAGCTTTTGAGTAGACTTTTTTGGGTCTTTAAGGTATATCATCGTATCATCTGCATGTAGGGATATTTTGACAGTTTCTTTACCTATTTGTATTCCTTTTATTCCTTCTTCTTGCATAATTGCTCTGGCTAGGAATTCCAGTACTATGTTGAATAGGAGTGGAGATAGTGGGCATCCTTGACTAGTTCCTGATTTTAGAGGGAATGGTTTCAGTTTTTCTCCGTTAAGTATAATGCTGGCTGTAGGTTTGTCATATATAGCTTTTATAATGTTGAGGAACTTTCCTTCTATTCCTAGTTTTCTTAGAGCTTTTATCATGAAATGGTGTTGGATCTTATCAAAGGCTTTCTCTGCATCTATTGAGATGATCAAGTGGTTTTTGTCTTTGCTTCTGTTAATGTGGTTTATTGCGTTTATTGATTTTTTTATGTTGAACCACCCCTGCATTCCTGGGATGAAGCCTACTTGGTCGTGGTGAATAATCTTTTTGATGTGTTGTTGGATTCGGTTTGCCATTATTTTGTTGAGGATTTTTGCATCAATGTTCATTAAGGAGATTGGCCTATAGTTCTCCTTTTTTATAGGTGTCTGTGCCTGGTTTTGGGATAAGTGTAATACTGGCTTCATAAAATGTGTTTGGCAGTTTTCCTTCCCTTTCTATTTCGTGGAACAGTTTAAGGCGGGTTGGCATCAGTTCTTCTTTAAAGTCTGATAGAATTCAGCAGAGAATCCATCAGGTCCTGGACTTTTCTTTTTGGGGAGACTCTTGATTGCTGCTTGAATTTCATTTTGTGTTATAGATCTATTCAGGTGATTAGTATCCTCTTGGTTCAGTTTTGGATGATCATAAGTATCTAGAAATCTGTCCATTTCTTTAAGATTTTCAAATTTATTTGAATATAGGTTCTCAAAGTTGTCTCTGATGATTTCCTGGACTTCCATGGTGTTTGTTGTTCTGTCCCCTTTTGCATTCCTGATTTTACTAATTTGGGTTTTTTTCTCTCCTCATTTTAGTCAGGTTTGCCAGGGGTCTGTCAATCTTGTTTATTTTTTCAGAGAACCAGCTTTTTGTTTCATTAATTCTTTGTATGGTTTATTTATTTATTTATTTATTGGTTTCTATTTCATTGATTTCAGCTCGTATTTTTATTATTTCTCTCCTTTTATTTGTTTTGGGATTTGCTTATTCTTGTTTTTCTAGGAGTTTGAGATATATCATTAGGTCATTGATTTGAGATCTTTCAGGGTTTTTAATATATGCACACATGGCTATAAACTTTCTTCTCAGGACTGCCTTTGCTGTGTCCCATAGGTTCCGGTAGGTTGTGTTTTCATTTTCATTGAATTCCAAGAATTTTGAATTTCCTCTTTTATCTCATCAATGACCCATTGTTCATTGAGCAACGAGTTATTCAATTTCCAGCCGTTTGCATGTTGTTTTGATTTATTTTTGTTGTTGAGGTCTAGTTTTACTGCATTGTGATCGGATAGAATGCATGGTATAATTTCTGTTTTCTTATATTTGCTGAGGCTTGCTTTTTGCCCTAGGATATGATCTGTTTTGGAGAAGGTTCCATGGGCTGCTGAGAAGAATGTATATTGTGTAGAGGTTGAATGGAATGTTCTGTAGACATCAACTAGGTCCATTTGATCTATGGTATATTTTAGAACTAGGATTTCTTTATGGATTTTTTGTTTGGATGACCTAGCTATTGATGATAATGAGGTGTTAAAGTCTCCCACGACCACTGTGTTGGAATTAATATGTGCTTTTAGGTCCTTCAGGGTATGTTTGATGAAATTGGTTGTGTTGACTTGGGCACATATAGGTTGATAATTGTTATTTCCTTTTGCTCTGTTTCCCCTTTTATTAGTATGGAATGTCCTTCTTTATCTCATTTCATCAATGTCGGTTTGAAGTCTACTTTGTCAGAGGTAAGTATTGCTACTCCTGCCTGTTTTCGTGGGCCATTGGCTTGGTAAATCTTCTTCCAGCCTTTCATCCTAAGCCTATGCTTATTTCTATCAGTGAGATGGGTCTCCTGTAAGCAACAAATTGTGGGGTCTTCTTTTTTAATCCAGTTCGTCAAACAGTGCCTTTTGATGGGGGAATTAAGTCCATTAACATTAAGTGTTAGTACTGATAGGTATGTGGTGATTTCTGTCATTTAGCTGTCTTAGTTGTTTGAAGGTTTGATTGTGTGTACCTAAGTTGAGGTTACTCTCTACTTTCTTGCTTTTTCTTTTCCTGTAGTTCGGTACTGCCTGCCCTTGCATGGTTATGTTGGGTTTCATCTTCTGTGTGCAGAGTCCCTTGCAGAATCTTTTGAAGTGGTGGCTTTGTGGTCACATATTGTTTTAGTTTCTGCTTATCATGGAAGGCTTTTATTGCTCCGTGTATTTTGAATGATAGTTTTGCTGGGTAGAGTATCCTGGGGTTGAAGTTATTTTCATTCAGTGTCCAGAAGACCTCACCCCAAGCTCTTCTTGCTTTTAATATTTCTGTTGAGAAGTCTGCTGTTATTTTTATGGGTTTACCTTTGTGTGTTATTTTTTTTTCTCTCTTACTGCCTTCAATATTGTTTCTCGAGTCTCTGTACTTGTTTTAATGATAATATGCTGTGGGGTAGTTCTGTTTTGGTCAGGTCTGTTTGGTATTCTGGAATCCTCTTGCACAGTATGGGCATAGATTTCTCTAGATTTGGGAAATGTTCTGTTATTATTTTGTTGAATATATTATGCATTCCCTTTGCTTGCACCTCTTCTCCTTCTTCAATGCCCATGATTCTCAGGTTTGGTCTTTTGATGGAGTTGGTGAGTTCTTGCATTTTCTTTTCACAGGTCTTGAGTTGTTTAACTAATAGTTCTTTGGTTTTTCCTTTAATTACCATTTCATCTTCGAGTTCTGAGATTCTTTGTTCTCCTTATTGTATTCTGCTGGATTGTCCTTCCATTTTGTTTTGCATTTCTGTTTTGTTCTTTTTTTCTGAGGTTTTCCATATCCCGAGTCACTTCCTCTTTAATGTTGGCTATTATCAGTCTGAGTTCGTTTATCTCTTTATTAATCGTGTTCTTTGTTTCACTGTGGTGTTTATACAGTGCTGTATAGTTTCTTTTGTTTGTTCTTGTGCTTTCTCAAATTCTCTAGTTTTGTTGTCTTGGAATTTCTTGAGTGTCTCCTGTACATTTTGGTTGACCATATCCAGTATCATCTCTATAAAATTCTCATGAATTCTTGCAGGATTTCTTCTTTCAGATTATTCTTGTGGGCTTCATTGGGTTCTTTGGCATAGTTTATCTTCGTTTTGTTGGAGTCTGGATCTGAGTATCTGATTTCTTCATTTCCCTCTGGTTCCTGTACTAATTTATTGCTGGGGGGGGGAACTGGTTTCCCTGTTTTTTCAGTCTTCCCATCATTGCCCTTGGTATTGTTACTGTCCCTGTACTGTGCGCAATTAAGTATTTTCTAGGTTGTAATAGTAACAATGGTGATATCTAGAATGGAAGGGTGAGAGGAGAGGGAAAGCAAATGAGGTAAAGAAAAAGGGAAAAGCAAACAAACAAACAAGTAAAAACAAAACATACAATAAAAAAAAGACCAGTGTCAAAGAAATAAACAGGGAGAGATAGTGTACTAATTAACAGTAAGGCAAACAGGCCTTAGACAGGGAGAGCATTAAAACAAAAATCTCCAAGTTCAAATGCAATAAAGTTTCAGTCTTAATAATTTTGGTGTTGGTCCCTCAGCCTGCAATCCTGGAGATGGAGTCTCATAAGTAGTTCTGTCGTTGTCTCATCAAAGGGGAAAAAAAACCCCAAAACCAAAAGAAACAAACAAAAACACAACAAAATATCCCAAGTTCAAATGCAGTGCAGTTTCAGTAAGACTTTCAGCATGAGGTTGTAGTTCAGTTGTTTCATCTGAGGAAGAGAAAAGGAAAAAAGGAAAACAAAGGGTCCGGAGACAGGTCTGTGAATGGCTATCTGAGGCTGTGGCTTGCCTGCCCACTGCTGTCAGCCTGCTGTTGCTGGAGGCTTTATTTATGCAGATCTCAGGAGTGAGCTGAACACTCACCTAGCCTCACAGGCTTTGTTTACTCAGAGTTCTCCTGGGCCCAACTGCCAGTGTTACGAGTTTTCCCCTCTCCAAGCCCTCTAGGGGAGGTGGTGCTCTGCTCGCCTTCTCCGGCCAGCGTGTTTATTTACAGTTCACCTGGGAAGTGTCCCTTCCCCCCTGTCCAGTGGGGCTTTCCTCACACAGCCACTTTTACAAGCTTTCCTGCTCCAAGGTTGCTGGGTGGGTGCCGCTGCTCCTGCCTTCTCTGGCCGACTTGTTTATTTACAGTTCTGTGAGGGATTGCCCCTCCCCGCCTTTGGCGCTCAGAGCACCCCGCCCTTTTTGCTACGTGTCTTTTTGTTGTTGTTGTTTATTCCGTTTGGTTTTTTTCTTTTTTCCCTGGGTGGGGGTCAGTCTGTCCAGGGGGCTATGCTGATCTGACCCGGGGTTGTCTGTGGGAGTACCGTGTGCCACTTAGCTCACCTGGTGGTCTGCTTCTCTTGAGCTGGTAGGAGGTGGCATCTGGCAGTGCAGGAGCCCTCCTGGTTTCTCCGTTTACCATGGAGTGGGGATGTTATGCGCGGGCTGGGGGTGTCGAGGAGTTGGGGTTTTGCCTCTTTGTGGTGGTTTTTCCTGCAAGGTGTATCTCCAGCATCTCTCCACGATTTTACTTTAGGAATCACGCTTTCTGCTTCCTCCCTCTAGTCACCATCTTGGAATCGGAATTTCTCAGCACATGTCTTGGTCAGCAGGTCGTGTCTGGCCAGGCTTCTCCGCCTTCAGAGCATCTTCCTTCCCAGGAGGTCTTCAAGGCTGCTCACCCGGAAGCCTTGATTGCAGATGTACGAAACTCTCCTGATGGCACATACATAAGATGCACCCTGCACCCAAAGCTGTGAGTGTGGAAAAGTCACGGAAGTAGTCAGTGTTAACATAGTTTCAGAGTCCTGTGAAAATTCCTCATGCACTAGAATCCTACAAATGTTAGTAATGTCACAAGTTTGATGCAAAGTAATTTGCTAGAATGCTCCCAGAAAACCCACACCTGAATAAAATATTCTAGAAGTTTTAAATGTGTTGCCTTTCTCAATAGTTTGTTTATAACATGGCTATTCAGACTAATGTATTTCTCATTATCACTCTTGATTTAAAAAGCGTGAAGACGGGCATGGTAGTGCTCACCTGTAATCGCATCACTCAAGAGGCCCAGGGGTCTACTTTTGTTGGGGATTGGGCTTCCAGAGGCCACAGCAGCTGCTGCTGGCTTAGGAGACCAAAGTCTGCAGGTAACAGGTGTTCCAGGCCCTGATTTCCTATATGGGCATCAGCGAGTACAGTTTTGTGGGACTGCTGCCCACATGGAGAACCAAGCCAGCAGGCTGTGGGAGTTTTGGGTCCTGCTTTCCCATATGGGCTTCTGGAATCTTAGTCCTGGGGCACTGCTGCCAGAATAGGAGAACAAAGCCCATGTGCAGCCATCGTTCCATGGCCCCATCTCCTGCATGGGCTTCAGGGAGCTCAGTTCTGTGGGGCTAGAGCCTGCTGGCTCACGCCTTCTGTTAGCTGTGGAGCAAATAAACAATTTAATGATGCATCTTAATCTCCTAGAAAAACTGGAACAAACCAAACCCCAAACCAGCAGATGGAGAGAAAGAGCAGGGCCAAGATTAATGAAATTGAAACCAAACAAACTGTACAATGAAACAAAAAGTTGGTTCTTTGACTGTATTAACACAATTGATAAACCCTTTAGCCAATATGACATAGCATAGTAGGAAGAAGACCCAAATTAATAAAACCAGAGATGAAAAAGGGGACATAACCACTACGACTAAGCAAACCCATAAAATAGAGAGTACTTTGAAAACTTATTTTCATGTAAACTGGAAAATCTAGATGAAATGGATAAATTCCTAGACCTATGCAACCAATAAAAATTGAACCAAAAAGATACTTACCTAAATAGTCCTATTACATGCAATTAAATTGAAAGAGTAAAAAAGAGTCTCCCTACAAAGGACAGCCCAGGACTTGGTGAATTCATAGCCATATTTTACCAAACAGGTAAAGAAGTCTAACATCAGCACTCCTTAAGCTTTTCCAGGAAATAGAAAGGGAAGGAACGCTACCAAACTCATTATATGAAGCCAGCATCACACTCATTCTGAAACCCAATAAAAACATAACCAGAAAAGAGAATTATATATCAATATTATTAGTGAATATAGATGCAATGATTCTCAACAAAATATTGGCAAACAGAATTCAAAAACATGTCAAAAAGATCATACACCATGACCTAGTTGGTTTCATTCCAAGGATGCAAGGATGGGTCGACATACGTAAATCTATAAATGTAAGACTGTACCTAAACAGAGGCAAGGACAAAAACCACACAATCCCCTCAACGGATGCAAAATCCAACACCCTTTCATAGTAAAGGCTCTGAAGAAACTAGGAATAGAAGGAACAGTCCTCAACATAAAGGCTATATATGACAAACCTAGAGCTAACATCAAACTAAATGGAGAACAACTGAAACCGTTCCCATTAAAGTCAGGAATGAGACAGGACTATCTGCTTTCTCCACTGCTATTCAATATAGGATTGGAATTCCTAGCCAGTGCAATAAGACAAGAGCAAGAAATAAAAGGGACTCAAATTCGGAAGGAAGAGTTCAAACTATCCGTATTTGCAGATGACATGATCTGATACCTAAGAGACCCCAAAAACTCTACCAAAAAGAAAAGCCTACTAGAAATCATAAACTTTTGGCAAAGTATTAACATACAGAAATCAGTAGCTTTTCTATATTCCAACAATGCACAGACTGAGAAAGAAATCAGGGAAACAATTCCATTTACAATAGCCTCAAAAACAATCAAGTACCTCAGAATAAGGTGCTTGAATAAGAAACCAAAGATGTTTTTAATGAAAACTATAAGCCACTGAAGAGAGAAATCAAAGAAGACATCAGAAGATGGAAAAGACCTTCCATGCTCATGGATTGGTAGAACCAACATTGTGAAAATGGCCATACTTACAAAAGCATGTTTTTCACTAATTTCTCTTTTAGTAAAAGAATAACTTGATGTCTCCTGGTCTTGATCCTGACAGCCCTTACACTAAATTTTCTGCCAACTACATTTCCTGGTCATCTCCTAAACTTAGAATAGAAAAATGACATTTTGGTTTCCTTCTAGGTAGTTCCAGCACCCAAACTCAGCCAGAAGTAGCTATAGAAGATTTGGACTGTCACTCCTCTGCACCCCTTTTTAGATTAAAAGGGACCAAAGTCGTTTGGGGTGAATGAGGAACATGGATAAATGAGGACACAGATACATTATATTTTAATCAATATTTAAAGGGTCAGACTCTGACACTGGAACAAGGAGAGCCAGAGCAGCTGGCCCCCTCCAATCTCCCTTTCCAAGCAAGTTACAGAAACTGGGGGACAAAGAGGAGCTGCCTGCTTCTGCTTTCCTCTTTGAGATGTTAACAAGCTGCAAGGATCCTTAGATGGGAGGAGAACAATCATGTCTAGCAAAGGGAAGTTCTAAAGCACGCCTATTATCTGTGATTTGGGTGGCCAGGATGGTCTCAGCCACGCAGACCCAACTGCCATCTCAGCCACCCTGACCCATGAGCTTTGATCAGGTGTATCCCCCAGCTCTCCAGTATAAGACCGTGAAGGCAAGAAATGTTTCTTTTTCTCTTGGACCCCCCCCCTTTCTATACCTTTTCCTGCCATGCTAAAATAAATCCTTGCTAAAACTTTCACCTTGTGAGACTCTTTGTTGTGAGACACCCTGAGATGCTTTTCAGTGTTTGTGGAGCTCAAGGAACTGCTGTTTTGTGTGGAAACTGGTAAGATGTGGGAGCCTCCACATCCATTCTCTGGTGACCACTGTGATACTAAAAACTGACTAGTAGTGCTAGAGACGTGGCTCAAGTGGTAGAGCACCTGCCTAAGAAGCATGAAAGCATGAAGCCCTGTGCTGACCAACCACCAGTACCACAAAACAAACAAACAGAAAACAAACTCTGAGTAGATGTCTCAATAGTAAAACTGCATAAAAACACAAACCACAGTGCCCCAGACACATGAGGATGTGATTTGGGGCAAAGTTTGTGGTCCTTGACTTTTCCTTTCTTCCTCCCTTTCTTTTATGGTACTGAGGACTGAAAACTTGAGCTACACCCTCAGCTGTGGGCTTGTACGAGGAAAGGAAAAATTGGGGGGAACGGTAGGCAGGAGCAACTGAGTTATTACCATATGAGACCCCATAATTTCTGTCAACAGCGTGAAGAAAACATAATGAAGAAATGGATGAACAGTGGAGTTCCTCTGTTCCATAATAAATCACAAAGGCGTTCCTTTTCTACTATGTTTCGTAACATGTGCTGACATGCCAGCTCATTAAACTGACACCATGGACAGCAAAGTGGACTTTGTGGATCACTGGAATACAATGCATTGAGCTACCCTTACAGACACTGAAATTCCCCCTTGAGGATAACAATGTACTTCCTTTTCCACTAAGTGAGGACGGTACTCAAAATGCTAACTCTGCCTGCTGCTCACCTTGTTTGTACTCAGATAAGTGGACTTTCAGGATCTAGAATTACTTTGATGGTTTCTGGGAAATTCCCAGTGGATTTGCTCAGCAGTCACTCCACCCACAGGAATCACCCACGCTGAGCTAAAGTTGTACACATGACCAAAACCCTCCCTCAAACAAGAAGCCAGTACACATTGCACAACTCACTCTATACACAACAGAATGAAGGTCCATATGTAAAGGAGTAGTCTAAAAATTCTTCAGTGACCATGAAGGAGTACAACAGAGACATGTCACCCAAAGAAAAGAAGTCTCCAGTCCCAGAGCCTCACGTCTGAACATCACATGTGTTAAAGCATTCAGCCATTGAAAACTGATGTGCTAAAGCACAGAGAAGTTGCTTTCCAACTGCAGTGAATTATGTAGACTTAAGGTAGATGTGTTTTATTTCTGTATCTCTAAGTATATAACTGCACTGGATCTACCCTGTATCGCTTTAGAGACTCACAATGGGCAAACCCACAACAGGCAAGGCAGTCTGCAGTGCCCCCACTGTTGTCATCTACACAGGAGCAGCAGATGACATAGGGGTGAAGAAGCACTGGATACGGCCACAGAAATGATCAGTGAGGACATTCTCACCACTAGCACAGTGCCTTTCCATAGAAAAGGTGAACACATACGCCAGCTTCTATAGTGTCACCTGCCACCATGGACTTTTCTTACTGCCTTCATTTCCACCGGATGAAAAGAAGACTGACCATTTGTCCTCCACCTTGTGTTTCTCACAAATGAATCAGCAATAGCATTCCAAAAATTATATTTTCCCCATGTCTCTGTTGAGAGCAGAGAGCCTGGATTATTTGTCATTTGTAGTCTACACAGCTGGTGAGTGAGGACACTCAAAAGTTACACGAAAGGTCTACTTTTCAAGTGAGCAAGGATTGCATCGACAGTGATCTTGTCTCAGTCCCTTCCTAGGTTTGTACTCTGACACTTTGCCTAAACATACTGCTCTCCTACGCTCAGAGATTGAAAAGGAAGTCTTCAACACCAGCTGTGTAGCTAAATGAAGTTATATATTTTAAGTGAGATAAGGATGGTCCACAAAGTTTGATGGTGTCACTTAGAAGTTTTCCCACTCAAGATGACAGGAGCCAGTAACATGTGGGACTATTGGAGTGGCCATCACGCTCAAGATGGTTTGGGTCTGGACTGTGCCCCAGACTCTTGGAAGACTTTTGGGTGTTCTGAGGCTCCTTAGTGCCAGAGTTCAGGCTACCAGCAGCTGGCGGCAAGAGAACAGGAGCTCTAGATGGATTCTTCCTAGGAAACTTCTCTAATCTGCACAGCTTAACAATGTTCTTCGCTGACATATGTGTCCACATGGTTGTGACATCACTTCACAGGCAAAAACAGTGCAAACACTGGAGTTGGCCTCACACTTACAGCCTTGCTGAGAAGTGTGTTCCACTGCTCTGATGGCAGGTAGTGCTTCTCAGTGACAGGGATGGATGAAGCAAAAACAACAAAGACATCCTGTTCACATATATTACAATTGACAAAACACACTGGCACTTCATTATCTCTGCCTTGCAGGTAAAAACTACTATAATTTCCAAAGACAGAATTTCTTCCTTCCAGGGCATCTGATGGTCAGTAACAATCAATTCCCCTAAAGCAAACACTAGTCCTGGCCATGAGGCTCGGTGTGTAGCCAATGAATTACATTATTGTAGCATGTGCAAGGCCCTGGGTACACACACACACAAAACCAATAGCAACAACCCCCACAAATTCTACTCAGAATTCTCTGATAAAACAGTTATTTATGGTCTGTGGACCTATTTTCTGCTATAATTCACATACTCTGTTTTTCACAATTTTTTTTGTGGCATTGGGGTTTGAGCTCGGGGCCTTACACTTGCCAGGCAGGTGCTCTACCGCTTGAGCCACTCCACCAGCCCTCTCACATACTCTGATTGACATAAGATATAGTTGTAGTGGCTTTTGGGAGGGGGTGCCTCAAAACAGCATGATTTCATTTTTGGTCTGAGGCATGAAACAGAAATTAGGATCCAATTATAAAAGTTTTAATAATGTAATCATGAAAAACGAAATTTACATGAGGAAGAAAACACCTAATTTTTCTTCATGATAAATATGAATCTCAGAACTAAATGAAAAGTTTGGCAAAATTATAAACGATCTGGTCCAGGACACCGTGGAATTTTTCACCTATCTTCTTAGTAAATGAAAACATAACATTTGTTAGTCCGAACGTTGTGACAAAGTTCAAACAATTTGTATGAAGCACACACAAAAAACATGTTTAAAGAAAAAATACAGCTGGGTGTCTTTGGTTCATGCCTGAAATCCTAGCTACTCAGGAGGCAGAGATGAGGAAGATGGCAGTTTGAAACCAGCCTGGGCAAAAAGTTTGCAAGACTCTATCTTGAAAAACCCTTCCCAAAATTAGAGCTGTGGAGTGGCTCAAGGAGAAGGCCCGGTACTAAAAACAAAAATCAAAAAGTCAAATATAAAATACAGTTTTTTCAGTGCCGGGGATAGAACACAGGGCCCTATGCCTTCTACACGAGTTGTACGACCTACAGCATCCTACCCCAAAATGTCATTTTGTCCATCAAAAAGATGAAAGATACATAAAATGTAAAAAACATCCAGAATATGCCAAGGCTAGTAGCACAAAATAATTTTATTATCTGGTGTGACTAAAATAAATAGCACCTATAACACGTATACTCTATTGCCTAAATGGTACTTACACAATTATGCCACGTTTCCTTTCAAGATTCAGAATGAGAGACACACAGCCTAAAGATGTGTATATTAAAAATCAGCCACTAATACAAACAATGCATGTATAACTTTTATCATATTTCCTAACATAAGGTATTTTCTGGAGCATTCTGCAGAAATTACACAAGTGCCCTTGTCTCCCGTCTCCTCAAATCACTTAGGCTCATAGGATTTCACTACAACTGAATAGTCATGGGACGTTTAAGTTATTTAGTAAAACTGAAAAGTTTTCTTTGTCTTAGGGTGTTGCAGTGTAGCCCAAAGTACACTCAAATTTGAGATCCTTTCACTTGAGGCTCCCCAGTGCTGGGACTACAGGCACATAGCACCAAGCCCAACAAAACTGACAACTTGGAGTATCTTTCACATTCACATTATTTTGATATAGTGTGCGTTCTTCTTCCATGTGGGCCAAGTGAAGACTTAGACTTCCATTCAAGAGGCTTCTTCCCATATGGTGTGCTGTTGTATCTGTGAATTCAACTTAGATGACTGCAGGCATTCCTAGATGCTTTCTACTGTCAACATAAGTCCTATGAATGTCAGGTGAGAATGAACCCTTCTCACACCCAATATTTAGGGTTTCTCCCCAGAGTCGATCCTTCCATGTGTGTAAAAGGAAGTGGAATGATTGAGGATGATCCCAAGTTACATCCATAGCATTTCTGTCCACCTTTAACCCATCATGGCATGAAATGGAACTGGGGTCAATTAAGGTTTCCCATATTGTTTACACAGACAGATCTTTTCTCCAGCGTAAGTTGTTTCTTGTACTCACCAGACAGTTTCTGCACCATTCAGCATATTACCAGGCTTTCTTTTCAGTGTGAGCTTTTCCATGTTTGTCAATGCTGCTGTAAGAACTGAAGGCTTTCACATTGCTAACACACATAGGGTTTTTCTCCTCTGTGAACTATTTCATGCCTTCCAAGGGAAGGGGAAATGAAGGCTTTCCCACACTGCTGACACACATGAAGCTTCCCTGCACTGTGAATTCTTTGATGTCTCTGAAGGCAACTGGATGCAGTAAAGGCCTTGCCACACTCCGTACATACATAGCATTTGTCTCCTATGTGAACGACTTTGTGCTATAGCAGGTAACTGGGCAAAGTGAAGGCTTTCCCACATTGCTGATAGCCATAAGGTTTCTCTGCACTGTGAAATCTTTTATGTGTCTGAAGGTTTTAAGATTCAGTGAGGGCTTTGCCACACTGATTATATACGTAGGGTTTTGCTCCAGTGTGAATTCTTGTATGTCTTTGAAGATACTTGGGTAGCGTGAAGGCTTTTCCACATAGCTGAAACACATGGTTTCTCACCAGTGTAAATTCTCTCATGGCCTTGAAGGACACTGTATTTCCTGAAGGTTTTCCCACATTGCTTACATTAATTGTGTTTGTCTCTAGTGTGAATCCTTTTATGAATTTGAAGACAATGGAGATATCTGAAGGCTTTATCACATTGCTTACGTTCATAGGGTTTTCCCTCCAGTGCGAGTGCTTTCATTTTTATCGAGGCATTGGGGAGAAGGGAAAGTTTCCCTGTTCCTTGTATTTACATGGATTCTCTCCCTAATCTGGGTACTCGATTGTTTTGTGTCCATTGTGATCTCTGAGGGGCACATTTACCGGTGAGTGACCATCAAGGACTTCTCCACACACATGGCTTTCACATGGCGTTACTCCAGGAATTTTCTTACTCATACTCTCATGAGTCAGGCTGAAGGCTTCTCCCCATCGACAGCCTTCTTCATGTTCACAGAGCCTCTCTCTGCTTGACTTCTGTAACAAAAGTACAGTATGTTACAGTGTCTTTCCAAATGATTTCACATATATTCATTCACAGCACTCTTACATTTTCCTGTAGTCAGGACAACCATAGCCTTCATATCCTGTAGCGACTACCTGAAGGTGAATGGACTGAATACTCAACAGGAGGGGACACTGACAAAGTCATCAAAGGAGGTATAGTCACATGGAGTTTCTTTTCTCTGCTTTTTTTTTTTTTTTTGGTGATACTGGGGTCTGAACTCAGGGCCTCATGCTTGGTAGGCAAGCGCTCTTACCACTCGAGTTACTCTGCCAGCCCATTAAAATTTTTTTTCAAGATAGGGTCTCAGGTACTATTTGCTCCTGCTAGCTTCGAATCACAATCCTCTGTATCTGTGTCTGAATAGCTAGGATTATAGGCATGAGACACTGGAGTCCAGCCTTACATACGGTTTCTTAATACTCTCTCCACATTCACTGTTTTCCAAACGTTGAGCATCTGTGTTACATTTATGTATAGCTCAAGGGTCCATCATGCACAATGCATGGATGTCTTTTGCTTTCCAGATTTTAAAACACTAGCAAATATAAAATGATACCTCTAAGATGAGCTGCAAGTGTAAGCACAAGTACTGTGGATATTCAAGCTGTATGAATACTTACACAAACATTTCAGAGAGGCAATGAATTTGGAGCTAGGCATAAATATGTATCTGTCTATCTATAGAATATACATATAGAGGAGAGAGAGAGAACAAGAGAGGGAGGGAGGGAAAGAAAGAGAGGGAGGGAGGGAGAGAGAAATAGAGGAAGGGAGGGAGGAGAGAGAGCTGAATGGCCACATAGAAAAAATTTGTAGTGTCTGCGATCACCAGTAAAGGCAAGTTATAATCATACAAACATGCTGTTTAATAGGTAGGCAAAACTAAATAAATTAGATTTTGAATGTTGACAAATAACACAATAGATATACATCCAAATGGGAGCCAATGGTTCACACCTGTAACGCTAGATATTCTGGAGGCAGGGAAGAAGAGGATCAATGTTTGAAGCCATCTCAGTCACACAGTTCACCAGACACTATCTCGAAAATACCCCACACAAAAGAGGGTTATCCAAGTGGCTAAAATTTTAGAGCACTTACCTAGCAAGTGTGAGAGCAAGAGTTCAAACCCCAGCACCACCACACACACTCTCAAAAAACAAAAAAACAAAGCAAAAGAAACAAAACCCAAACCCACATACATGAAAAATCTGATAAATTCAACTACTATCAAAATTTCATACTAAATCTGAATTTAACCACCTATTTATTACCACTGTGTAAAAACTTTATGTTCCCTTACCATTTGGGTACAAAAGTAAGAATAATATTTTCAACATAAAAATATAAACCTGGCTGGGCACTGTTGAGTTACTCTTGTAGTCCTAGGTACTCAGGAAGCAGAGACGTGAGGATTTGGTTTGAAGCTGCCCAAGGATATTGGAGTGGCTCAACTGGTAACAGTGCCTACTAGCAAGTTCAAGGCCTTGAGTCCAAATCCCAGTACAGAGAGAGGGAGAGGGAGAGAGAGAGAGAGATACTGAAACTCTACAAAGGAATCAAGGGAGAAGGTCAGGGAAGCAGCTGCTTCACCCGCAGTTCACAATGGACCCAGGCTCAGAAGTTTGAACACAAGTCTGAGCCTAGAGGCCACTGTCACTGTGCAGAGACAGCCCAGGGTTCCTCCCAGGGAGGACGGAGGGAAACTTGACCAGGGAGGAAACTTAATTCTAGGGCCTCCCCATACCAAGGGCTCCCAAGACCATGTTCCCTCCCCAACAACGGCACACTTTGTCCTAATGGCTGGGTTCTGACCTGAGGCGCCTTGTCCTTGTCCTGCCCTCACTAGTGACACCACATATATGGTGCTTACTGAATATCAACCAATTCTCCATCTCCAATATGGTGTTCCCCAATTCAATTCTGATATCAGGGACACATAGAACACACCCTTCAACCTCTGGGCTCAGACCTCAGCCATCGAGCTGAGGAGAGGAGCTTAGCCTGCCTACACAGTTCATGCAAACAGTATGTATCTTCTCCACTTGCTTCCCTGTGAAAGTTTGCGCTTTTCTGACATGACTACTATAGCAAGCCTTGGTGACCAGTGTCCAAAAGTTCCCTGGGCACTGATTCTCTACTGAGTTTCCTGGACACAATATTTTAAGCCCACTGTCACAACTGCTTGCTTGGGGCATGCAGCACATCCTCTGCAATTACAGGAACAGCCAACATTTGAAAGCTTGAACCTACTGTGAGACAGACCAAATTTAGTTGAAGGATAAATGATCAAAAGTGCACAATAACGCAACCATTACTGAAAAAATTTACTGTATATTCTAAAATGTACCAGAGAGGATTTTGGATGTACCCAATACAGAAAAACGAAACTATGTTAGGACATAGGAAGTAGCCTGATCTACTCTGTTCCCATTGTATGCAAGTACTGAACGACCACACGATAGCCCATGAATTATGAGTGCATTAAAATTAAAACAGAGCCAGGTGCAGGTGGCTCAGACTGTTATCCTGCACACTAAGGAGAGAGAGAGCAAGAGGATGATGGCTCGAAGCCAGTCTGCAAAAGTAGCGCACCAGACCGTATCTCCAAAATGAGAACAAAATGGACTGGAGGTGTGACTCAAGCACTCGTGTTGCAGAGGTCACTAGCTGAGATACGGGTCCCTTGCGGCAATTAGCAGGAAGCAACGTTTTGTGCCAGCATAGACCCAGGGTACTGAGCCCCAAGGACAAAGGGGTCTCACCTTATATACCCTTGCAAGCAGGTTACAGAAGCAAAAAGCAAGGTCTAATCCATATGTGGTTATATTTAATTTTATTGCCTACTTTTCCCTAGGGCTACGTGACCTTCCCCATGTTCAGATTTCTCAGGTTTTATCTCTTTTTGATGGCATCCCTACCTTCCTGCTACTTTCTCAGGACTCAGACCTAGTCTGTTCTCTTCTGATCCTCATCTCTGCTACACTAGAGGACCAGTTTTGCAAGCGTGAAGCCCTGAGTTCAAATCCCAGTCTGACCACCAAAAAAAAAAAAAGAAACAAAATTTAAACACGAATGCCAGGTGGCATGTTACATGTCTGGAATCCACCGTACAGGGGAAGTACAGATAGGAAGACGGCAGTTTGTGACTAACCTGGGCAAAGTGGGAGATTCTACCTGAAAAAATAAAAGGGCCAGGGGTGTGGTTCACATGGTAGATAACTTGCCTAGCAAATGTGAGTTCAAACCCCAGGAATGTCAAAAATACAAACAATATAAATAGAGAATTTTCTCATAATAAAAACAGCAAGTCAAAAGAAATGGTCTGACAAATTTAAACATTAAAATTATGGTGGCAAACACAACAGAGAAGTGAAATATCTACAATGCGTGCAATTATAAAAGGATGTCTGCACAGAGTAAAAATGAAAAAATGGGGAAATGACCAAAACGTATTTATCAGAAGGTAAAGTACCCTGTGTGAAGGAAGATCCAGGCACATGGTAATGAAGAGACAAGAAAATGTCAAGTAGATCCCATTTCATACCTATGAGAAGGACAAAATTGAGCCCATGAGATAACGTGTTTATGGACAAGACACACTGACAGTTGTTCTGGAATGGATACCAGCTGCCTTGCAATTTCCTGTAATATGAACTTGACCAGAACCTAGAGCCTAAGCGTGTTCCTCAAGAATGTCTTGTCATTTTTAAATATGCCCCGTGAATTCTGTTTTTAAGTCCTGCCTCCAAAAGAAAGTGCAACCACCAAGCATAACAAAGTAAGATGTTACAGGTCCAGTGTCTGGGGAAAGGAAAACACAGTGTTTCTCTGACTCCTTGATTAAACTTTACAAGGGTGAAAATGACAAGGACTTATGAAACCCAGCCCAGGGATACAGGCTTCCTCAAAATGAATCCAAACCAGGGGTCACTAGAATGCTGCTTTTCTCTATACTTTCCCACTACAACAGTACGGCAGCTGTGAAATAACAGCAGATCACAACAGGAACAAGTGAATGTCTGACAGCTTACTGAAGCAGTCTCTATCGTTACTTGGGAATGGTGTACTAATGAGGAGGAGAAATGTCCAGGAACAGAATCTACTGAGACTGAGTGGCAAAGAAATACAAACTATGAGGAGAATTACAACTAACAAGACTAACGCAATAATGAAAAAAATCCCCCACAAATGAAAGACAACCAGACAGCTGGTTCAGAGGACTGTGAAATTCCTACCACCTAAGGCAGAATGAACATCAGCCTACTACTAAGCTCCTCCAGAAACCAAAGACAAGGGAAGACTCAGATTCACTCAGAGGCCAAATTTAAGCTGGCAGCAAAGATGGACACTGGGAAGATGTAGCCAATGTCCCTTGTGAATGCAGGTGCACAATCCACAAATAAATACCTGCACCCGGGCACAGTAATCAAAATCCAGTGGAGCGGGCATAGACACAGAGACATAAATGCCACACCAGACCAACACGCCCAGATTCCTAAATGTACATGGCAGAGCAATTTTGGACAGGAGGATAAAAATCACTTAATGAGAAAAAGCAACCTATTTTTTTTTAAATGCTCAGAAAAGTGGAAAAGCAGAAATCCCTATGGAAGACAAAGAAGTGGAACGCTTACCTTATTCGAAATTTTGTTTTTAAAGGTTCGGATGCAGTTCTTTTTGAGCACCAAAAGAAGAAGCATGAAGAGAGAAGGAATGAGTAGTAGGAGGAAATAAAATATGGAGCAAAGACCTAGAGGTAAAAGCTAAACCTACCTACCCAAGCATTAAAAGATACATTAAGTTATGGGAGGCTAAGGAGCAAAGTACTTTAGAAATGATGGTGTTTGAAAGAACCCCTGCTGTTGGGCTGCAGCTCAGAGGTAGAACACTTGCCTGTCATGCACAAGGACAAATAAATAGAAATAGAGTCCCCGAGGAAGTCAGGTGACCCTGTGTGTGACAAGGAAACAACGTATTGTAGAACAGAACGAAGAAGGTCTGCAAGAAGTGAAGGCCAAAACAGACTTTTAACTACCCAGGCTCAGCATGAAAGGCAGCAACATGCAAGGCCTGGAGGACGTGAGGATTTGTCCGTTTCCGCTTGCTCTTTCTTAGCGCTGAACATTGAAAAAACACCCGTGAAAACACTGAATATAATCGAAAGGAGTGGAGACCTGAGGTACTACACTCCCAGAGGAACGTGCCACCTGCAAACATTATTTGGAAAATTCATAAAGAAATAGACCACTACTGCCTTTCAGAAGAACAGAAGGGGTCTTCTGGTTTTGCCCTGGCAGGCCTGGACCACGATCGACCTATTTACCCCTCCCTTGGAGCAGGGGTGACAGATGTGTGCCACCACACTCAGCTTAATGATTGAGACAGGGTATGAACTGTGCTGGCCTTGTACCTAATTTTCCTGATGTCTGCCCCCTGAGGACCTGGGATTACAGACATGAGCCACGTGGAACCCTCCAATGCCCTCTTTTCAAATAGCGAGAGAGGGAGAGACAGAGACAGAGACAGAAACAGAGACAGAGAGAGATTCTACAAAGGAAACGAACTCAGGGAAGCAGCTGCTTCACCCACAGTTCACAAGGGACCCAGGCTCGCAAGGTGAACACAAGTCTGACCCTAGACACCACTGTCACTGTGCAGAGACAGCCCAGGGCTTCACTCCCAGGGAGGGACGGAGGAAGCCTGAGCAGCCAGGAAACTTCATTCTGGGGCCTCCCCACACCTAGGGCTCCCCTATCCATGTTCCCTCCTCCCAGCAGCAGCAGGCTTTGTCCTACAGACTGGGTTCTGACCTGAGCTGCCCTGTCCTTGTCCTGCCCTCACTAATGACACCACATGTGTGCTGTTTACTGAACACCAACCAATTCTCCAGCACAAACCTGGTGTCCCACAACGCATTTCTGACACCAGAGAGACATAGAACAGTCCCTACAACTTCCAGGCTCAGTGCCACCACACTGTCCCCAATGCAGATGCCAGGCCACAGCATGTTTTTTCTGTCTGTTCACCAGTCACTTTCCTTAAATGATTGAGGGGTGGCATTCTGAGTCACCTCAATAGTACAAATTCAGAAAAGTACCTAAAGAGACAAATGTTAAACAAGCAAAGACACTTCTGTAGCTCAGGAAATCCAAGGGTTTAAGGTTGACTATGCTAGGAGATCTGAAATACAGATCAGTTTTTAAAATGGTGCTCCGTTTCCAAGCGTACAGTCAAAATCACAAGTATTTTCTCTATATAACAGAATGGAGGTGTTTTTCTGTCAGACAACCGCTATTGACACCAGTTACCCCCCAAATACACCAACTGAATAAAAGGAAAACAGCCAAAACCCTGTGGGCTAGAATCCTGGTAAATGGCAGTGATCACACAGCTCCCACCTCACAAAGCTTTGGGTTCTAGAGAAGCTGCTCTCCTGTCCCTGCCCCATGCACTTGGAGGGTGTCATGGTGCCCTCCCCTTCCTTTTACACCTGTGCACTGGCCAGACACAAACTTCCCAAATGCACGCTTTTTCCTCAGAAATGATTCAATCGATTGATCAGTAGAAACAAAACAGAAGCAAACGTTTGTGGACTTTCCTCGACCAGGTCTCTGATCTCTGACCACCCTCACCTGAACCAGCACATGGGCCCTCCTTTACTGTGACTCAGGAGGCAGAGATCAGGAGGATCGTGGCTGGAAGCCAGCCTGGGCAAAATAGTTGGCGAGACCCCATCTCAAAAAAACCCATCACAAAAAGGGCTGATGGAATGACTCAAGGTGTACATCCTGAGTTCAAGTCCCAGTACTGCAAAAAAACAAGAGTTCTGCCATGGCCTATCTCCTCTGCACCCCTGTGCCTGAGGCCAGGTCTCTTGGGCTTTGCCCTTGGTGGTGCCATCACCAACAATAATGGGTGACATCACATGGCCCAGTATTCTCATGGTGGCCAAGGGTCTGTCCTTCTCTCAGTCCTTTCCAGGTTCCTGCTGAGATGAGGAAACACACAATTAGTGAACACACATGAGCTTCACACCTTGTAGGCAGGTTCTGTACCACCTGAGTCACTCCACCATCCCTGTTTGTGTGTGTGTGTGTGTGTTGGGTATTTTTGACATAAGGCCTTATGAATTTTCTGCCTGGGATGGCTTCAAACCACCATCCTCTTGTTCTCTGCCTCCTGAGTAGCAGGGATTATAGGTGTGAGCCACAGGTGCCCAGCTACTGTGTGATTTATCAATGCTTGAAATCTAATTTATTTAATTTTGCCTGTCTAGCATAAAAGAGCCTCTTGATATGATTATATCATGGCTTTTCAGATGACTTCCGGCCCTTCATGATTTTTGAAATTCATTCTATCTCTCTGTGTCTGTCTCTCTCTCTCTATCTCTGTATCTCTCTCTCTCCCCTTATTGAAAAATGGGCATTTGAGGGCCAGCCCTGTGGCTCATTTCTGCAACCCCAGGTACTTGGGAGGCAGAGATCAGGAAGATACAGTCCAACACCACCACAGGCCAATCCCTCTCTCAACCAATAAGCTAGTGTGCAGCCCACATCTGTCATCACAGCTCCAAGGGAGATGGAAATGGGATGATTGTGGTCCAGGTTTCTCAAGACAAAACCAGAAGACCCTTTTGGAAAGAAAAGCTAGGGGAAGAGGGGATGCAGGTGCAGCTTAAGTAGAGGGCCTTCCTAGGAAGTGTGGAGCCCTGAGCTCAAATCCCAGTACCCCCCCAAAAAAGAATAGCATTAGAAATGCATAATGAGTTTACTACAGAAATGAGATTCTTCTTCCTTCAGGGTTTACTTTTTTTTTTTTCTTGCTATGTTGGGGTTTGAACTCAGGGCCTCATGCTTGTGAATCCAGCTCTTTACCACTTGAGCCTGGCCCAGGCCTGCTGTTCCTCTGAATGGCAGTAGGGGTCTATTTCTTTGTGAATATTTGCAGGCAATTCCATTCCTTTTGCTTATATTCAGCTAACATTTTGAAAGGGTTTCTTTCTTTCTTTCTTTTCTAAGAAAGAGCATGAGGAACAGACAAATCCTCACATCTTCCATGCCTTGCATGTTGCTCCCTTTCATGCTGAGCCTGGGAGGATAAAAGTCTGCTTTGGCCTTGGCTTGCTGCCGAACTTCTTACTTCTCTTCTAAACTGTGGTTTCCTTGTCACACACAGGGTCTCCTGACTCCCTCAGGGGTACTTTATTTCTTTTTACTTGTGCCTGATAGGCAAGTATTCTACCACTGAGCTACATCTTAACGGGGATCTTTTGATCCCCTGTTCCTGTAACTTGGCATCAAAAGAGAAATGAGAGGAGACTGGTTTGGCTCTCCTTGTTGCAATGTCAGGGTCTGGCCCTTTAAATACTTATTACAATAATATAATTCTGCTGACTCCTCTTGTGGCCACCAGTTACCTATCAGTGGGACCTATCTTGGCCTAGGCCACCTTTCTGCTGTTGTCAGAGGACGTCCCCATGGGTCAGAGTCTGGAATTCCCAGTTGGAAACCCACGTCCACGAGGAGAAAGCGGGAAGAGCCCAGTGAGTTCAGGCAGAAGCAGGTGGCCGCTCTCAGGAACCAGGAGCCAGGTGTCATTCAACGCACTTTCCCCAGGCTGGGCCAGGTCAGCTCCCAGTTGAACCCCGTGCTGGAACAGCTGTGGATGAACTTGTCATTTGCCCTCCTCCTGACCAGGTAAGAATCGGTTCTCCTGTCACTCAGGACTATGACAAGAGCAGTAGCCAATCAGAGCCAAAGAAGCGGCCCAATCAGGAGCGCTAGCGGGGAAAGGCCCGCCCACATGGCGGACGCTTCCTCTCTTGGGCCGCCATTGTTGCGTCACTGAGCTGGCAGTTGTGAGGTGTGGGCTTGCTCAGCTCCTGTCGCTGTGTGACGCTGACCCCAGGAGCAGGAGTGGACAGCAGGACACCCGGCAGGCAGGAATGGTGAGCGTGGACGGGTTTGTGACACGGGCGAGGAGGGGTTGAGAGCGACTGGGCCCCGCGTGAGTCCCGGAGTCTGCGGCAGAGTCGCCGCCGGCGCCGCTCCGCTCGTCGCCTCGGTCCCCGGGCGGGGCGGGGCCGCAGCCGGGACCCCAAGTTCCTGTCCCTTGTCCCCGCCGGAGCCCCCGTCCCTCCGCGCCCGCAGCCCCGCGTCTCCCCTCTGACACAGGTGTGAACCACCTGAGCCTGGCTCCGTGTGTGTTTGTTGTTGATTTGTCAACAGCTGGTATCTGGGTTATTTAGTTTGGCCCGTGTGGCAGACAGCCTCTCTGTGTGAGTCCAGCCTGCCTTACCGATGCTCTGACACTGAGAATTTTTCCTGTGGGGCTCTTCAAATTTTATGCAGTTCATTTTCTCTCTCATTTAAACGTGTGCTTTCAAGGCCGGCACTGTAGGTCATGTCTGTAATCCCAGGTGCTCAGGAGGCACCAAAAGGAAGATGTAGGTCTGAGGCCAGCACAGCGCAAACCCTGGGTCGACCATTCAGCTGAGTGGTGGCACACGTGTCACCCCTGCTCCAAGGGAGGAGCAACTACTGCGGTGATGGCCAGGCCTGCCAGGGCAAAACCAGAAAGTCCTGTTGGGAAATCCTGAAGCATAAGTGGCTGCAGGCCTGGCTTACGTGGTAGAGCACCTGCCTAGCAAGTGTGGGGTCCTGATTGAAGGCCCAGTTCCCTCCCCTCCCAGAAGAAAAGGAATGGGCATTCGAATATTGTGCTGAGGGTACTCCAGAACTGTAGGGCTCAGTTTTTTCTTGCAGTGTTGGCCTTGAACTCAGGGCTTCATGCTTGTAAGGCAGGCCCTTCACCAGTTGCACCCCCGCCGTTCTGTTCCTCTGAAAGGCGGTAGTGGTGTGTTTTCTTTGTGAATTTTCTAGATAATGTTTGCAGGCGGCATGTTCCTCTGGGAGTGTAGTTACTGAAGTCTCCATTCGTGTCACTTATATGCAGCCAGTGTTTTGACAGGGCTGTTTTTTTTCCCCCCCAATGTTAAGAGCTAAGAAAGAGCAAGAGGAAACAGGCAGATCCTCACATCTTCCAGGCTTTGCATGCTCTCCCTTTAACATTGAGCCCAGATGGTTAAAAGTCTGCTTTGGCCTTTGCTTCCTGCAGAACGTCTTAGTTCTGGTCTGCGATGTGTTGTGTCCTTGTCCTGCACAGGGTGTCCTGAGTTCCCCGGTATGTTCCTGGTACTTCATTTCTATTGTGTTTCAACCTGTGCGTGATAGGCAAGTGTTCTACCACTGAGCTAAGGCCTAACAGCAGGGGTTCTTTGAAACACCATCATTTCTAAAGTATGTCTCTCCTTAGCCTCCCGTAATCTGTATTTTAATAGCTGGGTGGGTAGGTTCAGCTTGTACCTCTAGGTCTTTGCCCCATTCTTTTTTATTTCCAAATCCTCTTCCTTCTCTCATCTTTCTTCATTTTGTGCTGGGATACAACTACATTCCAGCACTTTTATTTTTTTATTTAGAGTAAGGTGAGGGTTCCATTTCATTTTCTTCCCTGTGGTTATGACTTTTCCAGTTTTCTGAACCTTTTTAAAAAAATAGATGGCACTTTTCTCATTGAGTGATTTTTATCCTCCTGTCCAAAACTGCTCTGCCATGTTCATTTAGGAATCTGGGCGTGTTGGTCTGTTGTGGCATTTATGTCTCTGTCTCTCTGCCCGCTCCACTGCCTTTTGATTACTGTGCCCTGGTGCAGGTATTTATTTGTGGATATGTGCACCTGCATTCGCAAGGGACATCGGCTGTAATTGTGCTGGTGTCCATCTTTGCTGTCAGCATAAATTTGGCCTCAGATTGACTCTTCCCTTGTCTCTGGTTTCTGGAGCAGATTTAGTAGTGGGGTGGTGTTCATTTTGCTTTAGGTGGTGTTGATTTCAGTCCTCTGAACCAGCTATCTGGGTGCCTTGTTTTGGCTGGGGAGGGGGCTTTTTAGTTCTTGCATCAGTCTTATTAGTTGTGGATCTGCTCAGAGTTTGTATTTGTTTTTCTGAGCTAGGAACAGTTTCTCATCCCTGGTGGTTCTGTACTTGGTTTTTTGTGTGTTGACTTTTTTATTCTTGTGTTAAAAATTGCTTCTGTCACTTTTCTATCTTTCTCCAAGTGCCACAGCACAATACAGTTTGGGTTCTAGGTTGTGGTCAATTTCAACTTTCAGGAAATAGCAAGGCAGCTGTTGATCTCTTTTCCTGCATAGCTGTCAGTTTGCTGTGGCCATCAACACTTGGTACTATCTTATGGGCTCAATTGTGTCGTTTCATAGGTATGAAATGAGATCTACTCGACATTTACTCGTCTCTTCATTACTATGTGCTGGGTCTTTCTTCACATAGTGTGTTTTATTTTCTAATTAATACATTTTGCTTGTTTCCCCATTTTTTTCATTTTTACTCTGTACAGTAATCCTTTCATCATTGTATGTATTGTAGATAATTTCTCTTCTGCTTTGTTGTCTTTACCTACATTAATGTTAATATTTTAAAATTTGTCAATAGTGACCTAGAACTCCAAAATAATGAGAGCAAAGTGGACTGGAGTTACGGCTCAAGCAGTAGAGCACCAGCTTTGCAAGCATGAAGCCCTGAGTTCAAATCCTAGTCCCACTAAATAAAAAATAAAATTTAAATAGGTGTAGTGGTATAAGCCTGTAATCCCAACCAAATGGGAGGCAGAGATGGGAAGATGGCAGTTTGAAACAAGCTTGGACTAAGTAGCAGATCCTATCTGAAAAATAATGAAAAGATCCAGGGGTGTGGTTCAAGTGGTAGAGCACTTACCTACCTTGAGTTCAACCCCCAGGTCTGCCAATGCAAATGAAGAAAAAACTTACATAGGCTCTTTCATCATACTAATGGGGAAACTTAAAAATTTTATTGAGCTATGTCAAAGGAATGAGGAGAGTTACATACCCCTCAGAAGAAGTCAGTGACACCAAGATGTCACCTCTCAAGCATGTGTATAAAATTCCTTAAATCCCTCCAAACTGTATAAAATTTAAATCGTGCTGTTTTGAGGGGTCCCTTCCAAAATCCACTAGGACTGTATTTTTTGTTAAATTGAGTATTGAATCGTAGCAGAAAATATGTCCACAGACTGTAAATGATTGCTTTAGCAGTGAGAGCATTCTGAGTAAACTTTCTTACAGAAGTCGTGGAGGTTGTTACTTTTGGTTTTCTTGTGCTGGTGATTGTACCCAGGGCCTTGCACACATTACAAGAGTGATGTAATTCATGAGCTAGGCACTGAGCCACATGGCCAAGACTAGTGTTTGCTTTAGGGGAATTGATTGCTACTGACCATTGGATGCACTGGGGGGAATGAAATTCTATCTTTGATAATCGTAACAGTTTTTACCTGGAAGGCTGAAATAATGAAGTGGCAATCACATTAATGAGGGGGAGCTCTGTTCATTTGTTTTTACTCAGAATGTGTTTTGTCAATTTTAAGATATATGAATAGGATGTCTTTCCTTGTCACCAAGGAGCACTAGCTGCCATCAGAGCCGTGGGACACACTTTTTCAAAAGACTTAGCCTTGCTGTGAATGTGAGGCAAACTCTAGTTTGCTCCTATTTTTGCCTGTGAGGTGATGTTACGACCATGTGGACATAGCGATGTCGAGGTAGAACACTTCAGCTGTGCAGATTAGCGAAGCTTCCTTGGTAGAGTCCAGCTAGAGGTTCTGTTCTCTGCTGCTGGCAGGTGCCTGTTGCCTGAACTCTGGCACCAGCCTCAGAAGACCCAAGAGCCTAGATCACAGTCCACACCCAAGCCGTCTTGAGAGTGAGTGGTAGCCACACCGAGGGTACCCACCACATGCCAGGGAACACTGACTCCTATCATCTTAACTGTGAAAACTCCTACTTGGCACCATTATACTTTGTGAATTGTCCTTATGTCAGTTAAAATGTCTAACTTCATTTAGTTACACAGCTGGCAAAGGAACACTTCTCTTTCAATCTGAGTGTAGGAGAGCAGTATGTTTAGGTCAACTTCTTGTTAAAGTACAAGCCTAAGAAGGGACAGAGACAGTATCCCTGTTGATGCAATCCTTGGTCACTTGGAAAGTAGAACTTCTATATAACTTTTGAGTGTCCTCACACACCACCTATGTAGGCTACAAATGACAAATAATCCAGGCTCTCTACTCCAGACACAGAAGTGGGAAAAAACTAATTCTCAAAATGATGGTGCCAAAACATTTGTGAGAAACACGTGATGGTGGACAAATGCTTGGTCTTCTGTGATTCTGTTCATCAGATGGAAATGAAGACAGGAAAAAGTCCGTGTAGAAGGTGACACTATAGAAGCTGGGGTGTGTGTGCACCACCTTTATGGAAAGTCACTGTGCAATTGGTGAGAATGTCCTCACTGATCACATCTGTGGCTATATCCCGTGCCTCTTCAGCCATGTGTCAGCAGCTGCTTGTGTGCGGATGGGGACAGCTGGGGCACTGCAGACTGCCCTGCCTGCGGCTTTGTCCATCGTGAGTGTCTATAGAGATACAGTATAGGCCTAGTGCAATTTTACTTAGACATGTGGAAATACAACATGTCTACCTTAAGTCTAAGTTCTTCACTGTAGTAGAAAAGCATATTCTTTCAGCAACCTCTCTGTGCTCAGCACATCAGTTTTCAGTGGTCGAATGCTTCAGTGTGTGTGTGATGTTCAGATGTGAGAATTTGGAACTAGAGGCTCTTCCTTACATTGTGACATGTCTGTGTTGCACACCTTTATGCATGGTCACATTATTGTGCTGTGTATAGAGTGAGTGACGCAATGTGTACTGGCTGCCAGTTTGAGGGAGGGTTTTGGTCGTGTGTGCAGTGTTAGCCCAGGATGGGTGATTCCTGTGGGTGGAGTGACTGCTGAGCAAACCCACTGGGAATTCTCCCCGGGAAACATCACAGTTACCTGGGAGTATCAAGGTCACTTATCTGAGTACAAAAAGAAGTTAGCAGCAGACAGAGCTTAACATTTTGGGTGGCATCCTCACTTAGCGGAGAAGGAGGTATATGTTTATCCTCAACAGGGGAAAATTTCAGTGTCTATGAGGCTAGCTCACAGCATTGTGTTCCAGTGATCCACAAAGTCCACTTTGCTGTCCACAGTGTCAGTTTCATGAGTTTGCATGTTATGGAACATGGTAGAAAAGTAGTAGCTCCAGGTTTCGTTAGGGAACAAAGAAATTCCACTCAGTCCATTTCTTCATTTATGTGTTGTTTTCTTCACACTGTTGATAGACATTCTAACGGTCTCATAATGGTTAGTATCCCTGTCACTTCTTTCTGCCTTTCCCTTCAATTTTTCCTCCCCTCTTACACAGCATGATAGTCAAGGACAGGGATGGGGGTGTAGCACAAGTGCTCACTCTCAGTACCCCAAAAGGAAGGTGACGGGGGCGGGAGGATTAAAAGTCAAGCTCAAGGAGCCCACATCTTGCCCCAGATCACATCCTCATAGTGACGACTCTCTGTGATGTCCCAGTGTCAGCACATGTCTTGGGCTCTGTGATTTGTGTTTTTATGCAGTTTTTCTATTGTGACATCTATTACTCAGGTGTTTCTGTTATTTTTTATTTTTATTTTTTTATTGTAGGACTGAGGGTTGAGCAGCTCAGGGCTTCACGCTCGGGTAGGCAGGTGCTCTACCACTTGAGCCAGGCCTCCAGCTCTGCTAGTCAGCTTTTAATATCACAGTCAGTGTAAGAGGACAGGTGTGAATATGATATTCTGGGTATATGGTAAAAATAAGTCATTTTTTTTTTATTTGTTGATTTCTTTTGGCAGTGCTGGGGTTTTAACTCGGGGCCTCACACTCGGAAGGTAGGTGCTCCACCGTGTGAACCATTCCACCAGCCAACCTGGTTTTTAGAGATGGGAAAGCTACCTCATGAGTGCATGCACATTGTATGTTTGCCATTGTAATTATGCAAGTCGGAAGTGGAGAAATGAGAAAGCCTGCGTGGGATAATGAACTTAAAGTATAAATATCGTTTATTCAGAAAAAAACATGTAATTCCCGTGTGACCAAATTAATCCCCAGTTCAATTACAATAGTAAAATTTTCTTTAACACTATTCAGCAGAGGGCTGGCCATGTGGGTCAAGCGGTAAGAGCACCTGTGTAGCAAGCATGAAGGCCTGAGTTCAGAGCACATACTGCCAAAAAAGAAATTGCCATTGTGGTGGTTGCTGTCTGTAATCTTAGTTACTCAGGTGAAGATCAAGATCACTGTTGAAGGCCATTCTGGATGAACAGTGTGAGAGATTCCATCTCATCCAATAGCTGGGCCCAGTCATCCCAGCTCCATGGGAAACATAAACAGATGGATCACGTTCCAGGCCAGCTTGGGCATGAACACGAGACCCTATCTGAACAGTACCTAAAGAAAAAATAGCTGGAGGTGTGACTCAAGTGGTGGAGCACCTGCCTAGAAAACTGGAGGCTCTGAGTTCAAACCCACGTACTGCCAAAACCAGAATTTACCAATTTTGAACGTTAGCAATTTACCATTAGTTATCTCAGCCTTTCTGTGCATTTTCTGAGATCTTCTTGAGTTTTGCATTCATTTTTTGGGGGTGTGGGTGGGACTGAGGTTTGAACTCAGGTATTCACACTTGCCAATCAGGGTCTTTATTGCTTGAGACACATCTTTCATCCATTTTGCTGTGGTCATTTTAGGGATAGGGTCTCTAGAATTGTTTGCCTGGGACGGCCTCAAATTGTGACCCTCTGGAAATCAACCTCCCGTTAGCTAGGATTACACGTGCGAGCCACTGGTGCCCTAGTGTGCGGTCCTGTTGTGTCTTTCACGTGCCGTCCGTGTAAGACCATGGCAAAGGCAGTATAAAAGTGGTATATGCAAAAATGTTGTAGACCCCACAGTAAAAGTTAATTTCAATTCTCGAGATTCCACGTAAGAAAGAAACTGGTGTGCACAGAAGGGCAACAGTGGCATCTTGCAAATACTATGGAAAGCAGAATACCAAAGGACTGTTGAGAAGGAGAACCTCACTCTGTGAGCCTCTGTCGTGGACAGGACTGCCTGAGCGATGGTGCAGACATATGGGCTTGTTTGCTGGGGACAGCCCATACTGCCTGTGATTCCAGCAGGACTGTTCTTATCAGCACTTCCGTTTGTCACAGGCATTTGAATTTGAGCAATAACTGTCCATGGATGCTATCGATGCAGTGGTCTGGTCTCAGATGTGCTGAGGTAGCAGCGAACGTTGTCTTCCGGAGTCAGAGAAAGTCACAGACAACAGGGTGAGGAAAAGAGCAGAGTTTTATGTAAGCAGGAGGAAAAACTGAGTTTTATATAAGCAGAGAGGGAAAGAGTAGAAAAGCTTCCGTGTACAAGAGAGAGGTCTCAGAAAGGCTGAGCCTATGAGGCTTTGTCTCTAGTGGATTTTATGAGTCTTATTTCCTGGTTGAAGGAGAGCTGGTTGTGTCTCTGTGCACTGCTGCTCCACTTAGGGGATGTTTGTCATCGCCAGCCAATATGTTGCAGGCTGACACTGTGCATTCCCCTTCTTCCCTGCCCAATGGCCCTAAGGTGTCTAGGGCCATTGGGAAGGCTACCTGGCATGGTGGTGCACACCTGTAGTCCCAGCACTAGAGAGGTTGAGACAAGATGATTTCAATTTGCAGGACAGCCCGGGGGACACATCAAAGACCTTGTTTACAAAAGCAATAATAATTTTCTGGATAACTTGGGTGTAAGATGGAGAATTTCTTGGGTGGAATCTCATTGAATCGAATGAAGAGGTCCTTGGAAGCACAGAGAACATTGGAAACAAATTCTTTCATAGTCCATTTAAATGAAAATATAAACACAGTGGGGTCACATGCAGATGAATATGTAGGCCACAGTGACCTGGTGGGTTGTGTTCTCTCTTCCTGCTGTGCACCCAGAGGTGACCAAGGATGGGTTATGGAACATGGTTTATTCTTTTACCCTGTGTCTGTCACGGAGTTTTACTTGGTTTCCCTCTTGAGTTTTGAGACTTACTACTACCATACGTGTAGCGTTAGGTTCTGCAGAAAGGGTTTGGTGTGCTGTATTTCTTTCTTGCACATATGGTGTGTCATGCTGTGCTCACATGGGTCACTCCCTCATTTCACCAGGTAGTTTTGTTTTGTTGCTTCAACTATCTCTCTCTCTCTCTCTCTCTCTCTCTCTCTCTCTCTCTCTCTCTCTCTCTTTCTCTCTCTGTGTACATGCTTGATGATGCTAATGCATAACAGATTTTTATTACAGAATGGGAAAAAGCTCTTGTGTGGGTAATGGGTAAAATCAAAATTTGTATGGAAAGTATGAAAGTGTATGTATTTATCATCTTACCATTCACAAGTCTGTTTATCAAGTGAGTTGCCCACACTTGCAATGATTTATTTTTGTCTTATTAAACAGCATTTCTATATGCTGTGTCTTCCTTGTATTGGTTACCTCTGTCATTGTGCATGTTTCATAGGTGGTTTTACATCTTATATGAAACATAACTCCCTTTCCTCCTTATCTTCTTATGTTTGGGCCATATAAATGGTGGTGGTCTTTTAATTTCAAATCCACTTATTTATAAGTAAAAGTTGTGACAAAATAACAAGAATAAGTATAAAAATGAAAACACAGTTGTGACAAAATGTGTATGTAAAGCCAAGTGGTAGTGGCTCATGCCTGTAATCACTCAGGAGGGAGACATCAAGAGAACTGTGATTTGTAGCCAGCCTGGGAAAATAGTGTGTGAGACCCTAGCTCCAAAATACCCAACACAAGAAAAAGCGTTGGTGGAATGACTCAAGTGGTACAGCACCTGCCTAGCAAGCATGAGACCTGAGTCAAACCCCACTGTGAAAAAGCTGTGTTAAATATTATCAGACAAGCTCATTAGAAGATCATTGTCCAGTGTGTATTTTGAGTCGATCAGTTGGGCTCTCTCTATTGAACATGTCAGAAACCTGCAAGCCTTTGAGAGTTAAACAAGAAGCACATTACTCACAGAAACTTTGAAACACTGAGCCCTCTTGTCAGGACGGTGACGTCCACTCCTATGTAGATACAATATATGTACTGGCAAGGGTTGAGCGTTGTCCTCAGGCATTCATGAGAATTCCTCTCAGGATGGCTGCTGTTAATGCTCTCTGCTCAAAGTAGGACCTTGTCATGAGAGGTGCTGCAGACCAGTGCACAGAGGTTGGGGTGATCCTGCTGTGCTGTTGCTTCACCACACAGTTCTAATGTAGTATCAGAATTGCTGTGAGACACGGTGTGAGTTTGGATGAAGGGTGAGAGTGTGGTGAGCAGACATGGAGTGAACCTTTAAGGAAAAGCACATTACGTAAACTGCTTATGAATTCAATATAGATTTCTAGTGCTGTGACTCATTCTTCCTCCTGGAAATTTGTGGGATATTTTAGCAGTTGGTGACCTTTGAGGATGTAGCTGCGAACTTCACCGTGGAGGAGCAGGCCTTGCTGGATCCTTCACGGAAGAATCTCTACAGAGATGTGATGCGGGAAACCTTGAGGAACCTGGGTGCTCTAGGTAAGGGTGACAGAGTTCCTTTAATGAGTCCATGAAAGAACCAGTGGTTTGTGGACATCTGTGCTGCTCCATGGTTTGGAAAGTAGAAAAGGGAAAATTTGGTTATGCGTGATGTCCCAAGCCTGTACTCCTAGCTACTTGGGAGGTAGAGATCAGGAGGATTGCAGTTTGAGATTGCCCTCAGCAAGAAGTTTTCCAGACCCCATATCTACCACTGAATGGATACCCCGGTGAGCTCCTGACATCCTAGGTATGAGGGGAAGCATAAATAGAAGGATCACCATCCCGTCACACATAGTCAAAAACAACGAACAAAAAGTGCTGACAGAGTGAATCAAGTAGTAGAGCTCCCATCTACCATGCCCAAATCCCCGAGTTTAACGACCATTGCACCAGGAAAAAAAGATAAAGAAAAACACCCAAAAATGAATAAGAAAGAAAATTTGGTGAGTGTACCCAGAAGCATGGCCTCATTATATAATGGTAAACTGCCTAAAATCTGATAGATCTTTAGTAGTGATCTTTTTTCTGTCACCATTTTAGGGAAAAAAGAGAAAGACAAAAGCATTGGCGGTGATTATCAAAGCTGCAGGAGAAAGCTAAGGTTTTTTCCACTCAACAAATTAAGCAGTGTGCCTGTAGTATACTGTAGTAATGCCAAGAAATTTTAAAAGGGAACCAATGATTAAAAAATCCACCTTCAAATTGACTTAATCTCAGAAAATTTCCTTTCGCACTACATACAGGTTAAACATGAACTATAGAAAGATACAAAGCCTAAACTGTTCAACTAGTGAACAGTGGCAACATGCAACAAGCTGTTGGTTCAGTGTACACAAATTTTGTTACATTCACAAAATTGTGGAGGTTTGACTTTACTTCACAGTTTGCATATAAACTATGTACAATACAAAAGTGAATTTTGCAGCTGGGCACCAGGGCTCAAGCCTGTAATCTTACTATCTGGGAGCTAAAGATAGGAGGAGTGCTTTCTCAGGTCAGCCTGGACAAAATTTGTGTGACCCCCACCTCTCAACCCGAGGCTCCACAAGTGGCTCACATATGCATCCGTGGGAATCACATAGAGGAGTGTTGCAGTCCAGGCTGGTGGGCATAAAGATAGACAGTATCTCAGCTGTGTGCCTGCAGCTCATGCCTGTAATCCCAGCTACTCAGGAGGCAGAGATCAGTAGGATCGCAGTTTGAAGCCAGCCCAGGCAAATCGTTCATGAGACCCTATCTTTAAAAACCCATCACAAAAAAGGGGCTGATAGAGTGGCTCAATGTGTAGACCGAGTTCAAGCTCCAGTGCTGCAAAACAAGAAAAAAAAAAAAAAGAAACGAGAAGAGTATTTCAAAAATAATCAACTCCAGTGGAACAACTTTCTTGAAAGTTCAGAGACCTGATTTCAAACTCCAGTATTACCCCATACAACCTCTAAAAAATAACCAGTGCCGAAACAGGTGGCTTTGTGGCTCTCGTGGTAGAGCGCCTTCCTAGCAAGCACAAATCCCTGCGTTCGGCACCCCAGTACTGCCAAAAAGAATGTAATTTTCTGTTTTGGGTGTCGTTGCAATATTTTAGACATGCAAATCTTTTTCAAAATACACAATTCTTCTAGTCCCATGAGTTGAACAGATTCTACAGGGAACAGGAAAACTCCTGCAGTAAAACTGGAAAGCCCTGTGTGGAGAGAAGTCCTCGGTGGTCCATCTTCATATGTGGTTGTCACAGTTCAGACTGGACACGAATCATCAGAGAGTGAGGAATAGATAGAGAATCCTTACGAGTGTAAGGAGTGCGGGAAAGCCTCTCTGAGCATGTAAGGACTCACAGTGCTGAGAAACTCCAATTGTAAACAATGTGGAGAAGCTTTCAGTAGACCTAGCTATGCTCAGATACACACAGATCTTCATCCTAGTGAAAAAGCGTGCATGTGTAAGCAACGTGGGAAACACTTCATAGATCTCACTGACTTTCATAGACATGGTAACACACCCTGGAGGAGGACCTTTCAAGTGTAAGAGATGCAGTAAGGCCTTTAGTTGGGCTGGTGCCCTTCACAGACACGAACGAAGTCACACAGGAGAGAAACCCTGTGAATGCAAGGGATGTGGAAAAGCCTTTGTGCATCACAGTTTATGCTGATACCATAAAAGATTCACACTGGACAGAAACCCCAGGAATGTAGGCAATGTGGGAAAGCCTGTCCGAGTACATTAGAGAATTCATACTGGACAGAACCCTATGAGTGCATAGTGTGGGAAAGCCTTTGTGTATCAGTACACTTCCATATCAAAAATCGATTCACACTTGACAAACCCTGTGAATGCAAGCAATGTGGAAGAATCATCAGTTCATTAGATTACCTACAAATGCATGAACGAACTCTCACTACAGAGAAAGCATAGGTAACAAGCAATGCGGGAATCCCTTCATTGATCCAAAAACCTTTTGACATGTCTGAGCTCACACTGGAGACAAACCCTATGTATGTAACACGTGCTAGAACCTTCATTTCTTCCACTTGCTGTAGGAAACATGTAGTTATTCACACTGGGGAGAATGCCTAACTTTTGTATATGGAGCAGTTAACTATCAGGACCTTACTAGCAATCATGAGAATGCACTGTAACGGGACTCACATCATGTAATGTGTGGGGATGCCTGCACGCATCTTCTTTCACATCCCAGCTACACAGGACATACTATGTCAGGAAGCCTTTTTTTAAAAACCAATTTTTAAAAATTATATTCCTATATGCATACAATGTTTGGGTCATTTCTCCCCCTTTCCCCCAGCCCCCTCCCTTACCCCATCCCCCGTTCCCTCCCTTGTTCCCCCAACCTCTCGCTACCAGGCAGAAACTATTTTGCCCTTATCCCTACTTTTGTTGAAGAGAGAGTATAAGCAATAATAGGAAGGACCAAGGGTTTTTGCTAGTTGAGATAAGGATAGCTCTACAGGGAGTTGACTCGCATTGATTTCCTGTGCATGTGTGTTACCTTCTAGGTTAATTCTTCTTGATCTAACCTTTTCTCTAGTTCCTGGTTCCCTTCTCCTATTGGCCTCAGTTGCTTTAAGTATCTGCTTTAGTTTCTCTGCATTGAGGGCAACAAACGCTATCTAGTTTTTTGGGTGTTTTACCTATCCTCATACCTTCCTTGTGTGCTCTGGCTTTGTCATGTGATCAAAGTCCAGTCCCATTGTTGTGTTTGCCCTTGATCTAATGTCCACATACGAGAGAGAACATACGATTTTTGATCTTTTGGGCCAGGCTAACCTCACTCAGAATGATATTCTCCAGTTCTATCCATTTACCTGCGAATGATAACATTTCGTTCTTCTTCATGGCTGCATAAAACTCCATTGTGTATAGATACCACATTTTCTTAATCCATTCGTCAGTAGTGGGGCATCTTGGCTGTTTCCATAACTTGGCTATTGTGAATAGTGCTGCAGTAAACATGGGTATGCAGGTGCCTCTGGAGTAACCTGTGTCACAGTCTTTTGGGTATATCCCCAAGAGTGGTATTGCTGGATCACATGGTAGATCAATGTTTAGATTTTTAAGAAGCCTCCAAATTTTTTTCCAGAGTGGTTGTACTAGTTTACATTCCCACCAACAGTGTAAGAGGGTTCCTTTTTCCCCCGCATCCTCGCCAACACCTGCTGATGGTGGTGTTGCTAATGATGACTGTTCTACCTTGTGAGGTGGAACCTTGGTGTGGTTTTAATTTGCATTTCCTTTATTGCTAGCGATGGTGAGCATTTTTCATGTGTTTTTTGGCCATTTGAATTTCTTCTGTTGAGAAAGTTCTGTTTAGTTCACTTTTCACTTGCCCATTTCTTCATTGGTTCATTAATTTTGGGAGAATTTAGTTTTTTGAGTTCCCTGTATATTCTGCTTATCAGTCCTTTGTCTGATGTGTAGCTGGCAAATATTTTCTCCCACTCTGTGGGTGGTCTCTTCAGTTTTACAGATCATGTCTTTTGTTGAGCAGAAGCTTTTTAGTTTTATGAAGTCCCATTTATCTATGCTATCTCTTAGTTGTTAAGCTGCTGGGGTTCCATTGAGAAAATTCTTGCCGATACCTATTAATTCCAAGGTATTTCCTACCCTTTCCTGTACGAACGTTAGAGTTTGGGGTCCGATATTAAGATCCTCGTTCCCTTTTGAGTCAATATTGGTATAGGGTGATATACATGGATCTAGTTTCAGTTTTTTTGCAGCCTGCTAACCAGTTTTCCCAGCAGTTTTTGTTGAAGAGGCTGTCTTTTCTCCATCATCTATTTTTAGCACCTTTGTCAAAGATAAGTCAAAATGAGGTGGGTGTAATGTGTCGGTTCATATGCGGGTCCTCTGTTCTGTTCCACTGGTCTTCATGTCTGTTTTTGTGCCAGTACCATGCTGTTTTTATTGTTATTGCTTTGTAATATAGTTTGAAGTCAGGTATTGTGATACCTCCTGCATTGTTCTTTTGACTGAGTATTACCTTGGCTATTCGTGGCCTCTTGTGTTTCCATATAAATTTCATGGTAGATTTTTCAATCTCTTTAATGAATGTCATTGGAATTTTGATGGGAATTGCATGAAACATGTAGATTACTTTTGGGAGTATAGACATTTTTACTATGTTGATTCTACCAATCTATGAGCATGGGAGATCTCTCCACTTTCTATAGTCTTCCTCTGTCTCTTTGTTCAGAAGTGTATAGTTCTCCTTGTAGAGGTCTTTCACATCCTTTGTTAAGTTTACACCTAGGTATTTGATTTTTTTGAGGCTATTGTAAATGGAATTGTTTTCATGTATTCTTTTTCAGTTTGTTCATTATTAGTGTATAGAAATGCTGATTTTTCTATGTTGATTTTATATCCTGCTACCTTGCTATAGCTATTGATGGTGTCTAGGAGCTTTTGAGTAGACTTTTTTGGGTCTTTAAGGTATATCATCGTATCATCTGCATGTAGGGATATTTTGACAGTTTCTTTACCTATTTGTATTCCTTTTATTCCTTCTTCTTGCATAATTGCTCTGGCTAGGAATTCCAGTACTATGTTGAATAGGAGTGGAGATAGTGGGCATCCTTGACTAGTTCCTGATTTTAGAGGGAATGGTTTCAGTTTTTCTCCGTTAAGTATAATGCTGGCTGTAGGTTTGTCATATATAGCTTTTATAATGTTGAGGAACTTTCCTTCTATTCCTAGTTTTCTTAGAGCTTTTATCATGAAATGGTGTTGGATCTTATCAAAGGCTTTCTCTGCATCTATTGAGATGATCAAGTGGTTTTTGTCTTTGCTTCTGTTAATGTGGTTTATTGCGTTTATTGATTTTTTTATGTTGAACCACCCCTGCATTCCTGGGATGAAGCCTACTTGGTCGTGGTGAATAATCTTTTTGATGTGTTGTTGGATTCGGTTTGCCATTATTTTGTTGAGGATTTTTGCATCAATGTTCATTAAGGAGATTGGCCTATAGTTCTCCTTTTTTATAGGTGTCTGTGCCTGGTTTTGGGATAAGTGTAATACTGGCTTCATAAAATGTGTTTGGCAGTTTTCCTTCCCTTTCTATTTCGTGGAACAGTTTAAGGCGGGTTGGCATCAGTTCTTCTTTAAAGTCTGATAGAATTCAGCAGAGAATCCATCAGGTCCTGGACTTTTCTTTTTGGGGAGACTCTTGATTGCTGCTTGAATTTCATTTTGTGTTATAGATCTATTCAGGTGATTAGTATCCTCTTGGTTCAGTTTTGGATGATCATAAGTATCTAGAAATCTGTCCATTTCTTTAAGATTTTCAAATTTATTTGAATATAGGTTCTCAAAGTTGTCTCTGATGATTTCCTGGACTTCCATGGTGTTTGTTGTTCTGTCCCCTTTTGCATTCCTGATTTTACTAATTTGGGTTTTTTTCTCTCCTCATTTTAGTCAGGTTTGCCAGGGGTCTGTCAATCTTGTTTATTTTTTCAGAGAACCAGCTTTTTGTTTCATTAATTCTTTGTATGGTTTATTTATTTATTTATTTATTGGTTTCTATTTCATTGATTTCAGCTCGTATTTTTATTATTTCTCTCCTTTTATTTGTTTTGGGATTTGCTTATTCTTGTTTTTCTAGGAGTTTGAGATATATCATTAGGTCATTGATTTGAGATCTTTCAGGGTTTTTAATATATGCACACATGGCTATAAACTTTCTTCTCAGGACTGCCTTTGCTGTGTCCCATAGGTTCCGGTAGGTTGTGTTTTCATTTTCATTGAATTCCAAGAATTTTGAATTTCCTCTTTTATCTCATCAATGACCCATTGTTCATTGAGCAACGAGTTATTCAATTTCCAGCCGTTTGCATGTTGTTTTGATTTATTTTTGTTGTTGAGGTCTAGTTTTACTGCATTGTGATCGGATAGAATGCATGGTATAATTTCTGTTTTCTTATATTTGCTGAGGCTTGCTTTTTGCCCTAGGATATGATCTGTTTTGGAGAAGGTTCCATGGGCTGCTGAGAAGAATGTATATTGTGTAGAGGTTGAATGGAATGTTCTGTAGACATCAACTAGGTCCATTTGATCTATGGTATATTTTAGAACTAGGATTTCTTTATGGATTTTTTGTTTGGATGACCTAGCTATTGATGATAATGAGGTGTTAAAGTCTCCCACGACCACTGTGTTGGAATTAATATGTGCTTTTAGGTCCTTCAGGGTATGTTTGATGAAATTGGTTGTGTTGACTTGGGCACATATAGGTTGATAATTGTTATTTCCTTTTGCTCTGTTTCCCCTTTTATTAGTATGGAATGTCCTTCTTTATCTCATTTCATCAATGTCGGTTTGAAGTCTACTTTGTCAGAGGTAAGTATTGCTACTCCTGCCTGTTTTCGTGGGCCATTGGCTTGGTAAATCTTCTTCCAGCCTTTCATCCTAAGCCTATGCTTATTTCTATCAGTGAGATGGGTCTCCTGTAAGCAACAAATTGTGGGGTCTTCTTTTTTAATCCAGTTCGTCAAACAGTGCCTTTTGATGGGGGAATTAAGTCCATTAACATTAAGTGTTAGTACTGATAGGTATGTGGTGATTTCTGTCATTTAGCTGTCTTAGTTGTTTGAAGGTTTGATTGTGTGTACCTAAGTTGAGGTTACTCTCTACTTTCTTGCTTTTTCTTTTCCTGTAGTTCGGTACTGCCTGCCCTTGCATGGTTATGTTGGGTTTCATCTTCTGTGTGCAGAGTCCCTTGCAGAATCTTTTGAAGTGGTGGCTTTGTGGTCACATATTGTTTTAGTTTCTGCTTATCATGGAAGGCTTTTATTGCTCCGTGTATTTTGAATGATAGTTTTGCTGGGTAGAGTATCCTGGGGTTGAAGTTATTTTCATTCAGTGTCCAGAAGACCTCACCCCAAGCTCTTCTTGCTTTTAATATTTCTGTTGAGAAGTCTGCTGTTATTTTTATGGGTTTACCTTTGTGTGTTATTTTTTTTTCTCTCTTACTGCCTTCAATATTGTTTCTCGAGTCTCTGTACTTGTTTTAATGATAATATGCTGTGGGGTAGTTCTGTTTTGGTCAGGTCTGTTTGGTATTCTGGAATCCTCTTGCACAGTATGGGCATAGATTTCTCTAGATTTGGGAAATGTTCTGTTATTATTTTGTTGAATATATTATGCATTCCCTTTGCTTGCACCTCTTCTCCTTCTTCAATGCCCATGATTCTCAGGTTTGGTCTTTTGATGGAGTTGGTGAGTTCTTGCATTTTCTTTTCACAGGTCTTGAGTTGTTTAACTAATAGTTCTTTGGTTTTTCCTTTAATTACCATTTCATCTTCGAGTTCTGAGATTCTTTGTTCTCCTTATTGTATTCTGCTGGATTGTCCTTCCATTTTGTTTTGCATTTCTGTTTTGTTCTTTTTTTCTGAGGTTTTCCATATCCCGAGTCACTTCCTCTTTAATGTTGGCTATTATCAGTCTGAGTTCGTTTATCTCTTTATTAATCGTGTTCTTTGTTTCACTGTGGTGTTTATACAGTGCTGTATAGTTTCTTTTGTTTGTTCTTGTGCTTTCTCAAATTCTCTAGTTTTGTTGTCTTGGAATTTCTTGAGTGTCTCCTGTACATTTTGGTTGACCATATCCAGTATCATCTCTATAAAATTCTCATGAATTCTTGCAGGATTTCTTCTTTCAGATTATTCTTGTGGGCTTCATTGGGTTCTTTGGCATAGTTTATCTTCGTTTTGTTGGAGTCTGGATCTGAGTATCTGATTTCTTCATTTCCCTCTGGTTCCTGTACTAATTTATTGCTGGGGGGGGGAACTGGTTTCCCTGTTTTTTCAGTCTTCCCATCATTGCCCTTGGTATTGTTACTGTCCCTGTACTGTGCGCAATTAAGTATTTTCTAGGTTGTAATAGTAACAATGGTGATATCTAGAATGGAAGGGTGAGAGGAGAGGGAAAGCAAATGAGGTAAAGAAAAAGGGAAAAGCAAACAAACAAACAAGTAAAAACAAAACATACAATAAAAAAAAGACCAGTGTCAAAGAAATAAACAGGGAGAGATAGTGTACTAATTAACAGTAAGGCAAACAGGCCTTAGACAGGGAGAGCATTAAAACAAAAATCTCCAAGTTCAAATGCAATAAAGTTTCAGTCTTAATAATTTTGGTGTTGGTCCCTCAGCCTGCAATCCTGGAGATGGAGTCTCATAAGTAGTTCTGTCGTTGTCTCATCAAAGGGGAAAAAAACCCCCAAAACCAAACGAAACAAACAAAAACACAACAAAATATCCCAAGTTCAAATGCAGTGCAGTTTCAGTAAGACTTTCAGCATGAGGTTGTAGTTCAGTTGTTTCATCTGAGGAAGAGAAAAGGAAAAAAGGAAAACAAAGGGTCCGGAGACAGGTCTGTGAATGGCTATCTGAGGCTGTGGCTTGCCTGCCCACTGCTGTCAGCCTGCTGTTGCTGGAGGCTTTATTTATGCAGATCTCAGGAGTGAGCTGAACACTCACCTAGCCTCACAGGCTTTGTTTACTCAGAGTTCTCCTGGGCCCAACTGCCAGTGTTACGAGTTTTCCCCTCTCCAAGCCCTCTAGGGGAGGTGGTGCTCTGCTCGCCTTCTCCGGCCAGCGTGTTTATTTACAGTTCACCTGGGAAGTGTCCCTTCCCCCCTGTCCAGTGGGGCTTTCCTCACACAGCCACTTTTACAAGCTTTCCTGCTCCAAGGTTGCTGGGTGGGTGCCGCTGCTCCTGCCTTCTCTGGCCGACTTGTTTATTTACAGTTCTGTGAGGGATTGCCCCTCCCCGCCTTTGGCGCTCAGAGCACCCCGCCCTTTTTGCTACGTGTCTTTTTGTTGTTGTTGTTTATTCCGTTTGGTTTTTTTCTTTTTTCCCTGGGTGGGGGTCAGTCTGTCCAGGGGGCTATGCTGATCTGACCCGGGGTTGTCTGTGGGAGTACCGTGTGCCACTTAGCTCACCTGGTGGTCTGCTTCTCTTGAGCTGGTAGGAGGTGGCATCTGGCAGTGCAGGAGCCCTCCTGGTTTCTCCGTTTACCATGGAGTGGGGATGTTATGCGCGGGCTGGGGGTGTCGAGGAGTTGGGGTTTTGCCTCTTTGTGGTGGTTTTTCCTGCAAGGTGTATCTCCAGCATCTCTCCACGATTTTACTTTAGGAATCACGCTTTCTGCTTCCTCCCTCTAGTCACCATCTTGGAATCGGAATTTCTCAGCACATGTCTTGGTCAGCAGGTCGTGTCTGGCCAGGCTTCTCCGCCTTCAGAGCATCTTCCTTCCCAGGAGGTCTTCAAGGCTGCTCACCCGGAAGCCTTGATTGCAGATGTACGAAACTCTCCTGATGGCACATACATAAGATGCACCCTGCACCCAAAGCTGTGAGTGTGGAAAAGTCACGGAAGTAGTCAGTGTTAACATAGTTTCAGAGTCCTGTGAAAATTCCTCATGCACTAGAATCCTACAAATGTTAGTAATGTCACAAGTTTGATGCAAAGTAATTTGCTAGAATGCTCCCAGAAAACCCACACCTGAATAAAATATTCTAGAAGTTTTAAATGTGTTGCCTTTCTCAATAGTTTGTTTATAACATGGCTATTCAGACTAATGTATTTCTCATTATCACTCTTGATTTAAAAAGCGTGAAGACGGGCATGGTAGTGCTCACCTGTAATCGCATCACTCAAGAGGCCCAGGGGTCTACTTTTGTTGGGGATTGGGCTTCCAGAGGCCACAGCAGCTGCTGCTGGCTTAGGAGACCAAAGTCTGCAGGTAACAGGTGTTCCAGGCCCTGATTTCCTATATGGGCATCAGCGAGTACAGTTTTGTGGGACTGCTGCCCACATGGAGAACCAAGCCAGCAGGCTGTGGGAGTTTTGGGTCCTGCTTTCCCATATGGGCTTCTGGAATCTTAGTCCTGGGGCACTGCTGCCAGAATAGGAGAACAAAGCCCATGTGCAGCCATCGTTCCATGGCCCCATCTCCTGCATGGGCTTCAGGGAGCTCAGTTCTGTGGGGCTAGAGCCTGCTGGCTCACGCCTTCTGTTAGCTGTGGAGCAAATAAACAATTTAATGATGCATCTTAATCTCCTAGAAAAACTGGAACAAACCAAACCCCAAACCAGCAGATGGAGAGAAAGAGCAGGGCCAAGATTAATGAAATTGAAACCAAACAAACTGTACAATGAAACAAAAAGTTGGTTCTTTGACTGTATTAACACAATTGATAAACCCTTTAGCCAATATGACATAGCATAGTAGGAAGAAGACCCAAATTAATAAAACCAGAGATGAAAAAGGGGACATAACCACTACGACTAAGCAAACCCATAAAATAGAGAGTACTTTGAAAACTTATTTTCATGTAAACTGGAAAATCTAGATGAAATGGATAAATTCCTAGACCTATGCAACCAATAAAAATTGAACCAAAAAGATACTTACCTAAATAGTCCTATTACATGCAATTAAATTGAAAGAGTAAAAAAGAGTCTCCCTACAAAGGACAGCCCAGGACTTGGTGAATTCATAGCCATATTTTACCAAACAGGTAAAGAAGTCTAACATCAGCACTCCTTAAGCTTTTCCAGGAAATAGAAAGGGAAGGAACGCTACCAAACTCATTATATGAAGCCAGCATCACACTCATTCTGAAACCCAATAAAAACATAACCAGAAAAGAGAATTATATATCAATATTATTAGTGAATATAGATGCAATGATTCTCAACAAAATATTGGCAAACAGAATTCAAAAACATGTCAAAAAGATCATACACCATGACCTAGTTGGTTTCATTCCAAGGATGCAAGGATGGGTCGACATACGTAAATCTATAAATGTAAGACTGTACCTAAACAGAGGCAAGGACAAAAACCACACAATCCCCTCAACGGATGCAAAATCCAACACCCTTTCATAGTAAAGGCTCTGAAGAAACTAGGAATAGAAGGAACAGTCCTCAACATAAAGGCTATATATGACAAACCTAGAGCTAACATCAAACTAAATGGAGAACAACTGAAACCGTTCCCATTAAAGTCAGGAATGAGACAGGACTATCTGCTTTCTCCACTGCTATTCAATATAGGATTGGAATTCCTAGCCAGTGCAATAAGACAAGAGCAAGAAATAAAAGGGACTCAAATTCGGAAGGAAGAGTTCAAACTATCCGTATTTGCAGATGACATGATCTGATACCTAAGAGACCCCAAAAACTCTACCAAAAAGAAAAGCCTACTAGAAATCATAAACTTTTGGCAAAGTATTAACATACAGAAATCAGTAGCTTTTCTATATTCCAACAATGCACAGACTGAGAAAGAAATCAGGGAAACAATTCCATTTACAATAGCCTCAAAAACAATCAAGTACCTCAGAATAAGGTGCTTGAATAAGAAACCAAAGATGTTTTTAATGAAAACTATAAGCCACTGAAGAGAGAAATCAAAGAAGACATCAGAAGATGGAAAAGACCTTCCATGCTCATGGATTGGTAGAACCAACATTGTGAAAATGGCCATACTTACAAAAGCATGTTTTTCACTAATTTCTCTTTTAGTAAAAGAATAACTTGATGTCTCCTGGTCTTGATCCTGACAGCCCTTACACTAAATTTTCTGCCAACTACATTTCCTGGTCATCTCCTAAACTTAGAATAGAAAAATGACATTTTGGTTTCCTTCTAGGTAGTTCCAGCACCCAAACTCAGCCAGAAGTAGCTATAGAAGATTTGGACTGTCACTCCTCTGCACCCCTTTTTAGATTAAAAGGGACCAAAGTCGTTTGGGGTGAATGAGGAACATGGATAAATGAGGACACAGATACATTATATTTTAATCAATATTTAAAGGGTCAGACTCTGACACTGGAACAAGGAGAGCCAGAGCAGCTGGCCCCCTCCAATCTCCCTTTCCAAGCAAGTTACAGAAACTGGGGGACAAAGAGGAGATGCCTGCTTCTGCTTTCCTCTTTGAGATGTTAACAAGCTGCAAGGATCCTTAGATGGGAGGAGAACAATCATGTCTAGCAAAGGGAAGTTCTAAAGCACGCCTATTATCTGTGATTTGGGTGGCCAGGATGGTCTCAGCCACGCAGACCCAACTGCCATCTCAGCCACCCTGACCCATGAGCTTTGATCAGGTGTATCCCCCAGCTCTCCAGTATAAGACCGTGAAGGCAAGAAATGTTTCTTTTTCTCTTGGACCCCCCCCCTTTCTATACCTTTTCCTGCCATGCTAAAATAAATCCTTGCTAAAACTTTCACCTTGTGAGACTCTTTGTTGTGAGACACCCTGAGATGCTTTTCAGTGTTTGTGGAGCTCAAGGAACTGCTGTTTTGTGTGGAAACTGGTAAGATGTGGGAGCCTCCACATCCATTCTCTGGTGACCACTGTGATACTAAAAACTGACTAGTAGTGCTAGAGACGTGGCTCAAGTGGTAGAGCACCTGCCTAAGAAGCATGAAAGCATGAAGCCCTGTGCTGACCAACCACCAGTACCACAAAACAAACAAACAGAAAACAAACTCTGAGTAGATGTCTCAATAGTAAAACTGCATAAAAACACAAACCACAGTGCCCCAGACACATGAGGATGTGATTTGGGGCAAAGTTTGTGGTCCTTGACTTTTCCTTTCTTCCTCCCTTTCTTTTATGGTACTGAGGACTGAAAACTTGAGCTACACCCTCAGCTGTGGGCTTGTACGAGGAAAGGAAAAATTGGGGGGAACGGTAGGCAGGAGCAACTGAGTTATTACCATATGAGACCCCATAATTTCTGTCAACAGCGTGAAGAAAACATAATGAAGAAATGGATGAACAGTGGAGTTCCTCTGTTCCATAATAAATCACAAAGGCGTTCCTTTTCTACTATGTTTCGTAACATGTGCTGACATGCCAGCTCATTAAACTGACACCATGGACAGCAAAGTGGACTTTGTGGATCACTGGAATACAATGCATTGAGCTACCCTTACAGACACTGAAATTCCCCCTTGAGGATAACAATGTACTTCCTTTTCCACTAAGTGAGGACGGTACTCAAAATGCTAACTCTGCCTGCTGCTCACCTTGTTTGTACTCAGATAAGTGGACTTTCAGGATCTAGAATTACTTTGATGGTTTCTGGGAAATTCCCAGTGGATTTGCTCAGCAGTCACTCCACCCACAGGAATCACCCACGCTGAGCTAAAGTTGTACACATGACCAAAACCCTCCCTCAAACAAGAAGCCAGTACACATTGCACAACTCACTCTATACACAACAGAATGAAGGTCCATATGTAAAGGAGTAGTCTAAAAATTCTTCAGTGACCATGAAGGAGTACAACAGAGACATGTCACCCAAAGAAAAGAAGTCTCCAGTCCCAGAGCCTCACGTCTGAACATCACATGTGTTAAAGCATTCAGCCATTGAAAACTGATGTGCTAAAGCACAGAGAAGTTGCTTTCCAACTGCAGTGAATTATGTAGACTTAAGGTAGATGTGTTTTATTTCTGTATCTCTAAGTATATAACTGCACTGGATCTACCCTGTATCGCTTTAGAGACTCACAATGGGCAAACCCACAACAGGCAAGGCAGTCTGCAGTGCCCCCACTGTTGTCATCTACACAGGAGCAGCAGATGACATAGGGGTGAAGAAGCACTGGATACGGCCACAGAAATGATCAGTGAGGACATTCTCACCACTAGCACAGTGCCTTTCCATAGAAAAGGTGAACACATACGCCAGCTTCTATAGTGTCACCTGCCACCATGGACTTTTCTTACTGCCTTCATTTCCACCGGATGAAAAGAAGACTGACCATTTGTCCTCCACCTTGTGTTTCTCACAAATGAATCAGCAATAGCATTCCAAAAATTATATTTTCCCCATGTCTCTGTTGAGAGCAGAGAGCCTGGATTATTTGTCATTTGTAGTCTACACAGCTGGTGAGTGAGGACACTCAAAAGTTACACGAAAGGTCTACTTTTCAAGTGAGCAAGGATTGCATCGACAGTGATCTTGTCTCAGTCCCTTCCTAGGTTTGTACTCTGACACTTTGCCTAAACATACTGCTCTCCTACGCTCAGAGATTGAAAAGGAAGTCTTCAACACCAGCTGTGTAGCTAAATGAAGTTATATATTTTAAGTGAGATAAGGATGGTCCACAAAGTTTGATGGTGTCACTTAGAAGTTTTCCCACTCAAGATGACAGGAGCCAGTAACATGTGGGACTATTGGAGTGGCCATCACGCTCAAGATGGTTTGGGTCTGGACTGTGCCCCAGACTCTTGGAAGACTTTTGGGTGTTCTGAGGCTCCTTAGTGCCAGAGTTCAGGCTACCAGCAGCTGGCGGCAAGAGAACAGGAGCTCTAGATGGATTCTTCCTAGGAAACTTCTCTAATCTGCACAGCTTAACAATGTTCTTCGCTGACATATGTGTTCACATGGTTGTGACATCACTTCACAGGCAAAAACAGTGCAAACACTGGAGTTGGCCTCACACTTACAGCCTTGCTGAGAAGTGTGTTCCACTGCTCTGATGGCAGGTAGTGCTTCTCAGTGACAGGGATGGATGAAGCAAAAACAACAAAGACATCCTGTTCACATATATTACAATTGACAAAACACACTGGCACTTCATTATCTCTGCCTTGCAGGTAAAAACTACTATAATTTCCAAAGACAGAATTTCTTCCTTCCAGGGCATCTGATGGTCAGTAACAATCAATTCCCCTAAAGCAAACACTAGTCCTGGCCATGAGGCTCGGTGTGTAGCCAATGAATTACATTATTGTAGCATGTGCAAGGCCCTGGGTACACACACACACAAAACCAATAGCAACAACCCCCACAAATTCTACTCAGAATTCTCTGATAAAACAGTTATTTATGGTCTGTGGACCTATTTTCTGCTATAATTCACATACTCTGTTTTTCACAATTTTTTTTGTGGCATTGGGGTTTGAGCTCGGGGCCTTACACTTGCCAGGCAGGTGCTCTACCGCTTGAGCCACTCCACCAGCCCTCTCACATACTCTGATTGACATAAGATATAGTTGTAGTGGCTTTTGGGAGGGGGTGCCTCAAAACAGCATGATTTCATTTTTGGTCTGAGGCATGAAACAGAAATTAGGATCCAATTATAAAAGTTTTAATAATGTAATCATGAAAAACGAAATTTACATGAGGAAGAAAACACCTAATTTTTCTTCATGATAAATATGAATCTCAGAACTAAATGAAAAGTTTGGCAAAATTATAAACGATCTGGTCCAGGACACCGTGGAATTTTTCACCTATCTTCTTAGTAAATGAAAACATAACATTTGTTAGTCCGAACGTTGTGACAAAGTTCAAACAATTTGTATGAAGCACACACAAAAAACATGTTTAAAGAAAAAATACAGCTGGGTGTCTTTGGTTCATGCCTGAAATCCTAGCTACTCAGGAGGCAGAGATGAGGAAGATGGCAGTTTGAAACCAGCCTGGGCAAAAAGTTTGCAAGACTCTATCTTGAAAAACCCTTCCCAAAATTAGAGCTGTGGAGTGGCTCAAGGAGAAGGCCCGGTACTAAAAACAAAAATCAAAAAGTCAAATATAAAATACAGTTTTTTCAGTGCCGGGGATAGAACACAGGGCCCTATGCCTTCTACACGAGTTGTACGACCTACAGCATCCTACCCCAAAATGTCATTTTGTCCATCAAAAAGATGAAAGATACATAAAATGTAAAAAACATCCAGAATATGCCAAGGCTAGTAGCACAAAATAATTTTATTATCTGGTGTGACTAAAATAAATAGCACCTATAACACGTATACTCTATTGCCTAAATGGTACTTACACAATTATGCCACGTTTCCTTTCAAGATTCAGAATGAGAGACACACAGCCTAAAGATGTGTATATTAAAAATCAGCCACTAATACAAACAATGCATGTATAACTTTTATCATATTTCCTAACATAAGGTATTTTCTGGAGCATTCTGCAGAAATTACACAAGTGCCCTTGTCTCCCGTCTCCTCAAATCACTTAGGCTCATAGGATTTCACTACAACTGAATAGTCATGGGACGTTTAAGTTATTTAGTAAAACTGAAAAGTTTTCTTTGTCTTAGGGTGTTGCAGTGTAGCCCAAAGTACACTCAAATTTGAGATCCTTTCACTTGAGGCTCCCCAGTGCTGGGACTACAGGCACATAGCACCAAGCCCAACAAAACTGACAACTTGGAGTATCTTTCACATTCACATTATTTTGATATAGTGTGCGTTCTTCTTCCATGTGGGCCAAGTGAAGACTTAGACTTCCATTCAAGAGGCTTCTTCCCATATGGTGTGCTGTTGTATCTGTGAATTCAACTTAGATGACTGCAGGCATTCCTAGATGCTTTCTACTGTCAACATAAGTCCTATGAATGTCAGGTGAGAATGAACCCTTCTCACACCCAATATTTAGGGTTTCTCCCCAGAGTCGATCCTTCCATGTGTGTAAAAGGAAGTGGAATGATTGAGGATGATCCCAAGTTACATCCATAGCATTTCTGTCCACCTTTAACCCATCATGGCATGAAATGGAACTGGGGTCAATTAAGGTTTCCCATATTGTTTACACAGACAGATCTTTTCTCCAGCGTAAGTTGTTTCTTGTACTCACCAGACAGTTTCTGCACCATTCAGCATATTACCAGGCTTTCTTTTCAGTGTGAGCTTTTCCATGTTTGTCAATGCTGCTGTAAGAACTGAAGGCTTTCACATTGCTAACACACATAGGGTTTTTCTCCTCTGTGAACTATTTCATGCCTTCCAAGGGAAGGGGAAATGAAGGCTTTCCCACACTGCTGACACACATGAAGCTTCCCTGCACTGTGAATTCTTTGATGTCTCTGAAGGCAACTGGATGCAGTAAAGGCCTTGCCACACTCCGTACATACATAGCATTTGTCTCCTATGTGAACGACTTTGTGCTATAGCAGGTAACTGGGCAAAGTGAAGGCTTTCCCACATTGCTGATAGCCATAAGGTTTCTCTGCACTGTGAAATCTTTTATGTGTCTGAAGGTTTTAAGATTCAGTGAGGGCTTTGCCACACTGATTATATACGTAGGGTTTTGCTCCAGTGTGAATTCTTGTATGTCTTTGAAGATACTTGGGTAGCGTGAAGGCTTTTCCACATAGCTGAAACACATGGTTTCTCACCAGTGTAAATTCTCTCATGGCCTTGAAGGACACTGTATTTCCTGAAGGTTTTCCCACATTGCTTACATTAATTGTGTTTGTCTCTAGTGTGAATCCTTTTATGAATTTGAAGACAATGGAGATATCTGAAGGCTTTATCACATTGCTTACGTTCATAGGGTTTTCCCTCCAGTGCGAGTGCTTTCATTTTTATCGAGGCATTGGGGAGAAGGGAAAGTTTCCCTGTTCCTTGTATTTACATGGATTCTCTCCCTAATCTGGGTACTCGATTGTTTTGTGTCCATTGTGATCTCTGAGGGGCACATTTACCGGTGAGTGACCATCAAGGACTTCTCCACACACATGGCTTTCACATGGCGTTACTCCAGGAATTTTCTTACTCATACTCTCATGAGTCAGGCTGAAGGCTTCTCCCCATCGACAGCCTTCTTCATGTTCACAGAGCCTCTCTCTGCTTGACTTCTGTAACAAAAGTACAGTATGTTACAGTGTCTTTCCAAATGATTTCACATATATTCATTCACAGCACTCTTACATTTTCCTGTAGTCAGGACAACCATAGCCTTCATATCCTGTAGCGACTACCTGAAGGTGAATGGACTGAATACTCAACAGGAGGGGACACTGACAAAGTCATCAAAGGAGGTATAGTCACATGGAGTTTCTTTTCTCTGCTTTTTTTTTTTTTTTTGGTGATACTGGGGTCTGAACTCAGGGCCTCATGCTTGGTAGGCAAGCGCTCTTACCACTCGAGTTACTCTGCCAGCCCATTAAAATTTTTTTTCAAGATAGGGTCTCAGGTACTATTTGCTCCTGCTAGCTTCGAATCACAATCCTCTGTATCTGTGTCTGAATAGCTAGGATTATAGGCATGAGACACTGGAGTCCAGCCTTACATACGGTTTCTTAATACTCTCTCCACATTCACTGTTTTCCAAACGTTGAGCATCTGTGTTACATTTATGTATAGCTCAAGGGTCCATCATGCACAATGCATGGATGTCTTTTGCTTTCCAGATTTTAAAACACTAGCAAATATAAAATGATACCTCTAAGATGAGCTGCAAGTGTAAGCACAAGTACTGTGGATATTCAAGCTGTATGAATACTTACACAAACATTTCAGAGAGGCAATGAATTTGGAGCTAGGCATAAATATGTATCTGTCTATCTATAGAATATACATATAGAGGAGAGAGAGAGAACAAGAGAGGGAGGGAGGGAAAGAAAGAGAGGGAGGGAGGGAGAGAGAAATAGAGGAAGGGAGGGAGGAGAGAGAGCTGAATGGCCACATAGAAAAAATTTGTAGTGTCTGCGATCACCAGTAAAGGCAAGTTATAATCATACAAACATGCTGTTTAATAGGTAGGCAAAACTAAATAAATTAGATTTTGAATGTTGACAAATAACACAATAGATATACATCCAAATGGGAGCCAATGGTTCACACCTGTAACGCTAGATATTCTGGAGGCAGGGAAGAAGAGGATCAATGTTTGAAGCCATCTCAGTCACACAGTTCACCAGACACTATCTCGAAAATACCCCACACAAAAGAGGGTTATCCAAGTGGCTAAAATTTTAGAGCACTTACCTAGCAAGTGTGAGAGCAAGAGTTCAAACCCCAGCACCACCACACACACTCTCAAAAAACAAAAAAACAAAGCAAAAGAAACAAAACCCAAACCCACATACATGAAAAATCTGATAAATTCAACTACTATCAAAATTTCATACTAAATCTGAATTTAACCACCTATTTATTACCACTGTGTAAAAACTTTATGTTCCCTTACCATTTGGGTACAAAAGTAAGAATAATATTTTCAACATAAAAATATAAACCTGGCTGGGCACTGTTGAGTTACTCTTGTAGTCCTAGGTACTCAGGAAGCAGAGACGTGAGGATTTGGTTTGAAGCTGCCCAAGGATATTGGAGTGGCTCAACTGGTAACAGTGCCTACTAGCAAGTTCAAGGCCTTGAGTCCAAATCCCAGTACAGAGAGAGGGAGAGGGAGAGAGAGAGAGAGATACTGAAACTCTACAAAGGAATCAAGGGAGAAGGTCAGGGAAGCAGCTGCTTCACCCGCAGTTCACAATGGACCCAGGCTCAGAAGTTTGAACACAAGTCTGAGCCTAGAGGCCACTGTCACTGTGCAGAGACAGCCCAGGGTTCCTCCCAGGGAGGACGGAGGGAAACTTGACCAGGGAGGAAACTTAATTCTAGGGCCTCCCCATACCAAGGGCTCCCAAGACCATGTTCCCTCCCCAACAACGGCACACTTTGTCCTAATGGCTGGGTTCTGACCTGAGGCGCCTTGTCCTTGTCCTGCCCTCACTAGTGACACCACATATATGGTGCTTACTGAATATCAACCAATTCTCCATCTCCAATATGGTGTTCCCCAATTCAATTCTGATATCAGGGACACATAGAACACACCCTTCAACCTCTGGGCTCAGACCTCAGCCATCGAGCTGAGGAGAGGAGCTTAGCCTGCCTACACAGTTCATGCAAACAGTATGTATCTTCTCCACTTGCTTCCCTGTGAAAGTTTGCGCTTTTCTGACATGACTACTATAGCAAGCCTTGGTGACCAGTGTCCAAAAGTTCCCTGGGCACTGATTCTCTACTGAGTTTCCTGGACACAATATTTTAAGCCCACTGTCACAACTGCTTGCTTGGGGCATGCAGCACATCCTCTGCAATTACAGGAACAGCCAACATTTGAAAGCTTGAACCTACTGTGAGACAGACCAAATTTAGTTGAAGGATAAATGATCAAAAGTGCACAATAACGCAACCATTACTGAAAAAATTTACTGTATATTCTAAAATGTACCAGAGAGGATTTTGGATGTACCCAATACAGAAAAACGAAACTATGTTAGGACATAGGAAGTAGCCTGATCTACTCTGTTCCCATTGTATGCAAGTACTGAACGACCACACGATAGCCCATGAATTATGAGTGCATTAAAATTAAAACAGAGCCAGGTGCAGGTGGCTCAGACTGTTATCCTGCACACTAAGGAGAGAGAGAGCAAGAGGATGATGGCTCGAAGCCAGTCTGCAAAAGTAGCGCACCAGACCGTATCTCCAAAATGAGAACAAAATGGACTGCAGGTGTGACTCAAGCACTCGTGTTGCAGAGGTCACTAGCTGAGATACGGGTCCCTTGCGGCAATTAGCAGGAAGCAACGTTTTGTGCCAGCATAGACCCAGGGTACTGAGCCCCAAGGACAAAGGGGTCTCACCTTATATACCCTTGCAAGCAGGTTACAGAAGCAAAAAGCAAGGTCTAATCCATATGTGGTTATATTTAATTTTATTGCCTACTTTTCCCTAGGGCTACGTGACCTTCCCCATGTTCAGATTTCTCAGGTTTTATCTCTTTTTGATGGCATCCCTACCTTCCTGCTACTTTCTCAGGACTCAGACCTAGTCTGTTCTCTTCTGATCCTCATCTCTGCTACACTAGAGGACCAGTTTTGCAAGCGTGAAGCCCTGAGTTCAAATCCCAGTCTGACCACCAAAAAAAAAAAAAGAAACAAAATTTAAACACGAATGCCAGGTGGCATGTTACATGTCTGGAATCCACCGTACAGGGGAAGTACAGATAGGAAGACGGCAGTTTGTGACTAACCTGGGCAAAGTGGGAGATTCTACCTGAAAAAATAAAAGGGCCAGGGGTGTGGTTCACATGGTAGATAACTTGCCTAGCAAATGTGAGTTCAAACCCCAGGAATGTCAAAAATACAAACAATATAAATAGAGAATTTTCTCATAATAAAAACAGCAAGTCAAAAGAAATGGTCTGACAAATTTAAACATTAAAATTATGGTGGCAAACACAACAGAGAAGTGAAATATCTACAATGCGTGCAATTATAAAAGGATGTCTGCACAGAGTAAAAATGAAAAAATGGGGAAATGACCAAAACGTATTTATCAGAAGGTAAAGTACCCTGTGTGAAGGAAGATCCAGGCACATGGTAATGAAGAGACAAGAAAATGTCAAGTAGATCCCATTTCATACCTATGAGAAGGACAAAATTGAGCCCATGAGATAACGTGTTTATGGACAAGACACACTGACAGTTGTTCTGGAATGGATACCAGCTGCCTTGCAATTTCCTGTAATATGAACTTGACCAGAACCTAGAGCCTAAGCGTGTTCCTCAAGAATGTCTTGTCATTTTTAAATATGCCCCGTGAATTCTGTTTTTAAGTCCTGCCTCCAAAAGAAAGTGCAACCACCAAGCATAACAAAGTAAGATGTTACAGGTCCAGTGTCTGGGGAAAGGAAAACACAGTGTTTCTCTGACTCCTTGATTAAACTTTACAAGGGTGAAAATGACAAGGACTTATGAAACCCAGCCCAGGGATACAGGCTTCCTCAAAATGAATCCAAACCAGGGGTCACTAGAATGCTGCTTTTCTCTATACTTTCCCACTACAACAGTACGGCAGCTGTGAAATAACAGCAGATCACAACAGGAACAAGTGAATGTCTGACAGCTTACTGAAGCAGTCTCTATCGTTACTTGGGAATGGTGTACTAATGAGGAGGAGAAATGTCCAGGAACAGAATCTACTGAGACTGAGTGGCAAAGAAATACAAACTATGAGGAGAATTACAACTAACAAGACTAACGCAATAATGAAAAAAATCCCCCACAAATGAAAGACAACCAGACAGCTGGTTCAGAGGACTGTGAAATTCCTACCACCTAAGGCAGAATGAACATCAGCCTACTACTAAGCTCCTCCAGAAACCAAAGACAAGGGAAGACTCAGATTCACTCAGAGGCCAAATTTAAGCTGGCAGCAAAGATGGACACTGGGAAGATGTAGCCAATGTCCCTTGTGAATGCAGGTGCACAATCCACAAATAAATACCTGCACCCGGGCACAGTAATCAAAATCCAGTGGAGCGGGCATAGACACAGAGACATAAATGCCACACCAGACCAACACGCCCAGATTCCTAAATGTACATGGCAGAGCAATTTTGGACAGGAGGATAAAAATCACTTAATGAGAAAAAGCAACCTATTTTTTTTTAAATGCTCAGAAAAGTGGAAAAGCAGAAATCCCTATGGAAGACAAAGAAGTGGAACGCTTACCTTATTCGAAATTTTGTTTTTAAAGGTTCGGATGCAGTTCTTTTTGAGCACCAAAAGAAGAAGCATGAAGAGAGAAGGAATGAGTAGTAGGAGGAAATAAAATATGGAGCAAAGACCTAGAGGTAAAAGCTAAACCTACCTACCCAAGCATTAAAAGATACATTAAGTTATGGGAGGCTAAGGAGCAAAGTACTTTAGAAATGATGGTGTTTGAAAGAACCCCTGCTGTTGGGCTGCAGCTCAGAGGTAGAACACTTGCCTGTCATGCACAAGGACAAATAAATAGAAATAGAGTCCCCGAGGAAGTCAGGTGACCCTGTGTGTGACAAGGAAACAACGTATTGTAGAACAGAACGAAGAAGGTCTGCAAGAAGTGAAGGCCAAAACAGACTTTTAACTACCCAGGCTCAGCATGAAAGGCAGCAACATGCAAGGCCTGGAGGACGTGAGGATTTGTCCGTTTCCGCTTGCTCTTTCTTAGCGCTGAACATTGAAAAAACACCCGTGAAAACACTGAATATAATCGAAAGGAGTGGAGACCTGAGGTACTACACTCCCAGAGGAACGTGCCACCTGCAAACATTATTTGGAAAATTCATAAAGAAATAGACCACTACTGCCTTTCAGAAGAACAGAAGGGGTCTTCTGGTTTTGCCCTGGCAGGCCTGGACCACGATCGACCTATTTACCCCTCCCTTGGAGCAGGGGTGACAGATGTGTGCCACCACACTCAGCTTAATGATTGAGACAGGGTATGAACTGTGCTGGCCTTGTACCTAATTTTCCTGATGTCTGCCCCCTGAGGACCTGGGATTACAGACATGAGCCACGTGGAACCCTCCAATGCCCTCTTTTCAAATAGCGAGAGAGGGAGAGACAGAGACAGAGACAGAAACAGAGACAGAGAGAGATTCTACAAAGGAAACGAACTCAGGGAAGCAGCTGCTTCACCCACAGTTCACAAGGGACCCAGGCTCGCAAGGTGAACACAAGTCTGACCCTAGACACCACTGTCACTGTGCAGAGACAGCCCAGGGCTTCACTCCCAGGGAGGGACGGAGGAAGCCTGAGCAGCCAGGAAACTTCATTCTGGGGCCTCCCCACACCTAGGGCTCCCCTATCCATGTTCCCTCCTCCCAGCAGCAGCAGGCTTTGTCCTACAGACTGGGTTCTGACCTGAGCTGCCCTGTCCTTGTCCTGCCCTCACTAATGACACCACATGTGTGCTGTTTACTGAACACCAACCAATTCTCCAGCACAAACCTGGTGTCCCACAACGCATTTCTGACACCAGAGAGACATAGAACAGTCCCTACAACTTCCAGGCTCAGTGCCACCACACTGTCCCCAATGCAGATGCCAGGCCACAGCATGTTTTTTCTGTCTGTTCACCAGTCACTTTCCTTAAATGATTGAGGGGTGGCATTCTGAGTCACCTCAATAGTACAAATTCAGAAAAGTACCTAAAGAGACAAATGTTAAACAAGCAAAGACACTTCTGTAGCTCAGGAAATCCAAGGGTTTAAGGTTGACTATGCTAGGAGATCTGAAATACAGATCAGTTTTTAAAATGGTGCTCCGTTTCCAAGCGTACAGTCAAAATCACAAGTATTTTCTCTATATAACAGAATGGAGGTGTTTTTCTGTCAGACAACCGCTATTGACACCAGTTACCCCCCAAATACACCAACTGAATAAAAGGAAAACAGCCAAAACCCTGTGGGCTAGAATCCTGGTAAATGGCAGTGATCACACAGCTCCCACCTCACAAAGCTTTGGGTTCTAGAGAAGCTGCTCTCCTGTCCCTGCCCCATGCACTTGGAGGGTGTCATGGTGCCCTCCCCTTCCTTTTACACCTGTGCACTGGCCAGACACAAACTTCCCAAATGCACGCTTTTTCCTCAGAAATGATTCAATCGATTGATCAGTAGAAACAAAACAGAAGCAAACGTTTGTGGACTTTCCTCGACCAGGTCTCTGATCTCTGACCACCCTCACCTGAACCAGCACATGGGCCCTCCTTTACTGTGACTCAGGAGGCAGAGATCAGGAGGATCGTGGCTGGAAGCCAGCCTGGGCAAAATAGTTGGCGAGACCCCATCTCAAAAAAACCCATCACAAAAAGGGCTGATGGAATGACTCAAGGTGTACATCCTGAGTTCAAGTCCCAGTACTGCAAAAAAACAAGAGTTCTGCCATGGCCTATCTCCTCTGCACCCCTGTGCCTGAGGCCAGGTCTCTTGGGCTTTGCCCTTGGTGGTGCCATCACCAACAATAATGGGTGACATCACATGGCCCAGTATTCTCATGGTGGCCAAGGGTCTGTCCTTCTCTCAGTCCTTTCCAGGTTCCTGCTGAGATGAGGAAACACACAATTAGTGAACACACATGAGCTTCACACCTTGTAGGCAGGTTCTGTACCACCTGAGTCACTCCACCATCCCTGTTTGTGTGTGTGTGTGTGTGTTGGGTATTTTTGACATAAGGCCTTATGAATTTTCTGCCTGGGATGGCTTCAAACCACCATCCTCTTGTTCTCTGCCTCCTGAGTAGCAGGGATTATAGGTGTGAGCCACAGGTGCCCAGCTACTGTGTGATTTATCAATGCTTGAAATCTAATTTATTTAATTTTGCCTGTCTAGCATAAAAGAGCCTCTTGATATGATTATATCATGGCTTTTCAGATGACTTCCGGCCCTTCATGATTTTTGAAATTCATTCTATCTCTCTGTGTCTGTCTCTCTCTCTCTATCTCTGTATCTCTCTGTCTCCCCTTATTGAAAAATGGGCATTTGAGGGCCAGCCCTATGGCTCATTTCTGCAACCCCAGGTACTTGGGAGGCAGAGATCAGGAAGATACAGTCCAACACCACCACAGGCCAATCCCTCTCTCAACCAATAAGCTAGTGTGCAGCACACATCTGTCATCACAGCTCCAAGGGAGATGGAAATGGGATGATTGTGGTCCAGGTTTCTCAAGACAAAACCAGAAGACCCTTTTGGAAAGAAAAGCTAGGGGAAGAGGGGATGCAGGTGCAGCTTAAGTAGAGGGCCTTCCTAGGAAGTGTGGAGCCCTGAGCTCAAATCCCAGTACCCCCCCAAAAAAGAATGGCATTAGAAATGCATAATGAGTTTACTACAGAAATGAGATTCTTCTTCCTTCAGGGTTTACTTTTTTTTTTTTCTTGCTATGTTGGGGTTTGAACTCAGGGCCTCATGCTTGTGAATCCAGCACTTTACCACTTGAGCCTGGCCCAGGCCTGCTGTTCCTCTGAATGGCAGTAGGGGTCTATTTCTTTGTGAATATTTGCAGGCAATTCCATTCCTTTTGCTTATATTCAGCTAACATTTTGAAAGGGTTTCTTTCTTTCTTTCTTTTCTAAGAAAGAGCATGAGGAACAGACAAATCCTCACATCTTCCATGCCTTGCATGTTGCTCCCTTTCATGCTGAGCCTGGGAGGATAAAAGTCTGCTTTGGCCTTGGCTTGCTGCCGAACTTCTTACTTCTGTTCTAAACTGTGGTTTCCTTGTCACACACAGGGTCTCCTGACTCCCTCAGGGGTACTTTATTTCTTTTTACTTGTGCCTGATAGGCAAGTATTCTACCACTGAGCTACATCTTAACGGGGATCTTTTGATCCCCTGTTCCTGTAACTTGGCATCAAAAGAGAAATGAGAGGAGACTGGTTTGGCTCTCCTTGTTGCAATGTCAGGGTCTGGCCCTTTAAATACTTATTACAATAATATAATTCTGCTGACTCCTCTTGTGGCCACCAGTTACCTATCAGTGGGACCTATCTTGGCCTAGGCCACCTTTCTGCTGTTGTCAGAGGACGTCCCCATGGGTCAGAGTCTGGAATTCCCAGTTGGAAACCCACGTCCACGAGGAGAAAGCGGGAAGAGCCCAGTGAGTTCAGGCAGAAGCAGGTGGCCGCTCTCAGGAACCAGGAGCCAGGTGTCATTCAACGCACTTTCCCCAGGCTGGGCCAGGTCAGCTCCCAGTTGAACCCCGTGCTGGAACAGCTGTGGATGAACTTGTCATTTGCCCTCCTGACCAGGTAAGAATCGGTTCTCCTGTCACTCAGGACTATGACAAGAGCAGTAGCCAATCAGAGCCAAAGAAGCGGCCCAATCAGGAGCGCTAGCGGGGAAAGGCCCGCCCACATGGCGGACGCTTCCTCTCTTGGGCCGCCATTGTTGCGTCACTGAGTTGGCAGTTGTGAGGTGTGGGCTTGCTCAGCTCCTGTCGCTGTGTGACGCTGACCCCAGGAGCAGGAGTGGACAGCAGGACACCCGGCAGGCAGGAATGGTGAGCGTGGACGGGTTTGTGACACGGGCGAGGAGGGGTTGAGAGCGACGGGGCCCCGCGTGAGTCCCGGAGTCTGCGACAGAGTCGCCGCCGGCGCCGCTCCGCTCGTCGCCTCGGTCCCCGGGCGGGGCGGGGCCGCAGCCGGGACCCCAAGTTCCTGTCCCTTGTCCCCGCCGGAGCCCCCGTCCCTCCGCGCCCGCAGCCCCGCGTCTCCCCTCTGACACAGGTGTGAACCACCTGAGCCTGGCTCCGTGTGTGTTTGTTGTTGATTTGTCAACAGCTGGTATCTGGGTTATTTAGTTTGGCCCGTGTGGCAGACAGCCTCTCTGTGTGAGTCTAGCCTGCCTTACCGATGCTCTGACACTGAGAATTTTTCCTGTGGGGCTCTTCAAATTTTATGCAGTTCATTTTCTCTCTCATTTAAACGTGTGCTTTCAAGGCCGGCACTGTAGGTCATGTCTGTAATCCCAGGTGCTCAGGAGGCACCAAAAGGAAGATGTAGGTCTGAGGCCAGCACAGCGCAAACCCTGGGTCGACCATTCAGCTGAGTGGTGGCACACGTGTCACCCCTGCTCCAAGGGAGGAGCAACTACTGCGGTGATGGCCAGGCCTGCCAGGGCAAAACCAGAAAGTCCTGTTGGGAAATCCTGAAGCATAAGTGGCTGCAGGCCTGGCTTACGTGGTAGAGCACCTGCCTAGCAAGTGTGGGGTCCTGATTGAAAGCCCAGTTCCCTCCCCTCCCAGAAGAAAAGGAATGGGCATTCGAATATTGTGCTGAGGGTACTCCAGAACTGTAGGGCTCAGCTTTTTCTTGCAGTGTTGGCCTTGAACTCAGGGCTTCATGCTTGTAAGGCAGGCCCTTCACCAGTTGCACCCCCGCCGTTCTGTTCCTCTGAAAGGCGGTAGTGGTGTGTTTTCTTTGTGAATTTTCTAGATAATGTTTGCAGGCGGCATGTTCCTCTGGGAGTGTAGTTACTGAAGTCTCCATTCGTGTCACTTATATGCAGCCAGTGTTTTGACAGGGCTGTTTTTTTTCCCCCCCAATGTTAAGAGCTAAGAAAGAGCAAGAGGAAACAGGCAGATCCTCACATCTTCCAGGCTTTGCATGCTCTCCCTTTAACATTGAGCCCAGATGGTTAAAAGTCTGCTTTGGCCTTTGCTTCCTGCAGAACGTCTTAGTTCTGGTCTGCGATGTGTTGTGTCCTTGTCCTGCACAGGGTGTCCTGAGTTCCCCGGTATGTTCCTGGTACTTCATTTCTATTGTGTTTCAACCTGTGCGTGATAGGCAAGTGTTCTACCACTGAGCTAAGGCCTAACAGCAGGGGTTCTTTGAAACACCATCATTTCTAAAGTATGTCTCTCCTTAGCCTCCCGTAATCTGTATTTTAATAGCTGGGTGGGTAGGTTCAGCTTGTACCTCTAGGTCTTTGCCCCATTCTTTTTTATTTCCAAATCCTCTTCCTTCTCTCATCTTTCTTCATTTTGTGCTGGGATACAACTACATTCCAGCACTTTTATTTTTTTATTTAGAGTAAGGTGAGGGTTCCATTTCATTTTCTTCCCTGTGGTTATGACTTTTCCAGTTTTCTGAACCTTTTTAAAAAAATAGATGGCACTTTTCTCATTGAGTGATTTTTATCCTCCTGTCCAAAACTGCTCTGCCATGTTCATTTAGGAATCTGGGCGTGTTGGTCTGTTGTGGCATTTATGTCTCTGTCTCTCTGCCCGCTCCACTGCCTTTTGATTACTGTGCCCTGGTGCAGGTATTTATTTGTGGATATGTGCACCTGCATTCGCAAGGGACATCGGCTGTAATTGTGCTGGTGTCCATCTTTGCTGTCAGCATAAATTTGGCCTCAGATTGACTCTTCCCTTGTCTCTGGTTTCTGGAGCAGATTTAGTAGTGGGGTGGTGTTCATTTTGCTTTAGGTGGTGTTGATTTCAGTCCTCTGAACCAGCTATCTGGGTGCCTTGTTTTGGCTGGGGAGGGGGCTTTTTAGTTCTTGCATCAGTCTTATTAGTTGTGGATCTGCTCAGAGTTTGTATTTGTTTTTCTGAGCTAGGAACAGTTTCTCATCCCTGGTGGTTCTGTACTTGGTTTTTTGTGTGTTGACTTTTTTATTCTTGTGTTAAAAATTGCTTCTGTCACTTTTCTATCTTTCTCCAAGTGCCACAGCACAATACAGTTTGGGTTCTAGGTTGTGGTCAATTTCAACTTTCAGGAAATAGCAAGGCAGCTGTTGATCTCTTTTCCTGCATAGCTGTCAGTTTGCTGTGGCCATCAACACTTGGTACTATCTTATGGGCTCAATTGTGTCGTTTCATAGGTATGAAATGAGATCTACTCGACATTTACTCGTCTCTTCATTACTATGTGCTGGGTCTTTCTTCACATAGTGTGTTTTATTTTCTAATTAATACATTTTGCTTGTTTCCCCATTTTTTTCATTTTTACTCTGTACAGTAATCCTTTCATCATTGTATGTATTGTAGATAATTTCTCTTCTGCTTTGTTGTCTTTACCTACATTAATGTTAATATTTTAAAATTTGTCAATAGTGACCTAGAACTCCAAAATAATGAGAGCAAAATGGACTGGAGTTACGGCTCAAGCAGTAGAGCACCAGCTTTGCAAGCATGAAGCCCTGAGTTCAAATCCTAGTCCCACTAAATAAAAAATAAAATTTAAATAGGTGTAGTGGTATAAGCCTGTAATCCCAACCAAATGGGAGGCAGAGATGGGAAGATGGCAGTTTGAAACAAGCTTGGACTAAGTAGCAGATCCTATCTGAAAAATAATGAAAAGATCCAGGGGTGTGGTTCAAGTGGTAGAGCACTTACCTACCTTGAGTTCAACCCCCAGGTCTGCCAATGCAAATGAACAAAAAACTTACATAGGCTCTTTCATCATACTAATGGGGAAACTTAAAAATTTTATTGAGCTATGTCAAAGGAATGAGGAGAGTTACATACCCCTCAGAAGAAGTCAGTGACACCAAGATGTCACCTCTCAAGCATGTGTATAAAATTCCTTAAATCCCTCCAAACTGTATAAAATTTAAATCGTGCTGTTTTGAGGGGTCCCTTCCAAAATCCACTAGGACTGTATTTTTTGTTAAATTGAGTATTGAATCGTAGCAGAAAATATGTCCACAGACTGTAAATGATTGCTTTAGCAGTGAGAGCATTCTGAGTAAACTTTCTTACAGAAGTCGTGGAAGTTGTTACTTTTGGTTTTCTTGTGCTGGTGATTGTACCCAGGGCCTTGCACACATTACAAGAGTGATGTAATTCATGAGCTAGGCACTGAGCCACATGGCCAAGACTAGTGTTTGCTTTAGGGGAATTGATTGCTACTGACCATTGGATGCAGTGGGGGGAATGAAATTCTATCTTTGATAATCGTAACAGTTTTTACCTGGAAGGCTGAAATAATGAAGTGGCAATCACATTAATGAGAGGGAGCTCTGTTCATTTGCTTTTACTCAGAATGTGTTTTGTCAATTTTAAGATATATGAATAGGATGTCTTTCCTTTGTCACCAAGGAGCACTAGCTGCCATCAGAGCCGTGGGACACACTTTTTCAAAAGACTTAGCCTTGCTGTGAATGTGAGGCAAACTCTAGTTTGCTCCTATTTTTGCCTGTGAGGTGATGTTACGACCATGTGGACATAGCGATGTCGAGGTAGAACACTTCAGCTGTGCAGATTAGCGAAGCTTCCTTGGTAGAGTCCAGCTAGAGGTTCTGTTCTCTGCTGCTGGCAGGTGCCTGTTGCCTGAACTCTGGCACCAGCCTCAGAAGACCCAAGAGCCTAGATCACAGTCCACACCCAAGCCGTCTTGAGAGTGAGTGGTAGCCACACCGAGGGTACCCACCACATGCCAGGGAACACTGACTCCTATCATCTTAACTGTGAAAACTCCTACTTGGCACCATTATACTTTGTGAATTGTCCTTATGTCAGTTAAAATGTCTAACTTCATTTAGTTACACAGCTGGCAAAGGAACACTTCTCTTTCAATCTGAGTGTAGGAGAGCAGTATGTTTAGGTCAACTTCTTGTTAAAGTACAAGCCTAAGAAGGGACAGAGACAGTATCCCTGTTGATGCAATCCTTGGTCACTTGGAAAGTAGAACTTCTATATAACTTTTGAGTGTCCTCACACACCACCTATGTAGGCTACAAATGACAAATAATCCAGGCTCTCTACTCCAGACACAGAAGTGGGAAAAAACTAATTCTCAAAATGATGGTGCCAAAACATTTGTGAGAAACACGTGATGGTGGACAAATGCTTGGTCTTCTGTGATTCTGTTCATCAGATGGAAATGAAGACAGGAAAAAGTCCGTGTAGAAGGTGACACTATAGAAGCTGGGGTGTGTGTGCACCACCTTTATGGAAAGTCACTGTGCAATTGGTGAGAATGTCCTCACTGATCACATCTGTGGCTATATCCTGTGCCTCTTCAGCCATGTGTCAGCAGCTGCTTGTGTGCGGATGGGGACAGCTGGGGCACTGCAGACTGCCCTGCCTGCGGCTTTGTCCATCGTGAGTGTCTATAGAGATACAGTATAGGCCTAGTGCAATTTTACTTAGACATGTGGAAATACAACATGTCTACCTTAAGTCTAAGTTCTTCACTGTAGTAGAAAAGCATATTCTTTCAGCAACCTCTCTGTGCTCAGCACATCAGTTTTCAGTGGTCGAATGCTTCAATGTGTGTGTGATGTTCAGATGTGAGAATTTGGAACTAGAGGCTCTTCCTTACATTGTGACATGTCTGTGTTGCACACCTTTATGCATGGTCACATTATTGTGCTGTGTATAGAGTGAGTGACGCAATGTGTACTGGCTGCCAGTTTGAGGGAGGGTTTTGGTCGTGTGTGCAGTGTTAGCCCAGGATGGGTGATTCCTGTGGGTGGAGTGACTGCTGAGCAAACCCACTGGGAATTCTCCCCGGGAAACATCACAGTTACCTGGGAGTATCAAGGTCACTTATCTGAGTACAAAAAGAAGTTAGCAGCAGACAGAGCTTAACATTTTGGGTGGCATCCTCACTTAGCGGAGAAGGAGGTATATGTTTATCCTCAACAGGGGAAAATTTCAGTGTCTATGAGGCTAGCTCACAGCATTGTGTTCCAGTGATCCACAAAGTCCACTTTGCTGTCCACAGTGTCAGTTTCATGAGTTTGCATGTTATGGAACATGGTAGAAAAGTAGTAGCTCCAGGTTTCGTTAGGGAACAAAGAAATTCCACTCAGTCCATTTCTTCATTTATGTGTTGTTTTCTTCACACTGTTGATAGACATTCTAACGGTCTCATAATGGTTAGTATCCCTGTCACTTCTTTCTGCCTTTCCCTTCAATTTTTCCTCCCCTCTTACGCAGCATGATAGTGAAGGACAGGGATGGGGGTGTAGCACAAGTGCTCACTCTCAGTACCCCAAAAGGAAGGTGACGGGGGCGGGAGGATTAAAAGTCAAGCTCAAGGAGCCCACATCTTGCCCCAGATCACATCCTCATAGTGACGACTCTCTGTGATGTCCCAGTGTCAGCACATGTCTTGGGCTCTGTGATTTGTGTTTTTATGCAGTTTTTCTATTGTGACATCTATTACTCAGGTGTTTCTGTTATTTTTTATTTTTATTTTTTTATTGTAGGACTGAGGGTTGAGCAGCTCAGGGCTTCACGCTCGGGTAGGCAGGTGCTCTACCACTTGAGCCAGGCCTCCAGCTCTGCTAGTCAGCTTTTAATATCACAGTCAGTGTAAGAGGACAGGTGTGAATATGATATTCTGGGTATATGGTAAAAATAAGTCATTTTTTTTTTATTTGTTGATTTCTTTTGGCAGTGCTGGGGTTTTAACTCGGGGCCTCACACTCGGAAGGTAGGTGCTCCACCGTGTGAACCATTCCACCAGCCAACCTGGTTTTTAGAGATGGGAAAGCTACCTCATGAATGCATGCACATTGTATGTTTGCCATTGTAATTATGCAAGTCGGAAGTGGAGAAATGAGAAAGCCTGCGTGGGATAATGAACTTAAAGTATAAATATCGTTTATTCAGAAAAAAACATGTAATTCCCGTGTGACCAAATTAATCCCCAGTTCAATTACAATAGTAAAATTTTCTTTAACACTATTCAGCAGAGGGCTGGCCATGTGGGTCAAGCGGTAAGAGCACCTGTGTAGCAAGCATGAAGGCCTGAGTTCAGAGCACATACTGCCAAAAAAGAAATTGCCATTGTGGTGGTTGCTGTCTGTAATCTTAGTTACTCAGGTGAAGATCAAGATCACTGTTGAAGGCCATTCTGGATGAACAGTGTGAGAGATTCCATCTCATCCAATAGCTGGGCCCAGTCATCCCAGCTCCATGGGAAACATAAACAGATGGATCACGTTCCAGGCCAGCTTGGGCATGAACACGAGACCCTATCTGAACAGTACCTAAAGAAAAAATAGCTGGAGGTGTGACTCAAGTGGTGGAGCACCTGCCTAGAAAACTGGAGGCTCTGAGTTCAAACCCACGTACTGCCAAAACCAGAATTTACCAATTTTGAACGTTACCAATTTACCATTAGTTATCTCAGCCTTTCTGTGCATTTTCTGAGATCTTCTTGAGTTTTGCATTCATTTTTTGGGGGTGTGGGTGGGACTGAGGTTTGAACTCAGGTATTCACACTTGCCAATCAGGGTCTTTATTGCTTGAGACACATCTTTCATCCATTTTGCTGTGGTCATTTTAGGGATAGGGTCTCTAGAATTGTTTGCCTGGGACGGCCTCAAATTGTGACCCTCTGGAAATCAACCTCCCGTTAGCTAGGATTACACGTGCGAGCCACTGGTGCCCTAGTGTGCGGTCCTGTTGTGTCTTTCACGTGCCGTCCGTGTAAGACCATGGCAAAGGCAGTATAAAAGTGGTATATGCAAAAATGTTGTAGACCCCACAGTAAAAGTTAATTTCAATTCTCGAGATTCCACGTAAGAAAGAAACTGGTGTGCACAGAAGGGCAACAGTGGCATCTTGCAAATACTATGGAAAGCAGAATACCAAAGGACTGTTGAGAGGGAGAACCTCACTCTGTGAGCCTCTGTCGTGGACAGGACTGCCTGAGCGATGGTGCAGACATATGGGCTTGTTTGCTGGGGACAGCCCATACTGCCTGTGATTCCAGCAGGACTGTTCTTATCAGCACTTCCGTTTGTCACAGGCATTTGAATTTGAGCAATAACTGTCCATGGATGCTATCGATGCAGTGGTCTGGTCTCAGATGTGCTGAGGTAGCAGCGAACGTTGTCTTCCGGAGTCAGAGAAAGTCACAGACAACAGGGTGAGGAAAAGAGCAGAGTTTTATGTAAGCAGGAGGAAAAACTGAGTTTTATATAAGCAGAGAGGGAAAGAGTAGAAAAGCTTCCGTGTACAAGAGAGAGGTCTCAGAAAGGCTGAGCCTATGAGGCTTTGTCTCTAGTGGATTTTATGAGTCTTATTTCCTGGTTGAAGGAGAGCTGGTTGTGTCTCTGTGCACTGCTGCTCCACTTAGGGGATGTTTGTCATCGCCAGCCAATATGTTGCAGGCTGACACTGTGCATTCCCCTTCTTCCCTGCCCAATGGCCCTAAGGTGTCTAGGGCCATTGGGAAGGCTACCTGGCATGGTGGTGCACACCTGTAGTCCCAGCACTAGAGAGGTTGAGACAAGATGATTTCAATTTGCAGGACAGCCCGGGGGACACATCAAAGACCTTGTTTACAAAAGCAATAATAATTTTCTGGATAACTTGGGTGTAAGATGGAGAATTTCTTGGTTGGAATCTCATTGAATCGAATGAAGAGGTCCTTGGAAGCACAGAGAACATTGGAAACAAATTCTTTCATAGTCCATTTAAATGAAAATATAAACACAGTGGGGTCACATGCAGATGAATATGTAGGCCACAGTGACCTGGTGGGTTGTGTTCTCTCTTCCTGCTGTGCACCCAGAGGTGACCAAGGATGGGTTATGGAACATGGTTTATTCTTTTACCCTGTGTCTGTCACGGAGTTTTACTTGGTTTCCCTCTTGAGTTTTGAGACTTACTACTACCATACGTGTAGCGTTAGGTTCTGCAGAAAGGGTTTGGTGTGCTGTATTTCTTTCTTGCACATATGGTGTGTCATGCTGTGCTCACATGGGTCACTCCCTCATTTCACCAGGTAGTTTTGTTTTGTTGCTTCAACTATCTCTCTCTCTCTCTCTCTCTCTCTCTCTCTCTCTCTCTCTCTCTCTCTCTCTTTCTCTCTCTGTGTACATGCTTGATGATGCTAATGCATAACAGATTTTTATTACAGAATGGGAAAAAGCTCTTGTGTGGGTAATGGGTAAAATCAAAATTTGTATGGAAAGTATGAAAGTGTATGTATTTATCATCTTACCATTCACAAGTCTGTTTATCAAGTGAGTTGCCCACACTTGCAATGATTTATTTTTGTCTTATTAAACAGCATTTCTATATGCTGTGTCTTCCTTGTATTGGTTACCTCTGTCATTGTGCATGTTTCATAGGTGGTTTTACATCTTATATGAAACATAACTCCCTTTCCTCTTTATCTTCTTATGTTTGGGCCATATAAATGGTGGTGGTCTTTTAATTTCAAATCCACTTATTTATAAGTAAAAGTTGTGACAAAATAACAAGAATAAGTATAAAAATGAAAACACAGTTGTGACAAAATGTGTTATGTAAAGCCAAGTGGTAGTGGCTCATGCCTGTAATCACTCAGGAGGGAGACATCAAGAGAACTGTGATTTGTAGCCAGCCTGGGAAAATAGTGTGTGAGACCCTAGCTCCAAAATACCCAACACAAGAAAAAGCGTTGGTGGAATGACTCAAGTGGTACAGCACCTGCCTAGCAAGCATGAGACCTGAGTCAAACCCCACTGTGAAAAAGCTGTGTTAAATATTATCAGACAAGCTCATTAGAAGATCATTGTCCAGTGTGTATTTTGAGTCGATCAGTTGGGCTCTCTCTATTGAACATGTCAGAAACCTGCAAGCCTTTGAGAGTTAAACAAGAAGCACATTACTCACAGAAACTTTGAAACACTGAGCCCTCTTGTCAGGACGGTGACGTCCACTCCTATGTAGATACAATATATGTACTGGCAAGGGTTGAGCGTTGTCCTCAGGCATTCATGAGAATTCCTCTCAGGATGGCTGCTGTTAATGCTCTCTGCTCAAAGTAGGACCTTGTCATGAGAGGTGCTGCAGACCAGTGCACAGAGGTTGGGGTGATCCTGCTGTGCTGTTGCTTCACCACACAGTTCTAATGTAGTATCAGAATTGCTGTGAGACACGGTGTGAGTTTGGATGAAGGGTGAGAGTGTGGTGAGCAGACATGGAGTGAACCTTTAAGGAAAAGCACATTACGTAAACTGCTTATGAATTCAATATAGATTTCTAGTGCTGTGACTCATTCTTCCTCCTGGAAATTTGTGGGATATTTTAGCAGTTGGTGACCTTTGAGGATGTAGCTGCGAACTTCACCGTGGAGGAGCAGGCCTTGCTGGATCCTTCACGGAAGAATCTCTACAGAGATGTGATGCGGGAAACCTTGAGGAACCTGGGTGCTCTAGGTAAGGGTGACAGAGTTCCTTTAATGAGTCCATGAAAGAACCAGTGGTTTGTGGACATCTGTGCTGCTCCATGGTTTGGAAAGTAGAAAAGGGAAAATTTGGTTATGCGTGATGTCCCAAGCCTGTACTCCTAGCTACTTGGGAGGTAGAGATCAGGAGGATTGCAGTTTGAGATTGCCCTCAGCAAGAAGTTTTCCAGACCCCATATCTACCATTGAATGGATACCCCGGTGAGCTCCTGACATCCTAGGTATGAGGGGAAGCATAAATAGAAGGATCACCATCCCGTCACACATAGTCAAAAACAACGAACAAAAAGTGCTGACAGAGTGAATCAAGTAGTAGAGCTCCCATCTACCATGCCCAAATCCCCGAGTTTAACGACCATTGCACCAGGAAAAAAAGAAAAAGAAAAACACCCAAAAATGAATAAGAAAGAAAATTTGGTGAGTGTACCCAGAAGCATGGCCTCATTATATAATGGTAAACTGCCTAAAATCTGATAGATCTTTAGTAGTGATCTTTTTTCTGTCACCATTTTAGGGAAAAAAGAGAAAGACAAAAGCATTGGCGGTGATTATCAAAGCTGCAGGAGAAAGCTAAGGTTTTTTCCACTCAACAAATTAAGCAGTGTGCCTGTAGTATACTGTAGTAATGCCAAGACATTTTAAAAGGGAACCAATGATTAAAAAATCCACCTTCAAATTGACTTAATCTCAGAAAATTTCCTTTCGCACTACATACAGGTTAAACATGAACTATAGAAAGATACAAAGCCTAAACTGTTCAACTAGTGAACAGTGGCAACATGCAACAAGCTGTTGGTTCAGTGTACACAAATTTTGTTACATTCACAAAATTGTGGAGGTTTGACTTTACTTCACAGTTTGCATATAAACTATGTACAATACAAAAGTGAATTTTGCAGCTGGGCACCAGGGCTCAAGCCTGTAATCTTACTATCTGGGAGCTAAAGATAGGAGGAGTGCTTTCTGAGGTCAGCCTGGACAAAATTTGTGTGACCCCCACCTCTCAACCCGAGGCTCCACAAGTGGCTCACATATGCATCCGTGGGAATCACATAGAGGAGTGTTGCAGTCCAGGCTGGTGGGCATAAAGATAGACAGTATCTCAGCTGTGTGCCTGCAGCTCATGCCTGTAATCCCAGCTACTCAGGAGGCAGAGATCAGTAGGATCGCAGTTTGAAGCCAGCCCAGGCAAATCGTTCATGAGACCCTATCTTTAAAAACCCATCACAAAAAAGGGGCTGATAGAGTGGCTCAATGTGTAGACCGAGTTCAAGCTCCAGTGCTGCAAAACAAGAAAAAAAAAAAAAAGAAACGAGAAGAGTATTTCAAAAATAATCAACTCCAGTGGAACAACTTTCTTGAAAGTTCAGAGACCTGATTTCAAACTCCAGTATTACCCCATACAACCTCTAAAAAATAACCAGTGCCGAAACAGGTGGCTTTGTGGCTCTCGTGGTAGAGCGCCTTCCTAGCAAGCACAAATCCCTGCGTTCGGCACCCCAGTACTGCCAAAAAGAATGTAATTTTCTGTTTTGGGTGTCGTTGCAATATTTTAGACATGCAAATCTTTTTCAAAATACACAATTCTTCTAGTCCCATGAGTTGAACAGATTCTACAGGGAACAGGAAAACTCCTGCAGTAAAACTGGAAAGCCCTGTGTGGAGAGAAGTCCTCGGTGGTCCATCTTCATATGTGGTTGTCACAGTTCAGACTGGACACGAATCATCAGAGAGTGAGGAATAGATAGAGAATCCTTACGAGTGTAAGGAGTGCGGGAAAGCCTCTCTGAGCATGTAAGGACTCACAGTGCTGAGAAACTCCAATTGTAAACAATGTGGAGAAGCTTTCAGTAGACCTAGCTATGCTCAGATACACACAGATCTTCATCCTAGTGAAAAAGCGTGCATGTGTAAGCAACGTGGGAAACACTTCATAGATCTCACTGACTTTCATAGACATGGTAACACACCCTGGAGGAGGACCTTTCAAGTGTAAGAGATGCAGTAAGGCCTTTAGTTGGGCTGGTGCCCTTCACAGACACGAACGAAGTCACACAGGAGAGAAACCCTGTGAATGCAAGGGATGTGGAAAAGCCTTTGTGCATCACAGTTTATGCTGATACCATAAAAGATTCACACTGGACAGAAACCCCAGGAATGTAGGCAATGTGGGAAAGCCTGTCCGAGTACATTAGAGAATTCATACTGGACAGAACCCTATGAGTGCATAGTGTGGGAAAGCCTTTGTGTATCAGTACACTTCCATATCAAAAATCGATTCACACTTGACAAACCCTGTGAATGCAAGCAATGTGGAAGAATCATCAGTTCATTAGATTACCTACAAATGCATGAACGAACTCTCACTACAGAGAAAGCATAGGTAACAAGCAATGCGGGAATCCCTTCATTGATCCAAAAACCTTTTGACATGTCTGAGCTCACACTGGAGACAAACCCTATGTATGTAACACGTGCTAGAACCTTCATTTCTTCCACTTGCTGTAGGAAACATGTAGTTATTCACACTGGGGAGAATGCCTAACTTTTGTATATGGAGCAGTTAACTATCAGGACCTTACTAGCAATCATGAGAATGCACTGTAACGGGACTCACATCATGTAATGTGTGGGGATGCCTGCACGCATCTTCTTTCACATCCCAGCTACACAGGACATACTATGTCAGGAAGCCTTTTTTTAAAAACCAATTTTTAAAAATTATATTCCTATATGCATACAATGTTTGGGTCATTTCTCCCCCTTTCCCCCAGCCCCCTCCCTTACCCCATCCCCCGTTCCCTCCCTTGTTCCCCCAACCTCTCGCTACCAGGCAGAAACTATTTTGCCCTTATCCCTACTTTTGTTGAAGAGAGAGTATAAGCAATAATAGGAAGGACCAAGGGTTTTTGCTAGTTGAGATAAGGATAGCTCTACAGGGAGTTGACTCGCATTGATTTCCTGTGCATGTGTGTTACCTTCTAGGTTAATTCTTCTTGATCTAACCTTTTCTCTAGTTCCTGGTTCCCTTCTCCTATTGGCCTCAGTTGCTTTAAGTATCTGCTTTAGTTTCTCTGCATTGAGGGCAACAAACGCTATCTAGTTTTTTGGGTGTTTTACCTATCCTCATACCTTCCTTGTGTGCTCTGGCTTTGTCATGTGATCAAAGTCCAGTCCCATTGTTGTGTTTGCCCTTGATCTAATGTCCACATACGAGAGAGAACATACGATTTTTGATCTTTTGGGCCAGGCTAACCTCACTCAGAATGATATTCTCCAGTTCTATCCATTTACCTGCGAATGATAACATTTCGTTCTTCTTCATGGCTGCATAAAACTCCATTGTGTATAGATACCACATTTTCTTAATCCATTCGTCAGTAGTGGGGCATCTTGGCTGTTTCCATAACTTGGCTATTGTGAATAGTGCTGCAGTAAACATGGGTATGCAGGTGCCTCTGGAGTAACCTGTGTCACAGTCTTTTGGGTATATCCCCAAGAGTGGTATTGCTGGATCACATGGTAGATCAATGTTTAGATTTTTAAGAAGCCTCCAAATTTTTTTCCAGAGTGGTTGTACTAGTTTACATTCCCACCAACAGTGTAAGAGGGTTCCTTTTTCCCCCGCATCCTCGCCAACACCTGCTGATGGTGGTGTTGCTAATGATGACTGTTCTACCTTGTGAGGTGGAACCTTGGTGTGGTTTTAATTTGCATTTCCTTTATTGCTAGCGATGGTGAGCATTTTTCATGTGTTTTTTGGCCATTTGAATTTCTTCTGTTGAGAAAGTTCTGTTTAGTTCACTTTTCACTTGCCCATTTCTTCATTGGTTCATTAATTTTGGGAGAATTTAGTTTTTTGAGTTCCCTGTATATTCTGCTTATCAGTCCTTTGTCTGATGTGTAGCTGGCAAATATTTTCTCCCACTCTGTGGGTGGTCTCTTCAGTTTTACAGATCATGTCTTTTGTTGAGCAGAAGCTTTTTAGTTTTATGAAGTCCCATTTATCTATGCTATCTCTTAGTTGTTAAGCTGCTGGGGTTCCATTGAGAAAATTCTTGCCGATACCTATTAATTCCAAGGTATTTCCTACCCTTTCCTGTACGAACGTTAGAGTTTGGGGTCCGATATTAAGATCCTCGTTCCCTTTTGAGTCAATATTGGTATAGGGTGATATACATGGATCTAGTTTCAGTTTTTTTGCAGCCTGCTAACCAGTTTTCCCAGCAGTTTTTGTTGAAGAGGCTGTCTTTTCTCCATCATCTATTTTTAGCACCTTTGTCAAAGATAAGTCAAAATGAGGTGGGTGTAATGTGTCGGTTCATATGCGGGTCCTCTGTTCTGTTCCACTGGTCTTCATGTCTGTTTTTGTGCCAGTACCATGCTGTTTTTATTGTTATTGCTTTGTAATATAGTTTGAAGTCAGGTATTGTGATACCTCCTGCATTGTTCTTTTGACTGAGTATTACCTTGGCTATTCGTGGCCTCTTGTGTTTCCATATAAATTTCATGGTAGATTTTTCAATCTCTTTAATGAATGTCATTGGAATTTTGATGGGAATTGCATGAAACATGTAGATTACTTTTGGGAGTATAGACATTTTTACTATGTTGATTCTACCAATCTATGAGCATGGGAGATCTCTCCACTTTCTATAGTCTTCCTCTGTCTCTTTGTTCAGAAGTGTATAGTTCTCCTTGTAGAGGTCTTTCACATCCTTTGTTAAGTTTACACCTAGGTATTTGATTTTTTTGAGGCTATTGTAAATGGAATTGTTTTCATGTATTCTTTTTCAGTTTGTTCATTATTAGTGTATAGAAATGCTGATTTTTCTATGTTGATTTTATATCCTGCTACCTTGCTATAGCTATTGATGGTGTCTAGGAGCTTTTGAGTAGACTTTTTTGGGTCTTTAAGGTATATCATCGTATCATCTGCATGTAGGGATATTTTGACAGTTTCTTTACCTATTTGTATTCCTTTTATTCCTTCTTCTTGCATAATTGCTCTGGCTAGGAATTCCAGTACTATGTTGAATAGGAGTGGAGATAGTGGGCATCCTTGACTAGTTCCTGATTTTAGAGGGAATGGTTTCAGTTTTTCTCCGTTAAGTATAATGCTGGCTGTAGGTTTGTCATATATAGCTTTTATAATGTTGAGGAACTTTCCTTCTATTCCTAGTTTTCTTAGAGCTTTTATCATGAAATGGTGTTGGATCTTATCAAAGGCTTTCTCTGCATCTATTGAGATGATCAAGTGGTTTTTGTCTTTGCTTCTGTTAATGTGGTTTATTGCGTTTATTGATTTTTTTATGTTGAACCACCCCTGCATTCCTGGGATGAAGCCTACTTGGTCGTGGTGAATAATCTTTTTGATGTGTTGTTGGATTCGGTTTGCCATTATTTTGTTGAGGATTTTTGCATCAATGTTCATTAAGGAGATTGGCCTATAGTTCTCCTTTTTTATAGGTGTCTGTGCCTGGTTTTGGGATAAGTGTAATACTGGCTTCATAAAATGTGTTTGGCAGTTTTCCTTCCCTTTCTATTTCGTGGAACAGTTTAAGGCGGGTTGGCATCAGTTCTTCTTTAAAGTCTGATAGAATTCAGCAGAGAATCCATCAGGTCCTGGACTTTTCTTTTTGGGGAGACTCTTGATTGCTGCTTGAATTTCATTTTGTGTTATAGATCTATTCAGGTGATTAATATCCTCTTGGTTCAGTTTTGGATGATCATAAGTATCTAGAAATCTGTCCATTTCTTTAAGATTTTCAAATTTATTTGAATATAGGTTCTCAAAGTTGTCTCTGATGATTTCCTGGACTTCCATGGTGTTTGTTGTTCTGTCCCCTTTTGCATTCCTGATTTTACTAATTTGGGGTTTTTTCTCTCCTCATTTTAGTCAGGTTTGCCAGGGGTCTGTCAATCTTGTTTATTTTTTCAGAGAACCAGCTTTTTGTTTCATTAATTCTTTGTATGGTTTATTTATTTATTTATTTATTGGTTTCTATTTCATTGATTTCAGCTCGTATTTTTATTATTTCTCTCCTTTTATTTGTTTTGGGATTTGCTTATTCTTGTTTTTCTAGGAGTTTGAGATATATCATTAGGTCATTGATTTGAGATCTTTCAGGGTTTTTAATATATGCACACATGGCTATAAACTTTCTTCTCAGGACTGCCTTTGCTGTGTCCCATAGGTTCCGGTAGGTTGTGTTTTCATTTTCATTGAATTCCAAGAATTTTGAATTTCCTCTTTTATCTCATCAATGACCCATTGTTCATTGAGCAACGAGTTATTCAATTTCCAGCCGTTTGCATGTTGTTTTGATTTATTTTTGTTGTTGAGGTCTAGTTTTACTGCATTGTGATCGGATAGAATGCATGGTATAATTTCTGTTTTCTTATATTTGCTGAGGCTTGCTTTTTGCCCTAGGATATGATCTGTTTTGGAGAAGGTTCCATGGGCTGCTGAGAAGAATGTATATTGTGTAGAGGTTGAATGGAATGTTCTGTAGACATCAACTAGGTCCATTTGATCTATGGTATATTTTAGAACTAGGATTTCTTTATGGATTTTTTGTTTGGATGACCTAGCTATTGATGATAATGAGGTGTTAAAGTCTCCCACAACCACTGTGTTGGAATTAATATGTGCTTTTAGGTCCTTCAGGGTATGTTTGATGAAATTGGTTGTGTTGACTTGGGCACATATAGGTTGATAATTGTTATTTCCTTTTGCTCTGTTTCCCCTTTTATTAGTATGGAATGTCCTTCTTTATCTCATTTCATCAATGTCGGTTTGAAGTCTACTTTGTCAGAGGTAAGTATTGCTACTCCTGCCTGTTTTCGTGGGCCATTGGCTTGGTAAATCTTCTTCCAGCCTTTCATCCTAAGCCTATGCTTATTTCTATCAGTGAGATGGGTCTCCTGTAAGCAACAAATTGTGGGGTCTTCTTTTTTAATCCAGTTCGTCAAACAGTGCCTTTTGATGGGGGAATTAAGTCCATTAACATTAAGTGTTAGTACTGATAGGTATGTGGTGATTTCTGTCATTTAGCTGTCTTAGTTGTTTGAAGGTTTGATTGTGTGTACCTAAGTTGAGGTTACTCTCTACTTTCTTGCTTTTTCTTTTCCTGTAGTTTGGTACTGCCTGCCCTTGCATGGTTATGTTGGGTTTCATCTTCTGTGTGCAGAGTCCCTTGCAGAATCTTTTGAAGTGGTGGCTTTGTGGTCACATATTGTTTTAGTTTCTGCTTATCATGGAAGGCTTTTATTGCTCCGTGTATTTTGAATGATAGTTTTGCTGGGTAGAGTATCCTGGGGTTGAAGTTGTTTTCATTCAGTGTCCAGAAGACCTCACCCCAAGCTCTTCTTGCTTTTAATATTTCTGTTGAGAAGTCTGCTGTTATTTTTATGGGTTTACCTTTGTGTGTTATTTTTTTTTCTCTCTTACTGCCTTCAATATTGTTTCTCGAGTCTCTGTACTTGTTTTAATGATAATATGCTGTGGGGTAGTTCTGTTTTGGTCAGGTCTGTTTGGTATTCTGGAATCCTCTTGCACAGTATGGGCATAGATTTCTCTAGATTTGGGAAATGTTCTGTTATTATTTTGTTGAATATATTATGCATTCCCTTTGCTTGCACCTCTTCTCCTTCTTCAATGCCCATGATTCTCAGGTTTGGTCTTTTGATGGAGTTGGTGAGTTCTTGCATTTTCTTTTCACAGGTCTTGAGTTGTTTAACTAATAGTTCTTTGGTTTTTCCTTTAATTACCATTTCATCTTCGAGTTCTGAGATTCTTTGTTCTCCTTATTGTATTCTGCTGGATTGTCCTTCCATTTTGTTTTGCATTTCTGTTTTGTTCTTTTTTTCTGAGGTTTTCCATATCCCGAGTCACTTCCTCTTTAATGTTGGCTATTATCAGTCTGAGTTCGTTTATCTCTTTATTAATCGTGTTCTTTGTTTCACTGTGGTGTTTATACAGTGCTGTATAGTTTCTTTTGTTTGTTCTTGTGCTTTCTCAAATTCTCTAGTTTTGTTGTCTTGGAATTTCTTGAGTGTCTCCTGTACATTTTGGTTGACCATATCCAGTATCATCTCTATAAAATTCTCATGAATTCTTGCAGGATTTCTTCTTTCAGATTATTCTTGTGGGCTTCATTGGGTTCTTTGGCATAGTTTATCTTCGTTTTGTTGGAGTCTGGATCTGAGTATCTGATTTCTTCATTTCCCTCTGGTTCCTGTACTAATTTATTGCTGGGGGGGGGAACTGGTTTCCCTGTTTTTTCAGTCTTCCCATCATTGCCCTTGGTATTGTTACTGTCCCTGTACTGTGCGCAATTAAGTATTTTCTAGGTTGTAATAGTAACAATGGTGATATCTAGAATGGAAGGGTGAGAGGAGAGGGAAAGCAAATGAGGTAAAGAAAAAGGGAAAAGCAAACAAACAAACAAGTAAAAACAAAACATACAATAAAAAAAAGACCAGTGTCAAAGAAATAAACAGGGAGAGATAGTGTACTAATTAACAGTAAGGCAAACAGGCCTTAGACAGGGAGAGCATTAAAACAAAAATCTCCAAGTTCAAATGCAATAAAGTTTCAGTCTTAATAATTTTGGTGTTGGTCCCTCAGCCTGCAATCCTGGAGATGGAGTCTCATAAGTAGTTCTGTCGTTGTCTCATCAAAGGGGAAAAAAACCCCCAAAACCAAAAGAAACAAACAAAAACACAACAAAATATCCCAAGTTCAAATGCAGTGCAGTTTCAGTAAGACTTTCAGCATGAGGTTGTAGTTCAGTTGTTTCATCTGAGGAAGAGAAAAGGAAAAAAGGAAAACAAAGGGTCCGGAGACAGGTCTGTGAATGGCTATCTGAGGCTGTGGCTTGCCTGCCCGCTGCTGTCAGCCTGCTGTTGCTGGAGGCTTTATTTATGCAGATCTCAGGAGTGAGCTGAACACTCACCTAGCCTCACAGGCTTTGTTTACTCAGAGTTCTCCTGGGCCCAACTGCCAGTGTTACGAGTTTTCCCCTCTCCAAGCCCTCTAGGGGAGGTGGTGCTCTGCTCGCCTTCTCCGGCCAGCGTGTTTATTTACAGTTCACCTGGGAAGTGTCCCTTCCCCCCTGTCCAGTGGGGCTTTCCTCACACAGCCACTTTTACAAGCTTTCCTGCTCCAAGGTTGCTGGGTGGGTGCCGCTGCTCCTGCCTTCTCTGGCCGACTTGTTTATTTACAGTTCTGTGAGGGATTGCCCCTCCCCGCCTTTGGCGCTCAGAGCACCCCGCCCTTTTTGCTACGTGTCTTTTTGTTGTTGTTGTTTATTCCGTTTGGTTTTTTTCTTTTTTCCCTGGGTGGGGGTCAGTCTGTCCAGGGGGCTATGCTGATCTGACCCGGGGTTGTCTGTGGGAGTACCATGTGCCACTTAGCTCACCTGGTGGTCTGCTTCTCTTGAGCTGGTAGGAGGTGGCATCTGGCGGTGCAGGAGCCCTCCTGGTTTCTCCGTTTACCATGGAGTGGGGATGTTATGCGCGGGCTGGGGGTGTCGAGGAGTTGGGGTTTTGCCTCTTTGTGGTGGTTTTTCCTGCAAGGTGTATCTCCAGCATCTCTCCACGATTTTACTTTAGGAATCACGCTTTCTGCTTCCTCCCTCTAGTCACCATCTTGGAATCGGGATTTCTCAGCACATGTCTTGGTCAGCAGGTCGTGTCTGGCCAGGCTTCTCCGCCTTCAGAGCATCTTCCTTCCCAGGAGGTCTTCAAGGCTGCTCACCCGGAAGCCTTGATTGCAGATGTACGAAACTCTCCTGATGGCACATACATAAGATGCACCCTGCACCCAAAGCTGTGAGTGTGGAAAAGTCACGGAAGTAGTCAGTGTTAACATAGTTTCAGAGTCCTGTGAAAATTCCTCATGCACTAGAATCCTACAAATGTTAGTAATGTCACAAGTTTGATGCAAAGTAATTTGCTAGAATGCTCCCAGAAAACCCACACCTGAATAAAATATTCTAGAAGTTTTAAATGTGTTGCCTTTCTCAATAGTTTGTTTATAACATGGCTATTCAGACTAATGTATTTCTCATTATCACTCTTGATTTAAAAAGCGTGAAGACGGGCATGGTAGTGCTCACCTGTAATCGCATCACTCAAGAGGCCCAGGGGTCTACTTTTGTTGGGGATTGGGCTTCCAGAGGCCACAGCAGCTGCTGCTGGCTTAGGAGACCAAAGTCTGCAGGTAACAGGTGTTCCAGGCCCTGATTTCCTATATGGGCATCAGCGAGTACAGTTTTGTGGGACTGCTGCCCACATGGAGAACCAAGCCAGCAGGCTGTGGGAGTTTTGGGTCCTGCTTTCCCATATGGGCTTCTGGAATCTTAGTCCTGGGGCACTGCTGCCAGAATAGGAGAACAAAGCCCATGTGCAGCCATCGTTCCATGGCCCCATCTCCTGCATGGGCTTCAGGGAGCTCAGTTCTGTGGGGCTAGAGCCTGCTGGCTCACGCCTTCTGTTAGCTGTGGAGCAAATAAACAATTTAATGATGCATCTTAATCTCCTAGAAAAACTGGAACAAACCAAACCCCAAACCAGCAGATGGAGAGAAAGAGCAGGGCCAAGATTAATGAAATTGAAACCAAACAAACTGTACAATGAAACAAAAAGTTGGTTCTTTGACTGTATTAACACAATTGATAAACCCTTTAGCCAATATGACATAGCATAGTAGGAAGAAGACCCAAATTAATAAAACCAGAGATGAAAAAGGGGACATAACCACTACGACTAAGCAAACCCATAAAATAGAGAGTACTTTGAAAACTTATTTTCATGTAAACTGGAAAATCTAGATGAAATGGATAAATTCCTAGACCTATGCAACCAATAAAAATTGAACCAAAAAGATACTTACCTAAATAGTCCTATTACATGCAATTAAATTGAAAGAGTAAAAAAGAGTCTCCCTACAAAGGACAGCCCAGGACTTGGTGAATTCATAGCCATATTTTACCAAACAGGTAAAGAAGTCTAACATCAGCACTCCTTAAGCTTTTCCAGGAAATAGAAAGGGAAGGAACGCTACCAAACTCATTATATGAAGCCAGCATCACACTCATTCTGAAACCCAATAAAAACATAACCAGAAAAGAGAATTATATATCAATATTATTAGTGAATATAGATGCAATGATTCTCAACAAAATATTGGCAAACAGAATTCAAAAACATGTCAAAAAGATCATACACCATGACCTAGTTGGTTTCATTCCAAGGATGCAAGGATGGGTCGACATACGTAAATCTATAAATGTAAGACTGTACCTAAACAGAGGCAAGGACAAAAACCACACAATCCCCTCAACGGATGCAGAAAAAGTCTTTGACAAAATCCAACACCCTTTCATAGTAAAGGCTCTGAAGAAACTAGGAATAGAAGGAACAGTCCTCAACATAAAGGCTATATATGACAAACCTAGAGCTAACATCAAACTAAATGGAGAACAACTGAAACCGTTCCCATTAAAGTCAGGAATGAGACAGGACTATCTGCTTTCTCCACTGCCATTCAATATAGGATTGGAATTCCTAGCCAGTGCAATAAGACAAGAGCAAGAAATAAAAGGGACTCAAATTCGGAAGGAAGAGTTCAAACTATCCGTATTTGCAGATGACATGATCTGATACCTAAGAGACCCCAAAAACTCTACCAAAAAGAAAAGCCTACTAGAAATCATAAACTTTTGGCAAAGTATTAACATACAGAAATCAGTAGCTTTTCTATATTCCAACAATGCACAGACTGAGAAAGAAATCAGGGAAACAATTCCATTTACAATAGCCTCAAAAACAATCAAGTACCTCAGAATAAGGTGCTTGAATAAGAAACCAAAGATGTTTTTAATGAAAACTATAAGCCACTGAAGAGAGAAATCAAAGAAGACATCAGAAGATGGAAAAGACCTTCCATGCTCATGGATTGGTAGAACCAACATTGTGAAAATGGCCATACTTACAAAAGCATGTTTTTCACTAATTTCTCTTTTAGTAAAAGAATAACTTGATGTCTCCTGGTCTTGATCCTGACAGCCCTTACACTAAATTTTCTGCCAACTACATTTCCTGGTCATCTCCTAAACTTAGAATAGAAAAATGACATTTTGGTTTCCTTCTAGGTAGTTCCAGCACCCAAACTCAGCCAGAAGTAGCTATAGAAGATTTGGACTGTCACTCCTCTGCACCCCTTTTTAGATTAAAAGGGACCAAAGTCGTTTGGGGTGAATGAGGAACATGGATAAATGAGGACACAGATACATTATATTTTAATCAATATTTAAAGGGTCAGACTCTGACACTGGAACAAGGAGAGCCAGAGCAGCTGGCCCCCTCCAATCTCCCTTTCCAAGCAAGTTACAGAAACTGGGGGACAAAGAGGAGCTGCCTGCTTCTGCTTTCCTCTTTGAGATGTTAACAAGCTGCAAGGATCCTTAGATGGGAGGAGAACAATCATGTCTAGCAAAGGGAAGTTCTAAAGCACGCCTATTATCTGTGATTTGGGTGGCCAGGATGGTCTCAGCCACGCAGACCCAACTGCCATCTCAGCCACCCTGACCCATGAGCTTTGATCAGGTGTGTCCCCCAGCTCTCCAGTATAAGACCGTGAAGGCAAGAAATGTTTCTTTTTCTCTTGGACCCCCCCCCCCTTTCTATACCTTTTCCTGCCATGCTAAAATAAATCCTTGCTAAAACTTTCACCTTGTGAGACTCTTTGTTGTGAGACACCCTGAGATGCTTTTCAGTGTTTGTGGAGCTCAAGGAACTGGTGTTTTGTGTGGAAACTGGTAAGATGTGGGAGCCTCCACATCCATTCTCTGGTGACCACTGTGATACTAAAAACTGACTAGTAGTGCTAGAGACGTGACTCAAGTGGTAGAGCACCTGCCTAAGAAGCATGAAAGCATGAAGCCCTGTGCTGACCAACCACCAGTACCACAAAACAAACAAACAGAAAACAAACTCTGAGTAGATGTCTCAATAGTAAAACTGCATAAAAACAAACCACAGTGCCCCAGACACATGAGGATGTGATTTGGGGCAAAGTTTGTGGTCCTTGACTTTTCCTTTCTTCCTCCCTTTCTTTTATGGTACTGAGGACTGAAAACTTGAGCTACACCCTCAGCTGTGGGCTTGTACGAGGAAAGGAAAAATTGGGGGGAACGGTAGGCAGGAGCAACTGAGTTATTACCATATGAGACCCCATAATTTCTGTCAACAGCGTGAAGAAAACATAATGAAGAAATGGATGAACAGTGGAGTTCCTCTGTTCCATAATAAATCACAAAGGCGTTCCTTTTCTACTATGTTTCGTAACATGTGCTGACATGCCAGCTCATTAAACTGACACCATGGACAGCAAAGTGGACTTTGTGGATCACTGGAATACAATGCATTGAGCTACCCTTACAGACACTGAAATTCCCCCTTGAGGATAACAATGTACTTCCTTTTCCACTAAGTGAGGACGGTACTCAAAATGCTAACTCTGCCTGCTGCTCACCTTGTTTGTACTCAGATAAGTGGACTTTCAGGATCTAGAATTACTTTGATGGTTTCTGAAATTCCCAGTGGATTTGCTCAGCAGTCACTCCACCCACAGGAATCACCCACGCTGAGCTAAAGTTGTACACATGACCAAAACCCTCCCTCAAACAAGAAGCCAGTACACATTGCACAACTCACTCTATACACAACAGAATGAAGGTCCATATGTAAAGGAGTAGTCTAAAAATTCTTCAGTGACCATGAAGGAGTACAACAGAGACATGTCACCCAAAGAAAAGAAGTCTCCAGTCCCAGAGCCTCACGTCTGAACATCACATGTGTTAAAGCATTCAGCCATTGAAAACTGATGTGCTAAAGCACAGAGAAGTTGCTTTCCAACTGCAGTGAATTATGTAGACTTAAGGTAGATGTGTTTTATTTCTGTATCTCTAAGTATATAACTGCACTGGATCTACCCTGTATCGCTTTAGAGACTCACAATGGGCAAACCCACAACAGGCAAGGCAGTCTGCAGTGCCCCCACTGTTGTCATCTACACAGGAGCAGCAGATGACATAGGGGTGAAGAAGCACTGGATACGGCCACAGAAATGATCAGTGAGGACATTCTCACCACTAGCACAGTGCCTTTCCATAGAAAAGGTGAACACATACGCCAGCTTCTATAGTGTCACCTGCCACCATGGACTTTTCTTACTGCCTTCATTTCCACCGGATGAAAAGAAGACTGACCATTTGTCCTCCACCTTGTGTTTCTCACAAATGAATCAGCAATAGCATTCCAAAAATTATATTTTCCCCATGTCTCTGTTGAGAGCAGAGAGCCTGGATTATTTGTCATTTGTAGTCTACACAGCTGGTGAGTGAGGACACTCAAAAGTTACACGAAAGGTCTACTTTTCAAGTGAGCAAGGATTGCATCGACAGTGATCTTGTCTCAGTCCCTTCCTAGGTTTGTACTCTGACACTTTGCCTAAACATACTGCTCTCCTACGCTCAGAGATTGAAAAGGAAGTCTTCAACACCAGCTGTGTAGCTAAATGAAGTTATATATTTTAAGTGAGATAAGGATGGTCCACAAAGTTTGATGGTGTCACTTAGAAGTTTTCCCACTCAAGATGACAGGAGCCAGTAACATGTGGGACTATTGGAGTGGCCATCACGCTCAAGATGGTTTGGGTCTGGACTGTGCCCCAGACTCTTGGAAGACTTTTGGGTGTTCTGAGGCTCCTTAGTGCCAGAGTTCAGGCTACCAGCAGCTGGCGGCAAGAGAACAGGAGCTCTAGATGGATTCTTCCTAGGAAACTTCTCTAATCTGCACAGCTTAACAATGTTCTTCGCTGACATATGTGTCCACATGGTTGTGACATCACTTCACAGGCAAAAACAGTGCAAACACTGGAGTTGGCCTCACACTTACAGCCTTGCTGAGAAGTGTGTTCCACTGCTCTGATGGCAGGTAGTGCTTCTCAGTGACAGGGATGGATGAAGCAAAAACAACAAAGACATCCTGTTCACATATATTACAATTGACAAAACACACTGGCACTTCATTATCTCTGCCTTGCAGGTAAAAACTACTATAATTTCCAAAGACAGAATTTCTTCCTTCCAGGGCATCTGATGGTCAGTAACAATCAATTCCCCTAAAGCAAACACTAGTCCTGGCCATGAGGCTCGGTGTGTAGCCAATGAATTACATTATTGTAGCATGTGCAAGGCCCTGGGTACACACACACACAAAACCAATAGCAACAACCCCCACAAATTCTACTCAGAATTCTCTGATAAAACAGTTATTTATGGTCTGTGGACCTATTTTCTGCTATAATTCACATACTCTGTTTTTCACAATTTTTTTTGTGGCATTGGGGTTTGAGCTCGGGGCCTTACACTTGCCAGGCAGGTGCTCTACCGCTTGAGCCACTCCACCAGCCCTCTCACATACTCTGATTGACATAAGATATAGTTGTAGTGGCTTTTGGGAGGGGGTGCCTCAAAACAGCATGATTTCATTTTTGGTCTGAGGCATGAAACAGAAATTAGGATCCAATTATAAAAGTTTTAATAATGTAATCATGAAAAACGAAATTTACATGAGGAAGAAAACACCTAATTTTTCTTCATGATAAATATGAATCTCAGAACTAAATGAAAAGTTTGGCAAAATTATAAACGATCTGGTCCAGGACACCGTGGAATTTTTCACCTATCTTCTTAGTAAATGAAAACATAACATTTGTTAGTCCGAACGTTGTGACAAAGTTCAAACAATTTGTATGAAGCACACACAAAAAACATGTTTAAAGAAAAAATACAGCTGGGTGTCTTTGGTTCATGCCTGAAATCCTAGCTACTCAGGAGGCAGAGATGAGGAAGATGGCAGTTTGAAACCAGCCTGGGCAAAAAGTTTGCAAGACTCTATCTTGAAAAACCCTTCCCAAAATTAGAGCTGTGGAGTGGCTCAAGGAGAAGGCCCGGTACTAAAAACAAAAATCAAAAAGTCAAATATAAAATACAGTTTTTTCAGTGCCGGGGATAGAACACAGGGCCCTATGCCTTCTACACGAGTTGTACGACCTACAGCATCCTACCCCAAAATGTCATTTTGTCCATCAAAAAGATGAAAGATACATAAAATGTAAAAAACATCCAGAATATGCCAAGGCTAGTAGCACAAAATAATTTTATTATCTGGTGTGACTAAAATAAATAGCACCTATAACACATATACTCTATTGCCTAAATGGTACTTACACAATTATGCCACGTTTCCTTTCAAGATTCAGAATGAGAGACACACAGCCTAAAGATGTGTATATTAAAAATCAGCCACTAATACAAACAATGCATGTATAACTTTTATCATATTTCCTAACATAAGGTATTTTCTGGAGCATTCTGCAGAAATTACACAAGTGCCCTTGTCTCCCGTCTCCTCAAATCACTTAGGCTCATAGGATTTCACTACAACTGAATAGTCATGGGACGTTTAAGTTATTTAGTAAAACTGAAAAGTTTTCTTTGTCTTAGGGTGTTGCAGTGTAGCCCAAAGTACACTCAAATTTGAGATCCTTTCACTTGAGGCTCCCCAGTGCTGGGACTACAGGCACATACCACCAAGCCCAACAAAACTGACAACTTGGAGTATCTTTCACATTCACATTATTTTGATATAGTGTGCGTTCTTCTTCCATGTGGGCCAAGTGAAGACTTAGACTTCCATTCAAGAGGCTTCTTCCCATATGGTGTGCTGTTGTATCTGTGAATTCAACTTAGATGACTGCAGGCATTCCTAGATGCTTTCTACTGTCAACATAAGTCCTATGAATGTCAGGTGAGAATGAACCCTTCTCACACCCAATATTTAGGGTTTCTCCCCAGAGTGGATCCTTCCATGTGTGTAAAAGGAAGTGGAATGATTGAGGATGATCCCAAGTTACATCCATAGCATTTCTGTCCACCTTTAACCCATCATGGCATGAAATGGAACTGGGGTCAATTAAGGTTTCCCATATTGTTTACACAGACAGATCTTTTCTCCAGCGTAAGTTGTTTCTTGTACTCACCAGACAGTTTCTGCACCATTCAGCATATTACCAGGCTTTCTTTTCAGTGTGAGCTTTTCCATGTTTGTCAATGCTGCTGTAAGAACTGAAGGCTTTCACATTGCTAACACACATAGGGTTTTTCTCCTCTGTGAACTATTTCATGCCTTCCAAGGGAAGGGGAAATGAAGGCTTTCCCACACTGCTGACACACATGAAGCTTCCCTGCACTGTGAATTCTTTGATGTCTCTGAAGGCAACTGGATGCAGTAAAGGCCTTGCCACACTCCGTACATACATAGCATTTGTCTCCTATGTGAACGACTTTGTGCTATAGCAGGTAACTGGGCAAAGTGAAGGCTTTCCCACATTGCTGATAGCCATAAGGTTTCTCTGCACTGTGAAATCTTTTATGTGTCTGAAGGTTTTAAGATTCAGTGAGGGCTTTGCCACACTGATTATATACGTAGGGTTTTGCTCCAGTGTGAATTCTTGTATGTCTTTGAAGATACTTGGGTAGCGTGAAGGCTTTTCCACATAGCTGAAACACATGGTTTCTCACCAGTGTAAATTCTCTCATGGCCTTGAAGGACACTGTATTTCCTGAAGGTTTTCCCACATTGCTTACATTAATTGTGTTTGTCTCTAGTGTGAATCCTTTTATGAATTTGAAGACAATGGAGATATCTGAAGGCTTTATCACATTGCTTACGTTCATAGGGTTTTCCCTCCAGTGCGAGTGCTTTCATTTTTATCGAGGCATTGGGGAGAAGGGAAAGTTTCCCTGTTCCTTGTATTTACATGGATTCTCTCCCTAATCTGGGTACTCGATTGTTTTGTGTCCATTGTGATCTCTGAGGGGCACATTTACCGGTGAGTGACCATCAAGGACTTCTCCACACACATGGCTTTCACATGGCGTTACTCCAGGAATTTTCTTACTCATACTCTCATGAGTCAGGCTGAAGGCTTCTCCCCATCGACAGCCTTCTTCATGTTCACAGAGCCTCTCTCTGCTTGACTTCTGTAACAAAAGTACAGTATGTTACAGTGTCTTTCCAAATGATTTCACATATATTCATTCACAGCACTCTTACATTTTCCTGTAGTCAGGACAACCATAGCCTTCATATCCTGTAGCGACTACCTGAAGGTGAATGGACTGAATACTCAACAGGAGGGGACACTGACAAAGTCATCAAAGGAGGTATAGTCACATGGAGTTTCTTTTCTCTGCTTTTTTTTTTTTTTTTTGGTGATACTGGGGTCTGAACTCAGGGCCTCATGCTTGGTAGGCAAGCGCTCTTACCACTCGAGTTACTCTGCCAGCCCATTAAAATTTTTTTTCAAGATAGGGTCTCAGGTACTATTTGCTCCTGCTAGCTTCGAATCACAATCCTCTGTATCTGTGTCTGAATAGCTAGGATTATAGGCATGAGACACTGGAGTCCAGCCTTACATACGGTTTCTTAATACTCTCTCCACATTCACTGTTTTCCAAACGTTGAGCATCTGTGTTACATTTATGTATAGCTCAAGGGTCCATCATGCACAATGCATGGATGTCTTTTGCTTTCCAGATTTTAAAACACTAGCAAATATAAAATGATACCTCTAAGATGAGCTGCAAGTGTAAGCACAAGTACTGTGGATATTCAAGCTGTATGAATACTTACACAAACATTTCAGAGAGGCAATGAATTTGGAGCTAGGCATAAATATGTATCTGTCTATCTATAGAATATACATATAGAGGAGAGAGAGAGAACAAGAGAGGGAGGGAGGGAAAGAAAGAGAGGGAGGGAGGGAGAGAGAGATAGAGGAAGGGAGGGAGGAGAGAGAGCTGAATGGCCACATAGAAAAAATTTGTAGTGTCTGCGATCACCAGTAAAGGCAAGTTATAATCATACAAACATGCTGTTTAATAGGTAGGCAAAACTAAATAAATTAGATTTTGAATGTTGACAAATAACACAATAGATATACATCCAAATGGGAGCCAATGGTTCACACCTGTAACGCTAGATATTCTGGAGGCAGGGAAGAAGAGGATCAATGTTTGAAGCCATCTCAGTCACACAGTTCACCAGACACTATCTCGAAAATACCCCACACAAAAGAGGGTTATCCAAGTGGCTAAAATTTTAGAGCACTTACCTAGCAAGTGTGAGAGCAAGAGTTCAAACCCCAGCACCACCACACACACTCTCAAAAAACAAAAAAACAAAGCAAAAGAAACAAAACCCAAACCCACATACATGAAAAATCTGATAAATTCAACTACTATCAAAATTTCATACTAAATCTGAATTTAACCACCTATTTATTACCACTGTGTAAAAACTTTATGTTCCCTTACCATTTGGGTACAAAAGTAAGAATAATATTTTCAACATAAAAATATAAACCTGGCTGGGCACTGTTGAGTTACTCTTGTAGTCCTAGGTACTCAGGAAGCAGAGACGTGAGGATTTGGTTTGAAGCTGCCCAAGGATATTGGAGTGGCTCAACTGGTAACAGTGCCTACTAGCAAGTTCAAGGCCTTGAGTCCAAATCCCAGTACAGAGAGAGGGAGAGGGAGAGAGAGAGAGAGAGAGATACTGAAACTCTACAAAGGAATCAAGGGAGAAGGTCAGGGAAGCAGCTGCTTCACCCGCAGTTCACAATGGACCCAGGCTCAGAAGTTTGAACACAAGTCTGAGCCTAGAGGCCACTGTCACTGTGCAGAGACAGCCCAGGGTTCCTCCCAGGGAGGACGGAGGGAAACTTGACCAGGGAGGAAACTTAATTCTAGGGCCTCCCCATACCAAGGGCTCCCAAGACCATGTTCCCTCCCCAACAACGGCACACTTTGTCCTAATGGCTGGGTTCTGACCTGAGGCGCCTTGTCCTTGTCCTGCCCTCACTAGTGACACCACATATATGGTGCTTACTGAATATCAACCAATTCTCCATCTCCAATATGGTGTTCCCCAATTCAATTCTGATATCAGGGACACATAGAACACACCCTTCAACCTCTGGGCTCAGACCTCAGCCATCGAGCTGAGGAGAGGAGCTTAGCCTGCCTACACAGTTCATGCAAACAGTATGTATCTTCTCCACTTGCTTCCCTGTGAAAGTTTGCGCTTTTCTGACATGACTACTATAGCAAGCCTTGGTGACCAGTGTCCAAAAGTTCCCTGGGCACTGATTCTCTACTGAGTTTCCTGGACACAATATTTTAAGCCCACTGTCACAACTGCTTGCTTGGGGCATGCAGCACATCCTCTGCAATTACAGGAACAGCCAACATTTGAAAGCTTGAACCTACTGTGAGACAGACCAAATTTAGTTGAAGGATAAATGATCAAAAGTGCACAATAACGCAACCATTACTGAAAAAATTTACTGTATATTCTAAAATGTACCGGAGAGGATTTTGGATGTACCCAATACAGAAAAACGAAACTATGTTAGGACATAGGAAGTAGCCTGATCTACTCTGTTCCCATTGTATGCAAGTACTGAACGACCACACGATAGCCCATGAATTATGAGTGCATTAAAATTAAAACAGAGCCAGGTGCAGGTGGCTCAGACTGTTATCCTGCACACTAAGGAGAGAGAGAGCAAGAGGATGATGGCTCGAAGCCAGTCTGCAAAAGTAGCGCACCAGACCGTATCTCCAAAATGAGAACAAAATGGACTGGAGGTGTGACTCAAGCACTCGTGTTGCAGAGGTCACTAGCTGAGATACGGGTCCCTTGCGGCAATTAGCAGGAAGCAACGTTTTGTGCCAGCATAGACCCAGGGTACTGAGCCCCAAGGACAAAGGGGTCTCACCTTATATACCCTTGCAAGCAGGTTACAGAAGCAAAAAGCAAGGTCTAATCCATATGTGGTTATATTTAATTTTATTGCCTACTTTTCCCTAGGGCTACGTGACCTTCCCCATGTTCAGATTTCTCAGGTTTTATCTCTTTTTGATGGCATCCCTACCTTCCTGCTACTTTCTCAGGACTCAGACCTAGTCTGTTCTCTTCTGATCCTCATCTCTGCTACACTAGAGGACCAGTTTTGCAAGCGTGAAGCCCTGAGTTCAAACCCCAGTCTGACCACCAAAAAAAAAAAAGAAACAAAATTTAAACATGAATGCCAGGTGGCATGTTACATGTCTGGAATCCACCGTACAGGGGAAGTACAGATAGGAAGACGGCAGTTTGTGACTAACCTGGGCAAAGTGGGAGATTCTACCTGAAAAAATAAAAGGGCCAGGGGTGTGGTTCACATGGTAGATAACTTGCCTAGCAAATGTGAGTTCAAACCCCAGGAATGTCAAAAATACAAACAATATAAATAGAGAATTTTCTCATAATAAAAACAGCAAGTCAAAAGAAATGGTCTGACAAATTTAAACATTAAAATTATGGTGGCAAACACAACAGAGAAGTGAAATATCTACAATGCGTGCAATTATAAAAGGATGTCTGCACAGAGTAAAAATGAAAAAATGGGGAAATGACCAAAACGTATTTATCAGAAGGTAAAGTACCCTGTGTGAAGGAAGATCCAGGCACATGGTAATGAAGAGACAAGAAAATGTCAAGTAGATCCCATTTCATACCTATGAGAAGGACAAAATTGAGCCCATGAGATAACGTGTTTATGGACAAGACACACTGACAGTTGTTCTGGAATGGATACCAGCTGCCTTGCAATTTCCTGTAATATGAACTTGACCAGAACCTAGAGCCTAAGCGTGTTCCTCAAGAATGTCTTGTCATTTTTAAATATGCCCCGTGAATTCTGTTTTTAAGTCCTGCCTCCAAAAGAAAGTGCAACCACCAAGCATAACAAAGTAAGATGTTACAGGTCCAGTGTCTGGGGAAAGGAAAACACAGTGTTTCTCTGACTCCTTGATTAAACTTTACAAGGGTGAAAATGACAAGGACTTATGAAACCCAGCCCAGGGATACAGGCTTCCTCAAAATGAATCCAAACCAGGGGTCACTAGAATGCTGCTTTTCTCTATACTTTCCCACTACAACAGTACGGCAGCTGTGAAATAACAGCAGATCACAACAGGAACAAGTGAATGTCTGACAGCTTACTGAAGCAGTCTCTATCGTTACTTGGGAATGGTGTACTAATGAGGAGGAGAAATGTCCAGGAACAGAATCTACTGAGACTGAGTGGCAAAGAAATACAAACTATGAGGAGAATTACAACTAACAAGACTAACGCAATAATGAAAAAAATCCCCCACAAATGAAAGACAACCAGACAGCTGGTTCAGAGGACTGTGAAATTCCTACCACCTAAGGCAGAATGAACATCAGCCTACTACTAAGCTCCTCCAGAAACCAAAGACAAGGGAAGACTCAGATTCACTCAGAGGCCAAATTTAAGCTGGCAGCAAAGATGGACACTGGGAAGATGTAGCCAATGTCCCTTGTGAATGCAGGTGCACAATCCACAAATAAATACCTGCACCCGGGCACAGTAATCAAAATCCAGTGGAGCGGGCATAGACACAGAGACATAAATGCCACACCAGACCAACACGCCCAGATTCCTAAATGTACATGGCAGAGCAATTTTGGACAGGAGGATAAAAATCACTTAATGAGAAAAAGCAACCTATTTTTTTTAAATGCTCAGAAAAGTGGAAAAGCAGAAATCCCTATGGAAGACAAAGAAGTGGAACGCTTACCTTATTCGAAATTTTGTTTTTAAAGGTTCGGATGCAGTTCTTTTTGAGCACCAAAAGAAGAAGCATGAAGAGAGAAGGAATGAGTAGTAGGAGGAAATAAAATATGGAGCAAAGACCTAGAGGTAAAAGCTAAACCTACCTACCCAAGCATTAAAAGATACATTAAGTTATGGGAGGCTAAGGAGCAAAGTACTTTAGAAATGATGGTGTTTGAAAGAACCCCTGCTGTTGGGCTGCAGCTCAGAGGTAGAACACTTGCCTGTCATGCACAAGGACAAATAAATAGAAATAGAGTCCCCGAGGAAGTCAGGTGACCCTGTGTGTGACAAGGAAACAACGTATTGTAGAACAGAACGAAGAAGGTCTGCAAGAAGTGAAGGCCAAAACAGACTTTTAACTACCCAGGCTCAGCATGAAAGGGAGCAACATGCAAGGCCTGGAGGACGTGAGGATTTGTCCGTTTCCGCTTGCTCTTTCTTAGCGCTGAACATTGAAAAAACACCCGTGAAAACACTGAATATAATCGAAAGGAGTGGAGACCTGAGGTACTACACTCCCAGAGGAACGTGCCACCTGCAAACATTATTTGGAAAATTCATAAAGAAATAGACCACTACTGCCTTTCAGAGGAACAGAAGGGGTCTTCTGGTTTTGCCCTGGCAGGCCTGGACCACGATCGACCTATTTACCCCTCCCTTGGAGCAGGGGTGACAGATGTGTGCCACCACACTCAGCTTAATGATTGAGACAGGGTATGAACTGTGCTGGCCTTGTACCTAATTTTCCTGATGTCTGCCCCTGAGGACCTGGGATTACAGACATGAGCCACAGTGGAACCCTCCAATGCCCTCTTTTCAAATAGCGAGAGAGGGAGAGACAGAGACAGAGACAGAAACAGAGACAGAGAGAGATTCTACAAAGGAAACGAACTCAGGGAAGCAGCTGCTTCACCCACAGTTCACAAGGGACCCAGGCTCGCAAGGTGAACACAAGTCTGACCCTAGACACCACTGTCACTGTGCAGAGACAGCCCAGGGCTTCACTCCCAGGGAGGGACGGAGGAAGCCTGAGCAGCCAGGAAACTTCATTCTGGGGCCTCCCCACACCTAGGGCTCCCCCATCCATGTTCCCTCCTCCCAGCAGCAGCAGGCTTTGTCCTACAGGCTGGGTTCTGACCTGAGCTGCCCTGTCCTTGTCCTGCCCTCACTAATGACACCACATGTGTGCTGTTTACTGAACACCAACCAATTCTCCAGCACAAACCTGGTGTCCCACAATGCATTTCTGACACCAGAGAGACATAGAACAGTCCCTACAACTTCCAGGCTCAGTGCCACCACACTGTCCCCAATGCAGATGCCAGGCCACAGCATGTTTTTTCTGTCTGTTCACCAGTCACTTTCCTTAAATGATTGAGGGGTGGCATTCTGAGTCACCTCAATAGTACAAATTCAGAAAAGTACCTAAAGAGACAAATGTTAAACAAGCAAAGACACTTCTGTAGCTCAGGAAATCCAAGGGTTTAAGGTTGACTATGCTAGGAGATCTGAAATACAGATCAGTTTTTAAAATGGTGCTCCGTTTCCAAGCGTACAGTCAAAATCACAAGTATTTTCTCTATATAACAGAATGGAGGTGTTTTTCTGTCAGACAACCGCTATTGACACCAGTTACCCCCCAAATACACCAACTGAATAAAAGGAAAACAGCCAAAACCCTGTGGGCTAGAATCCTGGTAAATGGCAGTGATCACACAGCTCCCACCTCACAAAGCTTTGGGTTCTAGAGAAGCTGCTCTCCTGTCCCTGCCCATGCACTTGGAGGGTGTCATGGTGCCCTCCCCTTCCTTTTACACCTGTGCACTGGCCAGACACAAACTTCCCAAATGCACGCTTTTTCCTCAGAAATGATTCAATCGATTGATCAGTAGAAACAAAACAGAAGCAAACGTTTGTGGACTTTCCTCGACCAGGTCTCTGATCTCTGACCACCCTCACCTGAACCAGCACATGGGCCCTCCTTTACTGTGACTCAGGAGGCAGAGATCAGGAGGATCGTGGCTGGAAGCCAGCCTGGGCAAAATAGTTGGCGAGACCCCATCTCAAAAAAACCCATCACAAAAAGGGCTGATGGAATGACTCAAGGTGTACATCCTGAGTTCAAGTCCCAGTACTGCAAAAAAACAAGAGTTCTGCCATGGCCTATCTCCTCTGCACCCCTGTGCCTGAGGCCAGGTCTCTTGGGCTTTGCCCTTGGTGGTGCCATCACCAACAATAATGGGTGACATCACATGGCCCAGTATTCTCATGGTGGCCAAGGGTCTGTCCTTCTCTCAGTCCTTTCCAGGTTCCTGCTGAGATGAGGAAACACACAATTAGTGAACACACATGAGCTTCACACCTTGTAGGCAGGTTCTGTACCACCTGAGTCACTCCACCATCCCTGTTTGTGTGTGTGTGTGTGTGTTGGGTATTTTTGACATAAGGCCTTATGAATTTTCTGCCTGGGATGGCTTCAAACCACCATCCTCTTGTTCTCTGCCTCCTGAGTAGCAGGGATTATAGGTGTGAGCCACAGGTGCCCAGCTACTGTGTGATTTATCAATGCTTGAAATCTAATTTATTTAATTTTGCCTGTCTAGCATAAAAGAGCCTCTTGATATGATTATATCATGGCTTTTCAGATGACTTCCGGCCCTTCATGATTTTTGAAATTCATTCTATCTCTCTGTGTCTGTCTCTCTCTCTCTATCTCTGTATCTCTCTCTCTCCCCTTATTGAAAAATGGGCATTTGAGGGCCAGCCCTGTGGCTCATTTCTGCAACCCCAGGTACTTGGGAGGCAGAGATCAGGAAGATACAGTCCAACACCACCACAGGCCAATCCCTCTCTCAACCAATAAGCTAGTGTGCAGCCCACATCTGTCATCACAGCTCCAAGGGAGATGGAAATGGGATGATTGTGGTCCAGGTTTCTCAAGACAAAACCAGAAGACCCTTTTGGAAAGAAAAGCTAGGGGAAGAGGGGATGCAGGTGCAGCTTAAGTAGAGGGCCTTCCTAGGAAGTGTGGAGCCCTGAGCTCAAATCCCAGTACCCCCCCAAAAAAGAATAGCATTAGAAATGCATAATGAGTTTACTACAGAAATGAGATTCTTCTTCCTTCAGGGTTTACTTTTTTTTTTTTCTTGCTATGTTGGGGTTTGAACTCAGGGCCTCATGCTTGTGAATCCAGCTCTTTACCACTTGAGCCTGGCCCAGGCCTGCTGTTCCTCTGAATGGCAGTAGGGGTCTATTTCTTTGTGAATATTTGCAGGCAATTCCATTCCTTTTGCTTATATTCAGCTAACATTTTGAAAGGGTTTCTTTCTTTCTTTCTTTTCTAAGAAAGAGCATGAGGAACAGACAAATCCTCACATCTTCCATGCCTTGCATGTTGCTCCCTTTCATGCTGAGCCTGGGAGGATAAAAGTCTGCTTTGGCCTTGGCTTGCTGCCGAACTTCTTACTTCTCTTCTAAACTGTGGTTTCCTTGTCACACACAGGGTCTCCTGACTCCCTCAGGGGTACTTTATTTCTTTTTACTTGTGCCTGATAGGCAAGTATTCTACCACTGAGCTACATCTTAACGGGGATCTTTTGATCCCCTGTTCCTGTAACTTGGCATCAAAAGAGAAATGAGAGGAGACTGGTTTGGCTCTCCTTGTTGCAATGTCAGGGTCTGGCCCTTTAAATACTTATTACAATAATATAATTCTGCTGACTCCTCTTGTGGCCACCAGTTACCTATCAGTGGGACCTATCTTGGCCTAGGCCACCTTTCTGCTGTTGTCAGAGGACGTCCCCATGGGTCAGAGTCTGGAATTCCCAGTTGGAAACCCACGTCCACGAGGAGAAAGCGGGAAGAGCCCAGTGAGTTCAGGCAGAAGCAGGTGGCCGCTCTCAGGAACCAGGAGCCAGGTGTCATTCAACGCACTTTCCCCAGGCTGGGCCAGGTCAGCTCCCAGTTGAACCCCGTGCTGGAACAGCTGTGGATGAACTTGTCATTTGCCCTCCTCCTGACCAGGTAAGAATCGGTTCTCCTGTCACTCAGGACTATGACAAGAGCAATAGCCAATCAGAGCCAAAGAAGCGGCCCAATCAGGAGCGCTAGCGGGGAAAGGCCCGCCCACATGGCGGACGCTTCCTCTCTTGGGCCGCCATTGTTGCGTCACTGAGCTGGCAGTTGTGAGGTGTGGGCTTGCTCAGCTCCTGTCGCTGTGTGACGCTGACCCCAGGAGCAGGAGTGGACAGCAGGACACCCGGCAGGCAGGAATGGTGAGCGTGGACGGGTTTGTGACACGGGCGAGGAGGGGTTGAGAGCGACTGGGCCCCGCGTGAGTCCCGGAGTCTGCGACAGAGTCGCCGCCGGCGCCGCTCCGCTCGTCGCCTCGGTCCCCGGGCGGGGCGGGGCCGCAGCCGGGACCCCAAGTTCCTGTCCCTTGTCCCCGCCGGAGCCCCCGTCCCTCCGCGCCCGCAGCCCCGCGTCTCCCCTCTGACACAGGTGTGAACCACCTGAGCCTGGCTCCGTGTGTGTTTGTTGTTGATTTGTCAACAGCTGGTATCTGGGTTATTTAGTTTGGCCCGTGTGGCAGACAGCCTCTCTGTGTGAGTCTAGCCTGCCTTACCGATGCTCTGACACTGAGAATTTTTCCTGTGGGGCTCTTCAAATTTTATGCAGTTCATTTTCTCTCTCATTTAAACGTGTGCTTTCAAGGCCGGCACTGTAGGTCATGTCTGTAATCCCAGGTGCTCAGGAGGCACCAAAAGGAAGATGTAGGTCTGAGGCCAGCACAGCGCAAACCCTGGGTCGACCATTCAGCTGAGTGGTGGCACACGTGTCACCCCTGCTCCAAGGGAGGAGCAACTACTGCGGTGATGGCCAGGCCTGCCAGGGCAAAACCAGAAAGTCCTGTTGGGAAATCCTGAAGCATAAGTGGCTGCAGGCCTGGCTTACGTGGTAGAGCACCTGCCTAGCAAGTGTGGGGTCCTGATTGAAGGCCCAGTTCCCTCCCCTCCCAGAAGAAAAGGAATGGGCATTCGAATATTGTGCTGAGGGTACTCCAGAACTGTAGGGCTCAGTTTTTTCTTGCAGTGTTGGCCTTGAACTCAGGGCTTCATGCTTGTAAGGCAGGCCCTTCACCAGTTGCACCCCCGCCGTTCTGTTCCTCTGAAAGGCGGTAGTGGTGTGTTTTCTTTGTGAATTTTCTAGATAATGTTTGCAGGCGGCATGTTCCTCTGGGAGTGTAGTTACTGAAGTCTCCATTCGTGTCACTTATATGCAGCCAGTGTTTTGACAGGGCTGTTTTTTTTCCCCCCCAATGTTAAGAGCTAAGAAAGAGCAAGAGGAAACAGGCAGATCCTCACATCTTCCAGGCTTTGCATGCTCTCCCTTTAACATTGAGCCCAGATGGTTAAAAGTCTGCTTTGGCCTTTGCTTCCTGCAGAACGTCTTAGTTCTGGTCTGCGATGTGTTGTGTCCTTGTCCTGCACAGGGTGTCCTGAGTTCCCCGGTATGTTCCTGGTACTTCATTTCTATTGTGTTTCAACCTGTGCGTGATAGGCAAGTGTTCTACCACTGAGCTAAGGCCTAACAGCAGGGGTTCTTTGAAACACCATCATTTCTAAAGTATGTCTCTCCTTAGCCTCCCGTAATCTGTATTTTAATAGCTGGGTGGGTAGGTTCAGCTTGTACCTCTAGGTCTTTGCCCCATTCTTTTTTATTTACAAATCCTCTTCCTTCTCTCATCTTTCTTCATTTTGTGCTGGGATACAACTACATTCCAGCACTTTTATTTTTTTATTTAGAGTAAGGTGAGGGTTCCATTTCATTTTCTTCCCTGTGGTTATGACTTTTCCAGTTTTCTGAACCTTTTTAAAAAAATAGATGGCACTTTTCTCATTGAGTGATTTTTATCCTCCTGTCCAAAACTGCTCTGCCATGTTCATTTAGGAATCTGGGCGTGTTGGTCTGTTGTGGCATTTATGTCTCTGTCTCTCTGCCCGCTCCACTGCCTTTTGATTACTGTGCCCTGGTGCAGGTATTTATTTGTGGATATGTGCACCTGCATTCGCAAGGGACATCGGCTGTAATTGTGCTGGTGTCCATCTTTGCTGTCAGCATAAATTTGGCCTCAGATTGACTCTTCCCTTGTCTCTGGTTTCTGGAGCAGATTTAGTAGTGGGGTGGTGTTCATTTTGCTTTAGGTGGTGTTGATTTCAGTCCTCTGAACCAGCTATCTGGGTGCCTTGTTTTGGCTGGGGAGGGGGCTTTTTAGTTCTTGCATCAGTCTTATTAGTTGTGGATCTGCTCAGAGTTTGTATTTCTTTTTCTGAGCTAGGAACAGTTTCTCATCCCTGGTGGTTCTGTACTTGGTTTTTTGTGTGTTGACTTTTTTATTCTTGTGTTAAAAATTGCTTCTGTCACTTTTCTATCTTTCTCCAAGTGCCACAGCACAATACAGTTTGGGTTCTAGGTTGTGGTCAATTTCAACTTTCAGGAAATAGCAAGGCAGCTGTTGATCTCTTTTCCTGCATAGCTGTCAGTTTGCTGTGGCCATCAACACTTGGTACTATCTTATGGGCTCAATTGTGTCGTTTCATAGGTATGAAATGAGATCTACTCGACATTTACTCGTCTCTTCATTACTATGTGCTGGGTCTTTCTTCACATAGTGTGTTTTATTTTCTAATTAATACATTTTGCTTGTTTCCCCATTTTTTTCATTTTTACTCTGTACAGTAATCCTTTCATCATTGTATGTATTGTAGATAATTTCTCTTCTGCTTTGTTGTCTTTACCTACATTAATGTTAATATTTTAAAATTTGTCAATAGTGACCTAGAACTCCAAAATAATGAGAGCAAAGTGGACTGGAGTTACGGCTCAAGCAGTAGAGCACCAGCTTTGCAAGCATGAAGCCCTGAGTTCAAATCCTAGTCCCACTAAATAAAAAATAAAATTTAAATAGGTGTAGTGGTATAAGCCTGTAATCCCAACCAAATGGGAGGCAGAGATGGGAAGATGGCAGTTTGAAACAAGCTTGGACTAAGTAGCAGATCCTATCTGAAAAATAATGAAAAGATCCAGGGGTGTGGTTCAAGTGGTAGAGCACTTACCTACCTTGAGTTCAACCCCCAGGTCTGCCAATGCAAATGAAGAAAAAACTTACATAGGCTCTTTCATCATACTAATGGGGAAACTTAAAAATTTTATTGAGCTATGTCAAAGGAATGAGGAGAGTTACATACCCCTCAGAAGAAGTCAGTGACACCAAGATGTCACCTCTCAAGCATGTGTATAAAATTCCTTAAATCCCTCCAAACTGTATAAAATTTAAATCGTGCTGTTTTGAGGGGTCCCTTCCAAAATCCACTAGGACTGTATTTTTTGTTAAATTGAGTATTGAATCGTAGCAGAAAATATGTCCACAGACTGTAAATGATTGCTTTAGCAGTGAGAGCATTCTGAGTAAACTTTCTTACAGAAGTCGTGGAGGTTGTTACTTTTGGTTTTCTTGTGCTGGTGATTGTACCCAGGGCCTTGCACACATTACAAGAGTGATGTAATTCATGAGCTAGGCACTGAGCCACATGGCCAAGACTAGTGTTTGCTTTAGGGGAATTGATTGCTACTGACCATTGGATGCACTGGGGGGAATGAAATTCTATCTTTGATAATCGTAACAGTTTTTACCTGGAAGGCTGAAATAATGAAGTGGCAATCACATTAATGAGGGGGAGCTCTGTTCATTTGTTTTTACTCAGAATGTGTTTTGTCAATTTTAAGATATATGAATAGGATGTCTTTCCTTGTCACCAAGGAGCACTAGCTGCCATCAGAGCCGTGGGACACACTTTTTCAAAAGACTTAGCCTTGCTGTGAATGTGAGGCAAACTCTAGTTTGCTCCTATTTTTGCCTGTGAGGTGATGTTACGACCATGTGGACATAGCGATGTCGAGGTAGAACACTTCAGCTGTGCAGATTAGCGAAGCTTCCTTGGTAGAGTCCAGCTAGAGGTTCTGTTCTCTGCTGCTGGCAGGTGCCTGTTGCCTGAACTCTGGCACCAGCCTCAGAAGACCCAAGAGCCTAGATCACAGTCCACACCCAAGCCGTCTTGAGAGTGAGTGGTAGCCACACCGAGGGTACCCACCACATGCCAGGGAACACTGACTCCTATCATCTTAACTGTGAAAACTCCTACTTGGCACCATTATACTTTGTGAATTGTCCTTATGTCAGTTAAAATGTCTAACTTCATTTAGTTACACAGCTGGCAAAGGAACACTTCTCTTTCAATCTGAGTGTAGGAGAGCAGTATGTTTAGGTCAACTTCTTGTTAAAGTACAAGCCTAAGAAGGGACAGAGACAGTATCCCTGTTGATGCAATCCTTGGTCACTTGGAAAGTAGAACTTCTATATAACTTTTGAGTGTCCTCACACACCACCTATGTAGGCTACAAATGACAAATAATCCAGGCTCTCTACTCCAGACACAGAAGTGGGAAAAAACTAATTCTCAAAATGATGGTGCCAAAACATTTGTGAGAAACACGTGATGGTGGACAAATGCTTGGTCTTCTGTGATTGTGTTCATCAGATGGAAATGAAGACAGGAAAAAGTCCGTGTAGAAGGTGACACTATAGAAGCTGGGGTGTGTGTGCACCACCTTTATGGAAAGTCACTGTGCAATTGGTGAGAATGTCCTCACTGATCACATCTGTGGCTATATCCTGTGCCTCTTCAGCCATGTGTCAGCAGCTGCTTGTGTGCGGATGGGGACAGCTGGGGCACTGCAGACTGCCCTGCCTGCGGCTTTGTCCATCGTGAGTGTCTATAGAGATACAGTATAGGCCTAGTGCAATTTTACTTAGACATGTGGAAATACAACATGTCTACCTTAAGTCTAAGTTCTTCACTGTAGTAGAAAAGCATATTCTTTCAGCAACCTCTCTGTGCTCAGCACATCAGTTTTCAGTGGTCGAATGCTTCAATGTGTGTGTGATGTTCAGATGTGAGAATTTGGAACTAGAGGCTCTTCCTTACATTGTGACATGTCTGTGTTGCACACCTTTATGCATGGTCACATTATTGTGCTGTGTATAGAGTGAGTGACGCAATGTGTACTGGCTGCCAGTTTGAGGGAGGGTTTTGGTCGTGTGTGCAGTGTTAGCCCAGGATGGGTGATTCCTGTGGGTGGAGTGACTGCTGAGCAAACCCACTGGGAATTCTCCCCGGGAAACATCACAGTTACCTGGGAGTATCAAGGTCACTTATCTGAGTACAAAAAGAAGTTAGCAGCAGACAGAGCTTAACATTTTGGGTGGCATCCTCACTTAGCGGAGAAGGAGGTATATGTTTATCCTCAACAGGGGAAAATTTCAGTGTCTATGAGGCTAGCTCACAGCATTGTGTTCCAGTGATCCACAAAGTCCACTTTGCTGTCCACAGTGTCAGTTTCATGAGTTTGCATGTTATGGAACATGGTAGAAAAGTAGTAGCTCCAGGTTTCGTTAGGGAACAAAGAAATTCCACTCAGTCCATTTCTTCATTTATGTGTTGTTTTCTTCACACTGTTGATAGACATTCTAACGGTCTCATAATGGTTAGTATCCCTGTCACTTCTTTCTGCCTTTCCCTTCAATTTTTCCTCCCCTCTTACACAGCATGATAGTCAAGGACAGGGATGGGGGTGTAGCACAAGTGCTCACTCTCAGTACCCCAAAAGGAAGGTGACGGGGGCGGGAGGATTAAAAGTCAAGCTCAAGGAGCCCACATCTTGCCCCAGATCACATCCTCATAGTGACGACTCTCTGTGATGTCGCAGTGTCAGCACATGTCTTGGGCTCTGTGATTTGTGTTTTTATGCAGTTTTTCTATTGTGACATCTATTACTCAGGTGTTTCTGTTATTTTTTATTTTTATTTTTTTATTGTAGGACTGAGGGTTGAGCAGCTCAGGGCTTCACGCTCGGGTAGGCAGGTGCTCTACCACTTGAGCCAGGCCTCCAGCTCTGCTAGTCAGCTTTTAATATCACAGTCAGTGTAAGAGGACAGGTGTGAATATGATATTCTGGGTATATGGTAAAAATAAGTCATTTTTTTTTTATTTGTTGATTTCTTTTGGCAGTGCTGGGGTTTTAACTCGGGGCCTCACACTCGGAAGGTAGGTGCTCCACCGTGTGAACCATTCCACCAGCCAACCTGGTTTTTAGAGATGGGAAAGCTACCTCATGAGTGCATGCACATTGTATGTTTGCCATTGTAATTATGCAAGTCGGAAGTGGAGAAATGAGAAAGCCTGCGTGGGATAATGAACTTAAAGTATAAATATCGTTTATTCAGAAAAAAACATGTAATTCCCGTGTGACCAAATTAATCCCCAGTTCAATTACAATAGTAAAATTTTCTTTAACACTATTCAGCAGAGGGCTGGCCATGTGGGTCAAGCGGTAAGAGCACCTGTGTAGCAAGCATGAAGGCCTGAGTTCAGAGCACATACTGCCAAAAAAGAAATTGCCATTGTGGTGGTTGCTGTCTGTAATCTTAGTTACTCAGGTGAAGATCAAGATCACTGTTGAAGGCCATTCTGGATGAACAGTGTGAGAGATTCCATCTCATCCAATAGCTGGGCCCAGTCATCCCAGCTCCATGGGAAACATAAACAGATGGATCACGTTCCAGGCCAGCTTGGGCATGAACACGAGACCCTATCTGAACAGTACCTAAAGAAAAAATAGCTGGAGGTGTGACTCAAGTGGTGGAGCACCTGCCTAGAAAACTGGAGGCTCTGAGTTCAAACCCACGTACTGCCAAAACCAGAATTTACCAATTTTGAACGTTACCAATTTACCATTAGTTATCTCAGCCTTTCTGTGCATTTTCTGAGATCTTCTTGAGTTTTGCATTCATTTTTTGGGGGTGTGGGTGGGACTGAGGTTTGAACTCAGGTATTCACACTTGCCAATCAGGGTCTTTATTGCTTGAGACACATCTTTCATCCATTTTGCTGTGGTCATTTTAGGGATAGGGTCTCTAGAATTGTTTGCCTGGGACGGCCTCAAATTGTGACCCTCTGGAAATCAACCTCCCGTTAGCTAGGATTACACGTGCGAGCCACTGGTGCCCTAGTGTGCGGTCCTGTTGTGTCTTTCACGTGCCGTCCGTGTAAGACCATGGCAAAGGCAGTATAAAAGTGGTATATGCAAAAATGTTGTAGACCCCACAGTAAAAGTTAATTTCAATTCTCGAGATTCCACGTAAGAAAGAAACTGGTGTGCACAGAAGGGCAACAGTGGCATCTTGCAAATACTATGGAAAGCAGAATACCAAAGGACTGTTGAGAAGGAGAACCTCACTCTGTGAGCCTCTGTCGTGGACAGGACTGCCTGAGCGATGGTGCAGACATATGGGCTTGTTTGCTGGGGACAGCCCATACTGCCTGTGATTCCAGCAGGACTGTTCTTATCAGCACTTCCGTTTGTCACAGGCATTTGAATTTGAGCAATAACTGTCCATGGATGCTATCGATGCAGTGGTCTGGTCTCAGATGTGCTGAGGTAGCAGCGAACGTTGTCTTCCGGAGTCAGAGAAAGTCACAGACAACAGGGTGAGGAAAAGAGCAGAGTTTTATGTAAGCAGGAGGAAAAACTGAGTTTTATATAAGCAGAGAGGGAAAGAGTAGAAAAGCTTCCGTGCACAAGAGAGAGGTCTCAGAAAGGCTGAGCCTATGAGGCTTTGTCTCTAGTGGATTTTATGAGTCTTATTTCCTGGTTGAAGGAGAGCTGGTTGTGTCTCTGTGCACTGCTGCTCCACTTAGGGGATGTTTGTCATCGCCAGCCAATATGTTGCAGGCTGACACTGTGCATTCCCCTTCTTCCCTGCCCAATGGCCCTAAGGTGTCTAGGGCCATTGGGAAGGCTACCTGGCATGGTGGTGCACACCTGTAGTCCCAGCACTAGAGAGGTTGAGACAAGATGATTTCAATTTGCAGGACAGCCCGGGGGACACATCAAAGACCTTGTTTACAAAAGCAATAATAATTTTCTGGATAACTTGGGTGTAAGATGGAGAATTTCTTGGTTGGAATCTCATTGAATCGAATGAAGAGGTCCTTGGAAGCACAGAGAACATTGGAAACAAATTCTTTCATAGTCCATTTAAATGAAAATATAAACACAGTGGGGTCACATGCAGAGGAATATGTAGGCCACAGTGACCTTGTGGGTTGTGTTCTCTCTTCCTGCTGTGCACCCAGAGGTGACCAAGGATGGGTTATGGAACATGGTTTATTCTTTTACCCTGTGTCTGTCACGGAGTTTTACTTGGTTTCCCTCTTGAGTTTTGAGACTTACTACTACCATACGTGTAGCGTTAGGTTCTGCAGAAAGGGTTTGGTGTGCTGTATTTCTTTCTTGCACATATGGTGTGTCATGCTGTGCTCACATGGGTCACTCCCTCATTTCACCAGGTAGTTTTGTTTTGTTGCTTCAACTATCTCTCTCTCTCTCTCTCTCTCTCTCTCTCTCTCTCTCTCTCTCTCTTTCTCTCTCTGTGTACATGCTTGATGATGCTAATGCATAACAGATTTTTATTACAGAATGGGAAAAAGCTCTTGTGTGGGTAATGGGTAAAATCAAAATTTGTATGGAAAGTATGAAAGTGTATGTATTTATCATCTTACCATTCACAAGTCTGTTTATCAAGTGAGTTGCCCACACTTGCAATGATTTATTTTTGTCTTATTAAACAGCATTTCTATATGCTGTGTCTTCCTTGTATTGGTTACCTCTGTCATTGTGCATGTTTCATAGGTGGTTTTACATCTTATATGAAACATAACTCCCTTTCCTCCTTATCTTCTTATGTTTGGGCCATATAAATGGTGGTGGTCTTTTAATTTCAAATCCACTTATTTATAAGTAAAAGTTGTGACAAAATAACAAGAATAAGTATAAAAATGAAAACACAGTTGTGACAAAATGTGTTATGTAAAGCCAAGTGGTAGTGGCTCATGCCTGTAATCACTCAGGAGGGAGACATCAAGAGAACTGTGATTTGTAGCCAGCCTGGGAAAATAGTGTGTGAGACCCTAGCTCCAAAATACCCAACACAAGAAAAAGCGTTGGTGGAATGACTCAAGTGGTACAGCACCTGCCTAGCAAGCATGAGACCTGAGTCAAACCCCACTGTGAAAAAGCTGTGTTAAATATTATCAGACAAGCTCATTAGAAGATCATTGTCCAGTGTGTATTTTGAGTCGATCAGTTGGGCTCTCTCTATTGAACATGTCAGAAACCTGCAAGCCTTTGAGAGTTAAACAAGAAGCACATTACTCACAGAAACTTTGAAACACTGAGCCCTCTTGTCAGGACGGTGACGTCCACTCCTATGTAGATACAATATATGTACTGGCAAGGGTTGAGCGTTGTCCTCAGGCATTCATGAGAATTCCTCTCAGGATGGCTGCTGTTAATGCTCTCTGCTCAAAGTAGGACCTTGTCATGAGAGGTGCTGCAGACCAGTGCACAGAGGTTGGGGTGATCCTGCTGTGCTGTTGCTTCACCACACAGTTCTAATGTAGTATCAGAATTGCTGTGAGACACGGTGTGAGTTTGGATGAAGGGTGAGAGTGTGGTGAGCAGACATGGAGTGAACCTTTAAGGAAAAGCACATTACGTAAACTGCTTATGAATTCAATATAGATTTCTAGTGCTGTGACTCATTCTTCCTCCTGGAAATTTGTGGGATATTTTAGCAGTTGGTGACCTTTGAGGATGTAGCTGCGAACTTCACCGTGGAGGAGCAGGCCTTGCTGGATCCTTCACGGAAGAATCTCTACAGAGATGTGATGCGGGAAACCTTGAGGAACCTGGGTGCTCTAGGTAAGGGTGACAGAGTTCCTTTAATGAGTCCATGAAAGAACCAGTGGTTTGTGGACATCTGTGCTGCTCCATGGTTTGGAAAGTAGAAAAGGGAAAATTTGGTTATGCGTGATGTCCCAAGCCTGTACGCCTAGCTACTTGGGAGGTAGAGATCAGGAGGATTGCAGTTTGAGATTGCCCTCAGCAAGAAGTTTTCCAGACCCCATATCTACCATTGAATGGATACCCCGGTGAGCTCCTGACATCCTAGGTATGAGGGGAAGCATAAATAGAAGGATCACCATCCCGTCACACATAGTCAAAAACAACGAACAAAAAGTGCTGACAGAGTGAATCAAGTAGTAGAGCTCCCATCTACCATGCCCAAATCCCCGAGTTTAACGACCATTGCACCAGGAAAAAAAGAAAAAGAAAAACACCCAAAAATGAATAAGAAAGAAAATTTGGTGAGTGTACCCAGAAGCATGGCCTCATTATATAATGGTAAACTGCCTAAAATCTGATAGATCTTTAGTAGTGATCTTTTTTCTGTCACCATTTTAGGGAAAAAAAGAGAAAGACAAAAGCATTGGCGGTGATTATCAAAGCTGCAGGAGAAAGCTAAGGTTTTTTCCACTCAACAAATTAAGCAGTGTGCCTGTAGTATACTGTAGTAATGCCAAGAAATTTTAAAAGGGAACCAATGATTAAAAAATCCACCTTCAAATTGACTTAATCTCAGAAAATTTCCTTTCGCACTACATACAGGTTAAACATGAACTATAGAAAGATACAAAGCCTAAACTGTTCAACTAGTGAACAGTGGCAACATGCAACAAGCTGTTGGTTCAGTGTACACAAATTTTGTTACATTCACAAAATTGTGGAGGTTTGACTTTACTTCACAGTTTGCATATAAACTATGTACAATACAAAAGTGAATTTTGCAGCTGGGCACCAGGGCTCAAGCCTGTAATCTTACTATCTGGGAGCTAAAGATAGGAGGAGTGCTTTCTGAGGTCAGCCTGGACAAAATTTGTGTGACCCCCACCTCTCAACCCGAGGCTCCACAAGTGGCTCACATATGCATCCGTGGGAATCACATAGAGGAGTGTTGCAGTCCAGGCTGGTGGGCATAAAGATAGACAGTATCTCAGCTGTGTGCCTGCAGCTCATGCCTGTAATCCCAGCTACTCAGGAGGCAGAGATCAGTAGGATCGCAGTTTGAAGCCAGCCCAGGCAAATCGTTCATGAGACCCTATCTTTAAAAACCCATCACAAAAAAGGGGCTGATAGAGTGGCTCAATGTGTAGACCGAGTTCAAGCTCCAGTGCTGCAAAACAAGAAAAAAAAAAAAAAAGAAACGAGAAGAATATTTCAAAAATAATCAACTCCAGTGGAACAACTTTCTTGAAAGTTCAGAGACCTGATTTCAAACTCCAGTATTACCCCATACAACCTCTAAAAAATAACCAGTGCCGAAACAGGTGGCTTTGTGGCTCTCGTGGTAGAGCGCCTTCCTAGCAAGCACAAATCCCTGCGTTCGGCACCCCAGTACTGCCAAAAAGAATGTAATTTTCTGTTTTGGGTGTCGTCGCAATATTTTAGACATGCAAATCTTTTTCAAAATACACAATTCTTCTAGTCCCATGAGTTGAACAGATTCTACAGGGAACAGGAAAACTCCTGCAGTAAAACTGGAAAGCCCTGTGTGGAGAGAAGTCCTCGGTGGTCCATCTTCATATGTGGTTGTCACAGTTCAGACTGGACACGAATCATCAGAGAGTGAGGAATAGATAGAGAATCCTTACGAGTGTAAGGAGTGCGGGAAAGCCTCTCTGAGCATGTAAGGACTCACAGTGCTGAGAAACTCCAATTGTAAACAATGTGGAGAAGCTTTCAGTAGACCTAGCTATGCTCAGATACACACAGATCTTCATCCTAGTGAAAAAGCGTGCATGTGTAAGCAACGTGGGAAACACTTCATAGATCTCACTGACTTTCATAGACATGGTAACACACCCTGGAGGAGGACCTTTCAAGTGTAAGAGATGCAGTAAGGCCTTTAGTTGGGCTGGTGCCCTTCACAGACACGAACGAAGTCACACAGGAGAGAAACCCTGTGAATGCAAGGGATGTGGAAAAGCCTTTGTGCATCACAGTTTATGCTGGTACCATAAAAGATTCACACTGGACAGAAACCCCAGGAATGTAGGCAATGTGGGAAAGCCTCTGCCAGTCTCAGTTCTCTCAGTATCATGAAAAGATTCCCAGTGGAGAGAAGCCCTGTGACTGCAAGCCATGTGAGAGAGCCTTCCGTTCAATAAGTAAGTTCTGAATACATGAACACCTGATGTGGGAGAGAATCGATATGAATGTAACCAGTGGGGGAGACCTTCACTGTTTTTCGGTCTGTCCGAGTACGTTAGAGAATTTATACTGGACAGAACCCTATGAGTGCATAGTGTGGGAAAGCCTTTGTGTATCAGTACACTTCCATATCAAAAATCGATTCACACTTGACAAACCCTGTGAATGCAAGCAATGTGGAAGAATCATAAGTTCATTAGATTACCTACAAATGCATGAACGAACTCTCACTACAGAGAAAGCATAGGTAACAAGCAATGCGGGAATCCCTTCATTGATCCAAAAACCTTTTGACATGTCTGAGCTCACACTGGAGACAAACCCTATGTATGTAACACGTGCTAGAACCTTCATTTCTTCCACTTGCTGTAGGAAACATGTATTTATTCACACTGGGGAGAATGCCTAACTTTCGTATATGGAGCAGTTAACTATCAGGACCTTACTAGCAATCATGAGAATGCACTGTAACGGGACTCACATCATGTAATGTGTGGGGATGCCTGCACGCATCTTCTTTCACATCCCAGCTACACAGGACATACTATGTCAGGAAGCCTTTTTTTAAAAACCAATTTTTAAAAATTATATTCCTATATGCATACAATGTTTGGGTCATTTCTCCCCCTTTCCCCCAGCCCCCTCCCTTACCCCATCCCCCGTTCCCTCCCTTGTTCCCCCAACCTCTCGCTACCAGGCAGAAACTATTTTGCCCTTATCCCTACTTTTGTTGAAGAGAGAGTATAAGCAATAATAGGAAGGACCAAGGGTTTTTGCTAGTTGAGATAAGGATAGCTCTACAGGGAGTTGACTCGCATTGATTTCCTGTGCATGTGTGTTACCTTCTAGGTTAATTCTTCTTGATCTAACCTTTCTCTAGTTCCTGGTTCCCTTCTCCTATTGGCCTCAGTTGCTTTAAGTATCTGCTTTAGTTTCTCTGCATTGAGGGCAACAAACGCTATCTAGTTTTTTGGGTGTTTTACCTATCCTCATACCTTCCTTGTGTGCTCTGGCTTTGTCATGTGATCAAAGTCCAGTCCCATTGTTGTGTTTGCCCTTGATCTAATGTCCACATACGAGAGAGAACATACGATTTTTGATCTTTTGGGCCAGGCTAACCTCACTCAGAATGATATTCTCCAGTTCTACCCATTTACCTGCGAATGATAACATTTCGTTCTTCTTCATGGCTGCATAAAACTCCATTGTGTATAGATACCACATTTTCTTAATCCATTCGTCAGTAGTGGGGCATCTTGGCTGTTTCCATAACTTGGCTATTGTGAATAGTGCTGCAGTAAACATGGGTATGCAGGTGCCTCTGGAGTAACCTGTGTCACAGTCTTTTGGGTATATCCCCAAGAGTGGTATTGCTGGATCACATGGTAGATCAATGTTTAGATTTTTAAGAAGCCTCCAAATTTTTTTCCAGAGTGGTTGTACTAGTTTACATTCCCACCAACAGTGTAAGAGGGTTCCTTTTTCCCCCGCATCCTCGCCAACACCTGCTGATGGTGGTGTTGCTAATGATGACTGTTCTACCTTGTGAGGTGGAACCTTGGTGTGGTTTTAATTTGCATTTCCTTTATTGGTAGCGATGGTGAGCATTTTTTCATGTGTTTTTTGGCCATTTGAATTTCTTCTGTTGAGAAAGTTCTGTTTAGTTCACTTTTCACTTGCCCATTTCTTCATTGGTTCATTAATTTTGGGAGAATTTAGTTTTTTGAGTTCCCTGTATATTCTGCTTATTAGTCGTTGTCTGATGTGTAGCTGGCAAATATTTTCTCCGACTCTGTGGGTGGTCTCTTCAGTTTTAGAGATCATGTCTTTTGTTGAGCAGAAGCATTTTAGTTTTATGAAGTCCCATTTATCTACGCTATCTCTTAGTTGTTAAGCTGTTGGGGTTCCATTGAGAAAATTTTTGCCTGTAGCTATTAATTCCAAGGTATTTCCTTCCCTTTCCTGTACCAACGTTAGAGTTTGGGGTCCGATATTAAGATCCTTGTACCATTTTGAGTCAATATTGTTATAGGGTGATAAAAATGGATCTAGTTTCAATTTTTTGCAGCACTTCATGCCTTCTAAGTAGGCACTCTATGACTTCAGCCACACTGCCAGCCCTTCTGTTTATATTATTATTATATCATTTTCACATTTACTCACATGCATATACATTTTTTGGGCCACCTCCCCTCCCCTTCCCCTTCCTCTTAACCCCTTCTTTTACGTTGAGGTTTTTTGAGATATTGACTCTTGAACTCTTTGTCTGGCTGTCTTTGAACCACCGTCCTCCTGATCTCAGGCTCCTGAGTACCTAGGATCACAAGCATGAACCACTGGCTCCTGGCTACTCTATAATCTTCACAGCTCCTCATGGGTTTTCACCAGGAGTATAACAGTTTTATGACTCCCTAGTGGTAGGGAACTGCCCTAGTCCTCTATCACCTAGGAGGAACAAGTGTGTGCGCTGTTTCCACACTGACACTCAGAAGCTAACCACATTGGACTATGTCCAACAGTTTCACTGAATTCTGACACTACCTATTTCACCTATGCTGATTCTCTGAGAGAAGGCATACCTGGGTAGATGCACTCATTCTCCACTCTGCCCTGTGACCCAAGAAGCAGACCAGTAAGTGCCCCACCTCTCAGAGCATCACCCCTCCATCAATCACTCCAGGAAGGTGACTGGTGACCAGAGCAAGCACATGCTATGGCCTCGCATCTGCACTGGGGACAGTGTGGTGGGTCTGAGCCCAGAGGTTGAAGGGTGTGTTCTATGTGTCCCTGATATCAGAATTGAATTGGGGAACACCATATTGGAGATGGAGAATTGGTTGATATTCAGTAAGCACCATATATGTGGTGTCACTAGTGAGGGCAGGACAAGGACAAGGCGCCTCAGGTCAGAACCCAGCCATTAGGACAAAGTGTGCCGTTGTTGGGGAGGGAACATGGTCTTGGGAGCCCTTGGTATGGGGAGGCCCTAGAATTAAGTTTCCTCCCTGGTCAAGTTTCCCTCCGTCCTCCCTGGGAGGAACCCTGGGCTCTCTCTGCACAGTGACAGTGGCCTCTAGGCTCAGACTTGTGTTCAAACTTCTGAGCCTGGGTCCATTGTGAACTGCGGGTGAAGCAGCTGCTTCCCTGACCTTCTCCCTTGATTCCTTTGTAGAGTTTCAGTATCTCTCTCTCTCTCTCTCTCCCTCTCTCTGTACTGGGATTTGGACTCAAGGCCTTGAACTTGCTAGTAGGCACTGTTACCAGTTGAGCCACTCCAATATCCTTGGGCAGCTTCAAACCAAATCCTCACGTCTCTGCTTCCTGAGTACCTAGGACTACAAGAGTAACTCAACAGTGCCCAGCCAGGTTTATATTTTTATGTTGAAAATATTATTCTTACTTTTGTACCCAAATGGTAAGGGAACATAAAGTTTTTACACAGTGGTAATAAATAGGTGGTTAAATTCAGATTTAGTATGAAATTTTGATAGTAGTTGAATTTATCAGATTTTTCATGTATGTGGGTTTGGGTTTTGTTTCTTTTGCTTTGTTTTTTTGTTTTTTGAGAGTGTGTGTGGTGGTGCTGGGGTTTGAACTCTTGCTCTCACACTTGCTAGGTAAGTGCTCTAAAATTTTAGCCACTTGGATAACCCTCTTTTGTGTGGGGTATTTTCGAGATAGTGTCTGGTGAACTGTGTGACTGAGATGGCTTCAAACATTGATCCTCTTCTTCCCTGCCTCCAGAATATCTAGCGTTACAGGTGTGAACCATTGGCTCCCATTTGGATGTATATCTATTGTGTTATTTGTCAACATTCAAAATCTAATTTATTTAGTTTTGCCTACCTATTAAACAGCATGTTTGTATGATTATAACTTGCCTTTACTGGTGATCGCAGACACTACAAATTTTTTCTATGTGGCCATTCAGCTCTCTCTCCTCCCTCCCTTCCTCTATCTCTCTCTCCCTCCCTCCCTCTCTTTCTCTTTCCCTCCCTCCCTCTCTTGTTCTCTCTCTCTCCTCTATATGTATATTCTATAGATAGACAGATACATATTTATGCCTAGCTCCAAATTCATTGCCTCTCTGAAATGTTTGTGTAAGTATTCATACAGCTTGAATATCCACAGTACTTGTGCTTACACTTGCAGCTCATCTTAGAGGTATCATTTTATATTTGCTAGTGTTTTAAAATCTGGAAAGCAAAAGACATCCATGCATTGTGCATGATGGACCCTTGAGCTATACATAAATGTAACACAGATGCTCAACGTTTGGAAAACAGTGAATGTGGAGAGAGTATTAAGAAACCGTATGTAAGGCTGGACTCCAGTGTCTCATGCCTATAATCCTAGCTATTCAGACACAGATACAGAGGATTGTGATTCGAAGCTAGCAGGAGCAAATAGTACCTGAGACCCTATCTTGAAAAAAAATTTTAATGGGCTGGCAGAGTAACTCGAGTGGTAAGAGCGCTTGCCTACCAAGCATGAGGCCCTGAGTTCAGACCCCAGTATCACCAAAAAAAAAAAAAAAGCAGAGAAAAGAAACTCCATGTGACTATACCTCCTTTGATGACTTTGTCAGTGTCCCCTCCTGTTGAGTATTCAGTCCATTCACCTTCAGGTAGTCGCTACAGGATATGAAGGCTATGGTTGTCCTGACTACAGGAAAATGTAAGAGTGCTGTGAATGAATATATGTGAAATCATTTGGAAAGACACTGTAACATACTGTACTTTTGTTACAGAAGTCAAGCAGAGAGAGGCTCTGTGAACATGAAGAAGGCTGTCGATGGGGAGAAGCCTTCAGCCTGACTCATGAGAGTATGAGTAAGAAAATTCCTGGAGTAACGCCATGTGAAAGCCATGTGTGTGGAGAAGTCCTTGATGGTCACTCACCGGTAAATGTGCCCCTCAGAGATCACAATGGACACAAAACAATCGAGTACCCAGATTAGGGAGAGAATCCATGTAAATACAAGGAACAGGGAAACTTTCCCTTCTCCCCAATGCCTCGATAAAAATGAAAGCACTCGCACTGGAGGGAAAACCCTATGAACGTAAGCAATGTGATAAAGCCTTCAGATATCTCCATTGTCTTCAAATTCATAAAAGGATTCACACTAGAGACAAACACAATTAATGTAAGCAATGTGGGAAAACCTTCAGGAAATACAGTGTCCTTCAAGGTCATGAGAGAATTTACACTGGTGAGAAACCATATGTGTTTCAGCTATGTGGAAAAGCCTTCACGCTACCCAAGTATCTTCAAAGACATACAAGAATTCACACTGGAGCAAAACCCTACGTATATAATCAGTGTGGCAAAGCCCTCACTGAATCTTAAAACCTTCAGACACATAAAAGATTTCACAGTGCAGAGAAACCTTATGGCTATCAGCAATGTGGGAAAGCCTTCACTTTGCCAGTTACCTGCTATAGCACAAAGTCGTTCACATAGGAGACAAATGCTATGTATGTACGGAGTGTGGCAAGGCCTTTACTGCATCCAGTTGCCTTCAGAGACATCAAAGAATTCACAGTGCAGGGAAGCTTCATGTGTGTCAGCAGTGTGGGAAAGCCTTCATTTCCCCTTCCCTTGGAAGGCATGAAATAGTTCACAGAGGAGAAAAACCCTATGTGTGTTAGCAATGTGAAAGCCTTCAGTTCTTACAGCAGCATTGACAAACATGGAAAAGCTCACACTGAAAAGAAAGCCTGGTAATATGCTGAATGGTGCAGAAACTGTCAGGTGAGTACAAGAAACAACTTACGCTGGAGAAAAGATCTGTCTGTGTAAACAATATGGGAAACCTTAATTGACCCCAGTTCCATTTCATGCCATGATGGGTTAAAGGTGGACAGAAATGCTATGGATGTAACTTGGGATCATCCTCAATCATTCCACTTCCTTTTACACACATGGAAGGATCGACTCTGGGGAGAAACCCTAAATATTGGGTGTGAGAAGGGTTCATTCTCACCTGACATTCATAGGACTTATGTTGACAGTAGAAAGCATCTAGGAATGCCTGCAGTCATCTAAGTTGAATTCACAGATACAACAGCACACCATATGGGAAGAAGCCTCTTGAATGGAAGTCTAAGTCTTCACTTGGCCCACATGGAAGAAGAACGCACACTATATCAAAATAATGTGAATGTGAAAGATACTCCAAGTTGTCAGTTTTGTTGGGCTTGGTGGTATGTGCCTGTAGTCCCAGCACTGGGGAGCCTCAAGTGAAAGGATCTCAAATTTGAGTGTACTTTGGGCTACACTGCAACACCCTAAGACAAAGAAAACTTTTCAGTTTTACTAAATAACTTAAACGTCCCATGACTATTCAGTTGTAGTGAAATCCTATGAGCCTAAGTGATTTGAGGAGACGGGAGACAAGGGCACTTGTGTAATTTCTGCAGAATGCTCCAGAAAATACCTTATGTTAGGAAATATGATAAAAGTTATACATGCATTGTTTGTATTAGTGGCTGATTTTTAATATACACATCTTTAGGCTGTGTGTCTCTCATTCTGAATCTTGAAAGGAAACGTGGCATAATTGTGTAAGTACCATTTAGGCAATAGAGTATACGTGTTATAGGTGCTATTTATTTTAGTCACACCAGATAATAAAATTATTTTGTGCTACTAGCCTTGGCATATTCTGGATGTTTTTTACATTTTATGTATCTTTCATCTTTTTGATGGACAAAATGACATTTTGGGGTAGGATGCTGTAGGTCGTACAACTCGTGTAGAAGGCATAGGGCCCTGTGTTCTATCCCCGGCACTGAAAAAACTGTATTTTATATTTGACTTTTTGATTTTTGTTTTTAGTACCGGGCCTTCTCCTTGAGCCACTCCACAGCTCTAATTTTGGGAAGGGTTTTTCAAGATAGAGTCTTGCAAACTTTTTGCCCAGGCTGGTTTCAAACTGCCATCTTCCTCATCTCTGCCTCCTGAGTAGCTAGGATTTCAGGCATGAACCAAAGACACCCAGCTGTATTTTTTCTTTAAACATGTTTTTTGTGTGTGCTTCATACAAATTGTTTGAACTTTGTCACAACGTTCAGACTAACAAATGTTATGTTTTCATTTACTAAGAAGATAGGTGAAAAATTCCACGGTGTCCTGGACCAGATCGTTTATAATTTTGCCAAACTTTTCATTTAGTTCTGAGATTCACATTTATCATGAAGAAAAATTAGGTGTTTTCTTCCTCATGTAAATTTCGTTTTTCATGATTACATTATTAAAACTTTTATAATTGGATCCTAATTTCTGTTTCATGCCTCAGACCAAAAATGAAATCATGCTGTTTTGAGGCGCCCCCTCCCAAAAGCCACTACAACTATATCTTATGTCAATCAGAGTATGTGAGAGGGCTGGTGGAGTGGCTCAAGCGGTAGAGCACCTGCCTGGCAAGTGTAAGGCCCCGAGCTCAAACCCCAATGCCACAAAAAAAATTGTGAAAAACAGAGTATGTGAATTATAGCAGAAAATAGGTCCACAGACCATAAATAACTGTTTTATCAGAGAATTCTGAGTAGAATTTGTGGGGGTTGTTGCTATTGGTTTTGTGTGTGTGTGTACCCAGGGCCTTGCACATGCTACAATAATGTAATTCATTGGCTACACACCGAGCCTCATGGCCAGGACTAGTGTTTGCTTTAGGGGAATTGGTTGTTACTGACCATCAGATGCCCTGGAAGGAAGAAATTCTGTCTTTGGAAATTATAGTAGTTTTTACCTGCAAGGCAGAGATAATGAAGTGCCAGTGTGTTTTGTCAATTGTAATATATGTGAACAGGATGTCTTTGTTGTTTTTGCTTCATCCATCCCTGTCACTGAGAAGCACTACCTGCCATCAGAGCAGTGGAACACACTTCTCAGCAAGGCTGTAAGTGTGAGGCCAACTCCAGTGTTTGCACTGTTTTTGCCTGTGAAGTGATGTCACAACCATGTGGACACATATGTCAGCGAAGAACATTGTTAAGCTGTGCAGATTAGAGAAGTTTCCTAGGAAGAATCCATCTAGAGCTCCTGTTCTCTTGCCGCCAGCTGCTGGTAGCCTGAACTCTGGCACTAAGGAGCCTCAGAACACCCAAAAGTCTTCCAAGAGTCTGGGGCACAGTCCAGACCCAAACCATCTTGAGCGTGATGGCCACTCCAATAGTCCCACATGTTACTGGCTCCTGTCATCTTGAGTGGGAAAACTTCTAAGTGACACCATCAAACTTTGTGGACCATCCTTATCTCACTTAAAATATATAACTTCATTTAGCTACACAGCTGGTGTTGAAGACTTCCTTTTCAATCTCTGAGCGTAGGAGAGCAGTATGTTTAGGCAAAGTGTCAGAGTACAAACCTAGGAAGGGACTGAGACAAGATCACTGTCGATGCAATCCTTGCTCACTTGAAAAGTAGACCTTTCGTGTAACTTTTGAGTGTCCTCACTCACCAGCTGTGTAGACTACAAATGACAAATAATCCAGGCTCTCTGCTCTCAACAGAGACATGGGGAAAATATAATTTTTGGAATGCTATTGCTGATTCATTTGTGAGAAACACAAGGTGGAGGACAAATGGTCAGTCTTCTTTTCATCCGGTGGAAATGAAGGCAGTAAGAAAAGTCCATGGTGGCAGGTGACACTATAGAAGCTGGCGTATGTGTTCACCTTTTCTATGGAAAGGCACTGTGCTAGTGGTGAGAATGTCCTCACTGATCATTTCTGTGGCCGTATCCAGTGCTTCTTCACCCCTATGTCATCTGCTGCTCCTGTGTAGATGACAACAGTGGGGGCACTGCAGACTGCCTTGCCTGTTGTGGGTTTGCCCATTGTGAGTCTCTAAAGCGATACAGGGTAGATCCAGTGCAGTTATATACTTAGAGATACAGAAATAAAACACATCTACCTTAAGTCTACATAATTCACTGCAGTTGGAAAGCAACTTCTCTGTGCTTTAGCACATCAGTTTTCAATGGCTGAATGCTTTAACACATGTGATGTTCAGACGTGAGGCTCTGGGACTGGAGACTTCTTTTCTTTGGGTGACATGTCTCTGTTGTACTCCTTCATGGTCACTGAAGAATTTTTAGACTACTCCTTTACATATGGACCTTCATTCTGTTGTGTATAGAGTGAGTTGTGCAATGTGTACTGGCTTCTTGTTTGAGGGAGGGTTTTGGTCATGTGTACAACTTTAGCTCAGCGTGGGTGATTCCTGTGGGTGGAGTGACTGCTGAGCAAATCCACTGGGAATTTCAGAAACCATCAAAGTAATTCTAGATCCTGAAAGTCCACTTATCTGAGTACAAACAAGGTGAGCAGCAGGCAGAGTTAGCATTTTGAGTACCGTCCTCACTTAGTGGAAAAGGAAGTACATTGTTATCCTCAAGGGGGAATTTCAGTGTCTGTAAGGGTAGCTCAATGCATTGTATTCCAGTGATCCACAAAGTCCACTTTGCTGTCCATGGTGTCAGTTTAATGAGCTGGCATGTCAGCACATGTTACGAAACATAGTAGAAAAGGAACGCCTTTGTGATTTATTATGGAACAGAGGAACTCCACTGTTCATCCATTTCTTCATTATGTTTTCTTCACGCTGTTGACAGAAATTATGGGGTCTCATATGGTAATAACTCAGTTGCTCCTGCCTACCGTTCCCCCCAATTTTTCCTTTCCTCGTACAAGCCCACAGCTGAGGGTGTAGCTCAAGTTTTCAGTCCTCAGTACCATAAAAGAAAGGGAGGAAGAAAGGAAAAGTCAAGGACCACAAACTTTGCCCCAAATCACATCCTCATGTGTCTGGGGCACTGTGGTTTGTTTTTATGCAGTTTTACTATTGAGACATCTACTCAGAGTTTGTTTTCTGTTTGTTTGTTTTGTGGTACTGGTGGTTGGTCAGCACAGGGCTTCATGCTTTCATGCTTCTTAGGCAGGTGCTCTACCACTTGAGTCACGTCTCTAGCACTACTAGTCAGTTTTTAGTATCACAGTGGTCACCAGAGAATGGATGTGGAGGCTCCCACATCTTACCAGTTTCCACACAAAACACCAGTTCCTTGAGCTCCACAAACACTGAAAAGCATCTCAGGGTGTCTCACAACAAAGAGTCTCACAAGGTGAAAGTTTTAGCAAGGATTTATTTTAGCATGGCAGGAAAAGGTATAGAAAGGGGGGGGGGGTCCAAGAGAAAAAGAAACATTTCTTGCCTTCACGGTCTTATACTGGAGAGCTGGGGGATACACCTGATCAAAGCTCATGGGTCAGGGTGGCTGAGATGGCAGTTGGGTCTGCGTGGCTGAGACCATCCTGGCCACCCAAATCACAGATAATAGGCGTGCTTTAGAACTTCCCTTTGCTAGACATGATTGTTCTCCTCCCATCTAAGGATCCTTGCAGCTTGTTAACATCTCAAAGAGGAAAGCAGAAGCAGGCAGCTCCTCTTTGTCCCCCAGTTTCTGTAACTTGCTTGGAAAGGGAGATTGGAGGGGGCCAGCTGCTCTGGCTCTCCTTGTTCCAGTGTCAGAGTCTGACCCTTTAAATATTGATTAAAATATAATGTATCTGTGTCCTCATTTATCCATGTTCCTCATTCACCCCAAACGACTTTGGTCCCTTTTAATCTAAAAAGGGGTGCAGAGGAGTGACAGTCCAAATCTTCTATAGCTACTTCTGGCTGAGTTTGGGTGCTGGAACTACCTAGAAGGAAACCAAAATGTCATTTTTCTATTCTAAGTTTAGGAGATGACCAGGAAATGTAGTTGGCAGAAAATTTAGTGTAAGGGCTGTCAGGATCAAGACCAGGAGACATCAAGTTATTCTTTTACTAAAAGAGAAATTAGTGAAAAACATGCTTTTGTAAGTATGGCCATTTTCACAATGTTGGTTCTACCAATCCATGAGCATGGAAGGTCTTTTCCATCTTCTGATGTCTTCTTTGATTTCTCTCTTCAGTGGCTTATAGTTTTCATTAAAAACATCTTTGGTTTCTTATTCAAGCACCTTATTCTGAGGTACTTGATTGTTTTTGAGGCTATTGTAAATGGAATTGTTTCCCTGATTTCTTTCTCAGTCTGTGCATTGTTGGAATATAGAAAAGCTACTGATTTCTGTATGTTAATACTTTGCCAAAAGTTTATGATTTCTAGTAGGCTTTTCTTTTTGGTAGAGTTTTTGGGGTCTCTTAGGTATCAGATCATGTCATCTGCAAATACGGATAGTTTGAACTCTTCCTTCCGAATTTGAGTCCCTTTTATTTCTTGCTCTTGTCTTATTGCACTGGCTAGGAATTCCAATCCTATATTGAATGGCAGTGGAGAAAGCAGATAGTCCTGTCTCATTCCTGACTTTAATGGGAACGGTTTCAGTTGTTCTCCATTTAGTTTGATGTTAGCTCTAGGTTTGTCATATATAGCCTTTATGTTGAGGACTGTTCCTTCTATTCCTAGTTTCTTCAGAGCCTTTACTATGAAAGGGTGTTGGATTTTGTCAAAGACTTTTTCTGCATCCGTTGAGGGGATTGTGTGGTTTTTGTCCTTGCCTCTGTTTAGGTACAGTCTTACATTTATAGATTTACGTATGTCGACCCATCCTTGCATCCTTGGAATGAAACCAACTAGGTCATGGTGTATGATCTTTTTGACATGTTTTTGAATTCTGTTTGCCAATATTTTGTTGAGAATCATTGCATCTATATTCACTAATAATATTGATATATAATTCTCTTTTCTGGTTATGTTTTTATTGGGTTTCAGAATGAGTGTGATGCTGGCTTCATATAATGAGTTTGGTAGCGTTCCTTCCCTTTCTATTTCCTGGAAAAGCTTAAGGAGTGCTGATGTTAGACTTCTTTACCTGTTTGGTAAAATATGGCTATGAATTCACCAAGTCCTGGGCTGTCCTTTGTAGGGAGACTCTTTTTTACTCTTTCAATTTAATTGCATGTAATAGGACTATTTAGGTAAGTATCTTTTTGGTTCAATTTTTATTGGTTGCATAGGTCTAGGAATTTATCCATTTCATCTAGATTTTCCAGTTTACATGAAAATAAGTTTTCAAAGTACTCTCTATTTTATGGGTTTGCTTAGTCGTAGTGGTTATGTCCCCTTTTTCATCTCTGGTTTTATTAATTTGGGTCTTCTTCCTACTATGCTATGTCATATTGGCTAAAGGGTTTATCAATTGTGTTAATACAGTCAAAGAACCAACTTTTTGTTTCATTGTACAGTTTGTTTGGTTTCAATTTCATTAATCTTGGCCCTGCTCTTTCTCTCCATCTGCTGGTTTGGGGTTTGGTTTGTTCCAGTTTTTCTAGGAGATTAAGATGCATCATTAAATTGTTTATTTGCTCCACAGCTAACAGAAGGCGTGAGCCAGCAGGCTCTAGCCCCACAGAACTGAGCTCCCTGAAGCCCATGCAGGAGATGGGGCCATGGAACGATGGCTGCACATGGGCTTTGTTCTCCTATTCTGGCAGCAGTGCCCCAGGACTAAGATTCCAGAAGCCCATATGGGAAAGCAGGACCCAAAACTCCCACAGCCTGCTGGCTTGGTTCTCCATGTGGGCAGCAGTCCCACAAAACTGTACTCGCTGATGCCCATATAGGAAATCAGGGCCTGGAACACCTGTTACCTGCAGACTTTGGTCTCCTAAGCCAGCAGCAGCTGCTGTGGCCTCTGGAAGCCCAATCCCCAACAAAAGTAGACCCCTGGGCCTCTTGAGTGATGCGATTACAGGTGAGCACTACCATGCCCGTCTTCACGCTTTTTAAATCAAGAGTGATAATGAGAAATACATTAGTCTGAATAGCCATGTTATAAACAAACTATTGAGAAAGGCAACACATTTAAAACTTCTAGAATATTTTATTCAGGTGTGGGTTTTCTGGGAGCATTCTAGCAAATTACTTTGCATCAAACTTGTGACATTACTAACATTTGTAGGATTCTAGTGCATGAGGAATTTTCACAGGACTCTGAAACTATGTTAACACTGACTACTTCCGTGACTTTTCCACACTCACAGCTTTGGGTGCAGGGTGCATCTTATGTATGTGCCATCAGGAGAGTTTCGTACATCTGCAATCAAGGCTTCCGGGTGAGCATCCTTGAAGACCTCCTGGGAAGGAAGATGCTCTGAAGGCGGAGAAGCCTGGCCAGACACGACCTGCTGACCAAGACATGTGCTGAGAAATTCCGATTCCAAGATGGTGACTAGAGGGAGGAAGCAGAAAGCGTGATTCCTAAAGTAAAATCGTGGAGAGATGCTGGAGATACACCTTGCAGGAAAAACCACCACAAAGAGGCAAAACCCCAACTCCTCGACACCCCCAGCCCGCGCATAACATCCCCACTCCATGGTAAACGGAGAAACCAGGAGGGCTCCTGCACCGCCAGATGCCACCTCCTACCAGCTCAAGAGAAGCAGACCACCAGGTGAGCTAAGTGGCACACGGTACTCCCACAGACAACCCCGGGTCAGATCAGCATAGCCCCCTGGACAGACTGACCCCCACCCAGGGAAAAAAAGAGAAAAAAGCCAAACGGAATAAACAACAACAACAACAAAAAGACACGTAGCAAAAAGGGTGGGGTGCTCTGAACGCCAAAGGCGGGGAGGGGCAATCCCTCACAGAACTGTAAATAAACAAGTCGGCCAGAGAAGGCAGGAGCAGCGGCACCCACCCAGCAACCTTGGAGCAGGAAAGCTTGTAAAAGTGGCTGTGTGAGGAAAGCCCCACTGGACAGGGGGGAAGGGACACTTCCCAGGTGAACTGTAAATAAACATGCTGGCCGGAGAAGGCGAGTAGAGCACCATCTCCCCTAGAGGGCTTGGAGAGGGGAAAACTCGTAACACTGGCAGTTGGGCCCAGGAGAACTCTGAGTAAACAGAGTTTACTCTTTACTCTGAGTAAAGCCTCCAGCAACAGCAGGCTGACAGCAGTGGGCAGGCAAGCCACAGCCTCAGATAGCCATTCACAGACCTGTCTCCGGACCCTTTGTTTTCCTTTTTTCCTTTTCTCTTCCTCAGATGAAACAACTGAACTACAACCTCATGCTGAAAGTCTTACTGAAACTGCACTGCATTTGAACTTGGGATATTTTGTTGTGTTTTTGTTTGTTTCTTTTGGTTTTGGGGGTTTTTTTCCCCTTTGATGAGACAACGACAGAACTACTTATGAGACTCCATCTCCAGGATTGCAGGCTGAGGGACCAACACCAAAATTATTAAGACTGAAACTTTATTGCATTTGAACTTGGAGATTTTTGTTTTAATGCTCTCCCTGTCTCTCTAAGGCCTGTTTGCCTTACTGTTAATTAGTACACTATCTCTCCCTGTTTATTTCTTTGACACTGGTCTTTTTTTTATTGTATGTTTTGTTTTTACTTGTTTGTTTGTTTGCTTTTCCCTTTTTCTTTACCTCATTTGCTTTCCCTCTCCTCTCACCCTTCCATTCTAGATATCACCATTGTTACTATTACAACCTAGAAAATACTTAATTGCGCACAGTACAGGGACAGTAACAATACCAAGGGCAATGATGGGAAGACTGAAAAAACAGGGAAACCAGTTTCCCCCCCCCAGCAATAAATTAGTACAGGAACCAGAGGGAAATGAAGAAATCAGATACTCAGATCCAGACTCCAACAAAACGAAGATAAACTATGCCAAAGAACCCAATGAAGCCCACAAGAATAATCTGAAAGAAGAAATCCTGCAAGAATTCATGAGAATTTTATAGAGATGATACTGGATATGGTCAACCAAAATGTACAGGAGACACTCAAGAAATTCCAAGACAACAAAACTAGAGAATTTGAGAAAGCACAAGAACAAACAAAAGAAACTATACAGCACTGTATAAACACCACAGTGAAACAAAGAACACGATTAATAAAGAGATAAACGAACTCAGACTGATAATAGCCAACATTAAAGAGGAAGTGACTCGGGATATGGAAAACCTCAGAAAAAAAGAACAAAACAGAAATGCAAAACAAAATGGAAGGACAATCCAGCAGAATACAATAAGGAGAACAAAGAATCTCAGAACTCGAAGATGAAATGGTAATTAAAGGAAAAACCAAAGAACTATTAGTTAAGCAACTCAAGACCTGTGAAAAGAAAATGCAAGAACTCACCAACTCCATCAAAAGACCAAACCTGAGAATCATGGGCATTGAAGAAGGAGAAGAGGTGCAAGCAAAGGGAATGCATAATATATTCAACAAAATAATAACAGAACATTTCCCAAATCTAGAGAAATCTATGCCCATACTGTGCAAGAGGATTCCAGAATACCAAACAGACCTGACCAAAACAGAACTACCCCACAGCATATTATCATTAAAACAAGTACAGAGACTCGAGAAACAATATTGAAGGCAGTAAGAGAGAAAAAAAAAATAACACACAAAGGTAAACCCATAAAAATAACAGCAGACTTCTCAACAGAAATATTAAAAGCAAGAAGAGCTTGGGGTGAGGTCTTCTGGACACTGAATGAAAATAACTTCAACCCCAGGATACTCTACCCAGCAAAACTATCATTCAAAATACATGGAGCAATAAAAGCCTTCCATGATAAGCAGAAACTAAAACAATATGTGACCACAAAGCCACCACTTCAAAAGATTCTTCAAGGGACTCTGCACACAGAAGATAAAACCCAACATAACCATGCAAGGGCAGGCAGTACCAAACTACAGGAAAAGAAAAAGCAAGAAAGTAGAGAGTAACCTCAACTTAGGTACACACAATCAAACCTTCAAACAACTAAGACAGCTAAATGACAGAAATCACCACATACCTATCAGTACTAACACTTAATGTTAATGGACTTAATTCCCCCATCAAAAGGCACTGTTTGACGAACTGGATTAAAAAAGAAGACCCCACAATTTGTTGCTTACAGGAGACCCATCTCACTGATAGAAATAAGCATAGGCTTAGGATGAAAGGCTGGAAGAAGATTTACCAAGCCAATGGCCCACGAAAACAGGCAGGAGTAGCAATACTTACCTCTGACAAAGTAGACTTCAAACTGACATTGATGAAATGAGATAAAGAAGGACATTCCATACTAATAAAAGGGGAAACAGAGCAAAAGGAAATAACAATTATCAACCTATATGTGCCCAAGTCAACACAACCAATTTCATCAAACATACCCTGAAGGACCTAAAAGCACATATTAATTCCAACACAGTGGTCGTGGGAGACTTTAACACCTCATTATCATCAATAGCTAGGTCATCCAAACAAAAAATCCATAAAGAATTCCTAGTTCTAAAATATACCATAGATCAAATGGACCTAGTTGATGTCTACAGAACATTCCATCCAACCTCTACACAATATACATTCTTCTCAGCAGCCCATGGAACCTTCTCCAAAACAGATCATATCCTAGGGCAAAAAGCAAGCCTCAGCAAATATAAGAAAACAGAAATTATACCATGCATTCTATCTGATCACAATGCAGTAAAACTAGACCTCAACAACAAAAATAAATCAAAACAACATGCAAACGGCTGGAAACTGAATAACTCGTTGCTCAATGAACAATGGGTCATTGATGAGATAAAAGAGGAAATTCAAAATTCTTGGAATTCAATGAAAATGAAAACACAACCTACCGGAACCTATGGGACACAGCAAAGGCAGTCCTGAGAAGAAAGTTTATAGCCATGTGTGCATATATTAAAAACCCTGAAAGATCTCAAATCAATGACCTAATGATATATCTCAAACTCCTAGAAAAACAAGAATAAGCAAATCCCAAAACAAATAAAAGGAGAGAAATAATAAAAATACAGCTGAAATCAATGAAATAGAAACCAATAAATAAATAAATAAATAAACCATACAAAGAATTAATGAAACAAAAAGCTGGTTCTCTGAAAAAATAAACAAGATTGACAGACCCCTGGCAAACCTGACTAAAATGAGGAGAGAAAAAACCCCAAATTAGTAAAATCAGGAATGCAAAAGGGGACAGAACAACAAACACCATGGAAGTCCAGGAAATCATCAGAGACAACTTTGAGAACCTATATTCAAATAAATTTGAAAATCTTAAAGAAATGGACAGATTTCTAGATACTTATGATCATCCAAAACTGAACCAAGAGGATATTAATCACCTGAATAGATCTATAACACAAAATGAAATTCAAGCAGCAATCAAGAGTCTCCCCAAAAAGAAAAGTCCAGGACCTGATGGATTCTCTGCTGAATTCTATCAGACTTTAAAGAAGAACTGATGCCAACCCGCCTTAAACTGTTCCACGAAATAGAAAGGGAAGGAAAACTGCCAAACACATTTTATGAAGCCAGTATTACACTTATCCCAAAACCAGGCACAGACACCTATAAAAAAGGAGAACTATAGGCCAATCTCCTTAATGAACATTGATGCAAAAATCCTCAACAAAATAATGGCAAACCGAATCCAACAACACATCAAAAAGATTATTCACCACGACCAAGTAGGCTTCATCCCAGGAATGCAGGGGTGGTTCAATATAAAAAAAATCAATAAACGCAATAAACCACATTAACAGAAGCAAAGACAAAAACCACTTGATCATCTCAATAGATGCAGAGAAAGCCTTTGATAAGATCCAACACCATTTCATGATAAAAGCTCTAAGAAAACTAGGAATAGAAGGAAAGTTCCTCAACATTATAAAAGCTATATATGACAAACCTACAGCCAGCATTATACTTAACGGAGAAAAACTGAAACCATTCCCTCTAAAATCAGGAACTAGTCAAGGATGCCCACTATCTCCACTCCTATTCAACATAGTACTGGAATTCCTAGCCAGAGCAATTATGCAAGAAGAAGGAATAAAAGGAATACAAATAGGTAAAGAAACTGTCAAAATATCCCTACATGCAGATGATACGATGATATACCTTAAAGACCCAAAAAAGTCTACTCAAAAGCTCCTAGACACCATCAATAGCTATAGCAAGGTAGCAGGATATAAAATCAACATAGAAAAATCAGCATTTCTATACACTAATAATGAACAAACTGAAAAAGAATACATGAAAACAATTCCATTTACAATAGCCTCAAAAAAATCAAATACCTAGGTGTAAACTTAACAAAGGATGTGAAAGACCTCTACAAGGAGAACTATACACTTCTGAACAAAGAGACAGAGGAAGACTATAGAAAGTGGAGAGATCTCCCATGCTCATAGATTGGTAGAATCAACATAGTAAAAATGTCTATACTCCCAAAAGTAATCTACATGTTTCATGCAATTCCCATCAAAATTCCAATGACATTCATTAAAGAGATTGAAAAATCTACCATGAAATTTATATGGAAACACAAGAGGCCACGAATAGCCAAGGTAATACTCAGTCAAAAGAACAATGCAGGAGGTATCACAATACCTGACTTCAAACTATATTACAAAGCAATAACAATAAAAACAGCATGGTACTGGCACAAAAACAGACATGAAGACCAGTGGAACAGAACAGAGGACCCGCATATGAACCGACACATTACACCCACCTCATTTTGACTTATCTTTGACAAAGGTGCTAAAAATAGATGATGGAGAAAAGACAGCCTCTTCAACAAAAACTGCTGGGAAAACTGGTTAGCAGGCTGCAAAAAAACTGAAACTAGATCCATGTATATCACCCTATACCAATATTGACTCAAAAGGGAACGAGGATCTTAATATCGGACCCCAAACTCTAACGTTCGTACAGGAAAGGGTAGGAAATACCTTGGAATTAATAGGTATCGGCAAGAATTTTCTCAATGGAACCCCAGCAGCTTAACAACTAAGAGATAGCATAGATAAATGGGACTTCATAAAACTAAAAAGCTTCTGCTCAACAAAAGACATGATCTGTAAAACTGAAGAGACCACCCACAGAGTGGGAGAAAATATTTGCCAGCTACACATCAGACAAAGGACTGATAAGCAGAATATACAGGGAACTCAAAAAACTAAATTCTCCCAAAATTAATGAACCAATGAAGAAATGGGCAAGTGAAAAGTGAACTAAACAGAACTTTCTCAACAGAAGAAATTCAAATGGCCAAAAAACACATGAAAAATGCTCACCATCGCTAGCAATAAAGGAAATGCAAATTAAAACCACACCAAGGTTCCACCTCACAAGGTAGAACAGTCATCATTAGCAACACCACCATCAGCAGGTGTTGGCGAGGATGCGGGGGAAAAAGGAACCCTCTTACACTGTTGGTGGGAATGTAAACTAGTACAACCACTCTGGAAAAAAATTTGGAGGCTTCTTAAAAATCTAAACATTGATCTACCATGTGATCCAGCAATACCACTCTTGGGGATATACCCAAAAGACTGTGACACAGGTTACTCCAGAGGCACCTGCATACCCATGTTTACTGCAGCACTATTCACAATAGCCAAGTTATGGAAACAGCCAAGATGCCCCACTACTGACGAATGGATTAAGAAAATGTGGTATCTATACACAATGGAGTTTTATGCAGCCATGAAGAAGAACGAAATGTTATCATTCGCAGGTAAATGGATAGAACTGGAGAATATCATTCTGAGTGAGGTTAGCCTGGCCCAAAAGATCAAAAATCGTATGTTCTCTCTCGTATGTGGACATTAGATCAAGGGCAAACACAACAATGGGACTGGACTTTGATCACATGACAAAGCCAGAGCACACAAGGAAGGTATGAGGATAGGTAAAACACCCAAAAAACTAGATAGCGTTTGTTGCCCTCAATGCAGAGAAACTAAAGCAGATACTTAAAGCAACTGAGGCCAATAGGAGAAGGGAACCAGGAACTAGAGAAAAGGTTAGATCAAGAAGAATTAACCTAGAAGGTAACACACATGCACAGGAAATCAATGCGAGTCAACTCCCTGTAGAGCTATCCTTATCTCAACTAGCAAAAACCCTTGGTCCTTCCTATTATTGCTTATACTCTCTCTTCAACAAAAGTAGGGATAAGGGCAAAATAGTTTCTGCCTGGTAGCGAGAGGTTGGGGGAACAAGGGAGGGAACGGGGGATGGGGTAAGGGAGGGGGCTGGGGGAAAGGGGGAGAAATGACCCAAACATTGTATGCATATAGGAATATAATTTTTAAAAATTGGTTTTTAAAAAAAGGCTTCCTGACATAGTATGTCCTGTGTAGCTGGGATGTGAAAGAAGATGCGTGCAGGCATCCCCACACATTACATGATGTGAGTCCCGTTACAGTGCATTCTCATGATTGCTAGTAAGGTCCTGATAGTTAACTGCTCCATATACAAAAGTTAGGCATTCTCCCCAGTGTGAATAACTACATGTTTCCTACAGCAAGTGGAAGAAATGAAGGTTCTAGCACGTGTTACATACATAGGGTTTGTCTCCAGTGTGAGCTCAGACATGTCAAAAGGTTTTTGGATCAATGAAGGGATTCCCGCATTGCTTGTTACCTATGCTTTCTCTGTAGTGAGAGTTCGTTCATGCATTTGTAGGTAATCTAATGAACTGATGATTCTTCCACATTGCTTGCATTCACAGGGTTTGTCAAGTGTGAATCGATTTTTGATATGGAAGTGTACTGATACACAAAGGCTTTCCCACACTATGCACTCATAGGGTTCTGTCCAGTATGAATTCTCTAATGTACTCGGACAGGCTTTCCCACATTGCCTACATTCCTGGGGTTTCTGTCCAGTGTGAATCTTTTATGGTATCAGCATAAACTGTGATGCACAAAGGCTTTTCCACATCCCTTGCATTCACAGGGTTTCTCTCCTGTGTGACTTCGTTCGTGTCTGTGAAGGGCACCAGCCCAACTAAAGGCCTTACTGCATCTCTTACACTTGAAAGGTCCTCCTCCAGGGTGTGTTACCATGTCTATGAAAGTCAGTGAGATCTATGAAGTGTTTCCCACGTTGCTTACACATGCACGCTTTTTCACTAGGATGAAGATCTGTGTGTATCTGAGCATAGCTAGGTCTACTGAAAGCTTCTCCACATTGTTTACAATTGGAGTTTCTCAGCACTGTGAGTCCTTACATGCTCAGAGAGGCTTTCCCGCACTCCTTACACTCGTAAGGATTCTCTATCTATTCCTCACTCTCTGATGATTCGTGTCCAGTCTGAACTGTGACAACCACATATGAAGATGGACCACCGAGGACTTCTCTCCACACAGGGCTTTCCAGTTTTACTGCAGGAGTTTTCCTGTTCCCTGTAGAATCTGTTCAACTCATGGGACTAGAAGAATTGTGTATTTTGAAAAAGATTTGCATGTCTAAAATATTGCAACGACACCCAAAACAGAAAATTACATTCTTTTTGGCAGTACTGGGGTGCCGAACGCAGGGATTTGTGCTTGCTAGGAAGGCGCTCTACCACGAGAGCCACAAAGCCACCTGTTTCGGCACTGGTTATTTTTTAGAGGTTGTATGGGGTAATACTGGAGTTTGAAATCAGGTCTCTGAACTTTCAAGAAAGTTGTTCCACTGGAGTTGATTATTTTTGAAATACTCTTCTCGTTTCTTTTTTTTTTTTTTTCTTGTTTTGCAGCACTGGAGCTTGAACTCGGTCTACACATTGAGCCACTCTATCAGCCCCTTTTTTGTGATGGGTTTTTAAAGATAGGGTCTCATGAACGATTTGCCTGGGCTGGCTTCAAACTGCGATCCTACTGATCTCTGCCTCCTGAGTAGCTGGGATTACAGGCATGAGCTGCAGGCACACAGCTGAGATACTGTCTATCTTTATGCCCACCAGCCTGGACTGCAACACTCCTCTATGTGACTCCCACGGATGCATATGTGAGCCACTTGTGGAGCCTCGGGTTGAGAGGTGGGGGTCACACAAATTTTGTCCAGGCTGACCTCAGAAAGCACTCCTCCTATCTTTAGCTCCCAGATAGTAAGATTACAGGCTTGACCCTGGTGCCCAGCTGCAAAATTCACTTTTGTATTGTACATAGTTTATATGCAAACTGTGAAGTAAAGTCAAACCTCCACAATTTTGTGAATGTAACAAAATTTGTGTACACTGAACCAACAGCTTGTTGCATGTTGCCACTGTTCACTAGTTGAACAGTTTAGGCTTTGTATCTTTCTATAGTTCATGTTTAACCTGTATGTAGTGCGAAAGGAAATTTTCTAAGATTAAGTCAATTTGAAGGTGGATTTTTTAATCATTGGTTCCCTTTTAAAATTTCTTGGCATTACTACAGTATACTACAGGCACACTGCTTAATTTGTTGAGTGGAAAAAACCTTAGCTTTCTCCTGCAGCTTTGATAATCACCGCCAATGCTTTTGTCTTTCTCTTTTTTCCCTAAAATGGTGACAGAAAAAAGATCACTACTAAAGATCTATCAGATTTTAGGCAGTTTACCATTATATAATGAGGCCATGCTTCTGGGTACACTCACCAAATTTTCTTTCTTATTCATTTTTGGGTGTTTTTCTTTTTCTTTTTTTCCTGGTGCAATGGTCGTTAAACTCGGGGATTTGGGCATGGTAGATGGGAGCTCTGCTACTTGATTCACTCTGTCAGCACTTTTTGTTCGTTGTTTTTGACTATGTGTGACGGGATGGTGATCCTTCTATTTATGCTTCCCCTCATACCTAGGATGTCAGGAGCTCAACGGGGTATCCATTCAATGGTAGATATGGGGTCTGGAAAACTTCTTGCTGAGGGCAATCTCAAACTGCAATCCTCCTGATCTCTACCTCCCAAGTAGCTAGGAGTACAGGCTTGGGACATCACGCATAACCAAATTTTCCCTTTTCTACTTTCCAAACCATGGAGCAGCACAGATGTCCACAAACCACTGGTTCTTTCATGGACTCATTAAAGGAACTCTGTCACCCTTACCTAGAGCACCCAGGTTCCTCAAGGTTTCCCGCATCACATCTCTGTAGAGATTCTTCCGTGAAGGATCCAGCAAGGCCTGCTCCTCCACGGTGAAGTTCGCAGCTACATCCTCAAAGGTCACCAACTGCTAAAATATCCCACAAATTTCCAGGAGGAAGAATGAGTCACAGCACTAGAAATCTATATTGAATTCATAAGCAGTTTACGTAATGTGCTTTTCCTTAAAGGTTCACTCCATGTCTGCTCACCACACTCTCACCCTTCATCCAAACTCACACCGTGTCTCACAGCAATTCTGATACTACATTAGAACTGTGTGGTGAAGCAACAGCACAGCAGGATCACCCCAACCTCTGTGCACTGGTCTGCAGCACCTCTCATGACAAGGTCCTACTTTGAGCAGAGAGCATTAACAGCAGCCATCCTGAGAGGAATTCTCATGAATGCCTGAGGACAACGCTCAACCCTTGCCAGTACATATATTGTATCTACATAGGAGTGGACGTCACCGTCCTGACAAGAGGGCTCAGTGTTTCAAAGTTTCTGTGAGTAATGTGCTTCTTGTTTAACTCTCAAAGGCTTGCAGGTTTCTGACATGTTCAATAGAGAGAGCCCAACTGATCGACTCAAAATACACACTGGACAATGATCTTCTAATGAGCTTGTCTGATAATATTTAACACAGCTTTTTCACAGTGGGGTTTGACTCAGGTCTCATGCTTGCTAGGCAGGTGCTGTACCACTTGAGTCATTCCACCAACGCTTTTTCTTGTGTTGGGTATTTTGGAGCTAGGGTCTCACACACTATTTTCCCAGGCTGGCTACAAATCACAGTTCTCTTGATGTCTCCCTCCTGAGTGATTACAGGCATGAGCCACTACCACTTGGCTTTACATAACACATTTTGTCACAACTGTGTTTTCATTTTTATACTTATTCTTGTTATTTTGTCACAACTTTTACTTATAAATAAGTGGATTTGAAATTAAAAGACCACCACCATTTATATGGCCCAAACATAAGAAGATAAAGAGGAAAGGGAGTTATGTTTCATATAAGATGTAAAACCACCTATGAAACATGCACAATGACAGAGGTAACAAATACAAGGAAGACACAGCATATAGAAATGCTGTTTAATAAGACAAAAATAAATCATTGCAAGTGTGGGCAACTCACTTGATAAACAGACTTGTGAATGGTAAGATGATAAATACATACACTTTCATACTTTCCATACAAATTTTGATTTTACCCATTACCCACACAAGAGCTTTTTCCCATTCTGTAATAAAAATCTGTTATGCATTAGCATCATCAAGCATGTACACAGAGAGAGAAAGAGAGAGAGAGAGAGAGAGAGAGAGAGAGATAGTTGAAGCAACAAAACAAAACTACCTGGTGAAATGAGGGAGTGACCCATGTGAGCACAGCATGACACACCATATGTGCAAGAAAGAAATACAGCACACCAAACCCTTTCTGCAGAACCTAACGCTACACGTATGGTAGTAGTAAGTCTCAAAACTCAAGAGGGAAACCAAGTAAAACTCCGTGACAGACACAGGGTAAAAGAATAAACCATGTTCCAAAACCCATCCTTGGTCACCTCTGGGTGCACAGCAGGAAGAGAGAACACAACCCACCAAGTCACTGTGGCCTACATATTCATCTGCATGTGACCCCACTGTGTTTATATTTTCATTTAAATGGACTATGAAAGAATTTGTTTCCAATGTTCTCTGTGCTTCCAAGGACCTCTTCATTCTATTCAATGAGATTCCAACCAAGAAATTCTCCATCTTACACCCAAGTTATCCAGAAAATTATTATTGCTTTTGTAAACAAGGTCTTTGATGTGTCCCCCGGGCTGTCCTGCAAATTGAAATCATCTTGTCTCAACCTCTCTAGTGCTGGGACTACAGGTGTGCACCACCATGCCAGGTAGCCTTCCCAATGGCCCTAGACACCTTAGGGCCATTGGGCAGGGAAGAAGGGGAATGCACAGTGTCAGCCTGCAACATATTGGCTGGCGATGACAAACATCCCCTAAGTGGAGCAGCAGTGCACAGAGACACAACCAGCTCTCCTTCAACCAGGAAATAAGACTCATAAAATCCACTAGAGACAAAGCCTCATAGGCTCAGCCTTTCTGAGACCTCTCTCTTGTACACGGAAGCTTTTCTACTCTTTCCCTCTCTGCTTATATAAAACTCAGTTTTTCCTCCTGCTTACATAAAACTCTGCTCTTTTCCTCACCCTGTTGTCTGTGACTTTCTCTGACTCCGGAAGACAACGTTCGCTGCTACCTCAGCACATCTGAGACCAGACCACTGCATCGATAGCATCCATGGACAGTTATTGCTCAAATTCAAATGCCTGTGACAAACGGAAGTGCTGATAAGAACAGTCCTGCTGGAATCACAGGCAGTATGGGCTGTCCCCAGCAAACAAGCCCATATGTCTGCACCATCGCTCAGGCAGTCCTGTCCACGACAGAGGCTCACAGAGTGAGGTTCTCCTTCTCAACAGTCCTTTGGTATTCTGCTTTCCATAGTATTTGCAAGATGCCACTGTTGCCCTTCTGTGCACACCAGTTTCTTTCTTACGTGGAATCTCGAGAATTGAAATTAACTTTTACTGTGGGGTCTACAACATTTTTGCATATACCACTTTTATACTGCCTTTGCCATGGTCTTACACGGACGGCACGTGAAAGACACAACAGGACCGCACACTAGGGCACCAGTGGCTCGCACGTGTAATCCTAGCTAACGGGAGGTTGATTTCCAGAGGGTCACAATTTGAGGCCGTCCCAGGCAAACAATTCTAGAGACCCTATCCCTAAAATGACCACAGCAAAATGGATGAAAGATGTGTCTCAAGCAATAAAGACCCTGATTGGCAAGTGTGAATACCTGAGTTCAAACCTCAGTCCCACCCACACCCCCAAAAAATGAATGCAAAACTCAAGAAGATCTCAGAAAATGCACAGAAAGGCTGAGATAACTAATGGTAAATTGCTAACGTTCAAAATTGGTAAATTCTGGTTTTGGCAGTACGTGGGTTTGAACTCAGAGCCTCCAGTTTTCTAGGCAGGTGCTCCACCACTTGAGTCACACCTCCAGCTATTTTTTCTTTAGGTACTGTTCAGATAGGGTCTCGTGTTCATGCCCAAGCTGGCCTGGAACGTGATCCATCTGTTTATGTTTCCCATGGAGCTGGGATGACTGGGCCCAGCTATTGGATGAGATGGAATCTCTCACACTGTTCATCCAGAATGGCCTTCAACAGTGATCTTGATCTTCACCTGAGTAACTAAGATTACAGACAGCAACCACCACAATGGCAATTTCTTTTTTGGCAGTATGTGCTCTGAACTCAGGCCTTCATGCTTGCTACACAGGTGCTCTTACCGCTTGACCCACATGGCCAGCCCTCTGCTGAATAGTGTTAAAGAAAATTTTACTATTGTAATTGAACTGGAGATTAATTTGGTCACACGGGAATTACATGTTTTTTTCTGAATAAACGATATTTATACTTTAAGTTCATTATCCCACGCAGGCTTTCTCATTTCTCCACTTCTGACTTGCATAATTACAATGGCAAACATACAATGTGCATGCATTCATGAGGTAGCTTTCCCATCTCTAAAAACCAGGTTGGCTGGTGGAATGGTTCACACGGTGGAGCACCTACCTTCCGAGTGTGAGGCCCCGAGTTAAAACCCCAGCACTGACAAAAGAAATCAACAAATAAAAAAAAAATGACTTATTTTTACCATATACCCAGAATATCATATTCACACCTGTCCTCTTACACTGACTGTGATATTAAAAGCTGACTAGCAGAGCTGGAGGCCTGGCTCAAGTGGTAGAGCACCTGCCTACCCGAGCGTGAAGCCCTGAGCTGCTCAACCCTCAGTCCTACAATAAAAAAATAAAAATAAAAAATAACAGAAACACCTGAGTAATAGATGTCACAATAGAAAAACTGCATAAAAACACAAATCACAGAGCCCAAGACATGTGCTGATACTGGGACATCACAGAGAGTCGTCACTATGAGGATGTGATCTGGGGCAAGATGTGGGCTCCTTGAGCTTGACTTTTAATCCTCCCGCCCCCGTCACCTTCCTTTTGGGGTACTGAGAGTGAGCACTTGTGCTACACCCCCATCCCTGTCCTTGACTATCATGCTGCGTAAGAGGGGAGGAAAAATTGAAGGGAAAGGCAGAAAGAAGTGACAGGGATACTAACCATTATGAGACCGTTAGAATGTCTATCAACAGTGTGAAGAAAACAACACATAAATGAAGAAATGGACTGAGTGGAATTTCTTTGTTCCCTAACGAAACCTGGAGCTACTACTTTTCTACCATGTTCCATAACATGCAAACTCATGAAACTGACACTGTGGACAGCAAAGTGGACTTTGTGGATCACTGGAACACAATGCTGTGAGCTAGCCTCATAGACACTGAAATTTTCCCCTGTTGAGGATAAACATATACCTCCTTCTCCGCTAAGTGAGGATGCCACCCAAAATGTTAAGCTCTGTCTGCTGCTAACTTCTTTTTGTACTCAGATAAGTGACCTTGATACTCCCAGGTAACTGTGATGTTTCCAGGGGAGAATTCCCAGTGGACTTGCTCAGCAGTCACTCCACCCACAGGAATCACCCATCCTGGGCTAACACTGCACACACGACCAAAACCCTCCCTCAAACTGGCAGCCAGTACACATTGCGTCACTCACTCTATACACAGCACAATAATGTGACCATGCATAAAGGTGTGCAACACAGACATGTCACAATGTAAGGAAGAGCCTCTAGTTCCAAATTCTCACATCTGAACATCACACACACATTGAAGCATTCGACCACTGAAAACTGATGTGCTGAGCACAGAGAGGTTGCTGAAAGAATATGCTTTTCTACTACAGTGAAGAACTTAGACTTAAGGTAGACATGTTGTATTTCCACATGTCTAAGTAAAATTGCACTAGGCCTATACTGTATCTCTATAGACACTCACGATGGACAAAGCCGCAGGCAGGGCAGTCTGCAGTGCCCCAGCTGTCCCCATCCGCACACAAGCAGCTGCTGACACATGGCTGAAGAGGCACAGGATATAGCCACAGATGTGATCAGTGAGGACATTCTCACCAATTGCACAGTGACTTTCCATAAAGGTGGTGCACACACACCCCAGCTTCTATAGTGTCACCTTCTACACGGACTTTTTCCTGTCTTCATTTCCATCTGATGAACACAATCACAGAAGACCAAGCATTTGTCCACCATCACGTGTTTCTCACAAATGTTTTGGCACCATCATTTTGAGAATTAGTTTTTTCCCACTTCTGTGTCTGGAGTAGAGAGCCTGGATTATTTGTCATTTGTAGCCTACATAGGTGGTGTGTGAGGACACTCAAAAGTTATATAGAAGTTCTACTTTCCAAGTGACCAAGGATTGCATCAACAGGGATACTGTCTCTGTCCCTTCTTAGGCTTGTACTTTAACAAGAAGTTGACCTAAACATACTGCTCTCCTACACTCAGATTGAAAGAGAAGTGTTCCTTTGCCAGCTGTGTAACTAAATGAAGTTAGACATTTTAACTGACATAAGGACAATTCACAAAGTATAATGGTGCCAAGTAGGAGTTTTCACAGTTAAGATGATAGGAGTCAGTGTTCCCTGGCATGTGGTGGGTACCCTCGGTGTGGCTACCACTCACTCTCAAGACGGCTTGGGTGTGGACTGTGATCTAGGCTCTTGGGTCTTCTGAGGCTGGTGCCAGAGTTCAGGCAACAGGCACCTGCCAGCAGCAGAGAACAGAACCTCTAGCTGGACTCTACCAAGGAAGCTTCGCTAATCTGCACAGCTGAAGTGTTCTACCTCGACATCGCTATGTCCACATGGTCGTAACATCACCTCACAGGCAAAAATAGGAGCAAACTAGAGTTTGCCTCACATTCACAGCAAGGCTAAGTCTTTTGAAAAAGTGTGTCCCACGGCTCTGATGGCAGCTAGTGCTCCTTGGTGACAAGGAAAGACATCCTATTCATATATCTTAAAATTGACAAAACACATTCTGAGTAAAAACAAATGAACAGAGCTCCCCCTCATTAATGTGATTGCCACTTCATTATTTCAGCCTTCCAGGTAAAAACTGTTACGATTATCAAAGATAGAATTTCATTCCCCCCAGTGCATCCAATGGTCAGTAGCAATCAATTCCCCTAAAGCAAACACTAGTCTTGGCCATGTGGCTCAGTGCCTAGCTCATGAATTACATCACTCTTGTAATGTGTGCAAGGCCCTGGGTACAATCACCAGCACAAGAAAACCAAAAGTAACAACCTCCACGACTTCTGTAAGAAAGTTTACTCAGAATGCTCTCACTGCTAAAGCAATCATTTACAGTCTGTGGACATATTTTCTGCTACGATTCAATACTCAATTTAACAAAAAATACAGTCCTAGTGGATTTTGGAAGGGACCCCTCAAAACAGCACGATTTAAATTTTATACAGTTTGGAGGGATTTAAGGAATTTTATACACATGCTTGAGAGGTGACATCTTGGTGTCACTGACTTCTTCTGAGGGGTATGTAACTCTCCTCATTCCTTTGACATAGCTCAATAAAATTTTTAAGTTTCCCCATTAGTATGATGAAAGAGCCTATGTAAGTTTTTTCTTCATTTGCATTGGCAGACCTGGGGGTTGAACTCAAGGTAGGTAAGTGCTCTACCACTTGAACCACACCCCTGGATCTTTTCATTATTTTTCAGATAGGATCTGCTACTTAGTCCAAGCTTGTTTCAAACTGCCATCTTCCCATCTCTGCCTCCCATTTGGTTGGGATTACAGGCTTATACCACTACACCTATTTAAATTTTATTTTTTATTTAGTGGGACTAGGATTTGAACTCAGGGCTTCATGCTTGCAAAGCTGGTGCTCTACTGCTTGAGCCGTAACTCCAGTCCACTTTGCTCTCATTATTTTGGAGTTCTAGGTCACTATTGACAAATTTTAAAATATTAACATTAATGTAGGTAAAGACAACAAAGCAGAAGAGAAATTATCTACAATACATACAATGATGAAAGGATTACTGTACAGAGTAAAAATGAAAAAAATGGGGAAACAAGCAAAATGTATTAATTAGAAAACAAAACACACTATGTGAAGAAAGACCCAGCACATAGTAATGAAGAGACGAGTAAATATCGAGTAGATCTCATTTCATACCTATGAAACGACACAATTGAGCCCATAAGATAGTACCAAGTGTTGATGGCCACAGCAAACTGACAGCTATGCAGGAAAAGAGATCAACAGCTGCCTTGCTATTTCCTGAAAGTTGAAATTGACCACAACCTAGAACCCAAACTGTATTGTGCTGTGGCACTTGGAGAAAGATAGAAAAGTGACAGAAGCAATTTTTAACACAAGAATAAAAAAGTCAACACACAAAAAACCAAGTACAGAACCACCAGGGATGAGAAACTGTTCCTAGCTCAGAAAAACAAATACAAACTCTGAGCAGATCCACAACTAATAAGACTGATGCAAGAACTAAAAAGCCCCCTCCCCAGCCAAAACAAGGCACCCAGATAGCTGGTTCAGAGGACTGAAATCAACACCACCTAAAGCAAAATGAACACCACCCCACTACTAAATCTGCTCCAGAAACCAGAGACAAGGGAAGAGTCAATCTGAGGCCAAATTTATGCTGACAGCAAAGATGGACACCAGCACAATTACAGCCGATGTCCCTTGCGAATGCAGGTGCACATATCCACAAATAAATACCTGCACCAGGGCACAGTAATCAAAATGCAGTGGAGCGGGCAGAGAGACAGAGCCATAAATGCCACACCAGACCAACACGCCCAGATTCCTAAATGAACATGGCAGAGCAGTTTTGGACAGGAGGATAAAAATCACTCAATGAGAAAAGTGCCATCTATTTTTTTAAAAAGGTTCAGAAAACTGGAAAAGTCATAACCACAGGGAAGAAAATGAAATGGAACCCTCACCTTACTCCAAATAAAAAAATAAAAGTGCTGGAGTGTAGTTGTATCCCAGCACAAAATGAAGAAAGATGAGAGAAGGAAGAGGATTTGGAAATAAAAAAGAATGGGGCAAAGACCTAGAGGTACAAGCTGAACCTACCCACCCAGCTATTAAAATACAGATTACGGGAGGCTAAGGAGAGACATACTTTAGAAATGATGGTGTTTCAAAGAACCCCTGCTGTTAGGCCTTAGCTCAGTGGTAGAACACTTGCCTATCACGCACAGGTTGAAACACAATAGAAATGAAGTACCAGGAACATACCGGGGAACTCAGGACACCCTGTGCAGGACAAGGACACAACACATCGCAGACCAGAACTAAGACGTTCTGCAGGAAGCAAAGGCCAAAGCAGACTTTTAACCATCTGGGCTCAATGTTAAAGGGAGAGCATGCAAAGCCTGGAAGATGTGAGGATCTGCCTGTTTCCTCTTGCTCTTTCTTAGCTCTTAACATTGGGGGGGAAAAAAAACAGCCCTGTCAAAACACTGGCTGCATATAAGTGACACGAATGGAGACTTCAGTAACTACACTCCCAGAGGAACATGCCGCCTGCAAACATTATCTAGAAAATTCACAAAGAAAACACACCACTACCGCCTTTCAGAGGAACAGAACGGCGGGGGTGCAACTGGTGAAGGGCCTGCCTTACAAGCATGAAGCCCTGAGTTCAAGGCCAACACTGCAAGAAAAAACTGAGCCCTACAGTTCTGGAGTACCCTCAGCACAATATTCGAATGCCCATTCCTTTTCTTCTGGGAGGGGAGGGAACTGGGCCTTCAATCAGGACCCCACACTTGCTAGGCAGGTGCTCTACCACGTAAGCCAGGCCTGCAGCCACTTATGCTTCAGGATTTCCCAACAGGACTTTCTGGTTTTGCCCTGGCAGGCCTGGCCATCACCGCAGTAGTTGCTCCTCCCTTGGAGCAGGGGTGACACGTGTGCCACCACTCAGCTGAATGGTCGACCCAGGGTTTGCGCTGTGCTGGCCTCAGACCTACATCTTCCTTTTGGTGCCTCCTGAGCACCTGGGATTACAGACATGACCTACAGTGCCGGCCTTGAAAGCACACGTTTAAATGAGAGAGAAAATGAACTGCATAAAATTTGAAGAGCCCCACAGGAAAAATTCTCAGTGTCAGAGCATCGGTAAGGCAGGCTAGACTCACACAGAGAGGCTGTCTGCCACACGGGCCAAACTAAATAACCCAGATACCAGCTGTTGACAAATCAACAACAAACACACACGGAGCCAGGCTCAGGTGGTTCACACCTGTGTCAGAGGGGAGACGCGGGGCTGCGGGCGCGGAGGGACGGGGGCTCCGGCGGGGACAAGGGACAGGAACTTGGGGTCCCGGCTGCGGCCCCGCCCCGCCCGGGGACCGAGGCGACGAGCGGAGCGGCGCCGGCGGCGACTCTGTCGCAGACTCCGGGACTCACGCGGGGCCCAGTCGCTCTCAACCCCTCCTCGCCCGTGTCACAAACCCGTCCACGCTCACCATTCCTGCCTGCCGGGTGTCCTGCTGTCCACTCCTGCTCCTGGGGTCAGCGTCACACAGCGACAGGAGCTGAGCAAGCCCACACCTCACAACTGCCAGCTCAGTGACGCAACAATGGCGGCCCAAGAGAGGAAGCGTCCGCCATGTGGGCGGGCCTTTCCCCGCTAGCGCTCCTGATTGGGCCGCTTCTTTGGCTCTGATTGGCTATTGCTCTTGTCATAGTCCTGAGTGACAGGAGAACCGATTCTTACCTGGTCAGGAGGAGGGCAAATGACAAGTTCATCCACAGCTGTTCCAGCACGGGGTTCAACTGGGAGCTGACCTGGCCCAGCCTGGGGAAAGTGCGTTGAATGACACCTGGCTCCTGGTTCCTGAGAGCGGCCACCTGCTTCTGCCTGAACTCACTGGGCTCTTCCCGCTTTCTCCTCGTGGACGTGGGTTTCCAACTGGGAATTCCAGACTCTGACCCATGGGGACGTCCTCTGACAACAGCAGAAAGGTGGCCTAGGCCAAGATAGGTCCCACTGATAGGTAACTGGTGGCCACAAGAGGAGTCAGCAGAATTATATTATTGTAATAAGTATTTAAAGGGCCAGACCCTGACATTGCAACAAGGAGAGCCAAACCAGTCTCCTCTCATTTCTCTTTTGATGCCAAGTTACAGGAACAGGGGATCAAAAGATCCCCGTTAAGATGTAGCTCAGTGGTAGAATACTTGCCTATCAGGCACAAGTAAAAAGAAATAAAGTACCCCTGAGGGAGTCAGGAGACCCTGTGTGTGACAAGGAAACCACAGTTTAGAACAGAAGTAAGAAGTTCGGCAGCAAGCCAAGGCCAAAGCAGACTTTTATCCTCCCAGGCTCAGCATGAAAGGGAGCAACATGCAAGGCATGGAAGATGCGAGGATTTGTCTGTTCCTCATGCTCTTTCTTAGAAAAGAAAGAAAGAAACCCTTTCAAAATATTAGCTGAATATAAGCAAAAGGAATGGAATTGCCTGAAAATATTCACAAAGAAATAGACCCCTACTGCCATTCAGAGGAACAGCAGGCCTGGGCCAGGCTCAAGTGGTAAAGAGCTGGATTCACAAGCATGAGGCCCTGAGTTCAAACCCCAACATAGCAAGAAAAAAAAAAAAAAGTAAACCCTGAAGGAAGAAGAATCTCATTTCTGTAGTAAACTCACTATGCTTTTCTAATGCCATTCTTTTTTGGGGGGGGGTACTGGGATTTGAGCTCAGGGCTCCACACTTCCTAGGAAGGCCCTCTACTTAAGCTGCACCTGCATCCCCTCTTCCCCTAGCTTTTCTTTCCAAAAGGGTCCTCTGGTTTTGTCCTGAGAAACCTGGACCACAATCATCCCATTTCCATCTCCCTTGGAGCTGTGATGACAGATGTGTGCTGCACACTAGCTTATTGGTTGAGAGAGGGATTGGCCTGTGGTGGTGTTGGACTGTATCTTCCTGATCTCTGCCTCCCAAGTACCTGGGGTTGCAGAAATGAGCCACAGGGCTGGCCCTCAAATGCCCATTTTTCAATAAGGGGAGAGAGAGAGAGAGATACAGAGAGAGAGAGAGAGAGAGAGAGAGACAGACACAGAGAGATAGAATGAATTTCAAAAAACATGAAGGGCCGGAAGTCATCTGAAAAGCCATGATATAATCATATCAAGAGGCTCTTTTATGCTAGACAGGCAAAATTAAATAAATTAGATTTCAAGCATTGATAAATCACACAGTAGCTGGGCACCTGTGGCTCACACCTATAATCCCTGCTACTCAGGAGGCAGAGAACAAGAGGATGGTGGTTTGAAGCCATCTCAGGCAGAAAATTCATAAGGCCTTATGTCAAAAATACCCAACACACACACACACACACAAACAGGGTTGGTGGAGTGACTCAGGTGGTACAGAACCTGCCTACAAGGTGTGAAGCTCATGTGTGTTCACTAACTGTGTGTTTCCTCATCTCAGCAGGAACCTGGAAAGGACTGAGAGAAGGACAGACCCTTGGCCACCATGAGAATACTGGGCCATGTGATGTCACCCATTATTGTTGGTGATGGCACCACCAAGGGCAAAGCCCAAGAGACCTGGCCTCAGGCACAGGGGTGCAGAGGAGATAGGCCATGGCAGAACTCTTTTGTTTTTTTGCAGTACTGGGACTTGAACTCAGGATGTACACCTTGAGTCATTCCATCAGCCCTTTTTGTGATGGGTTTTTTTGAGATGGGGTCTCGCCAACTATTTTGCCCAGGCTGGCTTCCAGCCACGATCCTCCTGATCTCTGCCTCCTGAGTCACACTAAAGGAGGGGCCATGTGCTGGTTCAGGTGAGGGTGGTCAGAGATCAGAGACCTGGTCGAGGAAAGTCCACAAACGTTTGCTTCTGTTTTGTTTCTACTGATCAATCGATTGAATCATTTCTGAGGAAAAAGCGTGCATTTGGGAAGTTTGTGTCTGGCCAGTGCACAGGTGTAAAAGGAAGGGGAGGGCACCATGACACCCTCCAAGTGCATGGGGCAGGGACAGGAGAGCAGCTTCTCTAGAACCAAAAGCTTTGTGAGGTGGGAGCTGTGTGATCACTGCCATTTACCAGGATTCTAGCCCACAGGGTTTTGGCTGTTTTCCTTTTATTCAGTTGGTGTATTTGGGGGGTAACTGGTGTCAATAGGGGTTGTCTGAGAGAAAAACACCTCCATTCTGTTATATAGAGAAAATACTTGTGATTTTGACTGTACGCTTGGAAACGGAGCACCATTTTAAAAACTGATCTGTATTTCAGATCTCCTAGCATAGTCAACCTTAAACCCTTGGATTTCCTGAGCTACAGAAGTGTCTTTGCTTGTTTAACATTTGTCTCTTTAGGTACTTTTCTGAATTTGTACTATTGAGGTGACTCAGAATGCCACCCCTCAATCATTTAAGGAAAGTGACTGGTGAACAGACAGAAAAAACATGCTGTGGCCTGGCATCTGCATTGGGGACAGTGTGGTGGCACTGAGCCTGGAAGTTGTAGGGACTGTTCTATGTCTCTCTGGTGTCAGAAATGCGTTATGGGACACCAGGTTTGTGCTGGAGAATTGGTTGGTGTTCAGTAAACAGCACACATGTTGGCGTCATTAGTGAGGGCAGGACAAGGACAGGGCAGCTCAGGTCAGAACCCAGCCTGTAGGACAAAGCCTGCTGCTGCTGGGAGGAGGGAACATGGATGGGGGAGCCCTAGGTGTGGGGAGGCCCCAGAATGAAGTTTCCTGGCTGCTCAGGCTTCCTCCGTCCCTCCCTGGGAGTGAAGCCCTGGGCTGTCTCTGCACAGTGACAGTGGTGTCTAGGGTCAGACTTGTGTTCACCTTGCGAGCCTGGGTCCCTTGTGAACTGTGGGTGAAGCAGCTGCTTCCCTGAGTTCGTTTCCTTTGTAGAATCTCTCTCTGTCTCTGTCTCTGTTTCTGTCTGTCTCTCCCTCTCTCGCTATTTGAAAAGAGGGCATTGGAGGGTTCCACTGTGGCTCATGTCTGTAATCCCAGGTCCTCAGGGGCAGACATCAGGAAAATTAGGTACAAGGCCAGCACAGTTCATACCCTGTCTCAATCATTAAGCTGAGTGTGGTGGCACACATTTGTCACCCCTGCTCCAAGGGAGGGGTAAATAGGTCGATCGTGGTCCAGGCCTGCCAGGGCGAAACCAGAAGACGCCTTCTGTTCCTCTGAAAGGCAGTAGTGGTCTATTTCTTTATGAATTTTCCAAATAATGTTTGCAGGTGGCACGTTCCTCTGGGAGTGTAGTACCTCAGGTCTCCACTCCTTTCGATTATATTCAGTGTTTTCACGGGTGTTTTTTCAATGTTCAGCGCTAAGAAAGAGCAAGCGGAAACGGACAAATCCTCACGTCCTCCAGGCCTTGCATGTTGCTCCCTTTCATGCTGAGCCTGGGTAGTTAAAAGTCTGTTTTGGCCTTCACTTCTTGCAGACCTTCTTCATTCTGTTCTACAATACGTTGTTTCCTTGCCACACACAGGGTCACCTGACTTCCTCGGGGACCTTATTTCTATTTATTTGTCCTTGTGCATGACAGGCAAGTGTTCTACCTCTGAGCTGCAGCCCAACAGCAGGGGTTCTTTCAAACACCATCATTTCTAAAGTACTTTGCTCCTTAGCCTCCCATAACTTAATGTATCTTTTAATGCTTGGGTAGGTAGGTTTAGCTTTTACCTCTAGGTCTTTGCTCTGTATTTTATTTCCTCCTACTACTCATTCCTTCTGTCTTCATGCTTTTTCTTCTTTTTGTGCTCCAAAAGAACTGCATCTGAACCTTTAAAAACAAAATTTTGAATAAGGTAAGCGTTCCACTTCTTTGTCTTCCATATGGATATCTGCTTTTCCACTTTTCTGAGCATTTAAAAAAAATAGGTTGCTTTTTCTCATTAAGTGATTTTTATCCTCATGTCCAAAACTGCTCTGCCATGTACATTTAGGAATCTGGGCATGTTGGTCTGGTGTGGCATTTATGTCTCTGTGTCTATGCCCGCTCCACTGGATTTTGATTACTGTGCCCGGGTGCAGGTATTTATTTGTGGATTGTGCACCTGCATTCACAAGGGACATTGGCTACATCTTCCCAGTGTCCATCTTTGCTGCCAGCTTAAATTTGGCCTCTGAGTGAATCTGAGTCTTCCCTTGTCTTTGGTTTCTGGAGGAGCTTAGTAGTAGGCTGATGTTCATTCTGCCTTAGGTGGTAGGAATTTCACAGTCCTCTGAACCAGCTGTCTGGTTGTCTTTCATTTGTGGGGGATTTTTTTCATTATTGCGTTAGTCTTGTTAGTTGTAATTCTCCTCATAGTTTGTATTTCTTTGCCACTCAGTCTCAGTAGATTCTGTTCCTGGACATTTCTCCTCCTCATTAGTACACCATTCCCAAGTAACGATAGAGACTGCTTTAGTAAGCTGTCAGACATTCACTTGTTCCTGTTGTGATCTGCTGTTATTTCACAGCTGCCGTACTGTTGTAGTGGGAAAGTATAGAGAAAAGCAGCATTCTAGTGACCCCTGGTTTGGATTCATTTTGAGGAAGCCTGTATCCCTGGGCTGGGTTTCATAAGTCCTTGTCATTTTCACCCTTGTAAAGTTTAATCAAGGAGTCAGAGAAACACTGTGTTTTCCTTTCCCCAGACACTGGACCTGTAACATCTTACTTTGTTATGCTTGGTGGTTGCACTTTCTTTTGGAGGCAGGACTTAAAAACAGAATTCACGGGGCATATTTAAAAATGACAAGACATTCTTGAGGAACACGCTTAGGCTCTAGGTTCTGGTCAAGTTCATATTACAGGAAATTGCAAGGCAGCTGGTATCCATTCCAGAACAACTGTCAGTGTGTCTTGTCCATAAACACGTTATCTCATGGGCTCAATTTTGTCCTTCTCATAGGTATGAAATGGGATCTACTTGACATTTTCTTGTCTCTTCATTACCATGTGCCTGGATCTTCCTTCACACAGGGTACTTTATCTTCTGATAAATACGTTTTGGTCATTTCCCCATTTTTTCATTTTTACTCTGTGCAGACATCCTTTTATAATTGCACACATTGTAGATATTTCACTTCTCTGTTGTGTTTGCCACCATAATTTTAATGTTTAAATTTGTCAGACCATTTCTTTTGACTTGCTGTTTTTATTATGAGAAAATTCTCTATTTATATTGTTTGTATTTTTGACATTCCTGGGGTTTGAACTCACATTTGCTAGGCAAGTTATCTACCATGTGAACCACACCCCTGGCCCTTTTATTTTTTCAGGTAGAATCTCCCACTTTGCCCAGGTTAGTCACAAACTGCCGTCTTCCTATCTGTACTTCCCCTGTACGGTGGATTCCAGACATGTAACATGCCACCTGGCATTCATGTTTAAATTTTGTTTCTTTTTTTTTTTTGGTGGTCAGACTGGGGTTTGAACTCAGGGCTTCACGCTTGCAAAACTGGTCCTCTAGTGTAGCAGAGATGAGGATCAGAAGAGGACAGACTAGGTCTGAGTCCTGAGAAAGTAGCAGGAAGGTAGGGATGCCATCAAAAAGAGATAAAACCTGAGAAATCTGAACATGGGGAAGGTCACGTAGCCCTAGGAAAAATAGTCAATAAAATTAAATATAACCACATATGGATTAGACCTTGCTTTTTGCTTCTGTAACCTGCTTGCAAGGGTATATAAGGTGAGACCCCTTTGTCCTTGGGGCTCAGTATCCTGGGTCTATGCTGACAAAAAACGTTGCTTCCTGCTAATTGCCGCAAGGGACCCGTATCTCAGCTAGTGACCTCTGTAACACGAGTGCTTGAGTCACACCTCCAGTCCATTTTGTTCTCATTTTGGAGATACGGTCTGGTGCGCTACTTTTGCAGACTGGCTTCGAGCCATCATCCTCTTGCTCTCTCTCTCCTTAGTGTGCAGGATAACAGTCTGAGCCACCTGCACCTGGCTCTGTTTTAATTTTAATGCACTCATAATTCATGGGCTATCGTGTGGTCGTTCAGTACTTGCATACAATGGGAACAGAGTAGATCAGGCTACTTCCTATGTCCTAACATAGTTTCGTTTTTCTGTATTGGGTACATCCAAAATCCTCTCCGGTACATTTTAGAATATACAGTAAATTTTTTCAGTAATGGTTGCGTTATTGTGCACTTTTGATCATTTATCCTTCAACTAAATTTGGTCTGTCTCACAGTAGGTTCAAGCTTTCAAATGTTGGCTGTTCCTGTAATTGCAGAGGATGTGCTGCATGCCCCAAGCAAGCAGTTGTGACAGTGGGCTTAAAATATTGTGTCCAGGAAACTCAGTAGAGAATCAGTGCCCAGGGAACTTTTGGACACTGGTCACCAAGGCTTGCTATAGTAGTCATGTCAGAAAAGCGCAAACTTTCACAGGGAAGCAAGTGGAGAAGATACATACTGTTTGCATGAACTGTGTAGGCAGGCTAAGCTCCTCTCCTCAGCTCGATGGCTGAGGTCCATCCCAACACCAGTTCCCAAGTGCAAGGAAAGGTGGTGCAGCTTTGGGAACACACACGTCTATGAAGACAAAGCCTCAGGACTGCCGATTTCAACTCTGTTCTGTGCTGAGTAGTAGGTCATAGGACTTTGGCTCATGCTTCAGAGCCCACTGTACAGTGAGACTTAGGGATGGCCCAGCAGCACATTTCAAGTCACCAATGAGAGTGTTTTGCTGTTTATTTATGGAAGTACTCAAATCAATTATCAGAAAAACTGAGATAAGTGAGTGTGGACAGGAGGAATAAAACCTCCAAGTCATGCAGGACATGCTTGGAGCTCTCAGCACCATGTGAACTGAGTCTAGACCCCAGGTGCTGTCCATCTCACCTTTCCTCCTGAAAACATGTATGGATCTTATATGAGTCAGTGTCTTTTCAGCATGTGGCTATGAACTTCACCGTGGAGGAGTGGGCTTTGCTGAATCCTTTCCAGAAGAATCTCTACAGAGCTGTGGTGGGGGGAACCATCAGGAAGCTGCGTGCTGTAGATAAGGATGACGTCAGTCCTTCACTAACTCAGGGAGAAGGTGTTCTGTGCTCATCAATGCCATTCAAAGATTTGGAATACTAAAATGTTACATTTTGCTGAAAATTTTTGGCATGATTGCAAGGAAACTTGAGCATAAACTCAATTTTTATATGTTTCTAAAAATTCATAATGGTTTTTCTGGGTTTACCTTTTAAGACAATTATGGGGAGCACGTTGGAAACAAGTACTCAAATATTAGAAATTATTAAGGTAATTTGTTCTCACAAGAGAAAGCAATTCCTCATGAAATATATGGTGGTACACATCTGTAATCCCAGCACTTGGGAGACTGAGGCTGGAGTATCACCAGGTCCATTGTAGTCTGGGCTACATAGTGGGTTGCAGGCCTGGCCTCATAAAGGACCCTGTCCCAAATGTGTATATTCTCTGGACACGTATACATATATGTACAAATATATACTCTATATGTATATTCTTAGACAGATGGCAACATTTGCCCAACTCCACATTCATTGCCTCTCAGAAGTTTTTCGAAATCTACATACAGTTCGAGTATCCAAAGTCTAAAAATTTTAAAATCCTAAACTTGTTGAGCACCAAATGATGCCATGAATGACACTTTATGATGGTTTATTTACACAAACTTTGTTTCATGCCCCAAATTATTAAGATGTTTTATGAGATTACCATCAGGCTTTGGGTAGAAGGTGCATAGGAAACAAAGGATTTTTTGTTTATGCTTGGGTGTCATCTCTGAGGTATTATATATTTGCCAACATTTCAAAATCTGGACTCAAAAACACTTCATCTGTCATGCATTTTGGATGATGGACCCTTGAGCTGTACTTAAATGTAACACAGATGTTCAGTGTCTGCAAAATTGTAAATGTGGAGGTAGTATTAAGAAATCCCATGTGAGACTGGGTGCCAGTATCTTCCTAATGTAATCCTAGCTAATTGGAAGGCAGAGAACAGAAGGATCGTGATTCGTAGCCAGCCCAGGCAAATAGATCATGACACCCTATCTCAAAAAATCACATCAAAAAAAGAGCTGCTGGAGTGACTTGGGTGTCAAGAGCACCAGCCTAGAAGTGTGAGTTCCTGAGTTCAAACCCAAATGCTGCCCAAAAAAAAGGATAGAAAAGAAACCCCATGTAATATCAATCCTTTGATAACATTAGCAGTTGAGCCCTCCTGTTGAGTATTAGGTCTATTCACATTCAGGTAGTCTCAACAAGATATAAAGCCTGTGGTTTTCCTGATGACCAAAAAATGGAATTGTGCTACTAATGAATAAATGTGAAATCATTTAGAAATGTGCCCCTCAGGAATCAGAGTATACACAAACCATGTGAGTACCCAGAATATGGAGAAAAGCCACATAACTGGAAGGAACATGGGGAAACTTTCCATTCTCCCCACTGCCTCGATAAAAATGAAAGGACTCGCACTGGAGGGAAAACCCTATGAATGTAAGCAATGTGATAAAGCATTTGGGTATCTCCATTCTCTTCAAAATCATAAAAGCATTCACAGTGGAGACAAACACCATGAATGTAAGCAATGTGGGAACACCTTCAGGAGACAAAGTAACCTTCAAGACCATGAAAGAATTCACAGTGGAGAGAAACCCTACATGTGTAGGCTGTGTGGAAAAGCCTTCACTTTTTCAGTAGCCATTGAACATATGAAAGGACTCACACTGGAGAGAAACCATATTTATGTAAGCAGTGTGGTAAAGCCTTCACTCAATCCAGTTACCTTCAAATACATACAGGAAGTCACACTGGAGAAAAACCCTTTGTTTGTAAGCTGTGTGGCAAAGCCTTCACCCAACCCAGTTCCCCTCAGAAACATAAAGGGATTTACACTGGAGAAAACCTTACATGTGTCAGCAATATGGGAAAGACTTCACGTTGTCCAGTTACTGTCGAAGGCACACAGTAGTTAACACAGGAGAAAAATCCTCTGTATGTAAGGAGTATGGCAAAGCCTTCACCCAACCCAGTTCTCCTGAGAAACATAAAAGAATTTACATGGGAGAGAAACCTTATATGGGTCAGCAATGTGGGAAAGCCTTCACTTTGTCTATTTACCTTCTAAAGTATGAAATAGTTCACACAGCAGAAATACCTTATGTATGTAAGGAATGTAGTAAAGCCTTTGCTCAATCCAGTGACCTTCAGAAACATACAAGAGTACATAGTGGATTGAAAGCCTATGTGTGTCACCAGTGTGGGAAAGCCTTCAGTTGGTTCCCTTCCTTTCAAAGGCATGAAGTGATTCACATAGGGTCTCGTGTTCATGCCCAAACTTGTCTGGACCTTGAGCCTCCTATTAGTGATTCCCATGTACCTGTGATGACCGGTGAAGGCTAAGCCACTGTGCCCAGCTGTTGCTGAGATGGGATTCTATCAAGTGTTTACCCAGAACAGCCTTGAAACTGATTTTCCTGAGCATTGCCTCAGTAACTAGACATGAGCCACCACAATGGCTACACTTTTCTTCATGACACTGGGGTCCCAGGCTTTTTTTTTTTTTTCAGTACAGGGTTTGTGTTCAGGACTTCATTCTTGCTAGGCAGATGTTCTTATTGCTTGAGCCACTTTGCCAGCCCCAGACTGAATGCTCTTAAAGAAAATTTTCCTATTGTAATCTAACTGAAGATAAATTTGGTCACAATTATATTCAAAATTTAAATTCATTATCACACCTACGCTTTCTCATTCCTTCATTTCTGACTTGCATAATTACAATGACAAACATAAACTACAGGAGGTAGTTTTCCCATCTCTGGAAACCAAGTTGGTGGGTGGCATGGCTCACATTCTAGTGAAGTGCTTGCCTTACAAGTGTGAAGCCCTGAAATCAATCCCCAGGACTGCAAAAATAAATCAAGTGAAATAAAAATTATTTATTTTTAGCATACATCCAGAATATCATAATGCACACCTGTCATGTTACACTGATTGTGATATTAAAAGCTGACTAGCAGAGCTGATGGCCATGCTCAAGTGGTAGAGCACCAGCATACCAAGCATGAGGCCCTAAGCATTTCAACTCCCAGTATTGGGAAAAAAAAACCTTGATTAGTAGATATCACATTAGGAAAACTGCCTAAAAACACAAATCACGGGCTGGGGATATAACTCAGTGGTTTAGTGTTTGCCTTGCATGCATGAGGCCCAGAGTTTAATCTCTAGTACCAAAAAAACACAAATCACAGAGCCCAGGACATGTGATGACACTGGGACATCACAGAGAGTCGTCACTATGAGGATGTGATTTGGGGAAAGCAAGGTATGGGCTCCTTGAGCTTGACTTTTCCTTCCTCACCTTTCTTTTGTTGTACTGGACATTGAACACTCCTGAAGCATGTGCAAAGCTCTGGGTTCAATCCCCAGCACACCAAAAACCTATAGCAACAATCCCATTAATCCTATTTTAAAAACTATTCAGAATGCTCTCACTGATAAAGCAGTCACTTATGGTCTGTGGACATATTTTATGCTAGCTTGCATACTTGATTTAACAAATCCTAGAGGTTTTTGGGATAAGGCACTTCACAACAGCATGATTTAATTTTTGATCTGGTGTATAAAACAAATTATGATGCAAATTTAAAACTTCCAATAATATAAACATGATAAACAAAATTTACATGAGGAAGAAAGCAAACTTTCATTGCAAATGTGGACTCTACTTTTAAGTGACAAGTTTCGCAAAATTACAAATGGAATTTTTTACCTATTTCCTCAGTAAATTAAAACAGATAACATTTTTCAGTCTGGAGGTTGTGTCAAAGTCAAACTATTTCTAAGAAACTGACAACAACACTTAAAAAATATATTAAAAAGTAAACCATAAAATCATTTATTTTTTCAGTTTCCATACTGTGTGTTTTTGTGTCTGTGGATTGAACTTAGATGACTCAAAGTATTCCTAGGTGCTTTACACTGTGCCTATTGTAAGTGCTAGGAATGTCAGATGACATTGTAGCCTTTTCACACCTCTCTAGTGTGACTCCTTTCATGTATGTGAAAGGAATGATTGAAGACATTCCCAAATTACATCCACAGCATTTCTTTCCACCATGAATCCCTCACGGTATGAAATGTAACAGGGGTCAACAAAGCCTTACATTTCTTACACAGGCGGGGTGTTTCTCAAATGTGAATTCTCTCATGCACTTGAAAGTATTTGGAGTACCTGACAGTTTCTTTACATTTATCACATTAACAGGGTTTCTTTTCAGTGATTCTTTTCATATTTGTGAATGCTCCTGTAACTGCTGAAGGTTTTCTACATTGTTAACACATGTAAGGTTTCTCTTGTGTGTGAACTATTTCATGCTTTCGAAGGGAAGGGAACCAACCGAAGGTTTTCCCACATTGCTGACACACATAAGGTTTCTCTCCTATGTGTACTCTTGCATGTTTCTTAAGGTCAATGGATCAAAGGCAGGCTTTCACACATTTCTTACATACATATGGTTTTTCTCCTGGGTGAAATACTTTGTGCTTTAAAAGGTAAGTGGACAAAGTGAAGGTTTTCCCACATTGCTGACACACATAAGGTTTCTCTCCAGTGTGAATTCTTTTACGTGTCTGAAGGTAATTGGATGGAGCCAAGGCTATGCCACAATGCTTACATACATAGGGTTTTTCTCCAGTGTGAGTTCTTCTGTGTGTTTGAAGGGTACTGGATGGAGTGAAGACTTTACCACACTGCTTACATAAATATGGTTTCTCTCCAGTGCAAGTTCTTTCATGTGTTCAAAGTCTACTGTAAAAAGTGAAGGCTTTCCAACATAGCTTACACACATAGGGGTTCTCACTAGTGTGAATTCTTTCATCATCTTGTGTTGGGGACCAGGCATGAACCCTGGACTGGGACATAATGGTTTGCACAGCCTCTCCATGTAGAAGTTTGCATAGACTCTTCTACCATATTTTTCCCAGTACTTGGTGTCTTGACCTTTGTTTTCACATCTCCTTGAAAAATACAACCTGCTGTGTCTGCGTACCATTCCCCCGATGCAAAACTAGGAAACTCCCTGATGCCACATTAATCAATACCTTGGATAAGGTGTCCTGCATGTCTTGATGATTCCAGAACTGCTGTGTTGTAATTAGGCTTCATTAACCTTAGGAAAATTAGCCCACCAAACCTCATTCCTTTCACCTTGCATCAAAGAATTGTTAAAGCTTGAGTTTTACCTGAGTCTTTTCCTTGTACTGACCTATAAAATAAACACTCTGGCTCAGGTAGGCACTCATGTTTCCCATCACGAACGTGCAGTCCTCCCGATTCCAGCATTCTGTTTTATGTTTTATGTCTGTATGTCTGTGTGGGTCTTATTTCTCATTCCCCGTCACTCTTAGGTTCACGCAGCATACCCACACAGGCCGGGGCAGTCTTGAAGGGCACCATGTCTCCTGAAGCTTTTCCTGCATTGCTTATATTCATGGTGTTTATCTCTAGTGTGAATCCTTTTATGATTTTCAGCAGAACTGAGATATCTGAAGGCTTTATCACATTGCTTACATTCACAGGTTTCTCTCCAATATGAGTCCTTTCATTCTTATCCAGGCAATGGGGAGAATGGAAAGTTTCCACATGTTCCTTGCATTTACATGGCTTTTCTCCATATTCCGGGTACTCATATAGTTTGTGTCCATTGTGATCCCTGAGGGGCACATTTACAAGTGAGTGACCATCGAGGACTTCTCTGCACACATGGCTTTCACATGGTGTTACTCCAGGAGTTTCCTTGTTCACACTCTCAGGTGGAGTCTGGCTGAAGGCTTCTCCCCACTCACAGCCATCTTTATGTTCAGAGCCTCTCTAGTGATTGACTTCTGTAGCACAAGTACAGTATGTTGCAAAGCATTTGTTTCTCAATTATTTCACATTTATTCATCGGTAGCACATTTATATTTTTTTTGGTTCTCAGGAAAACCATAGGCTTTATATATTGTAGAAACTCCCTGAATGTGAATGAACTGAATGCTCAACAGGACGGCACAATAGCTAATGTTACCAAAGGAGTGATATGCACATGGGGTTTCTTTTCTTTCACATGGCATTTCCTTTTTTGATTTGGCAGTGGGCTTTGAATTTGGGGCCTCATGCTTGCTAGGCAGGTATTCTAAACACCTGAGTCACTCCAGCAACCCTTTTTTTGATGGGTTTTCTTCATATAGGGTCTCATGATCTATTTGTCCAGGCCAGCTGCAGATCATAATCCACCTGATCTCTGGCTCCTAATTAGCTAAGATTACATTTGAGAGACACTGGTGGCCAGTCTCACATGGGGTTTCTTAACACTGTCTCCTCATTCACTATTTTGCAAATACTCAGTATCTGTGTTACATTTAAGTATAGCTCGAGTCCATCATCCAAAATACATGAGATCAGAAGTGTTTTGCATAGCACATTCTGAAATGTTAGCAAATACGTATGGTTGCCTTAGTGATGAGACCCAAGTGTAAACATAAAATTCATTTATGCTTATTACGCAATTTGTACCTACCCTGCCGGCTAGGTAGGGCGGCTGCCATCATCCTCTCCTTTTACACCTATGCACTGGCCAGACACAAACTTTCCAAATGCACACTTTTTGTGTCAAATGAATAAATAAATAAATAAAATAAATAAAGTGATCAGCCAAAACAAAACTGAAGCAAACATTTGTGAACGTCCTCTCCTCGTCCAGGCCTCTGATCTCTCATCACCCTCGCCTAAACCAGCACATGACGCATCTTTACTGTCACCCTAAGGCCAGGTGACCTCAAAGATACCTCCCCTATTCTAGGGGCTGATGCTGCCCCTCCATCGCCCTCCTCTCCCCTTCTTTCTCCCTAGAAAGCACAGCCTGCTCGCCTGGCCCTGGAGACCCCGCAGACTTGCACTTGGGGCTGTCCCGCCTCTGCACTAAGCTCAGGTCCCCGCCATCTGCGTTTCATTTGTAAACACTGTGTGCACACAGGCCAAGGCCGACACCAACCACGTCAGAGGGACCCGCGTCTCCCCTTCCGCTCCCCCACACGTGCCCCCGAGGACCCCTTTCCCATGCCGGCCATGCGGGGAGTCCACAAAGCTAGGGATTCCCCGCCTCAGGACCAGGTGGCGGAGGAGACGCCACTTCCACCATCAGGAAACTCGGGGCGCTCAGGTCTGCGCCGGGATGGGGACGGGGACCCCGCGGCCACTCGGGAGCCTCCCGCCACCTCCGCCGGCACCGCGCTGTGGGGAGACGCGGGGCTGCGGGCGCGGAGGGACAGGGGGCTCCGGCGGGGACAAGGGACAGGAACTTGGGGTCCCGGCTGCGGCCCCGCCCCGCCCGGGGACCGAGGGGACGAGCGGAGCGGCGCCGGCGGCGACTCTGCCGCAGACTCCGGGACTCACGCGGGGCCCAGTCGCTCTCAACCCCTCCTCGCCCGTGTCACAAATCCGCCCCACGCTCACCATTCCTGACTGCCAGGTGTCCTGCTGTCCACTCCTGCTCCTGGGGTCAGCGTCACAGCTTCACCCAACTCAGGCTTCCTACCGGACACCGACCGAGCCACATCCAACACAATAGTGCAGCTGAACTTGCTCCTGGCTCTCCACAGCGGCCACTCGCTTCTTCTTCCTTGAAATTGGATCCCAAAGTGTAGAGCACCCCAGACTCTGGTCCAAGGACACAACACAAGACCTCAATGAAAGTGGACTGCTTAGGTCAGACCAAGCCACACTGGACCAGGAGGGTCAGCCTCATGTCACAGTTGAGAAACTTGGAATGAGGACGTGGGCTTCATGGCAAGGCTTTCCTCACCCCTTATCACTGGATGAGCCCATGTTCAGTCAAGAAAATGCACATGACTTCAATAATCCAATACATGGAGAGACTGGACTTAGATGGCAGCAACACTCCACAAAGGCATATAGGACAAAGAAGAGCAAACCTGAGCAACGGGCCAGACAAGCAGCCAGCCTCAGCCAAGGTCACAAGGAAACCCACTCTGAGAAGATTCATCACATGCCTGATTTCCAGGGTGAGAATGAACCCTCACATGGAGCGCACAGCTGATGGTTCCCTGGTGCTGAGTCAGGGACGCCTCAGGATGTAACTCTGAGAAGCCATCAAGTGAAGCTGCCTCCTCACACTGTTGACTCTCTCCTCAATTCAACACCTTAATAGTCACCACAAGGTAATTCACTAGGGACCTAACTAAACTGTCAAATTCATAATCCCATTGTCCAGGCCTGCCAAGAGAGTATTTCTCTGACCTTGACTATCACAGAGTTTCTTCATGTTACAGCCCAACTATGGCAACTCCATCCATGCCAAAATTAAAACCCCGTGCAGACCAGAGCATCATGTCAACCAGAGTCACCACCTCAGGGCAGAGCCTCCCAAGGCACCTGCACATAGGTCTCCTGCCCTCCAGTCTGTCTCCACTGCTTCTGTCCCTGTTCTGAGCAGCTGGACACATGCAACTCCCTCAAACCATTGGTGACAGTCTGGGCCTGGTGATTTACATGCTGTGCTTACCCTTTTGTTTCTGTCTAACCACTTGAACGTTCATCAGCATTGACCCATCCTTTCTTTTTTTTCATTGGTTAATTTTTTGAAACAGTGTCTCCCAGTGTAGCCCAGGCTGTCCTCAAACTTCCTATCTTCCTGCTTCTGCCTCCCAACTGTGAGGATTCCAAGTGTGCATCACCACACCTGACTCCCAGTCACTCTATGGCTAATCCTGAGCATCCTAGAAATAAATCTTTCAGTCTAACTCACCTCAGGTTGAATCCTTGTGAGGTTCAGTCAGATCCCTCCATTTGTTTTTAAATTATTTTATTAGCACGTTATTGTACAAAGTTTCATATGTATATTTCTGTACATGCATATAATATGCTTTAATCATTTTCTCACACACACACACTCTCTTTACCCTGCCTACCTCCTGTTGGCTTGTCCAAAATAGCCCCACCCCCTTTATACTCATGACTTTTCATTCTTAGATCTAGCCTCTGAATGTGAAATTAAACATGGTATTTGTCCTTCCAAACTTGACTTAGCTGGCTTAGCACGATGATCTCCAATTCCATCCATTTTCCTGAAAATGACATAATTTCATTCTTCTCATGGATTTCATTCTTCACTGGATTGTGTATAAGCATGTTTTCTTTATCTATTCATCTGTTGATGGACACCTAACTTGGATATGGTGAACAGTGCTGCTCTAAACATGTGCACATAGGTGTCTCTATTGTATCATGGCTTATGATCCTTCAGAAATATGCCCAAGAGTGGATCATATGGTGGTTCTCTTTTTAATGTTTTTTGGAACATTCACACTGATTTCCACAGTGTCTGCTCCTGTTTACATTCCTTCCAACAGTGTCTGAGAGTTCCTTCTCCCCTGTGAGCTTGCCAACATTTGTGGTCCTTTGTTTCCTTGACAATATCCAATTAGACTGAGATGACATGCAATCCTAGTGAAGTTTTGATTTGCATGTAAGGAAATGGTAAGGAATACTGAACAATTCTTCATGTGTTTATGGCCATTTGTACTTCATTTTTAAAACTGTCCAATTCATTTGCCCCTCTAACTAGATTGTTGGTTCTTTTGGTGTTCAATTGTTGAGCTCTTTATATACTCAGGATAGTGATCTCTTCTCACACAAGTAGCTGACAGACTTTCTCCCACTCTGTAGCCTGTCTTTTTTTTTTTTTTTTTTGATGTGCAGAAGCTTTTCAGTTTGATGCTAACCCATCTGTCAGTTCTTTCTCTTATTCCCGAGCTATTGGAGTCATGTTCAGAAAGTTGTTGCCTCTGCCTATCTTCAAATATTTTCCTTTGGAAGCTTCAGAATTTCAGGCCTTATGTTAAGGTCTTTGATCCACTTTGAGTTGATATTTGTACAAGGTGAGACATAGAGATCTGTTTCAGTCTTCTACCCTTGGATATCTGGTTTTCCCCAACACTATTTGTTAAGGCAGTTGTCTTTTACCCAACTTATATTTTGGGTGCCTTTGTCAAGAATCATGGATGGGGTTACTTGTGGGTCCTCTCATGTATTCCACTGGTATACATGTCAGTATATGCATGTGTGTGTGTGTGTGTGTGTGTGTGTGTGTGTGTGTGTGTGTGTATAGTGCACACACATATCATGCTTTTTATTACTAAGGCTCCATAGTATAATTTGAAATCAGTTATTGTGATAACACCAGCTTTGCTCTTTTTTGTTTAGAATTGCAATTCCTAGGACACATCATACAGTGAGTCATTGTTTGTGAACCTACTATGACATGGAGACCGATTAAACTTTTTTTTAGAAATTTCCCAATAATTTAAACTGAATATGGATAAAGCCAGCAGCACAATTCAAGGGGAAGAAGTGCAGTGCTCACCTGTTTGTGGTGAGAAAACTCCTCTCATGAAGATAAGTCTGACCTCGGTCTCACCACACGTGACAAGGTAGAATCCAGATGGATACAAAACACACATGTGAAATATGAAATAAACTATAAGATATGGAGGAAATATAGAACAAATTTATGAAAACAGCAGTAAGGAAGACTTATTTTTCCTTTTCTTTTTTTTTAGTGAGATTGTGGTTTGAACTCAGGGTTTTACAGTCACAGAGCAGGTTCTCTACTGCTTGAACCATGCCTCCAATCCATTTTGTCTGGTTATTTTGGAGATGGGGTCTGGAGAACTGTTTCCCTGGGTTGTGCTGTAACTGTAATCCTCCTAATCTCAGCCTCCCATTTATCTAGAATTATTATTATAGGGAGCCACCTGCACCAACAAGGGAAAATCAATGGAAAGAAGAGGTGGAGAAAAGGAGACATAGCAGGGGTAAAGAGAGAAAGAGAGTGGGGAGAGCTGGGGCTCAAGAAAGAAGATTAGAGAGACAGAATGAAGGCACTGTGTAAGTCTGGCCCCTACCACAGGCTGCTATTGACCTGGTCACTGACTCTCAAGATGTGGGAACTGTGACAATGGAGGGCACCACCTGCTGCTGCCCTCTATCATCTCCTGGGACTGCTTCTTAAGGATTATAAACACCCACCAAGGAGATTATCAAGGGCACAGAGAGAAGATAAACAGGTGTGGGGAATCTGGGGATCTTAAAAACATTCTCCCAGGCCTTGAAACTAATGAGGCATATGAATAGTACATAAGCCATGCCCTGACAGGATAAACCCAGTTTGGTGGACCTCAAGGCCACTTCAAATGGAAGGAAGGACATGAACAATGTCCCCATGAAACACATTGGCTGGCGGTGACATACATCCTTTAAGGGGAGCAATAGAGCAGAAACACAACCAGCTTTCCTTCAACCAGGAAATAAAATCTACTAGACAAAGAGCCTCGTGAGATCAACCTTCCTGAGAGCCCTCCCATGTACATGGACCTTTTCCACTCTTTCCCTCTCTGCTTAAATAAAACTCACACGTTAAAATATTCAGTCAATGAGAACTGATGCACTGAGACAGAAAGAACATGCTAATGCAGCTGCTTTTCTACTACAGTAAAGAACTTAGACTTAAGGTAAACGTGTTATATTGCTAATCTCTAAGCATAATTGCATTGGGCCTATACTGTATCTCTGTAGACACTCACAATGGGCAAAGTCATATGCAGGGCCATCTGCAGTATTCCATCCCTATCCCCGCCTCATCCACACACGAGAAGGTGCTGACATAGCACTGAAGAAACAATAGATATGACCACAGAAATGAGCAATAAGGATATTCTCACCACTTGTACATGGACTTTCCATAGAGAAGGTGCACACACACCCCAGCTTCTATAGTGTCACTTCCCACACATGCTTTCTTTACTGCCTTCACTTTCATGTGATAAATGGAAGACTTGACATTTGTCCACTTCTTGTTTCTCACAAACATGTCAGTACAGCTTTGTGAGAATTAGTTTTTTCCCACCTCCCTATTTGGAGCAGAGAGCTGGATTATCTGTCCTTTATAGTCTACACAGCTAGTGTGTGAGGACACACAAAATTTACACAAAAGGTCAAGTTTCCAAGTGACCAAGGATTGCATCAACAGTAATCCTGTCTCTGTCTTCTTAGGCTTGCACTCTGACAGTTTACCTAAATATACTGCTCTCCTACACTCAGAGATTCAAAGAGACGTGACCCATCACCAGCTGTGAACTAAATTAAGTTATATTTTAACTGAGATAAGAACCATTCACAAAGTACCATGGTGTCATGTAGGAGTTTTCACAGTTAAGACAGTAGAGGCTAGTGCTCCCTGTCACATTGTGGGGACCACTGGTGTGGCTGCCAGTCTGAAGATGGTTTGGGTCTGAATGCCCTCCAGCCTTTTGGGAGATTTTTCAGTCTTCTGAGGGCCCTTAGTGCCACAGTCCAGGCCCCAGGCAGCTGGCGGCAGCAGAGGACAGGATCTCTACATGGACTCTTCCTGGGAAGGTTTGCTAATCTGCACAGCTAAGTGTTCACTTTGTGTATGTGTGTGTGTGTGTGTGTGTGTGTGTGTGTGTATGTGTGTGTGTGTCACTGTGATTGAACTCAGGGCCTCACACTTGCTAGGCAGGCACTCTTACAGGTTGAGCCACTCCTCCAGCACTCTTTTTGTGATGGGTTTGTTCAAAATGCAGTCTCAGGAAATACTTGTGCAGGACCAGCTTTGAACTGTGCTCCTCATGACCTCTCTACCACCTGAGATGCTAGGATTACAAGTGTCAAGCCACTGGCACTCAGCATATTTCTTGCTAACATCTGTTTGTCCACTTGGTCTTGACACCACCTTATTGTGGTGGCAGGGACTCCGCTCCAATTCTATATAGAGAAAGCACACAGGACTCTACTTCAATGACATTAAGAAGTGCCTGTAAAGTCTTGGTGGCGTTGCCATCCAGACCTACAAAGGAGCCCAGAAACCTCTCCCATAGAGGTGGCCTGAGAACCTGCTAGTCAAGGACAGTAGAAAAAAGAAAATTTTATTACCTGGCAAGAGTAAATTAGCAGCACCTACAAACCTACACTTTAATGCCTAAATGCCACTTACAGAATTGTGTCAACACATTTCAAGATTCTCAATGAGACAGACATAGCCTAGAAACGGCTATTTCAAAATGAGCCAGTAATACAAACAGCACATGTGTAACTTTTAGAATATTTCCTTCAGGTCAGGTATTGTCAGGAGCATTCTACACGAATTATACAAACTCCTTCATCTCAGTCTCCTCAAGTTTCTTAGACTCACAGGATTTCAGTAAAGGAGGAATTGCTATGGGATATTCACATTATTAAAACTGAAAACTTGTTTTCCCTCCAATCACAGTGCTCCCATGTAGCCCAGGGTAGACTCAAATTTGAAATTGACCTGCTTGAGCTTCCCGACAGCTGGGATTACAGGCACATACCACCACACCCAACAAAATTGACAACTTGAACTATTTTTCATATTCACATTATTTTGATATAGTGTGCATTTTTCTTACCTGGGGACCAAGTGAAAACTTACACATCTATTCAAGAGATTTCTATCTGTGACTTGAACTTAGATAACTCAAGGCATTCTGAGGTGCATTATACTGTTAATATTACTAGTGCTAGAAAGGTCAGATGATAAGGAACCAGTCTCACATCCTATACTTATCTCTCCAGAGTGCATCCAGTACTGCAATTTTTAAAAAAAAGGGACTGGTGGAGTGGCTTAAGTGGTAAGAGTGCCTGCCTGGCAAGCAGGAGGCCCTGAGTTCAAACCCTAGTGCCACACAAAAAAAAAAAAAGAAATTGGAGCCATTTGTACTTCTTGACATTTATCACATTATCAGGCTTTCTGATCAGTGTGAGTCTTCTGAATGCTGCTGTAACAACTGAAGGTTTTCCACATTGCTAACACACATAGGCTTTTCTCCTGTGTGAACTACTTCATGTCTTTGAAGGGAACTGGACAAAGTGAAGGATTTCCCACATTGCTTACATACATAAGGTTTCTCTCCGGTGTGAGTTCTTTTATGTTTCTGAAGGTAACTGGATCTAGTGAAGGCCTTGCCACATTCCTTGCATACATAAGGTTTTTCTCCTGTGTGAACTACTTCATGCCTGAGAAGGTAACTGGATAACGTGAAGGCTTTTCCACATTGCTGACACACGTAAGGTTTCTCTCCAGTGTGACTTCTTTTATGTGTCTGAAGGTAACTGGACTGAGTGAAGGCTTTGCCACACTGCTCACATACATAAGGTTTTTCTCCAGTGTGAATTCTTGTATGTATTTTAAGGTAACTGGATAGAGTGAAGGCTTTCCCACATTGCTGACACACGTAAGGTTTCTCTCCAGTGTGCATTCTTTTATGTTTCTGAAGGTAACTGGACTGAGTGAAGGCTTTGCCACACAGCTTACATAAAAAGGGTTGTTCTCCATTGTGACTTCTTATATGTTTCTGAACGTAACTGGACTGAGAGAAGGCTTTGCCACACAGCTTACATAAAAAGGGTTTTTCTCCAGTGTGACTTCTTGTATGTATTTGAAGGTAACTTGATTCATTGAAGGCTTTCCCACACAGCTTGCATACAAAAGGTTTTTCTCCAGTGTGACTTCTCATATGTATTTGAAGGTACTTAGATACAATAAAGGATTTACCACACTCCTTACATAAATAGGGTTTCTCTCCAGTGTGAGTCCTTTCATGTGTTCGAAGAGAACTGTAAACAGTGAAGGCTTTCTCACAGAGCTTACACACATAGGGTTTCTCTCCAGTGTGACTTCTTTCATGGACCTGAACGTTCCTGTGTCTTCTGAAGGTTTTCCCACATTGCTGACATTCATGGTGTTTGTTTCTAGTGTGAATCCTTTTATGATTTTGAAGAGAACTGAGATATCTGAAGGCTTTATCACACTGCATACATTCATAGGGTTTCTCTCCAATATGAGTCCTTTCATGCTTATCCAGGCATTGGGGAGAACAGAAAGTTTCCCCACGTCCCTTACATATCTGTGGCTTCTCTCTATATCCTGGGTACTCATATGGTTTGTGTATACTGTGATCCCTGAGGGGCACATTTCCAGGTGAGTGACCATTGAGGATTTCACACATGTGGCTTTCACATGGCATTACTCCAGGAATTTTCTTGCTCACAATCTCATGTGAAGTTTGGCTGAAGGCTTCTCCCCATTGACAGCCTTCATGTTCACAGAATCTCTCTACCACTTGACTTCTGTAACAAAAGTGCAGTAAGTTACAAAGAGTTTGTTTCTCAATGATTTCACATTTTTTCATCGGTAGCACAGTTACATATTTCTGTCATGAGGATAACCATAGGCTTTATATCCTGTAGAGACTCCCTGAATGTGAATGGACTGAATATCACCAGGAGGGCTCAACTGCTAATGTTAACAAAGGAGTGATATTCACATGGGATTTATTTTCTTTTCTTTTTGACAACACTGGGGTTTGAATTCAGGGTCTCACACTTACTAGGCAGGTACTATTATCACTTGAGCCACTCCGTCAGCCCTTTTTTTGATGGGATTTTTGAGATAGGGTCTCACAAACTATCTCACAAACTATTTTTCCTGGCTGGCTTCAAATCACGGTCCTCCTGATCTCTGCCTCCTGACTATCTAGGATCAGAGGTTTCTTAATACTACCTCCATGTTCACTATTTTGCAAACACTGAACATCTGTGTTACATTGAAGTACAGATCATCCAAAATGCATGAGACCAGAAGTGTTTTAGATTCTGGATTTTAAAATAGAGCAAATATACAATGATTCATCAGAGATGAGACTCAAGTGTACACATGAACTAAGTTTATGTTTCCTATACACCTTTTACCCAAAGCCTGAAGGTAATGTCATATAACATTTTTAATATTTAGGGGCACAAAACAAATTTTGTGTACAATAAACCATCACAGTGTCATTTGTGGCATCATTTGTTGCTCAAAAACTTTAGACTCTTTGAATTTTTGGACTTACAGGTATTCAAGTTGTATGTAGACTTAGAGAAACTTTCCAGAGAGGCAATGAATTTGAGGTTGGGCATAGCTCTGTATCTATATCTATTGAGCAGATATATAAACACACACACACACACACACACACACACACACACACATCTATATATTCCGATAAGTAGCCAGGTCAGAAACTCACTTCATAGCCCAGGCTAGCCTTGAAATTGTGATTCTCCATCTTCAGCCCTGAAATGCTGGGATTACAGATGTGTGCCACCAAGTACTGGTTTTGTTCATTTCAAATACTTCCCGCCATTACAAGTTTTCTCAGGAATTATTTTGCCATGAGTGCAAATTACCTTAGATATTTTCCAAGATTTTTATACTTGACTTCAAAGTTCTGGTCTCCCAATTTTTGTCCTAAAAAGTGGATCAAAAAAAAAAACATTATGAATTATTACAAAATGATATAAAAATTATTAGTTTGGGTTCAAGTTCCCTTGAAAAATGCCTAATTTATTCACCAAAGCAGTCCCTTCTCATATATAAAATCTTTGACCAGCACAGAACACTTTGTCCCTGACTCAGTGAAGGCATGATGTCACCCTTACCTACAGCATGCAGGTTCCTGATGGTTTCCCGCATCACAGATCTATACAGATTCTCCTGAGACGGATTCAGCAAACTCCACTCCTCTAGGGTGAAGTTCACAGCCACGTCCTCAAAGGTCACCGACTCCTACAAGAGCCACATGTGTTCAGGAGGAAGGATGAGATGGACAACTCCTGGGGTCTAGACTCAATTCACAACAAGTTCACGTGACATTGACAACTCCAAACATGTTCTGTGTGATTTGGTGGCTCTATTCTTTCTGTGCACACTCACATATCTCAGTTTTTCTGATACTAGATTTGAATACTTCCATAAAGAAACAGGAGAACACGCTCATTGGTGACTTCAAATGTGTGCCTGGGTCATTCCTCATCCTTACTGTACAGTGGCTCTGAAGCAGGTGCCAAAGTCCTATGACCTACTACTCAGTGTAGAGTTGAAATCGGCAGTCCTGAGACTTTGTCTTCATAGACGTGTGTGTTCCCAAAGCTGTGCCACCTTTCCTTGCACCTGGGAACTGGTGTTGGGATGGACCTCAGCCATCGAGCTGAGGAGAGGAGCTTAGTCTGCCTACACAGTTCATGAAAGCAGTATGTATCTTCTTCACTTGCTTCCCTGTGAAAGTTTGCACTTTTCCGACATGATTACTAGAGCAAGCCTTGGTGACCAGTGTCCAAAAGTTCCCTGGGCACTGATTCTCATACTGAGTTTCCAACACACAATATTTTAAGCCAACTGTCACAACTGCTTGCTCGAGGCATGCAGCACATCCTCTGCAATTACATTAACAGCCAAGAGCTGAAAGCTTGAACCTAGTGTGAGACAGACCAAATTTAATCATTATGTAACATGAATGAATGGTAAATGATTGAAAGCACACAATACGGCAACCTTAATTGACAAAAGGGTAGATCAAAATGTACCAGAGAGAAGTTTGCACGTTACCAACACAGAGATACGAAACTATGTTAAGACATGGGAATTAGCCTGATCTACTCAGTGCACCCTGTATGCAAATACTGAAATGTACATGGTAGCCCACAAACATACAAAATTATGTATGCATTAAAAATTTTAAAAGAGCTTGGTGTCTCATGACTGTAATCCTAGCAATTAAGGAGGCAGAGATCAGGAGGATGTTAGTTAGAAGACAGAAGAGGCAAATAGTTCCCGAGACCCTAGCTCCAAAATAATGACACCAAAATGGATTAGAGGTGTAACTCAAGCAGTAGAGCACCAGCTTTGCAAGCATGAAAGTACTGAGTTCAAAAATTTAAATAGGAGAGCCAGGTGTGCTGGCAGACACCTGCGATCCAAGCCACATATGAGACAGAGATGGGAAGACAGCAGTGTGAGACCAGCTTGAGCAAAGTGGGAGATCCTATCTGAAAAAAAAGAATTAACCTAGAAGGTAACACCCACGCACAGGAAATCAATGTGAGTCAATGCCCTGTATAGCTATCCTTATCTCAACCAGCAAAACCCCTTGTTCCTTCCTATTATTGCTTATACTCTCTCTACAACAAAATTAGAGATAAGGGCAAAATAGTTTCTGCTGGGTATTGAGGGGGGGAGCGGGAGGGGGTGGAGTGGGTGGTAAGGGAGGGGGTGGGGGCAGGGGGGAGAAATAAACCAAGCCTTGTATGCACATATGAATAATAAAAGAAAAATGAAAAAAAAAAAAAAAGAAAAGAAAAGCGCCAGGGACATGGTTCAAGTGGTAGAACACTTGCCAAATATGAGACATGAGTTCAAAACACATGAATGTCAAAACAAACACGCAAAGAATTTAAACAGAGAATTTTCTCATAATAAAAAGTCAGAAATGAAAAAAATGTCAAAATGGACTGACAAATTTAAAAGTATTAAAACATATGGAGGTAAAGAACACAACACAAGAGAAATATCTACAATGCATACAATGATAAAAGGATTACTGCACAGAGTAAAATTGAAAAAATGGGGAAACAACCAAAACGTATTTATCAGAAGGTAAAACACCCTATGTGAAGAAATATCCAGGCACATAGTAATGAAGAGACAAGTAAATGTTGAGTACATCCCATTTCATACCTATGAAAGGACAGAATTGAGCCCACGAGATAATACCAAGTGTTGATGGCCACAGCACACTGACAGTTATGCAGATAAAGGGCTTCCTTCCTATTTCCTGTATAACTTGAACTTGACCACAACCTAGAGCCCACTCATCTTCCCCATGAATGTATTGCGCTGTGGTACTTGGAGAAAGATGGAGACGCAACAGGAGCAGTATTGAACACAAGAGAAAAAAAGTCAACCCCAAAATACCAAGTACAGAACCCCAGGGATGAGAAACTGGTCCTGCCTCAGACTCTGGCACTTCTGAAACATACCTTGGCAAAGAAAACACCCGTCAGCCTTTGCAATTCCATCAAGACTCACTTGCTCAAAGTTCAAAGGAGGCAAAATAAAAACACCACTGCTTAGTTAAAAGGAACAAATGGTAAAGATAGGAAAGTTCACCAAAGAATTGGAGCACTGGGGCAAGACTGATGTGAAACAGGCAGGAGACCGCCTGGGGACACTACTGACTGCAAGGCCAGTTATGAATCTTGATGAAGACTCCAAGAGAGTTTATATTGTTAGAAATACTAAATCTAACCAGAAATGTTTTACTTTTGTGAATATATTTCATCACAAATATGTAAAGACTTCAGACTGAAAAGCACATCCTAATTTGTGTGTGTTCTTCTGTCCTGCAATGTGACCATCTGAGTTGGCATCCACAGATATGGTAGCAAAAAAAAAACAGAGCAGCACAGGTCACAGTAGAGGCTCCCCAGAAAGCAGCAGGTAAGGTGCATGACAGCCATCAGAGAGCAGGGGAGGTGAGCAGGTCAGAGCAGAGGAGACAGACTCCACTAGTCATCCTGCTTAACATGTCCTTGTTATGGTCTCAAGCAAGTGTGGTCCTGATGTCCATCCTGATGACAATGCAAGACAGAGAGGATATTCGAGGCCTACTGCTTACAGAACTATGGCCCAAAGGACAGTGGGCAGGCTTCTTACACAGGTATGCAGTGTCTTGAGAGCAACTCAAGCAGCCAGGCCTCGAGTTCTGCTGAGGTTAACAGTGAAGCTACTGGAAGCACTCACTCCCATATGCAGAGGTGGGTGGGTGGCCTCCATCTCCTGCACCTTCAAAGAGGGTCCACCTTGGCTTTTATCCCCTTGTTTGATAGCAGGCACAAAGAGAAGGGGTGTGCAGGGTTGCATGCTGTCAGCAAATGTAAGGAATTGAGCTCAGAAACTTCCACATTCCAGCCCAGCATGGAAGGACGTACAAGGGGACATTCCCAGAAATACAAGGAAACAGCAAAGAAATTTTAAATCAGGAAGTCTTCTGGACTCATCAGAGAACTAAGATCATGACACAAGCCACTGTCCCCAATGGAAGAGAGGAGACACAACAACTATGCCTTAATGTAACAGATAACAACAGATTCAGGGTCAGAAAACCTCCAGTGCCTCCAAAAGAAAAAACCACCCCAAAGCACAGCAAACTGAGATGTTGCCAGGCCCAATCTCTGGGGAGAGGGAAGCATGGATCCTCTGCTTCTCAGACTCCTACATTCAACTTCACAAGGGTGACAATGACAAGCACTTATGCAACCCAGCACAGAGACACAGGTGTTCTCAAAATGAAGCCAAACCATGGGTCTCTACAAGGCTGCTCTCCTCCCTCCGCCTCCACAACAGCAGAGCACCTGTGAAAGAAGAGCAGATCAGATCAGGAGATGAACGTCTCACGGCTTACTGAAGAAGTCTGCAGGGTGCACCCTGACTATGGTACACTGATGAGGTGGAGAAATGTCTAGGAATACAGGGTATACTGAGAAACAGTGATCAAGAAATACAAACTCAGAGAAGACCTGTAACTACAAGACTGATACAATAATCAAAAACCCACCATAAATAAAAGACAACTGAAAACCTGGTTCAGAGGACTGCGAAATCCTCACCACCTAAGGCAGATCATCAGCCTACTACTAATCTCCTCCAGAAACCACAGACAAGGGGACACTCAGCTCTACTCACAGCCACATTTATGCTGACAACAAAGATGAACACTGGGACAATTACAGTCGATGTCCTTTGCGAATGCAGCTGCACATATCCACAAATAAATACCTGCACCAGGGCACAGTAATCAAAATGCAGTGGAGCAAACATAGAGACAGAGACATAAATGCCACAACAGACCAACACGCCCAGATTCCTAAATGTACATGGACAGGAGGATAAAAATCACTCAATAAAAACAGAGTAATCTATTTTAAAAAATGTTCAACAAACTGGAAAAGTAGATATCCACATGGAAGAGAAGGAAGCAGAATCTTACCTTATTCCAAGTTAAAAAATAACTTGGAATAACTTTTACCTAGAGGTAAAAGCTAAACTTTTCTATCCAGCTATTAAAAGATATATTAAATTAGGGGAGGGTAAGGAGCAAAGTACTTTAGAAATGATGGTGTGTTTCAAAGAACCCCTGCTGTTAGGCTGAAGCCCAGTGGTAGAACACTTGCCTATCACACACAAGACAAATAAAGTACCCCAGGTGTACTGAGGAACTCAGGACACAACACATTGCAGAACAGAGCAAAGTGCTACAGGAAGTGAAGCCTAAAGGTTTTTAGCCACCCGGGCTCAGTATTAAAGGAGCAAAGCCCGGAAGACGTGACATTTGTCTGTTTCCTCTTGCTCTTTCTTACCTATTAACATTGAAAACAAAACCCTGTCAAAACACTGGCTGAATATAAGTAAAAGGAATGGCAACTTCAGGGACTACACCGCGAGGAATAAATCACCTGCAAACATTATTTGGAAAATTCACAAAGAAATACACCACTTCTGCAATTCAGGGGAACAGAAGGGCTGGCCTCGCAAGCACGAGGCCCTGAATTCAAAGCCAACACTGCAAGAAAAGAAAATAAACCCTAAAGAAAGAAGAATGTCATTCCCCAACTTCCCTCAGAGCAATATTCAAATGGCCACTTTTTAAATATTTTCCAGGGGTGGTACTGGAGTTTGAACTCAGGGTCCCACACTTGCTAGGAAGGTGCTGGACCACATAGGCCACTCCCGCAACCCTTTTTTGCTTTAAGTTTTTTTTCTAAAGGGATCTTCTCTTTTTGCCCTGGCAGGCCTGAACCATGCCTGACCTATTTGCCCCTCCCTTGGAGCAGGGGTGACAGATGTGTGCCACCACACTCAGCTTACTGGTTGAGACAGGGTATGAACAGTGCTGGCTTTGGGACTAGATCTTCCTGATGTCTGCCTCCTGAGGATCTGAGATTACAGACATCATCCACAGTGCTGGCCCTTGAATGCCCACTTTTCAATAATGAGAGAAAAAGAATCAATTTCATAAAACATGAAGGACCACATAGAAAAAATTCTGTCAGCAATCATCAGTAATACAAGTTATAATCATACACAAAGGCTGACTATCAGACAGGTCAAACGAAATAAATTACATTTTAAGTATTGACAATTCAGAAATTAATACACATCCACCTGGGCACCAGTAGCTCACTATAACCCTAGCTACTCTGGAGGCAGGGACATGGAGGATCACAGTTTGAGGCCAGTTAGGACACACAGCTCGTGAGACCCTATCTCAAAAATACCCAACATAAAACAAGAGTGGCGGAGCGGCTCAAGTGGTAGAGTCCTGCCTAGCAAGTGTAAGACCTGGAGTTCAAACCCCAGTATCACCAAAAAACAACCACATTCATGAAAGGCCTGGTGATAAATTCAACAATGATCAAAATTTCATAGTAAATAGGAATTTATAATAATCAATAAACCACCTATTATTCACTGGTAAAAACTTTATGTTCTGTTACCACTGCGGTACAAAAATAATAACACTGTCAACAGCATCAAAAAATAAACTTGGTCAGGGTGCCTGCGGCTTACTCCTGCAATCCTAGCTACTGAGGAGGCAGAGATCAGGAGGATCTCTGTTTGAAGCCAGCCCCAGGCAAATAGTACATGAGATGGAAAAGCCTCATCACAGAAAAAAGCGTATAGGGCTGGTGGAGTAGCTCAAGTGGTAAGAGTGCTGTCTAGCAAGCCTGAAGCCCTGAGTTCAAATCCCAGTGTCACCAAAACAAAAAATAAAACCCCAAAAAAAACTTGGCACCAATATGGTAATGCATACCTATTCCAGCTCCTCAGGCGCAGAGGAGAGGATGATGACTTTGAAGGCCGCCTTGGCATTGGCACAGCACTTGCCTAGCGTTCAGAAGGCCTTGTGCTAAATCCTTAACACCAAAAAATAAAATAAAATAAAATATAAATAAATCTCAATAACCAATTTTCTTTCTCAGACCCCATCATTCTATCCATTTAGGATCTAAGAAAGAACATGGCCGTCTTATACTTAAATCCTGATATAAAATTTTGGTTTTGAAAACAGTTGATTTACAGACACAAGATTCTGTAAGGCGAGTGAGGAGTGTGGCTCAAGGGGTACAGCACCTGCCTAGCAAGCACATGGCCCTCAGTACAAGCCCCAGTACAGAGAGAGAGAGAGAGAGAGAGAGAGAGAGAGTGAAAAAGAGAGAAAGAGAGAGAGAGAGAGAGAAAGAAAGAGAGAGATCCTCCGAAGGAAATAAGGGAGAAGGTCAGGGAAGCAGCTGCTTCACCCACACTTCACAAGGGACCCAGGCTCACAAGGTGAACACAAGTCTGACCCTAGACACCACTGTCACTGTGCAGAGACAGCCCAGGGCTTCCCTCCCAGGGAGGGAGGGAGGAAGCCTGAGCAGCCAGGAAACTTCATTCTGGGGCCTCCCCACACCTAGGGCTCCCCCATCCATGTTCCCTCCTCCCAGCAGCAGCAGGCTTTGTCCTACAGGCTGGGTTCTGACCTGAGCTGCCCTGCCCTTGTCCTGCCCTCACTAATGACACCACATGTGTGCTGTTTACTGAACACCAACCAATTCTCCAGCACAAACCTGGTGTCCCACAATGCAATTCTGATAGTAGGAACACTTAGAGCAGTCCCCACAGCTTCCTGGCTCAGTGCTACCACACTGTCCTCACAGCAGATGCCAGGCCATGGCCTGTTTGTTGTGGCTAGTCACCAGTCACCTTCCTCAAGTGATGGAGAGGTGGCACTCGGGAGTCACCTCATTAGCACAAATTCATAAAAAGGCCTAAAAGTGGCAATTGATAAACAGCCAAAGACACTCCTGTACCTCAGGGAATGCCAGGGCTTAAGGTTGGCTGTGCCAGAAGATCTGAGACATCAGTTTTTTAAATTATACTACTTTCCAAATATACCAGTCAAAATCACAAATCTTTCTCCCCATGTGACACAATGCAGGTGTCTTTCTCTCAAGTGACCCTCTCAGACTTCCATAATTGACACAAATTACACCCCAAACACACCAACTGCCTGAAAGGAAAAGAAAAACGCCTAATACATGAGCGCTGGCATCCTGGCAAATGGGACTGATCACCCAACTCCCACCTCACAAAGCTTTCCATTTGGTCAAAGCCAATCTTCCCTCCCCGCCCTGTCCACTTGGAGGATGTCACCGTCCCCTCCCCCTCCTTTTACACCTACGCACTGGCCAGACACAAATTATCCAAATACACACTTTTTATCTCAGAAATGATTCAATCAAGTGATCGGCAGAATCAAAACTGAAGCAAAACTTTGTGAACTTCCTCTCCTCATCCAGGCCTCTGATCTCTCACCACCCTCCCCTGAACCAGCACATGACCCATCCTTTACTGTCACCCTAAAGACAGGTGACTCTGTCCCGTGAGCTGATGCTGCCCCTCCACCGCCCTCCTCTCCCCTTCTTTCTCCTGCTGTTTGCTCCTCCCTAGAAAGCACAGCCTGCTCGCCTGGCCCTGGAGACCCCGCAGACTTGCACTTGGGGCTGTCCCGCCTCTGCACTAAGCTCAGGTCCCCGCCATCTGCGTTTCATTTGTAAACACTGTGTGCACACAGGCCAAGGCCGACACCAACCACGTCAGAGGGACCCGCGTCTCCCCTTCCGCTCCCCCACACGTGTCCCCGCGGACCCCTTTCCCGTGCCGGCCATGCGGGGAGCCCACAAAGCTAGGGATTCCCCGGCTCAGGACCAGGTGGCGGTGGAGACGCCGCTTCCACCATCAGGAAACTCGGGGCGCTCAGGTCTGCGCCGGGATGGGGACGGGGACCCCGCGGCCACTCGGGAGACTCCCGCCACCTCCGCCGGCACCGCGCTGTGGGGAGACGCGGGGCTGCGGGCGCGGAGGGACAGGGGGCTCCGGCGGGGACAAGGGACAGGAACTTGGGGTCCCGGCTGCGGCCCCGCCTCGCCCGGGGACCGAGGGGACGAGCGGAGCGGCGCCGGCGGCGACTCTGCTGCAGACTCCGGGACTCACGCGGGGCCCAGTCGCTCTCAACCCCTCCTCGCCCGTGTCACAAATCCGCCCCACGCTCACCATTCCTGACTGCCGGGTGTCCTGCTGTCCACTCCTGCTCCTGGGGTCAGCGTCACACAGAGACGGGAACTGAGCCACCGGACTCCTCACAACAACCAGCTCAGTGACGCAACAATGGCAGCGCCAAAAAGGAAGCGTCCGCCATGTGGGCGGGCCTTTCCCCACTAGCGCTCCTGATTGGGCCGCTCCTGTGGCTCTGATTGGCTAGTGCTCTTGTCATAGTCCTGAGTGACAGGAGAACCGATTCTTACCTGGTCAGGAGGAGGGCAAATGACAAGTTCATCCACAACTGTTCCAGCCCTGGGATTCAACTGGGAGCTGACCTGGCCCAGCCTGGGAAAAGTGCGTTGAATGACACCTGGCTCCTGGCTCCTGAGAGCGGCCACCTGCTTCTTCCTGAACTCACTGGGCTCTTCCCGCTTTCTCCTCGTGGACGTGGATTTACAACTGGGAATTCCAGACTCTGACCCATGGGGACGTCCTGACAACAGCAGAAAGGTGGCCTAGGCCAAAAGACATCACACTGGAACAGGAGGAAGGGCAGACACGCAACTGATGAATTGGACCTGAGGCCAAGGCTTTCTCAACACCTTTTCTAATGCTCTACCTCTTCTCAACCAAGAAAGAAAAACATACTAACCACGGACTACAGTTACCCAGTGCATGGAGAAACGGGAGTTATATGATGGCAGCAATATTCTACAAAGGAATCAAGAGGAAGAAAAGCAAACCTTTGAACTGGCTCAGACAGGCAGCCTCTATATCCAAGGACACAATGGAAGTCAATCAAATGACTCAAGGTGTTGAGCACATGCCTGCAAGAAGGAAGTACTGAGATCAATCCCCAACTGCAAAAGAATAAATACATTTTAAAATATACATTATGCCGGGATCGCAAAAGTCCTAAACCTGAAAAGGGCCCGGGATAAGAATGAACAGACAAGACACATGTCGAGAGGGCCATAAGGCTGATAACCAACTGGCCAAATTTTATTTTTCTCAGCAAGCTTTATACAAAAGAGGAAGAGACTTAAACATCAAAAACACTCTGACCTAGTCACAACCTTTCTGTTTTGGCCACCCTGCATGCTTACTGCCAGTGTCCTTGACTAGGTATAAACTTCTTTTCAATCAAGGGAGACCATGTAACATTCCTTCCAATGGTGATAGAGACATGGTGCACCTGCAGATTCTGACCTTGTTGGAATGCTGCTAAGTCACAGCAACCTTGTCATACTGTGGCTTTTGTTTCCCAACATCTCCTCTCTTTATAACATGGCGAAGGTCTGCTTTTAATTTGAAGAGCTGGTACATGCCAATACAGCAGATGAGTGGAAATCAACACAGAATAAGCGAAATCAGAAAAGCCGTTCCAAGGATAATCCAAAATGAGTGTCTTAATATGTTAAAAGGGTTAAAACCCTTTAAAGCATCTAACACCCGGATGGCCACATCTGAAGGTTTAATGATAGGCAAATTACTGTTTTGTATGCCTAATATTTCTTGATGCAAAGTGTTAGGGTATGAGGCCAGCCACCTTCTGAGAGGACAAAGGACAGTCGAGACAAAGAAAGTCACAAGGTGAGGTTTATTTCCTAGCTAGCTAGGGTCCGAGCATCCGCCTGATGCAGCAGGTTTCAACAAGGACACTGAAAGCAAAGTTTAAGCAGGTCTTATACTCTTTAAAGCATCAATCATCATCACATAGGAATTCCTCATGCCCCTGGGGTCACATTTTCCTGATCTTGCCCAATCCTGGTGGTGGGGTAATATTATTTATTGGGAACTGGGGAAACACCAGAGGTTTACTTATCAGATTACAAGGAATGCATTCTCCCATAAATTAGGGGCTAGTAGTGGAATAGAAACCTAAGGTTTAGATAAGAACAACAGGGGAGTCCTGTTTTGGAAAGTTTATTTACAAGTTGAGACAAAGAAAGGCAGGAATGGGTGCTTATCTCTGCATGGTGCCTTTCATTCGGTCCTGAACTTTTGCATGGCTCTAATGGGCAATTCCTCACAGCTCTGTCTGAGGTTACAGCTTTTAATTGACAGTTTACCATGTTTTACAACCCCGTTTCAAGGCTATCTTCCTCTTCACGAGGTTACCCAAGAGTCATGCCAGTTATAGCTGATTTTTAGGCTAGGTGGGCTGCAAATTAAAGTACCCCAACACAAAGCAACTAAATCTAAACTCAGGTTAGTATGAGACCAGACTCCTTTTAAATACTGTTTAATATGTTCCCAGCTCCATTGAGACTCATTATAAGGTTTAACTGTGACACAAATCCATTGGTAGGAAGAGTGACAGTGCAGGGACACACAGGTTTTCATGGTTCGTACCTCATCCCTAAGCAACACAACTACTGATTCCAAGGCATCAAGTCGTGTCTCAACCTTTTTGTGAATAGCTTCTTGAGATATTAGTATTAAAGACACATTTGTAGCCAAAGGATTAACATAATGAGCTGTTTGGATACTTTGTGACAAGGTTACAGTGGATGCCACACCAGAAGCAATAAGTGACACCAAAGCCAATACTCCACCAATCACAAGGCCAATGACTCTTTTGCACCTAGCTAAAGCTTTTTCAATTTCCAGTAAAGGCTGTACTCCTGGAATGTCATACCAAGTACCATTTATCTGCACAGGCAGCATAACAAAAGCAGACTGCTTCACTATCAGTATCTTTTTTTGATCTAAAAGTCTTGCATTATTAATACAATTAGTTAAAATACAATGCTCACAGGTAATGTCATAGCAAGAGTAAGGGGTTCTATTATTACGTTCAGCTATCATGATGTGACCTGTTAATAAAAGATAAGGTGGAGAGATACAAGCAGTTATATTATGATATACAATCTGATAGTGCTGTGTTGATGACACTGTCAACAAGACCCATAGCTGCTACCAACCATCAAATATCCTTTTGCATCACTCCAGAAGATGTAACCCATATGGGTGAGATCCATCCGGCAGTTGTGACCCAATCCCCCTCATGGGTAGACATAGGTTGTCCTTGAGACCAGTCCCAGAGATGATCATTTGTCCCATACCTATCCAAGGGTCACTTAACAGGTGTTGGGTATGCACAATCCAACCAGGGAGGAGTTCCATAAAACTTTTCATCCAGATCAGGACAAGGATGAAGGCCCTCAGGTGACCCTTGTTGATTAAGAGAATAATGACTGGGAAATCCCATCTTAATAATAATATGCTAATGTAATTTAGTAAAATCATCTCGCGAGCCAAGGCACTGGAAATTTGAGTAGTCAGTTGAACATCCAAAAATGCAATGCCATCATTCCAGGATAAACACAGAGGAAGAGAAAATGACCTTGCAGAATAATTGAAGGAGGCCCATTGATAAGGAATATGGGAAGAGTCCGAGCCCCCCAATAAAGCAGTGTCAGTAGTAGAAATCTTGATGCTGGTGTCATTCCATGACACAGGATGAAGAATGGGGGATTGGGGAAGTATGCCCAATAAGTTTCTCCAGAAGTCCCACACACCTGACAGAGAGTATGGTGACCATGGCCAAAAACAAACCCTCTGCTGTCTGAGATTGTGACGTACATCACAGCAACTCCTCGCCCTCTGTGGCCAACTTTTTCACTTGACCCCAAGTAGGCAGAGGAGAGGCATGGGTATTATGTGCCTTCTTTACTGGACAAGGCAGCGATCTCCTTCAAGTTATTCTCATCCTTTTCTCTCGTCCTTGATCTCATCCACCACTTTGGGAATCACCGGAGGGCTCATGATGTCTCACCAATCTTTCTGGAATCCAACAAGGAGAATCAGCATCCCTGGGGAAAGTACAAAGAAAGCCTCTACCCCATATTAACACAGGGTCAGGGCCCATCCATTGATTTGTCAGTGGATCCTTCCAATGACCAAAGGATAAGTCTGTTTAGAAGGGCCCCAAAATCTTTCTGCTGCTGACCACCCCGGTTTATCTACATTTAAAAATTTTAAAACAAAAAAGAGTGTGATTAAGTCTATTAGCAGGTGTGGCATAATCTATTCCCCCTTTTTGTTTTAATAATTGAGCTTTAAGTGTTTGGTGTCATGCTTAACAATACCTTGACCTTAAGATAATACCAAAACGTAAACAGAAAGAAAAGAAAGACTTGGTGGTATAGGCAGGAGCATTATGTGTTTTTATGCATTTCAGAATTCCTAAAACAGAGAAAGCATGAAAACCATGGGCTACAACATCCTTGACGGCCTCTCCAGTTCATGCAGTAGCTACAAGGAAGTGAGAAAAGGTATCTAGGATAACATGTACAAATTGCAGTCAGCAAAACTCAGGGACGTGAGTAATGTCCATCTGCCATAAATGGCCAGGTAACAAACCTCAAGGGTTGATGCCAAAAGTTGGAACAGAAAAATGCTGTGGGCAGGAAGTGCAGCTGCAAACAATCTGGCGTGTGGCTTCCCTGGAAAGACCAAATTGTTTTTTGAGCACGTCAGCATTTTGGTGATGAAGGGCAGGAGAGTCTTAGGTCTGTTGTAAAACAAATACCTGCTGTGTAGCAGCATCTGCAATGGCATTTCCCTGTGTCAAGGGGCCAGGTAAATTAGTATGTGCATGGAGGTGACCAACAAAATAGGGAGCAGAATGGTGATGGATAAAAGCTTGTAACTGGAGGAACAGGTGAAATAATTCTTCATCTGCAGTATGGGAGATCAATGCAGTTTCAATAGTACATAGTACCTGAAAAAGATATTGACTGTCTGTGAAAAGATTAAAAACACCATTAGAAAGCATTTCAAAAGCAAGTAAAATAGCATGTAGTTCAACACGCTGTGCAGACATAGGGGGGCAGTTCCTAGTGTGAACTTGTCTTTCAAATAACAGCAGCTACTCTGGCAGAGCTGTCAGTAAATACAAACCTAGCCCGAGGAATAGGAGTTTTTCAAAGAATCTGAGGAAAAATAAAAGAGTTCCTTTTGTAAAAATGGATTAATTCATTGCTGGAGAGTTAAAAGAAATTCATCCAGGAAAATCAGCCCGTGCTACCTGCCAGTCGTCTGACAATTGAAAAAGACAGGATACCTGTGTTTTAGTAAATGGAACAACAATAATATCAGGGTCAAGACCAAAAAGCTTCTGGGCATTAAGACGGCCTTTTACAATAAGAGAAGAAATGAGAGTACTGAAAGGTACAAGGGTACGAGACCCAGAAACAGGTAAATGCTGCCGTTCCAAGGGCCCATGTTTCTGCCACAGTAGCACAGTTGGGGTATGTCCTGTGGCCATTAAGAGCAAATAAAGAGGTTCTGCAAGATCAATGCAGGTGACCTGTGCCAGATGAATGGCTTTAGAAATCATCTGTATGGCCTCCTTAGCTGGAGGTGTCAGTACCCGTGGAGAGGAGGGGTCAGAGTCTCCATGAGGTTATCAGAAAGAGGCTTTAAATCTCCAGTAGTTAGCTTTAAGGTAGGACAAATCCAATCAATGTCACCCAAAAGTTTTTGAAAGTCACTAAGTGTTTTAAAGTTATCAAATTTAAGTGGAGGGAGTGTTGGTTTTATCCGGGAACCATCAATAATATGTCCTAAATACGAATAGGGGGCTTGCTTTTAAACCTTTTCTGTGGCAATACATAACCCAAAAGCAACCAAAGCATGTCAAGTATTATCAAGGATAAGATGTAAATGACTCTCTTCTGAAGAAGCAAGGAGGATATCATCCATATAATGAATGAAATACGCATCAAGGAACTGCAGTCAGACAGGAGCAAGAGCCTCAGCAACGAATTTTTGACACAGAGTAAGACTATTAGCTGTACCTTGGGGTAATACCTTCCATTGAAATCTATTCAAGGGTTCCTGGAAGTTAATGGCTGGCAGGCTGAAAGCAAACCTGGGACAATCATTAGGGTGTAAAGGTATAGTTGATAGAGTAATAATGTCACCATTTTGTGAATCAGCCAAAATGGCAGCCCCACCCTTAAACAAACTCCTGTGCTCTAAGACAGCCCCACCCCTACCAGAGACTACTGGGCATGCTCTAACTTCCTTACCCTCCCCCTTCTATAAAAGGCACTCCTTGCCCAGACTCTGGGCTGCGCCATCTTTTCCCCGGCCAGTCTGGCAGTTTGGGCCTGCCATTAAACTTTGCTCTATGGACATGAGACTTCTCTTGTGAGCTTTCTTTGTGAGAGGCATTTTTCCTAACATTTGGTGCCATGACTCGGATTGGGTGAGCTCCCAGCACTGACCTTGCTCTCCCAGCCTCCTCCACCCCATCCCTCCCTCTCTCTCTCTCTCTCTCTCTCTCTCTCTCTCTCTCTCTCTCTCTCTCTATCAGTTCCCATTTCCTTCCTCCAGGATCTGAGCTGCTTTACCAGGACCCCCGATCCTAGAAAAATGCCACTCTCTCACTAGCTCACAAGGAAGTTCCTCCACCCCAGTGCACCTCCAACTGCCATCCACAACTGGCCAATCTTCCCTCAAGGTCCTCTCTCCCTTGATGAGTCCTCCTCGCATGCTGGGCTGTGGTCTCTCTCTCTCTCATTTCCTTGAAAACCCTAGCACTAGGTCACAGCTCACTCTCGTCCTTGGGAACTGGGTTCACCACTATGGACTGTGTAGGGCGAGCAGGGACGGCCCTCCCTATTCAAATAAAACTCAAAAATCCCTCACAGTTTCCACACCCAAAACAATATCCCCTCAAGCCTGAGGGAAGATGAGGCTTTATGCCTGTCATAAATTCCTTAAAACAACAAGGGCTACTAATTAGTTACTCCAGCCCCTATAATAAATTTTAAAATTCTTATAAAAGCTAATTTTAAAATACAAGCTACAAAATAAACAACTGCAAAGGATATAGATAGGTAGTGAATGTATTTTTTGAGAAGTTAAAGGGAAAAGAAGTGTTTTTAGATGAGAAAGGATTTTGTAAAGAAGGGTTTGTCCTAATGATTGTCTCAAATAGGAGGGATAAAGACAAGCCATCAAAGGGTTTAGTATGTTATATAAAGATCTAAGTAAGTTTTAAAAATGTATAATAAAAAAGCTTCGGTGTGTAATAAAGTTAAAGTTGAGTATAATCTAAGAGTTGTCTAGAAGATTTTTAGGGTCATGTCAAATTAAAATCAAATCCTCCATGTCTATAAAATAACAAGATTATCTAATATTGTTCTGCTCTGAGTAACATCTACAAAAAACCATTACAGAGAAAGATTTTATCCAAAAAATTGTGTTTTCTGCTGATCTTGTCAAGCTTTAAGTACTACTAAATCAGAGTTCATTTACATATTTGCTTATATTTCTTAAATGACCACCTTCTAAGTGTTATGTGATACTTTATCTAAATATGGTACAAACGTTTACAAAGTTAAAAGTGTCAATTTATACAAAATAATGAGCTAAAGCTCTCTTTTATCCAAGAGTGTTACATTAAAATCCTGACAGCCCCTGCCTCCCACAGGTCACCTACCTAGTGTGGCTTTAAAGGGACAGACTCACTCACTGAGTCATAAATGCATCAACCCAATCTTCCATTTCCCAACCCCCATACCATAAGACAGCTTACAGCTTTCCTGGCAGTTATAGGATCTTGCACAATTTAGATCCCTAGGTATTCAGTCCCTGAGCAGACATCTTTTTATGCTCCTCCTAATATTCCTATTTGGGTCTTAGATAATGTATGGCCACCCATTTCTCTTGGAAAACTTGCCTCCAACAGACTCTGCTCCTCTGGCTGACTACCTGCCTTCTCAGGAAATTTCTCAGAGAGCTTACAGACCAGATCCTGCCCCACCCTATAACAATTTCTGTTAAACCAGGGCATCTTGCTCTCCAAAAAGGATCTTCTACCCTCTCCATTGGGACTTTGATGGACCAGCCCTCATCTGGTCGTTCCCACGATACCCACTGCTGTCAGGCTCAATGGGTTCCCCCAATGGCAGCACCTCTCAAGAAACAATTAGAAAAATGGAGAAGGGAATTGGAGGACTCTTGAGATTGTCTAGGGAACAACATTTCACAGTGGTTCTCCTGGCCAATGCCCATCCTAATGCCTGTTTCTTGCTCTCCTATTCTTGAGCTTCCTCCCTTGTATCACACTACATGTCTCTATTGCTAATCAAAAGTTTAACCAGTTGTACCTCCAGGGACACCAACCTCTCCAAAATCATCCAGAGGACTGCTATGAGGGCCCCCACCAGGACACAGGAGCCTGAGGATCCTGCCCCATACAATGTCCCCTGTCAGCAGGAAGCAGCTAACCAGACCGATGCTTCACCCCAATTCCTGATCCTCAGCCCCTACCCTCATCATTATTAAAGAAAAACTGGGGGAATGATAGAACAATAATGTCACCATTTTGTGAATCAGCCAAAATGGCAGCCCCACCCCTTAACAGAAATTCCCACGCTCTAAGACAGCCCCACCCCTACCAGAGACTACTGGGCATGCGCTGACTTCCTCACCCTCACCCTTCTATAAAAGCCACTGCTCGCCCAGACTCAGGCTGCGCCATCTTTTCCCCGGCCAACCTGGCAGTGTGGGCCTGCCATTAAACTTTGCTCTATGGACGTGAGTTTCCTCATGAGCTTTCTTTGTGAGCGGAGTTTTTCCTAACACTAGTGAAAACACATTTTTCAGATCTATAACAATTAAATGAAAATGTGAAGGAATGGCAGAAGGGGAAGGAAGACCTGGTTGCAGAGAACCCATAATCTGCAGTTTTATTAATAGCCCGCAGATCCTGCAAGAGCCTCCATTTACCTGACTTCTTTTTATTACAAATATGGGAGCATTCTAGGGGCTAGTAGTAGCTTCAATATGCCCTTCCTGTAACTGTTCCTGCACTAACTGGTGAGCGGCAGCTAATTTCTCCTTAGTAAGTGGCCTGATCCCCCCGGACAGGCTCGCCTGACAGCCAGGTAATTGTGTCAGCAGTCTGCAGTGGAGGAGTCATGAGGGCCCCTAAAAAAAGGTTTAAACCCCAAACCATGTCGATTTTTTTTGGAGGGGCTTAATGGGCTGAGTAATACCCTGATGGGTGACACCAAGTTCTGCCCGTGGGTCAAAACCTTGATTTAAGATCATTTGAGTAACTTGGGTATTAGGACTAGCAAGGAATAGCCCTGTATCCTTTAGTGCATCACATCCCCATAAACTAATAGGGAAACGTAATAAGGATACATGGCTGAAAGTAACCAGTATTTCCATCTGGAGCCTCCCACTGAAGAGGTGAAGAACTTTGATAAGGAGACTGGCTCTGCCCAATGTCACGAAGCTGAGTTATGGCTGGCTGCATAGGTCAGGCATCAGGCCAGTGAAACATCTGCTCCAGTATCAATTAACACTTTAAATTTTTTACCATTAATTTTAAGCTCTAACTCTGGATGAGAGTCTCTGATCTGTTGAATCCAATAAGTTTTTCAGAGGACCCAAACCCTTTTGTCCCCCAAGGTTGATGGGTTAATACTCTATCCAAGCCCAAAAGATAAGGAGTTAGAATTAGCTGCGCCAATTTTTGCTCAGGAGTGAGGGTAACAATGGTGGAGAGAGTAGGAGCCATGATTTTAATTTCCCCCTGAAAGTCGGAATCAATTACCCCTGGAAAGACATGCAGTCTCTTCATGGTCATACCACCTCATCCTAAAAGCAGGCCGACACTACCTGCAGGCAATGGCCCATAAATCCCTGTAGGAATGGCTGCAGTGCCCATTTCAGGGGTTAGAAGGACTCTGGAGGCAGGGCTGAGCTCCAGTCCCGCACTTCTGGGGGTTGCTCGTTGAAGATCTGAAATCCCCCGTTTGGATTCTGAGCTGGTTTGAATGTTAGTACTGCCATTGTTTGAGGGAGTTTCCCTGCTGTGCATTAGATTGAATAAGTGATGGGCTGGCCTCAGCAGTATACCGAGAGCGACGTTGATGTGCCCAGTGCTGTCCTCTCCGGCATCTCAGACAACGCGCAGGAGAAAGTGGCATTTGTCCTCCAGCTTCACAAGGAGGCTTGGAGGCACCATCTGACTTCTGAGGACACCGCTTAGCCAAATGTCCAGGTTTCCCACAATTAGAACAATTTCCTTGAGAACGCTTGCGGGATTGATGAATTGTTTTCCATAACTGCGGTGGCGTCATTCCCCTCGCTGCAGCGGCCACAGCCACACCTTGCAAATAGGAAGGTCCTATGTCAGCGCACAATCTAATATAATCTGCCAAATTCCCTTTTTTCTATAGGGCCGAACGGCCGTTTAACAAGCGGCATTAGCATTCTCAAAAGCCAGTTGCTTTACTAAGATCATCCCTGCTTCTCCCTCTACCACCAACCTTTCTACAGCTTGCCACAAACGGGAAATGAAATCCTGACAGGGTTCATCTGGCCCTTGCCCGATTCTACTTAGCTCCTCCAGCTCTAAGCCTGAAGAAGGAAGTCGCCTCCAGGCTTGCTCAGCCAAAGTGTTTACGTGCCCATGGTATTCCTCAGGGAATCTGGTCGCTGCTGCACACTTCCCCATTGGCCTTCCCCTGCCAGTTGATCGGCAGCAAAGGGGATCTGGGTGGCCCGACTGCTATCAGCTTGATCAAAACATCTGTCTTGAAACTCAGATCTCCATAGCAGGTAATCAGCTCCCGGAAGACAAGCCTGGGCTATGGCCTTCCAATCCGTGGGAGGCAAAGGCTCGCTCACCAATGTTTCCACTAACTCGAGTGGAAGGAGCATTAGGTCCACACCGCACCACTGCCACTTTCAGTTCCTTTCAAATTTTAAAGGGCAAAGCCTCATAGACTCTCGGATTCCCCCGTAACCGAATAGGGAAACACTGAAATCTTCTCATATCTCCTCCCTGGTGCCTCGCCTCCCACATAGCCTTTTGTAAATGGGAAAGATCAAAAGTCTCACGGCCACTTATCATAGGCCCATTAGGAGGGGGCTTAAAAGAAACTGCTTTTGGGGCTTTGGAGACAGATAACTGCTTAAGGAGGTGCATTAGAGTGGGAGAGTCTTGACACCGCCGAGCCTCCTCTTCCAATTCGGCCTCCTCCTCCGGGGACAAGATAGCAGAGTTGGGATCAAGATATCCTCCAGAGGACAACCAAGAAGCTCCTCGGGAGGTGGCAAATTTACGTCCGCAAGAGAGATAAAGAGGGAAGTTCGTATCTCAATTTCTCTCCTTGGAATCTCCTCTCGGTCGCCTCTCAGCAGCGGAATAGTGGTGACCTCGGGCAGGGGGACAAGACAATCTCTAATCAGGTTCCATAAAGAGAAGGCATCTAGAGGGACTCGAGTAGGTCTCTCACACTGTAATGGTCTTTTATCCGCTGCCCCACCCTCTCCCATGTTTTCAAGTTAACAGTTCCCTCATCAGGAAACCAAGGACACACATTTTGAACATAAGACAAAAACCTCTCTAATTGACTTTTAGACATCTTACAACCTGTACTACACAACACTGAACATAAAATTTCTGTAAAGAGAATCCTGTCCTTACTTTCTTGTTGGCCCATTTCTCTCTCGATGTTGCTCCATATTTTGAAAATGAAAATTAAATAATGTTCATGCATGCCTCCAGACCCTTCCTTGCCTTAAGCCTCTGTTTGGGTCCCTGTTTGGGGCCCAACTTACCAGGATCGCAGAGTTCCTTGACCTGAAAGTGCTCAGGGCAGGAATGAACAAGACAGGACACACAAAGGGACTCACTCACTCAGGAAGGGAATGACAAAACACATATCGAGAGGGCCAGTAGGCTGATGACCAACTGGCAAAGTTTTATTTTTCTCAACAAGCTTTATACAAAAGAGGAAGAGACTTAAACATCAAAACACTCTGACCTAGTTACAATCTTTCTGTGATCTCCACCCTGCATTCTTACTGCCAGTGTCCTTGACTAAGTATAAATTTCTTTTTAGTCAAGGGAAACCATTTAGCGCTCCTTCCCACCATGACAGGGGCATGGTGCACCTGCAGATTCCGACCTTGTCGGAATGCTGCTAAGCCGCAGCGACCTTGTCAGACTGTGGCTTTTGGTTCCCAACATATGCATAAGTACGTATACACTTCCATTGTGGGAACTAGGTTGATTGTGAAATGCAGCCTCACAGTGGATCCAACCCTGGGTCGAGGCAGGCACACCTAAGGAAATCCCTCTGGAGTCACCATGCCTTTTTGAATGCCCTCCTTCCACTGTGGAAACATTTCTGTCCTTCAGCATCTTAACACTGACCTGAGGGAATCCTCTGGTTGTGATCCAAGAAAGCTGTCAAATTCCTAAACCCTTTCTCCAGGGCACTACATAAATGACCCTTTCTCTATGGCTGACCTTCATAGATTTCCATAACATCTTCAAGTTAAACTGACCTCAGCAACTCTACCAAGGGAAAAACCAAAACTCTATCCACAAAACAAGTGCGTGACAACCAATTACCATCACAAAGACCAGAAACTCCAAATGCATCTGTTGGGAGTGACAATGATGACAAACAAAGTGTCCTATCACCTGAGCTTCTCATGGTGCATGCTGGGAGGCTGTTAGAGTGGTCAAAGCTGTTATAATCGAAGCCCCAGTGTCATTGAAAGACTGAGTCAGGGGCTTAGACAACACATTTGGAGGCAGTGATGTCTACAGTGAGACCTAAACAATGTGCCACTGGGATTCGCTTGGGAAGTGCAAGTTGATGAGAGGTTTCCAGGTATTTGGAAGTGGCAGTGCAAGGAATCAGGACACAGAGGCCCACTGTGTTCAGAGACAGTGGTGTGTCCACTGAGTGTGGCCATTGGGAAGTGCTGGAGGGAGTTTGGGGACATGAAGGCAGGCAGGTGGGAAGGCAAGGTCATGAATGACCATCAAGGGCACTTGAACAGGTTATTCCTAGGGCAGTGAGAAATGCTAAATATTTTTGAATGCTTGCCACAAGAAATTGAATAGTACTTCACCACGTGGTCACAATCATGGATATTTGACTTATTTCCTATTTGGGGCTCACATAAGTATCTGATATATAATCTTCATAGGTCCTCACATTGCAGTGTAACAGTAGGGATATAGAGGAGGCCTCCACCAACTTAGAGGACATACTTCCAATTTTCCAAAGTGATGGATTGATTTTAAGCATGAGTATGCAGCCATGTTGCTGTGTGTACAGAGTTCTCCCTGGCTACTGGAATGAGGATATATTGTAGAGGTTTTGGGGAGGCCCAGCATGTTCTGTGGTAGGTGTTGGTTTCCAGAATGGGGTGAGTAGTCAGATTTAAGACTGACTCCAGTGACTGGACAGATATTTTTTCATATTGCACAGAAGAGTGTAAAAGTGAGCTGTTTATCCAGGCCACTTCTCACACTAAGCATGTGGATTGTTTCCACAGTGACACTCACAGCTATCCACAGTGGACTGTTTCCAACATTTCCACTGAATTCTGATACTAGCTGGAGATAGTTTCTCATTCTAAAGGTTTTGGGCTCACCCCCAGGATGACACCAGCATCAGACAACAGTCAAGGAAGTGTGTATGAGAGTGCACACATTTCTGCACAATTCTTTCACAGTCTTACACATTCCTGATTGTTAATTTATTAAACTAAGAATGGAACTCTGGAAAATGCTTACTGTGATCACTGTTTGATAAAGAAAAAAACATATACCCCAGCCACAGCCACATGGAACAGGTGCATAGTACAAGGTACAGGAAGGGGATGCATGGCCCCCGCAGGTCCCACCTGGAGACCCCAACTGTCCAGCACCTGTATGTGTTCACCAACCCTGAAGGAAGGGAGAATTGTGCTTACTTCATATTCAAAGGATTGGATTCAGCTTCCTTGTCTCATTTCATTCATCCATGTTGGTGTGAAGCAGGAGAACAAAGTTCCCTCAGTGTGTCCTGGTCAACTGCTTCCCCTGCATGTGGCCTGCAGGTATTCAGAAGGACAGAGGATGTGACAGTGAGAAGCTGCAGAGCTGTGGAGAGCAAGAGAACCCAGAGCAGATGCTGTTGGAGTTTCTGGACTTCGTGATGGTGACTTGTTGCCATGGAGCTGTTTTCTGGGAAGGATTTTGGGTTTTCCCTGGTAGAGTTGCTGAGGTTAATCTGCCTTGAATATGTTAAGGAAAATCTATGACGGTCAGCCTTAAAGAAAGGGTCATTCACGTAGTGCTCTGGAGAAAGGATTTAGGAATTTGGCAGTTGACTTAGATCAAAAGCAAAAGTGCTCCAGGTGAGGATGCCCTCTGGTGAGAAGATGCTGAAGGGAATAGATGTCTCCACACTGGAAGGCAGTGACACAGCAAAGCATGGTGACTCTCAGAGTGATATCCTTAGGTGTCCCTGCCTCATTCCAGGGTGGGAGGCACTCTGAGGCTGCATTTCAGTCATCCCAGCTCCCTCAGTGTTAGTGTGTATAAATGCATGTATATGCATATGTACACACATTTTAAATTTTATTTAATTATTCTTTTGTGGTACTGAGGATTTAACTCAGTGTCTCAAGCCTGCAGGCATCTGCTGGACAACTTGAGTCACCTGAGTGGAGTTCCATTGTGTCCTTGGATATAGAGGCTGCCTGTCTGAGCCAGTTCAAAGGTTTGCTTTTCTTCCTCTTGATTCCTTTGTAGAATATTGCTGCCATCATATAACTCCCGTTTCTCCATGCACTGGGTAACTGTAGTCCGTGGTTAGTATGTTTTTCTTTCTTGGTTGAGAAGAGGTAGAGCATAGGAAAAGGTGTTGAGAAAGCCTTGGCCTCAGGTCCAATTCATCAATTGCGTGTCTGGCCTTCCTCCTGTTCCAGTGTGATGTCTTTTGGCCTAGGCCACCTTTCTGCTGTTGTCAGGACGTCCCCATGGGTCAGAGTCTGGAATTCCCAGTTGGAAACCCACGTCCACGAGGAGAAAGCGGGAAGAGCCCAGTGAGTTCAGGCAGAAGCAGGTGGCCGCTCTCAGGAACCAGGAGCCAGGTGTCATTCAACGCACTTTCCCCAGGCTGGGCCAGGTCAGCTCCCAGTTGAACCCCGTGCTGGAACAGCTGTGGATGAACGGTCATTTGCCCTCCTCTTGGCTATGTATGGATCGGTTCTCCTGTCACTCAGGACTATGACAAGAGTAGCAGCCAATCAGAGCCACAGGAGCTGTCCAATCAGAAGCGATTTTTCCCAAAGGTCCGCCCCTCGTCGCAGGAGCTTCCTTTCTCGGGCCGCCATTGTTGTGTCACTGACCTGGCAGTTGTGAGGTGTCAGGCGGTTCAGCATCTGTCGCTTTGTCATCACTGGAGCAGGTGTGGACAGCAGGACACCGGCAGTCAGGAATGGTGAGCGTGGGGCGGATTTGTGACACGGGCGAGGAGGGGTTGAGAGCGACTGGGCCCCGCGTGAGCCCCGGAGTCTGCGGCAGAGTCGCCGCCGGCGCCGCTCCGCTCGTCCCCTCGGTCCCCGGGCGGGGCGGGGCCGCAGCCGGGACCCCAAGTTCCTGTCCCTTGTCCCCGCCGGAGCCCCCTGTCCCTCCGCGCCCGCAGCCCCGCGTCTCCCCACAGCGCGGTGCCGGCGGAGGTGGCGGGAGGCTCCCGAGTGGCCGCGGGGTCCCCGTCCCCATCCCGGCGCAGACCTGAGCGCCCCGAGTTTCCTGATGGTGGAAGCGGCGTCTCCACCGCCACCTGGTCCTGAGGCGGGGAATCCCTAGCTTTGTGGACTCCCCGCATGGCCAGCACGGGAAAGGGGTCCGCGGGGACACGTGTGGGGGAGCGGAAGGGGAGACGCGGGTCCCTCTGACGTGGTTGGTGTCGGCCTTGGCCTGTGTGCACACAGTGTTTACAAATGAAACGCAGATGGCGGGGACCTGAGCTTAGTGCAGAGGCGGGACAGCCCCAAGTGCAAGTCTGCGGGGTCTCCAGGGCCAGGCGAGCAGGCTGTGCTTTCTAGGGAGAAAGAAGGGGAGAGGAGGGCGGTGGAGGGGCAGCATCAGCTCCTGGGACAGGGGAGATGTCCCTGAGTCCACCTGTCCTTAGGTGACAGTTAAAAGAGGCGTCCCAAGGAGGGAGGAGAAAAAGTTCAGAACAACAGTTCACTGTTGTGTCTGGCCAGCACATCAGTGTAAGGAGGGAGAGAGGACGGTGACACCCGCCAAGTGGACAGGACAGGGCAGGGAGGGGAGAGCAGCTTCTCCAGAACGGAAAGCTTTGTGAGGTGGGAGTTCGGTGATCACAGCCATTTGCCAGGGTGCCAGCGCTCCTGTATTTAGCAGTTTTTCTTTTCCTTTCAGGCAGGTGGTGTGTTGGGGGTGTAATTTGTGTCAATTAGGGAAGTCTGAAAAGGGCGTCTGAGAGAAAGAACAATGCATTGTGTCTTATGGAGAAAAGATTTGTGATTTTGACGGTATATATGGAAGGTGGTATAATTTTAAAAACTAGTCTGGTCCCAGATCTTCTGGCACAGCCATCCTTAAGCCCTTGGCATTCCCTGAGCTACAAGGAGTGTCTTTGGCTGTTTATCAATCACCCCTTTTAGGCATTTTTCTGAATTTGTGCTAATGAGGTGACTCCCGAGTGCCACCTCTCCATCACTTGAGGAAGGTGACTGGTGACCAGCCACAACAAACACAGGCCATGGCCTGGTATCTGCAGTGGGGACAGTGTGGTAGCACTGAGCCAGGAAGCTGTGGGGACTGCTCTAAGTCTCTCTGGAGCCAGAATTGCATTGTGCGACACCAGGTGGGTGGTGGAGAATTGGTTGGTGTTCAGTAAACAGCACACATGTGGTGTCATTAGTGAGGGCAGGACAAGGACAGGCAGCTCAGGTCAGAACCCAGCCTGTAGCACAAAGCCTGCTGCTGCTGGGAGGAGGGAACATGGATGGGGGAGCCCTAGGTGTGGGGAGGCCCCAGAATGAAGTTTCCTGGCTGCTCAGTCTTCCTCCCTCCCTCCCTCCCTGGGAGGGAAGCCCTGGGCTGTCTCTGCACAGTGACAGTGGTATCTAGGGTCAGACTTGTGTTCACCTTGCGAGCCTGGGTCCCTTGTGAACTGTGGGTGAAGCAGCTGCTTCCCTGAGCTCCTCTTGTTTCCTGCATGGAATCTCTGTTTCTCTCTCTCTGTCTCTCTCTCTCTCTCTCTCTCTCTCTCTCTCTCTCTCTTTCTCCCTCCCTCTCCCTTTTTTCCCTCTCTTCCTCTGTCTCTCTCCCTCTTGTCTGTCTCCCTCCCTTTCCCAATTCCTCCTTCCTTTCTCTCTCTGTCTCTGGTGGTACTGGGATTTGAACTCAAGGCCATGCGTTTCCTAGTCAGGTGCTCTACCCTTTGAGCCACACCCCGGCCCCCCTCTGTAAAATCTTATTTCCATACCTTACCTGCTTTCAAAACCAGAATTTTATTTCAAGATTTGAGCGCAACATGGCGATGTTCTGGCTTGGATCCTACATGGACAGGACGATGAGGACTGACAAAGAAAAATAATTATTATTTTTTTGGTGTTAATTATTGAGCACATGGACTTGTGCATGTTAGGCAATGCTGTACATATGCCAAGGTGGGCTTCAAACTCATGATCCTCTGCCTCTGCTTCCTAAGTAGCTGGAATTGCAACTCTGCACCACCACACTTGGTGCCACGTTTCTTTGTGTTTTTGTTTTGTCACCACTGGATTTGAACATGCTTGGTAGGCAGGCACTCTTACTGCTTCAGTCACTCCACCAGCCCTGTTTTTTTTTTTTTTGTGATGGGAGTTTTCAGGATCTGGTCTCTTGAACTATTTACCTGAGGGTGGCTTTGACCAAGAATCCCTCTGATCTCTGTCTCCTGAATGGCTAGGATTACAGGAGTATTGCACTGGTTCCCAGCCCAGGTTTATTTATTGATGTTGAAAATAGTATTCTTATTTTTGTACTCAAGTGGTAATGGAACATAATTTTACACAGTGGAAAAAAATAGTTGGTTTGTTGATTATACGTAAATTCTGATTTAGTATGAATTTTTGTTTATAGTTGAATTTATCATCAGACCTTTCATGGATGTGTTTTGTGTTTTTGGTGATACTGGGGTTTGAATTCAGGGTCTCATGCTTGCTAGGCAGGCGCTGTACCACTTGAGCCACTCAGACAGTCCTGTTTTGTGTTGGGTATTTTTGTAATAGGGTCTCATGAACTATGTGCCCTAACTGGCCTCAAACCATAATCCTAATTCCTGCCTCCAGAGTACCTAAGGTTATAGGCGTGAGCCACCAGTGCCTGGCTGGATGTGTGTTTATTGTGTGACTTGTCAACACTTGAATGTTGACACTTGAAACCTAATTTATTTAGCTTTGCTTGTCCTCTGGCTCTGAGAATTTTTTCTATGTGGCCCTTCAGATTATATGAAATTCAATCTGTCTCTCTCTTTGTCTGTCTCTCTCTCTCTCTCTCTCTCTCTCTCTCTCTCTCTCTCTCTCTCACCTGTGCTCTCTCTCTCCTTCCCTCTCCCCTCAACCATAGTATTGAAAAACAGGCATTCGAGGATCAGCTCACTTTTCATGATTGTGGCTCATGTCTACAATCCCAGAGATTCAGGAGACAGACTTCAGAAGATGTAGGTCTGAGGCCAGCACAGCTCAAACCCTGTCTCACCCATTAAGCTGAATGTGGTGCTGCACATCTGTCACCCCTGCTCCAAGGGAGGTGCAAATAGGACCTTCATGGTCCAGGCCTGCCAGGACAAAACCAGAAGACCCTATTTGGAAATAAGCCAAAGGAAAAATGGATGCGGGCATGGCCTAAGTGAGAGAGCGCTGGCCTAGCAAGTGTGGGACGCTAAGTTCAAACCCCAGAAAAAATGTGCCCATTTGAATATTGTAATGAGTTTACTCCGGAGATGAGGTTTTTCTTTCTTAGGGTTAAACTTTTTTGCTTGCAGTGTTGGGGTTTGAACTCACTGCCTTGTGGTTGCCAGACAAGCCCTTTACCACTTGAGCCCGGCCCAGCCCTACTGTTCCTCTCAATGGCAGAAGTGGTCTATTTGCCTTGTGAATTTTCCAAGTGATGTTTTCATGAGGTGCACAGTGCACCTCACAGTGCAGTTCCTTTCACTTATATTTAGCAAGTGTTTTGAGCCAAAAGAACAAGAGGAAACAGACAAATCCTCACATCTTCCAGGCTTTGCCTGCTCTCCCTTTAATGCTGAGCCTGGGTAGTTAAAAGTCTGCTTTGGCCTTCGCTTCCTGCAGAACTTCTTAGTTCTGTTCTAAAATATGTTGTTTCTTTGTCACACACAGGATTTTCTGAGTTCCTCGGTGTGTCTCAGGGACTTTATTTCTATTTATTTGTCCTTGTGCATGATAGGCAAGTGTTCTACCTCTGAGCTGCAGCCCAGCAGCAGGGGTTCTTTCAAACACCATCATTTCTAAACTACTTTGCTCCTTAGCCTCCCGTAATCTATATTTTCATAGCTGTGTGGGTAGGCTCAACTTTCCTCCTCCTCCTCCTGTTCCTTCTTCTCTCTTCTTTTTGTGCTGGGATGGGACTACATTGCAGCCCTTTTATTTTTTAACTTGGAATAAGGTAAGATTTGGCTTCATTCTCTTCCATGTGGATATTTATTTTTCAGTTTTCTGAACATTTTTTAAAAAATAGATGGCTCTTTTCTCATTGAGTGATTTTTATACTCCTGTCCAAAATCGCTCTGCCTTGTACATTTAGGAATCTGGGCGTGTTGGTCTATTGTGGCATTTATGTCTCTGTGTCTATACCCGCTTCACTGGATTTTGATTACTGTGCCCGGGTGCAGGTATTTATTTGTGGATTGTGCACCTGCATTCACAAGGGACATTGGCTACATCTTCCCAGTGTCCATCTTTGCTGCCAGCTTAAATTTGGCCTCTGAGTGAATCTGAGTCTTCCCTTGTCTATGGTTTCTGGAGGAGATTAGTAGTAGGCTGATGTTCATTCTGCGTTAGGTGGTGGAGATTTCACAGTACTCTGAATCAGCTAGCTCGTCATCTTTTGTTTACAGGGTTTTTTTGATTATTGATTATCTTGTTCGTTATGGGTCTGCTCAGAGTTCATAGTTCTTCATCACTGCTTCTCAGTAGACTGTGTTCCCAGCCATTTCTCTACCTCATCAGTGTACCCTACTCACAGCTATACCCTGGAGACTTTTTCAGTAACCTGTCAAGACATTTTGTTCTTCCTTTTGTTATCTGGTATTATTTCATGGGTGCCATACTCATGTTGTGGAGAGCAGCATTCTGGGTCCATAGTTTGGCTTCATTTTGAGGAACCCTGTGTCCCTGAGCTGGGTCCTTGTCAATGTCACCCCTATGAAATTGAATCTAGGAGTCAGAGAAGCAGAGGATCTGTGTTTCCCTTTCCCCCAGACCCTGGGCCCAGTAACATCTTACTTTGTTATACTTTGTGGGTTGCACTTTTGGAGGCAGGACTTAAAAACAGAATTCACTGGGTATATCTAAAAATATGCCCAGCCTCCTGCCAGCAGCAGAAAGCAGATTCTTTGTGATCCTCACTGTGAGAACCTGATGGAGTTCTAGAGGTAAAATGCCTCTGCTCAGCTGGGCCCTGTGGATCTTTTCCCATGTAAACTTTTCTTTAACTTCAGCACTTCATCAGAGACACTTGAGGGTTCCTGACCCTGACTCTGCTCATTATTTTCTGTTACATTAAGGTATGGTTGTCTGTCTGTCTGTCTCTTCCATTTGGGGACAGTGGGTAGTGTCATGACCTTAGTTCTCTGATGAGTCTAGAAGAGTTCCTGATTTAAAATTTCTTTGATGTTTCCTTGTATGGCTGGGAATGTCCCCTGTATGTCCTTCCATGCTGGGCTGGAGTGTGGAAGTTTCTGAGTTCAATCCTTATGTTTGCTGGCAGCGTTTATCTCTGGACACCCCTTCTCTTTGTGCCTCCTATCAGGATAAGGGGATCAAAATCCAAGGTGGCCCCTCCTTGAAGGTGCAGGAGATTGAGGTCACCCACCCACCTCTGCATGTGGGAGTGAGTGTTCCCTGTAGTTTCCCTGTTAACCTCAGCAAAGCTCCAGGCCTGGCTGCCCTACTTGCTCTCAAGACACTGCATACCTGTGTAAGAAGCCTGCTCACTGTCCTTGGGGCCGTAGTTCTGTGAGTGGTAAGCCTCGCCTGTCCTCTATGTGCCACATTGTCATGAGAGTGGACATCAGGACCACACCTGCAGGTGTGGCACCTTAAACAGGATGCCTAGTCTGTGAACACCTTTCCTTGTGTCTGTCTCCTCTGCTCTGACCCGCTCACCTGCCTGGCTCTTGGATGGCAGTCACACACCTCACCTGTTCCTTGCTGGGGAGCTATTGCTGTGACCTGTGCTGCTCAATTTTAGCTACCAGATCTGTGTATTCCAACTCATATTGTCATATTACAGGACAAATGAACACACACAAATTAGGATGTGCTTTTCAGTCTTAAGTCTTTGCATTTTTATGATGAAATATATTTGAAGAAGTGTGAGTTACACATTTCTGATAACATTTAGTTTTAGTAGCAATATAAACTCCCTTGGAGTCCACATCAAGATTTATAACTGGCCTTGCAGGCAGTAGTGTCCCCAGGTGGTCTCCTGCATGTTTCATGCCAGTCTTGCCCCTATGCTCTGATTCTTTGGTGAATTTTCCTGTGTTTACAATCTGTTACTTTTTACTAAGCAGTGCTCTTTTATTATTGCTTCCTTTGAACTTTGAGCAAGTGAGTCTTAATGGAATTGCAAAGGCTGATGGGTGTTTTCTTTGCCAAGGTATGTTTCAGAAGTGCCAGGGTCTGAGGCAGGACCAGTTTCTCATCCCTGGGGTTCTGTACTTGGTACTTTTGGGTTAAGATTTTTACTCTTGTATTAAATACTGCTCCTGTCATGTCTCTTCTTTCTCCAAGTGCCACAGCACAGTACATTCTTGAGGAAGATGACCATGCTGTCAGTTGTGGTCAAGTTCAGATTATACAGAAAATAGCAAGGCAGCTATTGATCGCCATTCCTGTGTAACTGTTGGTTTGCAGTGACCATCAACACTTGGTATTATCTCATGGGCTCAATTTTGTCCTTTTCATAGGTATGAAATCGGATCTACTCGACATTTCCTTGTCTCTTCATTTCCATGTGCCTGGATCTTTCTTCTCATCGGGTGTTTTATCTTCTGACAAATACATTTGGTCATTTCCTTTCTTATTTTTTTCTCATTTTTACTCTGTATAGTAATTCTTTTACCATTGCATGCATTGCAGATAGTTCCATTTTGTTATGTTGTTTTTGCCTCTATTAATTTTAATATCTTTAAATTTTTCCATTTCCTTTGTAACTTTTTTTTTGTGGCACTGGGGTTTGAACTCAGGGTCTCACTCTTGCTAGGCAGGGGCTCTACCACTTGAACCACTCCACCAGCCCAGTCCATTTCTTTTGACTTCCTGTTTTTATTATGAGCAAATTCTCTTTTGTAACATCAAATACACTTGACTGAGTTTCTCAGAGAATTTGCATTTTATTCTCATTTCACTGTGAAGTGATTATTGGGCACGGAATAGAGGGGTGTGCACTGCAGGTTCCAGGTAGATACCTGTTTGTCTCTGCCCTGTGTGTTAGATGCTGATTTGTGCCAGTGTCCTGCAGTACCGGTTCTATCAGGAATCTACTCTCCATGTACAGCTTGACCCTATAGACCATTTTCCTGGATTTCAGTATTATTAACTCTCCAATCGTAGTACAATGTCCCAAATGTTGGGGTTTTGTAATTCTTTATGTTGGCCAAGCAGCTGTTATCTTCCCATTTAGAACAAAGGAAATATTGTTCCACATTTGTTATTCCCACTACATTTTGTAACTACTAAAAAGTTAGTTGGGGAAATTTAAGGAATTTCGTAGATACATGTGAGAGGAAACATCTTGGTGACATGGAGTTAATTTGAAGCATATGTGGCTCTTTCTCCTTATTCCTTTGACTTTTCCCCAAATATATATATTTTTTTGGTACTGGTGCTTGAACTCAGGGCCTACACCTTGCGCCACTCCACCAGCCCTTTTTTTGTGATGGATTCTTTTGAGATAGGGTCTCACATACTTTTTGCCTGGGCTGGCTTCGAACCACTATCCTACCAATTTCTCAACATCATATGAACTTGTGAATTGAGTCTAAACCCCAGGTGCTGTCCATCTTACCCTCTCTCCTGAACACATGTGAATCTTGTAGGAGTCGGTGACCTTTGAGGACGTGGCTGTGAACTTCACCCTGGAGGAGTGGAGTTTGCTGAATCCTTCCCAGGAGAATCTGTATAGATCTGTGATGCGGGAAACCATCAGGAACCTGCATGCTGTAGGTAAGGGTGACATCATGCCTTCACTGAGTCAAGGAGGAGGTGTTCTGTACTCACCAATGTTGATCAGAGGTTTCGAATATGAGAAGGAATGCTTTTGTGAATAAACTAGGCATGGTTGCAAGGGAACTTCAACCTAAACTCAATTTTTATATAATTTTGTAATAATTCATAATGGTTTTTCTGGATCTACATTTTAGGACAAAAATGGAGAGACCAGAACTTTGAAAAGGAGGACCAGAATCTTGGAAAATATCTAAGGTAAATTACACTCACAAGAGGAAGCTATTCCTCTGGAAATGTGAAGTGGCAGGAAGTATTTCAAACAAAACAAATATGAGTGGTACACACCTGTAATCCTAGCATTTGGGAGGCTGAGGCTGGAGGATCACAAGTTCAAGGTTAGCCTGTGCTGCCTAGTGAGTTTGAGGGCTGTCTACATAAAGGACCCTGTTTCAAAATGTATATATATTCTGTCTCTCTCCGTTGTGTTTGCATGTGTATCTCCATATATTCTGTACATAGATAGATATAGATAGGTAGGTAGGTAGATCGATCCGCTAAATCTTTATATAGCATGAACATCTCTAGCCCAAAAATTCACAGAGCCTAGACTTGTTGAACACAAAATGATGGCACAAATGACACTTTATGATGATTTATTGCACACACTTTTGTTTCATACCCAAAATAATTGAAAATGTTGTATGACATTACCTTCAGGGTTTGGGTATAAGGCATATATGAAACACAAATGAATTTTATGTTTACACTTGGGTCTCATCTCTGAGGTATTAATATATATTTGGTAGTATTTCAGAATCCAGAGTCCAAAACACTTCTCATTCCATGAATTTTAGATGATGGTTCCTTGAGCTAAATCTAAATGTACCACAGATGTTCAGTATTTGCATAATAAGTGAATATGGAGGCAGTGTTAAGGAACCCTATATGAATATCACTCCTTTGATGACCTTGGCTGTTGTGCCCTGCTGTTGAATATTCATACTATTCAGGGAGTCTCTACAGGATATAAAGCCTATGGTTTTTCTGACAACCAAAAAAATGTAACTGTGCTACCCATGAATAACTGTGAAATCATTGAGAAACAAACTCTTTGTAATGTACTGCACTTTTGTTACAGAAATCAAGCAGTAGAGAAGCTCTGTGAATATGAAGAAGACTGTCTATGGGGAGGAGCCTTCAGCCAGACTCATGAGATTATGAACAAGGGAACTCCTGGAGCAGTATCATGTGAAAGGCATGTGTGTGGAGAAGTCCTCGATGGTCACTCTCCTGGAAATGTGCCCTTCAGGGATCACAGTATACACAAACCATATGAGTACCCAGGATATGGAGAGAAGTCACGTATATGTAAGGAACATGGGGAAACTTTCCGTTCTCCCCAGTGCCTTGATAAGTATGAAAGGACTCGCACTGGAGAGAAACCCTATGAATGTTCACAGTGTAATAAAGCCTTCAGATATCTCAGTTCTCTTCAAAATCATAAAAGGATTCACACTAGAGACAAACACCATGAATGTAAGCAGTGCGGGAAAACCTTCAAAAGACACAGTAACGTTCAGGTCCATGAAAGAAGTCACACTGGAGAGAAACCCTATGTATGTAAGCTATGTGGGAAAGCTTTCACTTCTTATACTTCCCTTCGAACACATGAAAGAAGTCATACAGGAGAGAAACCCTATGTGTGTAAGCTATGTGGGAAAGCCTTCACTTCTTATACTTCCCTTCGAGCACATGAAAGAAGTCACACTGGAGAGAAACCCTATGTGTGTAAGCTATGTGGGAAAGCCTTCACTTCTTATACTTCCCTTCGAACACATGAAAGAAGGCACACTGGAGAGAAACCCTATGTGTGTAAGCTATGTGGGAAAGCCTTCACTTCTTATACTTCCCTTGGAGCACATGAAAGAAGTCACACAGGAGAGAAACCATATTTATGTAAGCTGTGTGGGAAAGCCTTCACTCAATCCAGTGATCTTCAAGTACATACAAGAAGTCACACTGGAGAGAAACCATATTCATGTAAGCAGTGTGGCAAAGCCTTCACTCGGTCTAGTAACCTTCATATACATAAAAGAATTCATACTGGAGAAAAACCCTACACATGTAAGCAGTGCGAGAAAGCCTTCACTTGTTCAGGTCACCTTCAAATGCATAAAAGAACTCACACTGGAGAAAAACCCTATTTATGTAAGAAATGTGGGAAAGCCTTCACTCAATTCAATTCCCTTCAGATACATAAAAGAATTCACACTGGAGAGAAGCCTTACGTGTGTCAGCAGTGTGGGAAAGCCTTTGCTCGCTCCAGTTCCCTTCACATACATGAGAGAACTCACAAAGGAGAGACGCCTTATGTATGTAAGCAGTGTGGGAAAGCCTTCATATGGTCCAGTTCCCTTCCAAGACATGAAGTAGTTCACACAGGAGAAAAACCCTATGTATGTAAGCAATGTGGGAAAGCCTTCAGTCATTACAGCAGTATTTATAGACATGAAAAGACTCACACTGAAAAGAAACCCTGTTAATGCGATGAATGTCAGGAAACTGTCAGGTGTCCCAACTACTTTTGAAACAACTCACACTGGATATAAACCCTGCCTGTGTAAGCAATGTAGGAAGCCTTTGTTGACCCCAGTTCCCTTTGATACCATAAGGGATTCTCAGTGGAGAGAAACGCTGTGGATGTAAATTTGGGAAAGTCCTCGATAATGCCAGTTCCTTTCACACATGCAAAGACTCACACTGGAGAGAAACTCTTAAGTATAGAATGCAAGAAGGCTCCATTATTATGTGACCTTCTTAGCACTGTAATATTCACAGTAAAAAGCACTTAGGAATACCTCAGGTCATCTAAGTTCAATTCACAGATATAAAAGCACAGAGAGTGAAAAGACACCTCTCAATAGATGTGTAAGTCTTCACTTGGCCTCCTTGGAAGAAGAATGCACACTATATCAGAATAATGTGAATGTGAAAAATACTCCAAGTTGTCACTTTTGTTGTGTATGGTAGTAGTGCCTGTAATCCCAGAACTGGGGAGTCTTAAGCAGGAGGATCTCAAATTTGAGACCCTCCTACCTGGCCTCATCCTACAATGGCCACATTGCAACACCCTGACAGGAGGGAAAAACAGTTTTCAGTTTTAGTAAATAATTTGTTCCATGACTATCCCTCTTATAGTGAAGTCCTATGAGCCAAAATAATTTGAGGAGACAAAGCAGTTTGTGTGATTTGTGCATAATACTCCAGAAAATACCTGACCTGAAAGAAATATTCTAAGAGTTACACATGTATGGTTTGTACTAATGACTCATTTTTAAACACACCTTTTAGGCTATGTTTGTCTCATTCACACTTTTGAAATGTGATGACATAATTCTATAGGTACCGTTTAGGCAGCAGAGTGTAGGTTTATAGGTGCTATTTGTTTTATTCCCACCAGGTAATAAAATTTTCTTTATCTTACTGGCCTTGGGTGACAGGTTCTAAATATTTATTGCGTTTTATTGATGTTCCATCTTTCTTTTTCATAAACCAAATGACATTTTGAGGGATGATGGTTTAGGTCAGTAGTCAAGCTCTTGCCTAAAATGCATAGGGTCCTGTATTTGAACCCTGGCACTGAAAAAACAAATGCATTTTATATTTGACTTTGGGTGGAGAGTTACTGGGGTTTGAACTCAGGGCCTCATGCTTGCTACACAGGCACTCCAGCACTTAAGCCACTCCACCAGCCCTGCTTTGTGTTGGGTATTTTCCAGACAGGGCTTTCAAAGTCTCTTGCCCAGGCTGTCTTTGAAGTGTGATTTTCCTCATATTTTACTTCTTGATATATTTTTTCTTTAAGTGTGGTTTTTATCTATTTCTTAGAAATAAGTTTCACTTTTATATGGCTTCCAGACTAACAAATGTTATCTTTTCAATTTACTGAGATGATATGTGAAAATATCCCATGGCATTATAGATGAGGTCATTTATGATTTTGCCAAGTTTTTCATTTAACACTGGGAGTCAGCTTTATAATGAATAAAACCTTAGGTGTTTTCTTCCTTTCTGTCTTTCATGTGGCAGACCAACAGTTAAGTCATGCTATTTTGATGGGCCTCCTCCTCAAAACCACTAGGACTATGTCTTTTTTTCAAATAGAGTATGTGAATTGTAGCAGAAAGTATGTCCACAGACCATAAATGACTGCTTTATCAGTGAGAGCATTCTGAGTACTTTCTTACAAGATTAGTGGTTTGTTGCTATTGGTTTTTGTTGGCGCTGGGGATTGAACCCGGACCTTGCATATGCTACAAGAGTAATGTAATTCATTGGCTAGGTGTTGGAGCCTAAAATTCAAGCAGAGGGCCCTAGTTCACATGGTCCTTGGCCCCTCACTGGGAAAATCAAGTTTGCACAGCTCTCTTGCAAAAGTTCCAGAGCTCTATACCGACCTTCAGCCCTAGAAAATAGCTAACCAAATCCTCATACTTGTTCCCTGGTGCAAGAAGATAACCTGTGACCTCCTCATGAGACCTCCTGACATCCCTCGCTCCTATGACCTGAAGATAACCTTTACTGCTGACATACCTTGAAGATTTGGCTGCTTTCGCTTCCTTGTACTTACACATAAAATAAATGTGCTGAAAGAGTTCAGGACTGTCCTGAAAGAGTTCAGGACTCAACGTTTCCCATCAGGAGCATGTAGTCCATCCGGCTCTAGCTTTTTCTCTATTTGTGTCTTTGTCTTTTCTCATTCCATCACCCCAATCAGGTCTCCCAGCCCACTCACACAGGACATGAGAGCTAAGCCTGAGCCTCAGGGCCAGACCTAGTATTTGCTTTAAGGGAATTGATTGCTACTCACCATTAGAGGCACTGGAGGCAGTCACATTAATGAGGGGAACTTTGTTCATTTGTTTTTATCAGAATGAGTTTTGTAAATTTTAAGACTTGTGAACAGGACATCTTTGTTTTTGTCTTTGTCCATCCTTGTCACCAAGGACACACTTCTTCATAAGACTTAACCTTGCTGTGTGAGGCCGACTGTAGTGTTTGCATGTGTTTTTGCCTTTCTGACTTAGTATGTGAGCATGGAACTGTTTCCTAGACTGTATTGGATCATTTTCTCTATAAATATAGATGTTCTTCAACCTAGGATAAGGTTACATTTCCCTAAACCCAGGTTAAGATGAAAATGTACTTTGTACACCTAATCCAATGAACAGCAAAGCTGAGATACCACTCCCATTGCCTGTGGTTGGCAAACTCATCTCACACAAAGTGTGTCTTACAGTGAGGTTTGACTGTCTCGTGGGGGAGTCATTGGACACAGTGCCCTGTGTGGATTGCTTGTTCACTCTCATGCCATGGCTGAAATGAGCCCCAGGCCATGTGTGCCCAGCACCATGAGAAATTTCATAGCTTCATAGCACACATGGGTAGCCTAGTAAAACACCAAACATACAAATTCAAGGATTCTTTCTAGTGCAAACACCCCTTTCTTACCATCTTGTTTTTGTTTTGTTTTTTTTTTTTTAATCTTTTGTTCTGAGGAAGTAGAAATTATTTTTATTCTCAAAATGAGATAATGGGCTAGGGGTATACCTCAGTAGCAGTGCTCTTGTCTAGCATTTGAAAGGTCCTGGGTTCCATCTCCAGGACTGTGAAGATGAAAACAAAGCTAGAGGCACAAATTAATCTTTCTTCCCGTTTTAGACTTCAGTCTTTTTTGGGGGAAAAGATGGGGTTATTACTGGGGTTCGACCTGAAGATCGTGTGGTTGCTAGACAAGTGCTCTACCACTTGAGCCATTCCCCCAGCCCTACTGCAGGGGTTCTCCACGAGGTCAGCTATTCCGTGAACAAAATGCCATCCAAAGCAAAATATCAAGTATTGGGACTGTGTTCAAGACACTGAACATGTTCACTGGGAGGAGAAAAATGGGGGGTGTCTTTATTCCTTTCCTCATAAGATAAGTGCTGCATAAAAGTCTGAGGGTCATTTTGGTGGAAAATTCTTCCTAGAAAACTTTTGAATTCTGCCACCTTGCTGCACCCCTGCACTTTCAGGCCCTGACTTGAACAAAAAAACCACAAGAAGGTGATGCTAATTTCACATCATGCTCAAGTCTGTAATCCAACTATTCTTTTTTTTTTATATATATTATTGAACATGGTTTTTTTTTTTCATTTTTCTTTTATTATTCATATGTGCATACAAGGCTTGGTTCATTTCTCCCCCCTGCCCCCACCCCCTCCCTTACCACCCACTCCACCCCCTCCCGCTCCCCCCCTCAATACCCAGCAGAAACTATTTTGCCCTTATCTCTAATTTTGTTGTAGAGAGAGTATAAGCAATAATAGGAAGGAACAAGGGGTTTTGCTGGTTTAGATAAGGATAGCTATACAGGGCATTGACTCACATTGATTTCCTGTGCGTGGGTGTTACCTTCTAGGTTAATTCTTTTTGATCTAACCTTTTCTCTAGTTCCTGGTCCCCTTTTCCTATTGGCCTCAGTTGCTTTAAGGTATCTTTGCTTTAAGGTTGCTTTAATGTCATCTTTATTTTAAAAACATGCAGCCACCAGGGGCTTGGGATGTAGCTCAGTGGGACAGCACTTGCCTACCATGCAGGCCCTTGGTTGGAAACCTAGCACCCTCCAAAATAGTTCACCATGTATTTGACAATAGCAATCAGTGGACTTAGTGTCCTTAGCAAGTTCTCAACCACATTGAAGTTAAACTAGTACAGGAGAGGTTATGCAAGATGAATGTTTGCCTTGTGACATTTAAAAGAAACATCCCTCCCACATCAGTGGCTCAAGTAGTACCAAAGAGCATTGCCAGCTGAAGATCAAGAAGGTAAAAGAGGAGTGTCTAGAAGAGAAAGCACTCAGGGAGCCATGAGTGTGAGCACATTCAAGTCACCGGGCTTGAGATTATGGGTCTGTGGGGTTTTCCACTTCTATCACTGGACTTCCATCTTGGGTGGTTTGCAGAGTGCAGGATCTCAATCCATTGAGGTGGCCTGGACTCTGGTCAGTTCCATGGGAGAGGCTTCTGGACTTCTTTGTAGGCCTGGATGGCAGTGCCACCTAGACTTTACAGGCACCTCTTGTCTTGATGCCATTGGAAGACACAGACCCCCTTGCCTTCTCTATATAGAATTTGGAGCTGAGTCCAAAGAATTTGGAGCCGAGTCCCAGCCACCACAGTGAGGTGATGTCATTCAGGCACCGGTGGCTCATGCCTGCAATCCAAACTACTCAGGAGGCAGAGATTATGAGGATCACAGTTCAAAGTCAGTGCTGGGCAAATGTTTCATAAGAACCTATCTTGAACAAAGCCATCACAGAAAAGAGAGCTGATGGAGTGGCTCAAGCCGTAAGAGTGCCTGCCTAGCAAGTGTGAAGCCCTGAGTTCACACCCCAGTGCCACCACACACACAAAAAAAGAAATATTGTTTAGCTGTGCCAATTAGCGAAGCTTCCCAGGAAGAGTACATCTAGAGGTCCTGTTCTCTGCTGCCTGACAGCCGCCAGCTGTCTGCAGCCTGAACTGTGGCACAAAGGAGCCTCAGAAGACCCAAAAATGTCTCCAGTACCTGGATCACAGTCCAGTCACAAACCATCTTGAGACCTGTGGCCACACCAAGGGTCCCCACCGCATGCAGGGAGCACTGGCTCCTACAATCTTAACTAGGAAAACTCTTACGTAACACCATTGTACTTTGTGGTCAGCCTTGTCTCAGTTAAAATGTCTAACTTTATTTAGTTCACAGCTGGCTATGGAACACATCTCTTTCAGTCCCTGATGTAGGAGAGCAGTGTGTTTAGGTAAACTGTCAGAGTGCAAGGATAGCAAGGGACAGAGACAAGATCACTGTTGATGCAATCCTTGCTTACTTGGAAAGTAGAACTTTTGTGTAACTGTAGAGCATCCTTACACACCATCTGTATAGACTACAAATGAAAAATACTGCAGGTGCTTTGCTCCAAACAGAGATGTGAAAAAAAATATTCTTCCCATGCTGTGCTTATTCATTTGTGAGAAACACAAAGTAAGGACAAATGCTCAGCCTTCTCTTCATCAGATGGAAATGAAGACAGTAAAGAAAATCCGTGGTAGCAGGTGACACTATAGAAGCTGGCGTGTGTATCCACCTTCTCTATGGAAAGTCACTGTGCAAGTGGTGAGAATGTCCTCACCTCTTAAGCCCGATGTCAGCAGCTGCTCTTGTGTGGGTGGGGACAGTGGGGGGCGCTGCAGACTTCCCTGCCTGTGACTTTGTCCATCATGAGTGTCTATAGAGATATAGTATAAGCCCAGTGCAATTATAGTTAGAGATACAGAAATATAACATGTGGACTTCACATCTAAGAACTTCACTGCAGTCAGAAAGCAACTCTTTCAGCAGCTACTGTGTGTCTTTGCACACCAGTTTTCAATGGGTGAACGCTTTAATGTATGTGATGATTTATTGAAGCAGAGAGGAAAGGGGTAAAAAGCTCCATGCACATGGGAGGGGGCTCAGAAGGGCTGAGTGCATGAGGGTCTGTGTCTAGTGGATATTATAAGGATTTTATATCCTGGTTGAAGGAAAACTGGTTGTGTCTGTGTGCTGTTGGTCCACTTAGGGGATGTATGTCATCGCCAGCCATTGTGTTTCAGGGGGACACTGGGCCTGCCCTCTTTCCCTTCCCAATGTCCCTGAGGTCTGCCATACTGGCTGGGCACCTATTTCGTATCTTCTGTTGGGACTGTACTTGTTCACCACCTTTCTCCAGGTTCAGAATCACTCTTCTACTTTCCTTGCATAACTTAAGTGACTTCCCATGCGGCATTTGTGGCATTGGTTGTTGTTCCTTTGGGCAAATACACAGCCTGCTCTGTCTCCTTTCTCCCTGGAATTCTAAAATTCCATCTCCCCTTTCTTGAACTTTGCTCACCTTCTGTTAATCAAGTCCCACTTCCTAGCTCAGCAGTGCTCCTTTTGTGACCTCCCTTCTGTCTGCCCCAAACTATGTGCTGAGTTCACCACTTTCCATTTATACTTGCAGTTTGCATTTGGGACCTTAATTTAAGAGGTAATTAGAGTTGTTTGATTTCACAAGGGTGTGTCTTCATCGTGTGAGTAGTGTCCTAGTGGAGAGAGTAGGATCACTTTCTCCATCACATGATAACTCATCAAAAAGTTTTCCATCTGAAAGCCAAAGATGTCCTTCACCAGTAAGCAAAATAGCCAATCTCCAGCTCTTGAATAACTGGGATTACAGGCATGAGTCTCTGTGCCCAGGTCCAAGGCACAGAGTTTTGAGGGGTGTTTAGTCTTCATGGGCTGGGCCCTGATGAATTAGCTAATGCTACTCTGAAGTGAACTTGTGGACATGAGTTCACTCTCTTTCAGGAGAAAGTGAATAACTTGTGAGGATGTAGCAAGTCACCCTTATGAGATGCCAGTGCCACGATATTTGACTTCCCATCCTCCAGAACGTTGAAGAAACACCTTTCTGTTTCATGTTAGTTACTGGTCTCAGGTATTGTATTATAGCACACAATGTACACTAAGCCACAAATTGCATGGAAGAAAGAGAGATGGGATGTGATAATAAATCTAAAATGGGGAGATGGCTTTGGGGGATACATGGTAGAGCCTGGAATGGAGTTGACATGAATACTGGAAAAGCCTGCACTGATGTGACTGGACATTAAGGGAGGTTCTGGCGAGGGATGTGGAGAAGCAAAGAGCTGTGGGGGAGGCCTGAAGCCCCTTAGACGTTACAGATGTGGCCTCCAATAGAATGTTGGTAGAAATAGGGACAGCAAAGGCCACTGATGAGGTCCTAGTCATGCATGAGGAAGTCATGTGTGAAACTGGGTAAATGTCCATTCTTATGAGAAAGTGGCAGACAAATTGTGTGAATGGTGTCTGTGCCCCAGGCTTTCATGGAAGGCAGAACTTCAAAATAATCCACTAGGCAGGGTGCAGTGGCTCATGCCTATAATCCTAGTTAGCTGGGAGGCTGAGATTGAGGAGTTCACAGTTCTAGGCCAGTCCAGGGAAAAAAGTCTGTGAGACTCCATCCCAAAGGCAAAAAGCTGGGCATGGTGGTGCACACCTCTCCTTCCAGCTAGGGTGGGAAGCATAAAATCATAGGAACATCGTCCAGATGAGCCTGGGCAAAAAGCAACACCCTATCTCCAAAATAACCAGCAGAAAAAGGGTTAGAGGTGTGGCTCCGTGGTAGAGTGCCTGCTCTACAATTGTGAAGTTCTGAGTACAAACCAAAATACTGCCAAGAAAAAGTGATGAACTAAGGAAATTTGCAGAGAAGATATCTAAGCTGCTGTGTTTGGGTGGCTGCGTGGTTTCTCTTCCTGCTTCTAGTAAAATACAAGAAGTGAGAAAGGGTTTACAGAGTAATGTATGTTGTGATCAGAAGAGAATAGAATGTAAGTATCTGGAAATCTTTTATTAGGAAGTGAACAAAAGAAAAGCTTGAGGGAGAAAATCAAATGTAGTTCAAGCGTGCTCACTTAGATCCGTGTGGGTAGAGTCAGATGCTTATCAAGGCAACAGGAGAGTGACCTGAAGGTCACAAGGATCTTCAAATGTACCCTTCCCACCACAGGTCCACAGTGCTGGGGCACAGAAGGACTCAATGGGAGTGGCCCGGAGGACGTGAGGCTCACTGGATCTGTTCCCTGTGTTCCCGCGCAGCCCTCAGCCACTCCCATTACCGTTCAAGTGGCCCAACATTCAGCTCGGTTCACTGCATTGGAATGCACCACCGGAAGTCTCAGTGCACGTGGAGCTCACTCTCCAGGTACACAGAGTGCCACAGCTGTGGAACTGTGGCATCTTCCACCCAGACGTCAAAGGCTGTCCACATCGTCCAGTGGCTAAGGTGAGAGCTGCCACACAGGATGGGAGCAATCACCGGAGACCCCACCAGGGCAAACTCAGGGGAACTGGGGGCTTGGAGCTGCTGTAGAGTCTACATCAGGGCAGTGACTGCAGGAGCCAAGGGAATGTGGCTATGCCTTGAGAGCCACCAGGTGGCAGCATAGGCCTGCGACAGCCACAGGCATTTGAGTGCATTGTATAGTGCTGAAACAAAGAGGCAGTGCTCCCAGGTTCTGTGGGCTCCACGCTTGCCCCAGTGTGTGGAGCAGATGAGGTTGCAGTCAGCTAAGATTACAGTCATCTCCAGTAGGGTCTCACGTTTTTGCCTGGGGCCAGACATGGACCATGATCCTCCAACCTAGGTCTCCCCATTAGCTGGGATTACAGATGCACACACCAAACCTGGCTTAGTAGCTTTTCTATATACCAATAATGGATGTGTTAAGAAAGAAATCAGGGAAACAGTACTGTTCAGAATAGCCTAAAATAATAAACTACCTAGAATTAACCTTAACTGAGGAGGAGAAAGGCATCTATGATGCAAACTAAAACACTGAAGAAAGAAATTGAAGATCTCTCTAGAAGAGGCAAAGACTTCCCACATTCATGGATTAGCAGAATTAATATTCTGAAAATACTGTATTACTAAAAGAAATATACAAATTCAATGGAATCCCCATAAAAATGCTGATGACATTCTTCATCAAAATAGAAGAAATTATCCAATTTCACATGGAAGCACAAAAGACCCAAAATAGCCAAAGCAATCTTAAGGAAAAAGAGCAATGCTGGAGATACCACAATGATTGATTTCAAATTATACTGCAGAGTCATAGTAATAAAAACAGCATGGTATACATTTGCAGAGAGAGAGAGAGGTGTACACCAAAGAATTAGATTAGAGGACCCAGAAGTAAGCCCACCCAGCTAAGCCATATGATTCTAACCCATGGCACCCAAAATATATGTTAGGGAAAAGACAGCTGGGAAAACTATATATCCAAGGGTAGAAGACTGAAAGAGTTCCCTATCTCTCACCATGTACCAATATCTGTTCAAAGTGGATCAAAACCTTTATATAAGATCTGAAACTCTGAACAGGACTCCAATAGCTTGGGAATAAGAGAAAGAATTGACAAACAGGTTTGCATCAAACTGAAAAGCTTCTGCACATCAAAGGAAACAATCATCAGAGTAAAGAGACAGCCTGCAGAGTGGGAGAATATCTTTGCCAGCTACTTGTGTGACAAGGGGTCATTATCAGACTATATGAAGAGCTCAAGAATTTAACACTGAAAGAACAAACAATCTAGTTAAAGAAGGAAATGAATTGGACAGTGTTCAAAAGAACAAACAATCTAGTTAAAGAAGGAAATGAATTGGACAGTGTTCAAAAGAAGAAATACAAATGGCCATAAACACTTGAAGAACTGTTCAACATTCCTTAGCCATTTCATTAAATCAAAACTCCACTAGGATTGCATGTCACCTCAGTCTGATGGACCATCATCAAGGAAACAAAGACCACAAATGTTGGCAAGGTCACAGGGAAAAGAAACCCTCAGACACTGTGGGAGGGAACGTAAACGAGAGCAGCCACTGTGGAAATCAGTGCGGAGGTTCCACTAAAAACTAAAAATAGATCCACCATATGATCAACTCTTGGGCATATTCCTGAAGGACTGTAAATATCGATTCAATGGAGACATCTCCACGCCCATGTTTAGAGCAGCACTATTCACCATATCCAAGTTAGGTGTCCATCAGCAGATGAATGGATAAAGAAAACATGCTTACACACAATCCAGTATTAATCAGCCATGAGAAAGAATGACATTATGTCATTTTCAGGAAATTTGATGGAATTGGAGATCATTGTGCTAAGCCAGCTAAGTCAAGTTTGGAAGGACAAATACCATGTTTAATGTCACATTCAGAGGCTAGATCTAAGAATGAAAAGTCATGAGTATAAAGGGGGTGGGGCTATTTTGGACAAGCCAACAGGAGGTAGGCAGGGTAAAGTGAGTGTGTGTGTGTGTGAGAAAATGATTAAAGCATATTATATGCAGGTACAGAAGTATACATGTGAAACTTAGTACAATAACGTGTGCTAATAAAATAACTTTTTAAATAAATGGAAGGATCTCATTGAACCTCACAAGGATTCAACCTGAGGTCAGTTAGACTTTGTGAAAGAGAAATTTATTTCTAGGATGCTCAGAATGTAGCTATAGAAATGACTGAATGGGAGCCAGGTGTGGTGGTGCACATCTGGAATCCTCACAGTTGGGAGGTGGAAGCAGGAAGGTAGGAAGTTTGAGGCCAGCCTGGGTTCCATAGGGAGACACTGTCTCAAAAAGTTAACAAACAAAACACCCACAAACTAGAGAGCCTGCCTAGAAAGTGTGAGGTCCTGAGTCCTGGTCTGAACTCTCTGACCTGAGCTATTAGGGCATCCCCTGCAGATGGATATCTCTACCTACTTATGAGTCTTCCTGGCTGGAGACCCAAAGCCCACAATCCAATTAGATTCTATTTATTTGTTTTGGTTGTGTGACTATATTGGCTTCCTGTCCTGTGACATCACTCAGTTCATTTATTTAAAATAAGTAGTTCTCAGATATCTTACAATTTATGATCAACATTCAGAACTATGAAAGTGATTGATGGAACAGACCCCAGGTAGGCAGGTTGCAGCACTTTGCACCTTGTCAAAGGGGCTGTTAATGAGGGACTCCTGTGACTCTTCTACATACTGAGGTGCATCTTGGGGACATTGACTTCCATATGATATCTGCTGTCTTCAATAAGTCTGCTGGGAGACTCATGAGGTCTTTGAGGTAGGGCATTTGGGAGAGTCTAGCTTCACACTGGACACAGGGTGAGGTAGAGAAGACAGCTGGAGCCAAGTGTGATCACCTTGTCCTGTCCTCCAGTCTCTTCTCATGAAAGCATTTGTCTGCTCTATTCCCCACTGCTCTTGGAAGGTTGTTCTGAGCCCCACTTTCCATTGAATCTTGAAGCATTCCAGGGGGTCACTCCTTACCTTGTATCATTCCATCCTCCTGGAAGATTATTCATCCTTTCTATTTATCATATTCACAATTTTTTTTTTGCAATACTGGGGTGTGTAGTCGGGGCCTCTACCTTGAGCCACTCCACCAGCCCTTTTTTTGTGATAGGTTTTTTCGAGATAGGGTCTCTCACACTATTTGCCCAGAATGGCTTCAGACAGAGATCCTTTGTGTCTCATGAGTAGCTAGGTGCACAGGCACGATCCTCCAGCACCTGGCCATATTCACGATTATTTCATACCAGTATGATCACCCTGTTATTACCTGCCTTGGTCTGTTCCCATTTCCCCAATAGCATGAGAAGTTTTTTCCTCTGGTACTTTTTTCTGTGACCCTTGAAGCCACAGGCCCAGAGAATGTCTCAAATGAATGAGTGCTGTAGAATTGACAAAAAGATGTGCTACCAGAGGGAAAGGGGGGAGACACAACTGTCACACAAATCACTCACTCGGTGCCACATGTGCTGTGTGCACTGAAAATTATATCCTTCTACACTGATCATTTATTTGCCAAGATTGAAGGTTAGCAACAGCATAATTGTCACTTGTCCAACTCCACAAGCCTGTCCCCAAACTCAGGCATTTGCAGACAGTTAATTCAACTGTATCAAAATGACAGTAGAAGAGACAACCAGGTCCTGGTCAGTCAAAACTGTGGCCACAGTGGAGCCACAGTGCTGCCAGGACTGCAGACCTACCAGGATAACTCGGCCTGATTACTCACACTTTCTGAGCTTAAGTTTCCTCTGCAAAATAAGTGAGATTGACTGGATGATCTTCTGAGATGTGAGCCTATACTAGCCTTCTCCTTGACATCTTAAGTTTCCAAGGGACTTGATGCTTGCTTTGGTGGGACATGGTGAGCTCTGTCATCCTTGAGCCAAGAAAAAGATGTTTCTTCAGCGTAGTGCTGTCTGTGCCTTTTCACAAAAATGGGAACCAACAACAACCATATTCTCTACCAAGATCATGGGAATTGCATGCTCTAGTAGGGACAGCCAGAGAAGTAGATCTGTCAGATGCATCATGGCCATGGCCCATCTCCACTGCATGTGACTGCCTGAGCCCAGACCCCTTTTCTCTTGTGCTTCTGGGTACCATAAGTGCCTGTTGGTACCATCAGCATCAATAAAGGGTGATGTCATGGGGCCCAGCATTCTCATGGTGACCAATGATCTTGTTCTCTCTCAGTCCTTTCCAGGTTCCTGCTGAGAGGATGAAACACACTATTAGTGAACATACATGGGGCAAATTCTGTTTCCCTACAAATCCAGATCTGGGTCAGTATAGACCTAGCTGGGACATAGAGGACATACAGGATATGGCTCTCTCATTCCAGTGGAATCTGGCCTGAAGCTGAGGGACACACCTGACTTTCACCTGGGCTCCTACTGACCCAGTACTGCTCCTTCCCTGGAGCCTTTAAGCACCACCAATGTTATCTATGGTCTCTACCTCTGGATTTCCCTGTGTCCCTGCTCAGACCATCCCAAATGCACCCTAGGGTTTGTAATCCCTGCCACATTGCCAAGCATCTTGATCTTCTGTTTTCTCAGAGACACAGCAACTGTGAGTTACATGTTTATTTGCTATGGAAATACTGTAGGTGCTGGGAGTGAACAATGACTAGGAACAAAGGGATCCTCATCTGAGATTTTTAGTATTCATTGGGGAGGCTATTAGAGACTATGAAGAATACACAAGTCCCTGGAGGAAGCTCTGGAGGGTGCAGGACCACGGGATCATCAAATGGCCCACACAAGGACTTAGAAAAAACAGTTGCGATGTCTAAAGTGACACCTAAGGAATGTGCAGTTATGATTCAGACGAGGAAGCAAGTGGATGAGGGGCTTTTTGGGTAGAGATGACAGTGAGTGCAAAGGATCAGGGAAACAGAGGGCTACACGGTTTAGGGACAACGGTGTTTTCCACTGAGCCTAGTGTCGGGAGCCATCTGACAAGGTTGTTGCAGCTTAGCAGGATCCTGACAAGGTCAGAGACTGCAAGTGCACCATGTCTCTCACTGAGGTTTTGAGGGGACAGGGAGTGGCTCCCTTTGTCTGGAGAAAAGAAACATTAACCTGAAGGTATTTGTTTATGAAAGGTCAGGAACATGTGATATGTACTTAGTAACCAGGCCTGGATTTTGTGTATGTGAAACCAGGTGAAACTAGGTGAAAACAGGGAGGTCTGGGTTTCGTTAGTGAAATTAGGAGGGTCCAGGGTTCATTTAGGAAACCTAGGAGATTGGACCAAGAACATTGTTTTCAGGTAGAGGGCATTGTTTCTTAGGCATAGAAACTTTCTTTGTTTTGTATAACTTCCTACTTTGTACTGCTTATAAGCCTGATGCAAAAATAAAAAATTTGCCAGTTGGTCATCAGCCTTCTGGCCCTTTCAATATGTGTCTTGTCTGTTTATTCCTTCCCTGAGCCCTTCTGGGTCAAGGACCTCTGTGGTCCTGGCAGCCTAGCAAGTTGGAAGTGGTTGAGGGAGTTCTGGGACATGAAGGCACACAGGAAGAGGCCAAGGTCATGAATGACCATGAAGGGCTCTTGAAGAGTTTCTTCTTAGGCAGTGGGAGATGCTAAATATTTTTGAATGCATGGCAGAAGAAACTGAATAGTATTTCACCATGTGATCCCATTCATGGATATTTGACATTAATCTTCATGGGTTCTCGTGGGTCCTTACAGTTGGGAGATAGGGGAGGCCTCCACCAACTTGGAGGATACACGTCCAGTATTCCAAAGGGTTGGTTTGGTTTTATACGTAGTCACGTTGCTGTGTGTACACAGTTCTCCATAGCTGCTGGGAAAAGAATAAGCTATAGAGGTTTGGAAGAGAGCCAGGGTGTTTTGTCCTATGTGTGGGTTTCTCAAACATGGTTTGTAATCAGACTTGAAACTGACTCTAGAGGTTGAACGAGCACTGTTGCATATTGCATAGAGGGAGTGAGGGAGTGAGCTGTGTTTACCCCGTGCAGTTCTGACCCAAATGTGTGGGCTCTTACAACAGTCTGAAGATATCCACAGTGGATGGTGTCCAAAAGTTCCACTGAATTCTGAAAGTACCTGGCATTAGTGTCTCATTCTAAAGGTTTATGGACTCAGTCCCCAAGACAATACTGCCATCAGATGGCAGTCAAAGCACTGTGTATCCAGTGCACACACATTTCTGTACAACATGGGTTCATTATCACACTTTCACAACCTTACTCCTTCATTTTTGCTAATTTGCTAAATCAGTAGTGAGTCTCAGCAACATACTATAAATAGTTTATGATAACAGGACACAGTCCCATGCAACAGTTGCATAGGACAGTGTGTTGTAAGGGGTTGTGAGGAACTTGCATTCCACCACCTTTTTGTGTTCACCATCCCTGAAGGAAAGTAGGATTGTCCTCATTTCATATGCAAAGAATTGGATTCAGCTTCCTTGTGTCATTTCATTCATCAATGTTGCTGTGAAGCAGTTGAATAACTTGGAGTCAGGGGCTCAAGTTAGAGGCCAGTGATTCCAGGTAGAATTCCATCTTTAGTCTGCAAAGGGAGGACTGTGAGGTCCCCTTGGTGTGTTTTGGGCATGTAGCTGCCTTTCCTGAATGTGGCCTCCAGGTGCTCAGAAGAAGGATGAGTGACAGTGAGAAGCTGCAGAACTGGGGAGAGCAGGAGACCCTTGAGCAGATGCACTTGGAGGTTCTGGTCTTTGAGATGGTGCATGGTTGCCATAAAACTCCATTCTGGACATAGTTTTGGTGTTTCTGCAGTTAGAGGTGCACTGATCAATCTAAATGGAATATATTCAGATAACCTATGAAGGTCAGCCTTAGAGAAGCGTTCATTCATGTAGTGCCCTGGAGAAAGGGTTTATGAATTTGACAACTTAAGTGAAACCACAAGTGACTCCAGATGAGGGTTCCCTGTTGTGAATGTTAAGATTTTAAAGGACACTGGAAGGAGGGGACACAGCTAGACGTGATGGCTCCTAGGGTGATATTCTTATGTGCCCCTGCCTCACCCCAGGGGTGGTTTACTCCAGTGATGTAGTTCAGGAGTCAGTCTAGTCTTGTATGTATGTATATATTATTTTTTAATTTGTTTTTGGCACTGGGAATCAAATTCAATGTGTTGTGCTGGCAAGGCAGGCACTCCACAACTTGAGCCACTTGAGTTTAATCTTCTGAATTAAATGAGGATTTCCTTCTGGTTTCCACTGTAACTTGGATGCAGAGGCTGCCTGTGTGAGCTGGTTCAAGTTTACTTAACTTTGTAGAATACTGGTTCTATAGACCTGTTTCCCCATGCACTGGGTAATTACAGGCCCTTGTGGGTTTTTCTTTTCTTTTCTTTTTTTCTTGGCTGAAGACAGGTAAATCATTAGAAAACGTGTTGACAAAGCCTTGGCCATAACCACTGCCTCAAGTTCCATTCCTCAAGCGTGACTTGAGCACTTACCTCTTGCTCCAGCGAGGCCCGTCCTGGCTTAGGCTGCCTTTTTCCTCTGTAGTCAGGGATGTCCCCACTGAAGGCACTTCAGAAGGTTAATGCAGTAAGAGCCTAGCTAATTCAGGAAGAAGCAGGTGGCCGCTCTGGAGAGCCACGACACAGGTCTCATTCAATGACTTTTCCCTCAGGTGAGACCAGGGCGGTGCCCACAAGAAAGCGTGGGTTTCGAGGCGCAGAGCTGGAACGGGTCCTTCCGCCTCCTCGCCACCAGGTAGGCATCGCTTCTCCTGTCACTCAGCTTGAGCAGTAGCCAATCAGAGCCTTAGGAGTCGTCCAATCAGGAGGGCGGAAGGGAGAAAGGCCCGCCCCTCCCCCGTAAGCTTCCTTTCCGCCGCCATAGCTACGCTGCTGACCTGGTACGTGTGAGGTGTTCCGCCCTCCAGTTCCTGTCGCTGTGTGACGCTGACCCCAGGAGCAGGAGTGGACAGCAGGACACCCGGCAGTCAGGAATGGTGAGTGTGGGGCGGAATTGTGACACGGGCGAGGAGGGGTTGAGAGCGACTGGGCCCCGCGTGAGCCCCGGAGTCTGCGGCAGAGTCGCCGCCGGCGCCGCTCCGCTCGTCCCCTCGGTCCCCGGGCGGGGCGGGGCCGCAGCCGGGACCCCAAGTTCCTGTCCCTTGTCCCCGCCGGAGCCCCCGTCCCTCCGCGCCCGCAGCCCCGCGTCTCCCCACAGCGCGGTGCCGGCGGAGGTGGCGGGAGGCTCCCGAGTGGCCGCGGGGTCCCCGTCCCCATCCCGGCGCAGACCTGAGCGCCCCGAGTTTCCTGATGGTGGAAGCGGCGTCTCTACCGCCACCTGGTGCTGGGCCCGGGCTTCTGATAACCGGGGTTTGAGCTCGGGTCTTCCTGCTTGCGAGGCACCCACTTGCAAAGCAGGTGCTCCACCACTTGAGCTCCACCTCCAGTCCATTCTACCCTGGTTAATTTGGAGATGGGGTCTCAAAAACTATTTGCTTGGGGCTGGCTTCTCATGTAGCTGGGATTACAGGTGTGAGCTACTGGGTTCCAGCGTGAAGCATTTGTCTTTATTACCGTCCATTGTCCACACAGGAATGGTCATTTATTATTGCCACCTGTTGTTGACCAGCATCTCTGTAAGATTATGTATTGCTTTGCACTAATTACCACTGGAGTTGAGCACTCATCCTTTGTGAACTTTTCATTTGACTTGAAATCAGTTTTTGCTGGGTGGCAGGAAGGGCGATAATGAGTGCTACAGTGAAACAAAAAAGACCCTGGAGTTGAGGAATGTCAAGTAGCTCCTGGGGCTGCACCAGAGAAAGGGTCACCTCGCCCCAGAGATTAAAGTGGCCATGAAGTGGCATATGGCCATGTACAGGACAAGCTGTACACCCCCACCCCCCAAATCCTGTAACCTGCTCTAAATGGTATATAAGGAAGGACCATTTGTTCTCCAGGCTCAGCCTTTTAAGTCCTGCTGAGTCGCTGCCTCCTTGCTTAATAAACTTGCTTCCCAAAAGCCTTGGTGCCCCGTCTGTCTGTCTTAGCCATCCTAGGACAGTTGTACTTGTTTTTGTTTTTATCTGTGTGACTGCAGTTGGGCTTCCCTCTTACACATAGCTTCTGTACAATTTGAGCCACACCTCCACTCTCCTTGAAATTGTTTCTCTTTTTTCTTTAATTTTTTTGTTTGATTTTGGTGCTTATGGAGTAGGGTTTTCATTGCAAATCAAATTGATCATTTTCTTTTGGTTTTTTTTGGTGGTACTGGGGTTTGAACTTGGAGCCTCATGCTTTCTAGGCAGGAACTCTGCCACTTGAGCCACTCCACCAACCAATTGTTCATTATCCATATATGAGAAAATGAAAGTTTTTTTACATTCTTATACCACCACTCCTGGTGCAAGTTTTTGTACATTGTTCCTTTCTGGAAATTGGTTCATTTCAGCCATGTTATTAAATTTGAGGGAATGAAATCGTTCAGTGGTCCTCCGTGTCCATGGGATTAGCGTGGATGGCCCAGTTTTCTACTGATAATGATAAATGGTGTGTTCCCTCCTTTTTTTCTTGTGTTTGGCTAGCTGAGGTTTATCAGTTTCGGTGATCTTTTTCACAGGACCAGCTTTTGGTTTTGCTGATGTCTTGTGTGGGTTTGCTGTTTGTTATTGGGTCCACACCTTCTCTAATGCCCATTTTCTGAGTATGGTTTGGGATTTTCACGATGTTCCTCTATTTTCAACAGTATAAGATTTGATTCTTGTGTTTAGACCTTCTTTTATATTGATCCATTCATTTCCTTAAATTTCTCCCTAAGAGCTGAATTTTGTACATTCCACACATTTTGATAAGATGTATTTCATTTCCATGTCTTCTGAAACATTTAAATTCCTGTTCAGACTTCTGACACATGTAATAGGAATTTAGTTGAATTTGCAGTTATTTCAAGATTCTCCCACTGTGTGTCTGCCTGTGATTTCTACTTTAGTTCCAGTATAGTCTATGAGCATACTTCCTGTGGTTTCTATCTATAACCCAGGTTTGTTTTATAGCTTGGAATATGAGGTATGTTGGTGAATGTTCCATTTGTCTTGAGAAGAATGTGCCTTGTTTAGTTGTTAGAGGGAACATTCTGCAGTGTCATATGTCTCCAGCTGATGAGTGATACTTTTGTGTCAACTCTATCAGGACTGAAATTCTTCCTTTACCAAAGGAAAGAAGTCTGTCCATTACTAATTGGATTGTGTGGAAGTCCTCAAATAGAATCATGGCTGTGGATGTTCCTTGCAGTCCTAGACGTGTTTTGCTGATGTGATTGGCGCTCAATTTAGGGGTGCATGTACTCGTGATTGTTGTGTCTTCACAGAGCATTCACTGCCTCAGTGTTAGTTGATCCCTATTTTCCTTGTCATTTTCAGTGAGCTACTTCCTGATTAGTCTGAAATTGATACAGCATCTGCAGCTTTCTTTCTGTCAATGTAGAAGTGTATGTGTCTGCATAAAATTGCATTGAACTTATTTTAATAGGTATGATTATCTTAATTGAAAATAGTTACATACTTTCCTGTTGATAAATTTAAATACATTACAAATGCAAACATGATCTTTGGAAATAGGCATGCTTGCTGCCTGGATAAATTGAGATAATGAACACATACATTACATCATACATTTACTTTCTGTGGTGATAATACTCAAAATCTACTTCCATACTGATTTTCCAGAGTATAAAACATAGTTATTAACAATCACCACTTTCACAGATTTATTGAATTTATATCTAGTATCCAACAGAAATTTCTAAGTCTTTGATCAATGCCTCCCTACTCTCCTTTCTGTCTTTGTATTCAAAATGGTTTTTCTTACAGACAAGAAAGTTGGGTCTTACTTTTTAATATTGTCTGTCTTATATTTTAGTGCTTATTAATTATGCAGAACAGTGGATTTCACTGTGACTTTTTCACACATGCATATAACATGCTTTGTTCACATCTGTCACAGCCTTCCTTCCCTTCCCCCTTCCCCAGCCTCTTCCTTTTCTCTGACACTCTCCTTCTTTCCTGTCATCCTTCTCCCATACGTTGCACATACACAACACTTGTCCTTGGGGGTCTGCCTTGTGCTTGATGTGATGACTCCCATTTCCATTCATTTGCCTGCAAGTGATAGGTTTTCATTCTTTTTGCCTGAATAATATTCCACTGTCTATACAGCACATTTTCCTAATCCATGCATGCATCCATTGATGGGCAGCTAGTCTAATTCCATAGTTGGGCTGGTGTGAGTTGTGAGCACCACAAGCATGGGTGTGCATCCAGGTGTGTCCTGTATGCTGACTCGGATTCCTTCAGCGGTACCAGATGGTACAGCTTGATTCACTATCTTTTAATTACTACATTTAGATTACTCACATTTAGGGCTAGAGGTGTGGCTCAGGTGGTAGAGTGCTCGCCTAACAAGCATGAGGCCCTGAGTTCAAACCCTGGTACTACCAAAAAAAAAAAAACCACACAGAATAGGTTATTGACATTTAAAGTGATTATTGATATAATTGGATTAATTTCTGCCATATTCTAATTATTTTCTATCTTTGTTCCTTTTGCCTTTTCATTTTCTTCCATTTTCTTTTTCCAGATTTTTAAGACAAGGTCTCACTCGTGGCTCGGCCTAACCCACTTTCCTTTATGTGATCCAAGTTCACACCCTATATCATTTTCTTTCCAATGAAGAAATAGCTTTAACAATTCCTACAAGGCAGATTTGCTCATGACCCATGGTGTCAATTTCATCCTTATTTTCCTCCAACCTGTATAATTTCAAGTATTTTGTTTTCATGTTAACTGGTTCTTTCTTCTGCTTGCGTAAATGTGCCTTTAGACACTGCAATGGTTTGTATGTGCTTTGAGTGTATCCCCAAGGGTTCAGGTGTTGGGAATTTGAGCCACAATGTGGAGGTGCTGAAAGAGGGTGAGGCCTTTTAGAGGTAGGACCAGTGGGAGGGATCTGAAGACCGGCCCTTCTCTCCTTCTCTGGTTTGTTAGGAGGTCATGTGATCACTTCCTCTGTCACAGTGCTGCCATGGTGCTGTCTGCCAGGCAGTCCTCGGCAGATCCCAGCTGATGCCAGTGCCGTGCCTTTGAACCTCCACAGCTGTGAGCTAAGTAAACCTCTGTTGTTTAGGAAGTTCCCATTTCATGTCTTCTATGCTGGGGAAAAATGTAGTATGTGGTTCACATTTGTTGTCAATGTGACGGGGTTGAGCGATGCCTACAGCAGTAGTAGGGCACACCTTAGGGGTTTCTGGAAAGGCATGTCCAGAGAGGATTGGCCCCTGAGGGTTCTGACCAAATTAATGGATTCATCATCTCCTTGGATCCTTTGAATTCTTTATTGACATTATTTTAATCACACATCCTTTTCCTAGTTTCCTTTTGTTCTTTCATTCTGTCTATACCTATTTGGCATTAAGACACTTGTTTTGGAGACATTGTCTAGTAGCTCAGTGTCTAAGGCTTCTTACAGATGGCATGTTAGCTGGGTGCCATGTTTTACCTCTGCAATCCTGGCTACTTGGGAGACTGAGACAGAGATGATCACAGTTCAAGGCCAGCCCAGACAAATAGATCTCATGACCCCATCTCCAAAATAAGCAGAGCGAAAGGGACTAGAGACATGGTTAAAGTGATAGGGTGCCTTCTTTGCAAACAGGATGCCCTGAATTCAAACCCCACTCCCACCAAAAAAAGAAAAAAAGATGGCATAGTATTATTATTATTATATTTTTTGACAATATTGACATTTGAACTCAAGGCCTCATGCTTCCTAAGTAGACCCTCAACAGCTTGAGCCACTTACCAGCCCTTAATACCATGGGTATTTTCCAGATAGGGTCTCTAACTATTTGCCTAGGCTGGCTTGTGATCCTTCTGATCTCTGCCTCCTGAGTAAGGATTATAGGCATGAGTTACTGGTGCCTGGCAAGTATTAATGAGCCATGTCTTCCTAGTTCTCTGTATTGTGTGATTTTTGTCCTTCTAATGGAAAAGTACTCTTCTTGGTGAAAACTGGTATTTCTGGAGGTAATTTTTCAGATTAGTTGGAAATTCTTCATACTTGCCTGCTGAAGATTTTACCTTTCTAACCTAGCAAATAGATTTATCCTTCAGCAACTAATCAGTTGCAGTTTCAGCTTTCATACCCCTGCTGCTTTTTATAGAAGTGTCTCCAGGTAGATTTCATGCAGCAAGTTATAGTTCTCTCAGTATTAAGAGTGCTGGGATTTCCCCCAAATCCAATTGCCTGGTGCCACCAGAGGTCACACATTGTGAAAAGCTGTCCTCAAGCCACACAGTCTGAGGACTGGCTGTTAACTCCTTCAGCACACTGGACAGTGGGACTTTATCACAGGTGCCACAGATTTGTATGGAAAGAGATGTTAGTGGTGATGGGCTGTGCATGTTACCACTTATACTGACAAATGAGAGACAGGCTCCTCCTACTAGGTTGTGGCTTTACTGCACAGTTAAAGTCACAACTGCAGAGTAAGAGCGTGTGTGGGGGCTGAGTCTGATTGCCAAGTCCCAGGAAGGATACCTGTGTGGAGTCTGCAGCATGATTTGACCCTCCAGTGACCAGTGCTGTCAGTCTCATCCTGCTTCATGGTAACATGTGGAATGTTTCAGGCTCCAGTGACCTTTGAGGATGTGGCTGTGAACTTCAATGTGGAGGAGTGGGCCTTGCTGGATCGTTCCCAGAAGCAACTCTACAGAGAAGTGATGCTGGAAACCTTCAGGAACCTGTCTTTTATAGGTAATCATGGTATCATTGCTTTACTTCATGAGTTAGAGCACAGTGTTTCTTGGTTGTCAGCCCTGCCCAGCGATTTGGAAAATGGTAAGCATCCATGGTGTGGCATAAGTGAAGCATGGCTGTGGTGTACCATGAACAGAATCTAATGATCATTGTATAATTTTACAGTCATTCAAGGTGGTTTTTCTGTGTCTAAATTTTAGGAATAAAATGGGAACACCAGAACATTGAAGAACAGAAGAAAAATCTGCAGAGAAATGTCAGGTAATTCACACTCACAAGGAATAACAGTGTCACTGAAGAGAATCATTGTATATCAGGAACTTTTAAAAACAAGCACAGTAAACTAAGAAGCCAAATACAAATTTGTTTATTCTTGGAAAATTTCATCTAAAATGTATACGTATATGTTCAGAGTTTGCAAAATACTTCACTTGGAAATTGTATTAAGACAACATAGATGAAAGCTGGGCACAGTGGCTCACACCTGCAAGCCTGGCTACTCGGGAGGCAGGGATTGGGAGGATTGTGATTGTAGGCCATTCCAGATGAAAAGTTAGCAAGATCCCATCTCAACCAGTATCTGGGCATTGTGGCACACACCTGTCTTCCTAGGTAAGCGGGAAACATAATAGGATCACAGTTCCAGTCATCCTGGACAAAAAGCAAGACCCTATCCCAAAAATAACAAAAACAAAAATGACTGGGGATGTGGCCCAAGTGGTAGAGGACCAGCTCAACAAGCTCAAGGCCCTGAATTTAAACCTGAGTACTGGCCCCCAAAAAGAAAGAAAATCATAAAAGAGAGACAGCTCAGATGACTATCACTGTTTTGATATTAACCAACTGAGCTTGGCCCTGGTGTCTTATGTCTATAATCCTCGCTGCTTGGAAGACTGAGATCCAGAAGGCCATGGTAGAAGGCCAGCCCAGGAAAATAGTTCTCAAGATCCCATCTCCAAAATAACTAGAACAAAATACATTGGTGGTGTGGCTCAAGTGGTAGAGCACCTGCTTTATAAGTAGAAAACTCTTGAGTTCAAACTCCAGTCCCACCATAAAATAAAAAATAAAAGATAATAACCATATGCCTGATCATCTTGCAGAGAATTGAGTCCACTTCTGTTCAAACAACTTGAAGAGGGCATAAAGCCCACACTTTCCTATATTAAAAATGGAAATCCTGTCATCCTCAGTGTCTGTGTAGAGATGACCCACATTTAGTCTAGTGAAAGTGTATTCCTTTCCTAAGAAACTTTACTATCAGTTTTGCTACTTTTCCACATCTTTCCTGAATTCTTCTCTTACCAGAAACAAGGACCGAGGTCTGCCTCTGCTATCATAGTCGTCCATATTTCTTGAAGAGCGTGAGAAAATGAATACATTCCTGGTATAACATGATTCTGGTGTCTTCCCACACTCGCTCACTCCCATGCAGAGGGGGTGGTGTACACCCCTAATCATAACGCCTAGGAGGCCAGGTATGAGGAGCAGGAATGTGACACTGGTCTGAGGTACAAAGTTGCCAGAGGGATCGTTCCATCCCTTCCTGGGAATCCTTTCAGGAGGCATTTGGTAACTTAAAATGCATTCAGTCCTCAAAATGTAAATCCAGTAGCCCACCATAAAGAGAAAGCTGTTAATAAACAAGCCCTTAATGTGTTTTCACATTTTTTTTTAACAGAAGTCAAGTGGTGGAGAGAGTCTGTGAAGGTAAAGAAGGAAGTGAGTGTGGAGAAACCTTCAGCCAGAATCAAGAATGTATAATGAAGAAAACTCCTTGTACACTAAAACATCCCGAACCCCGTATGTGTGGAAAAGTGGCCACTGTTCACTCATCCCTTAAGAGACACAGTAGATCTGATTCCAAACACCAACTATGTGACTTTCAGGAAAATGGGTATAGCCGCTATGACTGCCAGAAATGTGATAGAACCTTTAGGTGTCCCAGTAGTCTTCAAAGACATGAAAGGATTCATACTGGAAAGAAAGTCTATGAATGTAAGCAATGTGGGAAAGCCTTCAGTTCTCGCTACTGGGCTGAGAGACACATGGTGACTCACAGTGGAGATCGGCCTTACAAATGTAAGCTATGTGGGAAAGGATTTCCTTATCCCAATTCCCTTCGGACTCATGAAACACTTCACTCTGAAGAAAAACCCTATAAGTGTAAGCAATGTGGGAAAGCTTTCAGGAAAAATTTTTCCTTTCTACTACATGAAAGAATCCACACTGGAGAGAGACCCTATGAATGTAAGCAGTGTGGGAAAGCTTTCAGGGATCGTTGTTCCTTTCTGTTACATGAAAGAAGTCACACTGGAGAGAGACCCTATGAATGTAAGCAGTGTGGTAAGGCCTTCGCCCATTCCAGTCACCTTCAAGCACATGAAAGAATCCACAGTGGAGTAAGACCCTATGAATGTAAGCAGTGTGGTAAATCATTCACTTTTCACCACAGTGCTCGACGACATATGGTGACTCACAGTGGAGACTGGCCTTATAAATGTAAGGTGTGTGGGAAAGGATTTCCTCACGCTTATTCCCTTCGAATTCATGAAGTAGCTCACATTGAGAAAAAGCCCTATGAATGTAAACAATGTGGGAAAACCTTCAAACACTCTAAATCCTATCAAAATCACCAAACATCTCACACTGGAGAGAAACCTTATGAATGTACGATATGTGGGAAAGCCTTCAGCTGTTCCAGTTACATTCAAGATCATATGAGAACCCATGGAGCGAAGTCCTATGAATGTAGTGAATGTGGGAAAACGTTCACTTACGCCAAAAGTCTTCGAAGACACATGAGGACTCACAGTGGTGTGTAAGTGATGTGAGGTACTTACAGGTGTTCCAGTTCCTTGTATAAATATGGAAGGACTCCCAGTGGAGAATAAGCAAATGAGTGTGAACTGTGTGGTAAAGTCTTCAATCATTTCAGTCATAAGTACATAAAGGGATTTATATTTAACTGCAGCCTGTGAATTTAAACAGTGTTGGAGACAGTCCATTGCCATTCCTTTCAGAAGCTTTGAAGACTCTTGGTGGAGACAAATCCTGCACAGGGAACGTGGGAGGGCTTGACCACCCAACCTTGCTAACACCTGTGGGAAGGCATGGTGGAGAGCAAGCCTATGACTAAGCAGTGCAGGAGAGCTTTTAGTCCCCCACATTCAATTGGAAGCCATGAAAGCACACACAGGAGAGAAACCTTGTATGTCAACACTGTGTAAAGTCTCCAGTTGGCCCACAGCTTTGCAACAACATGGAAATCTGCACACTGAGTCCAAATCCTTACATGGGAGAAGCACTTGAAGGTTTTCCAGATTCACAAATACTTCCACAGTTATGTGGAGAAATCCTGTAAATCTAGAGAGCATGAAACCCTTGGTGCAGATTCCTCCACCTGCATGTTTCCCCGATGTCACAATTGCAGAGATGTAGTCAAAGTTATGCCGTCCTTCTAGTGGCTCATTTTTAATGTGCATCACTGAGTTATGGATTGCTAATTCTCACTTTCACAAAGGTTGAGTGTGATGATGCTGAGGTATTCCTTAAGTAATAGTGCATGAGTTAATTTTGAAATTGTTTTCATTTACTTATTTTTAGAGGTGACATTTACTATAATGCCCATACTGGTCCAGAAGTTCTAGGTGCAATCACTGTTCCTGCCTCAGCCTCCTGAGTAGTTGGGTCTATAGGTGCCCACTGCCATGCCTGGGGAGTTCATGAGTTTCATAGGAGTGCTTTTGTCTCTCTGTCTCCCTCTCTTTTTTTATTTTTCTTCAAGTCTCCCCATTCACAATACAGAGCAGGCATAGCTGAGGATAGAATAAGGCTTCGTGTGTGCTCAGCAAACCACCTGACAAAATTGCCCTCTCAACCCCAAGGTTTTTGTTTTTTTTTTTTTTTTTAATATATTTGAATTGATACTTTTCATGACATAGTCACAGTTTTTATCATGATAGTAAGTCCTTTTCTGATCGTACCAAAAGCTGACAGCTTCTGGCTGCCCTCCTTTCAGTGTCCACCAGGATGGCGTGTTGTCAAAGCACACATGAAACTTGGAGGGCTAAATCTGCCTGAAAGCTTAAGGAGCTGCGATGTGCCAGGAAGAGGCTCCCAGCAGAACTTCTAAGGACTTGTGTGGCTTCAGCTTACTGACTGACCATCAGGGGAGCAGATGCTTCTCTGTAGTGGTGCTGGGAGCAGGTGGAGCAGCTGTTCTGTCCTTGGTGGTCATGATGGTTTTTACCTAGAAGTCAGAAAGAACGGCTGTATTTCAAGCTCATCTCTAAGAAGCATCAGTGAGACCTGCTAATGAAAAGAAGGGAACATTTGTCATTTTAACCTTGTTGTTCTTTACCATGTTTAGACAGTGCCATCGTCTTCTCCTTGTGATGAGGTGAGACAGCTGCAGTACTTTGGACCTGTTTTGCCATTCTTATTATCTGAACACTGCAATATTTCCCAGAGTGTATCAGAGACTGTTTTCCATGAAATATGTAAGTTAAAATGTCTTTAGACCCTTGTTCCATAATAAGATTCAAAATACTTAATAAAAAATCTCTTATGATTCAAATGAGTCCCATCTTTAAGGTAAATTATTGACACAGTAACAAACCTAGCAAGGAACAGAAACGTCACTATTTCCATAAGGTCTACCTCACCCAGATAAAGTATTAGTGATGCTAATTTGTCACCATCCCTCGTGCTGAAGTTGCAGACTCAAGTCAGCAAGGGTTCACACAGAAGCCGGGCACTCAGAGCTCTCAAACATGTAACAAAGTCTTCAGTCCTTACATTTTTATGAGGAAAGACAGATGGGTACCAAATGAGAAAGCTCGTGTGTACAATGGGAATAAGGGCTGTGAAGTCAGGCAATCACAAAATGCGACACAATAGTGAAACGGAGAGCGATGCTGCTGGCTCTGATGCAATCTCCAGCAGTACCTTGAGTGAGTGGTCTAGTGGGGCAGGGGCAGCCTGTCTACCTAAATTTGTACACTGGGACCACGGGACCATCTTTGCAGCAGCAGAAGGGAGAAACTGCAGAGCACCAGCCTACAAGCTGGCAATAAGAAGAAGCTTGGTGGTTTTTCTCAGCAGTCCCCACCTGCAGCAAGAATGTGTTGAGAACAGAGGTGACAAAACCAAGAAGCAGAGGTTTTAAATGCATAGTCTGGGAACAGTGAACTGGAAAGGGGGAATAAAGGGGGAGCTAAACAGCAATAAAAAGGGAAACTGAAAGCACTCAGCCATCCAGTCCAGCTTCTTGGCTCTTCAAATAGCCTTTACTTTCGCTTTATGGCAATAAGGATTCCTTTGCTCCTACTTTGCCAGTATTCCTTGCTTTAATTCTTTAAGGCAGTAGAGAACAAGAACCCACAGTAGCTGAGCACCTTGAAGTTGTGCATCAATAGGGAAACTGGGGATGTGGTTGTATCTGCTAGGAGCATCGGGACACTCATTTGTGATAGTGCCATCATTGACCATTTCTGTTTCCACTTCTATCTGTGGCAGTGTTTCAGGACTGGGCAAGGAAGATGTAGAGAGGGGAGTGACAGCCCTGCCTTCCTGTGAAGATAAAAATGGAGGTGTGAGTCATCTTAGTTTTGCACAGGTCCAAAGTGTTCGAGTATGGCAAATGTTACAAGAATGACATACATTTCAGCCCTGAGACTTGTTGCACTGGGTCACAGGTATTTGCTTTGTTTCTGTATCTGTTCAGCAGCCTTTGAAGTGGTTTTAAACTCCCATTCATGTTTGGTACTGACATTTTGCTGCTGTTAGTGTGGCTGACACAATGGCACCCCCTTGAAACTGTGAATATCATAATGATTTGCACAGTGCTATTCCATAGTTGGATTTCCCCATGAAATGCATGGTGTCACTGGTTTCCTGCTTGAATGAAGAAAAGGAGCTCTGGGTGTCTCAGACATCCATAGAACATCAGTGATATTGGAGCTAAGAATATAGTGATTTTGAAGATTTTCCCAGGAATAATTGATGTGAGCCATAGACATCTTACATTTTGAGGAATATCCTAACTTAGTAGAAAGGAGGTGGATTTGACTCCCTCAAATATTTCTTGAGCACTTGATCTAGGTCAGTGTGTGGCTGCTGGTAAAACAATGTCAAATAAACCAAGTCCCTGTGAACCTCAGTGTGTGGCTTCATTTGCGTTATCTCCACAGGACCCACACATTGCTGGGTTTCTGCACTAATTTGACCCAGAGGATGATCAATAAATATAGTTCAAGTTGTCTCATCTCCCAAGCATGCATGAGCCCCTGCTGTGCACAGAGCTCAGGATGCAGGGTTCAGACCTGTCCCTCCCTCAAATATGTCTCCACCTACTTCCTCCTCTGCCCCCTGCTCCTGAGGTAGGGAGTGTGTGGCCATTTCCCCTCGTGTCTTCAGTCTGGTCCCACATACACGAAATGGGACAGAAACTCTTATGCTTATGGTAATCTAGTTGTGGATGGATTCCCTTTTGTTTTTTTTATCCTGATGGATTTCAGGGAGTCTGTGTTAGTCAGTGTTCTGTCTCTGTGACAAAATACCTGAGACATTCAACTTCTAAGGAAAAAAGTTCCTTGGGCTCAAGTTGTAGAGGTTTTGGTCCACGATCCACTGACTTCATTAATGTTGGGACTGTGACAAGCCCACGCATCGGGGCGGCAGTGTGTGACCAAGGAAGCCGCACACTCGTGGCATTCAGGAATCAAAAAAGGGAGGAAGGGGAAGGGGAGGTCCTTATAGCCCCTTCCAGGCCATGCCCCCAAGACCTAACTTTCTCCCACCAGGCTCTGCCTCTTAAAGGTTCCACTACCTCCCATGAGCGTCACTGGCTAGTGCTGAAGTCTTTAGCATGGACTTTCAGGGGACACTTATCCAAACTGTAGCAGAGGAAGGCGATGTGTCTCCCAGGATCTGTCACCTGTCTCTGGCATTTGTCTTGCAATATCTCAATGGCACACACACTTTCCTGAGACATCTTAGAAGAGAATCTAAATTTCCCTCAGCGTTCATCTAGAACATCCTAGGTGTGCTGTAAGGATTTCTAGGATAAGTTTCTTAGCAGGGATTAGAAGTGATAAGGAAACCCAGAGGATATCAAAGCTGGGAAAAGAACCAAAGATGAGTAAAGCCCTTCCACTTAGCCAGAGCCCCTGCATCCAGCTATCTCCTTAGAAACTGCGGATGGCCTTCATCCCCAGCTGTGCTGACATGATATACTGGAACCTTGAACAGCTAACTGTCGTGTCTGCTTCTGCACTCCCCGCTTGCTTGCTGCAGCTTTTCTCAGTATAAAAACCTCAGCCACCCTGAGCTCGGGGCCTGCGCCATTTTGGAGATATTCAGGAGCTGGCCTGCTAGCATAATAAACCTTCCTTTCCTCCAACTGCCTGGGCTTGAGTCTTATTCTCGCTGGTCAGTCATCCTGTCTGTAACATTTTCTTCAACACCAGTACAGGCCCAGCAGACTCTTGTCCAAAGACTGAGCCCCATGAACAAAGGGGTCTCACCTTATATACCCTTGCAAGCAGGTTACAGAATCAAAAAGCAAAGTCTAATCCATATATGGTTATATTTAATTTTATTGGCTACTTTATCTTAGTGCTTGCGACTTCCCTCCCTAGTGCTATGTGACCTTCCTCATGTTCAGATTTCTCAGGTTTTATCTCTCTGCTATGACATCACTACCTCCTGCTACTTTCTCAAGACTCAGGCTTAGACTGTTTTCTTCTGATCCTCCTCCATGCTACATTATTCCCCACTTTGATACTCAGACCCACTTACAGTCAAAGAGAATCATCTTTATTTAGGGATTTGTGTTTTTATGACATCATTACAGGCCATTTGTCATCTTTTTCCCAAGCCCAAAGCTCTCCCATGTTGGTCTCCCCCACAAACAGCATGAAGTGACATTTAGTGTCTGTGCTATAGACTCAGCCAGTGAGACGAACTCTCATGGGTAACAGTTGCTAATTTGAGGTGTATTAGAGTCTCAGGGTCAAGATCCTTTTAATCTATTTTTGTATTAATTGCTTTTCTCTGTGTGTAATCAGATGGCTTAAGTACAGTGAAATTTACAGGGTTACAGGTGACACAAGTGCAGTTAGGGGCAGCTTTCCCCTTGTAAAAGAGGGCTGCTTATTTAGCCCTCTGTTAAAACAGATAATTAACAATAAACAGTAATTATGCATCCTGCAAAAGAGATAGAAGAGAGTTAATAAAAACCTTTCACTGTGAGATCAATCAGCCAGGGCGCTATCTTCCAATCCTGTGGCAAAGACTAGGGTGAGAACTACAGCAGCAGATACAGAGAAGGGGCAACAAAGCATTACACTGAGATAACTGGAGTGAAAAACAATCCATTTGTCCTGTTGGAAAGTTCAGTCCTCAAGCTTTGCCATGCATAGACTAGTCAGCTTCCATTGGTGAGTAGTGCAGGGCTATTCTTTCGTTGTTTGTGGTCCACTGCTGCTTCCTGGGAAGTGGAGTCCTGCCAGGGGAAGGTGCTTAGGTTCTGGAGGGTGACCCTGCATGGTTAAGCTGGATCAGGGATGCACTTCCACTCGAGAGAGGCTGGCTTGACTCAACTGTGGTGGATTCAAGGAGCAATCACTGCTACTTTAGCTCAGATGGGAGTAGAGAAGGTAATAACAAAAGGGCCCTTCCAATGGGGTTTTGATGGTTGGATGTTTTAGTTTTTATTTTTTATCTAGACAGTATTTTTTTTAGTAAAATTACCTTGGCAACAATATACTGTTAGTATACATGTCCAAGAAAACTCATTGTTTAAAATAACATTAAAACCACCATTTTAAGTATTAAAGAACATGTTTAGAGCCAGTGAAAATAGTTATTTTGTTTATATTTAAGTAGAAGACCCTGTCTAAAATTATGAGTTTGTGTCTGGAAGGGCTTTAATGCCAGATAGCCACGTGTGCATAAGAACCATTTCTTTAATCCACTCAGCCTTGGTTATTTTTGAGAGGTCTGGCACCAGTGACTCCATTTGAACTTTGATGGCATTCCCCCTTTGTCTCCAAACTGTTTGTCTCTGAGCAGTCTATTCTGAAGATCTGTCTTCCATCCATGTACTCACCAGGCCCAACCCTACTTAGCTTCAAATCCAGATGAGACAGGGCGTGTTCAGGGTGGTATGGCTGTAGACTGAAGATCTTTCTTGATTGGTCGCTCTTTTCTGGATTTTGTTTGTTTATTTGATTTGGGTCCCATGTCAGGGGCAGGGAGGAATAATGAGCAGATCAGGTGGGAGTCAGTGCCAAGTAGACCCTTCTGGCCAAATTTAAGCAACAAAGAGTCTTAGAAGAAGTGGCTCTTAGGCAGCGGGTTTTTAGACAAAGACAATACAAAACACAATCTAACAAAAGCAGATGTCTAAAAAGCTAACATGGGTAACACGAAAGTAGTTATTAGAGCCACTTTTTATGGATTTGATTGTAAATGCCCCCAGAAGGATCAGAACTATAATGACAAAAACTCAAAAGAGCCACTGGTAACATTTTGATAAATAATTTAGCAACTAACAGAACAGTGTAGGTATTTTTCTAGTTGTGGCACCTTAGGATAACAATTCTGGCTGCAGCAGTAATGTCAGCATCACTAATTTCTCCTTGTTGTGGTTAGGAACACAGGTATAATTTGAGGGCACCACTTTGGTACAGTGTTTATCTAAACTTTTGATGCACGGATGACACGCACAGGAATTTCACGTGCTCAGGGTTCTTGAGCCCGCTCTGAGAATGAAAGCACAGGTGGACTCCAGCAGCAGAGATCGGAAAGATTTTATTTGTAAAGAAAAGAAGAGAAAGACTGCATGGTGGGGCATGCAGGGGGACCTAGAAACTGGTAGTCAAATGGGTCAGGGTGGGGATTGGGTTTTATAGCCTTTTTCTGTGTGTATTGCCTCAGGGTGGAGATGCCTTTCAGATACAGCTGGGCATTCCCTAGAAAGGAGAAGTGTCTCCTTGACCTCCTTCGGTCTGTCCTTCAAGTCCCCCCTCTCAGTGACCGCCCTAACTGCTGTTAGGAATAGGGATGACAAAGTCTGTTCAGTAACTGCTTCCTACTGACAGGGGGTGATGAAGAGTCCCGCAGCATCAGGGCTGACCACGAGAGGGGTTGTCAAGGGGACCACAGTAATAGGTCATTTTCATCTCCACCAGAGGCATTTGTAGTTTAATGGATTCTAGGCGAGAAGAAACAAACTTGACAAGTAAGTTTAAAATGCAAGGCCCAAACACAAGCAAGAGAATAATGGCAACTATAGGCCCCAGAAAGGGTAGGAACCAAGTCCTGGAGGGAAGCCAGGATTTTATTTGTTCCCCTACCTGAGTAGAAACCTGGGTTTCAAGAGATTGCTCCTGAGGCACTTAGCCTGTTGGAGAATGTAATCTGCACGTTCCTCTACAATGCCTGAAGTGTTTATATATGTGCAACAGGAAGTATTGGTGATGGCACATACCACCCCCCCTTGTTTAGCCAAAAGAAAATCTAGGGCCAGGCGGTGGTCCATGACCATACAGGCAAGGGACAACAAAGACCTTTGCATGTCCTTAATGGCAAGGCCTACCTGGTCTGAGGTGTCCTCTACCACTTTGCTTAGGTTTTTTGCAGTTACATGATTGGCAATGACCCCATAGCTGATTCCAGCAAGGGCTGCAACTAATGTTGTTATCCCTAAAACTATTAAAGTAACCTCTCTTATTTCTATGGGAAGTTGTTCCTGTTGTAGTTAGCATTTCTCTTTTCTTCCAAATGGCTGCATGAGCATGCAGGATCAGGAAGGTATACTTAGAATCTGTATAGATATTGACTCTGTTCTTTTGACAGTCTTAGGGCTTCTGTTAGGGCCACTAATTCTGCCAATTGAGCACTTGTAGTAGGAGGAAGAGGACCTGATTTGAGGATGCCAAATTCTGTCACAACTGCAAACCCTGCATGTCTGACACCATTCTTGACAAAGGAACTGCCATCAGTGTATAATTCTAGATCTGGGTTTTTTAAGGGCTCATCAGTTAAGTCAGGTCGGGCAGCATAATTTTCCATAAGTACCTCCTCACAGGAGTGCTCAGGATTTCCCTCTGCCTCTGGTAGAAGGGATGCAGGATTTAGGCTCTGACAGGTTCTTAAAGTTATTTCTGTTCCTCCCAGAAGCTGGGCCTGATATTTAAGTAGACGGCTGTCAGATAGCCAAAGTTCTCCTTGAGTTTAAAATTCCCCCTAGGTTGTGTGGGGTATAAACTGTTAGGGGGCGGTTTAGGATAAGTTTCTGAGCTTCAGGCAGTAGAAGGCTTGCTGTGGCCATTGCTCTGAGGCATCCTGGCCATCCCTTGGCTACCTGATCTGACTCTTTGCTTAAGTAGCCTACTGGCTGGGGAGTGATGCCCCAGAGCTGAGTCACCATGCCCAAGGCCAGTCCTCCCTTTTCATAGACATAAAATTGAAACTTGTCTTGGGAGACCCAGGGTGGGAGTTGTCATAAGGGCCTTTTTTAGTTGGTGGAATGGATTTTCTGACTTGTCATCCCATTCAATAAAGGGCTGGGGATCCTTCTGTGCTTCCTTAAGGATTTAATATAAGGGCCTGGCTAGGTCTGCATATCCCAGGATCCAAATTCTAAAGTATCCTGTGACCCCCCAAAAGGCCCTCAATTGCTTTATAGTTTTAGGTAGAGGAAACATCAGGATTGGACAGATTCTATCTTCTCCTAGAGACTTCATTTCTTTCTCCAGGACAAAACCTAAACATGTAACCCTAGACTGACACAATTGGGCTTTTTCTTTAGAGATCTTATAACCTCTGTCTGCTAAGAAGTTTAGTAAGGACTCAGTGGCTCGTGAAATGACAGGCTCATTTGGTCCACAGAGCAGGAGGTCATCTACATATTGTAGCAGAGTAGCTTGTGGGTATTGCCATTCTGCCAAGTCTTGGGTTAGAGCTAACCCAAAGAGGTGGGGGCTGTCTCTGAATCCTCTGGTATAATGTTGGTAAGCTTTTGTAAAGCATCCTTAAGTCTCTGTAGGAAAGCTACTGGAGTTTCTAAGGGTCCTTGCGGTACAGCTGTGACTTGGGAGTAATTGAGAGGTTTTACCTTGGCTCTCCTTAGTCCTTCAAGAATGCAGTGGATGAAATGGTTACAACTTCATTCATCCTTGTCATTTTCAGGGTCCCACTTAGGGTCATACCTAGGCACTGCCTGATCTCCTGTTGGAATTGGGAATTGAGGCTCCCTTCTAGGTATCCAATTTCTTTGTCTTTCTTCTCCCTCCCCCTCCTCCTCCTGTGAGGGCCCAGTAGGAGACAGGCCTGTAGGGCTGCTTTTATATAAGTGATAATTTTCTGCACCTGTGACTGCCTGATCTAGAACCCACTGTTTCTCCAGAGAAGTGAGGGTCTGACATAGCAATAACATTACATCTTTCCAGCTCAGTTCAAAGTTTTGGCTGACTTCTCTAAATGCCTGGATGTACTGATCTGGATTTTCTGTGTAATTTCCTAAATCCTTTTTTATTTCTTTAAGTTCACTCACTCTAAAAGGAACATGAGCTCTGTCCCCTCTAGGAATTAACTGGAGAGGGTAAAGTCCTGTGGGACAGCGTCTAGTGTGTGAGGTGGCTGGGTAAGGGGGAAGAGGGGGAGCTTACGGAGCATTAGATGGTGGTTTTTTGGTTTTTGGTTTTGTTGGTTTTTTTTTTTTTTTTTTTAGTTCTGGCTCCTCAAGGAAGTTTGAGGGTTTTTTTGCAAAATGTCACCATGGTCTGGGTATCTAGCCTGCATTTGCTCAGACATTCTGGGTGGTCTCTTAGGAAAAAGGACAGTTGAACGTATGGAACTTCAGTCCACTTTCCCTCCTTTTTACAGAGCATATCTAATTGAAGAATGGTATTATAATTAATGCTCCCTCCCTCTGTCATGTTTCCTCATCTCCCAGAGGATACAGTGGCCAAGCCTGGGTGCAGTAAAACTTGAGTCACTTTTGCTGAGGACTTTCTGGATCAAGATCTTTCCAATGTTTTAATAAGCAAGCAAGAGTGGATGCTTCCTGCATCCTTGAGGCTTGATTTCCTGACTAAAAAGAGAAACAAGGGAAAATTGGTCACCTTAACAGAGGTTTCTCCTTTTATCTAAGTGTCCCCAGATAAGGAGAAACTCTAGAGGGAGAGGGCGTCCCGCTCTCCCTTGCTCCCGCCACTGCCACCTGTGGTTAAGGCCAAGGAGGACTTTTAGGTTTTCCATTTGCAGCCACCCCCCGCCCCCTGCGGAATGACCCCTGACCCATTTCTCATCTGTTTATTTTGACTTGCCTGTTTGCCCTGTGACCCAGGTACCTGGCTCTCCTCTACCAGCTGAAGGCTTGTCATTTAAAAATAACTCTATCAAAGTAACCAAGAGGGCTTGCATGGCCAGAGGGAGGACCCCTGCAGAGGTGTGCATGGGGACTCCTGATGATGTAGACTTTTTTCCCCTATATATCCTGTGAGGCATATATGCTTTTTATGGAAAAAAAGGAGAGGGAGCATCTGAAGGCTTTTGTTGTGGTAAGGGACAAAAATAGAGACCTTAAGGTCTCTGCCTTTTAACTGTTTTTTTTTTTCTTTTCCTGGGGGCAGGCTGCAGAAACTGTTTAACCAGTTGACCTGATGCCTGACAAAGACAGTTAAGCCTAAGTTATAGTGTAACTGATGTCTGTCATGGCAGAGGGGGATGTAGGGATCTCTCCTAGACTTGCTGAAGAAGGAGTTTGTTTAGAACAAAGGGGGTAGGTCACTCATCCTGAACTGTTTGGGAAAGGGGAAGGAGAGGATGAGGGTTGGGGAAAAAGAGAGTGTCCAGGCTCAATGCATGAGGGATTATTGATCATCACTGCTGTCCAGGTCAATCCTGCCAAAGGCAGTACTGGAGCACTGGAAGCAAGGGGTGACCTCCACTCTCGGGCCACGGAAACCATGAAGGAAGCATGAGGGATCTGATTGTCTGTTTGCCATGGACATGGCTGGAGGGGGGTTGGAAGTTACATCTCCAGCCTTTGGGTGACACCATGGAGTTGCCCTGGCCAGAGGACCCTTATAAGTTGAAGAGAAACTTTCCTTTCCACTGGCTGTTTTCAGACCTCCTCCTAAGCGGGTCAGATCTTGCAAGAGAGAGAGAGAGAGAGAGAGAGAGAGAGAGAGAGAGAAATTTTAAGGAGAGGGGAAAAAAAGCCTCGGTGCACTGAAGTCTGGCTCCACCCACATAGTATTGGCAGTCTGGTATAAGCCCCCAGCCAGCCCCTGAATTCTCTCGGGTTGCCTGCCTTACAGCTGTAATGGGTTCAGAGCTTTTCCTCAGGTTCCTGAGGGAGAAATCCTTCTTAAGATAGATAGAGGGGGAGAGAGAGAGAGAGAGAGAGAGAGAGAGAGAGAGAGAGAGAAGGCCATGGTGGGGGCTGTCCTGGAGAACAGACTCCATCAGAGTGCCAGATGGTCACAGTCACGTTCCTAGGCAGCCTTTCCCAATTTGGCACAACCTATACCAACCTCAGGTGAACACTGGTCCCTTGGTGCATCACCAAGTATGAGGCACAGGTGACACACACAAGAATTTCAGGTGCTCAGGGTTATTGAGACTGCTCTGAGAATGAAAGCACAGGTAGACTCGGCAGCAAAGGTTGGAAAGATTTTATTTGTAGGGAAGAGAAGAGAAAGACTGTATAGTGGTGAATGCAGGGGCACCCAGAAACTGGTGGTCCCATGGGTCAGGATGGGGAGTGGGGTTTTATAGCCTTTTTGTGCATTGCTTGAGGGCAGAGATGCCTTTCAGATGCAGAAATTTCCTGGGAGGGAGAAGTGTCTCCTTGACCTCCTGCAGTCTCACTTTGTATTTTAGAAGGCTTGATACACTTAACAACACACTTTTGCAGAGGTGACACATACATTTTAATTTAGTTGTTACCGTTGGAGTAAAATCTTAGATTTTTGGATAGGTATGAAAACAGATGTCCACACTGACAAAATCCAAAACCCCAGATTTCCCATCAGTCATGGGGGTGGTGGACAGAGTCAGTGACCCCAAACAGCCTAGTCACAGACACATACAAGGCACTAACTTAGAATCACCCAAGACAACAGTTGGTTAACCATGAGGTCATCTTGAAAATTTTACATAAACCAACATGACTCAGTTACCTTAGTGGTCAAAACCCTGACAAAAATCACCAGAGAACACAGGTAAATATTTATGGGGACTAAGTGTGGAGTTAGGAAATCTAGTGGCCAAGAATTATGGCTCAGATGTTGAGAAGGGCTCACATCACAGAGTGTTGACATTAATTCATGGTTTATTATATACAGCAGGATTCCACCAATCTCTAGTCAATGGAGCCCCTCTAAAATAACAGGCCCAATCTGGACATCCCAGAGCAAAAATTCTCTCTGCCTGCCATGTGGAAGGAGTAAATGCTGCCCAGCCCACTGTTTGAGAGTTAATGACACAAAATCCAGGTTTTGTTTTGTTTTTGGAATAATTACCTCCACTCCATTGGCTCTAATAAAATCTTGAGGTCTCAAGACCTCCAGTGCAGTGCTCCTTTTTGAGTTTTCTGTATCCTCTCTGGAGGGTGCACTTTTATTTTGTTTTATTTGGCTTTACATAAATAAATTTTTCTCCTCATTTCAGTGCAGCAGCACTCCCGGTGCTCAGCTGCCTATCGCCTCTCTGGGTCCTAATAAACTCTTGTTCTCCTACTTGATTGCCTTGGTAAATTCTTCGATCAACCTGTAGCACAAAAAATCTTTGATAGTTATCTTGACAAAACAAAAGCCTTTTTTTAAGTTACTTTTTGTAAATATTATCAACAGAACAATATTTTTAAGAAAGCCTTGTTATAAGCTTAGAGAATTAGGTTTTAGTTTAATATCAGTACATTAAAGTTTAACTTTAATTAAACTTTGCAAAACCTTTAATGTAACTGTTAGATTTAAGTCAACTTAGTCACTCACATAGGCTCTTAAAAGTTTTATCTTTTTTGGGGGGAAGACAATTCTTGAGGACAACCTTTTTTTTACATAATCCTTTTTATCCAAAAGTGCTTTTTTCTTTAGCCTTAAAAAAAAACATATCCTTAGTAGCTTTTACATATTTTCTATTTGTTGAAAATAATTTATAAGACCTTTTAACACAGAGATTTATATTTGTATTTTTAAAAAGGAAGAAAGCAATCTTAATATTATTTTTGTATATAAACAGCTTATAGAAAGCCCATTTGTTAATAGACCCATATATTGTAAGAGGGAATTAAATCCCAGATTTTATTTATGACACAATGAAACAGGCAAGGGTCATTTTTTAACTACCTAAATTCCAAGATTCCTCTTTCAGGCTGCCTGGGTTTCACATGGCCCTTTCTATTTTTTTTTTTTTTTGTCCTCTAGTGTGACGCAGTGTTAACCCCTGAATGCGTGAGATTAGTGAGACCTGATTGAAACAAGTTTGAAAACTGTTTTTTTAAGTAGCAGTAGAATACGGCAGAAGTTAACTATTTTTATATTAACTGTATGATAAGGATCTCCTTAAGATGTTTATATATTTATACACAAAAAAGGGCTTACGCAGTCTCCAACAGAGATCTCCAATGCAAACATCCTGGGTTTTTCATTATGTTGAATATAACATTAACCTTTTAACAGCAGTTTAAGAACCATTTTGAAGATGCTTACACACACACATACACAAAAGTTTTATAAATTAAGCATGCCAAAAAAAAGTCAACTTAAGCATACATAAGATGAGCTGGAATTCCAGGAGCAAATTAAATTTTTCCCAGTCTTTATACAAGTTGACACACACAAAATTAGAGTGCTGTCTCAGAAAAACCTTTTTAAACCAAACTCAGAGGGCTGTCCGGTGGAATGATGGACGATGTGTCTGTTCTCTTGTGAGTCTCCCTTTTTGGAACTGAATTTTTGTTACTCATCCCTTAACCTTGGCTGTGTCTACTTCCCCAGGAAAAGGCTCAGTCCCTATACTGGAGGTTTCCTGCATTTTATCCATATCCCCGGGGGACTATTCAACCCCCGCCCCATATTGGATATTTCTTATATTCTACCTAAAATGCTTCCTCTGCCTCAGGAGTCAGCACTTGCTTTGTGACTGAGACAAGTCCCAGTCACACCCACAAAGCCTCCAGATGTCCTGACCTCCAAAGTTGGACTTGACTTTTCTACCTTGGTCCACGCACAGATTTACCTGGTCCTCCATGATGGTTGCTTGGGTTGGTCCCTTTTCCTTCATTGCCAATTGGCTTTTGATTTGGAGTTCATTGTCAGCCACAGAGATAGCAGATCCCCCCAGCTCTAAGGCCACTGCAACAAGGTGGCAGGATGCATCTCCCCTGAGAAGGAGGTCTCCATGGTTCCCTGAGCATGTGAAAATCCGGGACAAGCCCCCATGTTTTCAGAACTATCTTTAAGCTATTGGGGTGTCATGAGAAAGATGACACAACTCAGAAAGCAACCAGCAAGGCAAAATTACTTCTCCAGAATGATGCGCCATAGACAAAGAGCAAGTGCACACAGCTGGGAGTCCACTTGGGTTTTATCTTTAATGCAATGCTGCCCCTCCCCTGAAATGGGCAGGTTTCCAGTTCAGTGTCTGTGCTGTTGGCTAATTGGAAAGGGGACATCAGGAGGGGGCTTTATAGACAAAGAATTTTTAAATTTCAGGGAAGCAATAACTGTTTTAGGTTATCAGCTCCAGAATGAGGACATCTAGTGGAAGTTTGTCCAGGATAACAACCCTTTGTTCTTAGTAGAAATTTTCATCAGGTTAAGCAGAGTCCATGAAGCCAGCATATGGGAAGAGAGTTAGTGAGACTAACATTTGTAACATTTGGTACTGATGAAATCCTTTGACCCAACCTAAGCTGATCCTCACACAGGTGACAGCACAATCTTATCTCTGGGAATCTGCATGGCGGTGGGGTTTGGGATCCCAGGGCAGACACAGGTGACAGCACGGTCTTATTCTTGGGAATCTGCATGGTGGGTGGGTGGGATCGGCGGTGGGGGGGGGGGAACCCAGGGCACACACAGGTGACAGCGTGGTCTTATCCCTGGGAAGCTGCATGGTGGGTGGGTGTCCACGGTCGGGGTCCCGCAGGCTGTGGTCACCGAGCGCCCGCGCGCAGCGGCTCCACCCGCAGCCACAGCCCGCCCTCTGCGCGCAGGATCAGCTCAGGCTTCCTGCGCGGCTCCGCGTGGTCGGGCAGCACCCGAAAGCGCAGCAGCGTCAGCGCCAGCGCCACCTTCATCTCGCTCATGGCGAACGTCTGTCCGATGCAGTTCCTGTGGACGGTGGGAGATCTGACTGCCCGGGACCCCACTCGGACCCCAAGGTACCGACCCTGGCCGGGGAATGCGCCCCACCTGGCCAGTCCTAAGGGCGGCTTTGGGCACCCTTGTCCCCAGCCTGGCCCAGACCCTAACTCAGAGCAGCAGTCAGGCAGGGGCTCTGAGCGCCCCACGGAGGGCTTTGGTCCTACCCAGCCCCATCCTCCAAACCTTTCCACAGGAGCTGTGCAGGTGTGGCAGAAACGATACCTGAGACTCTGACCGTCCCCACCCCCCAAGTCCACTGTTAAGCCAGACCCCCCCGCCCCACCACCACACTACCTCTTCACACGCTCGGGTCTCACCTGGGCCCCGCCGAGAAGGGAATAAAAGCCAGGGGTGACCTGTCCTTGATGTGTTCTGGGTCGAAGCGGAAGGGGTCATAGACCTGCGGGAGAAAAAGGGACAAGGCTGCAGGGTGGGGTCTCCAGCACAGCCATGGACAGACAGGTGTGCCTGTGCTGGGGAACTCCACCGCCTCCTCTAGGACAAGCACTGGGGGAAGGGAAAGCAGCACCTCAGGTTCTGGCCACACTGCTGGGTTGTGATGAGTCCCAAAAATACTGATACGGCAAATAACACCTGTGGGAGAGGAGGAGGACGACGACGTTAGGACAAGGCCCCGCTGCATGATGGTCCCCACTTCCTGCCCGACTTCCTGCTGTGGCACCTTTGGGGATGACCCGGCCATCGGGGAGCTTGATGTCCTGGGTGCAGCAGCGGGAGATGGCCATGACCGGCGGATGCAGCCGCAGACTCTCCTTGATGCACATGGTCAGGAAGGGCAACTGGGCCAGGTCGTCCCTAAGGAAACCCCACCAACAATTACCCAGGGAACAAAATCAAGGGTACTCCAGCTCCTGCGTTGCTTCTGAAGCCTTTTCTCCCCGCAATAAAATAAGCTCCAGATGGATCAAATATTTCAGAATAAGAAAAGCAGAGAATTGACTGGGTGTGGTGGAGCACACCTGTAATCCCAGCACTTGGGATGCAGGAAGATGGCAAGTTTGAGGCCAGTCTCAAATAAAACAAAATATTGACAAAAGCACAGAACTAGGAAAGTATTGGAGAAAATAAAGCCAGGTGTCTTCAGGAACTTTTTCTTAAGCAAACCCAATATCCAAAAACCAAGGGTAAATTTGAATAAAAGTAAATATTCCTATAGCAAGAGAGCAGAATCAAAATGCAAATGAGTAAGAAACAAAATAAACCGACTTGGTGCCTTTGTTCTTCTTTATCATTGTACTAGAGATGCCAGCAAATGCAATTAGACAAGAATAATGAAAGAGTACTGTTTTGTCAGATGGGGATTTCATATTTAAAAAACACAAGAGAAACCACAGGAAACATATAAACAGTAAGGGTGCTGCATTCTTTTGTTTAATCTTTTTGTATGGCTATTTAAAATTGTATAACCTGGCCAGTTAACTGGCTCAAAATTTGAAATCTATAAAACATCAGTATGGCCCAACACCATCCATTCCTCTTCCCACAGAGGTTACTGTTTTTACTGTATCCTTCCAGAACTACTTTTGCCTTGTCTTTTGAGATAGGATCTTCCTAAGTATCCCACGCTGTCCTTGAACTTGTCATCCTCCTGCCTCAGCTTCTCTAGTTCTGGGATTACATGCATGTGCCACCACACCTGGCTCCAAAAGTCCTCTTGGATTTCAGGTATGTGATTTTTAAAGGTCCTTGGTACACTTTCTCTAAAATGTTTTTAGAAGACTAAAAAAAAAATCATGAAGAATTAGATCAATCTGAAAATAGAAGATTAAAGGGGTGAAAACTTAAAAGGTTCCCTATAAAGATCTTTCTGATACCCAGATCCGACCTGTCCTTCCTCTTCTCAGACACCTCCCATGGCTCTCTATTGCCCTTGAGTGAAAAGTGAAGTCTTCAGCATCGCTTTCCAAGCCTTCCCCTGTGGGCCTCAGCTGCTGCCATCTCCAGTGCCATTTTCTCAATGTGATTCAGATGATTCAGTTCTCTCTCTCTCCCCCCACCCTCGATTCACAAACAAACTTTCTCTCTTCCTCTCCTGTCTTCTTTTCCCCCCTCCTTTCCCTTCCTCCTTCTTTTCTTCTCCCATCTGGGAGCAGAGCCAAGGAGAGGGGCTGGAGAACAGGCCACCAGGACCAGCACTCACCATTCGATCTCTGTAGGGTCTCGGTCTCTCAGGAGCTCCTGTACCTCCTGCCGGCAGTGCTCCTGGTGTTCTGGATGCTTTGCCAGGTTGTAGAGGACCCAGGAGAGACCACTGGCTGTGGTGTCATGGCCTGAGGGACATGTCAGACTAGACTGCTTCAGCACCATGGAGGGTAAACAGCTCCCACGCATTAGTCCCCAGGCAGGATGGGGAGAGCATGGGCAAGATGGAGTGACCCAGGGCCCAGCCCCCAGTCCCTGGGATGGAAAAAGCCCTGACCCCTTGGTCGTCTTACAGTTGGACCCTCACCCCCAAACATGAAGGTGTCAGCTTCTGCTCTTATGTCCTCATCTGACAGCGTCTTTCCATCTTCATCCTGGAGAGAAGGCAAGACTTCCAAATTAAACCCAGGGTTCCTGATCTAACCTGGGACAATCTCTGTAGATCCATCTTCCATCCAAAGCCCAAGTCACTTCCGCCAGTGGACTTCTCTTGGTCACCATCACCAGAGTCCCCACTCTACAGCTTCCTGGCCTAGAATCTTGGTTTCCTGCTACATCCCTAGCTGGAGGAATAAGGGACCCATGAATATATTTGCGTTTCTTCATGATGAGGGATTTCTGAGGAAAAAAACTTACTGGCTGCCAGGTTTATAGGGTGACTGCATGCATTTACCTTCGAAGTTACAGATTAATCATTACTCGAGGATATTTGCTTCCACTCTCATGTGCTAAATTCAGAGAATTTTATTTTAACTCTCTGGAAGCATTTGGTTTGCAGGCACACAGTCATTACGTAACTTGTTCAGAATCCCAAACAAAGCATCTCTCTGTCTCTATTTTTGTCTGTCTGTCTGTCTCTCTGCCATTACCTAACTTTAGATTCCAAAACAAAGTTTCCCTCTCCCTCTTCCTCTCCCTCCCCCTCCGTCCCTCCCCTTCCTTCCTCCCTTTCTCCTCTCCCTCTCTCTCTCTCTCCTCTCTCTCTCTCTCTCTCTCTCTCTCTCTCTCTCTCTCTCTCTCTCTCTCTCTCCCAGAAGGGAAGAAAAGTTAGGTGTCCCATTTTCCTATAGAAGCTCCAAGACTCAGAATGTACAGGTGTCACTTCTGTAGAGTACACCCTGCTGCACATACAGGAAGAATCATGGCATTTCCTGGAGAACGGGGGGTTGGGAATAGGAAGCCATTGCTACAGTCCTACCCTGGCTGCTGTTATTGCTGTGAGTAGCCAGAGGGCTGCTGAGATCATGGAGCTGGTCAGTTGTCCACACACATGTGGATTCATAGATTACTGCCATGCACTAACTTATAACTTGTAAACAGAGTGACTTCTCAGGCTCTTCAGAGTTTCAGACTTTATCAGTCCCTATGGTCTGGAATCCAGAGTCGCCATTAAAATCTATCACTGGAATGTCCCACCCTTCTTTAGGCACCTTCCATGTTGCCACAGTACCCTCTGCATCAAGCCCAAGTTATCTGACCTGACATTTGACCTCAAATCCATTCTTTCTCTGGAGAAGCCCACCTTGGTCAGCAGCAGCACATCAATGAAGTCCAATGTCTTGGACTTGGTCTTGGCCAGGAGGAAGTCATCGATACCATGATCAGGGAGGGTACGACGTCGTTCCTGGATGACGGCATCTGTGAAGTTGTGCACTAGGTGGCAGGCCTTACGGAAGCGCCGCCCGTCAGCGGTGAGGTAATACAGGAAGTCCATGTGCAGAAGCAGATTCTGGTGTCTTTTGGCCACAAGGGCACTGAGCTCCAAGATAGCAGCGATGTAGTCACTGGGTTTCCTGCAGGGTGAGGGCATAAAAAGGGTAATCACTTAACATCCCTGAAGCCCAAGGAGCACCTCACAGCACCATCTGGGAGCCATCTCCTGTTGGGATACGGAGCATCCAGAAACAGATGGCCTCACAGATCCATGGTGGGGACGAGCCATGAACCTGGACTCTCCACCATCCCTTCTCCCCCTGCAGGGCATCTCTGTGAGCTGCCTCCTTTAAGAGGTGGGGCCTAGTGGGAGGAAGTTAGGTCACTGGAGGGAATTTTGGGACCCCTCCTCTTCCTGTGTCTCTCTTTGTTTCACAACTGCATGAGGTAAGCTGGCCTTTGATGCCAAGTGCTCTTGCCAGGATGCACTGTGCCACCACAGGCCCAAAGCCATGGAGCTGTCCAACCATTGACTGAAGCCTGTAAAACTGTAAGCCAAAGCAAACCTTTCTTTCTTCTATGTTGAGTATCTCAAGTATTTTGTCACAGTAAGGGAAATATGACTAACACAAGCTCAAACACCTTTAGTGGATCCCTGAAAACTTCACAATGAAGTTCAAATTCAGCATAACTTTTCAGTGTCCTGAGGACCTACCCACTGCCTATCCCTACAACCTTATTTCCAAGATGCCTCTTCACTGATCCTCATGCATCCTCAGCTCACCTGCACCCATGACCTTAAATAATTCCACCTCCCTGGAAGGACCACTCACTCTCTCCCCTTCCCTGTCCTTCAAGGCCAGTTCTGAGCCACCTCTTCCAGTAAGTTCCCTATGGTCTCTCTGGAAAGTCCTCCCTTCCCTGCCTCCTCCTTTGGGTCAATGGCTCAGTTTCTGATGCCCTAGGCAGGGACTCACTCCTGACAGTTGCTCTCGAAGCTGAAGATGCATTTCTGGAGACTGTCCAAGGTCATGAGGCTGATGTGCTCAAACATGTCCAGACGGGTGTTGCCCTCTGAGATCAGACGCTGCCACTTGGCCTGGCCAGGGAAGGGGACAGGGCTGGGTCTTGGCTCCCTGAGAACGTTCCCCAACTGCAACCACCAGGATGGACTCCCCAGAAACAGCTTCTTGGTACCACCTTGTCCTCTGCCCCAAGTACCCAATCTCAGGGATAACCAGGCCTGGGTGGGAGTGGAAGCTGTTCCTGTAGCAAATGAAACCCAAGGCTGGGATCAGGAACCCTGAATTCAAGCCCTAGCTCTGCCTGCCATGCTCAATGCACCCTTGACCATATCTTTGCCCTCTGCCATGTCCCACTGGGTCAACTCTGGAGAAACAGTTAAGTTGACCTATTTTAGTGTGCAATAAACCAGGGTGGAATCCCCACTCCACCATTCCTAATGCTCTTACTAGCTGGATAGACCTGGGCAAACTCCTTAAAGTGTCTGATCCTCACATTCATCATCCATAATGGGGCAAAAAATAACCCAGACAGATTTAATGGGATGGCACATTTGGTGCTCCAACAAGGTAAGCTTTCCTCATCTTCGTTGTTATAAATTGATTTCAAAAAATATTCCTGTGTTGGGAGAGGTGGTTCTTCATTGTTCCTTGTGAATCCTCACCAAGTGTGCCAAGAACGCACTTGCCTGGCGCTCTTAACCTGGGCCATTTCTCAGGGCTGTGTTTGCAGAGAAGAGCAGGAGAGAGGAGGAATGGCTACCCCTACTCAAATGTCATGCTTGCTTCTGCTCACTGTAGAAGAAGGTTTTCTAAGTCACATTTCCTCCCCTACAATGCAATATCCTAAGCAAGCAGGCAACAACTGCATCCACCTGCATCACCATGATGGGATTTGGGTGACTTGGGGAAACGATGGAAACCAACATATGAAGTGAATGCTGGTTGTGCCTTTGTAATTGACTTCCCTTTGTCTCTGGTGCAGAAATCTCAGATTCTGGAAGAATCCATGAGATAGTAAGAAGCTAACTTATTAGCTTACAGGCAGGAAAAAATCCTCTGCCCATCACAAAGTCTTCATTGCCAGTGCTTAGCTTCTTCCTGTTACCCATGCCTGTGAGAAATGATTTTAGCAACTTTTGTTAAAAGGTGGAGCCTGATTCGCAAGCCCTTTGATTCTGTGCTGAATTTCTGACTTAGGCCAACACAATGTGGGGAAATTGATGAGGCCATACAACTAAACCTAAGAGGCATTTCAGCCTCCTCTCCCTCCCATAGGACACTCTCTGTGCCATGTGAATGACAGGAGAATTATAGGAACACGAATACATTTGTCCCAGTTGAGGTCAGTCTAAAACAACCTGAAGTTGGCCAAGCCCCAACCATGTAAGAGAACTGAGCCAGGATCAGCCAAGCTGCCCAAGTGATTCACAGCTCCTCATATCCCATGAGTGAGCCCATCCCAGAGGCACAGAAGAACCAGACCATGGACCTCCACCCTTGTCAGCAGTCATCAACCCTTAAACTGTCAATGCAATGAGGCTTGAAGTGTCTTCTTGCTCATCAATAGTTACTGTGCAATCTTCATCAATACTGAGTTCAGTTAACAAAGCTTTGAGAGAAAAGTAGAAACTAACCCCTTCTGAGAACCTACCCTGTGCAGGGGCATGGTTCCATTATGTTATGTGGACCTCCCCTCAAAGTAGAGATTTTCATGGCCATTTTACAGAAGAGGAAACTGAGGCTCATAGAAAAATAATAATAATCTCAAAGTGACCCATCAGAGCTAGGACTATAGTCTATCTGTGGCCCTTTCCACTCCCCAACCTCCAGCTGGGACCCTGGGTTCCAGGGACTCACGTGCATGACATTGGTGCTGTCATTGAAAATCTTCACATAGGGCTTCAGGATGTTGAAGTGGAAGGCTGGAGTCAGCATACGACGGTGACGGCTCCACTTGTCACCGGAACTCAGCAGGAGCCCGTCCCCTGGGAGGGTGGCCATGGGCAGTGGGCAATGGCTGAACATACCCCTGTCCTCCAAGGCTGTCCCCAGCCCCCTTCACCTGCATTACTCACCCAGCCAGGGTTTCAGGAAGCTGTAGAAGATTTTGTCCTTGGGTGCAACCACAGCTGACATGAAGGAGAACCATCAGGGGCCATGGACTGGGGGTAAGTAGGGGGAATCCTGGCCAGGACTCTGCACTTCCCCTCCAAACCCAGCATAGCCAGAAAGGGGCTAAGGACAGAAGAAGCAGGAAGGACAGGGGAGCCTAGGGTACTAGGCCAGGCCATATAGCAAGTAGAGTCAAGGCACAGCCTGACATGGCACCACACACATCAGCACACCTTGACATGGCTCCCACATTGTCCACCCCACCGAGCACAGCATCACACTCTGCAGACCTTTACAGAGACTTAGGATACCCTGTCCACCCCAGCTCTCTCTGACACCTCCTGAAATACACCTGAACCATGTGACATGGGTACGTATTAGTTAACAAGTCATGACATGCCTCAACATACATAAACCTTCCCTGACAAGACATCACATGCTGTGACATGGACCAGACATGATCTAACATGACCCCAATGTGTCCCAAAAGACATGCACAGGTAGGATTTAAATATACTCCCATTAACATTGCAGCTGTGGCCCATAGCCTCTCCAACTTGGCCTCTGGCATGTCCTAGATGTACCCAAGACCTGCCTTAGAAAAGTCTCAAATAAGGTCTCAGTCATTTCTGAAAATGACAAGCCCAAGTGTGGCCAACAGGAGATAAAAACAACCACAAACAGCAGTTCAGAAAACAACCAGATGGGTCCTGACATGCTCCAAATATCCATGGCCCCAGATGAGCTCAGACATGACCATGTTTAGATAATCCCACATGTTGACAGGGTAACCAGATATGACATGCACCAGGTGTTACCAGGACACAGGTGCAACTGTGGCAGAAGTAGTTATACAGAAGTCATCACACAGCATGTTTTGAGACACAAGGAGACATGGCCACAGGTCAGACAGGTGGATGCAGGTGAGACAGAAGCAAGGGTGTCACTGCCACAGTCCTTTCTGCCTAAACCTGGGTCACCCAACCAGCTGGAGGCAGCACAGAGACCTCAGCGGCAGGCCACATGGTATCTACCTGGAGCAAAAAGCACGGGCTTGATGCAGGTGGGGTGGAAAATGCGGATGACTGCATGCAACGGCCCCACCCTCCAGAGGCACACGTCCCCAAAGGTGCGCACCAGGTCCTGGACATACAGAACACCTTCCTCTGAGCTCTGGATCTAGAAGAGAACAAAGAGGACCCAATGCTGGCTCTGCTAGGCTGCTAGAACCAGATCTGAATCACTGGGACTCAGGGGACTTCTGTCCTCCTCTGTGCCTGGGGTCCCTCCCAACCCCTAAGAACACAACCATCCAGGCCCCTCAGTAATGGGGACACAAGAATTCCTTCTCCATTTGGATCCAAACACCACTTTCCCATGAGTCTCTTCCATTCTATTTTCCAGATAAAGAAACCAAGACTCAGAAGGATGAAGTCACTTGCCCACCATCTCCCAAATAATAAGTGTCTTGTCTGAGCTCTGAGCCAGGGACTACCTGAGTTCTTAACGATTCAATTGTGGCATGTCCTGAAACAACAGCACTGGGAAGAATGGCAGTCAGAGTCACAGTGATTGAATGAGGATTTTGATCTGTGATTCACATCAGGAGAAAGAAAGGGAATCATGAAAAAGAACAAAAAGAAAAGAAAAGAAAGGGAATCATGGACCGTTTGTATGAACTCTGGGGAAAGGTGAGCTCTCTTATGGGACTGAACACCTGAGACTCATCATTTAGACGTTGAGGAAGAGTTTGCCTTGAAAGGGAAAGAAAGTAAAACTGAGAAGAGACAGATGCCCAAGGACATGGTCTGTGTCCTGGATCCAACCATGACTGAATCCCACCCTCTTGGAATATACAGTTCCTTTCTTTGCTTAGACCACAAGGCAGTGAGTTTCTGCCACTTGCAACTAGAAGAAACCCCATCAGCCAAAGAGATCCAGGGCCCTGCCCACAATCACTCAGCTTTTTGGTGTCAGAGCCATGTTCCCTGTGGGACACTACCCCTTCCCTATTCGTCCTAGCCTGTCCAAAGATGGACAGGCTGAGTTAGAGTCATCTAGGAGAGATTTCTGGAGTTTGGGGCAGGAGAGCAATGAGCATATAGTCAACAGACCACGAGATGGTGTGTTACCTAGCTTTGCATCACTGTGACAAATACCTGAGAGAAATAATTTAAAGGAGGAAAGATTTACTTTGGCTCATAGTTTTAGAAGTATCAATGCAAGGTTGGCTGTATTCATTGCTTTGGACTGAGGCAAGGTAGACACTACCACTGTGGTGGGAGTGGGTAGAAGAGGCTGCTCAACTCATGGCAGCTAGGAAGCAGAGAGACAGACAGAGAAGGTCCCAGGACAAGATACAGTTCCCAAGGACACACACCCAGTGACCTACTTCCTCCAGCAAGGGCCTACCTCCTTTTCACCACCTCCCAATAATGTGAGCCCTCTCAGCGATGCCTGCAGGGATCCTGAGCCTCTCACATTGCCCAGCTTCTCCAGTGTTCCTTTGAAATCTGGGTGGAAGCCTCCATGATCCCATAACTGTTGCATTCTGTAATATTAATATTGTGAGTCCATGAAAGGATTAATCCATTGACTAGGTCAGAGCCTTTGTGGTCCAGTCACCTCTCAGTGACTGCATCCACCAGCTGGGGACTAACCTCTTGGGGCACACTTCATATTCAACCCCCAAGACTCTGAAACTCATGATCATCTCATAATGCAAAATGCACTTAGTCCCTCTCCAGGAGTCCCTGAAGTCTTAATAACTCCAGCATTGCTCAAAGCCCAAGTCTAAAGTCTCCTCTGAGACCTCAAAGCAGCTCTTAAGCTGTGAGTCCCTGTAAATAACTCAAAACAAGCTAAAACTCCCAGTATACAATACACAGTAAACATTCCCATTCCAAAATGGTGAAATAGGGGCACATAGAAAAAGGGTCAAATCAAAGCAAGACCAAACCCCATCAGGGCAAACATAAACCCTAAAGCTCCCTGTACAGTATCTGAGGCATTGGGTGCCATGATGTGAGGTTCAAAGGGCTTGGGAATCCCCACCGTTAGGGCCCGACTGACTGCAGCCCACATTGCCTCTCTTGGGCTGGCTCTGCTCACTGTACAGATGTTCCATGGTCCTAGCATCTCTGTCATCCTGGGGTCTCTACTTCAGTTTACGCTTCACAGCTTCTTTTATCTCCCTCTCAGGGCTGCCTCCAGGGATTCTGAGCCTGTCACATTGCCCAGCCTCTCCAGTCTTCCTTTGAAATCTGGGTGGAAGCATCTATGATCCCTTAACTGTTGCATTCTGTATGCTTGAAAAACCAGTGTCACAGAGATGATGACAAGGTCTGCTGCCAGCTCAAGCATTAGTTGAGCTGCACTGGACCACAGTTGCAGTGGCCTCTGAGTGCTTGGGTGGCTGAATATGGTGAAATGAGCCCTGAGGAGACAGCTTCTGAGGCAGCCCTGTGGCATCAGAGTGCCCAATGGCACTCTCTTCTCAAGGGATAGTCTTCCAAATGAGTTTACCCTTTCATGCCCTTGAGGCTGCCATAGGTGGAATGTGGCCAATACCTGAGATGGTCCACAGGCATCTTTCCTGTTGTTCTGCTTCAAAGTACTGGCTTCTTTTTGTTACTTTTACCAGTGCTAGTGTTTGAACTCAGGGCCTCATGCTTACCAGGCAGGCATTCTACCACTTGAGACACTCCATCAGCCCCTTTATGTGTTGGGTATTTTTGAGATAGGGTCTCACAAACTATTTGCTCTGGCTGGCCTCAAACCGTGATCCTCCTTATCTCTGCCTCCCAAGTAACTAGGATTACAGGTGTGAACTACTGGTGCCTGGCAGTTTCTTTTTAATGACCCTAATCTCTTCAGCAACCATACTTTCCTAGGCACCAACTTTATGCATTCTCCTTTTTTGGCCAAATTCCAAGTTTTTCAAATCCTTCTGCTTCCATTTTCGCTCCTGATTCTCACTGTAAATACGGCTAAAAGAAGACAGTACCAGCCATGCTGCAGCCCGGATACAGAGCTGCCTTGAAATTTCTTCCATCAGATAAAAAGCCCACCATATATTTTTGGTAGAACTGGAGTTTAAACTCAGGACTTCACATTTGCAAAGCAGATGCTCTACTGCTTGAGACATGCCTCCAGTCCATTTTGCTCTGATTATTTTGGAGAGGGGATCTCAAGAACTATTTGCCAGGGCTGGCCTCAAATCATGACCCTCTTGATTTAGGTATCTAGGAGAACGGGAGTGAGTCCACAGTGCACAGCAAGTCCACCATTTATTAAACTCAGTCTCCCAAAATGCAGACAAGTTATTTGCCAGAATGGAACACATATAGCTTCTAATCCCATCTCCAGTGGAGTCCTTATTCCCACCTGAAACCCCAGGAGCAGTCTTACCCTCTGAATTTCCGTCAGCATGCTGGCCTTTCCAACTCCTGCCAGACTCCCCCACTAAGCTCTGCTACAACATCCTCGGGCTTCTCCAGCCTGTCTCTCCAAACAGCCAAATTCCTCCCACAAGCCAGTTGCAAAGGCTTAAGAGCCACTTGAACAGGTTTAGTCTCATCAGTGATCCCACAACTATAAAATCTGTAGATCAAATACCGGACATAAGCAAGGGAGGAATGGTTTATTTGGCTCACGGTTTCAGAAGGTTTAGTCCATGGTCTCTTCGCCCCACAGATTTGGGCAGAGCATCATGGTGGCAGGAGTGTGTGACAAGGAGGGTTCTTCACTTCATAGTAAACAGGAGGTAAAGACAAAGAAAGAGTCGTCCAGGGACGAAATACAATCCCTAAAGACATGGCCCCTGGAATCTACATCTCCAGCTAGGTCATAATTGTAGAAGCTTCCAGAGCCTCCCAAAATGACACCACCAGCTGGTGACCACGTGTTCAACCCATGAGCCTGTGAGGACACTTCACAGCCAAACCATGACTTCCACCTTGGCTTGAGAACATGGATCTTTTTTTTTCCCCTGGGAGTGCTTCCAGCCCCAGGGGTAGCCACAAGAGGAAACTCCCACAGGTAAGATTTGTGGACAGCAGTGTGGCCTCAGGACCTGTCCCTAAGGCTTGTCTCACCTCCTTTCATGTCCTGATGGTCCACACAGCCTCCAGCTCCTCCCATGGGGAAGGATTGCAAAGGGGGAGCTTACAGCCTTGCCAGATCCCAGGGGAGTGGAGGTGACCTCTTACTGTCCGTCAGTAAGGAGCACTTGTGTCCCACCAGGCTAAGGTAGAGATCCTGATCCACTGCACCTCCACAGTTCACACTCCAGTCAACTATGCCATTTGCAGGAGGCAACCAAGGCCACTACATCACCCAAAAGAGGAAGCAGATAGAAGTCCAAGCCAAGGTGTAGAGACACTGGTGGGGTCAAGGATAGCTTCTGAAAGGGGAAGTGGTCAGCTTTCATCCAGATTGGGCAACTGGTTAACTTAGTACATCTTAAGAAAGAAAAGTCAGATAAGGAAGGGGAGGAGGGAGACAGCCATGCCTTTCTTCTGCCACACACATGTGGTGGGGGAGGGAGATCAAAGACCATTGTGGTGGATAACCAGAAGCCCAGAGATTGATGGACACAAAGACATGGTTCAAGCAGAAAGCAGACCCTGGACAGTGCCCCTCAGAAGGCCTGAAGTCCAGCACTGGAGACTGTGGGACACCAGGGAGCCTCAGTCTGGCCAGCCTGCTCTGGGGTCCCCCCATGGGTGCACCAATATGGGGAAGATATGAAGGAAACAAACCCAAAATAGACTAGGGGTGAGAGGACAGGGATGGGAGCAAGGCTTGGGATGGCATGACAAGAACTCCAAGCCCACACACTTCCCCTAACTCCCCGACCCCTCACAAGTCCATCCACCTGGGCCCGCACTGCTGTCACACTCACCAGGCCCAGGTGACCCAAGAGCCAACTCCGTTGGGGGGGCTGAGGGAAACATTGGAGGCGGCGAGAGTTTTCATAGCAGGCGTAGATCCGGGTCAGGACACGAGCCAGGAGCCAGGAGGCCCCAACCAGCAGCAGGAGCAGCCACGGGGAGGCGGCCACCGACCCCAGGCCCAGCCAGGACAGGCTCAGCCGTGGCATCCTGCAGGGCAGATGGACAGAGTGAGCACCTGTGGACAGGAGATGGACAGGGAAATCCAGAGACACAGGACAGGGGCAGAGACTTAGTATTGAAAGGCAGAGCAGGAAGGGAGAGTGAGACCAGAGAAGAGGTAGTGAAAGGGGAGAGGAAGAAGAGGAAGAGGACCAGGAGGAGGAGGACGAGGAGGAGGAGGAGGGGAGAGTCCCATCAGAGTCCAAACCTGTCTGAATCATAGGAAGGTGGCCAGAGGCTGTCACCCAGAAACCACCAGCCTCCCAGGTCAGCTAGATCCGTGGAGCCACCCAACCTTGGGCAGTACCCTTCCCATTCTAGGCTAGACTCCCCCTCAGCCCCACCTCTATGACAGCTTGGCACCTGTCAGCAGTAGCTTGTCCCCACAATCTCTCTCCCCTCTGCTGGCACTTCTTTGTCCCTGGCTTCTGACCAGAAGAGGCTGAGCTGCTCTGGGCTGGACCAGCCAATCCCCCACAGGTCCCAGTGTCTCCTCCCTGCCTGGGCCTGTGACCAAGATGTGGGGGTGGGGCCAGTGGTTACAGAGGGACCAACTCGGGCTACAGAGCATGGGAACCAAATGTAGGGTGGACAAGTTTTGGGGGTGGACAAAGATGACTCTGAGCCCCCAAGTGTCCAACCACCCCTACCCTTTCATCAGGTAAAAGCATAGACTGGAGGTTCTGAGGACAGGAGACCAGGGCCAGAATATTCTCCCAGGATCCTGTCCAAGGTGGGCTGGGAGGACACAGAACCCCGTTTCTTGGCTAGAATCTGGGGGCTCTGAGATGCAAGTCTCTGTCCACCACTGCTCAGCCTGACAAGGTTTCAGTCCTGCCTCTGAGCAGCCCAGGGCCCAGGTGAGACATGAATTTCAGGAAGAGAGAACCGGGGCTCAGGTCAAATTCCACAGGTAAAGAGCTCAGGTGGAGCAGCACATCTGGAGTCTGGGCTCTAGGAGAGATGAGAGATGGAGGGAGGAGGGTCCTGAGCAGAGGATGAGCAAGAAGATGACAGGGGATGGCAGAGCCAGGTGACCCTAAGTGGAATCTCATTCGGCCCCATCCTTCTCTGAATGGGCAAAGCAGGACCTGCTGGGCTCAGTCTTCGCTTGTAGGAAATGGGATGTCTGATGAGGGCCTTAGAGGAAGACAGAAGAGGGCTCCATAGAGAAGAAAGCCCCAAAAAGAGGAAATGAGGGAAGGCGCAGCAAATACTACTGGAGCTTCTCTGAGCTACGCCTCTGCTCTGTGCAAAAGATGGTAGGGAAAGTTCTTCTACTGTGTGCTGGGTCTGCTCCATAAAACATGCCTACTGTGTGCTCTACATAAAGCATGCAAGGGAATTGCACCTGTATATTGAGTGCCTGGTACTCTACATAAAGCCTGCTTTCTGTGTGCTGCCTGCTCTATCTAAAGTGTGCCTACTGAATGCCACCTGCTCTAAGTGCATCTGATGAATGTCACCTGTTGTCCATAGTGTGCCTATTGTATGCTGCCTGCTCTACCTAAAGCTTGCCTACTATGTGCTGGATCCCCTACATAAACCGTGCCTGCTTTTTACCAGATGCTAACCCCCATCACAAGGCCCATGGTTTCCCACCCCCCTCTCCTCAGCTGTCTGGGAAATTGAGCCCTAGGAATAGGGTGGAGAGACCCAAGTAGTGGCATCTGCAGGAGGGAAGGTGCCCCTTTAACAGAAAAGCAAACTGAGGCACAAAGACAGTGAGACTCTTGCCTAAATCACAGAGCTCAAAGGAACCCAGGTCTGTTGGACCCTGAGCACAAACTCCTCCCTCCTGCCATGTGCCTCCCTTTCCCCATTTGGTGCAGGCAATGCCTCATTAATGCAGGGACATTTATAGAGGTGGGGTCTCAGGTTACCTGGCATCCCCAGAGAGGAAACACCCTGAGGCCCCTTGATCACCACATGGCTCCTCCTCCCAACCCAGGATTCTCTGCCCAACAGATCATGTGCTCATCTTATGCCCCGCCCCCATCGTGTCTAGAATTTCTCAGGTGAGGGGGCTTAAAGAATCAGACTCCTGGCAGAGCTGCTGAGAGGGAGCTGGGAAAGAGGCAGTATTCCAGACACTCATAGGATTTTAGGACATCCCAAAGTTCCCTTTGCCCCCCACTACCACCTCAGCCCACCTGGACAGTGGCTGCTCCTAGAGCCTCAGTAGGGTGGTGTCCTCTCCTCCAGAGTCCCCACCCTCTCCCTGAGGACCGACTGCTGGCAGGTCCATCCACGTCAAGGTCAGGGGCAAGGGCAGAGTTTGATAAACCAGGCAGGAGCTGCAGACAGAAGAAAAGGTCCCCATTGCTGAAGATGCTGGGCTTGCTGTAGACTAATTGTGTGCCTGGGATAGTCAGGCAGTCCTAAGCATCACCGGCTCTGTCTGCATAAGCCAGTGAGCCTATGTTAAGGCCTTAAGGTATAGGAAGATTTTCCATAGCCAATGTATGAATGGCAACAAGGCTGAAAAGTATTGAAGTGACTTGCTCAAAGTCACATGGCTGGTGGAGGCCGGTGGCCTAGCTTCTCACTGTGTGCCATTCACTGCTGAACTGTTTTCCTTCTTGTTTGTAACCAGGCATTTCAGTGCCACCCTCCTCACACGGTGATAGTAAGAATTAACAGCACCAACCATGCACAAGGCTCACGACAGAGGGAGGGCTCCACAAATGCTGTTCATTGTGATTGGTTTTTTAGTGCTTGTTGTTTTGTTTGGTGGCACTGGCGTTTGAAGTCAGGGCCTCACACTTGCTAGGCAGGTGTTCTACCACTTGAGCCACACCCCAAGCCCTTTTGAGATAGAGTCTCACTTTTTGCCCAGGCCAGCCTGGACTGTAATCCTCTTATTTACACCTCCTGCTTATCTGAGATGACAGGCAGGTGCTACCATGCCTGACTCGTTGGTTGAGATAGGATCTTGCTGACTTTTTGCCCAGACTGTCTTTGAGCCGTGATCCTCCCAATCTCTGCTTCCAAGTAACTGGGATTACAGGTGTGAGACACTGCATCTGGCCTTGGTGTTGTTCCTGTGGCCTTTGTGAGCCCATTCCTACAGAAGGCACTTGTTCCCAGCCCCACAAAAAAATTGCATAACTATGACATCACAGGCAACAGCAGAATCCAACACATAGTAGGTGCTTAGAGTTAGACTGAAGAGAGGCACAGAAGGATAGGCAGGTCAACATCAGCACAAGCTTTATTTGGGAAAGAAAGCCTATGGAAGGGTCTTCAGCAAAAAAGCCAGAACCCACGGCCACATACAGGCTTGGGGTAGATACAGGGGGAGCTGGTGGAAAAGTACCAGGAAGGTCACTGGGCGGGAAAATTTTCTTGTGGTCACTAAGGAATGTTGCTGCTGGGAAACAAAGGAAGATCACCTGCTCAACTGGTCTTGATGCCCCTGGAGATGAAAGGGAGAATGATGTTGCTGGCCCTGAAGCAATGTCCACCAGTGCCTTAGCAAGTGGTCTGATGGGGCAGGGGCAGCCTGTCTAACTAAATTTGTAAGCAGGGGCTGCGAGACCATCTTTGCAGCTGCAGAGGAGGCTTGGTGGTTTTTCTCAGAAGACCCCATCTGCAGCAAGAAAGCATTGAGAACAGAGGTGACAAAAATCACAAGAAGCAGAAGCTCTGAATGCACACTCCAGGGACCAGTGAACTTTGGAAGGAGTGGGGGAGCAAAGGGAGAGTTGAAAAGGCAATAAAAAGGGAAACCTAAAGCACCTCACCAGTCTACCGGTTTCCGGGTCCTGCTGCTTGGCTCTTTGAGTAGCCTTCACTTTCACTTTGTGGCAATGAAGATTCCTTTGCTTTTACTCTGCCAGTGTTCCTATCGTTAATTTTTCTGGGTGTGGTACTGGGGTTTGACCTCAAGGCCTACACCTTGAGCCACTCCACCACCCTTTTTTGTGAAAGATTTTTTCGAGATAGGGTCTCATGAACTATTTTCCCCAGGCTGGCTTCGAACCGCAATCCTCCTGATCTCTGCTTCTTGAGTAGCTGTGGTTACAAGCCTGAGCCACAGGCCCCTAGCGATCCTATCTTTAATTTTTTAAAGTTTAGAGAAGGTTAGCCCAAGGTTAGTTGAGTGCCTCAAACCCATGCATCAGAGATAAAGGTTAATTGTCCCTTTGTCAGTCTTTGCGGTTGGGTGGGGAGTTCCCAGTAAGCCACCTGTGTGGGGGGGTTAGGCCTAGAATGGTCTTTACTATTCACCATAATACTTAGGAAATATCTAGGGAAGAGAAGGAGATTTACAGCCTTAAGCCCTAAGGCTTAACTCAAGAAATAAGAACTGACCAGGTGCTGGTGGCTCATGCCTGCAATCCCAGCTACTTGGGAGGCTGAGGTCAAGGGGATTGCAGTTCAAGGCTAGGCCAGGCAAACAGTTCTTGAGACCCCATCTTCAAAATAACCAGAGCAAAATGGACTGGTGGTGTGACTCAAGAGGTAGAGCACTTGCTTTGCAAGTTCAAAGCTGTGAGTTCAAACCCCAGTTCCACTGAAGGAAGGAAGGAAAGAAAGAAGGAAGGAAGCTAGCTCACACAGCAAGGGGAGGGGCACAGAGGTGGTGCACAACACAGGTGAGCAGTTCCTATCTTGGGTCATCATGAAGACAAACGAAGTGTGGACCAGGAACCTGGGTACCTGCTAGAATGCAGAATCTCATGCTTCCACCCAGAAATCCTGGCTCAGCATCACATTCCTAGGTATCCTGGGGAGTTCCCATGCATCCTGTCAAGCCTAAGACAGATGTCTTGCTTTAAGGTGCCTGGGTCCAGGTTTTGCAAGGATGCAGAACAGGAGCCCTTGGGTTCCCTGAGTCCCAAACCTTCTGTTTAGTTATCACATATAAAGAGAAAGATCTATAGCTCCAAAGACTTGTATGCTGATGTGTGAGTTCTGAGCACCTACTGCCTGCCGGACACTATTCTGGGCTCAGAGGACGCCACACGAGCATTCTGCAGTGGAAGGAGCCACAGCTCATGGAGAGACAGACAATGATCAGATAAGTCAATCCAATAAATGAGTAAGTGACGTGCCTGAGGGAGGAGCCCTAACTCAGGCCACAGGTCAGGGAGGCCTGCCAGGAGGCAGTGTCCTTGAAGCAGAGACAGGAAGGAGAAAAGAGTCTCCAAGGGCAGGCTTGCAATGGGGCATCAGACTGAGGTCACCAATGGTGGAATCCCACAATTGATTCTTGGGAAGGCCAAGGTGGGAGGCAACACCTGGCTTCATACAGAAGCCTGGAGAAGATGGTGACTTTTGACCAAGGTCTCACGTCCAATGGGACCTCAAGCCATGGTGGAGGTCATGGATCCCGGTTCTTGAGTCTGGGGCTGAAGGAGAAGAGGAAGCCCCGGCGGAAGCGGAAGTCAGGGCGGAAGCGGAAGCAGAAGCCAGAGCGGAAGCGGAAGCAGAAGCCAGAGCGGAAGGGAAACCCCGACAGGGGGGCCGTGCCTGGAGTCTGGGTCGGCTTTCGAGAGGTTCTCAGCCCGCGAGGAGTGTCTCAGAGGCCAGGTCACACAGGCTGGCTGTGGGCTGTCCCTCAGGGAGAGTTGGAGGGCGGGGAGCCCTGCTGGGGACCCTCCCCAGGTCCCTGACCCCCGCCCAGGCCGCGGCAGTGCACAGCCCGCCACGTGTCCCTCCGTGGACGACCAGGCTCGGCCACTGCGCGTCCACCTCCGAGCCTCGCACCTCCCGTGTGGAAAATGGGTCACACGCGACTTAGCAGAGCTTGGCAAGCTTTCTGTGTGACAATGGAAGGGAAAACGGCATGTGAGTAATTCCCCTATCCAAGCAGCTTATGAAATTTGTGAGCACTTGAGTGTGTGTGTACACACTGGTACACGTATTAAAACGAAACAAAACAAAAAACCTCCAGGCTGGTGCGTGCACGTGTTCCTAGCTACTCAGGAGGCAGAAATCGGGAGGATCGAGGTTCAAAGCCAGCTCAGACACATAGTTCATGACACCCTATCTGGGAAAAAACCCTTCACAAAAATAGGGCTGGTGGAGTGGCTCAAGGTGAAGGCCCTGAGCTCAAACTCCAGTACCATCAAAGAAAACAAAAAACACACACAAAGCAAGCAAACAGCAGCAACAACAAAAAAACTCAACTGTAGACAAATCCACATATCCCAGTGGAAATGGGGAACTAGAATCGAAATAAAGACTATTTTGACTTTTTTTGGTGGCACTGGAGTTTGAACTCAGGGCCTCATGCTTACTAGACAGGTGCACTTACTGCTTGAGCCACTCTGCCAACCCTATTTTGACTTTTTATGCATCTCTCTTGGTTTCTTTTTCACACTGAGCTCCATGATGACGAAAACACAATTTTAAAAAGAAATAAGATTTTTACACTGTGGGAGGCACAAAGTTAGTTCACGAAAAAGGTTAGCAGTTCTTAGTTGAAGTCACTCTGAAGGTACACCTCCCAGATGTTAGTTTGGGATTTCTAGACCATCATTCCTGCTGCCTCCTGGCTGGAGTCTCCCATCTTCTTTTCTTGGCTGTTGGGAGGAAACAAGTTCCAGATTCAGCAAAATTGAATTTGAGTCCAAGCGCTGCTTCTTGCTGCTGTATGACCTTGGGCAAGTTCCTTCCCCTTTCTGAGTCTCATGTCCTCCTTGGTAAAATGGGAAGGTGGGGTTATAAATCCCCAGTAGTTTATCCCTCAAAAATGAACTGTTTGAGCACCTACACTGTACCTGGCCTGATGCTAGGACTCCAGGCACAGGATGACAAGACACACAAGGTTCCTATCATCATGGTGCTGTCTGATGGAGGAAGCCAACGCCAAGTCAGATGGTGAAGGTAAAACACACACACACACACACACACACAAAGCAAACAGAGAAATGAACAGAGTGAGATGTTCTAGCAAGTGATGGGGGGTCCGTTCTGTGATCACCCCAAAAGGTGACCTGTGAGCAAAAACCTGGGTGACATGGGAGAATAGGCTATATAGAAGGATGACCCCTGCAGCCACATCAAGAGTGAAAACACCAAGCATCAGTGGGGCAATCCAATGACCCGCTTACTTTCTTCATCAGTGCAGCTGAGATAAACGAACATGGGGCAACTTCCCTCAGGGCCTGTGGGGGAAGTGGAGTCCACTACAGCGCAGCCAGTGGTGCTGATGAAATCTCGTCCATATTCAGGCCAGAAGCTGTTGCTGAATTTCACCCACCACTGTAAAGGTCGTGAAACCAATCAGTCCCGTGTCCAGGGCTGGATCTGCCAGCATCATGGCAGAGGTGCCAGGAGATCTAAGGAACTGGTTTTGGAGAATAAGACGCAAAGCTTCAGAGATGTGCAGGGGACTCAATAGTGGCTCCAGCCTCCCCTGGTGGGATTTATTGGGGTGCTAGATCTGAGCAGTTGAATGACCCCCTCCACCAGCCCCCAGTTCAGAAGGGGAGGACACAGGGTGGCATCCACAGACCATCCAAGTGGAGGGAAAGTGTGTTTCTTATCCAAAACCCAGGAAGGGGGTGATGGGAAAAGCCTGCAAGGAGACAGGATTTTTCCCTTCACAGGGTGTCACTTAGCCCCAGGCAGTGGGTCCACCAGGGCAGAAGATCTGAGTGAAGCCCCTCTCCAGGGGGATATGAGGCGGTGACACTGCCCCAATGTAGGCAAGGGACAGGAGTCTTTGGACACCTGTCTGCAGCCCCTCAAGGCAAGTGAGATGGTATGTGGCGAGGGGACCAGGAGCTGGGAAGGCATGGGAACACTGTGTGTGAATGTATTTTGTCCCTCCAGAACTCATAATGGAATCTCATTCTCATTGGGAAGTACCACAAGGTTGGAGAATTAATCTGACTTCCATATTTAGAGGTGGGGCTTTGGGTAGGCGATAAGCACAGGATAAGGTCATCAGGATTGAGTAGCAGTAGTGGTATAAGAAGAGAGAGAGCCGGACGCCTGTGGCTCATGCCTGTGATCCTAGCTACTTGAAAGGCAGAGATCAGGAGAATGGTGATTCAAAGCCAGTCTGCACAAATAGTTTGTGAGATCATTTCAAAAATAGCCAACACAAAACAGGGCTGGTGAAGTGGCTCTGAGTTCAAAGCCCCAGTAATGCCAAAAAAAAAAAGGATTAATATCTTCTGCATATGATCAAATGTGATGGTCCATAGGGGCCTGAGCAAACTTCTTTCCCCAAATTCAATTTCTCTCTAAGGTGATGGTCACAGAAACTGCCCGGAGGTCCCTGTGTTGGTCAACTTCCCATCTCTGTGACAGATTCCTGAAATAATCACCTTATAAAGAGGAAAGGTTTATTTTTGGCTCGTGGTTTCAGAGATCTCTGTCCATGGTTGCTTGGCCCTTTGCTTTGGGCCTGCGGCAGCACAGTACATCATGGTGGGAGCACATGGTACAGTAAATCTGTTCACCTCATGGTGGCCAGGAAGCAAAGAGGAAGAGAAAATCACTAGGGTCCCACTATGCCTCACCTCCAGATTCACAGCACTTCTCAATAGAGCCACCCTGGTGACCAAGCTTTCAGCATCTGGATCTTTATGAGACTGTGATAGTCACCTTCACACCTCTATAACAAAATGCCTGAGATGATCACCTTAAAAAAAGGAAAGGTTTATTTTGGCTCAAGGTTTGGTCCATGGTTACTCCATTTATGTAGGTCTTCTTTAATTTCTCTCACAAATACAGTTGTTAGCATAGACATCTTTTATATTTCATTAATTCATTTGTAGGTATTTTGTGGGTTTTATGATGGTGTAGATTATGTTTAATTTTTTTCTTTTCTATATATTTGTGGCTGACATAAGAAATTTTGTCTATAATTTCACCTTTTCTATATAAAACAATCCTGTCATCTGTGAATATTGGCAGTTTTTTTTTCTCCACTCCCAACACTTTTATTTCTTCTTTGTGCATTATTGCACTGTGTAATATAATTTTGAATAGAAAAGGTCGTGGCTGTGGGCTTTGGGGCCCATAGAGAGGCAGAACATCACAGTAGAAGTGCATTTTGGAGGAAACATGTTCAACTCATGGCATCTAAGAAGCATAGAGAGAGCGAGGAAGCTGAACGTCCGTGGCACACACCTGTAATCCTAGCTACTGAGGAGGCAGAGATCTGGAGGATCGTGGTTTGAAGCCAGCCTGGGCAAATAGTTCATGAGACCCTATCTCAAAAAACCCTTCACAAAAAAGGACTGGTGGAGTGGCTCAAGGTGTAGTCCCTGAGTTCAAATCCCAGAAGGAGAGAGAGAGAGAGGAAGAAGCAGGGTGACACAATCCCCTTCAAGCCCATACCCCCAATGACCTAACTTCCTCTCCATAGGCCCCACCTCTTAAAAGCTCAGTCACCTCCCAATGGCACCACAGGCTGGTGACCTACCTTTAACACATGGGTCTTTGGGGGGCTTTTAAGATCCAAGTCAAGTAAATTGCATTAATCTTTTCAAATATTTAAATATTGACCTGTTGAATGCTGAGTTTGTGTATAGGTTTTGTGAACATACCAGTACATTTCTGTGGAATATACCTGAGAATAGGTGGGTTGGATCAGAGTTTGTGAATTTTGAGTTTTAATAGATACCACTGAGCTGTTTCTCAAAGGGATGGTAGCAACTTACACCCCAGATTTTAGTGTGTGAGTCACACAGATACCCCACGTCTTCCTCTAAATGTGATATTTTTCTGCCTTTTCATTTTTGCCATTTTAAGTGGATGTGTTTTGTGTACACCATGTGGTTTTAATTTGGACTTCCTGTTGTTTCCTGAAGTTGAATACCTTTTACTATGTTTCTTTGCTATTTTAGTATCTTCTTGTATAAAGTACCTATTGAAGTTTTGAGGGTTTTTTTTTTTTTTGCAGTACTGGGGTTTGAATTCAGGGTCTTGTACTTGCTAGGCTGGTGCTCTAACACTGAGCCATTCCACCAGCCCACTTTGGTTATTGTGGAGATGGGATCTCATGAACTATTTGCCCAGGCTGGCAAATGATATGAAAGAGTTCTGTGTTTTCTCATACAGGTGTCAGTTATTTGGGTTTGGGTTTTGGTTTTGGTTTTGGTTTGAACCAGGGCCTTACAATGCAGCCCAGGCTAAGCTTGAACTCCCAGTCCTCCTGCCTTGGACTCCTGAGTGCTGGAATGACAGCCATCTGTCACCATGTCCAGCTTGAAATCGCCGGTTTTGTAAAAACCCTGCAATTACGATTGCTCTGAATCAACAGATGAACTTAAGGAAGCTTAAGATCTGTATAATATTATACTCTCCAGTCTATAAGCATGGTCTATCACTCCATTTATGTAGGCCTTTAATTTCCCTCAAAAATAGAGCTTTTTAAGCCAGGCACAGGTGGCTCATGCCTGTAATCCCAGCTACTCAGGAGGCAGAGATCAGGAGGATCAAGGTTCAAAGCCAGCCCAGGTAAATAGTTTGCGAGACCTGATCTCAAAAAACCCTTCACAAAAAAAGGGCTGGTGGAGTGGCTCAGGGTATAGGGCCTGAGTTCAAACCCCAATACCACACACACACACACACAAAAAAAATAGAGCATTTTAGCATAAACATCTTTTACATCTTTCCTTGGATTCATTTGTAGGTAGTTTGTGGGTTTTATGGTGTTGTAGATTATATGTATTTAAATTTTTTCCTTTTCTTTGTATTTGTGGCTGGTATGAAAAATTTTATCCATAGATAATTTAACCTTTTCTCTATAAACCAGTTCTGTCACCTGTGAATATTGACAGCTTTATTTCTCCCTTTCCTATACTTTTATTTCTTCAATACTATTTCATAGTATGGTTATGAAGAGAAGGTATCATGACAGGCATTCTTTCTTTTTTTTTTTTTTGGTACAACGGGGATTTGAACTTAGGGCTCTGCACTTGCAAAGCAGGCTCTCTACTGCTTGAGCCACTCCTCCAGTCCATTTTGCTCTGGTTATTTTGAAGATGGGGCCTTTTAAACTATTCGCCCTGGCTGGCCTCAAACCTTAACCCTCCCAATCTCAGCCTCCCAAGTAGCTGGGATTACAGGGAGAAAACACTGTAACACCCAGCTATGACACCATTCTTGTCTCCTCTGTCCCCTTCTTTCAAAGAATAAGCTGTCAGCAACTCACCATTAAATATGCTGGCTGCTAAGCATTGGTTACAGTTTCTTATTGTTAGAGTACATAATCTTCCTTTGCTCTGTTACATGGTGAATTACATCGATGGTTTTGGAGTGATAACAGATTTCTGGGATAAGTTGCACTGGGCTTTGTGCACTGATGTTTCCCTTAGAAGTTTCTCATTCCGTCCGTATTTTCATATGGATTTGTATGAGTTTCTTTTTAATGTCTGTTGGATCTGTGTTAATGTACCGTTTTTCATCCCTGGTATTGATCAGTCATACAGTCTCCATTTTCATTCATGTCTTTCTCCAGGTGTATGTGAATTGTGTTAATATTTTCAAATATTTATATAGACTTGCTGAATGTTACTGACTTTTGCAAATTCATCTGATATTTCATCAAATTTCTAATACTCATTTTCCCCTTCCAAAGATCTCTGCTTCTCTCCTGCTTCTAGGTGGGCACGCTACCAAAAAGAAACCTGCTGTCCTCGAGCTCATGTCTCTCGCACTTGCTGGTCAGTATCCACTTCATAGCCATGGAGCTCTGGCTCCCTCCTACCCCGACCACTGTGGGGCTTTGCATCTTGAAGGAGACTCAGTTCACCACTCAGACTGGTATCAATAAGAGATTTATCCTTTTTTTTTTTGGTAGCACTGGGGTTTGAACTCAGAGTCTCACGCTTGCCAGGCAGGCACACTTACCACTTGAGCCACTCCACCAGCCCAAGAGACTTAATCCTTTCTGACTCTGGATAACATCTCCACTTTGTGCAACCTCACCTTGACCAATAAGAGTTTTGCTCCTTAATGAATGTGAGTTATCTACAAGGAAAACTATAACCTTCTGAAGAAAGAGATTGAGGAAGACTATAGAAAGTGGAGAGATCCCCCATGCATTTCCTTTATTGCTAGAGATGGTGAGCATTTTTTCATGTGGTTTTTGGCCATTTGAATTTCTTCTTTTGAGAAAGTTCTGTTTAGTTTACTTGCCCATTTCTTTATTGGTTCATTAGTTTTGGAAGAATTTTGTTTTTTAAGTCCTCTATATATTCTGGTTATCAGTCCTTTGTCTGATGTGTAGCTGGCAAATATTTTCTCCCACTGTGGGTGTTCTCTTCAGTTTAGAGACCATTTCTTTTGTTGAGCTGAAGCTTTTTAGTTTTATGAAGTCCCATTTATCTATGCTATCTCTTAGTTGCTATGCTGCTGGGGTTCCATTGAGAAAGTTCTTACCTAACCTACTAATTCCAGAGTATTTCCTACTCTTTCCTGTATCAACTTTAGAGTTTGGGGTCAGATATTAAGAGCCTTGATCCATTTTGAGTTAATACTGGTATAGGGTGATAAACATGGATCTAGTTTCAGTTTTTTGCAGACTGCTAACCAGTTTTCCCAGCAGTTTTTGTTGAAGAGTCTGCTATTTCTCCATCGTATATTTTTAGCTCCTTTGTCAAAGACAAGTTGGTTATAGTTTTGTGTCTTCATATCTGGGTCCTCTATTCTGTTCCACTGGTCTTCATGTCTGTTTTTGTGTCAGTACCATGCTGTTTTTATTGTTACTGCTTTGTAATATAGTTTGAAGTCGGGTATCGTGATAACTACAGCATTGTTCTTTTGACTGAGTATTGCCTTGGCTATTCGTGGCCTCTTGTGTTTCCATATAAATTTAGCGGTAGGTTTTTCAATCTCTTTGATGAATGCCATTGGGATTTTGATGGGAATTGCATTAAACATGTAGATTACCTTTGGGAGTATAGACATTTTTACTATGTTGATTCTACCAATCCATGAGCATGGGAGATCTCTCCACTTTCTATAGTCTTCCTCAATCTCTTTCTTCAGAAAACAAAAACAAAAAAACCCGACAGCCATTTCCACAACCCCTTGGGCTTCATCTTCCCCACCTCTCCTTGTCAACATCCCTTCCTCCACCATGATCCCCAACTGCCAGCCATCATCCAGAAGGGAGCAACACAATGACAGGTGCACGCTGTCACCGGCATATTGTGGTGGCTTTAGCTGGGATGGACACTGGTCCTTGACTGGTTTATTTGAGGTCGTTGTTCTGCCTGCCTTTATGACCTGACAGTCTTGCTTCTCTGAGCCCAGCTGCCCCTTTGTTTTGGTTCATTATTACTGTGATCGCACTACCTCATCACCAGATCTTAGCCTAGACATCATCATGTGCACAGTGTGACCCTTCCCATCTCACCAGAGTCCGCATGAGTACCAACGCCTTCAGGGTTTACTGCTTCCCCTGGAGTCTGTGAGTTCAGGAAACACCATACAAAATGAGCAAGAAGGGAATAACTCTAAAGTAGGTAGAAGAGAGAGCCTTGGCTGTTCCTTGGCTGTATCTCGAACATCACTATTTCGTTATTCAAATCTCTTCAAAAGAGATTTTCTGGACCAGGCATGGTGACTCATGACTGTAATCCCAGCCCATTAAGTTATGAATTCATCAATGGACTGATTCATTGATCAGGTCAGAACCTTCATGATTCAGTCACTGCTGAACACTGCTGCATTGGGGAGCAAGCCTTCCACATATGTGAGCTTTTGGGGAACACTGCAGATCTAAACCATAGAAGATACATCTAGATGATAGATAGACAGACAGATAGATAGATAGGATGGATAGAGAGAGATTCATTCATTCATTCATTTGTGGTACTGGGGATCAAACCCAGGGCCTTGCACATGCTAGGCAAGGGTTCTACCACTGAGCTACACCTCCAGTCCTCAGAAATGATACCTTTGTGCATGTCTGTCCATGCTTTTAAAAAAAAGATTTCTCACACACCCTTCTCTCACAAAAGGACAAATGAGGACTTGCATGGTCCAACACAGTTGTTTCAGTGTTTGAATTCTCTAGAAAGTTCAACATCCAGCACAGCGCTCCTTGTCATCCTCGCGTTGGGAGTTGGAAACTTTTCCACAATCTGCTGGGGATAATTACAGCCTCAAGGGTCCAGTTCCTATGGCTGTTAATTTTCTGTGTGAGGGGAAAGAGAAGATGAAAAGTTTTGTGATGTGACAGCATTCACGTGGGATCCTTGTCCTTAGAGAAATTCTTTAATGCCTCAATGGACCAAGGCAAGATTCATTAACTAGTCTTGCTGGTTTCTGAAGAGGTTTTATCCCAGAGACGTCCTGGAGAAAAGAGACTCCAGGTATGCACAAACCTTGAAAGGTAGGGGTCAGCGCCAGGAGCTGTACTGCTTGGGAGACTTCATGGGGTCTGGGTACAATTAGAAAGGAGACATTGATGACAGCAAAGAATTTTTAAACACTTTAATGTAGAGTGAAAAGTAATGGAAAGCTGGGTGTGGTGGTGCACACTTATAATCCCAGCACTCAGAAATCTTAGGCAGGACAATTGAGAGTTCAAGCTTAATGTGGGCTGCCATAGCGAATTCAGGTTCAGCCTAGGCTGTGTAGTGAGACCCTGGCTTTGAAAAGAAAAAAAAAAGTCCAAGGATCTGTTGGGTTTCTGTTTTCACGATGATGGGAGCTTGGGGATGGACAGATATTTGAAGGAAGAAAAACTGAATATGCCTCAGCACTGCTGCGAGCCTGAACCAGACCCTCAGGAAGGGCAGCTATTTTTTTTTAAATAGGATGGGGCTTTGAATTCAGGACTTTGTACTTACAAAGCAAGTGCTGTCCTGCTTGAGCCACACCTCCAGTCCATCTTGTTCTGGTAATTTTGATTAGATGGGGTGTCGAGAACTATTTGCCTGAGCTGGCCTTGAAATGCGATCCTCCCCATCTCAGCCTCCCAAGTAACTGGGATTAGCAGTGTGAGCTACCAGCTCCTGGTGAAGGGTAATCTGCCCTTGACATGCCACAGAAGCTGCTGAGCTAGGTAGAATAGCTCTCTTGACTATTGCTGGGCAATCAGACCTGGCAAACCCCAGGGATGTCTTCAGCCCCCCCACCTTCTGGGGACAGTTTAGCACAAGAATACCCTGAAGCAGGTTTCAGAGATCAGAACAGGTAACTGTGGAGAGATGGGTGCAAAGAGTCAAACATGAGCTCAACCTGACAGAGCATACACATGACTTGGCATAGGTCTGTTTGTCGCCTTAGACACTTTGACACCCTAGGTATTTCCCTCATTGATTTTACTCACTCAGCAGAGGCTCGCAAAGAGTGTACTGTGTCCATGGTGCTTTGTGGTCAAATGGACCAAAAAAAAAGGGAAGCGCTTTGTGAACGATCCGCCCATGGAAGCCACTGCAAAAGGCAGGGCTGTCATGTGAGTTATGAGCTGGGGACACTTTCACCTCTGTGGACCCCTCCCTCCAAACTGGTGCACGATGACACGCGCAGAAACTTCAGGTGCTCAGGGTTCTTGAGCCCGCTCTGAGAATGAAAGCACAGGTGGACTCCAGCAGCAGAGATCGGAAAGATTTTATTTGTAGAGAAGAGAAAGACTGCATGGTGGGGCACGCAGGGGAACCCGGAAACCAGTGGGTTATGGTGGGGAGTGGGTTTATAGCCTTTTTTGGCATTGCCTGAGGGCAGAGATGCCTTTCAGATGCACAGGGCATTTCCTGGGGAGAAGTGTCTCCTTGACCTCCCTCAGTCTGTCCTTCAAGTCCCCCCTCTCAGTGACCGCCCTAACTGCTGCTAGGAATAGGGATGACAAAGTCTGTTCAGTAACTGCTTCCTGCTGACAGGGCGATGAAGAGTCCCGCAGCATCAGGGCTGACTACAAGAGGGGTTGTCAAGGGGACCACAGTAGTAGGTCGTTTTCATCTCCACCAGAGGCATTTGTAGTTTAATGGATTCTAGGCAAGAAGAAACAAACTTGACAAGTAAGTTTAAAATGCAAGGCCCAAACACAAGCAAGAGAATAATGGCACTATAAGCCCCAGAAAGGGTAGGAACCAAGTCTTGGAGGGGAGCCAGGATTTTATTTGTTCCCCTACCTGAGTAGAAACCTGGGTTTCAAGAGATTGCTCCTGAGGCACTTAGCCTGTTGGAGAATGTAATCTGCATGTTCCTCTACAATGCCTGAAGTGTTTATATATGTGCAACAGGAAGTATTGGTGATGACACATACCACCCCCCCTTGTTTAGCCAAAAGAAAATCTAGGGCCAGGCGGTGGTCCATTACCATACAGGCAAGGGACAACAAAGACCTTTGCATGTCCTTAATGGCAAGGCCTACCTGGTCTGAGATGTCCTCTACCACTTTGCTTAGGTTTTTTGCAGTTACATGATTGGCAATGACCCCATAGCTGATTCCAGCAAGGGCTGCAACTAATGTTGTTATCCCTAAAACTATTAAAGTAACCTCTCTTATATCTATGGGAAGTTGTTCCTGTTGTAGTTAGCATTTCTCTTTTCTTCCAAATGGCTGCATGAGCATGCAGGATCAGGAAGGCATACTTAGAATCTGTATAGATATTGACTCTGTTCTTTTGACAGTCTTAGGGCTTCTGTTAGGGCCACTAATTCTGCCAATTGAGCACTTGTAGTAGGAGGAAGAGGACCTGATTTGAGGATGCCAAATTCTGTCACAACTGCAAACCCTGCATGTCTGACACCATTCTTGACAAAGGAACTGCCATCAGTGTATAATTCTAGATCTGGGTTTTTTAAGGGCTCATCAGTTAAGTCAGGTCGGGCAGCATAATTTTTCATAAGTACCTCCTCAGGATTTCCCTCTGTCTCTGGTAAAAGGGATGCAGGATTTAGGCTCTGACAGGTTCTTAAAGTTATTTCTGTTCCTCCCAGAAGCTGGGCCTGGTATTTAAGTAGACGGCTGTCAGATAGCCAAAGTTCTCCTTGAGTTTAAAATTGACCCTAGGTTGTGTGGGGTATAAACCGTTAGGGGGCGGTTTAGGATAAGTTTCTGAGCTTCAGGCAGTAGAAGGCTTGCTGTGGCCATTGCTCTGAGGTATCCTGGCCATCCCTTGGCTACCTGATCTGACTCTTTGCTTAAGTAGCCTACTGGCTGGGGAGTGATGCCCTGAAGCTGAGTCACCACGCCCAAGGCCAGTCCTCCCTTTTCATAGACATATAATTGAAACTTGTCTTGTACTGGGAGACCCAGGGTGGGAGCTTTCATAAGAGCCTTCTTTAACCTGTGGAATGGATTTTCTGACTTGTCATCCCATTCAATAAAGGGCTGGGGATCCTTCTGTGCTTCCTTAAGGATTTGATATAAAGGCCTGGCTAGGTCTGCATATCCCAGGATCCAAATTCTAAAGTATCCTATGACCCCCCAAAAGGCCCTCAATTGCTTTAGAGTTCTAGGTAGAGGAAATGTCAGGATTGGACAGATTCTGTCTTCTTCTAGAGACCTCATTTCTTTCCCCAGGACAAGACCTAAATATGTAACCCTAGACTGACACAATTGGGCTTTTTCTTTAGAGATCTTATAACCTCTGTCTGCTAAGAAGTTTAGTAAGGACTCAGTGGCTCGTGAAATAACAGGCTCATTTGGTCCACAGAGCAGGAGGTCATCTACATATTGTAGCAGAGTAGCTTGTGGGTATTGCCATTCTGCCAAGTCTTGGGTTAGAGCTAACCCAAAGAGGTGGGGGCTGTCTCTGAATCCTTGGGGGAGGACAGTCCAAGTGACCTGTCCAGTCTTTCTTGTGGGGTCCTCAAAGGAAAGATAGGTTGACTTTTAGGGTGTAAGGAAATGCAAAAGAAGGCATCTTTTAAATCCAGGACAGAGTAGTAAGTAGTACCCGCAGGTATTTGGGCTAAAAGCAATAGGGATTTGGAACTACAGCATGGAGAGGCACTACTGCTTCGTTGATCAGGCGGAGGTCCTGGAGTAGCCTCCATTTGTTAGGTCCCCTCCTGACACTGAGAATAGGAGTATTATATGGGCTGGAGCATTCTATTAGCAGTCCCTGTCTCTTTAAGTCTTTGATTATGGGAATTAGCCCCTCCTTATCTTCTGGCTTTAAAGCATATTGTTTTTGATGGGGAAACCAGGAGGGTTGTTGAGATGAATTAGGACTGGGGCAGCTGTTCGTGCCCATCCCACAGTGTGTCCATCCTTCCACACCGTGGGGTCTACTTGTTCCTCTATTAGGGGCAAGCAAAAGTATTCTCCTGGGGGTAAAAGTAGCTGTACCCCCAATTTGGATAGAAAGTTTCGCCCTAGCATAGGAGTAGGGGTTTCTGGGACAACTAAAAAGGAGTGACAGAAATGGAAATCTCCCCAGGAGCAGGCTAAAGGCTGAGTGAAATAACGCTCTAGAGGCTGGCCTGATATGCCTCGAACAGTAATTTTCTTGGAGGACCTGGGTCCAGGAGAGAAAGGAATAGCTGAGATGCTGGCTCCAGTATCGATAAGGAGGCTGACCTTGTGCTTAATTTGGGGCTCTTCTGCTTTTACAGTGGTAACAGAAGACTGTATGGGAGGCCCCAAGACCCGTCATTTGCGTGGGAGGCTCTGGCCTCGGTTCCCCTGGGAACCGGGGACAGTGTGCCTTCCAGTGTTTTCCCTGACAAATGAGGCAGGGTCCCAGAGGTAGCTTTCTCCGGGGGCACTCCCTCCTAAAATGGCCAGCCTGTCCACATTGAAAGCATGTCCTCAGGTTTGGACTTCGCCCCAGGACAGCCACTGAGCGCTGTGATCAGAGCCTCCTGCCGCTTATCCTTTCTCTTTTCCCTTTCCAGGTCCTTCCTTTCTTTTTCTAAGTCCCTGTTATAGTATACAGACGTGGCTACACGGACCAATTTGTCCAGATCTCTGCTCCCTTTGGACCAATTTGTCCAGATCTCTGCTCCCTTTAGCCACCAATTTCTGAAGCTTTTTATGGATATCTGGTGCTGACTGTGTTAAAAATTTATCTTTTAGGACGATTTCCTCTTCCTGTGACTCTGGTATGATGTTGGTATGCTTTTGTAAAGCATCCTTAAGTCTCTGTAGGAAAGCTACTGGAGTTTCTAAGGGTCCTTGCGGTACAGCTGTGACTTGGGAGTAATTGAGAGGTTTTACCTTGGCTCTCCTTAGTCCTCCAAGAATGCAGTGGATGAAATGGTTACAACTCCATTCATCCTTGTCATTTTCAGGGTCCCACTTAGGGTCATACCTAGGCACTGCCTGATCTCCTGTTGGAATTGGGAATCGAGGCTCCCTTCTAGGTATCCAATGTCTTTGTCTTTCTTCTCCCTCCCCCTCCTCCTCCTGTGAGGGCCCAGTAGGAGACCGGCCTGTAGGGCTGCTTTTATCTAAGTGATAATTATCTCCAGCTGTGACTGCCTGATCTAGAACCTGGTGTTTCTCCAGAGAAGTGAGGGTCTGACATAGCAATAACATTACATCTTTCCAGCTCAGTTCAAAGTTTTGGCTGACTTCTCTAAATGCCTGGATGTACTGGTCTGGATTTTCTGTATAATTTCCTAAATCCTTTTTTATTTCTTTAAGTTCACTCACTCTAAAAGGAACATGAGCTCTGTCCCCTCCGGGAATTAACTGGAGGGGATAGAGTCCTGTGGGATGATGTCTAGTGTGTGAGGTAGCTGGGTAAGGGGGAAGAGGGGGAGCTGATGGAGCATCAGATGGATTCTTTGGCTCCTCAAGGGAGTTTGGGAGCTTTTTGCAAAGTGTCACCATGGTCTGGGTATCTAGCCTGCATTTGCTCAGCGATTCTGGGTGATAGCTTAGGAAAAAGGACAGTTGAACATATGGAACTTTGGTCCACTTTCCCTCCTTTTTATAGAACATATCTAATTGAAGAATGGTATTATAATTAATGCTCCCTCCTTCTGGCCATATTTTCTCATCTCCCAGAGGATACTGTGGCCAAGCCTGGGTGCAGTAAAACTTGAGTTGCTTTTGCTGAAGATTTTCTGGATCAAGATCTTTCCAGTGTTTTAATAAGCAGGCAAGGGGGGATCCTTCCTGGATCCTTGAGGCTTGATTCCCCATCTAAAGGGAAGCAAGGGAAAATTGGTCACCTTAACAGAGGTTTTCTCCTCTTACCTAGGCATCCCCTGGTGAGGAGAAACTCTATGTAGGAGAGGGCGTCCCGCTCTCCTGTGTTTTGCTGCCACAGCCACCTGTGGCTAAGGTAGTGGAGGACATTCCGGGTGCAGCCACACACACCCCCAGAATGACCCCTGACCAATTTCTTGTCTATTCATTTTGACTTGCCTGTTTCCCCTGTGGCCCAGGTACCTGGTTCTCCTCTATCAGCTGAAGGCTTGTAATTTAAAAATAGCTCTATCAAGTAACCAAGAGGGCTTGCACAGCCAGAGGGAGAACCCTTGTACAGGCGTGGATGGGGACTCCTGATGAGGTAGACTTTTATCTCCCTAAATATCCTGTGAGGCATATATTTGCTATGAAAAGAGAGGGAGCTTCTGAAGGCTTTTGCTGTGGTAATGGACGAAAATGGAGAAGAGCCTGAGGTCTCTTCCTTTTAACTGCTCATTTGTCCCACTGATGGCAGTCTGTAGAACCTGTTTAACTACTTTAACCAGATGCCTGACAAAGGCAGTTAAGCCCAGTTAGAGACTAACACTTTCTGATGCCTGCAGGGATTTATCCCAAACTCCCTAAAAAAGGAAGCCCACTGCTGTTTACAGCAAAGAGGGGAGGGGGACACTCATCCTGAACTACTTGGGAAAAAGGAAGGAGAAGCTGAGGAATGGAGGAAAAGAGAGTTTCCAGGCTCAATGCATGAGGGATTGTTGATCACCACTGCCCAAGGCAGTACTGGAGCACTGGAAGCAAGAGGTGACCTCCACTCTCAAGCCACAGAAACCATAAAGGAAGAGTAAGAGATCTGATTTTCCATTTGCCATGGACATGGCTGGAGGGGTGTGAGACTTAGCTGCCTTTGGAGCCTCAGGGCGGGTCAGAAAGTTGCATCTCCAGCCTTTGGCTGACACTGGGAAGTGCCCTGGCCAGAACACCTTTATAGCTTGAAGAGAAACTTTCCTTTCCGCTGGCTGTTTTCAGATCTCGTCCTAAGCAGGTTAGATCTTGAAAGAGAGAGTTTAAGGAGAGTTGAGAGGGAAAAAAGCCTTGGTGCACTGAAGTCTGGCTCCACCCATGTAGCACTGGCAGTCCAGTATAAGCCCCCAGCCACCCCCTGAGTTCCCTCAGGTTGCCTGCCTTACAGCTGTAATGGGCTCAGAGCTTTTCTTGTTTCCCAAGGGAGAACCCCTCCTTAATGAGAGAGAGAGAGAGAGAGAGAGAGAGAGAGAGAGAGAGAGAGAAAGAGAGAAGGCCAGCCTGAGAGGTCCACTGTAGCTAGGCTGTGGTGGGGGCTGTCCTGGAGAACAGACTCCATCGGAGTGCCGGATGGTCATGGTCACATTCCTAGGCAGCCTTTCCCAGTTTGGCACAACCTATACCGACCTCAGGTGAAGGCTTATCCCTTCGTGCTTTGCCAAATATGATGAGCAGATGACACGCACAGGAATTTCAGGTGCCTGGGGTTCTTGAGCCTGCTCTGAGAATGAAAGCACAGGCAGACTCCAGCAGCAGAGGTCGGAAAGGTTTTATGTGTAGAGAAGAGAAAAGAAAGACTGCATGGTGGGGCATGCAGGGGGACCTAGAAAGTGATAATCCAGTGGGTCAGGGTGGGGATTGGATTTTATACCTTTTTTGTGTATTGCCTGAGGGCAGAGATGCCTTTCAGATGCAGATGGGTGTTTCCTGGGAAGGAGAAGTGTCTCCTTGGCCTCCTGCAGTCCATCCTTCAAAACCACTAGTATTTAAAATTACATTTTCTGCTTGGTTTGTTTCAAAAACACTTCTACTTCAGGTTGGCTAGAGTGATCTTTTTCCCATCATAATTTTTTTGGCAGAACAGGGATTTGAACTCAGGGCTTTGGTTTTGCAAAGCAGGCACTCTACTGCTTGAGCTACACCTCCAGTTCATTTTGCTCTAATTATTTGGAGATGAGGGTCTCGTGAATTATTTTCCTGGGCGGGCCTCAAGTCATGGTCCTCCCGATCTCAGCCTCCCAAGTGGTTAGGATTACAGATGTGAGCCACTGGGTCTTCTGTGTCCAGTGGAGAAAGGGTCCTGTCATTGATGGAAGATATTTTTGGAGCAGCAAGGAGCCAGAAAACCTCACTGCTGCTTCTCTGTCATTCTCAGCCAAAGGCATGAGACCTTAAATACAAACAGCAAAGAGGGAGATTTGAGAAGGAAATGTTAGGGCTGGTGGCATGGCTCAAGTGGAGATGTGTTGTTAAAGTCAATTCAAAAACACTGTAGCCAAGATTCTTCATCCTAAGGCACCAGGCCTTTGATTCAGAGCAAGATTATCTGCCCAGGTCTACCCTGAAGCAAGGTGGCAGAAGTAGGTTTAGTGGGACCCTAAAACAATGTGCCCAAAGCCCACAGTAATGGAAAGAGATAATATCCATGGAGAAGGAGCTAGTGGACTTGTGCAGTTTTGTTTTGTTTTGTTTTTTTTACAGACACATCTTTAGCCTAGGGACCTCCCAACAACTCCACGAGGAAAAATGAGGTCAGGGGACCACAGCAGGGAGCTTGCAAGTCTGTTACCAAGAAGACATTGAGGAGGTCCCCAGTGATTTTCTACAAGGCAGAGGATCCAATGTCCAGGGTCACTCACTTGGTGTTGGGGACAATCTGCACTCCTTGGAAGAAGTGCACCTGCATAGCATCTTCTGAAGATGGAGAGTTGAGGACTGTTGGTCAGACAGTGGGCATCAGCTGAAAAGACCCAATGCCAGAGCAGGTGAGCTCTCCAGGGATGCCAATCCCACATCTGGTGAGGTGGCTTCTGCCCCAGGACAAGGAGAAAGACTGTCATTGCACATAAGTGGTAAATGTTACAGGACTGGAAAAGGATTGCTGAGGTCTCGTTTGGGGAAGCAGGTCCTAGAGGACCCTGAATCACAGTGTTGGTACCAGGAGTGTGACATCAAGGGACGACCACACTAACTCTTGTCTGGAAATTGATGCTACCACTAGTAGGTGGCCCTGGCTAGTGCGCTCACTTCCACATGCCAGCAAGAGCACTGCAGACAAAGCAGTACTTACAGAAGATTAAACAGGGCTGGTGAAGGGTTCAAGTGGTAGAGCGCCTGCTTAGCAAGTGTAAGGCCCTGAGTTCAGTCCCAGTGCTGCCAAAAAAATCGCAAAAGATTAAAACAACAGAAATTTTGTCCTCTCAATTCTGAAAGTCACAAGTCCAAATCAATGTACTGTCAGAATTTATTCCTTCCTGGTTATCTGGGAGGAGTCCTCCCACACCTCCCTCCCAGGGTCTGGTGGCTCTAGATGTCCCTGGCTCGTTGACACAGCAACCCAGTATCTTTAAATGGCCTCTTTCTTTCTCTCTGTGTCCTTTTCTCTTGTTTATTTATTTATTGATTTATTTGTGGGAGTGAGGTCTGAACTCAGCATTTGTACTTGCAAAGCAGGCACTCTACCACTTGAGCCACTTTACTCCAGTCCGTTTTACTGGTTCTTTTGGAGATGGGGGGGGTCTCAAGAACTGTTTGCCTGGGCTGGCCTTGAACTGCGATCCTCCCCATCTCATCTTCCCAAGTAGCTGGGATTACAGGCGTGAGCCACCAGCACCACACTTGAGCTCAGTTAAACCTCTGTGGTGAGGACCACTCTCTGTGTTGATGTGGAGCAGGGTAGTTGTCATAGCAACAGATTACGAGAGCAGCATCCCTGGCCTCTGTCAATCACTGCCAGTAAGCCCACCCTGATCACAACACCCGAACACCCAGGAGTGTCTCTAGATATTACCAATATCCCCTGGGAGGGGGAGAGGACAAAAATCACCTCTGCTTGCCGTCACTGACTTAGGGTAAGAACTGTCATGTGGCAGACAATGAGCTAGAATCAGTCAACTTTTGTCATGTAACTGAGTAAACCATGCTGCATACTGTGAACAGAAAGAGCGAGGGTGCAGTCAGTTGTTTTATTATGTGCCGTCACTGAGCTAAGCACCAAGTTTATATCACCCTACTACGGGAAGGCAGTTGAGGGTTGCTTTTTTTTCCGGGTTCTGAGGATGGAACCCAAGGCCTCGTGCATGGTAAGCAAGCATTCAACACTGAGCTGCACTCCAGCCCAAGTCCATCTTTTCAGTGTTTGCATTTCCTTCCCAATATAAATAATAGCTATGATCTTAAGAAATTAAGCACTTTTGCTGGGTATGGCAGGGCACTCAGGAGGATTGCAAGTTCAAGGCCAGCCTGCACTACAGTGAGATCCTGTCTCAAAAAAAAAAAATTAAGCCCTTTAATTTATTTAACCCTCAACTGTTGTGAGAAAAGTATTGTTTATTCCCACATATAGCTGGGTAAACCGAGTCCCAGAAAGAGACTCACCTTTGTTGCGCAAGGCGGGGATGTGGTTAAGTTGGGCTCTGTCTAAACCCAGAATGTATTGTCTTAACGGTGTGTCAAACAAGCCAAATGAATCCTACCTTGTCCTTGAGATGACATTCCTTTCTCTGTCTTCCTAGAAAACAGTCCTACCTTCAGAGTTCTCCCATGATGTCATAGTATATTTTTTTGGGCCCATGGTTTCTGGCCTGTAACTTTCTCCCCAAAGCAGGCCATAGAAACTAGAATTTCTCTTCCCCAAAGCAAGTCATAGAAACTTTCATCTTTTCTCCACCTTTGTCTTGGAGCTGGCCATAAAGTATCTGAAAGGACTGGAGGTATAGCATGTTCTAGGATGCCCATGGCCATGGGCTCTGTCCCCAGCACTGCAGAAAAAAAGAAATCAGGGAAAGGGGTGGGGGGAAAAGGGAGGGGCGGGGGGAAGGGGGAAGAAATGACCCAAACATTGTATGCACATATAAATAAAAGGAAAAAAAATCACGGAGGAAGGGAAGGAGGGAGGAAGCAGAGGGAGGGGGGCTGGTGTACTCTGGGATGTTTGGTTCCAACCCGATCACTCCTATGTCCCTTTACAGGTTAAACACCTTGGATTCACATCCCAAATATCCTGCTTCTGACTCTTCTCAAACTTTGAACCTCCTCTTCTTCCAAGAATTTGGAAGCAAGCCTTTCTCATAGTTTTGGATTAGTGGGTTTTTGGGGTTTTTTGTTTGTTTGTTTTTGGTGGTACTGGGATTTGAACTCGGGGCCTACTGCTTGTGCCACACCTCTGATCCTAGATTGATTCTCTGATCCAATGTCATCATCCCCTATCATCTTGGGTCAGGTCTCCCTACCTCTACTCAGAATCCCACCTCTGCCTCGGCCTCAGGCGCACGATGTGGGGTGGCTGTCTCATGCTCTAGCTTGGGGACAGACAGCTTCACAGCAAGTGTTGGAGGCTCCTGCTTGTCTGGAGCTTAATGTCAGGACTTCTGCTCAGACAGGCAAAAGCATGCATGGCCATGCATTCCTCCTCCCTGACCACAGCAGATGCAGTGATCAATTGTGACTTCTTCCTACTGAGCCTGGATTAACTGTCACCTTTCTCAGAAGACTTGTGGTGGCACTATCCAATAGTGGCACTTGGCTGGGATATGAAGTCCCCTGTCCCCAAGACCCTCTGCCAATGCCCTGTCCTTCCTACAGGCCACTGACATGTCCTGGAGGATGGGGATGTCAAATCAGTCGGTGACCTCAGACTTTATTCTCATGGGGCTGCTTGGCCACACAGGGCCACACCTGGCCCTCTTCTTCATGGTGGCAGCCATGCTCACTGTGGGCCTGCTGGGCAACACCAGCCTCCTCTTCCTGATCCTCATGGAGTGCAGGCTGCACACGCCCATGTACTTCCTGCTCAGCCAGCTCTCCCTGCTGGACATTGGGTTCCCTCTGGTCACCATCCCCAAGGTGGCAGCCGGCATCCTGCAGGGAGAAAATTCCATCTCTTTCGGGGGCTGCGCAGCACAGATGTTCATCCTGATGCTTATGGGCGTCTCAGAGGGCATCCTGCTGTCCCTGATGTCTTACGACCGCTATGTGGCCGTGTGCCACCCGCTGCATTACCCCATGCTTATGAGACGCCAGGTGTGTGTGCTCATGGTGGCCACCTGCTGGGGCTCAGGGGTGCTTGTGGCCTCCGTGCAGACCTCGGTCACCCTGCACTTCCCCTTCTGTGCCTCCCACACCGTGGAGCACTTCTTCTGCGAGCTGCCCGCCCTGCTCAAGCTGGCCTGTGCAGACACCAGGGTCTTCGAGATGTCGCTGTCCATCTCGGGGGTGCTGATTCTGCTGCTGCCCGTCTCACTCATTGTCACTTCCTATGGCCTCGTACTGGCCACCGTCGTCCGCTTGCGCTCGGCTGAGGCCCGGCACAAGGCCTTCACCACCTGCTCCTCACATGTCACCGTCGTGGGGCTCTTCTATGGGGCAGCTGTGTTCGTGTACATGGTGCCTGGCACCTACCACAGCCCACCCCAGGACAGCGCGGCCTCTCTCTTCTACAGCCTGGTCACCCCCATGCTCAACCCACTCATCTACAGCTTAAGGAACAGGGACGTTCGAGTGGCTGTCACCAGTGTCCTTAGCAGGGCTGGCTTCAGACCCAAGAGATGATATCCTGGGACGCTGGTTTTCCTAGGAGGTTCCCTTACGGTTGACACTTTTCGTTTGATAGAACACTTGCCACTTACAAGTGCTTGCTGCCTCCTTCCTCCTCCCAGAGTGGCTGGTGGATTTGTAGAAAACGCAAACAGTACCTCAGTCTCTTCAACAAAAGGAAGGCTTTTTATCTACTGCAAAAACACTAACCCAGTAGCAGACATGGATCTCAGCTTGGCCACTGCTGTGATGATTTGAAACTCAGGTTGGAGTTTAATTCCCACTGTGAGGTTTTAATGAGAGATTGATCTGACTGTAGTATTTGAGCGCGGGGCCTTTGGGAGGTGATTAGGATGGTATAGGGTCACCAGGGTGCAGCCCCATGACTTAATAGTGATGGGCTTATAAGAAAAAGAAGAATGACCAGATGGTACATGTAGGTTTGCTCCCTATCTGTCATCTTGTGATGTCCTGCACCACCAAGGGACTCTGCCAGCAAGAAGGTGGCCACCAGGATAGGCACAGTGGCTCACACCTGTAATCCCAGGCGGAGAGTGTGAGGCCATTCTGGGGGAAAATTCAGCAAGACACAATCTCAATAAGCAAGCCAGACATGGTGGTACATACCTATAACCCAGCTTCACAGGAGGCATAAGTAGGAGGATAATGATACGAGGCTGGCACAGGAAAAGCACAAGAACCTATCTGAAAAGAAAACTGATCAGATGCTCTAGTGGCAGAGAGACCTTGCCTAGCAAGTGCAAGGCCCTGAGTTGAAATCCTGCACCTCCACAGGAGGAGGAGGCAAAATCCACCACTATCACTTGCCTCTCAGCCATTGGCCTCCAGAACCATGAACCAAAATAAACCTCTTTTCTTCATAACTTGCCCCATCCATGGTAGCTTGTTACTAGGAATAGAAAAATGAGTCAAGGCAGCCATAATCACTGCCTGACTCACGCCCCATTCTGACACAGCTCTGCACCAAGAGAGAAAAGCCCAGGGTCCAGCCTTTGAAGTCTAGAAAAGAAAGAGGATCCAGGGAGAAAGAAAGGAAGAAAGAGAAAAAGGGAGGATGGGAGGGAGAGAAGAAGGAAGGAAGGAAGGAAGGAGGGAGGGAGGAAGGAGGGGAGAGGGGGGAGAGGGAGGGAGAGCGGGGACTCAGGGCCTTAGCATATGTGGCTCTCTGTTGGGAACATCCCTGATGATTCCTTGCACATCGCTGTCTGTACACTTTCTATGGCTGAGATCCCAGCACGTGGGAGGTGGAGGCACATGATCACAAGTTCTAAGCCAGCCTGGGCTAAATAGGAACACTTTCTCAAAAAAAAAAAAAAAATCCTTTTGCTGGGTGCCAGTGGCTCACATCTGTAATCCTAGCTACTCAGGAGGCAGCAATCAGGAGGATCGAGGTTCGAAGCCAGCTCCAGCAAAGAGTTCCCAAGACCCTATCTCGAAAAAACTCATCACAGAAATAGGGCTGGTGGAGTGGCTCAAGGTGAGGGCCCTGAGTTCAAGCCCCAGTACCAAAAAAGGAAGAGAGGGAGAGAATGAAAGGGAGAAAGAAAAAGGGAGGGAGGAAAGGGAAAAGAGAAGGAAGAAGAGCGAAGGAAAGCCCGGCCCGGCGGGCGTGCAGGGCTGTCCTGGGGTCTGGGGGTGCAGGCCCAGGTCACATCCCTGGAGCCCCTGGAAGTCCTCGCTGGGCTGGGTGCGCTTCCCGCCGCGGCCGCCAGGGGGCGACGGCGCCCCGCCATCCCGCAGCCCGGTGCTGCAGCGGAGCCTGAGCCCCTGACGTGGTCTACACTCGCAGGGTGGCTCCAAACTCAGCTACGAATCGGAACCCAAACCGTGTGAGACACGCTGGGCTTGCCTGCTGTCATCTGCATTCATCCCTGGCCACATGGGCCGTGATTTACCAGCTAGCTGACTTCTGTTGGCAAGAATTCCTGCAGAGCCAAAAGAAGTGAGTTTCCATGCCATCTAAATAATTTCAGAAGCTAAAATATAACACTCCTTTCTAATTTTTAATTATTTTTTGTGGGGTGGGGGAGACTGGGATTTGAACTCACAGCTTCCTGCTTGTCAAGCAGGCTCTCTACCACTTGAGCCACCCCTCCCTCCAGTTCATTTTGCTCTGGTTATTTTGGAGATGGGGAGTCTCGTGAACTATTTGCCCGGGCTGACCTCAAACCACGATCCTCCTGATCTCAGCCTCCCAAGTACCTAGAATTACAGGCGTCACTGGCACCCAGTAAATGGGTTTTTCTTTCAAGACAGTCCCTCCTATGTAGCCCAGGCTGGCCTCGAACTCTTAATCCTCTGCATCCTCCAGAGTGCTGAGATCACAGGCACAGACAACATGGAGAGCAGAAAGGGTGAGCCTGTTCCCTGCAGAGGGCCACCTGTGCAAAGGCCCTGGGGCCTTGGCTTTAGGATGGAGTGGAGGTGGGCAGTGGCTGTAGAGGGGACCAGTGAGGTCGTGAAGGCTGCTGTGCTGTTGGACTGCATCCGCAGCAGTTGTCAAAGTGGGACAAGCAAGACCTTCCCAGAGAATGGCTGCTAGGGACGGTGGGGCAAGTTGTGCACTGCATGGAGTATTTCAAAGGGCACCATTCATGGGAATGCAATGAGAAGGGGACACATGGGTGACAACACGCACACACACGGAAATTGTGCCTCACCAGCGATTGTTCCCAGCAGTGCACAGCCACTGGCACCCAGAGCAAGACTGCACCCGGTCATGCTCCACAGCAGGTCCCCACAGAGGGGCTCAGCAGGGGAAAAGCCCCCCGTGGCTCCCTCTGATGAGACGCAGGCCCTGCAGGGACAATTAGCCGATGTCTTAATAAGACACCAGGGACCTACCCAGGGCTGGCCGAACCAGGCTTGTCTTGTCACCCCAGGAGAGGGGAAAAAGTCAGGTAGAGCTGAGCCCACTTTCATGTCCAGATCTCTCCCCACTTCTCTCTCTCTCTCTGTCTCCTCTCTCTCTCTCTCCACCCTCTCTCTCTTTTCCCCACTCCCCTATTATCTCTCTCTCTCTTTTTCTCCCTCCCTTTTCTCTCCCTCCCTTCCTCCTCCTTCTCTTCTCTCTCCCCCACTCCCTCCCTCCCTCTCTGTTTCTCCCCCTACCATCCATCCACCCATCCACCCACCCACCCACCCACCCATCCACCCACCATCCACCATCCACCCATCCATCCATCCACTCATCCACCCACCCATCCACCCATCCATCCACCCATCCATCCATCCACCCACCCACCATCCATCCACCCACCCATCCACCCATCCACCCACCCATCCACCCATCCATCCATCCACCATCCATCCATCCACCCATCCACCCACCCACCCACCCATCCACCCATCCACCCACCATCCACCATCCACCCACCATCCACCATCCACCCATCCATCCATCCACCCATCCACCCATCCATCCACCCATCCACCCACCCATCCACCCATCCACCCACCCACCCATCCATCCATCCACCCATCCACCCACCCATCCACCCATCCACCCATCCACCCACCCATCCACCCACCCGTCCATCCACCCATCCATCCACCCACCCACCCATCCACCCATCCACCCACCCACCCATCCATCCACCCACCCACCCACCCATCCACCCACCCATCCATCCACCCATCCATCCACCCACCCACCCATCCACCCACCCACCCACCTACCCATCCACCCACCCATCCACCCACCCACCCATCCATCCACCCGTCCACCCACCCGTCCATCCATCCGTCCACCCGTCCATCCACCCACCCATCCACCCATCCGTCCATCATCCACCCATCCACCCACCCACCCACCCTCCATCCATCCATCCATCCACCCATCCATCCACCCACCCATCCACCCATCCGTCCATCATCCACCCATCCACCCACCCACCCACCCTCCATCCATCCATCCATCCACCCATCCATCCATCCATCCATCCACCCACCCATCCACCCATCCGTCCATCCATCCGGGTTCAGTCTGTCCATCATATACCTAGCTACTTCGCCTATCTTCCCTTTCCACTTGTTTTCTTTTGTGTGAGTTTCTTTTGTTTCTTTGCTTCTGCTGGGACTGGTTTTCAACTCAGGGTTTCCCAAAGCGGGTGCTCTAGCACTGAAGCCACACCTGCGGTCCTTGTTTTTGTGGTTTTTGTTTGTTTGTTTTTGCTGCTGCTGTTGTTTTTGCAGTACTGAGCTTGAACTCAGGGTCTTCGCTTTGAGCCACTCCACCAGTTCTTTTGTGTGTGTGTGAAGGGTTTTTCAAGATAGGGTTTTGAGATCTATTTGCCCAGGCTGGCTTTGAGCCTCGATCCTCCTGATCTTTGCCTCCTGAGCAGCTGGGATTACAGGTGTGAGCCACGGTGCCTGGCCCCTTATTTGTTTTTTGAGATGTGATTTTTAAAGAGGCTGACCTGGGGGGTGGAGGAGCATGGGACACACAATGTTGCCCAGTCTGACCTCGAACTCACTGCCCTCCTGCTTCAGCCTTCTAAGGGCTGGGATTACAGTTGTGTGCCACCAAACCCAGCTCTCTCTTTCCATCTATTGTCTAACCTACCTATCACCTGTTTTCTATCTATTGATCACCCCTCTATCTGTCTGCGGGTGTATTTATCATCTGGGCTCTCACATGCGTCATCTTTATCTCTGGCTATCATCCATCCGTTACCTATCGATCGTCTACCACCCCATCTGTGTTTCCATCAATCAGTCTTCCTCTCTGTGTCTTTCTAGTCACGTAACATCTATCTCTGTCTTTGTAAATCCACTTCCCACCTGTATTTTATCATCCCTATCATGGCTGTCTACCCACCTCTCTCTGACACAGTCGGCATCCTGAGTGTCATCGTGTTTATCATTTCCACGCATGGTTTTCATCTTTACAGCATAGAACAGATCCGTGAGCACACAGCTGGCGCTCCAGACACGTGGGCTCTGCATCCATGGATTCAAACAGACAAGGATCACAAGTATTTAAAAAAAAAAAAGACTCTGGAAGCCAGGCACTGGTGGTCACGCCTGTAATCTCAGCTGCTTGGGAGGCTGAGATCAGGAGGATTGTGGTTTGAAACCAGCTGGGACAAATAGTTCAAGAGACCCCATCTCCAAAATAACCGGAGCAAAATGGACTGGAGGAGTGGCTCAAGCACAAGTGTCACCTGCTTTGCAAGTGCGAAGCCCTGAGTTCAAATCCCAGTCCTGCCAAGAAGAGCAAGCATTGCATCTGTACTGATTTTCTCGTCCTGATTTGCTGCCCAATGCACGGTGACAGCTATGCACGCAGCATTTGGATATCTCAGATGTCCCGCGTCATCTAGGGCAAGGTCAAGCCCGAGGGAGAAACGGCCACAGCTACTGAGGGACAACTGTATACAGAACCGTGTCACGTGTTTCCAGGCTTTTCATAAGTGACACCAGTCTAGTCACGAACCCTACAATCCCTTTTCTTCTGCTAACATCATGTGTTTTTTTCTTTGGTTTGGTTTGACGGTGCTGGGATTTGAACTCAGGGCCTCACACTTGCTAGGCAGGTGCTCATACCACTTAAGCCATGTCCCAGCCCTTGTTTTTGTGATGGGTTTGTTCAAGATAGCATCTCGAGAACTATTTTCCCGGGCAGGCTTCAAATTGTGATCCTCCTGATCTCTGCCTTCCGAGTGGCTGGGATTACAGGCGTGAGCCATGGCACCTGGCTAGCATTGTTTTTGACATTCATCCAGTTTGGCCCAAGCCTGTCCCTACTTCCCCCGGTCCTATGACCCTGTAAACAATCCAGGAGCAGCAGGGTCTCTGTCGATGAATGAAGCCTACTGGGGACACATGTCTCCTTGACAAACCCTTGAACGTGTGCACCGGTGCCCTTTGAGAAAATTCCTCTGGGCCATGGAACACAGAATCAATTTCCTCAGTCTCTCCCACCACTGGTGCCACCCCAAGGGCCTGGCCGGGGTGGGCGGTGGTCCTGTTACTCCAGGACCACTTGGCTCTGTGACATTACTTTAATCTTAGCAACTTTGGTGGGTGTGAGCTGGTACCTGGTTGGATTTCTCATTCCTGCTGAGGTTGACCGTGTCTTAATTTGTTGAATGACTATTAGTGACAGAGCTCGCTGTTTGGTGGGATTATAGAAGTGTGCTACTGTGCCCGGCTTCTTTCTTCCTGGCATGCATCTGTATCTTTGCTTGTTCATATCTTGCTGTGCTGGGGTGGGGGCGCCCGGTCTCATTCACAGATCATTCAATAAGTAGATATGAGTTAATCACAAGGGTGACAGAATGTAATCCCCTCACATGCACGAGTCCTCGGAGCCGAAGGCCACGGTGGAATGAGCTGTGTAGGTGAGGGAAGGATTTGAACAGCTTTGCAGGCAGAGGAGACGGCAAGTGCAAAGGCCCTGGGGCAGGCGCCTGCCTGGCGTGTTCAAAAAGTAGAAGCCATCAGAAAGCACTGAGGGAGAGGAGCGAGCAGCAGGCCTCGATGTCCCGCTTGGCCTTGTAGGCCTTGGACAAAAGGTCAAGGAAGACAGGTCTGTGTTCCAAAAGAACACCCTGGGGCAGAGTGCAGAGGCTCACGCCTGTAATCCCAGCTACTCAGGAGCCAGAGATCAGGAGGATCGCGGTTCCAAGCCAGCCCAAGCAAATAGTTTGAGAGACCCTATCTTGGGAAAAAACCTTCACACAAAAGGGTGGTGGAGGGGCTCCAGGTGTAGGCCCTGAGTTCAAACCCCAGTAACTGCAAAAAAAAATTTTTTTTTAAAGTTTCCCTGTGCCCTGTCCTGTGGAAATACAACCATTCAGGCAAGAGGAGAAGCCAAACCAGTCAGGTGACAATTGCGAGATCCAGAAGGTGAGGACAGCAGCAAGGGACAGGGACAGGTGTCGAGACCTGTCTGGATCCTCCCAGGTGTTTGCAGGGTGGAGCGGACGAGGCCTTGCTAAAGGCTCAGGTGTGGGTGGGAAGGACCGGCAGGCCACTGGGGGCGACTCCAAGATTTTGGGGTGTGAAGAGCGGGAAGGACGGAGCTGACGTTTACTGAACCATGTGTCAGCCACATCGGCAGGACTCTGGCACCCAGTCCTTGTACACACGTGTCAGAGTGTCACACTGGACCCCAGGACAGTTGTCATGCATTCATTAAACACTTGTGAGGTAGTTTTAGGGGCCGGGGCTGAAGCTCAGCAGTGAGCGCTCGCCTAGCAGACTGGAGGCCCTGAGTGCAATCCCCGGCACCAGAACTGTGCATGTGTGTGTGTTTAAATCAAGACTTCATCTTAAATCTCTTTTAAATTTTAAGATGTTGAGGCTCCATGCACACACCTGTAATCCCAGCACTGGGGAGGCAGAGGCAGGACGAGCGTGAGTTTCAGGTCAGCCTGAACTACCTAGAAAGACCCTGTCTCCAAAAAAAAAAAGTTTGTTCAGTCTTCTGTCAATGTCGACTAAATTAAGTGTTATAATTAAAAATCCTAGTTCTGCCAGGTGCAGTGACTCACGCCTGTAATCCTAGCTACCTAAGAGGCTGAGATTGGGAGGTTCACAGTTCGAGGCCAGCCTCAGCAAATAGTTCCTGAGACCCCCATCTCCAAACTAATCAGAGCAAAATGGACTGGACGAGTGGTTCACATGATAGACACATGCCTTGCAAGTGTAAGGCCCCAAGTTCAAACCCCAGCTCCACCAGAAAAATAAACAAATGCAAAACTAAAGAACCTTACACTCCAACCCTCCCTTCTCTCTCCTGCCCCACACTCTGATATCTTCAATACATTTATCTTTTAATTTTGCCACCAAACAACAATTTATTTTTTTATAAAATTTAGTAGACACTCCGATGCTAAGCAGGGTTTGGCCTGCTTAGAGCTTGGATGGGAGACAACCTGGGAAAATGGCGCTGCAGGCTTAAAATAATAATAATGACAGTAACGGTAATAATAATATAAAATGTAGCCTGGCCCTTATCAAATGATGAATCACATTTGGCTATTTCTTTTTTACTGTGTTTTTTTGGGCAGCACTGGGATTTGAACTCAGGGCCTCCTGCTTGCTAGGCAGGTGCTCTGTCACTTGAGCTACTCCTCCAACCCCACGTTTGGCTATTTCTATAATAACTTTCCATGAAAGATTCTATTTCACCATTCTCTTAATTTGCGCTTATATGTCCCGCCAGTTTTTGTGTCATTGTGTCCTCTTGTTCTGTGTTACCTGATACAGTGTGCTTTAGTAACTGAAGTTTTCCTTTCTTGCAAAGCGGTGATATCTCTGTTAGAGAGAACTGATGTCTAATTCTGAAATCCAAATATTCAGCACAGCCTGGGGTGGGCCCTTGGACTTCCTCCAAACAGTAAAATTAATCAGCAACAAACATTAAAATTCAGCCAGCTGTGGTGCTCACTCCTGTAATCCCAGCTACTCAGGAGGCAGAGATCAGGAGGATCGAGGCTCAAAGCCAGCCTGGGCAAATAGTTTGAGAGACCCTATCTCAAGAAAAGTCTATCATAAAAAAGAGCTGGTGGAGTGGCTCAAGGTGAAAGCCCTGAGTTCAAACCCAGGACTGTGAAAAAAAAGCACAGCCGGGCATGATGGTGCATGCCTGTAATCCCAGCATTCCAGAGGCAGAAAGAGCTCATAGCTCGATTTTGTCTCAATATTTAAAGGAAAAGAAGAAACAATTTCTAAGACTCATCCTGGTTTCCTGGCTGCTTCTGCAGGACCAGCCCTTGGGCTGTCATCAGTGTACTTGCTCCAAGTTTCACAATTTCGAGTTCGTGGCTCTTTGAGAAAATTTGCTTCATTCTCTGTATTTATCGGACGCCTTGAGGAAAATGCAAAGCTGCGAGAACATAATTTCAAGTGACTCCTTTGAATTTCATCTGTTTGAATCATTCACAGATAGATAAGAAAGAGAATTTAAGGATGACAAATTAGCCAGGCACCAGTGGCTCACGCCTGTAATCCCAGCTACTCAGGAGGCCGAGGCAGGAGGATTGTGGTTCAAAGCCAGCCCAGGCAAATAGTTTGTGAGACCCTATCTCAAAAATCCTTCATGTATGCACAGAAAAAAGGGCTGGCAGAGTGGCCTAGCGATTGTGAGGCCCTGAGTTCAAATCCCAATGCTGCAAAAAAAAAAAAAAGATACCAAATTGAAACACCCAGAAAGTTTTGTAAATTTTCAGGCAAAATCCAGACGTGCTTTCTGCCCGTGCAAAATGTAGGGTTTTCACATAAATATTTTTCATTGCAGTGTCATCTCTAAACGCCACCTGACGCCACCAACATCACTTACCAAATTCTACTTTAGTCATTGTTCGTTGGTTTCCATTTCCCCATTGTAGAATCAAGACTTTTGACCATATTCCTTCACTTTTCACAGATTTTATTTCCGACAGCATCCTGAAATAAATCCCACGATCGTAATCTGTGTCCAATCCACCATGTAAATAAATTAGGGAGCCAAGCCGGTGACGCCAAGCATGAGGCCCTGAGCTCAAGCGCCAGTACTGAGAGAGACAGACAGACAGACAGGCTGGAACCTAGTGCTCTCCCACTTGAGCCGCACCCCCAGCCCAGGCTGGCGGATTTTCCTGTCTCTGCCTCCTGGATAGCTGGGATTACAGGCGTGGGCACCAGGCCCGCCAGAAATCCCAATATTTGTCGTGGACACAAAGCAGCCCGCCCGGCCTTCAGGTCCTGGGCGTTGTCTTTGCTCTGAAGAACTCTGTCCTTCTGCACTGTTTGCTCCACAAACATCCTGGAAAGATAGCTGGAGCCCAGGCGGTCCCTGCCCCTGAGTGACAGGCGTGTGGAAATTTGAGATGTCCTTGGAGCAGTGACCCCAAGGCAGCGGTGCCTTCCGTGAGAGTAACTTGGGGTGCCCAAGGGGATGGTGGAGGGGCTCTGTGTGAACTCTGGAGTCAGCCAGGCTGAGTTCAAATCCCCACTCTGCCACTCCTTGAGTGGTTAGGTTACTGTACCTTTGTGTGCCTCAGTTTCTCCTTCTGGGTGTCACGGGGAGCACTGGGAAAGAGTGAGTTTGTGCACGAAGCACAGCGTCCCGGGCACACTGAGGCTCTGTGTGAGCTGTAATTATTGTTAATTGCGGTGACGATGCTGTCAGGCTTGCCGTCATGCCTGTTCTGTAGCTCTGTCGCCCACACACTTCCCTCCCAGGGTGGCTCAGAGGGGACATGAGGTCCCCGGCTCCCCACCCCCCTCGCAGCGACTTGTCCCTTCCCAGGTCATCTTCATAAACAGTGACAGGAAGGCAGCCCCGTTTCATGGTCCTGGGGAATCAGACAGACTCGAGTTCAAGTCCTGGCTTTGCCACCTGCCAGCTGAGTCACCTTGGGCCAGCAATTCTGCAGCTGGGGACTTCCATGCACGTGTGCACAGGCTCTGGGTGATGTGCCCCCCAGGTCCTCAACACGGAAATGCCCCCAGCACCCCATGTGCACTGCCCAGCCCGGGAGGGGCGTGTCTGAGTCATCCTGAGCCAGGGCCATTTTTATTATTGTCCTTGTCATTTTATTATTCAGTAAGCAAGACTTCCTAAGACACGGGCTGAGGACTGCCTTGCTGTGTTCCATCTGTTCTCTGAGACTGTCGCCTGCGCTTCCGCATGCCTCAAATTCCAGGGGACACCTCGGTGGGCTGGGGAAGGGCACCCCCATACTGTCCTCTGTCACTCGACCCCCACCCCCACCTCTGCACTCAGGGCCACACCCCCCCCGCGCGTAGTCCCGCCCACTGGTGATATTTGCATATGCCCCACCCCCGCCCCAAACTGACAAAACCCATACACGGGCAGGACAGAGGTGCTGACCAATCAACACCCGCTGGGGACAGCCCTCAGCCAATGAGGATTGAGGATAAATACCACGCTCAAGTCCCAGCGCGTGCGCTCTGCTGCCTCTCGCAGGTCGGTAGTGGTACTGCACCCAGGCAGGGCACAGAGATCCTGGCCTTCCTCCTGCCCGTCGTCCCCTCCCTGTGCCCTAGGGTCACCTTCCGAATAGGCTCCTGGCCCTGGAATGCTTGTCTCAGGGACGGCTTCTAGGAAAGCCGCTGGAACTCCTCCCCACCAGCGTTTGCCCTCTTGCCCCCACTCTGAGCTCAGTCCTGCCCACTGGGTCCCTAAGCCCTGCACAGTGCCTGGCATTTGTCACATGCTCCATAAGTGACCCTGAGTCACGTGTGGTGAGGTGTCCAGCATGGTGACAGGGAGCACTGCCCTCCTCTCTTCTGTCCTCAGAAGCCCCCAGTTGGAGGCTTACAGTGGGGGACAGGCACTCGCTCCTTTTGAGCTCTAAATGGTGACTTCCAACTGCTTTGTGTCCCGAGCCACGTGGCTTGGCCAGCTGGGCCAGAAACTCCAAATGGCCCTTCCATCCCTGACCAGGACTCCCGGGATGTTCCCTAGGTAGGTACACAGGGAGGGCAGAAGTCGGTCCCAAGGCTGGGGACAGGGAGCAGAGAAGGACCTGATGGGGACAGGGGCACAGCCGGCTGTAACGCCATTCCTCTAGCCCCTTCTGTCCCCTGCCTCAGATTCCACCTGCAGGAGATTGCTCCAGGACAAGAGTCTGCCCTACAAGGCCACCGACTAAGCAGACATGTCCTATGGGACAGATCCCTTTCCAAAGCTGGTGGTGTCACACCTGGAATTAGCCACACCAGCTGTGGCAGGGCTGGGCCCAGGGTCACCAAAGTCAGCAAGAATGGGGCCAGGTGACCTGGAGTGAGAAAGAAGGTAGCATGGAGGCAGGTGCTGGGGCGGAGAGGGGTTTTAGGACCGTGCTACAGCTCAGTTCTGGAGTCTACTGGTCACTGACGAGCTGGGGGACCTTGGGTGAGCTGCTTTGGGCCTCAGTTTCCTCATCTGTAAAATGCGGAAGGGGCAGGATGGGATGCAGCTTGGTTGAAGAGTCAAAGGTGTCTGGGTTGGAGCCACCTGGATGGATGGCTTTGAACATAAACTTGAGGGAAAACCTTGGCTTCCTGTGCTCAGAATGGGAATGGAAAAGTCCCCACCACCGAGCGCTGGAAGACTGAACAGTTACGACAGCGTTCCTTTGTCACAAGGAGAAACTGAGTTCACACAGGGAGGGGGCGAGATTAGGGAAGGGGAGGAGAAGAGAGCAGGGGAGGGGTCTGGGGTAAGCCCTCTCAGCTCCTGAACGTGGGAAGAAGTCAGTGTGCGTAAAACACGAGAGTGCGGGTGCAGTGGCTCACACCTGTAATCCCAGCTACTCAGGAGAAAGAGATCAGGAGGATAGTGGTTCAAGGCCAGCCTGGGCAAATAGTTTGTGAGACCCTAAAACCCATCACAGAAAAGGGCTGGTGGAGTGGCTCTAGGTGTAGACCCTGAGTTCAAACCACAGTACCACAAAATAATTAATTAATTAATTAATTAAAAAACATGACAGAGGTTCCAGATGCGACCTTCAGGGCCCCCACCCAACACAGCAAAGCGGTCTCACATGTCCTTCATCCTGGCCCCTCTGCAGCCTTGCCGGGGGCCCAAGCCTTGATGCTGGGCCTTGGAGTTCAGGACTTTGTGTGGGAATCTAGGACGTCTTCCTGGGGGAGGGGCCATCTGCTGTGGGCTTTGAAGGATGAACAGAAGTGTGAGAAGTGCTTAAGTGGAAAGCACAGAAGTAAGTTCATTTGCTGGTTCCGTGGGTGCTGGGGAGCCATGGCAGGTTCTGAGCAGGGCAGAGGAGCATGGAGGTAAGGAGGGTGTCAGGAGCAGCAAGGGTTTCTAAGAGATGGTCTCCACCCACTTGCTGGCCAGGCTTTGACTCTTGTGAGTTGGATGTGGTAGAAGTCACAGGGCAGAGGAGAGATGGAGACAGAGAGAGGCAGGGACCTAAGAGAGGAGATGGAGTGGGAAGGAGTGGAGGGAAAGAAAGGAAGGAAGGGAGGGAGGGAGGAAAGGAGGGAGAAGAAGAAAGGAAGGAAGGAGGGAGGGAGGGAGAAGAAGGAAGGAAAGGAGGGAGGGAGAAGAAGGAAGGAAGGAAGGAAGGGGAGTAATCAAGGGAGCCTTCCTGGAGGTGGTGGTAGGAGATGTACCCACAGGACCCAGGAGGACAGAGAAGAAAAGAACAGAGACCTCACATCCGGGAACCAGGTCTCTGCCGCCATGGGCACCAAACCCCCTTTAATCCCCTCCGCCACAGGCAGGGAAACTGAGGCCATCAGTCTGGGTCTGTGCACCCACACCCCAGGCCCTTATCTGGAGTCCCCCGGGGGCTCCCCGAAGAGCCCCAGACCCACGTGTCACCAGCTTAGAACTGCAAAGTGCTTGGGCCTTGTTTTCTTTCTTTTGTTAAAGACGATCCAAAGCCCAAATAAGGCGCGGGCTGCGGAGCGGGCAGAGGAGAGAGAGAGAGAGAGAGAGAGAGAGAGGGAGCGAGTGGCAGCTGGCCCGGCTGCTGGGGCTTGGGCCTCCTCCAAGACTCCCCGCCTGCGGGAGGGCGGGCGCCCGGCCTATAAGGCCCTGACCTCCGCCTGCTGCCTCACTCTGCAAGCCACCAGCCCCTGCCACCAGCCCCTGCCACCAGCCCCTGCCACCACAGCCATGGAGGCCATCAAGAAAAAGATGCAGATGCTCAAACTGGACAAGGAGAACGCCATTGACCGGGCCGAGCAGGCAGAGGCGGACAAGAAAGTAGCAGAGGACAAGTGCAAACAGGTGAGTGGCCTCTGCTGGGCTGCGTCCGGCCACCCAGCGCCCTCTCTGTGCCCAGGCTTAAGGGAGGCTCTGGGGCTGAGGCAAGGGGCCAGGGGGGCTGAGCTGTGGCACAACAGGTGAGGGAGGGACCTCTGGCTTTCCCAGAGTGCCTTCCCTAGAGGGGGGACACTGGACACCCCACTTCAGCAGGGCCACTGGGAGCCAAGTGAGTGCGGGAGGGAGGGAGGGCGAGAAGGAGGGCGGTGCGCCCCAGGTGTGGAGCTGGGGACACCGTGTGTGTGTGTGTGTGTGTGTGTGTGTGTGTGTGTGTGTGGTGAGCGCTCACAGGGACACAAGTGTCCTGTGTGGGTCTGGGCTGGAGCAGTGGATGGGTGAAGGGGACAGGAAGCCAGGGTGCGAGGGGAGGTTCCATGGGTGGCAAGGGGACACAGCTGAGACAGACGCAAGTGTTGGTGAGCCTGTGTGTCAGTGTCACCGGACACTAAGGGAATGAGTGTCCGGCCGCTGTGTGATCGGGACGGCGCCTGTGGGTGTCAGGGTGACTGTTCTTGGGGTGCAGATATCAGGGCGACTTCCACAAGGTACATGTGAGTGACACTTCAGAGCTGCGTGTGACTGGGTCCTGGGTCAGAAAGGCCCCCCGATGGGACAGGAGCCCGGGTGAGGCCAGTGATGGCCCACCGTGAGGACAGGGCGTACAGTCGAGGGTCAGGCAGGACAGAGGTGAGAATGAGCCGGGGTCTCTGTGCCCAGCGTCCCCTACTGTCCCCCACGTCAAACCCCAGGGACAGGGAAGGTCACTTCCCTCCCCAGCAGCCAGGAGCTGAGGGAGGCCTGCAAGGCAGGCAGGGGCGGGGGACCCAGGCTGGGCGTCCCCACCTCACTCTGGCCTGGGTGGACAGAGCAGGTCACTTGTCTAGGTCTAGGTGACAGACGGGAGGAAGGAGACCCCTCCCGCAGTGTCCTGCTCCCCTTGGGGCCAACCCCCATCCCAGGGAGCATGGAGGTCCCAGAGAAGCCCAGGAGTCCCCTGGGATGGTGACACCAAGCATCAAGGCCTGGCCGGCCATGAGCTAGTTCAAGCCGCAGCTCAGTCACCAGATGGCCGCGGGGAAAAGGAAGGCCCTCAGCTCTGAGTCTCGGTGACCCCACTGGAGGTGGGAAAGCCACAGCGCCAAACTCCCTTCTGCCACTGGGGGCTCAGAGGTGACTCTGCAGGTGGAGCCCTTGGCCAGGTGCCTGGCGCACACTAAGCCCTCAGTCACGGTGGGACTGTTTCCTGCCCCGCCCTACTTCCTCTTTGGGCCTCCCCATCCCCCCCCAGAGAGTCCATGACACACCCCTACAGGCCAGCCCCACCCGGGTGTTCCCTGCCAGAAACGCCCCTCCTTCTTCCGTGTGCCCCTCCCTGGCAAACACAAATGCCTGTGCGGGGCCCTGTACTGCCAGCCCTCATAGTGAGAACCAGGAAAAAAAAAAAAAAATCGTTTATGGCTCTAATTCTTACTAAGGTGTGAGTGACTGACAGTGCAGCAACACCCGAGGCACAAAAGGAAAATATTCCTGAAGCCTCCAGTCAGCTGTGTGGCCTAGGAAGTGGACAAAAGTTCGCCAGCCTCCACCTGGATTGTTTTTTTTTTTTTGTATTTGTTGTTACAAAGCTGCCTGCTAGGACTTGGATTCAAGTCCAGACTGGCTTGTCCACCGGCTTTGTGACTCCGGTGTGTGTACAGGAGAGGGTGTGAACAGGGACTCAACTTACCCAGAGTGCCCTACACTGCAGACTAGAGAGAGAGGGTGTCAGGACCAGCCTCTCCTCCCCTCCCCCTGGGAACCTGAAGCAAAACCCCAATTCCAGGCCCTGTTCCTTGTGGGAACCAGTGATATCCGCCACCACTGGCCTTTGACCCCATATCCTGCCTCAGCCTTGCCCTAAGGCACTATTTACAGGGACTGAAATATGTGCTCGGGGGCTCTCCTGGCCATCTTAGGGGAAGGGACACTGAGGTCCACCGAGCACAGTGACCTGCCTGGACAAGGCTGCACATGCCAACACATGCTGTGTGTACAGGGAATTGGGACAGAGGGGACATGACCCACGCCCTTCAATGCTGCCAGTGATTCAATCGACAAACTTCCTTGGATGCCCCCAGCCTAGGTGGGGTGGGGCAGAGACTGGGAGAGCCAAAAAAGGGGGTGGGGCTCCGTTCAGGACAGCTGTATAGGCTGCGGGGGACATTGGAGCTGGGGGGACAGTAGAACCTCCCAGCAGAAGCTGGGATCAAGGGAGTGCTAAGCATGGCAAGCAAGCCAGCCTCGGGGTTCATTTAACAGAAAAGGACTCACACCCCCTGATGGGTGTGGCCTCTTTTGGGACTCAGTTTACCCTTCTGCGACATGGGGCTTTAGGGAAAGGGTATTTGAACATGCCTGGCATAGTCTAAGCCCCCACCTGCTTTTGTCCGAAAGTTGCCCCCCAAACTATCTTAACGCCGCAGGGACCCCATGCTCTCAAGTTCGGTTTCACGTAGCGAGAGCCCCGTGCCAGGCATACAGTCAGCGCCAAGCAAATGCTTCGACCAGTCAGAGCTGAACTATAAAATAGGCTCATTTATCTGGTCAAGTTCAAAAGCAGCGGTCAGGTGCTCAGAGGCAGACAGGTCAAGGTTTCCTTCCTGCACGTGGGGAAACTGAGGTAGAAATGGGATTTAGTCCGACTTCCAGGCTCCACGCTTCAAGGTTAAGGTCAGACCCTGGAAACAAGGCCTTTGCCTTGAATTGCTGCTGGTCCTGGGTTAGGCCTTGTCCCTGCCCAGGGCAATTTTGGGAGGCAGTCTGAGAGTCACTGCCTTGGGCACTGGGGAGCCATGTCCTCTTCTGGGCGCACAGCCTCATTACAAAGTTGCAGTTGCCCGCCAACGTGGGCGCAGGCCCACAGAGTGAGCTCCCCTTTGCTAACCTGGGGTCCCTGGGAGGCTGCACCTTTTGAGTGTGCAGTGCTCCTGGCAAAGCTGTGGGGACTTCAGTTCCCCAGAAGCCATCATGGACTCCCCAAGAGCACAGGGACCCCAGTGAGGTTAAGAGCAGCGCGTGGCTGGACACGGCTGCCATTGGTGTGGCCGTGCGCCCTACCGGCACCGTACATGTCGGAGGAGGAAACCGGGGCACAGAGACAGAGGCGCTGAGGACTTTGGGGTGTCCCCCATGTGTCCCCAGGTGGAGGAGGAGCTGACGCACCTCCAGAAGAAGCTGGAAGGGACAGAGGAGGAACTGGACAAGTCCTCGGAGGCGCTCAAGGCCGCGCAGGAGCAGCTGGAGCAGAGCGAGAAGAAGGCCTCGGACGTGAGTGCGGCGCGGGGGAGGGCGGAGGGCGGAGGGCGGCGCGGGCGCTTTCTCCAAATAAGTCCCGATCGCGCCTGGTGCGGCGGCGGCCAGCGGTGGCGACGTCAGGCCCTCCCCCAGCGGTGCTGACGTCGCGGGCCGGCCCGGGTGACCTCACCGCCCCGACGGCCGCCGCGGGGCCCGGGGGGCGGGGAGAGGCGGGGGCGGCCCCGGCGCGCCAAAGGCTCGGGGACCCGGGGCGCGGCCGAGCTGTGTGTGCCGCCATCGCCCGAGCCCTGCGAGCGCCCGCTGCGTGCGCCCCGCGCCATGGCCGGCCTCAACTCCCTGGAGGCCGTGAAACGCAAGATCCAGGCCCTGCAGCAGCAGGCGGACGACGCGGAGGACCGCGCGCAGGGCCTGCAGCGCGAGCTGGACGGCGAGCGCGAGCGGCGCGAGAAAGTGAGAGTCCGGCGGGCCGCGCCCCGGTTCCACCCGCGCCCCGATCCCCGCCCGCCCGCGCGCCCCGATCCCACTCGCGCAGGAATCTGCGCCCTGGTCCCCACCCGTGCCCCGATCCCGCGCGCGCACGGATCTGCGCCCTGATCCCCGATCCCGCGCGCGCACGGATCTGTGCGCCCCGATCCGCGCGCCCCGAGCCCCGATCCGCGCTCCCTGCGCCGAGATCCGGTCCGCGCAATCCCCGATCGCGACCTCGCCGGGGTCCCGCCCGCGCGCCCCACGTCCCCATCGGCGCCCGGCTCCACGCGTCCCGCACCGGGACCCGCGCTCTCCAGGCTTCCTGGCTCCGGGAGCCGCCCGCTTCCCGCGCTTCCCACCCGCCACTGTCGCCATCCCCCCACCACCACCACCATGTCCCCGGGAGCCCGCCTTTGTGCCCTGAGGCTCCCAGATCGCCGCCCCGCACCCCGTCCTGCGCCCCACCCCCGCGCGCGGAGACCCCCTTCCTCCGTCCTCTCTCCCGCGCCCAGTCGGGGAGGGGGGCGCCGCTGCATCCGGGTCCCGCGGGGCGGGCCGAGCGGGAAGTGGGGGATGGGCGGAGGTCGCGGTCCCGGGTGGGGGTGCGGGGCGCTGCGCTCCCGCTCCCCGGCTGCCGTCCGGGGGTCCCGGACCTGGGACGGGGCCGAGGGTGGGGACACGGCGCCTCCATTGTCCTGGGCTGCGGCGGCCCGAGTGGACCTGGGGCGGAGGCGTCGCACTTGCTCGCGTCTTGGGTGGCTTCCCGAGTCCCGCTGAACTTTCTCCGTGGTCCCCAGGGCGCGGCGGCGACGTGTCCTCCCCAGGCCGGGGAATGTGGGGGGGGGCGGAAGTGCACCCCTGAGCCTCCGGCCTCTCCCTCTCCAACTGGTCTCTGCGGGGACCAGGGCTTGGGGACCCATCTGGGTTCTAATCCCATCGCCCACCATCTGGTAGCTGTGTGTGACTCTGTGTACCCAGCACACAGTAGGTGCTTTTCTCCTTTCCCGCAATCCTGGGGCGAGTTCACGGTCTGTAAGACTGAGGAGGTGCGCTTGGCCTTCTGGGGGTGTCCTGAGTCCGGTGGTGGCAGCCATCCTGGAGGCTGACCAGGGACCTAGAGAATGAAGACGCTTGCTGGGCGGACAAAGACAGCAGAGGCAAGGGGGAGGGGGGTCCTAGAAGCTTGGGGCCCCCAGAAGATGCTGGGCCAGGTGGCCTTGGGTGCATATTGACAGTTCTGGGGACAGCCCAGGGCTGGCTGGTCCCTGTTTCCCAGACAGCCCCTGCTTGGCCTGGGCTGGAGCAGTTTTGGCTCCGAGAAGCATTTACAAGCCCGGGAAGTCCCAAACAGTAGCTGGCCTGGCCTCCTTCTCCCAGGGCCGTCCTAACCCTGCATCTGATGTCACCCAGGCATGTCTGGAGAAGTCGTCCTTCCAAAATGGCCCTGCACCCCGAGCCAAGCCTTAGCAGTGGGGAGAGGGGGGTGCTTTGGCAAAGTTTGGGAACTTCGTAAAAAGTTCAATTTCCAAAGGGAACTCCAGAGACAGGGGGGAGGAAAAAGAAGACGGGGGGGGGGGGGACTTGGAGTGTGCTGTAGAGAGAGCCAAGGGCCACCTCTGGGCTGGCCTGCCTGGCTCCCCACAGCTGGTTTCTTTTAGATTTTTGTGTGATTAACCCACTTCTTCCTGTCCCTCGGCCACAAGTAGCCTGCAAGCGCCTTTTACCTTATAAGGGAAATCCTTTGTCGCTGGGAGCTTTGATTGCAGGAAGGGGCGGGGCCTCCGCGACTGCACTTTTTGCTCGTGGTGTGCAGGATGTGCGGTGGCCGCCCCGCCCGCTGGCATCCCGCGTTTGCCACATCAGGAATTTTCTTTTCCTCTCCGTCTGTTTTTGAGACAACTCAGGAATCCAACACCTCTGTGTGATCACACACAAAGCCAGTTCCTGCGCTGAGCAGTCCCAGCCACTCCTCAGGCTGAAGCAAGAGGGTGGATTGCTTGAGGCCAGGAGTTCGAGACCAGCCTGGGCCACATAGCCAGCCCCCGCCCCCAATCTCAAAACTTTAAAAAAATTGAGCTCTGGTGGCTCTCGCCGGGAACCCAACGACTCGGTAGGCTGCGATCCAGAGGATTGAGGTTCAACCAGCGCAGGCAAACCATTCTAGAGACCCCATCTCCAAAAATAACTAGAGCAAAATGGACTGCAAGAGTGGCTCAAGTGGTGGAGTGCCTGCTTTGCAAGCGTGAAGCCCTGAGTTCAAACCCCAGCCCCACCAAAAAAAAATTTTTTTTTTCAAATCATTTCTTTGCGGGTAGGTATGCAGGTTTATTTTGGGGTGACGGACTGTTCTGGAATTAGTGGTGTGAATTGCTCAGTTTTGTGACGTCCATTCTTGGTGGGAGAGGGGCCAAAGGCTCCTGGCAGTAAAAGGAGAAACCCACACTGGCTGAGTGTCACTTCTTTTTTTTCTGTTGTATACGCTTGGGGTCAGAGGACACAGCCTCTCACTCATTTTTATAGCCTTCCTTATTTTAAAAAGGTTCTTTTTTCACCAAAAAAGGAGAAAGGAGTACAACTCCCCTGCACCTCCCTTGGCTGAGCCCCAGGTCCTCTTTTGTTGGCTTTTGGGTTTTGTCTCACTACGTAGCCCATGCTGGCCTCGAACTCGTGATCCCCCCACCTCAGTTTCCCAAGGGCTGGGATTATAGGCAGGAACCACCATACCCTGCTGATTGAGCTGTTTGACCAACTGTGTGGCCTGCTCCAAGCCCTGGCTCGGGTGGGGATCTGAGTCACCCAGCAAAACCACTTCACCTAGCGGGGCCCCTTAGTGTCCCCATCTGTGAAATGGCTGAGCTAGGTGAGGACTAAAATAATTTAAAGCCATGACAGTGAGATCCAGCTGTCTGTGGGCCTTCCCGTGGGTCCCCCCTGCCACGCCCTGTGGTCACAGCTGGCACAACAGTCATTTGGAGTCATCGAGCTTGGGGGGGGAGAGATGCCACCTGCCCCATACCACAGGCCGCCGACTGTCAAAGCTGGGATTGTGACTTAGAGTTCTGGCTTTTCTGCACTCCATCTACTTCTTACCTCGTGGATGGAAACTTCCCGAAAAGCCAGTGATAGGACTGATTTCCTGCCGGTCACTCCGTGCAGCCCAGGCTGGCCTGGAACTCACGACGCTCCTGTCTCAGTCTTTCCGGTGCTGGGATTACAAGCATGCACAACCACACCAGCCCTCCGTTCTTTTGCTGTTACTGTTCTTTTTATCTCAATGGATACATAGTATCTGAGCATATTTTTCTTCCATGTTGACTCAGCCACCCACCTGACAGTGAGTGGAGAGTGTTCCCTGCTGTTTCAGGGGTGCTCCTACTGACAAGAGAAGCTGGGTGTGGTGGTGCACACCTGTAGTCCCAGCTACTTGGGAAGCTGAGACAGGAGGGTGACCTGAGCCCAAGAGTTTGAGGGCAGACTGGGGACATGGCAAGACCCTGTCTCAAACAAACATTTTTTTTTAAAAATAAGAGTGTGGGTTCCTTATAGCCTGGCTTCCTGAGTGGGCTTGAGCAGGGAATGGGGTCCATGGAGGGAGGGGCAGTGCTGGGGCTCCCGGTGACTCCTGGTGGCTGGCCTGTCCCTCCTTTTTTTTTTGCAGTACTGGGATTTGAACTCAGGGCCTTCACCTTAAGCCACTCCACCAGCCCTTCTTTGTGAAGGGATTTTTCAAGATAGGGTCTCAAAAACTATTTGCCTGGGCTGGCTTCGAACCTCGATCCTCCTGATCTCTGCCTCCTGTGTAGCTGGGATTATGGCGCCAGGCAGGCCTGTCCCTGCTTAACCCAGCTGCCCCTTGTCGTCCCCAGGCTGAAGGAGATGTGGCGGCCCTCAACCGTCGCATCCAGCTGGTGGAGGAGGAGCTGGACAGGGCACAGGAGCGGCTGGCCACGGCCCTGCAGAAGCTGGAGGAGGCAGAAAAGGCTGCAGACGAGAGCGAGAGGTGAGGACATTTGGGACCCGGGGTCGTTGCTGGCTTCTGGAACATGCAGCACTGCTCACCTCCCAGGGCTGTGTGACAGTGCTTTGTCAGCTGTCACCCCGGGCATAAGATCGTCACAAAGAACATCTAGCAGACAGAGAAGGAGGAAAACTGGGCGGGTGTGGGACAGGTGGCAGCGCTGGCCAGTTGACTTTCTGGGAAAGCCACCAGGCCTCTCTACTCTGGAGACGTCATTTTTGAGAACGGTGTGGAAAAAAAAGGAAACACAAATGAACGTGACATCTGGTTTTGCTGTGCAGCCCTGGCTGGTCTCAACCTTGAGGTCCTCCTGCCTCACGGGAGCTGGGATTACAGGCGAGCACTGCTATGCCTGGCCCCTCAAGTTCTCCTTTTTATTTTTTGCTTTTTCTTGTGCTCCAGGGCCTCACTTGCGAGGCAAGGGCTCTGCCACTGAGCTGTACCCCGGCCCTACAGGGTTGTTGACAGCGATCTTGGATGGTGACAGCTGCTCTTCAGGGACATGTACAAACCAGTGCCACTATTGCACTTGCAAGTGACGCCCCCCCAGGGCCTCGGTGCTGCACTTGGATGCAGGGCGCTCCGTCCTCGGGAGCGGGTGGCTCTGTGGCAAGCCGGAGGACTGAGGGAAGATTGTGTCCCTCACACATGCAATTGTCTCTGTGTGGCTGTAAATGGACTCCTTGTGTGGCAGTGGCGTGGGCCGGGCCTCTCCGGTGGTTACACCCCGTCTCACTTGGCTCACCCATCACAAAGGTTTCCTGGTGTAGACCTCCCCCCTCCAAAAAAAAAAAGGAGTCATTTTTCATTCTTCTGCTGTGACCATGAAGCAGAGATTAGAAAACAGCTAGGGAGTCTTTCTTTTTTCTTGGTGGGACTGGGGTTCGAACTCAGGGCTTTGTGCCTACAAAGCAGGTGCTCTGCCACTTGAGCCACACCACCAGCCCACGTGGCTCTGGTTCTTTTGGAGATGGGGGTCTCCTAAATATTTGCCTGGGCTGGCCTTGAACTGTGGTCCTCCTGATCTCAGCCTCCCAGCTAGCTGGGATTACAGGCGTGAGCCACCAGCACCTGACTGAGCTAGGGTGTCTTAGAGATGACTTCCCAATGGGAAACCTCTTGTCAGGCTGGAGGGGACAGACCCCCTGGGACAGGCTGTGCGTCTGTCACTTCATGGAGACAAGGTGGCAGGTCCAGGCAGCCACCAGTGAAGAGAAGCTTGTGCAAGTGTGAGGTCCTGGGTCCCATCCCTAGGACCGCCAAAAAAAAAGAAAGAAAGAAAGAAAAAGATCCATGCAGTGCCTGGGGCTGGCCAGCCTGACCGGATTGGTCCCATGGTAAACAGTGACAGCATGGGAAGGCCACTTGCTTGCTTGTATCATGTCACAGTGGCCTTTGGTGACACTTTGTCAACCTACACCAGGAGCTGGAGGGTCCAGACACAGCGCTGGCCCTGACACCTGCATGGCCTTGGGCAAGCCACTTTGATCTCATGAGTTGACAGGGCGTCTTCCTCCAACAGACGTCCCCGCAAGCTTGCTCTCGGGCTGAGGCTGACACCTTGTCCTGCCAAGATGACAGACGCCGATGGCGTTACCCAGGGCTGGCTCCTCTTTGGAGGCTGTGGCTTTCTCTGTCCCCCATGCTGGCCACCAGCGAGCTGTCCTGCTCTCCAAACTGGCCGTATCCACCCTGGTCCCTCACCCGGTCAGTGCGACTTGGCTTTCCCTTATCCGAAATGCCTAGGACCAGAAGTGTTTCGGATTTCGGAGGGTTTTTTTTGTTTTGGGGGGTTTTTTGTTTTTCGGATTTTGGAATATGTACATATTTTGAAATTCGCTTCTGTTTCACACACACGTGATACGCAGGGCCTGAAGGGAATTTCACAGAACATGCTCAGTGTGCCGCCCCTGGACGGCCACCTGTCACACGAGAGGTCGGGAGTGGCATTTTCCGTCTGCGGCTCCATGTCCCTGCTCAGTTTGGCTGGGGTGTGGCTTGGTGGCGGAGCACTTGCCTGGCTCTCGAGGGTTCTGGGTTTGACCCCCAGAAACACACATACATGCAAAATTTGACTTGGGGACACTTTGGATTTTTGGGTTAGAGATCCAGCCTTGTGCCTCACCTGGGTTTCCCACTGCACTCCATCCACCATTTTGTTTTCACTACACCTGTTTCTAAAATCCTCCCGGGGTCCCCTTTGCCCTCAGCACGTCACTCAGAGACCCAGGCCGTGGCCCGGCTTTCCTGGGTTGGTTTGTTCTTTAAGACGAGGCATGGGTCTATGTAGCCCAGACTGGCCTCGAACTTTTCATCCTCCTGTCTTTTTGTCTCCTGAGTGCTGGGATTATAAGCAGGTGCAACCATGCCCAGCTCCTCCTCCGGGTCTCTTCTTCCCTTCAATGTCACCTCTTCAAGAAAGCCTTTTGTGACCTGCTCACTGCATAGTCGCTGCTGGCTTAAGGGACCCCTTGATACTACTTATGGAAAGGAGTAGAAAACAGCAGAAAAGAGGGCTGGAGGTGTGGCTCAAGTGGTAAATCGCCTGCTTTGCAAGTGCCAAGCCCTGAGTTCAAATCCCAGTCCAACCAAAAAAAAGCAAAGACGAGATCCAGGCCAGGGGGGTTGAGTCTTAGCTCTGGGAGCGCCAAACCTCTCCCCCTGCCTCAGTTTCTTCACCTGTAAAATGGGAATAACGGACCCGCTTCACAGGGCGGTTGTGAAGGGAAAGGCATTCAAACAGCATCTGTCAGTCAGTAAAGATGAAGTAAAAAGCCAGGCGTGTTGGGGCTCGCCTGTAATCCCCGCACCCAGGAGGCTGAGGCAGGAGGATGTCAAGTTCAAGACCAGCCTGGGCTACCAGTGAGATCCTGGCTGAAAAGAGAACAGATAGGTGAATGGGAGACGGGCGGAGGGCGATCTGGGGAGATCCAGAGAAGGGTCTGGGTGACCGTCGCCCCCACGAGCGGCTTGTCCTTTGCAGGGGAATGAAGGTGATCGAAAACCGAGCCATGAAGGACGAGGAGAAGATGGAGATCCAGGAGATGCAACTGAAGGAGGCCAAGCACATCGCGGAGGAGGCCGACCGCAAATACGAGGAGGCAAGTGGGGCGGGCAGATGGCCCGGGTGGCCGCGGTGACAGGAAGCGGAGAGGACAGGGCTGCTGATAGGGAAGGAAGCCCTTGGCTGGGGATGTCGCACATCTGGTTTTCCAGAGACAGCACTGGCCAGGAAGGATCCTGCGTGACTCGGGCACCCGTCCAGCTTGCTGGGAGGCCAGCTGAGGGGACTAAGTGGCCTTTGTCCTTTTGTCACACTGTGGCCCCCAGCCTGGCTCCTCCTTCCCTCCCGGGTTCTGGGAGAGAGGTGTCCGTTCCCTGAAGTCCCCAGGGCTGCTGGATTGAAGGACTGGCAGAAAGTGCCACGCTGGGGACAGTACCCAGGGAGGGCACTGCGGGGACCGGTGTCACCGGGCTCCTGTCTCCACAGGTGGCTCGGAAGTTGGTCATCCTGGAGGGAGAGCTGGAACGCGCTGAGGAGCGTGCCGAGGTGTCCGAGCTGTGAGTGGTGACACAACGGACGGGCAGGGCTTGGGTGTGCCGGGATCGACCTTGACCTTGGCCCGGCCTCTGCTCGAGTGGACGGCCATCTGGGACTCATGGCTCGTCCCCACTGCTGACAAAGAGATAGCCACTTACTGCCCAGGAAGCACCCCGCCCCCGCCAGTGTCCTGTCACCAAGACTTTGGGAAGTAGGAGATGTGTGGTAGCAAAGAGCCAGAGTCCCTTTTTCCCAGCTAGAACGGCTCAAAGGACATTGGAGCTTTTTTTTTTTTTTTTTTGGTATTGGGATTTGAACTCAGGGCTTTGCTCTTGCTAAACAGGTGCTCTACCACTTGAGCCACTGTGCCAGCCCTTTTTGCCTTAGTCTGTTTCCAGGTAGGTTACATCTTTGCGCCAGGCTGGCCTGGACTGTCCTCATACCTCTTCCTCCCCAGTAGCTGGGATTACAGGCGTGCACCACTGCACCAGGCTCAAGGCCATGTGCTCCTAACAGAACTCTGGCTGTAGAAGGCAGATGCCCCCATGTTGGACTGTGACCAATTCCTGGGGGTGGGGGGACAGCCACAAGGAAGTGGGAAACTTAACCTGAATCCCACAAGTCTCAACAAACCAAACACCTCTGCCCTGGGCCTCGGAGAAGGAACCAGCTCCACAGAGACAGCTCTGGTTTCACAGATCTGGTCTCTGCCTGCCAAGATCTCAGCCTCCCTCCCTCGGCCTCATTCCTACACCTTCCGGAGGCTGCCTCATCAATCATAAATTTCCCAAGTCCCTGTTGCCCCACCCTTGGCCGAAGGCCAAAAGTGCTCCATAAACCCCTGGGCGCGCCTTACCCCGCTCTGGTATGAGAGATTTTGGTGCGCGTCCAGCGTTACAATCTCAGAAAAACCCATCAACTCCTTCCCCCTCGTTCCTTGTGGGAGGCTGGGCACAGGAGGTTTCTCCTTTGGAAACTTTTTTTTTTTTGCAATGCTGGGGCTTGAACTCATGGCCTTCACCTGGAGCCACTCCACCAGCCCGTTTTTGCGAAGGGTTTTTGAGACAGGGTCTCCCGAACTATTTGCCCAGGCTGGCTTTGAACTGCAGTCCTCCTGATCTCTGCCTCCTGAGTAGCTGGGATTACAGGCAGAAGCCATCAGAGAGCTGAGAGCTTTTTTTTTTAAGGGGCTTGGGCCTCTGGAAGAGAGAAGATCAAATACACAAATCCTTTGTCTTATTTGCAGAAAATGTGGGGACCTGGAAGAGGAACTCAAAAATGTCACTAACAACCTGAAATCGCTCGAGGCTGCCTCTGAAAAGGTTGGTGGCTGGCCTGGCGTGGAGGGGGACTTGCTGGGTTTTGTTCCTTTCTTTCCCCAAGGTACGGGTACAGGCCAGGGGTTCAGGAACTTGACCTCTACTGGTGAGCACTAACATTGGTGTCCAGCAGTTGGGGATTTCACAGACAGAAGGAGCTGCCTGGTGGCTGGATTTCTCATGCAGGCTTTTGGGTCCTCTTCCATGTTTTGTTTTTGTTTTTTGAGAGAGAGGTGGTCTCACTGTGTAGTCCAGGCTGGCCTTGAACTGGTGATCTTCCTAGCTCAGCCTCCCAAGTACTGGGATTACAGGCATGCACCACTGTGCCCAGTTTGGTGCCTTCTTTTATCTCTGTCTCAAATGAGAATGGAGGTGGAATCTGAGATTTGTACCTAGTAGGCTCATTTTGGGGAGACCTAGGAAAAAGTCATATAAATAGAGCCTCAGCCAGGTGCCAGTGGCTCACACCTGTAATCCTAGCCACTTGGGAAGCTGAGATCGGGAGGATCAAGGTGGTTTTATTTGTTGTTGCTTTTCTTTTTTGCAGTACTGGGGTTTGAACTCAGGGCCTACACCTTGAGCCACTCCACCAGCCCTTTTTTGTGAAGGGTTCTTCTGTTTGCCCAGGCTGGCTTCAAACCACGATCCTCCTGATCTCTGCCTCCTGAGTAGCTGGGATTATAGGTGTGACGTACCGGTGCCCAGCAGGATCACGGTTTGAGTCCAGCCTGGGCAAATAGTTCACGAGACGCCATCTCCAAAATAACCAGAGCAAAATGGACTTGAGGTGTGGCTCAAGGGGTGCAGTGCCAGCCCCGGCTCCCCCTGCTGAATTCCCCAGCCCCATCCGGTCCCCGTTTCCCTCCTGTACTCCCCCAGGTGCCCTGGACTTGGGGTTCACAGCCATTCTGCGTGCTGTCGTGAGCTCCAGGGCCCGGAGCCTGTGTTTGCTCAGCCCGGTGTGACTTCCCTTTCCCTGACCAACCCTGCTCAGCTCGGCCTCTGCGCCCACCTCGTCCTTGGCCAGCCCGGCCCTTCCCATTTCTCACCCACGCGAAGGCGGTGTCTGCTGTGTAGCACACTTCTTTTCCTCTGGCGTGATTTGTAGCGTCTGTTGATTTGCGGGGCTGGGGATCGAACCCAGGTCTTGCACATGCTAGGCAACCACTACCACTGAGCTACACCTCTGGCCTTATCACACACGTGATAACGACCCAATTAACTGCATCTTTTTTGCAAGATTGTAAGTTTTAAGGAAGGACAAAGGACCATATCTATTTTTTGTTTTGTTTCTGGTAGTAGGGTTTTGAACTCGGGGCCTCACCACTTGAGCCATTCAGAGAGGGTCTCAACTTTTTACCTGTACTTTGATCCTCCTACCTACACAAGTGGAGCCGGGATTACAGGCATACAGCCCTATACCCAGTTACTGCTTGAAGTGGGGCCTTGCTAACTTTTTGCTTGGACTGGCCTCACACCATGATCCTCCCAATCTCCACTTCCCGAGTAACTGGGATTACAGGCAGGAGCCACCATACCCAGCTCTTCATCTTTTTTTTTTTTTTTTTTTAAAGCATTTCTTGGTTTCTCCCACAGTATTCTGAAAAGGAAGATAAGTATGAAGAAGAGATTAAACTTCTGTCCGACAAACTGAAGGAGGTGAGTGTGGCCTCACCCAGCTCCTGACGAGTGTCCCCTGGGGTTGAGGCCATGGTGTGACTTTCTTCTTCCCCAGGCCGAGACCAGGGCTGAATTTGCTGAGAGAACAGTTGCCAAGCTGGAAAAGACAATCGACGACCTGGAAGGTAGGGAATTGTCACCTCCGTGTGTGTGTCTGTCCGTCTGTCTGTCTGATGGCCAAGGATGCCTCTAGATCTCTCTCCAACTCCTGCTTGGTTCACAGAGATGCTTGACCATTTTTTTTAAATACTTCGCATTTTTACCAACCCCTCTCCAGAGAGCTGGAGGCCTGTCCCGGCGGGAGAAAATGATAAAAGGGAGGACGCAGGAGCCAGGCCTGCCCCACATTCCTCAGCATCTCCTCAAGGGCTCTAATTCTTTAAATTCTGATCTTTGTGCTCCATGACATAGCCGGAAAATTCCAGAAACGTTGGGTTAAGACAGAATCCCCCAGGCTGCCTGTGTCATCCAGGAAGGGCGCAGGACGCACGCCTCTCACCTTATGTCCCCAGTGCTTGTCGGGGAAACAAGGTTTCCATATAAGGGGAAAACGGCCCATTCTCAAGTGTGACCTTTGGACCCGGTGACACCACTGGACCCAGCGGTTGGCAGGGGATACTCTTCTCATTTCTGGTTCTGGTCACTGTTCTTTCCAAGGTTCACTGTGGCCCTCAGAGCGCTTCTTTTTTTTACTTTCTTTTTCTGTTTGGTACTGGGTTTGAATTCAGGGCCTTTACCTTGAGCCACCCCACCAGCCCATTTTTGGTGCTGAGTGAACTGTTCTCCCGGGCTGGCTTTGAACTCTGATCCTCCTGATCTCTGCCTCCTGAGTAGCTGGGATTACACGCGTGAGCCACCGGGACATTTCTTGGTTTGGTGACATGGCTTAGTTTTTTCACTGTCTTTCTTTCCTTGCTGATCTGGGACTGGCTCTGACTTGGTCCCTCTGAGCTCTCTCCCTGGTGACCTCCGGCCTGTAGACGAGGTCTACGCTCAGAAAGTCGTACACAGCTCTCAGCAAAGGGCTTAGCCTCGCCCTCCATGCCATGACCTTCCTTTGACGGGCGGCTGAGCCCTTGCAGTCCTGACATCTGTCCTCTGTCTGTGGTGCCTTCCCCAGCTACGTACCTGGGGCTTGCTCTTCCAGACCTCTTCCTGCTGCAGTCTGTGACAGCAATAAAGACAGGCAACCCCCATTTTCACACCCTGTCACTCGCATTTTCTCTGCTTGCCATCTCTGAGCCATAGCTGGACACCTCGGACCACAGCCACAGAAAAAGTGGGTGTCTGGAGCACAAGCCAAAAAGACAAGCAATGCCCACGCCAATGTGACATCCGTGACGTTACTTAATACATCTGTGAGCCAGTAATTTCTCCTTAAATAGGAATTGCTTTGAATGGAGACTCAATGGTGTCGGGCTGAGTGGTGCACGTCTGTAATCCCAGCACTTGGGAGGATGACGTAGAAGGATCTCTAGTGTCAGGCCAGCTTGGGCTGCATAGCAAGACCCTGTTGCAAACAAAAAAAGAAAAAAAACGAGGTAGTTTTTTTTTCCCCCCGAGTTTCCCCAAGACACTGCCATCTACCTCCTGTCATACTTGTGTCAACTACAACCAGGAATCTTGCGTTGGCTTAGTAAGAACGTGTGACGCTTAACACCTGGGGAGTGTTAGAAGTTCATCCTTAAAAAGTGACCAAGGGCACCCTTGCCCTTGGAAGTGACATGAAAACCTCCAGTTAGGTCATCAGTGACAAGTCACTAGCTGTTCATTCCTCCAAAATACATCTCCTAAGCCAGGCGGGGTGGCTCACTCCTGTAATCCCAGCTACTTGGGAGGCTGAGATCAGGAGGTTCGCAGTTGGAGGACAGCCCAGTTAAATAGTTCATGAGACCCCATCTCCAAAACAACCAGAGTAAGCTGGTGAAGTGGCTCAAGTGGTAGAACACCTGCCTAGCAAGTGTGAGGCCCTGAGTTCGAGTCCCAGTGCCATTAAAAAAAATAACCAGAGTAAAATGGACTAGAGGAGTGGATCAATCAGTAGAGCACCGGCTTTGCAAGTACAAAGCCCTGAGTTCGAATCCCAGTTCTACCAAAAAAAAACCCGAAGAAAATACATCTCTCTTAAACTACTCAAACCTGTCCAGCACTACAGTCAGCCTGCACTGCCGTGTAAACCGGCCCTCCGCCCTTCCACCTGTCCAGTCATTCCAGCCAGCACCCGAGGGCCGTGTCATTTATAGACTACCTGATAACAGAACAGATGCCTGGGAATCCAGGTGACAGGGTGGGGGAGGTTGGCACCTGTGGTGACAGCTGGGCTGGGATCCCACCTCTCCCACTCAAACGGCCACTTAGCTGCAGAAGGAAGGTACGAGCTCAAGTTGTCGTGAGGATTAAATGAGTGTGTGGCCAGCCTCGATGGGCTCAGGGCGGTGCTCTGTCTGATCACGTCCTCCCAGGTCACAGTCACCTGAATTTTCTTTTCTCAGTGGCACTGGGGTTTGAACTCAGAACCTTGCATTTGCTAGGCAGGTGCTCTACCACTTGAGCCACACTCCAGCCCTCTATTGCTTTACTTGTTTTTCAGGTAGGGTCTTACATTTTTGCCAGGAGCTGACCTATACCTTGGTCCTCCTACTTCTGCCTCCTGCGTAGCTGGGATTATAGGCACACACACTGTCACACCCAGCTTTCTCATTGAGATGGCGTCTTGCTGACTTTTTGGCCTGGCTGGCCTTAAACTACAATCCTCCCTGTATCTGCCTCCTGTGTACCTGGGATTACAGGTGTGAGCCACCGCCCGCCCCCCCGGGGGGAGATCCCTGTTATTCTTCAAGTTTTCTGTTATTAAAACACAAACTATTTTCCCTGCACTCTGGTAGTTTGAGGTTTATAAAGTTTTTTTTAATCCTTTAACAAAAATTCTTATTAATGTTTTTTTTTTTTTCCTTTTCTCTTACTCCTCACCAGAAAAACTGGCCCAAGCCAAAGAAGAGAACGTGGGTTTACACCAGACTCTGGACCAGACACTAAACGAACTGAACTGTATATAACCAAAGCCAGAAGCTGGGTTCCAACAGAGACGCCAGAGCGCCCCGACTTTCTCTCTTTTCTTGTAAGAAGTCTCTTTTGTCACTGCATCTTCCTCGCTTTGCTGGAAATGTCGAGCAAATTAGGATTTCATGACCAAATATTTTATCTCAGACCAGCTATGAGCACGTTTATCTACTTCCTTCCTTCTTACTTTTTTTAATGGCACCAGCTTCTCCAGCTGTCTTCCTAAGATAGGCAGGGTATTTCACACTGGGCATCCTCTGTTAAGATCTATGGCATTTAGTTCTGGGATAACAACCCCGTATTTTCAAGAACAGACTCCAATCACCTAGTCACAGGTTGACTGAAAATTAAAATTCTGAAGGTCACCCTTTCTGGTGAAGTTACAGGAGCCTAGGGACTGTCACAATGAAGTGGGTGAAAAGTTTCCATCCAAAGCAGGGGGAAAGGGCTCTTGTGGGAAGTCAAGGCCTCAATCTCGGACAACCTAGTCACCTTGTCTTCACTCCAAGGCCCAGGACAAATGTCCTTTGAGTAGTCGGTGCCAGAATGCTTACCAAATGGTCACAGTGATTACTCAGATATTTTTGGGATCGATCCTTGATGTTAAGTTCTTCTACCTGGATCTCCGTCAAGTTGCTCTCTGAGGACCAATAATGTCTCCTTCCAGTCATGCCACACGCTCAGCTCTCAGGCCTCCGCTCAGCAGGTGCGTGGTAGACGGCAGGACCACCTCACCAACACTGCTGCCGGTCTCCTAAAAATTGAGCAAGAGAGGGGGTTTTGGTTTTGTTTCGGGTAACAGGTGTCTTTCCGGCAGCACAGCAGAGATCAGAAAGGGAGTTGGCCTAATTTCATCTCCATAGTTCAGTTGAACGTTTACTTACCTAGGGTTGAAATTCCTCTCGTGGGACCAAGCTGACTTAAAAAAAAAAAAAGACCAAGAAACTCCTGGTGAAACTGGACATGGGGTGTTTTGTACGCAGGGGCTTCGTTGTGTTTTTCTGTCTCCGCTGACATCTCAGAGCTGAACGGTCCCCATTCCCTGTCCGTATGGGGGCCGAGTTGAGTTTACAACCCTGACTGCAAATCGTCCTGCTCCCGGCTTCTGACCCCCTGTCCCCACCACCTCGCACTCCTATTTATTGAGCACTACACTCCCCAGGAGATGAACCGGCACACTGTGCGACCGAATAACCCACACTGCTCTGATCCTTGCAGCCCTATCATGTATCATAGGTAATACTGTCACTTTTTCTACATTTTGGTCAAATAAATTTTTACAGAAACTACAGTATGTGTGAGTTTCAGAATGGGTGAAGATGTGCAAAGGATTTTGGCTCAACAAATGTTAATGGGGTGGAAAGGGAAGATAGTGGAACTTAGAAAATGTTATTTTTAAGGTTTTTTTTTTGTTTTGGTGGGACTGGGATTTGAACTCAGGGCTTCACACTTGCAAAGCACTCTACTCCTTGAGCCTCACCTCCAGCCCATTTTGCTCTGGCTATTTTGGAGATGGCATCTTTTGGACTATTTGCCCAGGATGGCCTCCAACTGTGGTCTTCCCTGTCAAAGTTTGCCAAGTAGCTGGGATTATAGGCGTGAGCCACCACACCCGGCATTTGCTTTACACCATGACTTCATGCTGTAAGGATTATTATCTCCAAATTTCAGTAACGGAGGAACTTAAACATCCCATTATCCCCAATCCAGCCTGGCAGTGAAGAATAAGTAAACAGGCTGGGGATGCAGCTTGGTGCTAGAGGACTCCCTAGTTAAGTGTGAGGCCCTGAGTTCAAAATCCAGTACTGCCAAAAAATAAAAATAAAAAAGAATGAGTAGGATTTTAATAGATGGTGAGACCAGGGACAAAGTCCAAGGTCTGCCTGTGTAAGTAAGGTGTTCTGTGTACTGCACATACACAGCAAAATTGAAAAGCAGGCTGGACGCAGTGATGAGAGCTCAAACTTCATCTGGTGAGACATGGAAGTAAATAAAGGATTAGTAAAATCCACTTAGCACCCATTTTCAGGAAAGACTTGAATGAGGGTGGATTGGAGCCAGTACCCAGGTTAGTGGCTGTCATGAAATGAGGAAGTGATCAGAAGGGAGTAATCTTAGAACTTAATGGTTGAGTGACAAGGAACTTACAAAGTCACTAAAGTTTCACTATCTGTATTGCTTTGAATATTTTGTCTTAAGATCTTATCTTTGGAATAGGGCACTGGTGGCTCGCACCTGTAATCCTAGCTACTCAGGAGGCAGAGATCAGGAGGATCACAGTTTCAGGTCAACTCAGGCAAAAAAAACTTTGTGAGACCCCATCTCAACCAACGGCTGGGTGAGGCGGTATAGGCCTGTCATCCCAGCTAAGTGGCAAAGAACAACTAGGACTACAGTCCAGACTTAAAGGAGACCGTATTTCAAAATGAAAACCAATGCAAACAGGGCTGGTGGAGGGGCTCAAGTGTAGAGCACCTGCCTAGCAAGTGTGAGGCCCTGAGGTCAAACCCCAGTGCTGCAAAAAAAAAATAAAAATGAGAAGAAGATCTTAACTTTGGGAGGGGGGAGGAATCAAAAACTGTTACTACCATATGCAAGCAATTTTCTGTTAGTAAGTATAATTAAAACACTTTCTTCCTCTTAATTAGATATTGACACTCACTGTGAGTTTATTTATTTAGGTGGTACTGGGGTTTGAACTCAGGATCTCACACTTATTAGGCAGACACTCTACCACTTGAGCCACTCCACCAGCTCTGTTTTGTGCTAGGTGTTTTCAAGATAGGGTCTCAAGAACTATTTGAACTGGCTGGTTTCGAACCATGATACTGTTTTCACTAAATGCTGAGTTTGGCCGCTGCTTTGGCAGTATTACAGCCAAGGCTTACCTGGGGTGTGACTGTGGTCAGTGGAGGGTTTTTCCCAATACCCCAGGTGACAATTTGTAATACAGTCAGCACTGGCAATTCTCTAAGAAGCCTGAGTTGTTAAAAAAAAAAAAAAAGTGTTCAGCCAGGTGCCAGTACTCAACGCCTGTAATCCCAGCTACTCAGGAGGCAGAGATCAGGAGGATTGTGGTTTGAAGCCAGCCTGGGCAAAAAGTGTCTTAGAACCTATCTCAAAAAAAAAAAACTATCACAAAAAAGAGCTGGTGGAATGGCTCAAGGTGAAGGCCCTGAGTTCAAGCCCCAGTACCACCAAACAAAGTGTTCAATGTTTGTTAACTGCTCTTGAGGAGTCCCCAATCCGGTGAATGGTGGAATAAAGAGCGAGGTTAGGGCCACAGTGAGAGGGGCATCATACACTAAATAAAGATTTTGTATCCCACAGTGAGAGTCCACAGATGGGTGTTGGTGCAGCAGGGTGGAGTCTAGGTTGGAGATAGTGGTCAAGGAGAGGACTGAAGTGCAGTGATGTCACTGTGGCCATGGAAACAGAGGAGGAAGTTTCCAGAGCTACTTAGCTTTTTTTTTTCTATTTTTTCCTTTTTTTTTTTTTTTTTTTTTTCGGTGCTGGGGACCGAACTCAGGGCCTTACACTTGCCAGGCAAGCGCTCTTCCACTGAGCTAAATCCCCAACCCCTCCAGAGCTACTTAGAACCTTAAGAATCAGGAGGAGACAGCTCAAAAGAAGGGGGCAAAGATGACTTAGGTTTCACCTCAAAGGTATTTCTTAATAGATATGGTCTATTTATTTATTTTGCAGTACTGAGAATTGAACCCAGGGCCTCAAGGGCTCTACCGCTTGAGCTACACCCCCAGCCAGTCTAGATAGATGGTGAGTTCATTGCTGACAAATCCAGAGGCAGACGTCCAGAAAGTAGCTGAACATAAAGATAGCTGGGCCATGGGTAAAGACTGAGCAGGGCACAGGATGGAATGAGGTCACCCAGAAAGTGAGGACAGACAGAGGAACCCTGGGGAATACCAACATCTAAAATAGAAACAGGAAGCCAGGCATGATGACACACAACTGTAGTCCCAGCTATGGGGAGGCAGCAGCAGGATCGCAAATTTGGGGCTAGCCTGGGCTACAAAGTTAAAGGCTACCTAGCAAATTCAAGGCCAGCCTGGGCTACATAGGAAGACCCTGTCTCAAAAAAATACATATATATATATATAAAATATAAAGACGAATGTTCCCTCCCCCCCAAAAAAAAGTCTGCAATGGGCTGATCCAGCGAAAGTAGAAGATAGAAGAAACAGGTCAATAAAATGAGAACAAGAAAAAATAATTTAGAATTAAAAAAAAAAAAAAAAAGAATTTGCAGAGGAGATCAAGAACATCCAATGCTCCCGACTGCAACCTGCCGCTTCCGGGAGAAGCCAGAAACCCAGCGCCCGGGACGTGAGTTCAAATCCCACCTTCCCACTCCGGAGCCTGGGAAGATCACGTCACCTGCTGTGGCCTCCCTTGTCTCACCATCGGACCGGTAAGGGGCTGCATAACTTGTACTTTTCTTTTTTAATTTTTAAGTGTGGGCACAAGAGCAAGGCTCCTAAATGTCACCTACAGCTGTCACTCTCCTACGATCCCGGAGCAGGTACGAGCGTCCCTTTATCGCTTTCCCTCCTTGGTTGGGCTGGTTTGACGCGGAAGTAGAAATGCACTTTCCCGCGCTCGCCTCGGTGCCTACTGCGTCTGCGCGGGCCATGAGGGCGGGGCCCTCCATGCGCGTGCGCCTTCTGCTGGAGGCTAACCGTCTTCCCACTGCGCGTGCGCACAAGTACCAGGCCCCGCCCCCCCCTCACTCCCCCCCCACGTTGCCAGCGCGCGGAGCTGTTGGCACCCCTCCCAACAGGAGGCGGGGCGGGGCCCCTCCAAGAGTCCGTGAAAGAAGGTGGAGACGTAGGATGCCACGCCCCCTCCCCGGTCCTCATTTGAAGTCCCCGACTCTTCGCCGCTGACCAATCACAGCCCGTCCTATCCCAAGCGCAGACCAATGGGCAGCACGTTCGAGTTGCTTCCGGCTCTGCGCCTTATTCGCCCCTTCGCCCGGGCGGGGCTCAGGGGCGGGCTCTGCTGTGATGACGCGGGGCGGGCCGAGAGCCAATGGGAGGCGGGTTCTGTGCTGATGGACGGAGCCAGCGGCCAGTGGCGAGGCGCTGGCCGCACTTCCCGTCCGGGAGAGAGTGTAATATGGCGAAGACCTACGATTACCTGTTCAAGCTGCTGCTGATCGGGGACTCGGGGGTGGGGAAGACCTGTGTCCTGTTCCGCTTCTCCGAGGACGCCTTCAACTCCACTTTCATCTCCACCATAGGTAGTGGGACCGGGGAGCGGCCGGGGGCTGCTGGAGGCCCGGGCCGGGCGAGCCCCTGAGGGGCTGGGGCTGAGGGATCGACCCGGAGGACCGGGCCGAGGGCTCTGAAAAGGTTGACGGGTCTGAACGGAGAAGAGCAGCTCCTCTGCCATTCGGGGGTGCTCGGGCCGTGGTGGGGGCCCGTGCCCATTTTGCAGATGGGGACACTGAGGCTCCGACTCTCTTTCTGGTCCTTAGGGAAAGCGTGTCTTGGGCTGGGGTCTTGGCGTCTGTCGTGTCGTTCTGTCCTTGAAGCTGCACCTCGAAATGGTTGTTTGGCTTAGCAGAAGTGGAAACTGAGGCATGAGGCGTTGGCATGGGAATAGGACAGGACACCTGACCTTATTGAGCGTTTCCTGCCCGTCCTGTGTGTCTCACACTCACCTGTTATTCTAAGCCCATGTCACAGATGGGGACTTTGAGGCTCAGGGAGGGTGTGGGACTTCACCAAGGTCCCAGGCCACAGGTGGCAAGGATTTGAGATTGGAACCCAGGTGTATTTGACCCCAAAAGTCTAGGCCCAGCCAGTCCAGAGAGATGACTTCTTGCGGCCCCACCCCTGTGACAGCACTGGAGCCTCCTGGAGCCACCACTCCAACCCACAGCCCTCCTACAGTCTGCTCTGGAATATTCCAACCTTGAGCCCCTCTCCCTGAGCTGACCCCCCCACACACACACACACAAGTGGCTTTTCCTCTGGAAGGAATGGTGACCGCAAGGGCAGGCGAGTGACAGCTTCCTGCCCCAGGTCCTGTCATCCCCCAAAGGGATGCAAGATAAAAAGCTTCAGTGGGAAACTAAAACCAGCCACTGACTGCCACCGACTTCCCTATCGAAGGGCCCAGGACACTCGTTGTCACTTTGCAGGATGGCTTTTCCTGCACGGCTGGCCCACATTGAGGTTGACCGGAGTTGGCTTGTCCTATCTTAGCTCTGGCATCTGCAGACGTGTCACTGGCTTCTCTGCTTGCCACAGAAACGGTCACTGCCCGCGATAAAAAGGTCTAACCTGGAAGTAACACTGATCAAACCGTGAGCTGTGAGCTAGGGGGCCCTGTGCAGAAGGGGGCAAGTGAGAGAACGGTCACCAAGTCCAGGAGTGGACCCCAAATTGAGAAGAATCTAGCTGATGGTTCTGGCTTCACCCCTGTGGGCTGTCACCACGGTCTCTCTGACCCTCAGCAGGATGTGCTAATCCCCTCCATGCCCTGCACAATTTCGTGTCAGGTGTCAATAGAGGGGTTTGAATTGGAAACCATCACACCTGGTTTCCACTTGCTGTTCGCTCCTGAACAAGCACTGTCTCTCTCTGAGCCATTTATCTTCCAGGAAGGAGGCGTGCTGTCTGCCTTGCCCGATGCCCTGGGTGGTAAAGGCTCACCTCTATACAGTGAATTGGACTGTCCCCACTGCCAGAGAGAGGTTCCTGGAATGACAAACAGCGTCCCACCCCGGGGCACAGGTGTTTCTGAGTCCTTTCCCCTCCCCCACTCCAAGGTCCAACTTTGGGATAACCTTGCCACTAACCAGGAAGTGCTGTTAAACCACCACAGGTTGTGGCCTGCTCTCATCCCAGGCCTCAGGTTCCCAGCCTCGGATCCCCCACTCCCAGTGCATTCACCGGTGAGATCAATTCAGGAGGGCTTTTTGTTTTGGTTTAAGTTTTGGTAGTACTAGGATTCGAGCTCAGGGCCTCACGTTTGCTAGGCAGGTGCTCTACCACTTGAGCCACTCCATCAGTTCTGTTTTGTGTTGGGTATTTTTGAGAAGGGGTCTCTCGAACTATTTGCTTGGGCTGGCCTCAAACTACAGTCCTCCTGATCTCTGCCTCCTGAGCAGCTAGATTACAGGCATGAACCACTCATGCCTGGTTGGTTTTTAATTCTTGACCAGAAAACTCACTTAGTCTTTCAGGGCTCCAAGCAGGCTGGTTCATTTGCAGGTGAGGATAGACTTGGTCAAGGTCACCTAGTGAGCGAGGTAGAGGCAGTACTTGATCCCCAGGTTCCCTCCCTCCCAGCCTTGTCTTCTTCACCTTACATTCATGGCCTTCCTAGAGGCCTCTGTCTTCTAGGAACATTTAACTTACCTTGACCTTGAAGTTATGGCCTCATCATTCTTAGGCCTCATAAAGTTTACAGTTCATAATTAAATTTGGTCTGTTAGTTAAACGTAGGCAGAGGCCAGGCCAGAGTGAGCAGTGCTTGTAGATTTTGTACATCTTGGGCATCTGTGACAAACTGGGGACACCTTGGCAGAAGGCCACCCTGGACAGTGCAGTCCTGAATACAGCTTAACTCACAAAGGCTTTTCTCTGTTGGCAGCGAGTACCTCTGGGTTTCCTTTATAGATCAGGATGGAGTGCTCCGTGGTGTTTTGCCAAAGCCTGTTCTCATACACTCCATCGATCATTCCCCGAGGGATGAACTTGGCCTTGGTTCTCACCAGCCTGGCTCGGCCCCTGCTGTCTCCTTAGGGGCCATTCACGACTTCATCAAGACGGATGGTGTTCTTGAACCCAACAGCAGCACAGCAACCCCTTGCTCTTTGTTCTGTCACTGGGCCTCGTTCCCCCGACACCTGCCATGTGCCAGGTGTGGTCTCAGTGCAGACACACCTTGAGCAAATTCCCACAAAGCCCCCGCCCTATCTGGACACTGGAGGTGACAGCAGCAAGACTGGGGCAGTCTTCTGTACTAGTGGCTGAAATTTAAGTGCAGGTTTTTGTTCACCTTGATCCCAGGACAATGACCAAGGCCAGTGGGGGCCAAGTCAGCGTCCGAATCATGAGTGCAGAGACATGAGGCCAGGCCTGGACCTCAGATTGTCATAGGGAGAGCCTGTGTCCCCTCCACATCAGCTGTTCTGGTTGTCAAGTGTGACCCTGAAGCTCTTAATGTCGTAGGACAAGCATCCATGGATTCACCTGCAGATTAAGTAGTCCTAGATTAAGTCCTGGTCTTAAACCCAGGGCCTCACGCTTGCTAGGCAGGCGCTCTACCACTTGAGCCACTCTGCCAGCACTGTTTTATGGAGGGTTTTTCAAGATATGGTCTCAAGAACTGTTTGCCCGGTCTGGCTTTGAACCGTGATCCTCCTGATCTCTGCCTCTTGAGTAGCTGGGATTACAGGCGTGAGCCACAGGCTCCCAGCCTGAAATTCTTTTTTTAATTATGTCTGTACTGAATCCCTTACCACTCTTCCCTACACAATACAGCGTACGAGCCGTGTATCCAGCATGTGCATTGTAGCATGTATCCTAAGTCATACAGAGTTACACGGAGGACATCTTACAGAAGGGTGTGAGCATCTGCAAATGTTGGTATTTTCAGGGGACCTGGAACCTCGGATATCAAGGGACAATGTCAATATAGGTGTGTGAAGAGAAGCACAGGTGGGGATGGTCAGGACCCCCTCTGATTTTGTGCAAGAGGCGAGGGGTGCATGGTGTCTGGGCAGGAGACATCATTCTAGCAGAGGGCAGGGTAGCAGAAAGCCCAGAGGGTGCTGGGGAGCTGCGGCGCTGAGAGTTGGCCAGGCTAGGATGGACGTCAGGGTGCAGGGTAGCTGTTTTCACTTTATTCTGGAGAGAGAAGGTTGGGAAGCCATTGGCAGGTGTGTGTGGAGGGGTTGTTATTTTTTGTTGTTGTTTTGTGTTTTTGAGACAGAGTCTTAATTGCATAGCCCAGGCTGGCCTCCAACTTGTGATCTTCCTGCCTCTACCTCCCAAGTGCTAGGATTATAGACAGGCACCACCATGCCCATTGTGGTTTGATGTTTTTTTTTTTTTTTGAACAACCTTACTGAGATACAACTCAGACACCGTTCAGTTCTCCCATTTGTATTCACAGAGTTGTGCATCTATCACTGCAGTGGACTTCAGAGTATTTTCATTGTGCTAGAAAGAACACCCATTAACCAATCTCTCCCAACCCGTGGCAGCTGTGACTGTGCTCCTTGTCTCTATGGGTTTGCCTGTTCGGGATGTCTCACAGCAGTGGAATCATACAGTTTGGACTTTGGTGTCTGGCTTCTCCCACTCACCTGTTTTCAAGCTTCATCCCTTTTTCGTTTCTGAGTAATATTCCACTGGGTGTACAGACCCCATTTTGTTTGTCCACTAGTCTGCTGGTGGGCACACTGAAACTTAGGAGCAGAACTTCACTTTGTGACATGGACGGGGTTGTATTTTTGAAGAGCTACCAGGTCACCCTGGGCAGAGGGAATTAAAGCAGCAGGTGGAGAGAAGGTGTCACAGGGTCAGGGAGGCTTCTTAGGAGGTGACTTGGGAGCAGGCCTTTGACAGGTCACCTGCAGAGAAGGATTAGCTATACAAAAGCCAGGATCAGGAAGGACCTGACCCATGTACATCCCAGGGCATTGTGGTGCCCTGTGCACCTGGTAGACCAGAAGGCTGTCCTGGGACAGGGAGCACAGGAGCCAGGCTTCAGCACCCGAGCTGAGTGGGTTTGCCACTCTTGCCACCTCCCCTCCAGACAGCTCTGTCAGCCCCCACAGCCTCAGGTTCCCCTTCCCCTGGGGACAACACAGACTAACGGGTGCTCTGTAAGCTGGGGTAGCCCCCCTCAGACTCAGGCAGACTGACAGTAAGATGCCTTTCCTTTTCTTTCAGGAATTGACTTTAAAATTAGGACCATTGAGCTCGATGGCAAGAGAATCAAGCTGCAGATATGGTAAGTGCTGTTGCTCTTTGGTGACCTTCACCTGGCCACTGCCCCCCACATTGTCCTTCTTCATAACCTTCCAAAATTTCACACCCAGCCCAGCTGCACTCCGCAGGCTCCTGTGGAGACAGAGCTTCCCAACCTGTGAGCCCAGCATCCCAGAGTGGGCAGCACTAGGGTCAGGCTTCCCTTGAACTTGGAGAGAGCCCTTGGTACAAAGCGTGGTGGTGAAGGCTCTGGGGACAGCCAGATGCCTCAGCTGGGTGGTTCCTTTTTGACATTTTTGAGACTGTCTCACTATGGAGCTCCAGCCTAGCCTTGAACCTGAGTTCTTCCTGCCTCAGTCTCCCAAGTGCTGGTATGACAGGTGTGGCCACCATACCTGGTCAGGACTTTGGTTTCCCTTTAAGCCCCTCATCTCACCCCAGAAACATAAAGGTATCACTTCCTCTTTCCTTCCAAGGAGGCCTGGGCCTCACTTCCTCTGTGCGGACCTGAAACCACTGAACTGAAGTGAAACAGACGCCAGGCCCAGTGGCCCCACCTATGTGTGTTCCTCGGATCTAGGGTGACTTCCCGTGCCCCATACAATTAGGGAAATTGTAAAGTCGCCAGGTCCCCACTGCTGCATGAGGAGGTGAGCTCAGGTGACAGGATTCCACCCAGACCACCCAGTGTCTACGCCACAGTCACCCAAGAGTGTGGCACGACGCCCTGTGCCAGCTAGGCTGAGGTGGACTGCATCCTCCCTGAGCCTTGAGCAGGAGCAGGAGCCGTCAGCGTTGCCCCCCACACCCCCAACCCCTTGCTGTGGCTTTGGGGGAGCCCAGGGGCGCCCGGTAATCTGACTTAGACCTTGAACTCCACGGCGTTGAACTCTGACCATCCTGCAGAGCCTGCCAGTCATCAGCCTCTGCCACCTGGTCCTCCCGGTCCTTACTTCCAACATGGTGGCCCCACAGCAGCCTTTGTGCCCAAGTCCAAAGTCACACAGTCCAACAGACAGAAGCCACATTCCCTCCCTCCGCCCCTCCCATTTCCAGGTGGGCAGGTGGCTGGTGCTCCACTCAGAAGCCTGGGACCACAGGTGGGATAAAGTGACTGCTCCTGATCACTAAGGCACCGCCCTTGGGTCAGCAAGTTGATTGGCATTTAAATAGTGGTAGCTTAGCGAGGCACTGGTGCTCACACCTGTAATCCTAGCTCCTTTGGAGGCTGAAATAGGAATGATCACAGTTCCAGGCTAGTCAGGGCAAAAAGTTAGCAAGACCACATGTCAACCAACAGCTGGGTGTCATGGTGCACACCTGTGATCCCAGCAACAGCAGGAAACCTAAAATAGGCGAATCCGAGTCTAGGTCAGCTTGACAAAAAGTGAGACCCTCCCCCATCTCCAAAATAACCAGAGTCAAAAGGGCTGGAGGTGTGGCTTAAGTGATAGAGCTCCTGCCTAGCAAGCATGGAGCCCCCTCGGGAGGAGCCCTGACCCAGGGACGAGAGACTATCCCAGGCTGCTGCTTAATTGCCCTGGCTGTGTCCTGATCAGTGAAGTCACCTTTCAGCCACCCGCTGCACACCCTCCATGCCAGGAGCTAGGCTGGATCTTGCAGGGGCATCGCCTCCCTGGGCCATGGGCCCTATAGTCACCTCATCATAGAGGTGAGGAAGGTCTTACCATCATGGAGCCAAGATGGCATCAGGATGAGTTCCCAAACCCCTATCCGGGAATTTGCTGGTCCATCCCCCTATGAGCGGAGCAACCACAGTCCCTTCCCCTACTGTGGCTGTGGATTTTCACAATTGGTAGCATTCAGCTTTGGCCCTCTGTGACTCAGAAATTCTGGGGATAATTCCCTGGAAGCCAGGGCACAGAGAAGTAAGGACACGGTTTAGTGATGGAGTTGGGGACATCAGAGGTCCTCAGCACTGAGCCCCAGCTCCCTGCTCTGTGCTCATGGAGAGCTGCCTGAGCAAGAAGGCGAGGCCAGAAGCCAGGCACGGTGGCCACACCTGGGATCCCAGCACTGGGGAGGCTGGGGCAGGAGGATCAGAAGTTCAAGGCCAACCTGGGCTGCATAGAAAAAAGTCAAAACATAAAACAACGTAGAAGAAAGCCAGGCGTCATGGTGTGCCTTTGATGTCGCTAATGTCCTCTATCCGTCTTGTGTTTAGGGACACAGCAGGTCAGGAACGGTTTCGGACGATCACAACGGCCTACTACAGGGGTGCGATGGTATGGATTGGTTTTTGTTTCTGTTGGTTTTAAAGTCGAAACAAGCATCAGTGTGCTGTCATTTCCAAAGCCTATGTGTTTCTTTGCTTTTCAGGAGTTTTTTTGAGTCAGAGTCTCTCTGTGTAGCCCAGGCTGGTCTCAAACTCCTAAATGCTGGGATTACAGGCATGGGTCACCATGCTGGACCTAAACCTGTGTGTTTCTATGGAACCTGTACTCCATCCCCTCAGGCATCCTGAGCCCCTGTTCGTGTCGGGAAGAGGTTGTGCCCCACCCGTGTCCCCATATGCAGCACTCCCTTCTGGCTTCCAGGACAAAGCAGGGTCTAGATGAGGTGGAAATGGCCATCCTGGGGGATGAGGGAAGACACAGGAAGCTGGCTCTTCGAGGTGAGGTCAGTGGCACAGAGCCGGCGTGCCCCAGCACAGGAGGGTCACGTGGCCTGCATCAGTCTCTGTGGAATGTGCTACCAATAACTTGACGGTCTCCCAGGAGCTGGCATGTTTGGGCCTTGGCTGTTAACGCCTGTGATCCAGGCCTGCAGGGCTGACATCATAGGAAGACTCCAAGTCTCTGTTGCCAGCCCTCAAATATTTCCAGGCACCTTCTCTGGGCCAAGCCTGAGTGGGGCAGGAGGCAGCCCAGGGTTGGGGGGGTCCTGCTCATTGGTGGTGTGCTCAAGGCAGGGCATGGTATCACCCCCTGAGCGTCATCCTCACTTGGAAAATGGAAGGAGGCTCAGGAGTTTTTCCTGGGCCACTGCAAGGAGCAAGGCCCCCTGCCCACAGCCCCAGCTCCCACTGTACCCCACTTTCCATAGTGTACCCCATCATTCCAGCAGGCGGTCCTCCCGGTGAGGGCAGCGCGCACATGTCTGGTGCCTGGGAACCCAGGTGCGCGCGAACAGCTGGGAGCAGCTGGGGCGAACAGGAATATGGGCCATTAACTGTTCAGAGCTACACAGCATCTGGGCACAGTAGAGACTTTTCCATGCCCCTGCAACCCTAGCGCTCCTCATTAACAGTAATTTGCTGCTCTGATGGGGGGCAAGGGGCCTCTGTCCCCTCTCCAGGGCTGTGTGGCCCCTTTCTGGGCGGACACAGCCGCCCTGCCTGGCCACCAAGCGCTCTCCTGTGCGAGGCACCAGCCTTGGCTCAGCCTGTGCAAATCGATGGTTCCTGGCCATGACCCCTGGTCACAATCTCCATTGTGCTGTCTGGAGCCAGAGGCTCAGCAGTGCCAGGCCTGTGGATGTTCATGCACAGGTCAGGGCTGGCCAGCACTTGCCATCTGTCTCAGCGCCCAACCCCTCCTCCAGCACCAAGCTAGTCCTTCTAGACTCAGGCCAGCCCAGGGGGAGTCACCGGCCACCCGTGGCTATTGGATTTTAAGTTGGCTAAAATTGAAACTCCACTGCTGGGAAGACATGGCCCCTTGTCTGGATCAAGCCCAAGCACAAACGAGAGACCCTGTCTGAAAACCCACTAAAGCAAAAAATGGCTGGAGTGTGGCTCAAGCAGTAGAGCGCCTGCCCACCAGGTGCTGAGAGCCTGAGTTCAAACCCCAGTACTGTGAGGAAAAAACAAAAAAGCAGTGTGGTTAGTGGCCACTATCTGTTGAGTCCCACGCCCTTGGTCTACAAATCCAGATCCACACGCACTGGGTGCCTGGCATCCCGTTGTCAGTGTACGCACAGGTAAGGGGAGGCGCTCCTGGGGCAGGGACCACACAGCAGTCACATGGAGCTTGAAGGAGCCTCCAGGAGGACCTGGAAGAGGTGCCCCCAATTCCCAGGTGGACCGCCTCTTCCCACAGTAGCCCAGGAATTTGGAGTCACAGGTACACGGTGCCAGCTTGGTGCTGGTGGCAGGAATCCTGGCCAATCAGAGGAGATGATAGTGGTCAGAACGACTTGGTTGTGGTCGCACCAGGTTGTGAGGCTGTGGGGTCGTGTGTGTGTGTGTGTGTGTGTGTGTGTGTGTGTGTGTGTGTGTGTGTGATTCAGATAGCAGTGGCTGTCTGTTTTTTTTTTTTGTGGTATTGGGACTTAAACTCAGGACCTACACCTTGAGCCACTCTACCAGCCCTTTTCTGTGATGGATTTTTTTGAGATTGGGTCTCAGCAACTATTTGCCCAGGTCGGCTTCGAATGGTGATCCTCCTGAGTAGCTAGGATTACAGGCATGAGACACCAGCATCTGTTCTTTCTTTTGGGCAGCACCGGGGTTTGAACTCAAGGCCTTGCACTCACCAGGGAGGTGCTCTTCTGCTTAAGCCACACCTCCAGTCCTATTTGCTTTAGTTATTTTTTTGGATGGGGTGTTGGGCCACCATCATCCAGGCCGGCAGAACCCCAGCCTGCCGCTTTGCGGGCACCCTGTCTACCTTCTCCTCGAGAGCCTGTTGCTTGTCCTGGCCTGAGTTACTGTCTCCTCCCACCAGGGCATCATGCTGGTCTACGACATCACCAACGAGAAGTCATTCGACAACATCCGGAACTGGATTCGGAACATTGAGGAGGTGAGTCTTGCTGGCTCTTCCCACACCCCATCTCCTGGGTCCCCACAGCCAGGGACACACCAGCGAGGACCCTGTTCCCCAAGCCTGGCCACCACGTCTGACTGACCTTGCAGACAATGAAGACAAGAGATGTCTGTGCTCTGGGTTGCTATGAGCGTTTGGTACTTTTTAGCAAGAGAAGGTTCTAGAACCAGCGTGACCCTTCATTGGACAGGTGTGGCAAGACAGCTTGTAGAATTGTACTTTGAGCTGTCATGGAGCAGGGTGTGGGCCTGTCTGAGCAACCTGTGTTCAGACCAGCAGCTGGCTGTGGCAGGGGATCTTGAGCCCATGTCCCCTTCCCTCCCCCACACCTTCCTGGACGCAGCACGGTGGCTTTGATGACTGATCAGGCGGTGCTGTGGGGTGAGGCCCTTCCCAGAGCGTTACTTGTCCATAGAGCCACATTCACCATGGAGGGTGTGACAGTGACCCCTCAGGCCAGCCCCAGGCGGCTCCTGTCCTTCCCAGGCAGTTGCGTGGGGCCTGTGGGGAAGCTACTTTCCACAGCCACAACCCTGGCACTGGCGGGGTGACGTGGAGCCGGCCGCCCCCACCCCGCCCCTGAGCTCCAGCTTGTCCTCTGCGCCCAGCAGTCCTGGTCACAAGTGGCAAAGGCACCCGCCTTGCATCCCACCCTGACACCTGTCTGCCCCTCCCCCTCAGCACGCCTCCGCAGACGTGGAAAAGATGATACTGGGGAACAAATGCGACGTGAACAACAAGAGGCAGGTGTCCAAGGAACGGGGAGAAAAGGTGGGTGTGGCAGCCGGCCCTGGCAGCGGGGCCAAGGCAGGGAAAGGCTGGGCTTTGGGATTCCTTCAGGCCTGATGAGCACAAGAAAGGTGACACCCTGGGGTGGCCCCAGCACCCCAGGAAAGTTGATCCACTGTGGGCCACGTGTCATGGAAGGGGCAGCAAAGATGGGACAGAGCTGTGCTTTGGACCCGAGCCATCATTCTCCCCCTGCCGCCACCAAGGCCACCTCCCCAGTACTCGGTGCTGGGTTTGGTTCTACTGAGGGGCTTCCCCCATTGCCTGGCTCCCCAGGGGAGAATTCACCTCGGCCCCAGTCCCCTTGATGCACTGTGGAACTGGCTGGGTCCCAGTCCCGTTCCCGCAAGAAGGCAGTGGGCCCTGACGTGTACACGTGTCTCCCTGACAGCTGGCCCTCGACTACGGGATCAAGTTCATGGAGACCAGCGCCAAGGCCAACATCAACGTGGACAGCGTGAGTCCTGGGCACTGCAGGAGCTGGCGTCCCCCAGGGGACACTTCCTGGCCACCGACCCCAGGGGGCTAGCTCATGGGAGTCCCATTGTGTTCTGAGCAGGCCCCTGCTAGCCCAGGAAGCAGGCATAGTTTTGCAGGTGGGGAAACCAAAGCTCTGATTCGTGGCTGGCCTGGAGTCTAGGGTCATGCTCTTGACCATGTCACACGCCCACAGACACGCTTCCAGCGGTGCCCTGACTGAGTCTGGGCCTGGCTCACCCTGGCCTCTCCAAGCAGTGCGGCCTGGCAACTGATCCCACTTTCCTTCCACACGGAGCTGGCGGTGGCTCCCAGCTGACCTTCACGTCACTCCCCACCTCACCCAATACAATGGTCAGAGCACTGGCCACCCGGCACTTGACCCACACGCTGCTGAGCCTCTCCCGACCCACCCCTTCCTGCTGCCCCCTTCCCGGTCTTCCTCCTGTCACAGGTCTTCTTGTCAGCTTGCCTGGCCCTCCCCAAAGCCCCCTCCATCCCCTTGTGGTCCCCAACCACCTCCACCACAGAACTTCCCACACGACACAGGTGTGGCAAGGTTTAGCCTTCGTCCCCACACGCTCAGGCACAAACATCAGCCTGTCCCACCTCTGTGCGTCCCCTCCCCAGGGATGCAGGGTGCACAAAACAGTGATGAGAACTATTTGTCAAAGCATGGACAAGGGACAGGGTCAGGAGGTGACAGAGGCGGCAGTGCGGGGTCCAGGCTGGCTAGAGCCTTGGGAGCATGGGCCTTTTACACCCCCCCTCGCCCCCTGACCCCAACCATCAGAGTGTCAGGGCACAGGCCAGGGCGGAGAACTGGATCCTTCAGGGCCTTCTGAGCCCCAGTTAGCCACTCAGTGTCTTGGGACAAATCACTGACTCCCTGGGATGTATCCTCCATGGCCAGTGAGTGAAATGCCACATCCCAGGGCTGCTGGCTTAGTGGAGGTGACCAGTGCAGGTGGGCGGGCAAAGCCTGGTGAGGAAGCCCACTCGGACGCTAATCCACACTGCTTCCCACGCTCCCGCTGCCCTGCCACTCCTGCTCCGTGCACGGCTGAGGCCTGATGGCCTGCCACTCCACGGCCACTGACAGCGTGCTCTTTCCACAGGCATTTTTCACTCTTGCCAGAGACATCAAAGCAAAAATGGACAAAAAATTGGTGAGTACATGTCCTTTCCAGCCACCTGTGTGGGTCTCTGTTGGTGCCACCATCCTGGCCACTGGGACCTGATGCTGCCAGGCCAGCCCTGCTTTGTGAAGCCTATCAGGACACTGCTGAGAAAGGCTGGAGGGGGGAGGTTGTAAGTGTGGTTGAGACATCAGTGCCACCAGGGGTACTGCCCAGCAGACAAACTTTGCCCACTGAGCCCACGGGCTAGCGGGGGATACACAACCCTTTCCCTTCCATTTGTGAGAAGATTCTGTTGCCATAACAAAATACCTGACACAGGATAATTTATAAAGAATAGAGGTTTAATAAGCCAGGCCTGTGATTCCAGCTACTCAAGAGGCAAAAGTTGGAGGTTCGGGAGTTTGAGGCCCACCTGAGCTACATAGCAAGACCCTGTCTCAGAAGTAAATAAGCCGGGTGTGATGGCTCACACCTGTAATCCTACCGACTTAGGAGGCTAAGACAGGGAAGATTGCAGTTTGAGGTCAGCCCAGGCAAATAGTTTATAAGACCTCATCTCTGAAATAACCAGAGCAAAATGGACTAGAGGTGTTGCTCAAGCAGTAGAGGGCCTGCTTTCCAAGCTGAAGACCTGAGTTCAAATCCCAGTCTCACCAAAAAACACCAAAACAAAATAAAGCCATCATAGGGGCCTCTCCCACATGACCTCAGCTGACCCTAACCACCTCGCAAAGGCCCATCCCCCTTCCCCCGCTTGACTTGGGATCGAGTCTCTAACACGACTCTGGGAGCACATCCAGCCATGGTGGGGAGGCCACAAAGATGGCAGGAAGAGAGCCTCGCCCAAGAGCCCTTGGCCAAGGCCAGAGCTGGAGTCCTCCCCAGAGCATGGCCTTCGAGGCACTGAGGTCTGGTGGCTGCTGCCCACCGCCTCACCCAGCCCCAGTTCTGCAAGCAGTGAGGGCAGCCTCCTTCAGCAGGGCCCAGGCTCTGCACAGCCACCAGGCTGTCTGGGAATTCCTGACCACCCATTCCTCAGTTCGCTTTCCGCTTTTTGGGTTTTTTTTGTGTTGCGTTATTGTGCTGCTGGGATGGAACCCACCCAAGGCCTCATGTCACCAGGCAGGTGCTCTGCGAATGAGCTACAGCCCCAGCCATGCTTTCTTGACTGAGTCAGAACACATCACTGTGCTTTGGGGACATTTAGTAATGAGATACCAAAGTGACCCTCCTGAGGCAGTGCTCGGTGGCTTCCCCCCCGGCTAAGTGATCCAAGAGCAGCTGCTCTGGTCACACAAGAGTGCATGTAAACACAGCACGTCCTTCACAAGGTTCCCATCGGAGTCAGCACCTCATGGTCTCACCTTTCATCCTGAGACCCATGCATCAAGTAGTCAGTCAGCCACACAACTGCTTGAATAGCATCTCTTAAGCCATTAAATAACGGGAAACAGTCCCTGTAAACCAAACCAACATACTGACCAACAGCCACATAGACCTTTCTTACAGTTTTTTCAGTGAAATGGTCAAAATCCGAGTCCTCACAGTCCTCTCTCTTTTGCTCACTTAGCACCATGGCAGTACTGCCTGCCTCAGCATGCTTTTGATGTGGCTTGTGGTGACCTGGGGAATTCACCAGATCTTTCCAGGGTTGATTAGGAAGTGCCCACGTGCAAATTCATTCCTTTGTGAGGTCTCGTGCCTTAACTGTGTTAGTCAGCTTTCTGTTGCTGTGACAAAATACCTGAGATAACCAACTTAAAAGGAGAAAAGGTTAGCCAAGTGCCAGTGGCCATGCCTGTAATCAATCATAGGTACTCAGGAGGCAGAGATCAGGAAGATCACAGTTCAAAGCCAGCCCCAGACAGTTTGTGAGACCCTATCTTGAAAAAAACCCATCCCAAAAAAAGGGCTACCACCAAAAAAAAAAGGAAGAAAGGTTAATTTGGGCTCATTGTGACAGAGCTACCAGTCTGAGGTCTTGTGGCCCACATGGCTTTTGGCCTGTGTCAGATGAGAACCTCCAGGAGGAAGCGCCTGGTGTAGAGGAGCTGCTGCCCTATTGGCTGCTGGGAAGCAGAGAGAAAGAGGAGGGGCTGCTTCAAGGCCACGCCCCAGTGACTTAACTTCCTCCCATCAGGCCCCACCTCTTAAAGGTGCCACCACCTCCCAGTAGCACCAAGCTGAGGCCCAAGCCTTTAGCACGTGGCCTCTGGGGGACACTGGAGGCCCAGTGTAGCAAATCTCAAGGCGCCGACAGTTAAGCTCCTCACCTTTTCCTTCCTCTGCCCGGTCCATGCCCAGCATTGCCGCCCATGTGGTTCCACACCTCTTTCCCGTCTGTCCTTGGTGGCACCCAGGGACCAACTCTCTCTGCCTGTCTTGTCTTCTGTTGAGAGCCTTCTCTGTAGCCCTGTCAGGTCACATCTGCTAATGTCAGCCTACTCGGGCCTCATGCTGGGACCACTGTCCCCTCCCCCCTTGTCCCCTCTGCTGTGCCTCACTGCCTTTCCTTGCTTTTCAAATGCCTGGGTTCATGCACCACTCCTGACCCACAGAGCCGGCATCTCTTCCTGTTCCCGAGGCCGAAACCAGGAACAGCACTCGGGGGCCTGGAGTCGAGGGGCTGGCCACCAGGTTCTTTCTGGAGCTCCAGTGGCCCTTTCCTGGCTGCTCCCAGCTTTTAGAGGCCCCTATGTTCCTGACGTGTAACCTGTTTCCCTCAAAACCCTCCACTCGGCACCTCGCTCGCCTGCTTCTCTCCTTACAAATAGTCACAAAGACAATGTTAAAATAGTTGTGTGGTCAAGTCGGAGCCCACAGGGGCATCCCAGGCTCGCCTCCCATTTCACTTCATTTATTTATTTTTTAATGACATTCCTCCTTGGCAGCACTAGGGTTTGAACTCAGGACATCACACTTGCTAGGCAGGAGCTCTGTCACTTGAGCCACTCCACCAGCCCCCCACTTTTTACTTTAATTCTGTCTACAGTCCCCTTGGTCAAGTCAGCCACAGGGCCCACAGACCAGGACACAGACATTTGGGGGGCCAATATTCTTCTGACCGCTGGACCACCCACGGTTTCCCTCACTTCAGAAAGTGTCTATTCAGACACCACCACAAAACACGGCTCCTAGAGGAGCTGGGGGCCACGCCTGTATTCCCTGTGTATGACAGGCTGAGGCAGGAGGATGGTGAGTTCCAGGCCAGCCTAAGTTACATAGGGAGATTGTCTTTAATTAAAAAAAAAAAAAAAGAAAAGCCAGCTCCTACCTCCTTTCTCTCTTGTGACTCACCCCTGTGGGAAATTACACTGCTGTGTTTCCCAGAGTGATTCCTCTCTGCCCTGCAGTGTGGGCTCCATGGCATGGCAGGGCCCTTTGTCTTGTCTGCCTAGCAGGCCCTGTGCCCAGAAAAGCACCTGGCACATTGTATGCACTCAGTAGTCACTGATGAGTTAAATTCCAACAAGGAGGAGTTAAGGGCGAGTGTAGTGGTGCATGCCTGTAATCCCAGCTACTCAGGGGGTGTAGATAGGAGGATCTCAATTAAGACCCAGCCTGGACAAAAAGCAGGAGACTCCAACTCAAAAATAACTAAAGCAAAGAGTGCTGCAGAAAAAAGGGTGAGAATGAGGTAGGGGTCACGGCTTTGAAGCTGGTGAAGTGGGAGAGAATAGGATGTGCGTTCCTGGGGTTGGCAGGGCCCAGCTCACCTGAATCCCAGGTGGCAGAGGTGAGGTGTTCCTTCCAGAGCTGGTGGGGCACAGCGGATTCCCAGCAGGGAGCTCAGATCAGGGCACCATGTGTGCCCTCATCCAACCTAGACTTGACGCCTCATTCCTGGTTAACTGTCCTTGGGGGGGGGGGCAGTGGGGGGCAGTGGAAAGATGGAGCCATGCATGGGACAAGGGCACCATCAGAGCTCAGCGGGACTGCATCTGTCCTTCCACTGCAGAGACAGCGGTGCTCAGCCTGCATGGGCAGATGGCTGCACGGGGAAGGAAGGGAAAGTGCTGGGAGGATGAACAGTTGGAGGGGGGGGGCTGGAAGGGGCACAGGAGAGTAAACACACCAAGGACGACTAGTTGGGGATAGTGGGAAATCCATGGACAGATCTGCGGGTCTGCGAGTTGGTTATTCAGAAGACATGGTTGGTGGTGGCCTGGAAGGGTCGATGGATGGATGATGGGTGGGTGGATGGATGGATGGATGGATGGGTGGATGGATGGGTGGATGGATGGATGGATGGATGGATGGGTGGGTGGGTGGGTGGATGGATGGATGGATGGATGGATGGATGGGTGGATGGATGGGTGGATGGATGGATGGGTGGATGGATGGTGGATGGGTGGATGGATGGATGGATGGGTGGATGGATGGATGGATGGGTGGATGGATGGATGGATGGGTGGATGGATGGGTGGATGGATGGATGGATGGGTGGGTGGGTGGATGGATGGGTGGATGGATGGATGGATGGGTGGATGGATGGTGGATGGATGGATGGATGGGTGGATGGATGGATGGATGGGTGGGTGGATGGATGGATGGATGGGTGGGTGGGTGGATGGATGGGTGGATGGATGGATTGATGATGGATGGGTGGGTGGATGGATGGATTGATGATGGATGGATGGATGGGTGGGTGGGTGGGTGGATGGATGGGTGGGTGGATGGATGGGTGGGTGGGTGGATGGATGGGTGGGTGGGTGGGTGGATGGATGGGTGGGTGGATGGATGGGTGGATGGATGGATGGGTGGGTGGGTGGATGGGTGGGTGGGTGGGTGGGTGGATGGGTGGATGGATGGGTGGGTGGGTGGGTGGGTGGGTGGATGGATGGATGGATGGGTGGGTGGGTGGGTGGATGGATGGGTGGGTGGATGGATGGGTGGATGGATGGATGGATGGGTGGATGGGTGGGTGATGGATGATGGATGGGTGGTAGACGGAAGGGAAGGTTAAGTTAGAAGGTGATGATGAATGGGTGAATGCTTGGTGGCTGGCTGGTGAGGACTGGCAGTGCCAGTGCTCACAGATAACCTGAGGACCCCTTGTGACTTCAGGAAGGGAACAGCCCGCAGGGGAGCAACCAGGGCGTGAAGCTCGCACAGGACCAGCAGAAGAAGAGCAGCTTCTTCCGGTGCGTCCTCCTGTGAGGTCGCTGTCCCCCGAGCCTCACTCTCCGAGCTGACTGTGCCTGTCTCGAGCAAGCCCCGCGCTCAGCTCAGCCGGGGCTGCCATCGCCACAGGGTCCACGGCCACCAGAACACAGTTGAGAAATTGTTTATTTTAGTAACTGTCTGACCTTTTCAACTTGGAGACGGAAATGAAGAGTTTGCTATTTTTCCTGAAATGTCTGCCAAACAGGGCCCACTCGTCACAGAGGCAGAGCTCAACGGAGACGAGATGTGATCGGGCACAACCACCACCATGGTGACCTCCGTCTCTGGGCCTCCAGTCCCGTGTCAGCCCAGCACAGCTAACACCCACCTGTCCCCTCCTCCACCGCGTGGGCCGCCAGCCTCCATGGCCTGAGCAAGGCGACCAGTCACCCAGGAAATTTCCCCCCACTTTGACCTCCTCGTTTTTGGACAAGTGACAAAAACCATTTCCCCGTCTGTCTTCTTTTTGCCTGTTAAACCAAAGGGAAGCACAAATGAAGAAAGCAGCGGGAAGGAAAGCGGCCTGGGGTGGCCTCTGCTGTCCACAGCCAGGTGTGGTCACACCGAGGGGACACTGCCCGCCACAGGTGACACGGGCGCCCTCCTCTCAGCGGCCCCCTGGCCCTGTCCTCCTCACGCTCCTGCCATCTCCAAATCGGACGTCCTTCCTCGCTGAGATTTTTTATTTTTCCAGATCCGTAGTGCCATGAAGCGATTCCGACTCTGATTTCCATCCGCAGGCCCAGGCAACTGGGAGCAGTGGGAGATGGTCCCAGCCCCACGTGGCCGAGAGCGTGAGGCTGTCCCCACATGCCCATGTCCCCCAGTCTGGGACACAAGCATTCCACGGTGACAGCCGTCTGGGTGACTTTCTCCTCTCGTCATCTGGACAGCTTTGCCCGCCCAGAGAGAGTCGGTTGGGACCAGGTAGCCCGGCCGGAGGGGACCCGGGGGCCTCTTAGGTTTTCGCGCCGTCCCCCAGCGCCGTCAGTGGCAGCCATTGACACCGTACTCCCTCCTTTTCTGAATTAAAACCAGTGTACCAGCACCAGCCTGCTCTCCTGATTACGTCTGCAGTCGCCTCAGCGAAGCCACGAGCTAAAACTCTGGAAAGCGAACAGCTTTTCATGTGCACCGTTTGCCCCAAGGTCAGGTGGCCCGTTGGGCGATAGAGACAAAGGACCCCCTTGACCAAAAAGAGCCCACACTGGAGTGGAGGCGTGGCTCAAGCACTGTAATACCTACTTTGTAAGCACAAAGCCCTGAGTTCAAATCCAGCACCCACTTAAAAAAAAGATTTTAAGTTTAGGGCTGGTGGAGCGGCATAAGTGGTAGAGCGCCTGCCTAGCAAGTGTCAGGCCCTGAGTGCAAACCCCAGTGCTGCCCCCCGAAAAAAATCACAGAAAGCAGCCCACAGGGCTGAGGTGCAGCTCAGTGGTGAAGCACTGAAACCAGCGTGGTGGTGCACGTCTGTAATCCCAGCACGCAGGAGCATGAGGCAGGAGGATCGTGTCTTGAAGGCTACGTAGCGAGACCCTGCCTCAGAAGAGACAAAAACCAGCCCTGGGCCCAGCTCTGCCCCTCTTTGCAGGAAGACAGAGGCATCCATCTGTCCCACGTTCCCTCTGCCCGCCTGGCCGTCAGCCTCGGCCCTGCCGAGAGCCCACGGGGTTCTGAGCGCCTCACTCCTCTCGGTTTCCCTCCACCCAGCTTCCTGGCCACTGTGCCTCAGTCACCATTTGCCTCCCAAATCCCTGGCAAGGCCTTCACACGCCTCCTCCCCAGACCGGTTCCCAACACTGGCCTTTTCCTGCCCCGTTGGGGATCCCCAAGACCACGCCTGTGCCTCTTGATCAGGACTCAGCAGAGCCGAGCAGTCCGGTTTCTGTTGCTGTAATGAACTACCCGAGGTGGGCTGCGTTATAAGAAAGAGTGGCTTGCTCACAGTTTGGGAGGCTGAAAGCCAAACAGCCAGAGACAGACTGGCGTCCCACAACCCCTTTCCAGAGGAAGGTAAGGACCTCCCAGAAGGCCCACCACTTAAAGGTCACACCCCCTTTTGGGGGGACACTGGGATTTGAACTCAGGACCTCATGCTTGCTAGGCAGGTACTCTACCATTTTAGCCACTCCACCAGTCCTTTTTTTTTAATTGGCTTTTTCAAGATAGGGTCTCAGGAACCATTTGCCCAGCAGGCTGGGTTTGAACCTTGATCCTCCTGATCTCCGCCTCCTGATTATTGGCATGAGCCAGCAGCACCGGGCTCTTTTTGCTTTTTTGTTCGTTCAGGTAGGGTCTCATTTTTGCCCAGGACCAGCCTTGGACCCTGGTCCTCCTCCCTCAGCCTCCTACATAGCTGTGACCACGGACATGCCATCACGCCTGGCCCCACCACTTCTGCTGAGGGCCAAACTTCTGACACATGAGCCCACGGGAGACATCCCATCCCGCCATAACCGGCCCCCACTGCTGAGGATCCACCACAGCGAAGGGTACAAACCGAAATCACAAGCCGGGTGTGCTGGGGCACGCCTGTAGTCCCGGCACTCAGGAGGTCACAAGTTCCAGGCTAGCCAGGGCTGCACGGTGAGGCCCTTCCTCAAAATCCACACAGATTAACAGAGGACAGGAGGGTGACCTCCAAGCTGGGCAGCAGAAACTCATGTCCAGAGCTGTCAGCTCTGAGGGTCGAGCCTGTGATCTCATCAGCCAGCAAGAAGCGACCATTGCTGGGCTCAGTGGCTCACTCCTGTAGTCCCAGCTACTTGGGAGGCAGAGCTCAGGAGGATGGAGGTTCGAGGCCAGCCTGGGCAAATAGTTCTAAAGAAAGACCCCCATCTCCAAAATAACCAGAGCAAAATGGCCTGGAGGGAGGTGTGGCTCAAGCAGTAGAGCTCCTGCTTTGCAAACACAAAGCCCTGAGTTCAAATCCCAGTCCAACCAAAAAAATAAATGAAAAATGTTTTCTTTCCCCTCCGGCCATAGCCTCTCGATTCTGGGGAACAGATGGGTGACTGGTGACGAAGCACAGGGGCCAGCTGAGCTCTGCTCTGTGCCTGCCTTCTTGACTTTTGTTTTAGGACACAGGGTCTCACTGTACCCAGGATGCCCTCAAACTCATGATCTTCCCTTCACTGCTTAGTGACACGTTCACGACCAGAGGGGCTGTGGCGTTCCAGCCCCCGCTGTCCTCCCCTGCCCCTGGCCCCTTCCTTCCTCTGGGGGCCACGTGTCCATTCGTGGGCTGGGGACCTGCAGCTCGGGGGACGGTGGGGTGGAGCTCTGTGGGTGGGGCCTCGGTGGGGTGCAGGGCCAGGACACCCCATGTCCCCAGAAGCCTGGACCCCGTGCACATGGGACACCGGCCTCAGGCACCTCCTACCCAGCTGCACAGGCCCCTCACCAAGCAGGCTGGGCGCCGCGATCCGTACAGAGGATCAGAGAGGTTAAGTGAGTTGCCTGAGGCTGGCCCAGCCTGCGTCCCCCTCCAGCCAAGTGACAGAAGTGGACCTGACACTTGCTCAGCTGAGCCCCAGGCCCACGCCTGGACTTCCCTCGCCCATCCTGCCTGGCTCACAGTTGCAGGAAGAGAGGCCGAGGAACTCGCACGGGGCCACACAGCAGGTGCGGGGGGAGCCACCTTCCCTGTGACTCTGGCTTGGCCCTCGTTGAGCCACCCCTGCCGTGCCCCATGCCACCCTGAGCAGGAGCAGGAAGGTGAGAGGGGACAGCTGGGCCGCAGCGGCAGACCTGGATGAGCCGGCCGTGAAGATGTGGGGTGTTTCTGCCTGACAGAGAAGAGGAAGTGGCTTTGCCTGTGTGCTGGGCGGGGAGGGAGGGTGGGGACTGCAGGCCCGGCCGCGGCCACCACCAGCTGGCCCGTTAGGCACAAGGGGCCGGCGCCTCCCTCCACAACATTTTAAAGTCAGAAGAAAAAGCCGGGCGCGGTGGCTCACGCCTGTAATCCCAGCTACTCAGGAGGCAGAGATCAGGAGGATCGCGGTTCGAAGCCAGCCCAGGGAAATAGTTTCCGAGACCCCCCTCTCAAAAAACCCATCACCAAATAGGGCTGGTGGAGTGGCTCAAGATGAAGGCCCTGAGTTCAAGCCCCAGTACTGCAGAAAAAAGAAAACCTGAATATAGTAATGGTGGTATTTTGGTGGCAGTGTGTGTTGGGCGCGGTGAGCTACACACAGGATCAGAGAGGTTAAGTGAGTTGCCTGAGGTGGCCCAGCGTGGTCAGAGATCCAGAGCCCGAGCCAAGGGACAAAAAGGACGTGTCCAGTTCCTGTCCAAACTCAGGGCCTTTGCACATGCCGTCGCCTCCACCTACTGCGTTTCACTGGCCTCCGGCTCATGTCCTCCCGTCCCTGGCTGCAGGGCCACGGGGCCTCCTCTGGGAGTTCTTGTGACAGTCACCCCGTTTCCTGCCTCGTGTCCTCTTTGCATTGGGTTGTCACTTTGTTGCTTGGTCAAATATAGACGTTGGGGGGGGTGGAGGGCTGCCCCTGCCCTGGGGTCCTCCCCGTGTCCCCTCCCTGTCCCAGGAGTCAGCACACAGTAGGCACTCAATCAAGGCTCGCGAGGGCTGGGTGACAGCCACGTGGCCTCTGCCTGTGTCCCCAGCGGCTCTGTGGCTCGGGTCACGCCGGTCCCGCCCCTGCCTCACCTGCCTGAGGAAACAGGAACCTCGGGCTGTGGCCCGCCCTGGTGACAGCGCTCACCAGAAGCGAAACTTAGGCTCCTGCAGCCACCAGCTCAGCCCGAGCGGGACCTCGCCACCCAGGGTCGCCCAGGTACGTGTGTCCCCAGGGCCTCAGCCCCTGCCGGCCTCCAGGACACAGAGCACCAGGGCCAGCCGGGTGGGGCCAGAAGAAGGGACAGGGCTGGGGAGGTCCGGGCTGGCAGCACTAGGGCAATTCTGGGAGGTGCTGGGGGAGGGCTTCCTGGAGGAGGAGACCTTATAAGGGACCATTGGAAAGCCAGAGCACTGGAAAAGGGGACCTGAGTGGGGGAAGGGACAGTCCTGGAAGGAGGAACGGCGAGGTCAAAGGCGTGCAGGGGACAGCAACAGCTTGGCAGTGTCCTGTGTGTGTGCCAGGTCAGCTCCAGGTGACACTGGGGATGCAGCCTGAAAAACCAGAACCTTGCTGTGCTCTGGGCCCTACAGAGGCCCCATCTGGTGGAGACTGAGCCACACGAACACCCTCCAAGTCCCAGGCGGTCACTCATGGCTGCGTCAGAGGAAGGAACAGTGGGGAAGGTGGGGGACAGAGAAAGACTCCAGGGCTGTGTCTATGGAGAGAGGCAGGGAGGCTGCCTGGAAGAGGGGATGTTAATCTTGGGTTTTGAGGGATGCATAGGAGTTCTCCAGGGTAGAAAAAAAAAACAAACTTGAAGACATTATTCCTACCCGGTCACGACTGGATTCATATGTACCTTAGAGATCGGCAGAGGTAGACAGACATGTCACTCAGCGATGGGGACACATTTGATTTTGTATTGACAATGTGTACTCAATGCAAACCCGGATGGTGTGGCCTGCGGTGCACCCATGCCTGGGCCATGTGTCACTGCACATCATATCGATATTAGAAATATCAATATGTACCGTGCACACAGCTCCACCTCGCCCAACCCACCGATGAAAATACGGGCACAGAGAGGTTAAGCAAGTAGCTTGGGCGCACAGCGGCTAAGAAGAGGAGCTAGAATTTGAACCCAGACCTCCAAGTCCTCTTCATGGCTCTGTCGCCCTGGGCCCAGGTCCCCAGCCTGGCGGAGACAGAGCCAGGAAAGCCACTCCAAGTCCTCGGGGTCATGGCTGGGCCAGAGGGAGGGAGGGAGGGAGGGAGGGGACAGGACAGGACAGGATGGCGGGGGACACAGAGGTGTCCCCGGCCCTGGAATTCCTCTGGGCCACACCTGGGAGGGTGTGCTTGTCCTGTACCTGGTCTAAGTCAATATTGACCGCCACCGTCACCACGGTGACACTGGGCAACAGTGTGGGACGGGCTGTGAGGACCGCACTCCGGGCTGGGGTCAGGAAGAAGGGGACGGGGCGGCCGGAGGCCACCAACACTTCTGGCTGGTTTTTTTAAGAGCCTTTGGCAAACGAGTGACATTGTCCTTCCTCCAGTCCGTGTCATCCATTGGCTCACAACACCCCAGGGCACCTTGAGCCTCCATTGGCCAAGGCACGTGTGCACACCGTCGCCTTGCTGTCGATCGCCACGAGTGTTGACAAGTTCAGTTCCCACAGCAGGCAGCCCGGGCTGGCCTGGAACTCACGCTTCTCCTGCCTCGGCCTCCCGAGTGCTGGGATTACAGATGGGCGCCTCCACGCCCGGCTTGACTTAATGTTGAAACACAGTCTACTGTTGAGTGTGATGGCGATTTCTTGCACACAGTAAGAGGAAGCATTGAACGGGTGTAAAAGTCAGGGCGACCCTGGAGGGCTTCCTGGTGGAGGAGGCAGCGAACGCTACAAGAACCGAGCAAGGAAGAGAGAGGGGCCAAGCGTGGCTCTTCCCCTCCCTCCCCCGCAGGTCCCCCGCAGGTGACCACCGGCCCCATGGAAGCCATGACGGAGTCTGGGAAGCTGCCCCCACCGCTGCCCCCTCGGCTGGGCTGGTTTGTGCACACGCAGGTGGACGAGCTGACCCAAGGCGGGATCCCTGACTGGTTCCACGGCACCATCTCGCGAGAGTGAGGACGCCCTCCACCCCTGCCTCGTGTCCCCCCGCTTTTCCCTGCGGAATCCTGGGTTTCGTTCCACCCAGCGTGGCCAGAGGGCGAAATGAGCCCTGGAGTCCTGGATTTGAGTCCTGCCTTGCTGTGTGACCTTGGGCAGGTGACTCCCCTTCTCTGGGCCTCAGCTTTGCTCTGTACAGGTGGCCTCCAGGCCAGCACTGCCGGCCAGTGACGGCCAACGCGCCCTCAGAATCCTTCTTGACAGCGCCCGCCGACCAGCACTGCTCTCTCCCATCAGGACCTAAGTAACTCCCATGCAGGAGGCCGCGCTTTGCATCTGCGCGCCCACTGGTCCTGGGAGTGACCTTGACTTTTCCCCACCTTGAGGTAGCTGGGGATCAGAAAGGGCTGGACACTTGCCTCAGGTCACACAGCAAAGGCTTTGAGCTCTAATGCATTTGAGGCCCCCTGCTCCGCCCACAGGTGCCTGCAGGGGGCATTTGAGGTTTGGGGAAGGCAGACAGACTCAGGGCTGCCGGGGGACGGGGGACGGGGGACGGGGGACGGGGAGGACATCCCTGTCGTGTGTATTCCAAGGTTTGAAACAACCATGAGAAACTGATGTTAGGCTGTTTGTTCATTTAGAAAACTGGGACACGCCCAGGCCGGGCAGCTGGACAGTGGCCAGCCCCTCCATCTGTCTTTTCAGGGCAGCCGAGAACTTGCTGGAGTCACAGCCACCGGGGTCTTTTCTGGTTAGAGTCAGCCACAGCCACGTGGGCTACACCATCTCCTACAAGTAAGGCTTGGGCGGCGGGCGGGTGGGCTCTGCGGCTTTCTTGGAGGGGGCACAGGGTGCTTTGTGTCATAGCTTCCTAGAGGGCACACAGTGCGAGGGTCTGGCCAGATTTGCCTGAAGACGGACAGCTGCAGGTCTGGCTGCATCCAGCAGACATAGAACAGGGCCTGCTGGGGGTGGCGCCTCCCGCACCCGCAGTCGAACTAGTGATCTCACTGTGACAAGGAATCCAGCGCAGCTCCTTAATGGCTCCAAGCACGAGTGACCATCTCAGAGAACTCAGAACAAGCTACTTTCTTCTTTTTAGTACTGGGGCTTGAACTCGGGGCCTTCGCCTTGAGCCACTCCAGTTTCTGTGAACTGATTTGAGAACTATTTGCCTGGCCTGGCTTCAAACCTTGATCCTCCTGATCTCTGCCTCCTGAGTAGCTGGGATTACAGGCGTGGACCACCGGCGCCAGGCACAAAACCACTTTTCAACAGGCAAATCTAGAGGACTCCAGGCCAAAGGCGTTTTCAAAGCGCAGTTATTTGATCACAGAGTTACTGGACGGGCCTTGGGTTACATCGCTTGAGGCTGGGCTCTGCCACTCCTTGCTGTGTGACCCTGGACAAGGGACTCCACGCCTCTGTGCAAAATCATCTCCCGCAGGAATGCAGTAATCTCCCCCAGAGCCTTGATGTGGGATTGAAGGAGCCAGGGTAGGCAAATGGGGACAGTGAGGCACGCGCAGCCGCGTGGGACCTGGGGGTGCAGGGCACCGGGGAGGTCCACGTCCCAGCCCGCAGTGTCCCCGCAGAGCCCAGAGCTGCTGCCGCCACTTGATGGTGAAGCTGCTGGACGACGGCTCGGTGGTGATCCCCGGGGAGAAGGTGGCCCACGCCTCGCTGCACGCCCTGGTCACCTTCCACCGGCGGGAGCCCTTCGGGCGGTGGGACGAGCTGCTGACGCACCCCTGCGGGCAGGTGACGCTGGGCCCTCCGCGGGTCACCGTCGGGGCGCGGGGGCCACGAGCAGACCGCGGAGAGCGCGCGGCGCCGTCCCGCAGACGGCCGGGGGCGTGGCCTAGGCCTGGGACGCCGCAGTGGGCGGGGCTTTTCCCTTCCGAGGCTTAGTGGGCGTGGCCTAAGCCCTGTGGCCCTGCTGTGGGGGGGCACGTTTCCCTAGGAGACTGGGGGGCGTGGCCTAGGTCCTGAGGCGCTGCCGTGGGTGGGGCTATTTTCTTATACGTTTAGTGGGCGTGGCCTAGGCCCACTGCTGAGGGTGGGGCACGTTTCCCTAGGAGACTCGGGGGGCGTGGCCTAGGTCCCGAGGCGCTGCCGTGGGTGGGGCTATTTTCTTATACGTTTAGTGGGCGTGGCCTAGGCCCACTGCTGAGGGTGGGGCACGTTTCCCTAGGAGACTCGGGGGGCGTGGCCTAGGTCCTGAGGCGCTGCCATGGGTGGGGTTATTTCCTTATAAGTTCAGTGGGTGTGGCCTTGGCCCTGCTGTGGGTGGGGCAGTTCCCCTAGAAGGTTTGGGGGCGTGGCCTAGACGCTGAGGCGCTGCGGTGGGTGGGGCTATTTCCTTATGAGTCCCGGTGGGCGTAGTTCAGTCCCTGAGGCCCTGCTGTGGGTGGGGCAGGTCCCCTAGAAGGTTTGGGGGCGTGGCCTGGACCCTGAGGCGCTGCGGTGGGTGGAGCTATGTCCTTATTTGTCCCCGTGGGCGTGGCCTGGCCCTGAACCGCGGTGGGAGGGCAGGTCTGCGGCCGCGGGGGCTGAGCTGCGGCCCCTCTGCCCCGCAGAAGGACCCGGCAAACGTGGACTATGAGGATCTCCTCCTTTACTCCAGCACGCTGGCGCAGGAAGCCGACGGCCCCCGCCTCGGCCTCCAGGACCCGCAGAGGCCTTCCTGCTGCCCACCTGCGCAGGTACCCCCAGAGCCCCACATCACGACCCGCACTGTGACCTCAGCCGCTTCCGCCTGTCACCTCCCGCCCCTTCTGTTGTCCAACCCATCACTGACGCTCAGGACCTTTGCACGTGCTGTGTCCGCTGTCCCACACTTCCCATGCCTGGCTCTTTCTTTTAATTCTGCCAGCGTCCCCATCCCCAATCTTGGACCTATGGCGATCTGAAAAGCTCTCGCCTCTTTATGGCTGTATATGTTTCCAGTCGGCTTCTCCCATCCGACGCTGGGCTACAGGAGGCCAGCGGATCCTCGCTGCACCTTGTTTTCCTCACCCCTGGAAGATCAGCTGGTGAATGTGTAATGTAGACGATGAATAAACAGTGGTGTATCCCAGCTTCTCAGGGTGGGTGGACCTTCAGATCCCTCAAAGGGCCTCCAGGTCCCTGAATGGCAGGGTGGAAATAAAAGTCTAGTGTGATAGACATCTGTGGAGGTGCAGGTGCACCTTCCTGGAGAGGGTGGCACACTGCGGGCTGTTCAGGGTGAGGAGGAGCCAGCCGCATAGGTGGGGACAGTGGCTAAGCAGAGGGAACAGCACGTGCAAAGGTCCTGGGGCTCAGCGTGTTTGCAAAACAGAATGACACGACAGTGTGCATGGAGATGAGGCAGCAGGGTCACCCCTGGGGCCAGGGTGAGGAGCTGGGACCCTGGTCCAGCGTAAGGAGCTAGGACCTCATTGATGGTGTGCACGTTCCCTGTGGAGAGGGAGTTGTGCACAGTGCTACAGGGGGCAAGAGGGAGGTAGGATGGGGTCCGCATCCAGGTGGGAAGGACCAAATCCCGATAGTGAGAAAGCAGAGGCTATTTGAGGGTCTGAGCGCAGAGGCTCACCTCTGTAATCCCAGCTACTCAGGAGGCAGAGATTGGGAGGATTGCGATTTGAGACAAGCCTGGGCAAAGAGGCGTCAAGACCCCATCTCAACAAATCAGCTGGTGTGGTGGTACTTGTGTGTAATCCCGGGTACACAGGAGGCGTAGGTAGGAGGATTACAGATCAGGCTAGCCCTGGCAAAATCTCACAACCCCACCTAAAAAACAACTAAAGCAAAAAGGACTGGAGGACTGGAGGACTGGCTCAAGCGGTAAAGTGCCTGCTTAACAAGTGTGAGGCCCGGAGTTCAAACCCCAGCACCACCAAAAACAAAAGTGGGTATTTGTGATGTGCTGTAGAAGGGAGCATGGATGGAGGTGGAAGGTGCAGGGGAGAGAGATGTTGTCACCCTAGGGGTCCCGGGGTCCTCCATGTCTGGGTAGATGATCCCAGGAGAGGGCCATGGCTGGCCGGGAATGGGACAAGAGAGAGGACAGCAGATGAAGGGTGCACGGGTTCATGGGAGGGTCTTGGAGAAAGTCTCGCTACGCAGCCCAGGCTGACCGGAACTCGAGATTCCCCTGCCTCCTCCTCCCATGCACTGGGATTACAGGTGTGAACCACCATGCCCAGCTTTTCTGCATGGTTTTCTCTTGAGCTGGATGTAACCTCACTTGTGTGAATGTCCCTGTGATGTTCACCAGACACAAAGATACCTAACAGTGCACTGCCAGAGCTGTCACGACAGAGACAGTGTCACCCTCAGAGCTGATAACACGCTTTCTGACTTTTCTTTTCTTTTCTGAGGTGCTGGGCGAGTGCTCGCCACAGAGCCGCACCCCAGCCTGACTCGGCACTCTGGCTCTTTGCAGAAGCAGTTTGCTGAGTTGGGGAGGCAGGGCTGTGGGGTCAGGCTTGGGGGTTTCCATAACCCAGACCCCATTTTCTGGGACAGATCCAGAGCACTGGGGCGCAGTATGCCTCAGGTCTCCTCTTCTGTCCCTTTCAGGGCCCCTCAAAGCCAGTCCCGGAAATGGGGTCACCTGAAGCTGTGGATGGAGAAACACAGGGAGAAGCTGTTCCCTCCTTCCCCCCAAAGGCACCTTTTGGGGAGACCCGCCAGAAACTCTGGGAGAACCTGAAATCACTGCCCCAGACGAGCAAGAAGGTCCGGCAGCAGCTGAAATCCCACATGGCAGCTGTGAATTTGTCCCTTCGAGATACTAGGAAATCAGCAGGGACCCCGCTGGGCTCCAGGACCTTTTCAGGCAGACAGGATAACTCGGGCAACACAGCCTGGAGAAAAGACATCTCCAAGGACCTGCGTGTTGCCACATCCCAGGCTCCGAGAGACACAGACACCTCCTCCAGGAAGGCTACCAGGTCCATCAGCTGGAGCGAGGTGACCACAGGGGTCAAGGGCTGGCAGCAGACAGTCATGAGGACCCTATCCTCCCAGACAGGCAAACCAGAAACCAGCGACCTGGCAGAGTCCCAGGACGCCTGGCTCCCAGAGGAGTACCTCCCGCCGCCACCCTTTGCCCCTGGCTACTACTAGGGACCCTTGCTACCAGGGCCTGCCACCCTCCTGCACGTCCCCTCCCTCTGCCACACATCTGCCAGTCCTCAGGGACCAGGAGGTGTAACGCAGGAGGCTGGGGTCTGATTATATTAATAGAGTCAGCCAGGCACCAGTAGCTCACACCTGTAATCCCAGCTACTTGGGAGGCTGAGATAAGGAGGATCACAGTTTGAGGCCAGCCCTGGCAAATAGTTCTCGAGACCCCATCTTCAAAATAACCAGAGAAAAATGGACTGGAGATGTGGCTCAAGCGGTAGAGCTCCTGCTTTTCGTGTTTGTGAAGTCCTGAGTTCAAACCCCAGTCACAGTAAGAAAAAATAGTCACCAACTGTGTGCCAGCCCGTGCTTGTCACTGTCAGCCCTCTGTGGCCACGGTTCTGCGTCTTGGATGGGTCACTGTGGATCAAACTGTGTTTCTAAGAAACCGCATCTGTACTGAGCACGTCCAGGCTTTCCCCCTTGTCGCCATTGCTAAGCAATACAGTCTGACAGCTAGATACGTGGCATGGACGTGACCGTGTTCTGTGTCCTCTAGGGATGGCGTGAAGTCTCACAGAGGACGTGTACAGCTTTGTGCAAATCCCACACCATGTCATCCGCGGATTTGGGGATCTTGGGGTGGGGGCTCCTGGCACCAATGTCTGAGGATCCCCGGGGCCGGGGCCGACTGTTTCTTGGGTGCATCTGCAAGCCTATCTGTTGGCCATTTTCCAGTTTGAGGAAGAGACCGAGGTTCCATGTGCAGCGCCAGCCCTGTCCTCACACTGCCCGTGCTCTGTCCTCGACTCCTTGGCACCTCCCTCCCTCCTTCCTGGGCTTCTTGAGCAGATTAAAGAGATGAAATGAGCCCAGGTCCTGGCACAGAGTGGGACATCCACACCAGCTTCAGAGGTCACAGTTGAGCCCTTTCCTTTAAAAAAAAGGCTTTGGCCCAGGGCGGTGGCTGGTGTGTGGTGTGGACTTGGACGAATCCTAGGTTAAGGTGCTGTGCGAGCCTTGGTGAATCTAGACCTCTCTGGGCCTCTTTCCTCACTTGGAAAGTGGGCAGAGGAGCAGTCCTTTTTTCCCAGGGGGAACTGGCAGTTGTCAGGTGAAATCTGGGGTTTTTAATCCACTGGTGGGGTGGACTGTTCCACAAAAGACTTACAGTGAAGGTGGCTTGATGTCCCTGGGGGCTGGCCTGAGGCGTGGCGTAACCACACCTTGGATGGACTGGGGCTGTTGATGAGGGTCCTGTGACCACTTTGGGAAGGGTGGGGCATGGGGTGCCCTAAAATCGCACAGTCTGGGATCTGAAATGAGGCACTGTGGGCTCAAGTCAACCCCTGTGAACAACTTGTGATGTGCTCTTGACCTACTTCAAAACAGACTGTAAAGTGCAGTGCCAACCTCTATGAATGGCACTCCTGTCACCTCCCCACCCCCCACCCCGCCCCAAGGCTTCTCCATGGCAGGTTGAACAAATCAACGCAGAGGGAAAGTTTCAGTCCCCTTGAGTGACTCAGGGATGGAGGAAGAGACTTGAGCAGTCGGTGGTGGGGTCCAACCTCAGGGGTCCACTGGTAGGACAGTGAGGGCCCAATGTCCCCGGCTCATCTCAGCCCGTGGATACCTGTAGCCATTCCTGCCTTCCTAGTGCAGAGAGGTCTAGAAGTCAGTTTGTGGGCTGGAGTTATGGCTCAAACTGTAGAGTTCCTGCCTTGCAAGCACAAAGCCCTGAGTTCAAACCCCAGGACCACCAAAATAAAACATGCTTAGAACTCAGTTTGTTCCTCGTGCACAGGGAGGTCATGGCCCAGAAAGTGTATGGCCACAGCCAGGGTCACACAGCCAAGAGCACAGATAAATTATAAGCTTCCTCCCACCACCCTCCAGGTTTAGAGAAAAATGTTCCCAGCACTTGGGAGGTTGAGGAAGGAGGGTTGCGAGTTAAAAAGAAGAAAGAGACGCACTTAACCCGTGTTTATTCACGGTGGGGAGGTCAGGGTGGGGCGCCTCTGGCCCGGATCGTCCCAGCGTCTCAGATACGGATGTGGAAGGTGCTGTGAGCAGAGTGAGGCAGTGAGCACCAGCGTCCCACTCCCTATACCGCCCCCAGGTCCCCAAAGCAGGCAAGGAACCCCGTGGGAGAAAGGATCCCCCAAACAACCCCAGACCAGGGCTCTCCTATCGTCCATGGGACCTGTGAGCACACGGCGTGTACTGGAGTTCACAGCCCAACTTCACCCGGGCTTGCTGTGCAACTCAGAGCGGGTAGCTGTCCCTCTCTGGGCCTCAGACACCAACTGGTCCTGTACAAGACTCGGGTAGACACACTGGGCGTGACACGCGGAGCGTGCTGGGTCAATCAGGGCACTCATCCTGCCTTGTCAATAATTTGCTGTTATCATTTGATGATAATGACGACAGCACGCGCTTACTGAACACCCCTACGCACACATATGAACTTGGGGCTCAGCAAACTTAGCTCTGTAGAGAGCCAAACAGCTGCTGCACACTGGTGGCTCACACCTGTAATCCCAGCTACTCGGGAGGCTGAGATCAGGAGGGTCGCAGTCTGAGGCCAGTCCAGGCAAAAAGTTCAAGAGATCCGATCTCCAAAATAACCAGAGCAAAATGAACTGGAGGTGTGGCCCAAGTGGCAGAGCACCTGCTTTGCAAGCAGAAAGGCCTGAGTTCAAATCCCAGTTCCACCAAAAAAAAAGAAAGAAAAAAATTGTCAGAGTTCATGTCTCTCGTTAACCACTAAGCACAAAGCATCCACAGCCAACGTGTATGTGAACGGGTGTGGCTGTGTGCCAATAAAACTTTATGCATGGGCACAGATTTGAATTTCAGGACTGGGGCATGGGTTAAGAGGAAGAGCCCTTGTCTGCAATGCACAGGGTCCTGGGTTCGATCCCCAGTACTGGAGAAAAGAAATTTTAATTTTGCATATCGTTTTCACGTGTCAGGGAACAGTACTAGCCTTTTTCTTTTCAGCCATCTGGGAACATGAAAAGCACTCTTAGCTCACAAAACCAGGACGGAGGTGGCCCGGGGGCGGTACTTTGCCAATGCTACATGACCTCACTTAAATCTTTTTTTTTTTTTTGGTGGGACTGGGACTTGAACTCAGGGTTTCGAGCTCACACAGCAGGCGCTCTGCCCCTTGGGCCACACCTCCAGTCCATGTTGCTCTGGTTATTTTGGAGATGGGGGTCTCGAGAACTGTTTTCCTCAGCTGGCCTCAAACTGTGATCCTTCTGATGTCAGCCTCCCAAGCAGCTGGGATTATAGAGGTGAGCCACTGTGCCCAGCCACTTAACTGTCTCTGATTCTTCCTCCAGCCTGCCAAATGCAGTTGCACAGCAATGATGGCTGAAGGCCAGCTGTGCTGAACTTGACCAAAGAGCTGCGTTCAGCCATAAGGGGAGCCACAGGGGTCCTAACTGTCCCCACTGTGTACAGGAGGGGGTTTCCCAAGGTCACAAACAAGTGGGTGCCTGGCAACGTCACCTGAGGAAATCGGGCGCCCGCAGAATCATGGTCTGGAAGTCCTCCAAGGACAGGCGCCCGTCGTGGTCCCCGTCGGCCTCGTCCAGCACCTTCTCACACACCAGCCTCACCTCCTCCGCGCTCAGCTCCCCACGGGTCAGCCTGGTCACCGTCTGCTCCAGGTCCCACGCACAGATGTAGTCGTCGTTGTTAAAGTCTGCAAGCAGCCAGGAGGGGACAGCAGGTGGCAGGTGGGCGGGGCTGGCCGGGGCACATCGTCCCTCCATGTTACAAAAGGGGGAACTGAGGCCCTGGGTACCAAGCAGCCTGGGGAGAGAATCTGGGTCTTGCTTTGGAATTGAGCTGGGAACTCATTCAGTCAGTCAAGCAGCACTGAGTGCTTACTGTGTAAGCTGCCAAGCACTGCAATGACTTTTTCATTCATTCACTCAGTATTTATTAAGCGACTACTGTATGCCGAACAGGTTTTTTCATTCATCTTCTCACTCAAAAAGTATTGGAGTGCCTACTGTGTGCTTGGCACTGTAACAACCTTTTTCATTCAGTCACTTAAGTATTTATTGAGTGACTACTGTATGCAAGACACTGCAATGAGTTTTTTCGTTCATTCGCTCCCTCAGGAAACATCGATTGAGTGCCTACTGTGTGCCAGGCACTGCAGTGAGTTCAGTCACTCATTTGCTCACTCCACAGGTATTCATTGAGTGCCTACTGTGTGCCAGGCACTGCGGTGAGTTCAGTCACTCATTTGCTCACTCCACAGGTATTCATTGAGTGCCTACTGTGTGCCAGGCACTGCGGTGAGTTCAGTCACTCATTTGCTCACTCCACAGGTATTCATTGAGTGCCTACTGTGTGCCAGGCACTGCGGTGAGTTTAGTCACTCATTTGCTCACTCCACAGGTATTCATTGAGTGCCTACTGTGTGCCAGGCACTGCGGTGAGTTTAGTCACTCATTTGCTCACTCCACAGGTATTAATTGAGTGCCTACTGTGTGCCTGGCACTGCGGTGAGTTCAGTCACTCATTTGCTCACTCCACAGGTATTCATTGAGTGCCTACTGTGTGCCAGGCACTGCGGTGAGTTCAGTCACTCATTTGCTCACTCCACAGGTATTAATTGAGTGCCTACTGTGTGCCTGGCACTGCGGTGAGTTCAGTCACTCATTTGCTCACTCCACAGGTATTCATTGAGTGCCTACTGTGTGCCAGGCACTGCGGTGAGTTTAGTCACTCATTTGCTCACTCCACAGGTATTCATTGAGTGCCTACTGTGTGCCAGGCACTGCGGTGAGTTTAGTCACTCATTTGCTCACTCCACAGGTATTCATTGAGTGCCTACTGTGTGCCTGGCACTGCGGTGAGTTCAGTCACTCATTTGCTCACTCCACAGGTATTGAGTGCCTACTGTGTGCCAGGCACTGCGGTGAGTTCAGTCACTCATTTGCTCACTCCACAGGTATTGAGTGCCTACTGTGTGCCAGGCACTGCGGTGAGTTCAGTCACTCATTTGCTCACTCCACAGGTATTCATTGAGTGCCTACTGTGTGCCTGGCACTGCGGTGAGTTCAGTCACTCATTTGCTCACTCCACAGGTATTCATTGAGTGCCTACTGTGTGCCAGGCACTGCGGTGAGTTCAGTCACTCATTTGCTCACTCCACAGGTATTCATTGAGTGCCTACTGTGTGCCTGGCACTGCGGTGAGTTCAGTCACTCATTTGCTCACTCCACAGGTATTCATTGAGTGCCTACTGTGTGCCAGGCACTGCGGTGAGTTCAGTCACTCATTTGCTCACTCCACAGGTATTCATTGAGTGCCTACTGTGTGCCTGGCACTGCGGTGAGTTCAGTCACTCATTTGCTCACTCCACAGGTATTCATTGAGTGCCTACTGTGTGCCTGGCACGATCATAACTTCCTTCGTCCAATCAGGCACGGGACATTCACGGAGCACTGACTGCGTGCCACGGTGGCCCCTAACATTTCATGAGTCCCCCAGAAAGCGCGAGTGGCGCCTGCTGGGACCCACCGTAGATCCTGAAGGCGTAGTAGGCCTTGAGGTCCCGGGGCGCCATTTCGCTCAGCGCCGAGAACATGTCCAGGAAGTCGTCCAAGGTCATGTGGCCATCGCCGTCCTCGGAGAACACCTGGGCGATCCTCTGGCGGAAGGGGTTGTCCTGGGGACCGGGGAGGGACAGGGACATCCTCCGGCCAGGCTCTCCCGGGTCCCCGTCACGCCTAGGTTCCTGCACAGCACGCCACGCAACTCCGCTCGCGAGACTGTGCTCCCGCGGGAGCATGTGACCCAGAGAGGCCAATCAGAGCTTGCCCTTCGCCCGGCCACTGTGATTGGCTCTGAGACGGGCACGTGGCTCAAACTGACCAATCAGAGCTTGCCCTTCACCTGGCCCCTGTGGCTCTGAGACGGACATGTGACTCATGCTGACCAATCAGAAATTGTCCTTCATCTGACCACTGTGATTGGCTCTGAGATGGGCATGTGACTCAAACTGACCAATCACAGGCTGCCTGGAGGGAGATTCCTCTGAGCACACGGTGGAGACGCTTGTTCTTAGCCATACTTGACATGAGCGCTGCTCCTGGATTAATTGATGTTTTTGAAATTTTTTTTTTTGGTGATCCAACCCATTCCATTCCTCTTCAATGAGCTTTCCATAACTTGCAATTAAATGCAATCAGCCAGCCTAGCACTTGTGATTCACCTCCGTAATCCCAGCTACTTGGGAGGCTGAGATCAGGAGGATCAGATTTGGAGGCCAGCCTGAGCAAATAGCTCCTGAGATCCCATCTCCAAAATAACCAGAGCAGATGGGCTGGACTGGAGGTGTGGCTCAAGTGGGAGAGCTCCAGCCTAACAGAGCAAGGTCCTGAGTTCAAACCCCACTCCCATCAAAATAAAAAAATACATAAATGCAATCGACGCTTCACACCCACCCGCAGGCTCTGAATTCACACCTGCAATAACTGTGCATCGAAAGTGTTCAGGAAAAAATTGCATTTGTGCTGAACATACGGCTTTTCTCATCATTTTCCTCCTAAATAACACAGAATAGCAACACTCCCGGTGTTCTAAGTCATCTTGAGACCGGGTGATGTCCCCAGGAGGCCGTGTGCAGGGTCTGGGCAAATGCTGTGCCATTTTATAGCAGGGACCTGAGCACCCGTGGATTTTGGCATCCTACAGTGTCCTGGAGCCGATGCCCTGTGGTATCAGGGGCACCCGTGATGGCTCCTGAGACACAAGCCATCCAGCCAGGAAGAAGCGCAAGTGGCCGCTCTGACAGCCCTGACCCTTTCCTCTCTACGGCTCTGGCTGGCTACTGCATAGTGGCTGTGTGACACGAGCAGGTGTCTTAGCGTCTCTGAGCCTCAGTTTTGTCATCTGTGACATGGGGACGACTGTCATCTCCACCTCACAGGAATGCAACGGGGACATCTCTAGTGTCCCTCCCCGACCTGCCCTGTGGTCCCCGCGTACCTTCAGCTCCGGCATGCTGCCAATGAGCTCGTAGGGCACCTTGACATTCGGGCAGCCGGTGTAGTCCAGGGGGACGAGCTGGGGGGCCAGGTCCTGGTAGCGGTAGAACAGCCTGGTGTGCAGAGGGAAGAACCAGGGAAGGCTGGGAGCCAGCAGGGAGGAGGCACCGGTCCCTCAGGACTGCTCATTCCACACCAAATGACACCAGGTCCCCAGGAGCCATCGGGCTGGACCTCAGGCACCAGACACAGACCCCTCTACCACCATCCCCAAGGTTAGAGTGGGGAAAACAAGCTATGGGAGAGGAAGGGCTTCCTGGAGGATGGGGCATTGGTGCTGGGTTTTGAGGGATGAGTAGGAGCTTACCAAGCAGATAGAGCTGGAAGTGAGGAGGTGCTTATGGCTGGGTCATTTCACAATAAACCTTCAGGCCTCCTAGGTAATCTTGCATCTCCGATGTCATTGCATGGTCGGCATGACCCTGATTCTAATGGGGTACCCCCCTTCTCATTCCTAACCCCCCTTTTACCATTATGGAAGCCAGTTTCCTTGATTTTTTTTTTCTTTTTGTGGGACTGGGGTTGAACTCAGGTCCTCACACTTGCAAAGCAGGCGCTGTACTGCTTCAGCCACTTCTTCAAGTCCCAGATTTTTTGTGACAAGACATTTCGGGTACTGCAAGCCGGCTCTCTGCTCAGTGCCCTCACCTGGTGACACTGGAAGCACTGGCACGTGCTGAGCTACAGCCTTTCAGGGACCATCTGTGGTGACTCTGAGCTCCCCAAGCTGTGAGGACAGGAGCCCTGGGTTGTCTGATGACAGGAATTTGAGATTCGTACCTGGAACTTCAGTCCTGAACCCCAATTCTCTCAGAGAGCACCCTAAGTTTGGGTTTCTGCATTGCAGCCTTCAAACTCCTCAGGTCCTGCCCAGCTGCCCTGGGGACCCGAGGTCAGCCCTGCCCTGTGGCCAAGCCTCAGTTTCCCCTCAGTAATCCGATCGCGATGGCCAAGGTGACCCGGTCAGCTGCCCTCACCCACACAATGGGGCTCCCCGGTGAAAAGTGTGTCAATCAATAATGGATGTACTATGCCCACACAATCGGGGGGCCTTGGTCCCTGTTGCTCAGCGGCCAAACCCCAGCCAGCTTGGGTTTCACAGCTTCAAGTTCAAGTTCAAGTTCACTGGCCTCTGCCAATGGCCCCAGCGAGAGCAATGGCGTGAAATGCCCATCTGTGCCCATCTCGCTGGAATCAAGCCAGGGACACAAGCCTTGGCCACCATTACCTGGACACCACCCACAGCCCAGAGCTGGCTCTGGACGGCACAGCTGGAGCCCCAGCTTCTAAGCTGAGCGAGCCCTTTCTAACATGTCGACCTGCCTCTCCCCTCCATGGCTCCCTGCCACCCTTGGGAGAGAGGCCAAGGTCATGATCATAAAGACTCTGTGAGAGAGGATGTGACCTCTGTCAGCGTCCCTATCTCTGCTGCTGACCCCTGGCCATGCCTGCAACCCCACCCCACCCTCATCCTCAGCCTTTTAACCTCAGTAATGCATGGGCTTTGAGTGACCTCAAACTGCATGTATTGCCGGGTATGGTGGTACACACCTGTAATCCCAGGCAAAAGGAGCTCAAGTTCCAGGCTAACCTTGAATCTCTCTCTCAAGCATAAAAAAAAAATTGCAAAACTTCCCCAACAACGGCTCAATGCCATGTGCAAGTCTTGCCTCCCCTCCCCCCACACTGACCTCATGATTTCCTTCCTTGTGAAGAAGGTGCAGTCCTGTGGGGAGAAAGACCGGCTCAGCCCAGACCCGTGCCAGGGGCCTCTGTCCCCCTGCCCCTGTGGTCACACCAGAACCCACACAGATGGCCAGAGGCCACCCACAGAGCCTTGGCTGGGTGCACACGCAGATCAAGGAACACTGTCCCCAACTGTCAGAACAAGAGCCAAGGCTGTCACCCAGCGGCCTGCTGGCGCCATACCTGGTACGCTTCTAACTGCTCAGGAGTGAAAACCGTCTGTTTGTTGCCCATGGTGAGAGTCACAGCCTGGATGCCGTGGGTCCCCTCGGGGCCACACAGGGAACCTGGACACTGCACAGCACCGTCTGGGCAAATCTCCCTGGCCTGGCTGTCACCTGCCCCCCAGCCCCGTCACCCCCAGCCTGGTGAGACTCAAGTTACAGCCAAGCTCTCTGGGCAACGGTCTGAAGGTGTCCCTGGGTGAGGACAAGGGCTGGGAGAGGTCATGGAGGAGTCCTCAGTGGGGAGGTCACATCCGCCACTGTCGGGTGAGCCTGGGGGTCTGGGGCAACTTTGGGATACAGGCGGGGAGGTGGGAAGGCCATAGGCATCCCCCCTCCAGCTCAAATCCCAGGTTTAAGCCCACTCGCTGTGTGACCTCGGGGAAGTTGCTTGGCCTCTCTGATCCTCACTTAGGAGACGGAGGTGAGTTAGCAGCTACCTTCTAGAGCCATTCTGAGGGTGTGAAGAAATATTTGAACACTGTCCACAAGCCAGTTCTAGGACCTAGGGAGCTTAGTGGTGAACAAGCTAGATGAGGTTCTAAAGTGTACGCTGGAATTTTTATTGTTATTGTGTGTGTTCTGACTTGGGGGAGAAAAGGGTTACAGGTCAAAGTGTGAGACACTGTGAAATGAGACCAGGCGGACCTCCCTGCAGGACTTATCAGAACCTTTGCTGGACACTCGATCCACCCTTACGAAGCAGATACAGTGTAACAGCTGCCACCTTTATTAAGACCCAGAAGTGACAAGTGTCCTTGCCACCCAGTCACACCTGTCTCCGTCTTCCTCTCCTCTCAGTCTACATAGTTCAGCCCACTGGACCAGTCTCCAGTGTTCCCTCGCCCTCATCCCCACTCTCTCTGGCCCGGACCTCAGCAGGTCCTCCCCGTGTTGGGCTCGTCAACCATCTTCTACCCAAGTCTAGGAAAGCCGTGCCTTTGATCTGGCCTTGGAGACCCTCCAATGATGAGTTTTAAAATTTTTTTTGGCTACACTGGGGTTCAAAGTCGGGTCCACACACTTGCTGGGCAGGCAATCTACCATTGAGCCACTCCATCATCTCTCTTTGTGTTGAGTATTTTCCAGCTCGGGTCTGGAGGACTATTGGCCTCAAACTGGGATCCTCCTCATCTCTGCCTCCTGAGTAGCTAGGATTACAGGCACGAGCCACCTGTGTCCGGCTAGTTCTGCATCTTGATTGTAGTGTTGGCTATGTTAAAAGAAAAGAAAAGAAGAAAAAGTGTAAATCAACTCAATTCAGCAGAGTTTATTTGAGCAAGAACTGACACAAAAGCGGTCCAGAGGGAACCAGCCAGCCTATTTATACGCTGGAAGAGGGAGGGCGGGGCAGGCGCAGTTTGATTGGCTGCAGCTTTGCATGGGCTGGTCAGTTGGCCGCCTGTGATTGGCCAGAGCTTGGCTGCTGTGATGAGCTAAGATGCAGCATTTCTACACAGAAAGAGCAAAGGAGGGGCCGGAGCAGCGTGATTGGCTGCCCCTGGGCATTGTCTGGGCAGTTCGCCGCCTGTGATTGGTTGAGACTCAGCGACTTGTTACAATCAGTAGCTCATTTGCACATTAACGTTAGGCTGCTACATAAGGGACTCAAGACCCAGAAGCGGCTTTGGGCGAAATTTCATTGAATTTAGTCGCATCTATGTGACAAAACGCACAGATTTGCACTCCAAAAAGGGTGAATTTTATTGCATACGAATCCACTGGCTCCAAATTCCTACTCCTGATTTGGTTCTGCATCCCCGGCGTCAGTCAGCAATAATTGAGCACCTAGTGTGTGCCAGACGCCACAAAGCCACATGCTGGTGGCTCACATTTACACGCAAACAATAAGCAAATACCTAACGGTCCTGAGTGCCAAGTTCTAGAATGGAAAGGAAATCAGACCAGGGACACAGAAAACAGGTGGGCTGCATAGACTGGGGAAGGGGACACCGGTGCTGCGGGGACGGGGGCGGGGGGGCGGTGACCCGAAGAAAGTGAGGGAGCAGGCTGAATGGGAAGAGCACCTCCCACATCTGCCACTTTGGGGACAAACTTCCACTGGAGTTTGGCTGAGCCGCAAAGTGAGGCAAAGGCCACAGTGAGAGCCAGTGTGGGGGCAGGGCACAGCTAGGCAGGGACAGGAGGACAGGAGGACAGGAGGACAGGCCAGATGGGAAGCCCACCCGTGCAGAGAGCACCTTTAGTTCCGTGGAGCTCTGTGCTTTGCTTTGAACACCCAGAAGGGCAATTCCACCAGTCTTGAAGTGGGAGTAACAGATTTTCATTTTAGCTCTGATTTCTTTTTTTTACTTTTCCCTGTAGCAGGGATTGAACCCAGGACCTCCCACCTGCCAGGCAGGAACTCTGCCACTCAAGCTGAGTCCCCAGCCTTTTTGTTTTGTACTTTGTTTTTAGGACAGGGGTCTTGCTAACTTTTCCTTGGCTGGCGGTAAACGTGAGTTTCTCCTGCCTCTGCCTCCCAAGTAACTGGGATTACAGGCATGAGTCACCATGCTCGGCCTTTCCCTTATTATCTTTTAAAATACATATAAATCAGTACATGCTTATAGATATCCTCCCTAGGTGACCTGTGTCCATTCCTTTCAATTTATGTGAGTGACATTGTTTGGAGTGCAGTGTTTGGGGACATGTAATTATCTACACTCAAAAATGATGATCAGAGCTGGGGTGTGGCTCTGGTAGGTCGCTTGCCTGGCATGTGTGAGGCCCTGGGTTCCATCTGTAGCACCACAAAAACAATGATGACCAGAATACAATTTCTCAATCATAAGTCTTTTTTTTTTTTTTTTTTTTTTTTTTTGCAGTACTGGGGTTTGAACTCAGGGCCATCACCTAGAGCCACTCCACCTGCCTTTTTTTTGTGAAGGGTTTTTTCAAGATAGGGTCTCATGAACTATTTGCCTGGGCTGGCTTTGAACCGTGATCCTCCTGGTCTCTGCCTCCTGAGTAGCTGGGATTATAGGCGTGAGCCACTGGCAACCGGGCAATCATAAATCTATTATTAACAAATTTAGTTTGGAAGATACTGGTTTGCTAAAGTATTTTCCTGAGTCTTTCTTTACAGGGAAATTTTTTGGCAACACTGAGGTTTGAACTCAGGGCCTTAGGCTTGCAAGGAAAATGCTCTACCTCTTGAGCCACTCTGTCAGCACGTTTTGTATTTTCAAACACTGTATATGTGAGGATCATAAATACAGTGAACATACAAAGAAACTAGTAACACAGCCATATGGAAATCCTATATAAACTTAGCTTTTTTTTTTTTTTTGGTGGGATTGGGGTTTGAACTCACAAAGCAGGCACTCTACCCCTTGAGCCACACCTCCAGTCCATTCTTTTCTGGTTATTTTGGAGATGGGGGGTCTCTCAAATTATTTGCATAGGCTGATCCTTCTGATCTTAGCCACCCCACGTAGCTAGGATTACAGGTGTGAGCCATGGTTCTCAGCTTCTTTCTGGCCTCTAACTCTCCATCCTCCAGCCTCTGCCTCCCCAGTGCTGGGATTACAAGGAGGAGCCACTGCACCTACCTCACAACCTGAGCTGTTCCAATGGTTTACAGACCTCCAGAATATAACCCTCCATGGAAGAATCCTGTTCAGATTTCTCTTTGGAGTGATAAAGAAAAGAACACTGTCACTGAGTGCATAAAATAATGGCGCCTCTCGAAATGGCTGGCCTCAGTGTGGTGGGGGAACCGACTGGATCACCTGGCGTTTCAGCTTCCCTAGCTATAAAATTAGGATGGTTTGCTTATAGTGTGACTATGAGTACCAAAGACCCACTCCAGATAAACCCAGACAACACACTGGCTGCTGTCAAAGTCAACATCACAGCTTGTATTAAAAGTTCAGAGAGATCAAGCCACTACCTCTGGGGCACACAGCTTTCCAAATCCTCTCTCGAGATTTATGCTGAGGCCCAGCTGCTGAGCTGGCTTTTCCCAATTTGAGTTTGTCCTTGTGACCCTGCTAGTTGGTCACAGGTGATTCCCCCCGCCCCCAACCTTTTCTTGGGTGGGAGGGGAGGCTGGGGATCGAACCCAGGGCCTCACACATGCTGGGTGGCAGCACCCCATGCACTGGTTCCAGGAGCTCCAGCGCTTACCAGTGACCCCATCCTTAAAGCAGCTGCATGCTGCCCCCTGCAGGTCAGAGTGGGAATGGCAGCCATTGTGACCTCTGTCCTATGAATTTGGTGACATTTGCTGCTTTGCTGTTCTCCATCCTCTATCCCTCCCCTCCTCTGAAAAACAGAAGGAACAGTTTGAGTAACAGCTGTCAGAAATAAAACACACGTGTGCAAAACCTTCAGCCAGCCTCTGTAATGTCATCCTGCAGGGGTCACTTGTACTCTTTTCTGATGTCACACAGGGGTCACTTGCAGAAATTATGCAAGGTTTAGGGACAAGACAATGGTTGTTGGTTGGGGACCGGTCCACTCAGCCATAGGACAACCAGCCACTGAGAAAGGCCACCTGGAGATGTGCCTTCTGCCCTGTAGACAGCTTCAGGACACTTTGGGGCTGAAAAGCCAAGGGCAGGTGTGCAGGGTTGGCGTCTGCACACTTCCCGGCTGAAAAGACACAACGACACAGCTCGTCACTTTTGCAGAGGTGGGAGAGAGGGTTCCACTTCTTGTTAATGTCATCTTTCCTTCCTCCCTCCGTTCCTCCCCCCTAAGCAGGCGCTCTAGCACTTGAGCCACACCTCCAGTCCATTTTGCTCTGGTTATTTTGGAGATGGGGTCTTGAGAACTATTTGCCCAGGCTGGCCTCCAACCATGAGCCTCCCAATTTCAGCCTCCCAAGTAGCTGGGATTACAGAAATAAGCACCAGGGCCCAGCTTGTCCATTTTTCCTTCAACACCCTGCTGGGACCCAGAAAGAAGTTAGTAATGGACAAGAGGTGACAGTGTCAGGCAGGCCTGTGTCCCTCCATTTCCAGGTCCTGGCTGAGGGAGGATCAAGTCCTAGACTTGATTATTGAGTTGTCTTATTTCCTGGTTAACACGACATAAAAATGAGGTAAGAGTCACAACACCTGACAGTATTTCCATCCAGGGCCAGAGGATGACTTGTTTCTTTCAGAAACAATGTTGAAAAGGATGAGAGAAAACAGAAATAGAATCACGTTGGGTTGTGATAAGCAGTTGTGCTTGACATTAGGGAATCAGAAATAATTCCTTGGGCCAGGTGCCAGTGGCTCACACCTGTAATCCCAGCTACACAGGAGGCAGAGATCAGGAGGATCAAGGTTTGAAGCCAGCCCCAGCAAACAGTTCATGGGATCCTATCTGGAAAAAAACCTTTCACAAAAAAAGGGCTGGTGGAGTGGCTCAAAGTGAAGGCCCTGAGTTCAAATCCCGGTACTGCAATGAATAAATAAATAAATAACTCCCTGGATCCCCTAGCGTTAGGCACTGGTAAGTCAGTGTTTTTGGTATGCCCTAGGCAACTCTTTCCTCTGCTAAATCTCAAAGTCAGAGTGGCTGAGAATGGATGGTTTATTCTGGAGAAATCCAAGGCTTCCTACAGTTCTGCTTCAATCCAGTTTTTTTTTTTTGGCAGAACTGGGATTTGAACCCAGGACCTTGAAGTTGCTAGGCAGGTGCTCCACTGTTTGAGCCACTCCACCAGTGTACAGTTCTGCTTCAAGTAATGAGGCCATCAGGAAGGAGTGCATGAGAAGCAAAGCCTGCGTCCACAGGAAGATGAACACTCATGCTCACAGCAGCTCCAAACCGGAAGCCACCCAGGAGTCCACCCCCAGGTGACTGCATAAACGGGTGAGGAACAGCTACACCGTGGAAGAAAACTTGGCAATAAGAATGAATGCGCTGTTGTTACGCCCAAGAGGAGAATCTCAAACCCGTGTGCTGAAAGAAAGACGCCAGCTCACCCGGGGACACCTTCGGTAGGGTCCATTGCCAGGCATGTGAAACTCTTAAAGACGCCTGATGAACAGTCACAGGGTAAACCCCAAGTTGCCTGAGGACCAGGGTGGGAGGATTAACAAGGAAGGGGGTGAACAAATGTATGGGCTGACAGAATGTTCTGTATCTTGATGGTGGAGGTGGTTGTAAGTGTGTCGACATGTCTGTACTCATCCCATTTAAGTGGGTGTAGTGTAGAAAGACAGACAGCACATTGTCTCCTGTATGAGTAGAAGAATGAAAATCAGACAGGTAAAACCGAATCTCTCATCAATAAACTTGACCCTGAGAAGCTCGCTACACCCTGAGAGCTATCCTTATCATCACAGTGGGACATTTCAGTCCTACAGGTTGCCAGCAGGGCCATCTCCACCCCAACTCCCTTCCTTTCCCCGAATTTTCTTTGTTCTTTTTCTCCCCTCCCTGCTTCTGAAAACGCTTTCCATACAGCCTTTAACGACGCAATCCCTTCCTTCCCAGACAGCTTGCTTCTTTGCCCTCACCAGTCTAAATTCCTGACAAGTGATGCAGTCCACCTCCCATCTGTGCTTTCCCCTAACACTTGACTGAACTCTTTTAAGACCCCAGAGCCTATTTCAGTGGGCTGGAAGTTAGTGTCTTCCAAGTTGCGAGTCCGACCAGCCCAAATAAATGCTCTCTGCTTCTTAAGCAATTTGTGCCTCAGTTTCTCATATGGGTCTTTTACAAAGCTGAACTCAGAGAAGTAGAAAGTACAGTGGTGGTTGCCAGGGGCTGAAGAGTGGATGGGGAGGATGATGGTGAAGTGATACAAAATTTCAGTTATACAGGAGGAATCAGCTGAAGGGATCCGTTGTACTTAAATAACAAAAGATTCCTGAAGTATTCCAAGAGAGTGTTAAGTGTTCTCACCCCACCCCCAAAAAATAAGTGAGATAATTATCCCTGTTTAGCCACTCCACAATGTGTACCTACTTCAAAACATCACCGTATAGAGGATGAGATAGATGCAATCTTAATTGTCAATTTAGAAACAGAGAGGGAGAGGCGTGGCTCAGAGTGCAGGTCTTCCCCAGCATGTGCAAAGGTCCTGGGTTCCATCCCAGCGCCACTGAAAAAGTTAAAAATAAAGTTAAAATTTAAAAATGGGTACATTTCTGACCAAATTGTTTAAAAAAGAAGGGGAAGGGGGCATAAGAAAGATAGAGCTGGTGAATTTGATGAAATTCACTTTATATGCAAGTGTGGAAATATCACAATGAAACCCCTTTGAACAATTAATGTACGATAATTAATACACGATAATAAAGAGAAAAAAAACAAGAACCAAGCCCCCAAAATGGCTTTATTGTACCTAAAGATGCCTGAATAAAATTTCAACTTTTTAAAAATGTTTTAAGTAAGAAAAAAAAGAATAAATTTAAAAAACTGTTTTAACATACTTCACACAATACCGTCATTTACGCTCCAATACCCCCGGCCTAAAGCTGAGAAAGCGGAAGTGGGCGCCCGAACCGGAAGTGTGGCGGTAGCCATGATGCTAAGACCGGGTATAAGCACCCGCCATTACCACGCCCATAGCCGGAAGTGTGGCACAGACCTAGGCGCCCAGGACGCACGCACGCCGTCTAGCTTGACCAATCAAGAAGAAGCGAGGCGGCCGATTGGCGGAAATCCTGCTTGCAAACAGGAAGTATGGCAGTCTCTCCCGGGAACGGTGGGCGCGCGCCATGGAGGCTTATGAACAGGTCCAGAGGGGGCCCCTGAAACTGAAAGGCGTCGCCGAGCTCGGCGTGACCAAGAAGTGAGTGTTTTGTCCACGATCTCCCGGGACCCCGGCCCTCTGACCCCACCCTGACCTGCTCCCCTCCCGTCCCTTCTTCTAGGAAGAAGAAAAAGAAGGATAAAGACAAGGCGAAACTCCTGGAAGCGATGGGAACCAGCAAAAAGAACGAGGAGGAGAAGCGGCGCTGCCTGGACAAGCGGACCCCGGCGCAGGCGGCCTTTGAGAAGATGCAGGAGAAGCGGGTACGGCGGGGGGAGCCTGAGGCTCCCGGGCGGCGGGGAACAGAGTCGGGAGGTCGAAACCCGAGGCCAGGAGGCCCCAGTCCCGGGAAGCGCTGGACACCAGGGCTCGGGTTCCAGTTCTGTGACTCATTGGCGCCCCGTGCCTCAGTTTCCCCATCTGTAGGGGTCAGGATAGTGCTTGCTTCCACCTTTGTTTTATGGTGGAACTGAGGTTTGAACACAGCGCTTTGAACTTGTAAAGCAAGCACTCTGTCTCTTGAGCCACACGTCCAGTCCATTTTGCTCTGGTTATTTTGGAGATGGGGAGTCTCACGAACTATTTGCCCTGCTTGGCCTCGAACCGTGATCCTCTCAATCTCAGCCTCCTAAGGAGCTAGGATTACAGGAGTAAGCCACAGGCGCCGGCTTCCTCCTGCCTTTGGATGAATCAGTGCAGGTTAAGAATTGAGCACTAGGATGTACATAGAGTGAGTCTGTTTCCATGACTTTTCATGGCAGATTCAAAGGTGCTCGTTTGGTTTTTTTGTTTTAATCTTGTGAGAGAGGATGTGTATATTTAGTCCAGCCTGTCCTTGAACTCGAGATCCTCCTGTCTCCCATCTCCCCAGCGCTGGGATTACAGGCAGGGACCACCACACCTGATGAAAATGTCTTGAGCCATGCCCAGTCCTTTTACACGTAGGGTTCGGCTGCCTTGGCCCTGGCCAGCCTGGGACCTGGATCCTTCTATCTCCACCTCCCAAGTTATTGGATCACAGGTGTGCGCCATTTTGCTTGGCCCTTTGTTTTTATTAGGGGATTAGTTGTACAGAGGGAGGGTTGTCATTGTGATTTTCCACAAAACGCATTGTATTTTAATGCCCCAGTGAGTCATTTCTCCTGGTTGTAAAGAATAAATTCGGGAGGGGAGAGGTGAGGTTAGATCGCCAAGCTTGGCCTGTTATTCTGGAAACAGGCAATGACCAGGCTGGTCAGCGGTTCTCAACTGGGGGTAATCGTGGCTCCCCCATCTTGTGGCAGGAGGTGTGGCTCACAATTAGGGAACAGAGGAATACTGACATCTAGTGGGTGGAGACTAAGACCTTTAATCCTGCAGTGCACTGACAGCTCTTCACCCAGCAGAGATCCATTTTCCCCCAAATGTCAATAGTGCCAGACTGAGGTAAGCCCAACCCTGGACTGTGTGGTTCTATCATGGACCCTGGGAAAAGTCAGTCACGCAAAATACACACGTATCCACTAGCGCCAGCAAGACAGGCGGACATGATTCTGTCTCTATTGCTTCTTAGTGGGGTAAGTCAGTTAAGTCAGTTTCCATCCACTTAGGGCTCAAGGCTGGGCACAGTGCCTCATCCCTGCAATCCCAGCTACCTAGGAGGAGGAGATCAGGAGGATCACAGATCAGCCTGGACAAAAAGCTAACAAGATCCCATCTCAATAAAGAAGCTATCTACTGTGACATACACCTGTGGTCAGAGCTACTTGGAGGTGTTTGTAGGAGGATTGTGATCCAAGGCTGGACCGGGGCAAAAACGCAAAATCCTATCTGAAAAATAGCTAAAGCAAAAAAGAGCTAGGGGACTGCCGCAAGTGGCGGAGCAATGCCTGACTTCAAACTCAGTACTGAAAAACAAAAGTAGTGCTCCAGTGTTTCTGACAGGGTTTTGGTGAGGATTCAGCAAGTGAATGCACTTCAGTCCCCTTTGACCTTGAGGTTGTCACAGGCAGGCTGAGATTTGGTGGCTGGAGTCAGGATGAGCAGCTGATGGCAACTGAGGACCCTCAGTTGGCATTGAAAGGGGGTTGGGGAGAGCTGATCAGATCCCAGATCTGATCTGGGGTGGGGGTAGGGAAGACAGGTGGAGATGGGAGAGAAATGACTGGAGAATGTCACTGTCAAGCAGCACAAACATGCTGTGTGGCTTTGCCTTCACATATCCAGGCCTCTTCCCCACCGGGTGTGTCATCCTCCAGCTCCATCCTTCGTAGCAGGGCCATCAGATTTCTACATGGTGCAGGCTCCCAAGGCACAAAGCAGAAATGGCTAGGTCTTTGGATGGCTTCTGTCCACAGCTGGCACCGAGTCCACGGGGAGTGCAGGAGGGTGGAGGCTATAGTAAGCGAAGAGCAGGTACAGCCCCAGGTTCCCGTGGCTCTGTGTCCTGCTCTGTTTGGCACTGCTGGGGAAGGAGCCCAGGGTCTCCAGTGTGTTCTACCACTGAGCTAACCCAATGCCCCAGGTAGCAAAGCTTTTTTATTTTCTATTAAGACAGGGTCTCACTCTGTGGTCCAGGCTGGTCACAAACTCGTCATCCTCCTGCCTCAGCCTCCCGAGTGCTGGGATCACAGATGTGTGCTTTCATGCTTGACCTAATGCTTTGATTTTGTTTTTACTTACACATTTATTTTTGCAGAACTGGGGTTTGAACTCAGGGCCTCACACTTGCTAGGCGGGTGCTCTGCCGCTAGAGACACCCTGCCATTCCTTTCTTGTGATGTTTTTTTTCAAGATAGGGTCTTGGGAACTATTTGCCCAGAGCTGGTTTTGAACTGTGATCCTCCTGATCTCTTCCTTCTGAGTAGCTAAAATCACTTCCAAGTAGTGGTGATCCACTACTCCTGACTTCTTTTTCTTTTTTTTGTTTATATTTTTGTGGTGCTGGAAATGAGGCCAGGGCCTTGTGCATGCTTGGCAAGGGCTCTACACTGTTTTCCCTGTTATTTATTTTTTTGATGGTAGTGGGGTTTGAACTCCAAACCCCACAAATGCTAGCTAGGCAGGGGCTGTAGCACTTGAGCTACTTCCCCAACCCTATTTGCTTTAGTTACTTCTCAGGTGGGGGTCTCGTGTTTTTACCCTGGTCAGCCTGAACATGACGTTCCTACCTAGCCAGGATTACTGTGCATGCTACCCCACCTAGCTTATTGGTTGAGATGGGGTCTTAGTAACATTTCTTGCCTGGTTGGCCTTAAATTGTGATCTTCCCCATCTCTAGGATTGTAGACGTGAGCTACTGTTCCTGGCTTCTCTGGTATAACAAATTGTTGCAGCCTATAGTTAACCTGTTTGCTGTAGGACATTAGACAACTCTCACATCCATCCTCTGCCCCTCCTCCCCTAGCTTTTCGAGCCTCGAGTGCCCCCTGCTCTGCTCCCTGCTTCGCTCCCGCCTTTTATTAGCTTCATGGTGAGGGAACATGCAGTACCCTGGTCTGATAGCACTCCAGGGCACTGAGTGTGAGACAGTACTGTCATCAGAGCCCTACTCTATGCCAGGCCCTTCCCCTCTTCACCTCTCACCCTTCCCCATCCCTGTCTGGATTTGTTTTCCACGAACTGTGCTTTGGTCCTTTGCTCGAGGACACAGGAGTCATGTGACAGCTTCCAGCAGCATCTGCTTGGCTGTGCTGGTTCACTTCCTGCGTCTCACAACCTGGGACCAAAGGGTGGCTGAGCCTGGAGTTGGGAGGAAGGGGGCAGCGCAGGGTGCACGGCCGTAGACCTCAGCCATCTAGCTGGGAGAGCTCGCCACCTCACTCCGTGTCTCTTCTCTGTCCAGCAAATGGAAAGGATCCTAAAGAAAGCATCCAAGACCCACAAGCAGAGAGTGGAGGTGAGTGGTGGCCCGGGAGGAGCCACAGGCTCATGGAGGACATGGCTTCTGCTGTGGAGTGCTGCTGGAGTGTCAGTTTACCCAACAGGAGTGCGCCTCCTCAGCCCGGGCCGCAGGGTCTCTGTGGGGAGGGGCTGCGCGGGGCTACGCATCCCTGGCACCCTGCCCGGGCTTCACTGACTGGCTTTCCCCTTTGCTTCCCAGGACTTCAACAGACACCTGGACACGCTCACAGAACATTATGACATCCCCAAAGTCAGCTGGACCAAGTAGCCTTCCAGGACAGCCCTCTGCCCTCTGCCCCTGTACGTCCTTTGCTGAGAGTGCACTCTGGAAACTGTGCCCCCATTCTGGAGCTGATTAAATTAGGACTGTCCTTTCAGTCAGTCTGGATTTCTGGGTCGCACTTCAAGGTAACTCTTTTAGTTTTGAGTGGAGCATTCTGGACTTGCCTCAAGCTTAAGGTCCTTTCTAGGTAAGGGCCATGTTACCCCTGACTTGCATCTCTCACTGAGGCCAGCCAGCCTTTTTCGCCTGCATGTCATGGCCAAGTTCAGAGGATAAGAATTTCACACCAGCAGGCCCTGCAACGTGCACACCCCTGCCGGGCCCTCTGGGGGTCGTCCTGCCACGCTTCCTCCAGCTGGGGACTTTTGCCATTCCATGAGGGCCCCAGAGAAGCCACTCACAGCTCTGTGGCCTTCAGACCATCTCGGCCATCTGGCCAGTGACACCGTGTAGCTGGGGTAGAGCAACTCCTTAAGGCAAAGGTGGAACACAGGCCTTATCCCCTTCTCAACCCATGGTGCCATGCAGTGTCCCTGGGTCTGCCTTGGCAGACATTGCTAGTCCATCACTGTTCGTAGTGATGGAGCCAGGGCCCAGAGCCTCCCTCCTTCAACCTGCTGCTCCACCCGTGTGTGTTCACACATGGCCTGTTTGACATCCTTGGCCTAAGGACACCTTGTGTGTACAGGAGCAGGCCAGAGCCCCAGTGTAAACACAGGTGCAGTAAGGTGGAAGGGCCCTGGTGTGGGTGCTGGAGAGCTGGGATCTGTGAGATTATTCTCTGTGAGATCAAACTGTGCTGTGGCCCGGACACTGAGCACAAAGTAGGAATTGGGCTTGGGGTCGGCATGGAAATCACAGAATAAAATGCAAGCCAGTCACCCAGTAGACTTCTGAGTGTCTCCATTACAGGCTGCAGTTGTCAAGGAAATGCCGTCTTCTGGATTTATTGCACAGGAAGAATGTGCAAGGCACAGAACTATTTCTCAGTTGGGAAACACTGGGGAGACGTTTGTTTCCCCCCGGGGTTTGCCCCTGGCAGAGGTGACAAGTTGAGCATCTCTTATCCAAAATGCCTGGGACCATAAGTGTTTCAGATTTCGCATCCTTAGGGAGAAATATTTGCAAATACATAGTGTGGTATCCGGCGATGAACTCCAGTGTAAACATGGGATCCATTCATGTTTCATAAGTACCTTTCAGCCTGAAGGTCATTTGTATGTGTTCTTCATAATTTTGTGCATGAGGCAGTTTCATGGTGGGGAGTTTTCAGTTTGCAGCATGTCAGTTCAAAAAGTTTTGGGTTTGGAGCTGGATGCTGTTGGCTCATGCCTAGCTACTCAGGAGGCAGAGGTCAGGAGGATCGTGGTTCAAAGCCAGCCTGGACAAATAGTTTGTGAGACCCTATCTTGAGGAAAAAAAAAAAATCACAAAAAAGGGCTGGTGGAGTGGCTCGAGGTGTAGGCCCTGAGTTCAAACCCTGGTACCACCAAAAGTTTTGTAAAACAGTGCAATAAATTGGACAAAGTATGAGGCTACGTTCAATACGGTTTCTTTTTAAAATCTTTTATTTTGGCAATACTAGGGTTTGAAATCAGGGCTCATACTTGCTAGGCAGGTCCACAGTAGGGTTTCTTACTGCAGCAGGCACTGTTACTTTATTTTTGAGAGGGTCTAACTATGCTGCCCATGCTGGCCTGGAACATGCTATCCTTTTGCTTCTGCTGGGATTACAGGCATGCACCACCACACCCAACACCATTGCCTCTTTCTAAACATCCTGATTTCTTCCTCAGCCGAATTTAGTCACCATCCAATCTTTCTAATCAGATTCCTCCTAGAGTTTATTCGCCAGGGAACTGGTTTTCAAAGCACTTCTGGCTGCTTGTTCTATACTTTGCACAAGAATGCTTCCAACGCAGGATTCAAATATTCCAGCTTTTTTTTGGATGTTCTTGCACTTGTACCACATCCGAAGCAAAGGATGTATGATCACAGAGTTGCAAAAAGCATCTTTCCATCTTCCAGATAGGAAGATAAAAGACTCGTGAGACGCAGGCAGCCTGAGCACAAGCCTGCGACTGCGGGTTGGGTCCCCGCGCGCTGCGATGGTTCACTGGGACAGAATGCAGGTGGCTGAAAGCCCGAGTGCCCACAGCAGATTTTAAAACTGCATTGCTGGGGATGGAACCCTGGGCCGCCCACATGCGAGGCACCAGCCCCGGGCGTGGTTTTACGAGCGTATTCCAGGCAATAAACAGGCAGCGCGCGTTTACTGATAAAAGCTGACACTGACAGGTGACAGGCAATGAGGATGCGGCTCGATTGACATTCAGATGCTGACTGCTTTCATGTCATCCGGCCTAGCACCCTCGCCGACTGTAAGCTGCAGAGCTGGACCTCGGGTCGGTTCCAGCACCAGGTTCCGTCACCCTCCTGGGCCCACAGCAGGGGCTTCCAGCAGCCCCGGCTTCCTCCCGCCGAGGCAGCCAGAGGGAGCCCCGATTTAATCAGCCCGCCACGCCACGCCCCCCGGAGTCTTACTTCCGGGATGTTTGAGGCAAGGACCAGAAATAAGATCGCGAGGAATGCGCTGCGCCTGCGCACGCTCCGCTTCGCGCCTGCGCAGTCCTCGAAGCCCCGCCCCGGCCGGACATAACGGTCCGCGCGCGGCTTCCCCAGACCGGAAGTGGAAGTGAAGTGTCGCGGGGTGCGCCCGGCCTTGCTCAACGCCCGGCAGTCCGCGCCGCTGCCGCCTCCCTCGGCCGCTGCCGAGGCTTCCTGCAGCCGCCATGTCTGCCAGCGCCGTCTACGTGCTGGACCTGAAGGGCAAGGTACTGAAGGTTCCCCACCCTCCCCGTTGCCAGGCAACCAGCGGGGCCCTCGCCCTGTGGGGGACCCACCCTGTTGCTAGGTAACCGGCCAATGGGCCCCACCCTGGCTTTAAACCGGGAGGCCCGATGTCCCTCACCTGAGGGACACACCCTGTTGCTAGGTAACCGGGCGGTGGTCTTCACTCCGTGAGCCCCGCCCTGTCGCTAGGTAACGCGGTGGGCTGCGGCCGTTGCCAGGTTACCGGCGGCGTCGTTCTCCTGCCCCGCGCGCCTGGGTCCACCGTGGGGACCCGGAAGCCGCGTGGAGGGCGGGGTCCAGCCAGCCGAGGGTACCGCGCGACCCTTGACCAGAGGCGCCACTGGCGGGGACTGTGGCCCCTCGGCCAGTCCCGCCTCCCCGGAGCTCAGCAGCTCCTGCTTATCCAGCACTTTTAGCATTCGTGGTGACGTTGAGTTATCGGGGCTGGGGGAAGCCCGTGGTGGGAGCGCCACCTTACAGAGGGAGAAACTGAGGCACAGAGCGGTGAGGCAGGCTGTCCAAGGTCACAGCTGTCACCGAGGAGTACCCAGCCTAGGAATCTCCAGTCCCTTGAGTTACTGTCTGCAGAGAGGCTGCTAGCAGGGTCCCCTGGAGTGGATGGTTAGCCGTCTCTGTCCTTAGGGAGTGCACAGTGGTTGAGGAGATGCACCCTCATCTGGAAAAGCATAAAGAAACGTTAAGTATGGTGGTGGGCAGTCAGCCTCGCTAGGGGTCCCCTGAAGGGAGAGTGACAAACCGTGCTGGGACACGGAGGAGGCGGACATGTGTAGGGTCCGGGCAGCGTCCCCAGAGGTATCTGAGAGAGAAGACTATTGTTGTGTGGTGCTGGAGATGAACCCATGACCTCATGTATGCCAGTAAGTGCTCGCCACAGAGCTGCGCCCCAGCCCGTGGCACAAAGGTGTAGGAGGTGACTGTCCTCTGGAATGTGGAGGCATCAGGAGCAGATTCAGTGTTCATGAGTGACATGAGGGATCATCCTTCCTAGCTGAGGGGACCTGAGCTGCTCAGAAACGGAGCCGTGTCCCCCCCCAGCACCCTCGCCAGGTCTCTCGAGTGGGGGCCTGCCTTGGATGCCAGAGTCAGAGTCAACAACTACCAGTCCCGGTGCTGGTGCACCAGGGCAGGGTGGAGACAGTGTCCCCTCCACCTCATGGCACATGTTACGGTCCCTGCCCCGGCCACCATGTCCCTAGAGGTGCAGCAGGCTGTGTGTCTCAGCTCATTCCTTCAGGAAACGAGGTGCCAGGCCTGTGCTAGCGCTGTGGAGAGAGGGCTAAGCTGTGTGCCATTCGGCAGGTGCCTTCCCCTCTCTGAGCCCCACTCTCTCTGCTGGGCTCGTGTGCGGGCATGTGAGCCAGGCCTGGTGCTGCCCATGGCTTGCGGTACACAGAGACTGCCAGAGCCGGGCCTGTGGCGAGGCCCCAGGTCACAACAGTTGCTCAGCCTTGCATTTGGCTGTGAGAAGGGGCTATTGCGAAAGGTTCCCTGGCAGAGTCTTGTGCCAGAGCTGGTTTCAGCAAGGTGACCAGGTGACAGTCAGGTGGACACATGGCATTCTGGTAGCACAGAGGGTGAGGTGCGAGCGGCCTGCGGGGCTGGAAGGCTGGAGATGGTAGGTAAGGCCTTGAACTAAACAGTAGGGCTTGCTGTTCTCAGGAGCGTCAGTCACAAAGGACAGAACAGATAAACATACTGCAGTTGATGGCATGGGTGGCATGGGCAGTGGGGGACGCAGGTCAGGGTGCGGGGGCTGGGATGTGGGCTCGGCCGGAGCAAGCAGGGAAGGCTTCCTGGAGGAGACGTGGTCCAAGCCAAGGCTTGAGAAAAGAGAAGGCCAGGCCAGGGTGTTCACACAAAGGACCTGAGGCAGGATCCCATGTGGGTGGCTCAGAGACTGCTCAGGCTCCAGCTGGCTGGGTGAGTGAGGCAGGGATGTGGACAGAGAGTGTTGGAGGGGCTGTGAGGAGCAGGTGAAGCAACTGATGTGACTGTGGAGATGGCCTTGGCTGAGGAAGCTAACACAGGTGACAGTGTTTGTAAGGAGAAACCGCATCAAGCATCTGTTGGGAACATTCACACTTCATGGGGACCCGGCAGGGGAAGGGCTGCCACCTCAGTGTCACCTGCCCCCGTCTATCCTACTTTCTACTTTCGGCTCTCATCTGGAGCCCAGAACCCAGTTCCGAGATTGTCCTCACCCACTTAATCACGATTCCAGGTCCCTTGGTGCGTCCCCACTGGTACCTCAGCCATGCTGGTCCACTGTCCCCATCCCAGACTTCAGCTGTGCTGATTTTTGCCCTACCTGTCCCATCGGTCCTCGGTGGTTCAGGCCCTCAGGAGGTGCCCAGGTCCCCCTACAAATGCATCAGTGTGGGAAAGTGTATGCCTAGGTTACTGTTGTGTCCCCAGTGTACACAATGCCACACTGCAGGGCACAGGGTGCATGCTCACACTGTGAGTGACCACCTGGGCAGCCCTGCCACCCCTGTGCTGTCCTTGAGCTCTAGACCCTGGGCTCCTGTCATTGCCAGCAACAGCCACAGGAGCTGGATGCCTGGGACCCCAGGGGCAGAGGTGACCCCGAGGCAATCAGACGGGTGGGTGTCCTGCTCAGAGGCTGACAGCTGCGCTTCTGCAGGCTTCAGGCAGGCAGTATCCCCCTGACCATTGCTGACATATGCCGAGGTGGTCATGCCTGCAGTCCCAGCACTCAGGAGGCTGAGAGGAGGATCGTGAGCTCCAGGCCAGCCTGGGCTACAGAGTGAGACCTTATCTACCTCATAGGGATGACAAGGAGGATGTGCGTGGGCACAAGGGAGTCCCTCTGCCAGAGCCAGGCCCAGTTCTCACAAGCCCACCCACTGGGTGCCAGGCCCCACAGAGCCTTCTGCGCCTCAGCTGCAGGATGGCCCAGGGTGCTGTGCCTGTAGAGGCCACAACAGACAGGAAGGCGCTCCGCCCTCTCTCCCCTCCCCGCTTACCCCCTTCTTCCGTCTTCCTCCCTGGCAGAAGCAGTAAGACCACACATTTTCTGAAATGACAGGTCCCCAGCAGGCAGCTCCAACAAGGGCAACTCCACATGCCCTCAGTGTGTGCTGAGTCCCTGTGGCTGGCCGTCCAGTCCCCAAGAGCTGCAACCACTCCCTGCGGGCTGTGCCCAGGCTGGCAGAGCTCATCCTCCCATCCGTTCAGCCAGGTGTAGCTCACATGGATGAGGTCGGCAGGTGAACACCCCCGGGAAGCCAGAGTCCCAACCCGTCACCCCAAAGCTTCTGCACATCCCGCTGCTGTCCTGCCCTCTGTGCAACCCTGGCCCCAGCAGCTACTCCGGTGTTTGTCCCCATTTTCTGGGATTTTCTAAGTACTGTCAGCCCTCCCCCCGCCATCCCCATGTTCCTTGTCCTCATGGTCTGCTCTCCAACCATGCGTGGAACTGTTTTTTAACTGCGTCTGTACTGAACGTGGTCAGACTTTCCCCTGTCACCATTCTGTAAACGTGGCATAACAGCCACGTCTGGAGAGCTCACATGTGTCAGGTGCCAGAAGTCGTCTCTGGAGATGAATGAACGCACTGTGTCACAGGACGGACTGCAGTGTCCTGAATGTCTTGGAACACAGCGGGTCCGTTCTTGTGGTTGCTGCCCCGTGTCTGCTTGGTGGCCTGTTGAGGGAAGTGGTCATTGGCTCCTCCACTGCTGTGCATGCTGGCGTGGGAGAGCCCCTGTGACTGTGTAGCCACCAGCTCCAGGAGGGACAACTGAGCACATGGTCGCTCTGAGCTTGGCTTTGGCTTTTTCTTTTTGGGGTGCTGGGGACGGAGCCCAGGGCCCAGTAAGTGCTCACTACTGAGCCACCCGGGCCCTGGCCGTCCTCTTTTGAGCAAGTGCTTGGCTTTCCAAAGCGATGTTTCCTTCCACGTTCCCACTGCAGTGCACCAAGGCCTCACATGCTGTCCACCCTATGCCACAGGCGTGGGGAGGGACCGGAAGCAGGGCTTCTGCACAGACCATGGGTGGGTCAGGGAACTGCAACCCTTCTGGGAACTCAGCATCCGAGCAGACCAGTGTGGGAAAGGCTCTGAGGAGGCCTGTGTGGGGACTGCAGGTCGCTCATGCCTGTGTCTCTGGGTGGCTGTGTCCTGGACCTGCGTCCCAGAGCCCTCTCCGCCCCTGGCCTGCAGAGAGACACTGACCGAGGAAGACACTGGCCTCCGGGGGTCCCCCGGGGTGGAGGTCAGATTGGCCTGGAGTTGGGTCCCTTCACGACAGGGCCAGAACCAGGGTCCCCAGGGAGGCAGCTGGCACGTCCAGGCCCGCCCTGGGCCCCCAGGCTGCAGAACTCGGGGTGAAAGCCTGTCCTGTGTCCCCGCCCTAGGTGCTGATCTGCAGGAACTACCGTGGCGATGTGGACATGTCCGAGGTGGAGCACTTTATGCCCATCCTGATGGAGAAGGAGGAGGAGGGCATGCTGTCCCCCATCCTCGCCCACGGCGGTGTCCGCTTCATGTGGATCAAGCACAACAACCTCTACCGTATCCCACGTGGGCAGCTGGGGCTTTGCGTGCGTGCGCGCATGTGTGTGAGACGCAGGGCGGGGCTCGGACACGCCGGCCCTCCTGGAGATGGGCGGGGCACACAATAACACGTGTGGGGGTGAAAGGAGGGCTGTGACAGGAGATGACATCCTGGAGACCTGCGCACGGCCAGCAGTGCAGGCAGGCATTGGATGGCACTGCAGGGAAAGGAGCATCAGTGGGGTGGCTGGAGCCCTGGAGAGGGAAGGTGGCAGTGTCCCCTTAAGTGTGATGGGACGTCCTTGGAGACTTGCAGGTACATTTGTTTCTCCAGGTCTGTGGCTCCTGAGTGGGACCAGACTGTAGGAGACAGGGGTGCACGTGGGGTGGGGAGGAGGCTGGGGCCAGCATCCAGAGAGGGAGATTGCTGAGCCGCAGGGTTAGGGTACAGAGCGGGAGGGAGTCCTCACCCCCCATCCTGATCCTGAGCCCCTGCCTCAGGCCAAGCCAGGTTCAGGCCCTGGGGTCCCTCAGACCTTCCTGGTCCCTTGCTGCTGACTGCAGGAAGGCCTGTGTGGACCTCATCCCCTTCTCCCAGTGCAGCAGCACAGCCCATCACAGAGGGCCACCAGTGTCGGTGACTGCGTGCCCCTGGGGCCTCCAGGAGAAGGGCCTCTGTCCTTTCCCGTGTGCGTGAAGTGGTGGACACCTGAGCCTCCAGTCAGAAGCTGCAGGATGTGGGGAGTGGGAGGGGAATTTGCCCCTGCTTGGACCTCCCCTCTAACCTGGAGGCCCAGCTCTGGACAGTCCCCAGGCAATCCGTCCCCTGAAGCCGTCTGCTGTGGCCTGTGGTGGATCAGGGTGGGCAGCCAGAGAGGGGAAGGGAGGGCTGTCCAGAGTGAGGGGCACCCTGTACCCTGGCCTGGCCCTGGGGGTCGGGGAGGCCCCCTGCGTGGGAAAGAGAGGCCAGCAGTACTTTACTGGGGAATGTGGGAACGTGCTGTCCATCTGGCCCAGGCCCTCTATCCCATGATGCTAGGGCACTGGCCTGGCACGAGCAGGACGTCAGGGCACTTTCAGGCCTGCTAGGGAAAGAGAAACAAGAAGTGCCCAGTGTGGCCCTATGGCAGGCAGGAGAGGCTGCTAGGCCCTTTGCATCTGTCCCCAGGCAACAGCACTCACAGGCCAGAACTCGGAGGGCCCAGTACCCTTTCCCCAGCCAGGAGGCGCTAGAGTCGGAACCAGCCGTGGTTGCTTTTCACAGAGCAGGCGAGGAGCCTGGAGCCCTCCAGGCCACACCCCCGCACACAGGACAGCCCCTGCCCAGCAGTGGACAGCTCCCTGTGTTACCTGCTGCCCTTGTGACTCTGTATCGAGCGCTGCGTGGGGCCCGAGACCATGTGTGGCTGATGACTGCTGTGTCCCAGGCCTGGGTCAGACCCAGGGCTCAGTGTCCCACCGTGGGCCACGTGAACAGCAGGAGTGGGCTGGGGAGACTGGGGACACAGGTCCGAGAGTGGGGCCATGCAGCCTCAGAAGAACCCTTGACTGCACTTCACACAGTGGTTGCCACGTCCAAGAAGAACGCCTGTGTGTCACTCGTCTTCTCCTTCCTCTACAAGGTGGTGCAGGTGAGGCTTGCGGGACCCGGGCACCACTGGCTCGGCCCTCTCCCGACGTGGCTGCGGTGGGGCCGGAGCCCTGGGGTGGGAGGGAGCTACAGCCTCCTGTGCGTGGCTTCTGGGGCCTCGTGGCAGTGGGCTCTTGGCAGGATGTGACCTCACCCTGAGACACGGGGCCTGGGTGGGCTCAGCCACGCCCTGCTCAGAGCCTTCCAGCGGGGGAGGCGCTGTCTGACACAGGTCAGGCTGCTGGCGGCACAACACCCACAAAGGCCCTGGACCAGCCTGGCCCTGCTTCTTCTGGTAGAGGGTCCTGGGACATGGGTCCCAGGGAGGTCAGAGCGGGGAGGGGACACAGAAGGTGGCCGTATTCCCTAGGGGAGGGCCGGCCCTCCCACTGTGCGTCGGTGCTAAGGAAAGGGCTGTGCCCTCTGCTCTGAGGGCTCTGCTTTGTTGCCATGTCCAGCGAGACCCCAGCCCACACCTGCATCCCTCCTGACGCTGAGGGAGTAAAGAGCCCCAAGTCTGGGCTCTGCCCGGGAGGCAGGCGACTGAGACGGGAAGGTGGGTCGGGGGTCACTGTCTGCCCTCAAGGCTTCGCGTGTCCCGAGCTGCAGGTGTTCTCTGAGTACTTCAAGGAGCTGGAGGAGGAGAGTATCCGGGACAACTTCGTAATCATCTACGAGCTGCTGGACGAGCTCATGGACTTCGGCTACCCGCAGACCACCGACAGCAAGATCCTGCAGGAGTGAGCGGTCCCCCCCCCCCCCCGCCCGCCCCGCGTCCTGTCGAGGGTCCTTCTCCCCCCGCTCCCCAGGCCCCGCCAATGTCCGCTTTCTCAGATGACGGCGCAGGACATTCCGTCGGCCCCTTCTGGCACCTTCCCTGCCCACACCTCCCACCCCACAATCCATAGCTAACGCACCTTGCCCTGCGTTACAGGGGGCACGGGCCGTGTGGAGAAGCCAGGGCTCCCCAGACAGGGTCAGTCCACCTGTGTGCCCGCAGGGACGAGAACAGCTCGCCTACCTCCTGTTCAACCTAACCCTGACCACTCGGCCACCAGATGAGCGCCGAGGGCCCCTGGGGCTGGGGGTGGCAGGCTGGGGATGTGAGAATGGCCCACTGCTGACCCCAGGGCCTCCCCCACTCCCAAGGGCCGGAGCTTCATGTCACCTCCTTAACTCTGCATGGGGGTTCACAGGTACATCACTCAGGAAGGCCACAAGCTGGAAACTGGGGCCCCGCGGCCCCCGGCCACCGTCACCAACGCAGTGTCCTGGAGGTCAGAGGGCATCAAGTACCGGAAGAATGAGGTGTTCCTGGATGTCATCGAGTCTGTCAACCTCCTGGTAGGCTCCTGTTCCTGTGTGCTGAAATGCTAGCCTCCCCACGACAGAGAGGAAGCAAGTGAAAATTTGAAACTAGCAAAGCCTGAAGGGTCCTGGGCCCCAGGTGCTGGAGCTGCACGTGGGTGACTCGGGGGTGCCAGCCCGCCTTCGCCCTGCTGGACCGGGCTCTGGTTCGCAGTGTGCTGTCAGCACAGGCACAGAGGTCACATCTGTAACCCCTGCACTCAGAGGCGGAGGCTAGAGGAGCTGAGTTCCAGCCAGCCTGGACTGCGTAGTGAGACCGTGCCCAAATCACACACACAAAACACGTGGTGTAGGAGGCTGCCCTAGGGACACGCCTTGTCCTCTGGGGCCGTCTGTCCGTGCGTTGTGTCTCTAGAAGACTAAGGCTGGCAGAGGCCTGCTGCTGCCGCTGCTCATTTGGCCTCGTGTCTTGGTGTTTGGATTGTTTGTCTGTTTTGGGTGCGAGGCCTTGCCCATGCCTGGCCAGCACTCTACAACGCAGCCACAGCCCAGCCTGTCTGGTTTTCTTATTTTTCTCAGTCAGTTGCCTTCTGAGCACAGCTGTGCGCTGACTTGTACACCCCGAGACCACCCTGTGCTCTGCCTTCGTAGCTCCACCTCCCCCAGCCCTGGTGACCCCACTCCTTCCCTGTCCTCCATCCCCTGTGGGACCAGCACATCCTGCCCTGGCTGGCTTCCTTCCGTCCCCTCCACAATCCACAGTGCCTTCAGGGCTCATCCAGGCTGCAGTGCTGGGCAGGACTCCGTGTCTGTTCATTTATCATTTTGAGTGACAGTCTGTCTGAAGGACACTGTGTCTAGTCTGGGCTCTGATGCGAGCACTTTGTTTCCAGGTGTGGGTGGCGGGTAGCACAGTCCTAAAGGGCAGTCCTGGTGTCTGCAGTGTGCACTTAACGTGCATGTCCCTGATGGCTAGTGATCTTTGGTTTTTTTTTGGTGGCACTTGGGTTTGAACTCAGGGCCTTGCTTGCTGGGCATGTGCTCCAGGTACTTGAGCCACTCCACCAGCCCTTATTTTGTGATGGCTTTTTCAAGGCCTGGGCTGGCTTCGAATCTCGATCCTCCTGATCTCTGTCCGACTCTATGATGGATTTTGAGTTAAGTTTTGCAGGAGGTGGGAGGTTATCACCAGCATCTTTTGCATGTGAAGTAGTTTTCAGCGCTTGTCCTGATGCCAGGTTTGCGAGGAGCCCCTTCTCCGTTGGGTCGCTTTTGCATTTTTGTCAAAGTAAAGTCCAGTACGTTTGTGTGGCACTGTTTCTGACCCGTCCTACTCCACTGATTTGTGTCTGGTCCAGCAGCAAGACTCGTTTTTATTACTGTGACTTTACAATAATTGAAAACGGGTAGTGTGATTCCTCCACCATCATTCCTTTCAAATCTTGTTTGCAGGCTTGGCGCAGCTCAGTGCTTAGCCTGTGTGGAGCCCTGGGTTCCGTCCCCAGCACTGCAAAAAGGAAAAAAAATGGCTTTGTTCTGAATTCCTTATAGAATTCAGCCCACAGCAGCCCTGTGGGGATTTTGACTGGTGTCGCGTGGCCTTCACAGATCCGTTCAGGAGATGGGTATTTTCACTATGTTAGGTCTCCCAGTCCAGAAACATGTCCGTCTGTCTGTCTACATGTATGTATAAAGATATGTCATTTTTGATTGCTTTTGGCGGTGTTTGGTGGTTTTCCCGCCCAGGTGTTAATTGATAGCTAAGCCTCGCCTTTGAGATTTTGGGGCAGGGCTGAATCACATGCGTCCATGCCTCCTTCCCCAGGGTGCAGCGATGGGGTTGGGGACCCGCCCCACACTCTTGCATTGTTTTCAGACTTTGGAACGTGTCTGGGACTTTGCACCTAGATGTGTGACTGTACAGAGGGACTTTGCTGGCTTCCTGTCCAGTTTAGCCTCGTGTCTCTTTCCTGGACGTCAATCAGACTTTGAGTACAGTGTGAGGGTGCCGAGGAGGACACTGGCCCCTGGCTGGCCTTGGAGGAGACGGTCAGCAGGGCTGGAAGGCTTTTGTCATGGTGCAGGCGCTCTGTTTACATCGACACCCGTGACTCTGGGTGTGTGGGTTTGTCCTGAGGATGGACCCTGGGCCTCAGCCTTAGGCCGGCACTGCACCCCACACCAATTTCAGCCCTTTAGTGGCTGTAGAGGTTCTTGGGTTTTCTGTTTCATCTTGGGTGGGTTTTGGTGGTTTCGTTTTCGAGATAGTGGCCCATTCCGTGTCACTTGTGGAGTGCTGTTTAATAGCAATTCAGTATCTGCAAGTTCTAGCGATTGTGGCAGCTCTCTGTCCTCATTTGGGCTGTGATTCTCTCATTGTCCTTTGTGGGTCCTGTGAGAAGCCTGCAGATTTCCTGGCTGTCAGCAGAACCAGCTTTTGATTCCTGATCTTCTCTGTGGTTTTCTGCCACCATCTGGGTCCCTCCCCCCACCCCCCACACTTCAGCCTGGCCTTGGACTTCTGATTTTCTTGCCTCTACCTCCTGAGCGCTGGGATTGCAGGTGTATCTCACCATACTCAGCTTGCCAGTGATTTTTTTTTTTTTTTTTTTTTGGCAGCACTGGGGTTTGAACTCCGGGCCTCATGCTTGCTAGGCAGGTACTCTACCACTCGATCCACGTCCTCAGTGCTATCATTATTTTTTAATGTACTCCTGCTTTAAATTTTCCCTGTTAGTATGCCATGTCACGCCAGCACCAGCCCCAAGTGTCTTGTGTTTACTGTGTCACTTGGTGGCTTCAGGAGGCCACGTCCACTGACTGAGCCACAGCGTGTAGACTGAGTGGTGTGCCCTATGACGTCATCTCAGGCCAGCACCACCCAGTGAGTCCTCTCAGAGCCCCACCTGTAGACTGTGTGTACTCGGGTGCACACAGGCTCCGTGGCTCCGTGTCGTGCCACTCCTTTGCAGTGTGGGAGCATCACCACCCCTTCTTCAGGTCGCCTTTCTGTCGTGTCTGTGCTCGGTGGGGAGGTTTGTGTTGTCAGTTGTCCAATGTGCTCTAAAGAACCCCAGAGGAGACATATCCCTGTGGCCTGCACTTCCTCCCTGACTCTACACATTTCCTTGGCATCACTGCCCACCCCATCCACTATGCGTCTGAGTTGTTCTCAAAGAGCAGCAGCATTGGCTGCACATGCCCCAGCCTCCCTCCCTGAGCTGTCTCTAAGTTGTACCTTTAGCTGAAGGGCGCTCGCTGGCCAGCAGCCTCCTCTTCCCACCTGGACAATTGGACCACTTCCTTCTGTGCCCACGGCTCCCACTGAGGAGCCCATATCCCTTGACTCCCCATGGGCAGCAGTATTCCCTCTGACTACTTTCCCATTCTTTTGTCTTTAGTTTGTAGCAGTTAGATTTTGTTCTTTTGTTTTCACTTTTTGTGTTGCTGGGGATGGAGCCCAGGGCCTCCTGCATGGTAGGTGAGCACTGTGGTCTGAGCCCAGCACCCAGCAGTTGGATTTTAATGCATCTGGGTGTCTCTGTTGTTTGGGGGGAATGTCTGGCTTCTTGCAGTCTTTTGCCAAAGTCATAAACCAAGAGGTTTCCCTCACTCTTTTCCTTCTGCACCCCCAGCACTAGCCCTCTGCCATTGTCTGTCCATCCCATTTCTTCTTGCTCGTGTACACTGGATAGTTTCTGCCCACTGTCTCCACGTTCCTGAACTCATTACTACTGTGGAACCCATCCAGCAGGATTTTTATTTATATATTTATTTATTTATTTTGGTGGCACTAGGGTTTGAACTCAGGGCCTCACTCTTGCTAGGCAGGTGCTCTACCACTTGAACCACTCTGCCAGCCCTTTTCTGGTTTGAGATTTTTGAGATAGCATTTAGTGAACTGTTTGCTCAGGCTGGCTTCGAACCACAACCCTCCTGATCTCTGCCTCCTGCAGAGCTGCGATTACACGCATGAACCACTGGGACCCAGCAGGATTTTTATTTTAGTTCTTATAGTTTTCTGTGCTACACTTTCTGTTTCATTTCTCTTCAGTCACCTGCTTCTTCACTGAGACTTCCTGTATCAGCATTTATTGTTGCTGTCTGCCACTTTTATGACTGTGATTCAAGTGTGTCTGGTTGTCCCAGCATTGTATGCCCACTGGTGTCTGCTGACTGTTCTCCCACATGAGTTGAAATCTTCATGGGTTTTCACAGGCCTGGTCATTTTAGATTATATCCTGGGTTTTTAAAATATTGTATGATCAGATTCTAGGTCTTATATAAGTTACATGGTACAGTGGATATTTTTGTTTTAGCTGACAGTGATCTGGGTAAGTTCAGGCCAGGAGTGCTGCACCAAGCCTGTGGGCCATGACAATCAGTGTCACTCTCGAAGCCTCTGTCCCAAGCATGCTGTGCCCAGCAGTCAGCAAGGGACTGGGCAGCTGGCTGAGTCCTGCAAGTCTTTGGTAAATGATCAGACCTCATGTGCGCAATTCCAGGCTCTGGAGATGGATTTCTGTGTGCTCTCAGTCCCACACTTCTAGATCCCTGGGGCTTTCTGAACTTGATCCTGCTGTGCTACGCACCGTCAGGCAGCCTAACAAAGTAGGTAGGAAAGAGCAGTGAGGTTTGCCCCAGGCTGTGGGGATGACCTGGCTCTGGAGGCCGAACCAACACAGGAAAGGAGGTGGCCATGAGCCCCAGTGTCAGGAGCTCCCCGTCAGCCTTCCCCACTGTCTGCACCACAGTGCTCAGCTCCACCTGCACCTGCAGGTGTCCACCGCACTGCCCCGGGACAGTGGGAGAAGGTGCCTGCCTCTCCTGGCAGCTCTTCCCAGCCCACTTGCCGCCCCTTCAGAACCTTCCAGCAGCCGCCAGGGCTCCCAGCCCAGGTTTGCAGTGGTGGTGAGTGGCAGAGGGAGGTTGGTGTAAGCTCAGAGCTGGCTCCTCCATGCCAGTTCTGTGCAGGGTCCCCAGGCCACCTGGCGCCTCTCCCTGCCTCACAGAGTGCAGGGCCTACTTAGCGTTCACTCCCGACTGTCACAGCAGTGGCCAGAAGGGCATGTGTGCCCGTCTCCCCTACCTGGGATGGTCCTGAGGCTGAGTCCCCGGGCATGGAGTTGCCCATGGGAGTGCCTCCCTGGAGACCATTCCAGAACACCCAGCGCTGGCCCTTCACTTCTTACTGTTTAAGCTGTGGAGCAGTGGGGCGGCCACCTCACAACACATTGTCCTCCGCTGGGCCTTGTCTGCATGGCGATGGAGCTTAGGATGTGGCAACTGGCTCCAGGGTGCCCTGCGGGGAGCAGTGAGCCCCGGGAGCCTCTCAGAGACAGGGCGCGCGCCAGGAGCGGCCGCACGCGTCAGCTCAGGCCACATGTCCCTCAGCGAACCACTCTTCATTGAGCTGTGCACCCAGGGGCATCAGCTGTGAGTGGCCAGCCCTGTCCACTAGGGCCACCTGTCCTGATGGCTGCCTGCAGGTCTAAGGTTGATCGTATGTGCTGGGCGGCTCCTGGGTTCTGCTCTGTGGATTGACCTTCTAGCCTCGGTGACCACGCATTTTCAGTGACAACCAAGACGGTATCCCTGAGACGGGAACAAAGGCTGCCACGGTCGAGTGGGGCCACAGGAGCCAGGCAGGTGCAATTGCAGCCCTTGGGAGCCCTGGCCCGTGGGGTGCCTGAGGCCCCTGTGCCCGCTAAGCAGCTCCCTACGCTGGGCCCAGCAGTGAGGGCAGGGCCAGCCAGCCAGGTGTGGCTCGAGAACATGGGATGGGGCAGCCGCTCGGCACCGTGGGACAGTGGAGAGTGAGCACCCATGGCCTGCTGGGCCTTGTCCTGCCTCTCGTCCTTCTCGGACTGTCATTCACTGGGCACCGGTCTCCCCTCTGCTCTCGGTGGCAGCACAGGTGGGACACTTTTTGGCCACTGTGTTAAAGACAGGACACTGGTCGTTCCTGCCTCCTCAGACAGGAAGAGCAGACCCCGCTCCATGTGCAGCCTGGGGGTCCCAGTTGGTGACCTCGAGGTGGGCATGCCTGCTGGTACAGATGTGGCCTCACACTCTGTGGCTATGGGGAGTGGCACCGATGGACGGTTTGGCCCAGGGCTCTGGGCCTGTGGGCTGGGGAGGTGGCAGGCTGAGCCAGTGCTGTGGGCAGTCGATGGCCCCTTCATGTCCCCTCCACCCCCAGGTCAGCGCCAATGGCAACGTGCTTCGTAGCGAGATCGTGGGCTCCATCAAGATGCGCGTCTTCCTGTCGGGCATGCCCGAGCTGCGCCTGGGCCTCAACGACAAGGTCCTCTTCGACAACACGGGCCGTGAGTTCCCGTGAGGCCAGTGGGGGTGGGGAGGCTGTCGCCCTGGAGCAGCCCGTCCTGTGGCCAGGGCACGGCTCCATCCAGGGCACACGCACCAGCGCACCCTGCACATTTGCCTGGTCTCCTGGCGTGTGTGGCCCAGATGCTGTCGTGGCAGGGGTGGCCCAGGCAGAGCAGTGCCATGAGAGACCCTCACGTCCTGCCCGTCCTGGTCCCCACAGGTGGCAAAAGCAAGTCTGTGGAGCTGGAGGACGTGAAGTTCCACCAGTGCGTGCGGCTGTCGCGCTTCGAGAATGACCGCACCATCTCCTTCATCCCTCCCGACGGCGAGTTCGAGCTCATGTCCTATCGCCTCAACACCCATGTGAGTGACCACGGCTGGGTGGCCGCACACAGGGCCCTCCCATGGGAGAGTGGGCCTGGCTCCTTTCCGGGCAGTGGGCTTTGTAAGGCAGGAGCCGGGGAGAGCCGTGGCTTCTCGCTGCCCACAGGTGAAGCCCTTGATCTGGATCGAGTCTGTGATAGAGAAGCACTCGCACAGCCGCATCGAGTACATGGTCAAGGTCAGTGGCTGGGGCTCGGGAAGGGACACCCCATGGGCAGGCGGCCACCCGCAGAGCTCCTCCAGGCCGTGGACTTGGGAACGCCAGCTGCAGCGGGGCGTGTGGCCCTGCCGGGGGCTGGACGGGCTGGCTGCCTCACCTTCCCTTCCGGTCCCTGACCCACCTGGCCTCCTGCAGGCCAAGAGCCAGTTCAAGCGGCGGTCCACGGCCAACAATGTGGAGATCCATATCCCTGTGCCCAACGACGCTGACTCGCCCAAGTTCAAGACCACAGTCGGGAGCGTCAAGTGGGTCCCCGAAAACAGCGAGATCGTGTGGTCCATCAAGTCCTTCCCGGTGAGCCCTCAGTGCCGCCCGGGCATCCAGGTTGGGAATGGGTGGGGTCCTTGGTGTGGACCAGCGTTTGGAAGCTGCTGCTTTCCCTGCCGGGTTCTTGGGAGCGTGGACTTTGTGACAGAGAAACTTCCCTGCACCCCATGTTGCAGTTTCCCTGCAGGAGACATGGGGCGGGGACAGGGTGGGTCCGTCATCTTCACTGCAGTGCGGCTGCCAGCAGCCTCGGCGCGTGTCCTGCTGGTCCATCTGTCTGCTCTTGCTTTCTGTGGTTATGGGCAAGGAGCAGAGCCAGCTGTCTGTCCTTCCCAAGTGGGGCGGGACTGGGCGGGGCTGCAGGACCCACCTCAGAGCCGTGTGTGCTGTCGGAGCGTCCCCGTGGTGTTGACGTCCTTCTGGCCGCAGTATGATAGTCCACAGAGGCAGCAACCGTCACAGGCCGTCAGCCCGTCTCCTCTTTCCCATCCCCTCTTCAAAGCAGTGCTTAGGAGCTGGGAGCAGAGGTTCTGCCTGTAGCCCCAGCACTTGGGAGGCTGGAGCAAGAGGGTTATAAGTTCCAGGCCAGGCTGGGAAACAGAGCGAGACTCCGTGTCTAAAAACAAAACAAAGTTACCGAGGAAGCAGAGATTGGGAAGATCGCAGTTCAAGGCCAGCTCCAGGGAAAAAGTCTGTGAGACGCCACATCAAACTGGCTGGACGCAGCCACGCAGGCAAGCCTGGCAGAAAGCGAGAGTCCATCTCCAAAGTGACCAGAGTGAAAAGGGCGGGTGGAGTGGCTCGAGTGCCGTAGGGCCTGCTTAGTAAGCAGAAAGCCCCGAGTTCAAACCCCAGTACTGCCAAAAAAAAACCAGGGCAGAGTGAACTCACTGGTGTGTCGGGTCGAGGACAACCACACACAGATGGCTGACCTCAGGCGCCATCCCCCGAGGAGCAGGGAACAGTAAAGCCATGGCTCCACGTCCATTTCCTCTACCTTATGACAGTGCGAAAGGGGCGCACTCAGCAGAAACCAGACCCAGAACCCACGAGCGTGGGTCTGTCCCCAGCCAGCCCATGTGGCCCCGTCCCCTCCTGCGACCTGAGCAGCAGTGCAGGGCCCATCGCCGCTCATGGATTGCCCGTGACTGGGAAGGAGGCATGGAACGAGTTGTCCTCAGCACGGCCTCAAGTGTGCCGTGCAGTGGCCATCGCCAGGACCCTGTCATCCCAGACTGGCGCCCTGCCTGCCCGGCCCCCAGTGCACTCTGCTTCTACCACTGCGTCCTGCTCTGTCCCCTGGGCACCGTCATGGGCTCCTTCGTGAGCTGGGACAAAGGCTTGGAGACAGCCCACGGCGTGCGGTGCTGAGCTTGTCTTTCTGTCTGTCTGCTAGTGGACACTTAGCCGTGGAGTGTGAGGCTGCTGTGAGTGCTGGGGTCCGCGTGCCTCCAGACCCTGCTTGGGCGAGCAGGCTGCTGAGCACACGCTCGCATCCCCAGCACACCAGCACCCCACTTCTGTCCTTGCTGGAGCTGTGGGGGCGGAGGTGGCTGCTGTCCCAGTGCCCCTTGGCAGGTCCCCAACGGTCGGTGGCACAGCGCTCTGCCCATGTATGCTGTGGTCCCCTCCCGGTTCTCCTCGGGCCACTGGGTCTGTTTGGGAGCTTCATGGATTCAGTTCTCTGGAGTGGCCGCTCCCCAGGCGCCCCGCGGTGGCCCCCTTACAGTGGCCTTCCACACACCCAGTCTGCCATCTTTCTGCAGTGCCGGGGACAAACCCAGGGCTCCACACGAGCTGAGAACACACCCTCAGCTGTGCCACTCCGGCCTGCTGCTGGTCCTCATGAAGCCGGTTTGTCCATCCTTCCGTGTGTCCCCCGTGCTCTAGTGTTGTCCCAGGGAGCGGCAGTCCCATACTGGGGAGGCTTCGGCCCTGTTTTCTTCTAAGACTTTCTACTTTCACTCCTTGGGCGTCTCGACTTAGTTTTTGTCATTGACTCACGGTGTCAGCCAGGCTTCCTTCTGTGCCCGCGCAGATCCAGGGGCCACCCCATTCAGTGGACAGCGCCCCTTCCCCATTGTCACAGAAACATCCAGCTACTTGCGCAGACTTGCTTCTAGGCTCTTTACTCCTCTGTTCTACTTGTCTGTCTGTCTGTCTTTAGGTCAGAGCCACACTAGGGTTTTTTGTTTTGTTTTGTTTTTCTGCAGTGCTGGGGATGGGAGCCAGGGCCTCTTGCATACCAGATAAGCTGTCTGTCACTGAGCCCCACGCAGCCCCAACCATCCATTCCAGTCACTTACTTTGTAGTCGGTTTTGAAGTCGGCAAGAGTGAGTCTTCCAGCTCTGTCCTCTTTCAGCATTGTTTTGGCTAATCCTTACTTTTTTACCGCTGCATGGTGTCTCACTGTGTGACGTTAATTCAGCGTAGTCAGCTCCTCGCCCACCCTAAAGGACACTTAGGTTCCTAATTCCCGGCTTTAGTGTGTCACTCCATGCCGAGACTTGTGGCCTCAGGTGGGTTCTGGGGGTGGGACAGCTGAGTTGGGTTACGCAGAGCCTGGATTTCCGTGCAGCGTGCACATCCCCTCTGTAGGGCTCACTAGTTTGGGGTCCACCAGCCTCACCTCCCACACATCACTGCGGAGTTGCTAGCAAGCTTAGCTGCAGCGCAGTTTTCTCCTCCTCCGGCGTCACCACAGTGGGCGTGCGTGTCTGTGTGACGCCGGGTGCCTTTCCTCCTCATGCCTGGCTCCTGTCTTGGCTCCCAGGAGCCCCGTTGTGGTGTCCTGTGTCTCTGGACACCTCCTCCAGCACGTTTTGCTGTGAGCTGTCTTCATCGCTTCTGTGGTAGTGGTGTCACCAGGTCACAATGTCCCTTGTCGGTCTTTTCCTTTGTTGGGACTGGAGTTGAAGTCACTCCCCTGGCTCTTCCCCGTCCACCTCAGGTCCTCCTGAAGCACAGCATGGTGGGTGGCGTGAGACACGGGCCGCTTCCCTCTGCCATGTCCCATGTCATCCTGCAGGCCCCTGTTCCTGGGGCCGTCAGAGCCGTGTGGCTCAGGTCCCACGTGCTCACGCAGTGCTGGGTTGCTTTCCAAGCAGCCAGCCTGTTCTCCCCAGAGGCCTTGCTATAAGCCCGTGTCCCACCCTCAGCTGTGGGCTCTTCCTTCAGCATCTGTGTGCCCGTGTGCAGTGACAAGGAAAAGGGGAGAATGGAGACATTTGTGAGGTTGAGCTCTCCTGCCCGCTCGCCCATCGCCCGTGTGCCGTCCACACTGTGTTTAAGCACTTTGTTTGCTTTAAATAGTGATTGTTTTGGTGGTGGTGGCACTGGGGTTTGAACTCTGGGCCTCACACTTGCCAGGCAGGTGTTCTACCACTGGAGCCCCTCCGCCCTCCTCCTTTAATGCTTCTTGATGCTGGCTTGTTTTTTCACATGTGGCCCTCAAGAGTGGCCTGGGCATAAGCTGTACCCATCATCACTTCTCAGAGCCAGTGACACTCCTGGGCCAGCTGCCCCTGGGAGGACCGTGGCTCTGTGCACTGTGTCCTGCCACTCGTGACACCTCCAGGGTGCTGTGTGTCCCTGTGCGCCTCGCTCAGTCTCAGCCTGCGGCCACGGGCCACAGGCTGGGCAAGGTTGCAGAGCGCCGTCCCTTGCTGCTGCTGGCGTGTCCCTCTGGGTTTCCCCTTTGCGCTGTGGGGCACCCGCCACAGAGCCACACCGGGGACGCTGTGTGGCGCTGGCCTCCCTTGTGGCCCTCAGGCTGCGGTGCTCACCACACTGGCAGCCCGTGGCTTCCCCCCAGCTCCGTTGCTTCAGCCGCTGCCCCGGGGCTGTGGACAGAGGGGGAGCTCTGCCAGTGACCGGGAACGGCCGCCCCTCTGCTGGGGCAGCGCCACTGCCAGGCTCCCTCTCCGATGGCCCTGACGTGGCCGGCAGCGCTGGGCAGGGCTTCCCTCCCCCTGCGTTGACTTGGTTCTGCTCAAGTAATTTTGCAGAGCTGGGGTTTGAGCTGGCGGTGACCTGGCGTTTGTTGGGCATCTGCGTTGGTCCGAGCGCATGAGCCCTGGCCGCCTGTGTCCCCGGAGGCCGTGGCCGCGTTGTGTGGCGTCCTTACCTTGCGGAGCTTCTGCGCCAAGCGAGCTTCGCTTGTGTTCTCAGAGACTCGGTGCCTCGTGGCTTTTATAGGTCACAGAGGTGTCCTTGGTGGAGGGTGAAGGTCATTGCTGTCGGTGACCCATGTACTTGGGAGGACGATGGGGCGTCCGAACCACTGAGCAGTGTGACCCATGCGCCCACGAGGTGGATGTGACAGCACCACACTGTCCACCAGGACGCTGTTGAGCCGGGGCCAGAGCAGCACTGTGACCCACGCCCCCGGGTCTCCTCCACGTCCTGTCTTCTCTGTCCCAGAATGGGCTGCCGTGCTGCTTGGGGCTTTGTTGCCATAGCAACTCTGCCCTCCTGTGGCGTCAGGCCCGTCCCCACACCTGCCCTTGCTGCCCTGGTTCCCAGTGCTGTGCCAGCCTTGCCTCAGCCCCTGCCTCCGGCCATCGAGCGGCCTTTCCACTGGTGTGTGGGGTGAGTCTGTGAGCCAGTCTGCACATGTCGTCCCTGGGAGGAGGTGGAACCCGCACGGGACGGGCAGCCCTCCTGCAGCGCCACCTGCTTCCCTGCTCGCCTGTCCTGGTGTCAGGGACCCTCAGGCCTGTGCCTCATGCAGAACCTGATGGCTCCTCGCGTCCCTGCCTGCACTCGGCACCCGACACCGCAGCCAGGGTCGCGCTCACGCCTCCCACTGTGACCACGGCGAGGTGGAACCCAGCTCAGGCTCTGCGCCTCTCGGCCGGAGTCCAGCGTCCCCGTGTCTGTGCCAGATCTGGGACCTGGGCGAGGCCAGTACAGACACAGCCAGGCCAAGGCTGCCGCTCCTCGTGGCCAGGGCACAGCAGGGCTGTGGCCAGGCCTTCCTGGACCTGGGGACACTCCCCCTGCCCCCACCAGTGTCTCCCTGGGACCTCACCCCACTCATGGCCTCCATGGGCCTCTCGCTTCTCTTTCCCACGTGGCCCTGAGATGGGGTGCGGGGCCATTCCTGGGCCTCTGGCCTGGGCAGGTGGCCGCTGGCCTTCCGGCTGCCATGTGGGTTCTTCGGTGGCAACATTTTCTCCCCCCGAGAGGTCATGAGGCTGTCCTGGCTCCCTGGGTCCAGCTGGTCCCCATGCCCAGAGGACTTGGAGGTCAAGTGCGTTGGGAACAGCAGGGCAGAGGGCGGCCCGGCCTGACCCCTCCGTGTCTGCTCCGCCAGGGCGGCAAGGAGTACCTGATGCGGGCGCAGTTCGGCCTGCCCAGCGTGGAGGCAGAGGACAAAGAGGGCAAGCCTCCCCTCAGTGTCAAGTTCGAGATCCCCTACTTCACTACCTCAGGCATCCAGGTGTGCTGCGTGCCCCCGCGCCCTGCCCCTGCGCCCCTTCTGCCTGTGCTGCCCGGGGTGGGAGGGCTGCGGGTTGGCGGGCGGCGCGCTCAGGCCGGTGCCGCACACGTGCGCGCAGGTACGCTACCTGAAGATCATCGAGAAGAGTGGCTACCAGGCGCTGCCCTGGGTGCGGTACATCACGCAGAACGGAGGTGAGGCCCAGGGGCGGGCAGGGCCGGGGCAGGACGGCCTGGGAGCGAGCCGAGGGTGACCCAGTCTCTGCTGCCCAGATTACCAGCTCCGGACCCAGTGAGGCCACCGCCCCGTGCTCCTGCCAAACCCACGATGGAGCCGCCTGGACTCCAGCTGCCCAGGACCCCTCCTCGCCACCCTGCCAGCTGCAGACGCTCTCAGAAGCCCCTGCCCCAGAGAGCCTCGCGTCGCCCCGCCGCCCCGGGACTTCCGCCCTCAGCGTGGGCGGAGGTGACCTCGGCCCCAGTGAACAGCTCAGCCACCAGCCCAGGGACTCGATGCCAGCTCCGGCCTTGCTCCACAGCCCTTCTGTTGACCGCATCGACTATGGGGTCCCCGTGTTTCTGTGTGTTCATTGTTCTGTCCCCTCCCCATCCCCATGGCCACGGCCACCCAGTCCCGGAGCAGCTGGGCAGCGCTGGGCAGGAGGAGGCCTGGCCTGTCCTTGGCTGTTCCACCTGCCAGCAGCACCTTCCCGAGGCCTGCTGGGCCTGGACGCCATCCCTCGGCCACACCAGTGTTTCTTTCCCCAGGGGCCGGGGGCGCAAGGGCCGCGGCCCCAGCCTCTTCCCGCTGAGGGTCCTCAGGGAGGAGACGCTGGCCACCGTGCCCCCGTCCTGTGGGCCACCTGCATTAAACCGTGCATTCAGCTTGTTGTCACCTCCTCTCTGGGACACGGTGGTTTCCTGCTCTGAGTGCCCGACATGAGTGAGGGAAGGGTCTGCATGGTGTCACCAACCTGTGCGGTCCCATGAGGTGTCACCAGCCCCCAGCATCCCCCCCACCTCCCCTGCCAAGACCTGGAGCAAGCAGTGGGGATGAGGCCCTGGGGGGCCGCACTGAGGTGGGGTCTTCTCTGGAGCGCACCCACAGCTGCCACCCTCCCAGTGTCCCCCTTGGTGCTCCAGCAGCCCCAGAACCGTGTCCCCGCCAAAACAGGTGTGGAAACCCGTGGCCAAAGTGGTGGTCCTAGGAGGTGGGGAGACCACAGGCACCCCCGTCCCCGTCCCCGTCCTGTGGACAGGACTCAAGGCCTGGGGTGCAGCTCGGCGGTGGCCGCCTGGCTCCCGTGGGTGAGGCCCCGCTTCGTCCCCACACTGCTAAGTGACTAGAACGGACCGGGTGGAGGGAGCTTGCGTTTTTCGCCCTTCTGCCATGCGAGGAGGCCCCGGCCGCTTCCAGGGCCACGCGCGACACCCCCGTTCCTTCTAAATCACCCAGGCTGGAGCGTCGTCAGAGCAGCAGATCGTCCTGACCCGTCAGAGGGCGCGGCGTGGCCGTGCTCGCTGTCACACACCGCGCGATCGTCACTCACTCCCTGAGCCCCGCAGCAGGGCGACGACAATGCCAAAGGCGGCCAGGGAAAAACACATGGCTTGATTGCTTGACAGCCGACGCGGACCTGCAGCCCAAGTTCTAAACCTGGAAAGGCTTTCTGAGAACGAGGCTGCGGAGCGGCTCACGTGGAAGGGCGGCCGCCTAGCAGATTTAAGGCCCTGAGTTCAAACCCCAGTACTGGCCAAAAAAACCCCAAAAAACAAAAATAGGGCTGAAATGAAAACATTCCTCAAGCAAACGGGAGCCACAGAAAATCCCAAAGGGTGCACTTGAGACACAAGCAAGTGACCCAACGTGGAAGGTCACAACACGGTCAGGAGCGATGAGCCGAGGCGGGAGACGTGGGGAAGCTGGGGAAACTGGGGATTCACTGCCAGAAACTCAGGCTGTCTTCTGCAGCAGTGACACCGTTAAAATACACAGCAGAGCCGGCGCCGGTGGCCACGCCTGTAATCCCAGCTACTCGGGAGGCAGAGATCGGGAGGATCCCGGTTCAAAGCCAGCCCGGGCAGCTTGTTCACAAGCCCCTACCTCAAACACACCCAACACACAAAAGGGCTGGGGAGTGGCTCAAGATGAAGGCCCCGAGTTCAAGTCCCAGTACCGCCAAAAAAAAACACAAAAAGTCTTGAAGTCTGAAGCAAGGTGCGTGTTCACGGGGCTGTGTCTTTAGGGGAGGACCCACAGGGTCAGGCGTCAGGTGTGCGGCTGGGTGACCCGGGGGCGTCAGGGAGGACCCCAGCGCAGTGACAGTGACAGTAACAGTGCAAGCGTCTTCCTCACCACACAGCCTCGGGCCTCCCCTGTGTTTAAAGGGTGCAGCACCCCCACAGCCACCAAAAAAGTAGGAAAAAAGTGAAGGTCGCAGTGTTGAGGACGCCCTCCCCTGCTCACCGCCCCTGGCTCCCGAATGCCCCGAGACACGCGTACAAGTGACACCTGTTCCTGGTGGCTGGGTCGCCCCCACCCTGCACCTCTGTGTCCCTGAGCCCCGGGCGGCACCCGCTGGGGCCACTAGGGGGCGCACGCCGCAGACCGGTCCACCGAGCGGCTGGGTGACCTCGCTGCCACCGGCTGGATGGTGACAGACGCTGACACCGAGGCCCAGAAAGGTCACACGCTCTGAAGGCTCAGCCACCACCCAGCTGTGTCCCGCTGGTCCCCACACAGGGAGGGACGCAGGACAAGCAGGGCCCGTGCACAGCCCGGCCTCAGCCCCCAAGGCCACGTGGGGAAACCGAGGCACGCCCGGCGGCCTGGCCGGGGACCCAGCTCCAAAGCAACCGCAGCAAGCGGTGCAGCGCCTGCTCTGCAAGCGCAAAGCCCTGAGTTCAAATCCCGGCCCCGCCAATGACAGAGAGACCTGGCTCCCAGCCAGCTGGGCGCATCGTCCATTCGTCCAGCAGGGGGCGCCACAGCCCCGTGTCCACACGGGTTGGGAGCAGCAGGCGGGGCTGAGGATCCCTCATCCCTTATTGTTACTTTATTGTCCTGTATTTGCAGCAGTAGGACTTGAACTCGGGGCCCCCACCTCGAGCCACTCCACCAGCCCTTCTTTTGTGAAGGGTTTTTGAGATCGCGTCTTGGAAAACCATTGCTCCAGCCTGGCTTTGAACCACGGTCCTCCCCATCTCTGCCTCCCGAGGGCCGGGATCCTGGGCCCCGCTGACCTCGGTCACTTCCTTGTGTTGGGGACATTGAGCCTCCTGTTCGCTGGTGATGTTGAAATAGCCAGGGACGCTGTGCTTCCACGCTCCCTCCTCGGAGAAGCGGAGGAAAGTGCTCAGAGACAGGAGCAACCACCTGAGGTCACACAGCAGGGACGAAAGGCCAGGCTGGAGCCCTGAACAGCCCAGGCCCCGGCCTCCCTGCCCCGGCCCCTCCTCGTCCCCTATCAGTGGGTCACCTACGATGTGGCCTTTGTGTCTGGCCGTGTCTCTCGGGCTCGCGTTTTCAAGTTCATCCATGTCGCGTGTGTCAGCACAGCACCCCATCACTTTTCATGACTGCGTAATACTCCACCGTGCAGCCGGGCCAACCATATTGTGCTCCCCCTCGCACTGCTGTGAAGCTCCGAGTGCAAGGCCTCGTTCCAGCTTTGCCACACAGCTTTGTGTCCTTCAAACAGGACACCCCAGGTCCCCTCATTTCTCACCCACGAGATGTCCCCAACTTGTGTCTTCAATGCCCCAAATGAAGACTGGGAGGTGAGGGACGGTGACAGCCACACAGGAGAGGCCACTATGACCTTGAGGATCACCTGTGTCCCCCGCCTGTCCCCTCCCTGCCACTCAGCCTGCCCCTAGCCTGGCTGCAGCATCACCGAGGCCACCGTGGCCACCGCAGGAAGGACCGTGACAGACCAAGGCCAAACCCCCGCTCGTGAAGACGTGGGGTTAATTCGAGAGCGGGGATTGTGCAAACTCACCGGGGTGGACTTCGTGTCACGCGTACCCCAGGTGAAGGGCGCAGGCCGGGCACTGGTGCTCACGGCTGTAATCCTAGCTACTGGGGAGGCTAAGATCTGGAAGATGGTGGTTCGAGGCCAGCCAGAGAAATAGTTTGGGCGACCCCACCTGCAAAGGAACCGGAGCAAACTGGACTCAAGTGTGGAGCACCTGCTTTGCAAGCAGGAAGCCCTGAGTTCAAATCCCAATCCCACCTTAAAAAAAAAAAAGTTTCCAGAGCCTGAGGTCCCGGTGGGTCTGAGGCCCTCAACTCGCCCTTTCCCAGTTCGGTTCCCCCTTACGACATGGCGACAAGGAAACTCCGGCTGCAAGCGTGTGCACGCGCCATTCCCTCAGCCTGCTGTTCCCTTCCATGCCATGGGCCTGGCGAGCTCCTACACTACCAGCGCGGCCCCAGCGGGGATGTCCCTGGTCCCGGCAGCCTCCCGGGGTTCCCGCAGCCCCAGCACCCCACACTGCAGAAGTGGGGGCGTCCGAGCGGCAGGGTCTCCCCCAGCCTGGGGGCCGCGCTGCGTCCAGCGCGAGTCCGCCTGCCCCCCTTCCCGCGGGACGGCCGGTCCCCGCCGTGTCCCCGGTCACAGATAAGGCCCGGCCGCTATCGGCAGGAAACATCTTGGCAGGACAGGAAGCGACGCCATGGGCGGCCACCCCGCCCCTCGGCCATCCGAGCCCTATTTTGGGAGCTGCTATATAAACCCGGGCTGGGAGCCGGGCAGCCGCGGGGACGCGGGGACGCGGGGACGCGGGGACACGTCTCAAGTCCTGACTCGTCCTGGGCCTCAGTTTCCCCCCTTGCATCCTGACCTGGAACGGACAGGCCCAGGGTGACACCCGCGCCCAAGCACAGGGGACAGGGCCGGCCGGGGCACGGGGCGGGACTCGAACCCAGGCCCACCTGCGTCACCGGCCCTGCTCGCCCGGGGCCAGTAAAAGTGAAACACAGAAGTGAGAGGGGAGACGCCACTCGGCCCCGGCCGGTGACAGATGAGGGGCCGGTGGCCAGGCAGGCAGGGGACGCCAAGCGTGGCTATGTAAAGTGGCCGGGCCGGCGGGTGGCGGAGCGTGCAGCGCGGCCCCACCTGCCAGCTGCAGCGCCCAGATATAACTCAGCCTGAACCCCACCCAAGCCGGGCCCCGGGCGCCCCGGGGGGGGTCCCAGGGTGGCCGCGGCCCCCGTTTGGGGACAGGGCTGCTGCTGTCTGAGAAGGGAACGGGGCCCGGGCTAAAGCACCTGCCTGGCGAGTTCAAAGCCAACGCCAAACCCGTGCGCACGTTAAGGAAATCACCTCCTTCGTTCTGCGGGCGATACCTCTAGTAATGTGACACAGCCTCCATCCCACTTTTACTTATTTCGCCCTCCTCAGCTGGGTGCAGGCCTGGAGGCCTGTCCTTGTCACTGTCACCTCCATCCAGTTCGCATTTCATAACCGGGGCCAGCGGAGGTGGCTTTTCTGAGAAACCCGGCCCAAGAAGGAAATCTGCTTCTTCTTTTTTTCCAACCTGAGCAGAGTGGATTTTATTTTAAAGCTCTGATGAGAACGGTGGCCATGTTGTCACTTAGTCACCTGGGAAGCCCAGCGTGGGGACGCCAGCCTTCGAAGGTTTCTCTTCGTGAAATGCAAATGTTTATTCATTCGAGAATCCTTTTTTTGTTTTTGCGGTACTGGGGCTTGAACTCAGGGCCTCCACCTTGAGCCGCTCCACCAGCCCTTTTTGGGCATGGGTTTTTTCAAGATGGGGTCTCTTGAAGTATTTTCCTGGGTTGGCCTCAAACTGAGAGCCTCCGGCTCTCCGCCTCCTGAGTGGCTGGGATTACAGGCGTGAGCTGCCGTGCGGCTGAAAACGCCCCAGGATTTCCCAGGGACTGGCGTGAAACCCTCGTCTGTGCACACCTGGGTACGAGGCGACAGGCCGGGGCCCGCGGGGGGAGGACGGGATTCTTGGGGTGCGGGGGCCCCTCGGGACTTGCAGGGAGAGTTTTAAAAAGGTCTGAGTGATGCAAATTCAGGCCCAGGGGGGCGAACGGAGCAGGAAAAAGAAAGTGAGCAAGGGGTCCCCACCTGGTGCCGGGCTGGGCCCACAGTGCCTCCCACTGCCACCACCACCTCTGCCCTCCGCCCAGGCCGTGAGCTGGCCTGGGACCCTGTCCCCCTGAGAGCCACTAACCAGCCACTCCTGCTGCCCCTGGTCCCTCTGGTCACCAGTCTACAGCTTGACACCTGAATGGTGTTTGTTGATTGAATAAGCGATGTCACTTTCAGTCTCTCAACAACAGGTCTAGAGGTCAGGCACACAGAATAAGCTTTGGTAAGTGGCCCCTGTCACCTCTGGGGGCCCTAAGGGGCCACTAGGGGACAGCGGGGGTAAGATGACCATGAGAGGCCCAGAGCTGTCCCTGCACACCCTGGGCTCTTTCTAAGAAGCCATGTGTGATAAGAGGCCCCAAAACAGGAACCGGGGCCGGGGTGGGGGGGGCGGGTACCGATGCCACCACAGCTGCCGGGCCCTGGGCCACCCGGGCGGCGTCGGGGACCGCTGGGCCCAGCCTGGAAAGATCTGTGCTTTAAAAGTCATGGGCGCAGATCCAAGGCCCCCAGGGACACCTGCCCCCCCCCCGCCCCGTCACCCGCTCGGGGACAGACCCAGCCTGCGATGAGGGGACAGGGCGGGCGGGACCCCAGCTCTCGAGGGCTTAAAAGAAGATAGAGATAAAAGCCACCATGTTATTTATTTAGGATTTTTTTTTTGCAGTGGCAGGACTCGAACTCAGGGCCGGGGAAGCGCTCTCCCCACCGGGCTGCACGCGAGCGCAGTTGTGCAGCTTTCCTCGCGCAACCCAGCGCTGGCTTTCAGCACGTTCCCAGAGTTCTGCACCGTCCCCTCTGTTTCCAGAACATTCTAGGCCCCCAAAAAGAGACAAAGAGACCCCATTCCCTTCCCAGCCCCTGGCCGCCCCGCCTCTGTGGCTTTGTGTGCTCCCACCAGCGGGTGACACGCCGGTGGCCTTCACGCAGGAGCCAGGCTCAGTCACGGCCCAGTGCTGCCGCTTGAGTCCTCTTCACGGCTGAGTAGTACTCCAGCGCACAGGGACCACGCTGTGTCTGTCTGTCCGTCTGGCCGTCTGGCCGTGCACGGACGCCTCTTTTGGCTCCTGTGTAGCGCAGCTGCGCGCACTGCCTGTCTTCAGATGGGGTCTCGCCAGACTCCAGCAATTCTCCCCCGCCTCGGCCCCCGGGTGGCTGGGATTACAGAAATGAGCCACCAGGGCCTGGGTGGGGCTTCAGGACAGCGCTGACCCCATCCACCTTCCTCGGTCCCCATAAAATGTCCCCCGGCCTCCAGAGGGGCCTCAGTGTCCCCCAGGTCTCCTGTGGCCTCTCGCAAAAAGAAATCCCGGATTTGGAAAATAGTTGAGCGACTGCTTGTGATGTGGGTTCCTGGAGGAAGTGCTAGAACAGAAAACGGGCCCGACTGGAAAACTGGCGACACGGGATGGGGCCTGGCGAGGCTGGGGACACATGTGTCACCGCTGAAAGCCCGCCGGGGCCCCGGGATCTGAGAGCCAGTGGGGGGCCACCCGTGTCCTTGCGGCGAAACGGGGCCGGGAAGGGGACGGGGCCGGGACGCAGGCACGGCGGGTGCAAAGGCCCTGGGGCCGCTCTGCTGTCAGCCTCCGTGGAGGCCCAGCCTCGAGCCCCGAGGCAGGAGGACTGAGTGCCACACGGGTGCCTGTCCCCTCCGGCCATGGACACGGTTCTGCCGTCCCTGACCCCGGTGTCCCCAGCTCCGTCCCCCAGAAGCCACAGCCCGGGGCTGTTATCTGCCATCTGTGTGCCATGCTGGGTGCAGGTGGCTTCGGTGGCTTTGGGGACTGTCACTTCTCAGAAGCCATGGCTGACAAAAAAAAAACAAAAAAAAAAAGCCCAGCCTGGTTATCGGGGCCTCATCTGCCATCTCGGGAGATTAGTGACTCGTTGTCACCTCCCTGCCTGACCCAGTGCCTCCCGGAGGAGGGGACACCCGGGAAAGGGGCCCGGGTCAAGGCAGGCCGTGCTGTGCTCCCCGAGCCTCGGTTTACCCATCTGTGAAGTGGGCTGGCCTGGGGAAGCCGCCTGCAATCCCAGCCGCCGGGGAGGCAGGGGTCAGGAGGATCGTCGTCGGAGGCCGGCTCCGGGGAGAAAGGCGACACCCCCGGTGGCCGCTGCCTGGCAAGCGTGAGGTCCCGGGTTCAAATCCCAGCGCCGCCTCCGAAATTGGGGAAAAACAAGAGAAGCCAAAAGGCAGAGCCGGGGTCCCCAGGAACTCGGGGGCGGAACCCAGCTGGGACACAGGAGCCGGGGCCCCTCAGATGTGGCAGTGCCACCGGGCCCTGCCCGCCCACGCGCCTGGGGTTTCCACGCCACCGTCGCTACCTGTCTCCCTGCAAAGCCACTTCCTCCTCCTCCCGCCTGGCACCGCCTGGCACCCGGCAGCCCGGGGACGGGGACCGAGTGACCCTGCGACGGGCACGAAAGCGCAGCCCGTCCTGCCTCAGTCAGGTCCGCTCCTCAGAAGGACCTCTGTCCCCGCCCTGTCCCCCGCCACCCCTCTGTCCCCGTGACCGTGACCCCTTCTTTCCCCACGTTCCCCAGAACCACCTCCGGCCTCACACTTGAGCAGTCGGCCGGGCGCCGCGGCTTCCGCCTGTAATCCCAGCCGCTCGCAGGTGGAGCTCCCGTCAGCCCCGGACCCGAGCTGCGTGTTTGCAAAATCAAAGTCCGGGCCAAACAAAGTCCTCAGCGTCCCCAAGAGACGTCCCAAACCCAAATAAATAAATAAAATCCCAACCAGGACGCAAGGGACTCGACCCAGGTTCAAATCCGACCACAGGATGGTGTCTTTCCCATGATATGCACCTGGGATTGCTGCTGTGCAAACCTGGCCAAGTGGAGGAGAGAGAGCGAGAGACAGAGAGAGAGAGAGAGAGAGAGAGAGAGACAGAGAGAGAGAGGCTTTTCTCCTGAGCAAAGCAAGCATGCAGCCAAGGCCAAGTTCAAAGCCACGGCCTCGAGGCAGCCAGCCCCAGCCCGGCTGCTCCTGTCATTTTTCCTGTCATTTTATTCCTGGCTCGGCTCGGGGACTTTCTGCGGCTGCCGGGGGCTCCGAGGAGGCCAGCGGGGAATGGCAGTCTCACGCCGCCCGCTCTGTCATTGTCCCAGCTTTTAATTAATAGGTGCTTCCCACAGGGCCCAAAGAGGCTGCCAGAGCCCAGGCCATCTTCGCAGGAGCCCCGGGGCCTGTGGCCGGTGACGTGTGGCAGTTGAAGTCAGTTCGGAGTTATTTGTGTCGGGCACAAAAAAATAAATAAATAAATAAAATGGAGGATTGTTTGATTTTGCCAAATATAGCATTTGCTGGGTTTCTATAAGCACAGCCCTGATTTAAAAAAAAAAATCCCTGGATTTGGTCAAAATACAGGAAGGAATGACAATGTGTTTTGTTTTCTTTTTTGAGACAAGGTCTTGAGGCCGGCCTTGAACTCGAGATCCTCCCGCCTCAGCCTCCCGGGTGCTGGGATTATAAGGAGGTGCTACCAAGCCCGGCCTGAGTAAATGGAGCTCTGATCCATGGCACGGAGTGACAGAAGCCAGACACGAAGGCCACACGTCTGAGACCCCACTAACAGGAAATGTGCAGAGACGGAAGCAGACTCATGGCTGCCGGGGCTGGAGGAGGGACGGGAAGTGAACGCTGATCAGGATGGGGGCTCCTGGGAGGGCAGAAGGGACGCAATCCCGGGGGCTTCCTGGAGGAGGTGGACCCTGCAAGTGACATCCCTGGGGTCTCGCTGAAAGTCTGTCCCCGCCACCCCAGTGGGACAGCCCAGGGTTTCACTGCCTCTTTCAAGGGCTCATTTTCAGAAAGCCTTGGGAACGGGGACGAGGGACAGGACAGATTCCCGAATTCCCTCCTGGAGACTCAGTTTACCCTCGGGCCAAGGGGTGACCTGCAGGCTGGGGTGCGGCTCAGGGGCGAGTGCAGTCCTGGCAGCCGTGTGGACCTTCCTTGGTCCCCAGCACCGCGGGGAAAATACAGAAATATAGACGTGATGACACCATGATCCACACTGGTGCAGTCAACAACCCCAGCAACTGCACAAGCCGGGCCCATCCCCATTTGCCCATCCCATTGGGGAGGGGGTGGTCTCTTATTTCTGTCCCACCTCCCAGAAAACCAGGGCAGGTGGGGGGACAGGGTAAACGGGCAAAGTCTGCCATGTTGGGCTACGTGGCTTTGGGCCGGTCATCAACCATCATGGCGAGGCAGGGTGGAGCACAGCTGCTCACATCATGGCCACCAGGAAGCAGAGGGAGAAGACAGGCCCTTTAGAAGGCCACGCCCCTCCAAGACCACACCCATCGAGGCCACGCCCCCCGTGACACGCCCTCGTGAGACCACGCCCCTCTTAAAAGACCACACCCGTTGAGGTTGCGCCCTCAGAAGCCACGCCCCTTTCCGGCCACACCCATCTAAGGTCATGCCCCTGTGAGGCCATGCCCCTTTGAAGATCACGTGCTTCCAAGGCCCTATTCCCCAAGGCCACGCCCCTCAAAGGCCACACCCCTTCCCAGGACACACTCGCTGAGGCCACGCCTCTTCGAGGCCACACCCCCTCGGAGACCACGCCCACCCAAGGCCACACCCTTCAAGCCATGCGCCCAACGGCCTAACTCACTCACACTAAGCCCCGCCTCTTAAAGGTCCCACCACCTTCCCATAGCTGGGGACCCAGCCATTGGGGACACTCCAGACCCAAACTGTAGTCATCACTGTGGGTGACAAATGTGTTCGGTCATCGCTGGAACCCCAAAGCAGCCAAGAGGTGCACAAATGGGCGTGGCCACGTGTCCATGACACTTTAAGGGACATCAGAATTTGAATGTCAAATATTCTTTTCTTTCTCATTTTCTTGTTTTGCAGCACTGGGCGTTGAACGTAATGTTATTTTAACAGATTTTTCACTTTTTAAAAAGTCAGGGGCTGGTGGGGTGGCTCAGCAGTGAGAGCGTCTGCCTAGCGAGGGCAAGGCCCTGAGTTCAAATCCCAGCGCTGCCAAAAAAATCAAATTAAAGCCAGTGCGGTGGCTCACGCCTGTAATCCCAGCTACTCAGGAGGCAGACATCAGGAGGATCGCGGTTCGAAGCCAGGCCAGGGAAATCGTTCTCAAGCCCCTATCTCAAAAAACCCTTCACAAAAGAAGAGCTGGTGGAGTGCCTTGAGGTGAAGGCCCTGAGTTCAAACCCCAGCACCGCAAAAAACAAAACAGAGAAAAGGCAGAGGGGGTGCAACCTGCCTCTGAGGACAGAGCTGGGGGACCCCGCTGGCCCTCCAGGGGGACAGAGTCAGAGCACTGGGAGCCAGGGGAGGGAGGGGAAGCAGCTCTGGGGACCGTGTTTCCTGTTGGGGTGACCCGCCACCTGCACCGCCATGGAGGTGACCCCCAGCACCCCGAGCGGCCGAGGCCCCCCCCCGGCTCTGAGTGGCCCCAGCCCTGCAGGCTGGTGTCCCCGTCACCCTGCGGGGAGGCCATGTGCACTTGGAGAGAGGGGCTGGGCAGGCCTCGTCCCCTTCGTCCCCGTGTCACCGTGTCACCGTCACCGCGTGGCCGGGCTGGCCTGCAGCTGCAGGACATTTCCGGACTTGACAGCAGGCCAGGCTGCTGGAGCCGCACGGTCTCGCCGCTGTTCCTGGCCGGGCACAGGGGGGTGACACGGGGCCCGGGTAAAAATAACCCGGCTATATAAGGACAGCCGCAGCCCGGGCCGCACTCCACAGCCACCGCCGTCCGAGCAGGTGGCCCTGGGCCTGGCCGGCCGGGGAAGTCATGGCCGAGTCAAGCTCTCAAACGGAGTCACCGCTGTGGGCTGCTGAGTCCTTGTCCCCTGAGGCTGTGACACAGGCCTGGGCAGATGTGAGTCCAGCTGGGCCTGGCTGGAATGCTGGTGGCCTGGGTTCGAATCCCGACTCCGACTCTTGGACCCGGGCCTCGGTTTTCTCACCTGTGAAATGGGCCCAGCGCTGGCTGGAGTGTTGTTACCGGGCCAGGAGTCATCGTCATTTCCAGGCTTGGGTTTTTTAACCCTGCTGGGAAAGGCAGGGGACCGGGCTTAACCATGGTCTCACTTGTCAGGGATTTCTGTTGGTTTTTTTCAATTTCTTTTTTTCCTTCTAGGTTTTTGCTTTTGGTTTTTCAGTCTAGCCCCAAACTCCTGGACTCAAGCGGCCCCCGGCCTCAGCCCCCTGAGTAGCTGGGATTATACATGCCTGGCTTGTCTGTCAAGATGGGGTCTCGCTAACTTTTGGCCTCAAACGTTGACCCTTTCAATTTCCCCCTCCTGAGCAGCTGGGATTACAGGCATCAGCTTTTAAGAGACAGGGTCCCAGCTGGGCGCCCATGGCTCATGTCTCTAATCCCAGCTATCCAGGAGGCAGAGACCAGGAGGATTGTGATTTGAGGCCAGATCAGCAAATAGCCAATCAAGCCCAGTACTGGCAAAAATTAATTAATTGACTAATAGTGATAAGCAGGAGAGCTAGCGCCTTCATTCCTGGGAGAAGGTGACGTCCTTCTTCAACCCTTGCTCCCGGAGAGGGACGCCAGGCCCCCTGCGGTCATGAGGAGGAAACGAGGCTGCAGGGTCGAAGCCCTGAGTTCAAATCCCAGTCCCACCATAAAAAAGCCCCATCTCTGCTGCCCCCTGGCCTTGAACCTGGGGCTCCAGCGATTGTCCCCTTAGCCTCCTGGGTCACTGGACACAAGTGACGGCCACCCCACCTGGCTTAGTGTCAACTTTTTTTTTTTAATTTTCAAAACATCTCTCAACTTGGGTTCCTGCAGGAAGGTGTGGTGAGCGAGGACGCTCGGGGTCTCAGGACTCTTTGAAGGTCCCCAGCTGGCTCAGGTGACAAATGATCTAAATTTGTCATCACCCCAGGCTGCCGGGGGGCTGGGGACCGCAGGGGTGGCGGGGACAGCCGTGGACAGAGCTGCCATGGCCCCCGGGCACCACCGTCTGAGTCAGGCTTCCTCGAATTCACAGGGAGGCCGGGGCCGGAAGCGTGGCTCAGAGGGACGGTGACACACGCCAAGCCGTCACACTGCTGTCCCTCCATTCCTGGATCCAACACCCGAGGCTGAGAGAGTCAGGCAGCGTCCATGACAACACCGAGGTCACCGCCCCATGTCCACCGGGGACACCTCCACGGCCGGGTCACCAGCCGTCACAGGGGCCCAGAGGTTGGGGACGCGTCTCTTATTTGGTACGTATTTAGAAAGTTCATAGTCGGGCCGGTGTCGTGCCTCACACCTGTAATCCCAGCTGTGTGGGAGGCAGAGATCAGGAGGAGCACAGTTCAAAGCCAGCCCCGGGCAAATAGTTCCTGAGGCCCCATCTCAAAAAACCATTCACAAAACAGGGCTGGTGGAGTGGCTCAGGCGAAGGCCCTGAGTTCAAACCCTAGTACCACAAAAAAAGAGAGACCCCATCTCAACCAGTAAAGCCAGGTGCAGGGTGCATCTCTGTAATCCTAGTTACATGGGAGGCATAAATAGGAAGATTGAGTTTCAGATCGGCTGGGCATAAACGTGAGACCCTACCTCAAAATACGACCTAAAAGCAAAACAGGGCTGGCGGAGTGGCTCAGCTGATCCAGCACCAGCCTAGTGACTGTGAGGCCCTGAGTTCAAATCCCAGTATCACCAAAAAGTCCACTGCTGCCAAGCAAAACCTCACATGAACCTGGGCCTCCTGTGCTCTACTGTGAAGGGTTTTTTCGAGATGGGGGGGTCTCACAAACTATTTGCTGGGGGCTGGCCTCGAACCGTGATCCTCCTGATGTCTGCCTCCTGAGTAGCTGGGATTACAGGCGTGAGCCACCGCGCCCGGCTCTACACGGGCTTTCGTTCACTGCAAGGAACGCACCAGCGACGGCCTTTTATGTAGAGGTCCGGCCCTCCGCAGCTCACGCGGGGAAGCAGCCTGGCTTAAGTTGGGGCTGTGCCTCAGTTTCCCCCTTGTGCGAGGAAGAGTGGAAAGACCCTGCCCGACTGGCTCACGGCAGGCCTTCGGCGACCCCTAGCTTTCACCCTCGTCCCGCCAGCTCACACAAGTGGCCATTTTACTCTCAGGCCTCTGACGTCTATTTCGGGAGAGGAAAGGAGGAAAACAGCTCGGCCCGATTCACATGTTTCCAAAAACTGCGTTTTCAGTGGAAAAAAAGTCTGGGGTTTTTTTTTTGGTTTTTTGGGGTTTTTTTACAGTCTTAAGAAAACCCTGACTGTTAAGCCGGGGTCTGCCGTACACGGGAGGCTATTTTTAGTGCCTGGGGACACACACTCCTGTAATTTGGGAAGAGAAGGGTGGCTGTGTCCCCGTCCCCAGGGGACACAGCCGTGTGTACAGAAGCCGCCTAAAATATTTCAGGACATTCCTGCACAGGGCGGCAGACATCACCGTCCAGGCGGGGAGCAGGGAGGGGACGGAGAACATTTGAAGAGTTCAAAATGGCTCGAAGCTGGGCATGGCTGCGCCTGCCTGTAATCCCAGCCTCCCGAGACCAGGAGGACGCGGTTCAACGCAGGCAATCCCATCTCAACCAGCACATTGAGGGTGGCGGGGTGCTCCTGTAATCCCGGCCACTCGGCGGGGCACCTCGGGGGCAGCAGAGGGAGGACAGGGGAGTCAGGCGCTGGCCGGGTCCCCATCCTCCCCGAGGCCAGCGATGAGGGGACTCCAGCCGTAGCTGTCACCAACCATCCACGGGGACACGTGGGTCACCTCCTCCTTCTCTGTCGTTCTGTGCCACGCCGCCTCCTGCTGGCGGCCGGGATTACAGGCGTGCCCCACCACGCCCGCTCCATTCCGCTCACGCCGGAGGCGGCTGCACACACGGGGCCGATTGTGTACCTCATCTGAAAAAGGGTCACACGGGCATTTGTGGGGCGCCTGCTGCATGCCGGGCCCCCCGGAAGCAGCGGCAATGGGGACCCTGTCACTTTGGGCAGCCAGGTCGGGGAGCGACAGGTGGGCGGCCATGGACCCAGGGCCCATCGGTCGGGGAGGTGTGTGGGGCCCCTGGCACCTCCCAGAGCAGGGACGGGGCTCTGTCCTTGTCCTGAAAGCCGGGGAGCCGTGTGCATCGGGGACAGACATCTGTGCCCTGAAATCCTGGCTGTCACCCGCCATGGCCTCAAGATCCCCCCAAACACTGGCCACTGGGGACATGGGGTGTCCCCAGAGCCCCCGAGCCAGATTCGCCGTGGACTGTGTCATTTTGGCTAGTTTTGTCCCCAAAGGGTGCGGGTGGCATTGTGCCTACCGGCCACACGGGGACCCGGTGTCACTCGGTGTCACACACGGCAGCCACGGTGTGCCACGGGACGAAGGCGTCGGGTTATCTGGGACCAAACCCTCCATGGTCGCAAATCCATCAGCCGGCCTGCTGCCACCTTTCCACGTGTCCCCTTTGGGCTCGATGACAAAAGCCAGTGGTCACCGGGAGGCCCTGCTCTCAGCTGTGGCCCCGGGGACACAGCTCTCACGACATGGAACCACCGTCTTGGAAGGAGGGACACTGCAGATGTCCCTACAGATGGGGACACGGGGACAAGGCCACCCTGCCCCCATGTAGATCTGTCCAGTGGCCATCTGAGTGTCCTCTGAGTGTCCCTGTCTCCCCGGTCCCCAGCCTCACAGGGGTGAGGTGGACACTCAGGTCACTCTGACCTTTCATACGATCCCAATTCCTGTGGGCTGGTGTCCGCCCACACCTGGTGCAAACCCTCGAGTGCGGGGGACCAGGCCTCAGGTGTGGTCACAATTACGTAGGTGACGCTCTGAGGCAAAGGCGGAACTGAAGGCCCACGTCAGTCAGTTCGTTCCCAGTCCACTGGGAGGGTGGCCCCGCTGGGTGGGCCTGGCCTAGTCAGGTGAGTGCTTGGACGGCAGCGGTGCGCTGCGGCTCCTGTGTCGGAGCGGAATGAGTTTTGCTTATCGCGAAGGAAGCCGTGGGGTGGAGCCGAGTTCCTCAGCACACGAACAGACTCGCAAGCGCACCCTCGGCAAAGGCTAAGATGGTGCTCACGCCTGTAGTCCCAGCTACTGGGGAGGCTGAGAGCGGGACGATGGCAGTTTGAGGTCAGTGCAAGCAAACAGTTCTCAAGAGACCCCATCTCCACATTGACCAGAGCAAAGTGGACTGGAGGTGTGGCCCGAGTGTGCAGTCCTGAGTTCAAAGCCCAGTCCCACCAAAACCAAACAAAAGCAAGCATGTGATAAATAAATGAATGCATGGAGTGAGGCAGAGGCAGGGAGTCCACCTGCCCGTGCTGAAAGAAACTCTGGTCCCAAGCATCTCGGTGACACTGTGGCAGCAGCTGGGGTGGCCATGACTTCCCAGCATGTGACATGTTTTCTACACAGTTCCTGAGGCCGAGTGCACACAAGGGCTGTGTGCAACAGTACAGCTGGGGAGAGAGAGGAAAAATTCAGGGACTTACAGGCACGCACTACCGTGCTCAGCCCACCATTGTGAGGTCTCTACTGGGAGAAACAGGCAGGTACTTCTTTGTGAGGGAGACACTGCCCTGCTTGAGCCGCTCACCAGCCGGTTTTTGTGCATTGGGATTTTTTAGATAGGGTCTCACTTTTTGCTCAGGCTGGCCTCGAACTGTGATCCTCCAGATCTCTGCCTCTGAGTGGCTAGGATTACAGGCGTGAGCTACCGGTGCCCAGCCAAACTAGGGATTTCTGATCAGCAACTGCCCCTGAGCCTAGGACCACAGCCTGGCAGGAGACGTAAATGAAAAATTACAAGAATATCACTTATCCAATCCTCTGCCGGTAACGGACAGCATCAGCCAATGAGAGACGGGCCTGATCAGTCATTGTAGCACCAGCCAATCCCAGGCATGCTCAGGCATTAGTGACCTCCCGCCAATCCCAGACAAGTGTGATCAGTCATCACGGCCCCAGCCAATCACGGTCAGCGCAGCACCAGCCAATCACAGTCCACCCGGTCCTGTTTCACAGGGCTCACAGCAAACAGAGTGTGGAGGTCCAGGGGCCCAGGAAAAATCCCGTGGTCCGATGAGGGACGCCTGTAGTCCCAGCTACTGGGGGAGGGGGGCTGAGGCAGGAGGATGGCTTGAGCCAGGAGTTCAAGGCCAGCCTGGGCCACAGAGCCAGACAGCTCAAAAAAGAGAAAAAGAGCAGGCCTGGGAGTGGCTCAAGAGGTAGTCGCCTGCTTAGCAAGCGCGAGACCCTGAGTTCAAATCCTGGTGCCACCAAACAAGGTTTAAATTAAAAAGTTTACTGCAGCCAGGCGCTGGTGGCTCACGCCTGTAATCCCAGCTACTCAGGAGGCAGAGATCAGGAGGATCGAGGTTCGAAGCCAGCCCAGGCAAACAGTTCACAAGACCCTATCTTGAAAAAAAACAACACAACAAAGGGCTGGTGGAGTGGCTCAAAGTGAAGGCGCTGAGTTCAAGTCCCAGTACTACAAAAAAAAAGAAAAGGCCACACATGTGACTGCCCCGCAGGCCACCACCAGGGCATGGCACAGTCTCAGAACTCATCTGTGGCAAGAGTGACACGGGACTGTGCTACCCATGAAGCTGAGGACTGAGGCTCAGAGAGGCTAAGCGGCTTGCCTAAGGCCACACAGCAAAGGAGACGCCGACGTTCCTGTTTCACTCCGTGCCTTGGTGGCTGCGTTGGCTGAGCCCCGCTGGAGCGTCTCACAGTGTCCTGGGAGGTCCTGGGTGGCGGCCACAGTCCCTCTGTCACATCTGAAAGGCGGGGAGGGGACCGTGCTGGAGGAGAGTAGGAGCCACCGCACCAAGCAGGTGGCTTCCAGCAAGTGATCCCCTGACGACTCCAAAGGCCACAGTGCAAACTTCAGGGATCAGCCGGCTGCTCACGCTGGGGACAGCCAGGCCTCCGTCCCGGCCCACAGGCCACCACGCACGGAGCGAGACCCGACTTCAGTGAGCTCTTTCCGCTGTGTGACCGGAGGCCACACGCAACCTCTCTGGGCCTCGGTGCGTTAGGATGAGAGGGAGGTGCAGTGTGGCCGGCCGGCCTCGAGGCTCCTGGGCTGCTTCTGAAGTGCCCAGTGTCCTCCCTGTGTCTCCTTTGTCATTCTTTTTTAATTTTGGCGGCACCGGGGTTTGAACTCAGGGCCCTGCACTTGCTCGGTCCCTCCTCCAGCTCTTTTTGCTTTCGTGATTTTTTGGACAGGGTCTCCTGTTTTTGCCCCGGGGTGGCCTGGATGGCATCCTGTTGCCCTACCGGGAGCTGGGATGACAGGCACAAGCCACCAGGTCCCAGAGTATTAATTGAGACGAGGTCTGAAGCATTTTTTTTTCCCAGCTGGCCTCAAACCACAATCCTCCCAATGTCTGCCTCCCAACTAGCTGGGATTACAGGTGTGAGCCACCATGCCTGGCCCTATGTCCTGCCTCCTAATAACACAGAGTGATCTCATCAATAGGACCCTGATTTCCACAGCAAAGATGTCCTTTTCACCTAAGGTCACATTCACAGATGGACGTGGGTGTCACCTTAAAGCAGGGGACATCCAACCCAATGCTCACAGTGACAGGCAGGTCTGTGGGAACCAGGCCAAGGCAGACAAAGTGGAGAATCCTACAGGAGGGGCTCCAGGGAGACAGTCACTCAGTCACTCAACCATCCACCTCCTGAGTGTTTACTGAGCACCTATCGTGTGCCGTTGGAACACAGTGGTCCTGTGCACACTCCATACTGGTGGCTGCAGAAAAAGGCGACAGGTGCCTAAAAGTAACAACCAATGGTGAGAAGTGTGCAGGGGAGAAAAAAAGGGAAAAGAGCCGGCTGTGGCTGTAGTCCCTGTAGTTCCAGCACCCGGAAGGTGGAACCGGGCAGGAGGATCAGGGTCCAGATTGGCCTGGACAAAAAGCAGGAAGCCCTATCTGAAACATCAAATAAAGCCCCCACAGGTGACACACTTATTTTCTCTGAGGCAGGGTCTCCCTGTGTGACACGGGCTGGCCTGAAACTCGCCATCCTCCTGCCTCAGCCTCAGGAGTGCTGGGATTACAGGTGTGCGCCACCTCGCTCAGCTTCCAGGTCAGCAGCTGCCCGCCGCCCTGACTGCCTGCTCCCAGGTGACACCTTGCTCTCCCGCTAATACCCACACGGCTCTCGCTTGGATTCCCTCCAGATGCTGCCTCACTCCCTCCCATGTCACCTCCTGGGCGAGGGACAGTACCTCACCACCTCCCCTCCCCCACCCACTGCCGCTTCCTCTCTCTTCCTTCCAAATTCCCATTTCTCTTCCTGACCCCGGCCCTGACATTTCCTCCCCCAGTACAGTGGCAGTCTCCAGGGGCAGGAACTCGGTCCCCAGAGCCCACCCAGGGCAGCAGCCACAAGAGTGACAGTCCCTGGTCAGCTGAGCTATGGCAGTGGGGGGGGGACACAGGTGGCCTTCTGAGGTCCCTGGAGGAGTGACTGTCACCGATGTCCTCTGAGCTGCTTCACTTACACGAGTCAGTAAAGACAGCCAGCTTGCCAGACCTCTGACCTCTCCCAGCCAGCACCCCTGCCTCAGTTTCCCTGCACTTGCAGGTGTGTGGGAATTTAAACACTGTTTTCTTTTGTTTTTTCTGTGATTTGGAGCCTCCCACTGGCAACCCTGCTGCCTCTACGTCCCGCGTGTGGGATTACAGGCATGCACGACCACGCCCGGGGAGGGGGGGCTTACATTTCTTGACGTTATCCCGTAAGTTTTTTTTTTTTAATTTTTTGGCACACAAACACCGAGGGGTCCCAGGGATCGCGGGGACCCCTGAGCCCCCCGCCCCGGGAGGAGTCTGCATGCGAGCCGGTGCACCCCGGGCTTGCAGGGAGGCGCGGGGATCTCCGCCCCCCCCACTCCCCATCACCCCCCCTCCCGCTGTTGTGCGGCGCGTGTTGACGCGGTCGCCATGGCGACGGCGGGGGGCGTGGCCGGCGGCGCGCGCAGGGCCCGGGCGGCCACAGTGGCCACGGCCGCCGCCGCCCGCCCGGCTTTTATACCGCGGCTAAATTTAGGCTGCGCCCGGAGCTCGTCCCCATCCGGGACGCGTTTCCGCCGCCGCCGCCGTGGCCCGGCCCCCGCGCGCGCCAAGCCTATAAGGCCGAGGCCGGGCCGGGCCGCGGCCACACAGCACAGCCGTCCCCGCGGTGTCCCCCGCAGCCACCCACCGTCACCCCCGTCCACCCACCGTCACCCCGCACCCGCCCGGCCATGGCGCTGAGCGAGCCCATCCTCCCGTCCTTCTCCACCTTCGCCAGCCCGTGCCGCGAGCGCGGCCTCCAGGAGGTGAGCGCGGCGCGGGAGACCGCGGGCGGCGGGGGCACAGACCGCGGGCGGCGGGATGGAAGCCGGTGGGCGGCGGCGGGGACAGCGGAGTGGACCGCGGGCGGCGGGAGGTCAGACCGCGGGCGGCGAGGGCTGCGGGAGGCGACCCGCGGGCCCGGCTCACGCGCTGGCGCCCTGTCCCCCGCAGCGCTGGCCGCGCCCCGAGCCTGAGGCCGGTGGCACGGACGAGGACCTCAACAGCGTGCTGGACTTCATCCTGTCCATGGGGCTGGACGGTCTGGGCCCCGAGGCCGCCCCCGAGCCGCCGCCGCCGCCGCCGCCGCCCGCCTTCTTCTACCCCGATCCCGGCGCGCCGCCGCCCTATGTCGGCCCCGCGGGCGGCCTGGTGTCCGAGCTGCTGGACGCGCCGCCGGGCCCCGCGCTGCACGGCCGCTTCCTGCTGGCGCCGCCCGCGCGCGCGGTCAAGGCCGAGCCCCCCGAGGTGGACGGCGGCGCCTACGGCTGCGCGCCCGGCCTGGCCCGCGCGCCCCGGGGCCTGAAGCGCGAGGGCGGCGCGGCGGCAGCCGCCGCGTGCCTGCGAGGCCCGGGAGGCCGCCCGCCGCCGCCGCCGCCGCCGCCGCCGCCCGACACGCCGCCGCTCAGCCCCGACGGCCCCGCACGCCTGCCCGCGCCCGGCCCGCGCGCCCCCTTCCCGCCACCGCCGCCGGCCTTCGCAGGCCCCGGCTACGGCGTCCCCGGGCCCGGGCTGCACTACGGGCCTCCGACCCCCGCCGCCTTCGGTCTCTTCGACGACGCGGCGGCCGCCGCCGCTGCCCTGGGCCTGGCGCCCCCGACCGCCGCCGCCGCCCGCGGGCTCCTCACGCCCCCCGCGTCCCCGCTGGAGCTGCTGGAGGCCAAGCCCAAGCGCGGCCGCCGCTCCTGGCCCCGCAAGCGCACGGCCACGCACACCTGCAGCTACGCGGGCTGCGGCAAGACCTACACCAAGAGCTCGCACCTCAAGGCGCACCTGCGCACGCACACAGGTAGGACGCGCGCGGCCGCGGAGGGGGCGTGGCTCCGGCGCGCGCGCGGGGGCACGGAGGGGGCGTGGCCTCGGGCGCGCGCGGGATTGGGCGAGACGAGCCCCCTGGGGGCGGGGCGCGCGCGCGCTGAAGCCCGCCCGAAGGGGCGTGGCCCGACCGGAGGGGGCGTGGCCGTTAGAGTGAGGAGGGGGCGCGCGCTGGGGGCGTGGCTAAGTGGACACTGGGACCGGCCACAGCGCAAGCCTGGGGTCCACGGGGAACAGGGTGCAGGTATTTGAGGGGGGGCGCACAGTTAGGACCCCAAGGGAGTCCCCATCTCAATGTGAGGGAGGGGCTGCACGCTGAAGTCCCCTCTGGGACCATGGGGTAGGTGCCTAGCACACCTAGGGGGACCCTGTGTGTGGAGAGCTGGAGAGAGGTCACCCTTAGGACGTCTGTGAGGACATGGCTGCAGACCCCGGGTGGTGGGCTGTACTCTGAACCCGCAGGGAGAGAGGATCAGGAGATCAGATCAGGAGGGTGGGAGACCTGTATGGTGGCAAAGCTGCAGGGCACTGGAAGCCACCATCTGGGCAAGTGTCCTTGAAGGGAGACTGAGGACCCCTCTTGTCCCCTCCCCGCAGGCGAGAAGCCATACCACTGCAACTGGGACGGCTGCGGCTGGAAGTTCGCGCGCTCAGACGAGCTCACGCGCCACTACCGCAAGCACACGGGCCACCGGCCGTTCCAGTGCCACCTGTGCGACAGGGCCTTCTCACGCTCGGACCACCTGGCCCTGCACATGAAGAGGCACATGTAGCCAGGACGCCCCCGCCACCCGTGCACGGCCGTGGCAGGCCCCATGAGCTGGCACTGGCCCCTTCCTAAACTGTGACTGGTATTTATTGGACCCTGGTGACCCGGCTGGGCAGTTGTGGCCATGACAAATGATGCCACCTCCCCGGCCCACATTGTGACTGAAGGCCCGGTGGGAGAAGCCACCCTTCTCGACGAGTTTTGTTTTCAAAATGGTGCAATAATAATTGTGACTTCCGCCCACGGCCAGCACTAGAGGACGCAGGCTGGGTGCCCCGTGAGCAATCAGCCCCATGTGTACTGTCGGCGACATTTTTATAATAGTGTACATAGTGACTGTGACAGATATTGTATTGCTGTAAATACGGGAGACAAGAGGGCATTTTGGCTGCCTGGTTTTTTTTTTTTTTTTATATAAGAAGTGTCTTGCTGGTTTTTTTATTAAAATGAAAACTTTTGCATCTTTTGGAAAAAAAGAAAATCTCAGCTCTGGTCTGGCTGTGTGGAGGTTGGGGACCCTGGGGAGGGGACAGGACAGAGGAGCCAGTTCTGGTGGATGACTGCCTGGCATATGCAGGATGTGAGAAGGGTTTTGTGCCCCACCAGAGTGGCAGCTGTGGTCCCCAGCTGCCAGGACCTGTGGGTTTTCCATAATTTAAACACTGCATTTTAAGACCGAGGACGGGTTATTTTAAGGTTCTTTGAGCCATAAATTGGCCTCTTTTTCCCTAGAACTGGGGAAAGTTCTGGTCCTACTGACGTGGCCTCTTCAGTGCTGAAAAAAAACCAAAAAACAAAACTTTACCTCTTTCTGGAAGTTTCTGAGGTTTTAGCCAAACTTCTGGAGTACACAGGCTTTGGTTGGTTGGTTGGTTGGTTTCGGTACTGGGGTTTGAACTCAGGGCTGTCACCTTGAGCCACTCCACCAGCCCTTTTTTTTGTGTGTGTTGAAGGGCTTTTTTGAGACAGGGTCTCTCGAACGATTTGCCCCAGCTGGCTTTGAACCGTGATCCTCCTGATCTCTGCCTCCTGAGTAGCTGGGATTACAGGCGTGACCACCGGCACCCAGCAGGTTTTTTTTTTTTAAAGGAATAAAATGCAACATGCTTTGCCCTGTAGGGGGACTGTCTGTTTTCCAGATGGGGAAACTGAGGCCAGGTCTGTGCCTCCCGAGGGTCTCCGACCCCGTTCTGGCTTTTTGCAGCAATGCACCTGCTGTTTGCACAGGATGGAGGACTGGGAGACCCTCCAGAAAGAGTCCCAGCATGCAGGGGTGCCCCTGCTTCTCCCAGAGGTGACCCACCTGGGGACACAGCTGTACCTACCCTGGGCGAGGCGATGGCTGCTCCCAGGCCACCCCTGGGCCTTCCCCTATCTCTCCTGGGTATCCATGGCTCAAACCGTTTCCAGAAAGTGAAAATAGCTTTGTGAGCAAAGCAGTTTGAAAACACTGTCACCGTGTTGCGACACAGGCTGGGATTCCCTCCCTCCCTCTGTCCTTCCTCCCCCAGGCCACAGCCTGGAACCAGCTGAGTGCTGTTGGGTAATCCAGAAAGCAGAACCGGGGCGCTCTGATTCATCTCTGCAGTCAGTACCCGGCTCGCTTCCGCGGGTGGCCAGGGAGTGGCTCTGAGTGGCTGGTCCCCTTCTGCCGGTGACTTCTGCAAAAGATGGGGCCTCAGGACATCGAGGTGGCCCGGCCACCCAGGCACATAGCTCCTGCGTACTCAGAGCACAGAGTCCATTCCAGGGTCTCCAGCGTCCCCTGCCGAGTGACAGCTCCCAGCTCTAAAGCCAGTGCCTGTTCTAAAGTCCCTTGCAGGTGTCCCCTGGAGGTCTCACGTCAATTACGGCCAGTTGTAAAGCGTCCCAGGCTGTTGAGTTTCAATTTCCTGCATGCCCCTAACGGATAGCACAAAAGCGTCATCCTGGGAGGCCCAGCTGTGTGTTTCAGCGACAGTCACCGGCTCAGCCAGCGCTGGGTCACACAGACAGATGACAGAAACACGTGTGTCATGAATCCTCCCCTTTGTGTGTGTGTGGGGGGGCTGTTTCTGCTTTGTGGCGGGTCACTTGCACATGTCCTCCTTCTTTCCACAGTGACAAGCATTTTTTCCACAGCGTTTTACCCGGTGGTGTTTTCATGATCGCTGTTCACAGCTGCATACTACTCCACTCAGCCAGGCCCAGACACGGTCCCTGCGTCTGAGGGTCCCGGATGTGCGTGTGCAAGCCACCATGGGCCAAAAATATTCAGGGCAAAATGGCATCTGTACTTAACATGTCCCCTACAAACTAGATGTGACACAATGTCCATAGCACATACGTTGCATAAGTGTGACATGAGGCAAGTCCACAGAGGACATGAGCAGATTCTGTGCAAAGCCACGCCGTGTCACCGTGTCACAGAGGGGATCCTGCAGCTGACACCCACCCCCCACGACGCTCAGGTCTCCAGCTGAGTGTCCCGGTGGGGCGAGAGAGCGGCTGTGACACTGTCACCCGGGTGTGGTGATGGGGAAGAAGCAGGGCATTTCCTGTATTTGTGGGGCCCAGCACCCTGCGGGCTGCAGGAGCTGTGGGGGAGGGGAGCCACCCAGCACGGTGACAGGTGACAGCGGCTGCTCCTTGACTCAGCACGGGCCACGCGGCTGAGTCACCGCCACCTTCCCGGAGCGCCAAGGCCCCAGGCCACCGCGGAGCTGCACGGGCACAGGTGGCCCGGCCTTGCAAGCAGGGACAGGTGGCAGTGGATCCTTCTCGGTGTCCCTGGCCTCCCTCAGGTCAGTCCCACCGAAAGCATCGCCACGCATTGTCCAGTGTCACCTGACGCGGGCGCACCTGTCGCGGCGTGAGCTGCACCCCGTGGTGACGCAGCCCGTGTGTGTCCGGGGACGGGGCAGGGTCCAGTGAGGCGCTGGCACAGATTGGGGCCACCACGGAACGGGGGACCTGAACCGCAGTCTCCCAAGTAACGAGCAAAACGATTCCCAACCACCGCCACCACTCACGTTTGGGGCCAGGTCACCACGGGGTGCGGACTGCCTGAGTCTTCACGGCCCCGTACGTCTCCAGCCTCTGCCAGCGGCCAGGGCCACCTGTCCCCACCGGCACAGTCACCGTGTAGGTGACTCCCTCAGAGCTGCCCTGCTGTTTGATGTCCCGTGCCTCAGTTTCCTTGTCTGGAAAATGGGGTGCACTGTGGAGAGCGAGTGAGTGGGAGTCAGCACCCAGCACCGAGGTGTGGCTGTCACTTGCGTCCCCGTGTCCCTGTGAGGCTGAGGTCCCTGTGCCTGAGGTCTAGGTCTCTTTATTGCTCTCATTCTCTCTCTCCCTCTCTCTCTCCCTCTCTCCCTCCCTCTCTCTCTCTCCTCTCTCCCTCTCTCGCTCTCTCCCTCTCTCTCTCTCTCTCCCTCTCTCTCTGCCTTCCTCCCTCTCTCTCTCTCCCTCTCTCTCTCTGTCCCTCTCTCTCCCTCTCTCGCTCTCTCTCGCTCTCTCTCCATCACCAGATTCTCCTCACATCTCAGCCCCGTGCCAGGCCTGACAAACACCCACAAATGACTCAGATGTGACTCAGCCTCCAACCTCGGCCCAGGCTCGTGCCAAAATGTCTGTTGAATGACTAACAAACGCCGAGCTGAATGCGGCCCTGCCACCTGGGCCAGCTGTTGTCACCCGGGGGAATCCTGAACTGATGCTCTCTCTCCCGGGTGGGGGTGCGACCCCAGCTTTACCTTCTTGCACATTTTGGTTTGTTTGCTCATTTATTTTGAAGCAGGAGCTGGCTCTGTGGCCCAGGCTGGCCTGGAACTCGCGATCCTCCCGAGCCACGGCACAAAGTGGGAGCGGAAAGTGGGGCTCGGAGTGGGAGGAGTCGCCCGGGATCCCGTGGCGGGTGCAGGCGGGAGAGGGTCAGGACTCGAACTCAGGCCCGGTGTCCAGAAACATGCAAATGCTCACAGGGGTCCAGTTTGCTGTCACCTCCCGCACCTGCAGTCCGGGGGTCCCCAGGAGCCCATTTTGCAGGGACATTCCAGAGCCCAGGACCGGGGGGCAGGGGGCTGAGCGGTCGTGGCTCCCGGGGGCCCCGGGGCACGAAATTAAGCTCAGCCCCCGGCCTCAGGGGACCCCATGGACGCTGCCTCCGGCTTTGGGGCTCCTGGTCAGCTGCCCCTGGGCTTTTGCACGGGCTGCGTTTCCACTGTGATCAGTCAACATCTTTCCTGAGTGTCCCATGGGTGCCGGCCCTGTGCGGTGACACAGAGTGACAGTCCCCACCTGGACGTGGGGCTTCTGGGAGGGGGAGGGTCCATCCGGCAGGGATGAGCAGGAATGCAGGGTGCCAGGGAGCCACGCGGGGATCAAGGCAGAGGGTGGCAGTCGGTCCTGTGTCTGGCTCCTCTGCGCTGCCCCTTAGCTGGGACGCGAGCCCCCAACTCCTTCTCTCAGACTTTGCACCCCAGATTCCTCAGGGGGGGCCGGGCTGGTTCTGACTGGACGGGGGGCTCCCTGGAGAGAAGGGCCAGGCCGGGCTGGTGTCCACCAGGAAAGCCACCTCCACTGCTGTGCAGGGGATTCTAGGCCCCAGACCGTAAGCCGGGCGCGACAGCTCACGCCTGTAATCCTGTCACTCCGGAGGCTGGGGCAGGAGGTGCCCAGGTTCAAGGCCGGCCCGGGCCTCCCACCCTCGCCCTCCTTAGCTGTTTCTCAATGCCTCCTGCATTCGGCCGCCACCTCCAGCGCCTCCAGACTTCCCTTGTGCCACCACGCTGATGCCCTGTCCCCGTCCCCTACCCGCCCCTGGCCACCACCACGGTCCTCCGTGTCTCTATGACTCTGAGGGCCCTGGGGCCTCCCGTGAGTGCAGTGCCACAGGGCTTGACCTCTGGCGTCTGGCCGAGTTCACCAAGTTCGTCCCTCGTTACAGCAGTGTCACAGTTTCCTTCCTTTTCACGGCCAGGTAATATTCCACGCCGTGGATGGAGTCTCTGGATGATTCTTTGACAGTCTCACTATGAACTTGGGGGACAGACATCTGTTCTGGTCCCCGCTTGCAGATCTTTTGGGTGTCTACCCAGTGGAATCTTTATTTTGTTTGTTTTTGGGGGGACTGGGGTTTGAACTCAGGGCTTGGCACTTGCAAAGCAGACACGCTCCCACTTGAGCCTCACCTCCAGTCCATGTGCTCTGGTTATTTGGGAGATGGGGGGTCTCCAGAACAATTTGCCTAGGCTGGCCTCGAACCTTGATCCCCCCAATCTCAGCCTCCCAAGTAGCTGGGATTACAGACGTGAGTCACTTCACCCAGCCCGGAATCTCAGGGGGTGAAGCCAGGCCGGCCCGTTTTTCTTTCTGAGCAGCTCATCCGGGGGCCTCAGCCGTGAATGCCCCACTTGTCAGCTCTGGGCCTCGGTTTCCTCTTCTGCGAAATGGGGTGACAGCTGGGGGCTGGAGGGCAGGGCCAGCGGCCCCGTGTCAGGAGCTGTCCGGAAATCGGGGTTTCTCAGCAGCCCGGGCTGTGCAGCCGGCCGGCCTGCGGTGAAGGTGCCACTCACACCCGGCCCGCCCGCTGCTCAGCCTGCAGGCTGTGGCATTGCTGCGACCTCCCCACGGCTGCCATCGCAGGCCTGGCCCTGCAGAGGGGACACGGCCCCCTGGACAGCCCCAGGGCGGCCGGGGCCCCACTGCACCTGGGGACACGGGGGCCGGGGGTGGTGGTGCACGCCTGTAATCCCAGCACTCAGGAGGCGGAGGCAGGAGGACTGTGAGTTCAAGGCCAGCCTGAGAGACCCCGTCTCAGAACAGCAAAAGAGGTGGCGCGGCTCACTCGCCTGCCTGGCAAGTGTGAGGCCCTGAGTTCAAACCCAAGTGCTGCCAAAAAACCAAGTTGAGGCCAGCACAAAAACCCATGGCAACCACTCCCACTGCTCGAGGCCCTGAGCCACCAGCAAGAGCTGAACGTCCGTGACAGGCCTTTGGTTTTTGTTTTGTTTTGTTGTTTTCCCACTGAAGTCACAAGTGCAAAGCAGAGCCGGGCGTGGCAGTGCACGCCTGTAATCCCAGCTACCGGGGAGACAGAGGAAGGAGGATTCACCCAGGCTGCACAGCGAGACCCCGTGTCACAAACAGAATGAGAGCACACAGGCTTGGCGTCAGGCTCCAGTGTCACCTCCTCCGGGAAGCCGTCCTTGCTTGTCACAGTGGTCCCTGCACCTGTGGCAGCTGGGACCTCGCCAGGATGGAGGTGGCATTGGGTCCCCGCCCCTTGCCCTTCCCTCAGCAGTCCACAGCGAGGGGCCAAACAGCTGGGTGACCGGGTGGAGAAGCCACCGTGGCTTATAGCTGAGATAGTTGACTGAATGACAGAACAGAGCACCACAGCTGAGGCTTCTCGGGTGACAGAATTTCGGCCCCCCAGGCCAAGGTGAAGCTGGGTGGAGTGTGCGGTGTGCGGTGAGGACAGGACTTGGATCTGCTGCTCCCGGTGGCCCCCAGCTCTGTCACTGTCCCCATGGCCCCGACCCCGGGTCTCCCAGAGCCAGGGCTGCTCAACCACTTCCTGCCACACGCGCCTCCTCCTCCAGCGCCAGGTGGAATCCGGGGCACGGGGAGCCCTCGGGCGGCGGGGTGAGACCTCGACTTTTGAGAGCCACAACTGTCAACTGTCACCGTCATCCAGGAACGAGTTCTTCCCCTGCTGAGTGCCAGACACTGGCCCACGGGCTCCTACGCTGCCTTCTAGGGCCCATCCTCAATTGCCCGTAGCCACAGTCACCCTGCTTTCAACCTTGACCCCAGGTTGGCCTTTTTGGGACTGTCCCCAGATCGAGGTGCACCTCTGCAGCCATGAGCCTCCACCTGCGGCCTCCGCGGCCTGTGGCGTCCCACGCACAGGTGACAATCCGAGCTTCGGGAACCCGGCCAGCTGCTCCCGACCCCCTGGCTCCGACCCAAGCCCATCCCGGCCCTCGGGGACCCCATCTTCACATTCCCAGTGTCTTTCGGTTGAACCCCAAACCTCAAACACATCCTGATACCTCATTTCCTGCATGTGGCCCCGGGTGACGGCCACCGTGCCGGGGACTCGAGGCTGCATTTTGAGTCACCCCGAGGCGGCGGAGGAAACGCTGTCATCTCAGGAGTCAGTGGCCACACGGAGGTGGCCGTTCCCACCGGCCCGCCTCGTGACAGGGAGGCAGGGAGGCTGCGAGTTCTATTGTATTCGGGAAGGCAGCCTTGGCAGGAGGGAGTCCCAGGCGTGGGGACGGTCCCCATGTCACTGCTTGGGGCTCAGCTCAGCCCGGGGAGAGAGGCTGTGTCCTGTCCCCAGATGCGCGTCCTCTCCCAGCCATCGCCACCTTTTGCTTTTGTTTTTGGAGACGGGGCCCAGCTGGTCTTGACCGTGAGCTCCTTCCTGCGTCTGCCTCCCGAGCGCCGGGATTGCAGGTGGGCGCCACCACGCCCGGCTCTGGCCGTTCCTGCCTCTTGTGGATAAGGACACCGGGTGCCGTAAGGGACTGAGCGACAGGCGACTGCAGAACGGGCGTTTGTCAGGAGTGGCGTCCTCCCTGGCAGATGAGACCGCGGCCGAGGCGCACACCGCGAGCCCTTGGATCGCAGCAGCAAACGCCCCGGCGCGCTTTCTCACAAGTTGTATTTATGGAGTAGAGCGAGGCGGCTCACGCCTGTAATCCCAGCTCTCGGGAGACTGAGAGCAGGAGGCTCGCAGTTCGAGGCCGGGCAAATAGTTCTCGAGACCCCATCTTGAAATAACCAGAGCAAAATGGAGCAGAGATGTGGCTCAAGGGGTAAAGCTTCGCAAGGGCGAAGCCCTGAGTTCAAACCCTGGTCACACTGAGAGAGAGAGAGAAAGAGAGAGAGAGAGAGAGAGAGAGAGGGAGGGGGAAGACCAAGCCCGTGGCCGCGGCCTCATGGAGTGACCCCCGATAGCCATCAGCTCCTGTCCCATGCTGTCCTTTCCCTCGGTGGCTCCCGATGCGTCCTGTCCTGCCCTGGGAACGCTGAGAGGGGAAAATTTTGGGGGAAAAAAAAGAAAAAGCCCGCGTCACGTCCAAGCCAGGCAAGCTGACGGGCCGATGTCCCCGCGCGTTTGGGGACAGGTCCCTTTGTTTGCGCTGCTTCCTGTTTGAGGCTTAAAAACAGCTGTGGACCTCAGCCAGGGCCGCGGCGCCCTCCGTGGTGACAGTGGCACCGAGTGTGGCCTTGCATCCCACACGGGGGCTTGAACACTTGGGTTCTGTGCAGGCCAAGGGCCACCCGCTGGGGACACGGCTGGCGACGGCCTAAGCCCGGCTTGGTGTCAGATGTCACCTGTGCAGAGAGAAGGAGGCCAGGGGTCACGAGGCCCGGACGTCACGGAGGCCAAGAGAGCAGGTGGCAGTGGGGACAGGTCGCCTTCCTAGAGTGTGTCTGGGGGCTTCGTGGTGGCAACAGGATTTTTTCTTCTGCTGGGACTGGGATTTGAACTCAGGGCTTTGTGCTTGCAAAGCAGCTCTAGCACTTGTGCCACGCCTCCAGCCCAGTCCATTTTGGAATTGGGGTCTCAGGAGCTATTGGCTCAGGCTGGCCTCGAACCGCGATCCTCCCGATCTCAGCCTCCCAAGTAGCCGGGATTACAGGTGTGAGCCACCGCTCCTGGCTCTTCCTTGCTTCTTCAAACAGCCTTGTGGGTTTCACGGTGCTGTCACACGTGTGTCACACTTGGCCCCCCAAGTGTGATCATGGTTGTTTCCCACTCCGGGTCTACACCCTACATCCGAGTCGCCCCGAGCTCGGCTTATCTCATGCGGTGAGGCGACAATCCCCGCTTCCATTTCCCCGCAGATGACGATTTCACTCTTCTTCATGGCTGAGTAATACTCCACAGTGCAGCATCATCGTTCGTCGGGACTGGGCCGGCTCCACAGCTTGGCTCTGGTGAACGGCGGTGCCATGTTGACGTTGTGACAAAATGAAGGATGTTGAGTCAGCTTCAGAGTGTGGGTCTCGCTTTTGAGTGGGGCCGTCGCTGTGACCACAGAGGACAGAGGTGGTGCGGTGTCTTGGTGACAGGACGGGGATTTATTCCCAGGGCCTCTGTAGGAGGAAGGAAGTTGTAGCGGTCGCCTCTGGCCGCAGTCACGTGCTGGAGGCCACTGAGGCTTCCACAGAGGATTTAGGGCCCCTCAGGGACCCCAGCCTTGGAACCTGCAGAAGGGGGCCGGCTGCGCTGTCCTGACCGGTGTCCGCCTCCCCCAACTCCACAGCAGCCTCACTTTCTGTTACTTTCAGTCTCAGGAACCACGGCCCTGAGCCCTGTGTAGCTGGGGCTGAAAAGCTGTCTCTGAAAAGCAAATGCACCAGGTGCAGCAGTGCACACCTGTAATCCCAGCACGCGGGAGGCGGAGGCAGAGGGTCTCCAGTGGGAGGCTAGCCTTGGCTGCCCCTAAACAACCACAGAGAAAAAAAGGAAAGTCAGGTCTTTGAGACTCTCCTCCCCTCCCCACCTCAAGGAAGCCCTGCAAGTTCAGGGAAACTGAGGCAGGGGTGGCTGAGAGAGGTAGGAGGTCCGGCAAGTTGGTGCCTTCACTGACTTGCATAAGTGAAGCAGCTCAGAGGACATCAGTCCCTGGGGACCTTGGGGACAATCCTGGAGGTCAGGTACCTTGAGACCGTCACCTGCAAGCTGGGCACGGTGGCTCACACCTGTAATCCCAGCTACTCAGGAGGGAGGGATCAGGAGGATTGCAGTTCAAAGCCAGCCCCGGAAAATAGTTTAGGTCACCTGTGCTCTCCATGCCATGGCCCAGCTGGCGAGACCCCATCTCACAAGACAGACAAACAAATGAAAAACCCCACGACAGCAAATCTGTCACGGGGGATAAAGGTTAAGTCAAGCTGACAGCGACTGTTTATTTTGCGGTGCTGGGGTTTGAACTCAGGTCCTACACCTTGAGCCACTCCACCAACCCTTTTTTGTCACAGGTTTCTCTGAGATAGGGACTTGGGAACTATCTGCCTGGGGCTGGCTTTGAACCGCGATCCTCCTGATCCCCGCCTCCTGAGTAGCTGGGATTACAGGCGTGAGCTGCGCCTCCAGCCCAGCAGGTGTTTTTAATGGGAACACTTGACTCCTGGCCTTCCTGTCCCAAACCTCTCACCCCTGACTGGTTGTGGGGACATCAGACAAATCCCAACCCAGGAACAAGGACAGAGCCCCGAGCAACCCTCAAAATGTCACCATCCACAGGTGCCTGAGGAGCTGGGAGGGTGACAGGCCACCGTGGAGTGGAGAAAGGACCCGAGGGAGAAGGGAGGAAGCTCGGATGAAGTGTGGCCTTCAGTTAATAATACTGAAAACGCGCTGGCTTGTTCCTTGTGACGAATATAGAGCAAGAGGTGAGGTGCCAGAAATAGGGGACCGATTGTGTCAGGGCTTCCGGGAACACGCCGTATGGTCTCGGTGACTTTCCTATCAATCTCAATCGGTCCTAAAAAAAGAACTGTGATCAGGACACAAAAGCGAGGAAATAAACATCTCCCCGGGAAGGACTTCCCGCTGGGGACAAAGGACTCGGGCAGCGAGGAGCCGGCCCTCCAACTTCACAGGAAGGGGAGTGAAAGTGCCACCAAGCCAGGTGGCAATGAGGTCACAGCCAACCACAGGCCGAAGGGCCAGGGCCACAGTGTTTCTGACTGGCCAGTCTGGGGACGGGCCCGGGAGTGACCCGAGGACCGCGGGGCTGGGTGACACCTGTCGTTTTAGACACCCGTCCTCCGTGTTTCCCCGGGCTCGTCACCGGGCCAGGTGTGGCGTTTCCCACCGTGACATCCGTCACGTCCACGCTCCAAGCTTGGGCTCTGGGGTTTTCAGGTGAGGGAAGCCACGCGTCCCCGGGAGCACCGCGTGCGCATTGGGGAGTGGGGGACAATTTCCAACAGCGGCTTCCGCGGTGGCTCCACAGCCTCAGAAGGCACAGCTGTCCTCCTCCGTTCTGTTTCTCCGCGGGGACCCCGAGCCAGCGTCCAGGCTGGGGCACTTCCCTGAGGTGTCCCCGGCCCCAAGGCCAGGAAAACCTCTAGACGCATTCACCACGGTCCCCAACTTGGGGACATTACACCCCAGCTGTCTGAACAAAGAAGACTGTCCTGTTTTGTATTAAAATATTATATTAATCATTCAAACGTCATTTTTGTACAACGAATGCATCCATCGTGGGGACGGGTGCGGGACACGGCCGTGCCTGAGGCCAGGAGCCGGAGGAGGCAGGGAGGCACAGGAGGCCAGGCCTCCACCCCTCCGCCAGCCTCACGCTTCTTTCCACACAGGGGCTGGCACAGTGGACGTGGCCCTTCCCGCCCGCAGGGCTGGGCTGTGTTTGGTGGCCTGGGCTGGTCCCCAGAGCCGCAGCCCCTGCCAGCTCGTCCTTGCTTCTGGTGGCTGTGCATATCTGGACGCGAAGCAGGGACCCTGTGAGCGCGGGCTGTCCCCAGGGCCTAGGCGGCCGGCATGTCGGCCTTGCTGAGCGCGATGGCCAGCTCCAGGTCCTCCTGCTCCTGTCGCCGCAGCCTCGCCAGCCGCTCCTGCTCCGCCTTCTCGCTCTCCCGCTTGGCCCAGGCCAGCTGCTGCTCCTCATTGCCAAACTGCAAGACACACGGGGGCAGGGTGAGGCCACTGCGGGCCAGGGATGCGGGCCACAAGGCCCAGGCCACCCACCTGCCCCAGCTCTGCAGCGCCACCGTTCGCCTGCGCTGGGGATGGGACCTGGCCTGGTACCCCAGGTCCCCAGAGCTACACCCCCGTCCCCGCCACTGAGTGTTACTCTTCTTTCCTTTCTGTTGTTTTTTTGAGACAAGGTCTCCCTGTAGACCAGGCTGGCCTCAAATGCACGATCCTCCGGCCTCAGCCTCCCAAAGGCTGAGACCACAGGTGGGCACCACCGCACGTGTCCCTTAAATTGTTCTCAAGATGGGGAGGAAACCATCTCGGTCCTAAGACTGGTGACTGCAAACCATAAAGCCGCATCCACCAGCTCCTCTCGCCCTGGCTTCGGGAACAGACAGACCCGCAAATGACACCAACGTGACCAGGCCCACTGGACTGGCGGACTCCAGCAGGGGGGCTGGAGAGGGAGGCACGGGGCCACCCCTAGAACTCAGCCCTCAACACCATCAGGGTGGACCGCCATCATCTTGGTCCTCTGACAGCTGGGGACACCGAGGCAGGGGAAGTGGCTGTCCGCTGTAACTGGCGGGGGCAGCCTTTGGTCCTGGGAACCGTGGGAGGGTCCCCGTGGGAAGTTCAATGCTCTGCACTGCAGCTGGGAACAGAACTCGGGGTGGGAGGAGAAGGGGTCACAGGAGCCCAGGAAGGTGGAGCCCAGGCCTCCCTGTGTGCTCCTGGAAGGGAACAGGGGACGGGGAAGCAGGTGAGTGGAAGGGACCCGGCTCAGAGCCAGATGTGACCCTGAAGCGAGGCGGAGCCAGGAGGTTCCCTCCCCTTGGTCAGTGTCAGAATGAAGAAGGCGCCCCTGGGAGGAAAGGCCAGCCTTGGGCTGTCCAGATAAACCCGTGGGGTCCCCAGGATGGACCCCTGAAAACTGGCTCCTCCTCATCTGCTTCCACCATGAGCCACAGACACAGCCCTCCCCTTCCCTGCTTTTGGGAATTTTCCAATGCCTCTGGGAGAAAAACAAGGGGACATCAAATGCCAGGGAGCTGTCTTCACAGAGTGACCGACGACAGAGGGAGGGGACAGCTAGACTGATGACAGGGACCCTGCTGTCCTCCAGCATGGAGGGGTGGGGTATTTGGGGACCACAGCTCAGAACCTGGGCCCATGGGGCCAAGCAAGCAGCCTGCTTCCAAACCATGGTCTAGAGTCACAGAGTGTCACCCAGAGTCACAGAGCTCCATCAATGAGCCTCCACTCAAGGGATCCGAGCTTGCACGTGAAACGCAGTGACAGGAAAGTTCCAGGTGCCTTCAGAGACCCGGCTCCAGGCCAGCGTGGGGACCTCACGTGGAGACTGCCCTTGGGGACTGCAGTGTCGGAGAGAAGTTTCCAGAACGGGATTCTCTCTGGGGAGAAGACCTTCCCCAGGCTGGCTGGCGCCGCTGCGACGGGACGCCTCCTGCTTCTCTGACCGGGAAGGGCCACGACATGGGGCAGATCTTGGGGCACAGCGGCCGGTCCTCGGCTCTGACCTGTGCTTCCTTCTGTGCCATCAGGGACAAGGACAGAGCAGGCACAGGGCAGCCGTCCTTCCTCTCCACACATCACCGTCAACAGGCTGCACGAGAAGAGGCTTCATGTTGCAGCATCTCAGGAATCCACAGTCCACAGGTTCAGGGACAGAGGTGGTGACAGCCTTTCCTCTCGGGAAGCCACCACACTCTGAGGCAGTGGCGGCTCGCCCTCCTATAGTCAGCACTGGTCCTGACCGTGAACCTGCCCCGGCTACCCTGCGCGGGTCACTTGCTGACGGACACAGGGCCACACACAGGCTCGTTCTGAGGGGACTCTAGGCAGAAGACACTTGTCAAGCCAGCAGCACAGTCGGCCACTGAGGGAAGGAAATTCCAGGCCCATAAACTGGTGGCTCCCGTGTGTCCCTCTGCACGCCACGGGGAGGAAGGCGCAGCGTGCCCTGCTTTGGCACAGGTGACAGGAAGCCCCGGGCGGCTCTGATCCCTGCCGCCCATCCGTCAGAGAGTGATGGCATTTGCTACAGGTGGTGGAAACGCTGCGACCCAGAAGCCACCGGCCGATCGGCCAGGACCTGAGAGCGGTGCTGACGCTCTGACCGAGGGGACGCCGTCCCTCCCTCACTGTGTCCCATCAGAGCGGGTGGTGAGCTGTCTGTAAGTTCAGCTGGAAACACGGTGGCCTCGGCAGTGGGAAAGGTGACTTTAAATAACAGACACCAGGGCTGAGGGCTACACCAGGCGGAATCTGATTTCTTGCCCGGGGAGGGGGATGCTTTAAAATCCCAGTCAGTGTCTGTTCTGGAAGGACCAGAAATGTTAGGCTGAGTGACACCTTGAAACCTTGGTTGTTTATTTAAAAAAAAAAAAAAGTTTTCAAAGCACGAGCCCTTTGGGCTTGGGGTCACAGGAAACAGAACTGTGCATCTCAGCAAGGACACCGCCATTTCTTCCAGCCGCCATTGGGCCCACTTGCCGGCTCTCCCCCAGACCTGGTACCTGAGTCCTGCGTGAACAGCGCCGTGTGTTTTCCTCCGCGTTGCTGACTTTTCCACCAAAAGCAAGCCCAGTGCTACTGGAAAACCTCCAGACAAAGTGGCTTAGTTTGTGGCTGTGACTAACAAGGTTACCCTTCTGCACACATCCACGGTGTGTGCTGACCTGTGCTAGGCGTCGACGACATCAACCAGGTCGCCAGGCATGCACCGCGGGGGTGCAATGCTGGGGGACATGGCCGAGGTGGCTTGGCGAGGCAGGTGCACTGCCACTTCAGCCACAACCCCAGGCCGTGCCCTCCAAGGCAAAGGCCTCAGCGTGGTTGATCCACGTTCAACTTCTTCTCATTGCTGCTGATCAAAATACAAATCGCAAATTCATCAGCTCGCTCTCTCTTGGTGGCACTCGTCTGGATCCCAGCCCTCGGGAGGTGGAGGCGGGACGGTCAAAGGTTCCAGGCCAGCCTGGGCCGCACGGCAAGCCCCTCTCCTGTCAACGGTCAGCAGCCACCCAGCTCTCCCCTCAGCGTCCCGCCTGGCCCGGCCTTCTCCCCGCACCGCCGCACAGGACGCGCGTGGGCGGGACGAGCAGAGCAGGGCATAATGACTTTGCGGGGGACAGTGGGGTCCCACTGTCCACTTGGGAAGCATCTCACAGCATGGCTTCCAAAACTCAATGAGCAAGATGGTCCCTGTGTGACCCGGTCACAGAGCCCGCTGTGAAGAACAGAAACGGGCGTCCCATGCCACCCTACAGGAAGAAGGCGCCCTTGGCAGTGTCTCCCTTTCTAGAGAGGATGCGTTTCCTTACAGAAGCGGCAGGCCCCAGGAAGTGACCCGTGGCGGGCAGCAGGAGGGGCGGAGAGGCGCGAGAAGAGGAGACACCCACTGCGACCCCAGAGAGAAGCGGCAAGCAGGAGGGGTTGGCGGTGGCAGAGGCAGTGGCAGTGGCAGTTGCGGAAGGGGGACTCAACTTACAGAGGTGAAGTCCGCAAAGCCCGCGGAAGAGGCCTTAGAAGGTTTAGCTGAAGAAGAGGGGACAAATGGGTCTTTTCCACTAAACGGGTCCCCAAACCCCTTTTTATTTTGGAACGGGTCGCCGCTGTCAGCCCCGAGTGGCTGGAACGGATCGGGGGGCTCGGGGATGTCTGCAGAACCGAGCTGGCTTACGGGTGTGCTTTTACCTGGAAAGTGTAGGAGAAACAAAACAAAACAAAACAAAAAACAGAAACAGAAAACAAAAAAAGGAGAAAGAAAAGAAACAAGTTACTCGCCAGGGACAGAGCAGAGTGTGGAGCAGGGCCCTTCTGCCTCTCCGGGGAAATTGGAGAGGGGGTGCCCCTCGGGGACCCCCCCCCCGGCCTTTCTTTTGTGCCTGGCGCTGGTGGGGACGCGGCCCAGGGCCTCACCTCACCACGAAGCTGCACCCCAGGACAGGGGCGAAGCCAGGCCGTGAGTGACCGGAGCGCCCTGCAGCTCTCACACGCGTGCTCACGTAGATGGTAACGCATGCAGCGTGCACTGGGACAGTGCTTCTGACGCCCTAAAGCACGTAGGCTAGAACTGCGGTGACAGTGACTAGTTACGCAACTCACAACAGCCACAGAGGAGACTTTCAATGTTCCCAACACAAAGGTTAAATGGCTGGGGTGCCCCAGACACACTGGGGAGCCGGTGCATCTGTGACTTGGCACCCTGTGCTTCCCAAACACCAACAGTTACTAAGTGTCAATCCAAGATAACAGTTGGGAACATTTACCATGGCCCGAGTTACAAGAGAAAACACCATGGCTGACAGGAGTACACCACAGGCTTCTAACAAGGACAGGGGAGGGTCGCCTGGCTTTCCAGCCTGGGCCGGAGCCCCGGCCCGCTCCAAGGGCCCGGGCAGCTCGAGGAACAAGCCTCTCCCATCCTGGTGTTAAAATTCTTTTTGTTCCCACTTCTGTCCTTGTGGTGGCTCCAATGGGCAGGGTCTGTTGGGCCTTCCTGGGCTTTTGCCAAGCAGGGGACAGCAGATGCCCGTGTCACAGTCAGGCGTCCTCACAGCAAGGCAGAAGACAGGGGCGTGGAGAGGCCACGAGAGGCAGAACGTGCCCGAACACCCACTGGGGACGTGCGGCTCAAGTCACACGCCTCCCAGAGCGCAGGCTCTGTGGGCCAGAGGCAGCACCCGGGGAGCGGACGCTGGATTTGGGCCAGGTGACTGCCTCGAGGACTGGGGCTCCACCACATTTAGAAGGACTCCACTCTGTTAACCTATCAGCCCACACTGGTCCTCGCGGTTTTGAAGTTAACGTGCAAAGAAACCAAGGGCTGTCTGTCACAGTGACAGGTGGCCTTGGACATCGGCTGCATCCAGAGGGCACTGAGGCCAAGTCACTCCTGAGCATCCTTCAAGGGGACAAGTTCTCAGCATCACAGCTCCAACACCGTCCTCTCTGCTTTCCTGACAGCCACAACCCCGAAGACCCCAAACTGTCCCTCGGGGCCCTGGTACCACAGCCTGCACCTGCCACTTTAGCCCTGGGGCCTGCAGAAGGCGAGACCTCGGCTGGCCTTGGGGAGAGGTGACACGGTGCGTTGGCCTGGACATCCCACGCTGCCGTGCTGGACACACGGCAGGTGCATTGTGCCCGTGGGGCCGGTGCCCACGGCAGCCAGGTGGCTATAATGTACGGCCCCAGACCCGCTCTGTAATCTTCACAACCTGATGGGCACGCCATGACTGCTGGCTCCATTCTGTGAGCTTAGGGAAACTGCCTCTCTTGTCCTGGTCTGCAGGAAAAGACGATGACACACTGTCTCATGGCCACCTTGACACGCCTGTGGGCAGAGCAGAGACCTCTGTGCTCTGTGCCCTTGGCCCAGGATTCCACCCAGGTTACGGTCTTGTCCCTGCCTGGCCACAGAGGCCCTGGGAGACCCCTCCCCCCAGCTCCTACATGGATGAAGAAGGTGGGGTGTACCTTGGGCATCTGTCAATCTTCCCTAAGGCCCCAGATCAAATCAGGTAGCTACAGAGTGGGCCTGCTAGGTGGGAGGACCCGCCACGCCCAGGGATCAGGATTGGCCTTCCCTAGACACTGGACTTCTCAGGGTGCCCTGCCTCTGTGCCTTCGGTGCCCGTCTCTCTTCCCCACTGGCCCCTCTCCCTGCTGTTCCCCACCGGGGTTCACTCCCCTTCTTCCTCCTCCCCCCACCTACAGCTTCCAGAGCTGCAGAGCCGGGTGACCTGGCCCCAGGCCACCCTGGCCTGTTCTGCTGGCCTTGAAGAAGGGCCTCCCCCGGCTGAGGGGTAAGCCAGCCAAGGCCATCCTGGCTCCTGGCATCAGAGCAGTAGGCAGGCCTTCCCCTCCCCCTTCAGAAAGGGATGGGCAGCTGGGCCTGCCGGGCACCCTAAGAACCAGGCTGGACACCTGGGGCCGGGGGATGGGGGTGGGGAGTGGTGGCTATACCTTGCTCCTCCCCCGTCGGCAGCCTGTGAACGTGGAGCTGCTGTCCTCCCACTGACCACAGCGCTCCATGGCTCCCTGCTGCCCTAGCATGACACGCCAGTCTCCTCTAAGCCACCTGTCCCACGCTGGCTTTTCTGCCCCTGCCCAGCTCCCATTCCTCCAGCACTGTGCTCTGCCTGAGCACTGTCCCCCAGCTGGGGTCTCCTCCACCGGACTGGCCGCCAACACCCAGCACTCACGAAGCCGAGACCTACTCTCCATGCCCGGTCGCTGGCTTGGATCGAGGCCCACAACAAAGCCCTGGGTAGTGAGCTTTTCCAAAATGCGAACTCCACCAACAGGCTCCAGCACACCTCCCTTCCCAGTGACCACCAACCCAGGACCAGATGTGGCCCTGCAAAGTCATGAGGGGTGCCAAGAACCCTCCCAAACACACACACAGCCTTGCACCCTCTCTCAGCCTCGACTTCCTCATTCAAAGAAAGGGGTGTTAGGGCTCAATGCGATCCCTGCAGTTCATACGCTCAAGTCCTGACCCCGTGCCTCAGAATACGGATGGAGATGGGTCGTCACAGGAGTAGCACAGTTAAAATGAGGTCACTGGGACAGGGGTCCTCTTAAGAAGAGGGAAACACACACACAGCAAGGGCTGGCCGTATGAGAACACAGCAAGCCACAGAGAGGCCTCTGGGGAAGCCAGCCTGCCGGTGGCACCTTGACCTTGGAGCCCCAGAACTGTGAGACAATAAATGTCTTGGTAAGCCGCCCCCCCCCCCGCCGGCCTGGTAGTCCCCCACGTGAGGGGCCTGCCCACGTGAGGAGCACTTAGCCCTGGACCAGTGGCCAGCATCCTGAGGGACTGGGACCCAGGCTGGCTCAGGTTCTGCTCCACAGCCTGTGAGAAAGGGAGGGTGACTTCTGCATCCACAGGGCTTGTGGTGTCACCCTGCCTGGTCACCTATTCACTGCCACTTCCACAGTACCGACTGCCACACTGCTACCTGGCTTGGCCAGTGTCTGGTGCCTCTCCCACCTTTGCACAGGCTTTCCTTTTACTTTCATGTTTCTGTTCCTTCAGGGGCTCCCCCTATCCCTCTGTCCACGTCCCATGGCACATGAAAAGCTGGGCATGTCCAAGAGCCAGCTCTGTGAGGGCCCAGCCAGCAAATGCTGCTCTGTGTCCCTGGTTCTAACAGGCCTGGAGCTCAGCACAGGGGGTTCTGGTGGGTGGGTGCCAGGGGTACAGGCTCTACATGTCCCCAGGGCCCTTCTTTTCAGCCAGGACCTCTTCCTCCCGGCTCTGGGGACTTCAGAACACAACTGTTTCAGGGAGGAGCTGGGAGTCCTGCCCGCTAGGATACGAAGCTCGGCCCTCACGAGACAAAAGCGCCATTCACACCAGGAATCGCCCGCGCCTGGCTGTGCCCTGTTCCGAAACTGTGACTGTGTTTATCTGAAACCACGGCTCAGCAACTGCCACCTCATTTTCAAACGAAAAAGAAGAAAGATTTTCCTTGGGGTGTCTGTTTGGGGCTCCGGCGCACGGATCCCTTTCCACCACCCTGCCGGGTCTGTGTGGCGCTCCCCCCACTGCTTCCCACTTGACACCCCAAGTTATTTTTAGCAACTGCACTTTTCAACATTCTGGGTTTAGTTCCTGCTTTTTATGCAACCAGTTCTGCAAACTCCTTAAATGTTCTCTGACTCTCTGAGCTGCCGCCTGTCTCAATGGTGGCAAAGTGACTTTAATCTGCCCCCCGGGTCCCTGAGAAGCAAAGACACCGCGCTTTTGGCACTGCGCGGAGCTGGGGGCCGAGGGACCGCAGAGGTTGGGCGGGACGGGGAGCGGTCACTGATCGTCGCCCATGTAGTGACCCCGCGGTTGTTACAACAGCACACGGTTTGGTGGCAGCATTTGTACACATGAACAGGGGGGCCCCACTGGTCCCCACCGCCTCGCAGAAGGCAGTGCATTCAGACAAGCAACACTGAGGAGCCCGCCCGAGGCTGCTGAGTCCTCATTCACGGGGCGGGGGGGGGGGGAGAGAAATACAAGACTGAAGATAGAGCAAAATAGAATTTATTTTCAAACCACAGCAGTTTCAACAGTTACCCAAGTGGTGTACCGAAACCGCACACAGGGCCAGCTTTGGCAAAAACAATACGAGCCCATGGCTTACCACAGCGTGCGCTGAAAAAATAAAAGACTTGGTGGCCGGCCCCACCCCGGTAGAACTTCTTTAATCCCCCTCTTTCTCAAGGTTTTCGAGGCTGTGGGTCCCCCTGGCACACAGCATCGGGGGTGGCGGCCGTGATGGGGCAGGAGCTGCTGGACCACAGGGCTGAGAGGCGATGCGAGACTCTGCGCCTCTCTCCCTGGCTTTTTAGGAAACCCTGCTGCGGGGTCCCCAGAGCCGGGCGGAGGCTCAGAAAACACTATGGACCTAAACAGCTGGCCCCGCAGCCCCGAGAGGAGATGGCTACGAAAACTCCAGCAGGAGGACGACTCTCTTGTTTAAACGGCTCCGGAGGAGAACAGCAGTCTGGAGTAGTGTAGGGGGCTCCACAAATCTGAGTTAAAAATATCAAAATTACAAAAAGCCAGCTGTGGTGGTACACACCTGCAAGCCCAGCACTCAGGAGGCTGGGGCAGGAGGCTCGTGGGCCCCGGGCTGGGACAGGGTGCAGAAAGACCCTGAAACAAAAAATCAAAGCAAACCAACCCCGGGGGTGGGGGCACATGTGCGTTTGTAACCTCGGATCCTGGGGGCTCTGTTGCTACCGCTCATTGCTGCCCTTGGGAAAGGCAGAACTGTAGATGAGATAAACACACACGCGCACACACAAATCAAAAAACAAAAACAAAAAAACAAAGAAACAAAAGCTTGCGGTCAGGGCAACTGCTCCACCCCAGCCATTATCCTATGCAGCACAGGACGCTCACACAACTGTCATTTACTGGACACAGAGCACCGCACACGGCTGTGCGTCCTGCACAACACGAATGCCACACACATGGTGCGTCCTACACATCACGGACTCCACACAACCACGGTGTGTCCTACACAACACATCGGCCAGGCTTCTGTGAGTCACACCATCCATGACAGCTGTGGCCCATGTCAACAGATCTTTTCCCTCTCTCCCCAGCCCACCAGCAAAAAGAAAAAAAGCTGACTGCGGGAAGAGGGGACAAAGAGTGACAAGTATTCTGGTGCAAACTTAAAATGCACAATCACTCGGGGACTTTTGCTGGAAAGGATGGCCCTCTCCAGGCTTCTCAGGGTGTCCCATGGGAAAGTCAAGCCCTGGATGAAAGCTGTGACAGCAGACCACGGGGTGACCTTGCAGGCAGGAGCCCTGCAGACGTGAGAGGCAGCCCCAGAGATGAAAGCCATGCCAGGCAGCACATCCCCGAGAGATAAAAATCTGAGGTTCCCACCATCACAGCATTGAGATTTTCCACCAAAAATATTTACCGAATTTCAAGAAAATCTGCTTCCTGCATTGAAGGGGACAGGATGAGGTTTGGGTCTGAGCTGCGGGGAAAAGCTGAACAAATGTTTACTGCACCTGCTGGGGGCCTGTGAGCGGGCAGGGGGTGTGGGAATCTTTCGGGGCTGAGCCCGGGGCACAGGTGACCCTTCCATCACTGAAAGAAAAGAAGGAAAGGGAAAGAAGTAGCCGTGCCTTTGGGTCTGCAGAATACAAGTGTGATTTAGAGCAAGAAATACAATTTTGTAGAGGTTTCCACAAAAGCTCTTACGAGGTTGCCCCTCATAAGAGGGTAGGGTTGACAAGATTCGCAAATGGAGGGACTTTACAAGTCGCCTGCCAGTCTTTTTTGTTTTTTTGTTTGACACAGGGTCTGGCTCTACAGCCAAAGCTTGCCTAAAGCTAGTGATTCTCCTGCCTTCACCTCCTGGCTGCTGGGGTAACAGGCGTGGCCACCAGGACCAGCTCCTGTCGTCTTCACAGCAGAAATGACGGAATGGCAGGTCTCCTGACTGTGTTTTGAAGTCACATTTGTGCTTTGGTGGGCACCTCTGACCGATCTGCCTGAGCGAGGGGCTCTGGGGGAGATGTTATCTTGCAGGCGCGGGGCGGGAGGCAGACCCTGTATCTGTGCACAGAAGGGCTGCGGGCTGGGTTGCTCCCCTCTGCAGAGGGCAGGGGGTTGCACACCACACCTGACATCGCCACAGACTGCGGGCACACATACGTGTGGTGATCCACGTGCCCTGGGGTGGAAGGGCATGCAAGGGCCTCATGTGCGGGGGAGAAGGCATGGGGACTCCACAAGTGGGGCACCTGGGAGGGAGTGGGGCCTTATTCACCATCACTGCAGCCCAGGGCACAGGGGACAGGGAAGGCCCGGTGGCTGCCGGGAAGGTGCCCTGGGCATAGTGTCAGCTCGGGCTTGCTCAGACTCATGTTCAGAGAGGGCAGTGGGAAGGGGCCAGGACCCCCTGGGCTCTGGGACCCCGAGGCTTGGTGTCCGTAGCCCACCGAATGCCAGGTGGTGATGGCATAACACAACACCTGCTGCTGGGCCCGCCCTCCTGGGTACAGAAGGGTGGGTGTATGTCAAAGTAGGTAAATGCTTCTATTTTCAAACACTGTCAACTGTGCACAACAGTCATCAGCCCACACAGCAATCGGCCTGCAGCTCTGAGACACTCGAAAGAGCATGGCTTTCTCCCCCTCTCCCTCCCCCTCCGAGGGACCCTCTGCTTTCCTTGCCTTCTGTCACCTCACCCCCAGCCCTGAGCCAGGCCCCCCAGCAGCAATGCTAGGGGATGAAGGGAGTGGGGGGTGAGCCCTCCTCCAGGCTGGGTCTTAGGCTCCCCGGGAGCTGCCATCCTGAGTGGCCCATGAATGCTGGAACTTTCCAGACCTCTGGAGATGGAGCAACTGCTTGTCCCATTCAAAAACCTCACACGTCCCCACCGAATTATCTTTTCGAGATCACCGTGGGAACGGAATTCAAGTAGTTAAGTTTAGGCTGAGGTGCTAACCACACACTTCGGCAGGAGATGCCACTCTGCCAGTGGATCTTATGCAAGAAGCAAGGGGTTTCAGAGATGGCGGGGATGGACAAAGAGGCCCTTGCCCACCCATCTCCACCTCAGCATAGGCTTTCAGAAGAGGAGGGGGACCAAGTGCATGCAGAGCTGGCGCCACCTGGGAACTCAGGGCTTCCTCTGGGCCATGTCCTGTGTGCTACCCTCTCACACTGATATGGTCAAGGTGACCACGGTAGAAAAACCACACAGTCCCTGCGTGGGATCCCTTCGCAGCCCAGGGGCAGGAGGGGCTGTTTCTGGCTGGAGCAAGCATTGAACAGGATGTAGGTTCAGGCTCATCCTATCAAGCTAGGGGGGCTGCTCGCCATAGACTGTGGGGAAGGGACACCTCCCAGTCCAGCACCACCGCTGCTTGCACCCGAGGAGGGAGAAGGCTGGCGGGAGGACAAAGTAAGCACGGAGCTGGGGAGAGGTTAAAGGTTACTGGCTGGTTAGCTGGTGTCACTGGCGCTGCAGGAACCGCAGGGCAGGGCAGGGCTGCGCTGGCAGGAAGTGGCAGGGTGGGGCCCGTGTGCTCCCCTCTCTGAGGCGGCCCAGGCCCAATCACTGACACCCACACAGCCGTTTCCTGCACTTGAAAAAAAAAATCTGTTTCTCTCTTTGCAAATCAACAACTTTTACCTAGAAACTCTTCAGCGGTGAGCTCTGACTGATCTCGACCTCCGGTCCGTTGCAGAAAATACACCGTTGTTTACCTGGGGGAGGTGTGCGCACGCCCTGACTATAACTGACAGGTTTCGGGGTGCCTGCCCGGCTGTTTTGAATCTACTTTGAAAGAAACCTGTTCCCTGGGCCCCAAACAGGCACCTGCTGGTTATTTAATACCTTGACAGATCTTTCTAGAAAAGATGTGTGAGCTCCATGCACACAGCAGCAGACGGCCCTGGGTGAGCATGCTGTCCGCCGTGGACGGAGGACCGCCTCCAGGAGGCTCCTGCACGGAGGGCCCCTGATGAGCGACTGTGGGCCAATGGGCATGTCACGACAGGGGTTAGCTGTGTCAATCAGATGTCAATGGAGGGCTTCTAGGACACGGGATAGCACCAAGAGCCTTGTGTGACTCAGACCTGTGTGGCGGATGACTGAGGGGACCATGGAGCTGCCTCTGTCTATCCCAGACAGGGGCCTCTAGCCGGGGCCTGGGTCCCTGTCCTTGTACCTCAGAGATGGTAGGGATGCAGGTCACACACAGCCTATTGCTATACAAAACCACTGTCCCCACACGCCCACCTCCTGGGCCTCAACTGGTCCCACGTTCAGGGAAGGAACCTGAGGCTTGTCGAGGTGCAAATAAGGGCCCGGGGCCCCTCGTGACATGGGGCCTGGACTCCAGCGTTCAGAACCATCCTGACAGAGCAGACCCTGGGTTCTAGTGGGATGAGTGGCCCAGTGGCCAGAGGGAAGCAGCCACTTCTAGGCACAAAGCCCAAGCACTGGCACCCTGAGGTCTGAGAGAGGGTGACCAGGTGAAGGCGGCCATCCCTGGGCTGCTCACATGGGTTCCCCCAGTGGGAAAAGGGTGAGAAGGGCAGGAAAATGCATTTATTACTTGTCAAACTTTAGGTTTTCTTTAAAAAAATAAGTCAGACTGCAATCAGCTGCTTCTACCTCAAAGTAGCCAAGGGGACAGGAGATAAGCCTGTGTCCCCCACAAGTTCTCGGAGACTTTATGTGGCCCTCCTGTGTGACCAGGAAGTTGGAAGAAGACACTCAGAGTGGCCTCATGTCCCTGGATCAGGGATCCAGCACGGAGAGAGCCCCTTCCTCTGCATTCCCACAAAGGCCAAATGGTTCCCCGTCAAACATGACTTCTGACCAGGTCAAGTGCGGGCCCCGGGCTGTGTGTGGTGCAAAGGCTTGGCGGGCGGCGGGCGGACTGTTAGAGGTTAATAGGAAACCAGGCGGGAAGCTCCCACGGCAGCGGCACACGCCCCGTACCTACCACCCAGCAGTGTGTACAGCGCACAGGGCTTCTGTCCAGGCACTGCTTCTGGGGAAGAGAACCAAAGGAGAGAGGCTCAGGTCGCACGGACACCCTGCAACGCTCACGATGAACCCACTTCGTGCCTGGACGCTTGGCAGAGAACTTGGGACCTCCTGGAACCGGTTCTGACGACTGCTACTTATGGGAGCAAGGGGTGGGGGGCCGGGCAGGGGACAGGTTGCCAGCAGTAGACCTGGCCCTGCTGCCACCTCGCTGCATGGGCTTGGGCAGCCCACATGACCTCTTGTGGTACATGGGCACCGTGCCTGCCCTGTCTCTCACAGGTCTTGCCTGATCAATGAGATAAGGGCTGTGCAGAGGCTCCCAAGGGTGGTGCAGGGCCTGCAGGTGCTCTGAGGCCTCACCAGCGCTGGCAGGGCTCAGGCCCAGGCCCAGCAGAACAAGAGTGGGCTTCCCCGAGCCACAGGCAAAGGCAGCCCAGGACCTGGGGTCAACTCTGAAGCCAGGTACAAGAGCAAGGGAAACCTAGTCACCGGGCAGTAACTTTTCACAAGAGTTCACTTTCTAAGCCTGCTGTATGCTAGAAGCAGAAACCAAAATGGGCAAGGAGTATGCAGAGGGAGACACGGGGGAGGTGAGGGCAGAGGGAAAGTTCAAAGCGGCCCAGTGCTAGCTGCAGGCACGTGGGCACTGGCAGTTTCCATAAACACTGACAGTGAAGCTTTGCACCTGCTGGTACCGAGGGGTCAGCTTCCCGAGGGCTCGGCAAGCAGGACACCATTGTGCATGCATGTGCGTGCATGTGAGCATCCACGCCGTGCAAAGTGCACGTGGCGGTTTTGTGTGCATGCACGTGTGTGCACCATGTGAGCAGTGTGTGAAGGCAGGCTCACCTGGTGCATGTGCACAGCAGCACGTCATGAGCTCCCTGCGGACCCCTATCCGTGAAATGGTGCATGGGAGCAGGACCTGTGTTTACTGAGAGTGCGTGTGCACACGCTCACGTGTGTGCAGGTGTGTGTGTGTGTGTGTGTGTGTGTGTGCGTGCGTGCGTGCAGGCAGACCTCTGTTTCCGTATTTTGGGCAGAGGGAGGAGGTCGAGGGCCCTGGGAGCTGAGCTGCTGCCTGGGACTGGGGGCAAGGGCCTCTCATGGCACGGTGCCCCCGCTGCTGTTGACTGCAAAGACCTCTCCTGTGCAGCTTAGGAAATCAGGCCTCTACCACCTGCCGTGCCGCGGCCCACAAAGAGCCCACTCCAAGCCCTGTGGCCTGCTGGGTACTTTCCCTCCACCCTCAACCCTGTGCTCCTGACATCAGTGACAGGAGGGGAGGGGCAGCCTTTTCAAAATGATTCCCCGTCTGTCTCTCCCGACAGGTGCCACATGGAGGAAGCCTGGCTGGCTGAGGAGCAGGAGTAACCTGGGGTCCTGTGGAGCCCCAAGGGACAGTTTCAGGGGGAAAGCCAAGCTTGGGTAGGAAGGGGATCTCCCCCTACACCCTGCCATGCAGTGACAGTGAGGCTGGGGGAGGAGGCGCAGGGTGGGGACAGGGAGGACCTGCCCTGTCTAGGGACAGCCTGGTACAGAGGCATGACCAGAGGTGTGACAATGGCAGCAAGTGTGCTTTCCCAAGGCCCCCACAACCAGAGACAGAGCAGGGAGACTCTCCCTGGAGAACAGCAGAGCTTTCCCAGCCCACGAGGGGGTGGACAGCAGGAGACCCTTCTGACACTGGAACAATGGCCTGTGTTTTAGGGTCTAGAAATGCGACCTGCAGCCTGACTGTCACACAGAGAGCACCTCACTCAGGAGTCACTAGGTCTCAGAATCCATCCCTGGGGACATGGTGGGGTGCTCCAAAGCAGGCCCAGGCCTGAGCCCTGGAGACAGCAGCAGCGTGCGTGGCCGGGAAGCCAGGCAAGGCCGGCAGGAAGGCCATCCTCGGAGCACTTGCCCAGAGGCCATGGTAAGCCAGGGGCAGGGGAAGCCCAAACCATCCTGCTCCTCTCACATCCCACAAAGACAAGGGAGCCCCTGCTGCACCCCAAGCTCCTGACCAGCAGAGACAGGCTGCACGGAGTCGGCCTGGCCTCAGCCACCGTCTCCTTCCCTGAGCCAACATGGGAAGAGTGCCTCTGGGAGGGGAAGAGGCCGTGGGGCCCTGGGGCTACTGGGCCGCAGTGGCCCTGACACCCACTGACAGCCTCAGGTGCAAGGAGCCCTCCAGCCATAAGGAGGGCTCCTGTATGGACCCAGCACAGCCTGGAGACAAGGGGCCCACAGGCCGGGGCAAGGGCAGGGGCCGTGCTCACTTGGAGGGGCCCATGGTCAGGCACGGGGGACGCCCTCCTGTCCGAGGGGCCTGCTCTACTCTGCTGGTGAGGGAGGGGCCCCACATCCCGCCGCCCTGGCTGCGAGAGAAGAACGCGTACTGACCGCTGGGCGGTTTAGGCCGAGGAGGAGCGGGCTTCTTTGGAGGCAGAGCAGGAGTGTCCTGTTTACTTTGAAAGGGGTCATCTGAGAATGCTGCACCTCCCAAGGAGGAGGAGAAAGGGCCAGAAGGTGGGGGCTGCAAGAGAGGACACGAAAGAGAGGTAATAGTCAATCAAGTGTAGCCAACCCACGTCCACCGAGCCACCGCACTTTACACAGCCCTGGCCAGACCGCCAACCCTCCGGACCACGTGCTCAGACCTGGGGGGTCACTCTTAAGCCACTGCTTGCCTCCACCCTCAATAGCCAGCCCTGTGGCCACAAACATGCAGGGCAGCAGAGAGCAGTGCATCCCTGGGCAGGCTCACAACCCACCAGGGGTCTTTCCCAACTCCTGGACTCCAGATGCGTGAGAGGGGTTGGGGCTTCCCAGGTTGGGGAAGCCACTGTCTGTGGGGGAGTGAGAAGCACTTTGTTGTGTGAGACAGGGTCTCGCTATGTGGCCCAGGATAGCCTTGACCTCACGATCCTCCCGCCTCAGCCTCTGAGGCGCTGGGGGGTGAGGCCCCAGGAGATGGGGAAGAGAGAAGAGCCACGGCACACTCTAACTCCTCTGTGAGGCAGACCCACGGGCAGAAACAGCCTCACAAGGAGCACCAGCGAGGCTCTCACAGCCCCAGCCACATGCACAAAAGCGGGGAGAAGGGCCAGCCCCGCCCCAGCATCCAGCCACGAAGGCACAGCCGCCTCAGACCCCGGCATCTCTCACAGGGACATGGCCACCTCAGTCCCCAGCGTCTAGTCACCTCAGCCACATCTAGTCACAGGGACAGGGCCACCTTGACCCCAGCATCTAGTCAAGAGACACGGCTGCCTCAGCCCCCAGCGTCTAGTCACAGGGACAAGACCACCTTAGTTCCCAGTGTCTGTTCACAGGGACAGGGCCGCCTCGGCCTCTGGTGTCTAGTCACAGGGACGCAGCCACCTTGACGTGCAGCGACAGAGACATGGCTGCCCAGACCGCATAGCTGTGTCAGAGTTGGATTGAGGATGGCACCGTTCCCATGGCAGTGGTCCCTACCATTCTCAGAACCCCCAGCAGGAGAGTGGCAGGGCTCAGGGAGAGGCTGGAGCAGCTCCTGCACCCACTGCAAACCCAGCTGGCCCCTTCCTGGGTTCCACCCAGCGCTCTGGAGCCACAGAGTCAGGGGACACCATTCTGTGCTCATCCGCTCCGCTCTTCTTCCCAGGGTGTCATACTGCCACCACTCCCATACACGTAAGGAAACAGGTGCAGAAAAGCGACATGGCCTGCCCAGACCGCTCCGCGGGTCAGTGTAGGCCGGGCTGGAGCCTGCGCCTTCTACCCTGGCTGTGGCTCCTGGGCACTGGCCTGAGCTCCCCATGGCCCAAGGGCAATGTCGGGCCACATTCTGGGCAGACTGTCCCCATCCGCAGGCTCCTGGAGGAGGCCTTGTGGACACGGACAAGAGACAGCAGCTGAGAGATGACATTGGGAGAAGGGGCAGAGCAAGGGCCTCTTTGTAAAGAAAATGGGGGTCTGAAACCCTCACGCTCACTTTCCCACCAGGCTCACGAGGGCCTTGGGGGTGCAACTTGCCATGTCTCCCCCTCAGGGCGAGCCCCTGGCTGTGGGGAGGCCCGAGCTGGCTCCCTGATGACCAAGGGCAGCCTTCCTACCCACTGGGTCACACAACAGGGCCTGCAGAGCGCTCAGCCCAGACTGCATAAATGCTGATGTTCACAGACTGAAGCCAGTGCTGCCTGAGCCCCTGGCCGGCTCCCTCCTGGGTGGAAACCCCCTGAGCCAATCAGCTCCCGCCAAGGTGACAGGCTCCGCCCACCACAGCCTGGCTCCTGCAACAGTGAGCTAAACCCTGGCGTGCGTCACTTCCCAGCACGGCTTTCCTGGTTCCTGGCTTCCCAAGGAGTCTCCTGGGACAACTCCTTCCTCCTCAGGCAGGGCTTCAAGGAAAGTCGCTATTTTTAGAAGGGGTTCGTAGCCTGGGTAGCTCTGGCAAGAGTGAGGTGTGCCTCAAGTGCAAAAGGAGAGAGACGCGCCACTGTGCAGAGTGGCTTTGACCACAGCCCCCCTTCAGGACTGGCTCCCGGTCAGGGCTCTCTAACCTGTAAAGCAGGGGCTCTGAAAACACCTTCAGAGGCTGGAGTGCAGCCCAGTGGGGGTGCAGTCCAGTGGTGAGTGCTTGCATGGGCCCTGGGTTCATCCCCAGCGCCACACCCACACATTGAAAAGTCACTAAAAATGGCTCAACAACCAACCAAGTATTTCACAGCTGGCTTTTTTTGGGTGTGGGTGGGGAAGAGGGGGATGAGCTGAGTGCAACTCTTATTTTTATTCCCCAATGTTCTGAAGACATATTTCCGGGAACTTGCTCAATCTCTTTTCTTTGTGGTGCTGAGGACAGAACCCAGGGCACCCTGCACACGGGTGAGTGCTCACCACCGAGCTGCACCCCAGCCCTGAATGTGCTTTTCAAGCAACCTAACGTCACTGAGGATCGATACTGCCTAGAAAAATTCCTTTGGGTGGGGATGGGGGCTCAACAAAGGAACCAGCTGGCACCCCAGCAAGAGTGCTGGCTGGCTGTCACTTTCTGCACACAGAACACTTGGATTTAGGGCAATGAGAAAGCAACCCCACCCCCAACGTGCATTTGTGCCCAATTCCCCACCCTGCTCAGGTGGAGCAGAGCTGGGGATGTTTTAAAAAAAGAAAAAAAAAGAAAGCTAAGAAAAAAAAAAAACCCTTCTTACAAGCCACTCTCCTTTCACTTCCCCCTGCATTTTATTTATACACCTGATGTTGTTCTTGAAAACCAAAAGGGAAAAACAGAACTCTGGGGTCAGGACTGAGCTCCTGTTTACGAGACACGAAATCAGGGGCTCACAGATGCTGGAAACAAAACAACACAGGATTGCAGGGCAATTTTCCACGGCTGTGTGACTCCGCCCTGGCCAGGCGAGAGCAGGAAGTGACCGGCTCTGAAATCACGTGCACGTGTGGGGACAGCCTGCTCCCAGACACTGGGCATTTGGATGGGACCTGGAGAGGAAGTTCGGGAGAAGGGGAGGACGTGACTATAGGGAAAGAGCAGAGACGGGAGGGTCCAGCTCAGGAGTCCACTGAGGCAGCCCCAATGTCTGTCCATAAGGTCGGGAGCACTGTGGGCGGGATGCTCTGCCCGAGCCCGCTGTACCTCCCACTCACAGGGGCATCGGTGTGGCCAGTTGTTGAAGCAGGGTTGTCACCATGCAAAGCAGCCTCAGCCTGCAGGAGGCCCTGGACCACAGTCTTGCTCGGGCCACTGCTAGTGCTCACTTGCTGGACTGACACCTCACCTAACAGCCCTCGGGAGAGGATCCCAAGTCTCCCCACTCAGCCCCAGCCTGAGACAACCTGGATCCTTCCTGTGGGGTTGCTGCCACCATGTGGCAGAGACCTTTTCCCACCGCCTCAGGAGCAGAGGTGTAACAGCCACTAAGTGATAGGCTCTGAGACTCCTGCACTGCCAGCCAGCCACAGGGTCACATCCCCTCCTGGTACCAAAAGGGCGCCCGTGGCTTGTCCCATGTTTAACAGGCTCTGCCCCAGCCGGCCTGGTGACACTCAGATGCTTCTCTGAGAACCTGAGAAGCCCTGCGTTGTGGTCACCCAGTGCTGCAGCTGCCCACCACGGCTGTGGGCACCAGAGCACAGAGCCAGCAGGAAGGACACCTGGGGCTGGCGTGGGGGCTCAGGACCCTCGCCTGGGGGCGGCTCCTCCACGCAGGGCTGGCCCTCCCTGTCCCCGGGCTGAACAACACAAGCAACAACCACTCACAGAGCTCTCACCTTGCCTCAGGTGCTCTATGTCACTGAGGGAGGGTGACAGTCTATGGAGGACATGCGTAGCACTACGGGTGATGCCACACCATGTTACACACGGGCATCCAGGGGTTCTGCCATCTGGGGGCCTGGAGCCATCCGTGGACACTGAGGCACACCTGTCCCCCAGGCTCCCTCCCACCACCACCTTCAGGTGGGTAGTGGTGCCAGACCACAGGACCGGCTGCTCTGGGTGACGCCCACCCTGCCAACTGGCTCGTGTGTCCCATCAGTGCTCATGACACCTGGTCCCTGGTCAAACTCTGCGGGACACTTGAAGCACACAGGGACATGCGGCAGTGAGGCTGCAGCGGCTGGGGCAGCCTGAGGGAGCGGAGTGGCCGCAGGGCCAGGGGCTGGGTGGGCCCACTTAACACTGTCTTCCTTAATTCTTGCCAAAGAACACACTCGCCACCAGAACCCAGGCACCCCGACACGTGCCTCACGCCCTTCCCCTAGGCCATTTCCCATGGTTCAGCAGTTTCCTCTGGAGCTCACCTCAGTAAGAATGGCTGCTACTGCTACTTCCTGACCTGTCCCCTCGACACTGTCCACAGATAACTTGTCGCCACACTCCGGACTCGGCTCCGTAACACTCCAACGGGGTCTGCCACCACTAGGGCCACATGGGCAGGTTGTGGCATTGTGCTTATGACTCAGAGCGGACACTGTCTGGCCCCACCATGCATGGCCCAGAATGTATGGCTATTGTCACCTGGGTGTTCACCGTCTTTTATTCACTGAGCCCAGCCCCCACTTCCCAACACCCCAGTGAGTCCGTCTTGGCGGCTCCAGACCCCTAGCCTGACCTCCAGGAGCTATGCACCTAACGCATCCCAACTTTCTGTCACCACAGAGGTGATGACATCATCACCTGGGATCTGACAGCCACCGCACACTGGTGGAGCAGGACGGCCATGGTGCCGTCACGGGGGGATCCACACCACATGAGGAAGAGACATACTGGAGCCCAGCCCTGGGTGTGGTCCAGGCCTGTCCACGTACAGGTGACATTAAGTTAGGCAGCAGGGTGAGGCGTGAGAATGCGTGGGCTCAGCCTTACCTTGGACATCTGGCTGAAGTCCGCAAAGCCCTCGGCACTGTTGAATGACCCGCTTCCGAAAGGGTCCAGTGTCCCAAACGGATCTGGAATAGCACCGACAGAGCCAGGGTTACAGGTCTGGGATAGAGTGGGCCTCTGGGAGGTCAGTGGCCCACAGTGACCAAAGGGGCAACACGTTCCAGGGTTACAGCCTACTGTTCTGCTGGGCTGGGAGGGGCGTGTGCGAGGGGGGTGGGGACGCAGCTTGAGGGTACCCCTCAGGCCTGCCAGCGTGTGGAGGAGGGGATGCTGCAGAGTTTGTTTCTTTTTGAGCCGGGGTCTCATGGGGCCACCTTGGCTGCTTGGACTCCTGGGCTCGAACAATGCTCCCACCTCACCCTCCAAGTCCTAGGGCTATCAGCATGTACCACTGTGCCTGGCCCAAGGACAGGTTTTTCCTGTGAGCCCCAAGTGATCTGCCTATGGTACAGGCCTTGCCACCTATGTGCCAGACCTGCCTAAGGAGCACGGGGAGCTGCTGATGGATGGGCCATGTGGGGCTGTGCCCAAAAGGAAGCGGCCCAGAAGGGAGGGAGCACAGCTGGTGGCTTTGATGCTGTGAGCTCAGGCCCTTCTGACTCAACAACCTATGGCACAGCCAGTCTGAGTCAAACTGGGGACTCTAGGAAAGCCATGGGACCCGAGTGAAGGCTCTGCAGGATGGGTGCAGGTGACGAGCACTGGCTTCCTTGCAGAAGGACAGGTGCTGCTCCACTCTGCTCTAGAAGATGGGCACTCGGCACTCGCTGTGGCCTCAACGTGGTGGGCAGGGCCTGAGGCCCCTGAGCAATGCCATGCACCTGAGGACACGAGGCTTGGGGAAGGACGGCATTAAGTGGATGAGCTCCCTTCCACGCAGGAACGGTCAGGAAAGACCTAAGCCCGTCTCACCTGATCCTTTCGAGGAGGCACCAGAGGACGAAAATGGGTCGCTGGACTCAAAGGGGTCGAGCTGGTGGGAGAAGAGAAGAGAGGAGGTTGTCTGAGGTCCCTCCACCTCACCTATGCTGTGTGTCTCTGGAAAGAATGAAGGCTGAGGACAGTCACACCGTGGGAAGTGGGAACTTGGGAGGGAGGGGACGGGGAGACCTGGGTTCCCTCTGCCCAGTGCAGTATGGACAGACTCAAAGCAGTCCCTATACTGGAATGAGACCTGAGTTCTGCCCACCGCAGGGAGACAGTGGCGTGGCCTCACTGTCTCAAGTTGGTTACTCCGGTTACTTGGGAGATAGGGTCTCGCAGTTTACCCAGCCAGCCTGGATTGTGATCTTCCTATTGCTTTGCTCCCTGCAGTACTAGGTGACAGGCATAAGCCACTGCACCCAGCTGTTTATTGAGATGAGGTCTCACAAGGTTTTTACTCAGGCTGGACTCAAACTCATCTCAGCCTCGCAAGTACCTAGGATTATAGAGGTAAGTCGCCAACACCTGAATTTTTTTTTTTTTTTTTTAATGCAGGATCTTGCCAAGTAGCTTGGCTTGCCTCAAAACTTTTGACCCTCCTCCTTGGCCTCCTGAGTGCTGGGATTACAGCCATGCACCACCATGCCCAGTAGAAATAATATAAAAGAAACAAATGGGGGCTTTAGAACTGAAAAGTGTTGTATACATAACAAAAACTTCCCTTGGTTAGCTACCCAACGCGAAAAAGCAAGTGAATAAAAAGATAAATCAGTAGAAACTATACTTCCTACTTCCTGTGCTTGCTTCGGCAGCACATATACTAAAATTGGAATGATACAGAGAAGATTAGCACGGCCCCTGTGCGAGGATGACACGCAAATTCGTGAAGCGTTCCATGTTTTTTAAAAAAAAAAGAAACTCTACTTTCTGAGGAAAAAGAGTAGAAAAAAAAAGGACTCGGGGAGGGCGTGGCTAAGTGGTGAGTGTTTACCCGGCACAAGGCCCTGGGCTCAATCCCTGCACTGCAAAAAAAAAAGAAGGAAGATGTAGCACCTCAGAGACTTGAGGGACAATTGCAGAAGGCCTAAATCTGTGCATGTGGAACCCCAGGAAAAGGAGAGGGAAAATAGGGCAGAAAAAAATTCAAATAACTAAAGGCTGGAAACTTGCCACAGTGGGCAAGAAACATCACTTACAGATTCTTCCTGACCTGAACAGGTTAAATACAAAGAAAACGACACCCAGATACTCGTCAGACTACTGAAAATCCAGGACAAAGTGACCGGGACGCGAGTCCTCAAGACAGATGACTTCTGTCCAGGACAACAGAGGCTGGCAGACAGTGAAGCCACACCCTAGGAGACTGCAGTGATGAATGGGTGCAGTAGGGGCACCCTCCCTGCAGGGTGATGGTGATGCCAGGGCTGGGCTACCCAGCGGGTGCCAGGCCCCAGGCCCCGGCTTCCAGCCCTACAGCCGCAGGACAGAATGTGACACAGTGGAAGGCTATGAGGGGAACACGGGTCCTTCAGGCTGAAGGCAGATGACGCTGGAGGGAGACGTGAGCTCAAAGGAACGAGGCGCTGTTAGAGGTGTTAACAGCGGGCTGGGTGTGGCTTGAGACATACAGCATGTGCCAGACAAACACAAGTCCCCAAGTTCAAACCCCAGGACCCCAAACTGCAGGATAAAAGAGAAATGGTAAATACTTGGGAAACTGAAAGGCTACCTTCTTCCTCTGCCTTTCTTTAAAATACACATAATGGGCTAAAGCAAAAATGATGGTGGTGCTTTAATGAGTTCAGAGTGTATTAACATATGACCTCCGTATGTCAGCCATGGACAAAAGGACCTGTGTGAGTGGCTGTGGAGTCTCTTGCGTACACGTGAAGTGACACCATTGAAATGCCAGCTGCACGTGGTAATGGCCCTAAAGTAACCTTTCTAAAAATATTTAAAGTAACTAACAGGCCGATAGGCAGAATCAGAGGGAGCGACAGAAAATACACAGATGATGCAAAAGATGGCAACGTGGTTTGGACGAGCGTCCTCCAGAAGCCCAGATGTTGAAGCGGGTCCCCAGACCTGGTGCTCCTAAAGCTGCTTGAGCCTTTAGGAGGCGGGGCCTAGCAGAGGAAGTTATGCCGCTGGGGTCGTGGCGACTTGGCCCCTTCTCAGCTTTGCTTTCTGGCTACAAGGAGGTGAACAGGCTTCCTCCACCACGAGTGCCACCGTGATGCACTGCACTGCCACCAGTCCAAAGCAACAGGGCAGAAGTCATGACCAGATACCAGGAGCCAAACAAACTTTCCTCCTTCTAAGACGGTTATCTCAGGCACTGTCACAGTGATGGAAAGCCAACAGACAGCAGGAAAAGGAAACAGACAGCAAAACAGGAGAATAAAAAGCACACAGATAATCAAATCCTACACTCATTGCCAACTGTATTATTATTGCAGTAAGTGGTAATGGATGAGACGCTCTGAGTACAAGGAAGAGACTTCTAAAAAACATAAAAAAAAAATAACGATATGCTGGTTACACAAGACACCCTTCAAACATTAAGACTGGGGTAGATGGAAAGACGATGGCTGAGACAAGATGTACCGGGCAGAGCGTAAACATGAAGGGGATTGTCTGGTAAAACAGATTTTAAGACAACATCACCAAAGTTCAAGACACAGCCACGGTGAACGTGCGTGCTCTGACGGAGCTCTGACTGGAGAGGCACAGATGCTTCACAGCCCCCAGCCACCGGCAGAGCCAAGCAGCGAGCGACAAAGGCACGGACTCCTCTCTAGGGTGGGTGGTGCGGTTACCATACTGACACGGTGAGTCTAGAGGACTCTGACTGAAAACGTATACACCCAACATGTGCCCCCAAAAGCCCCAGCTTTGATCCCCAGTGCCACAAAAGAAAAAGATGATTTAAACAGAGTGGGCCCGGCCCCTCCCCAGCCTCTCGCTTCCTTGCTTGCACATGTGACCCTCTACCCGCGACTGTTTCCTTCTGCTTCTCCACCATGTTGTGATGCAGCAGAGGCCCTTGCCGGAGCAGTCGCCTGATCCAGCCTCTGGAACCTGAATCACATGAACCTCTTTGCTTTATGAAGTACCCAGCCTGGGTTGTTTTGTTACAGTAACAGGAAACACCCACTAAGGCAGCCTGACTCCAGATGTCACCAGCAGGACTAGAGAGATCCCATGTTGAATGGCGGAAGATGGACTGGTCTGTGTGGATCCGTAGTGTTTGTCTGTTTTGAAATGGGATCTTGCTGTGTGGCCCAGGATGGCCTTGAACTCCTGGGCCCAAGCGGTCTTCCTGCCTCAGCCTCCCAGTGCTGAGAGTATAGACATGTATCACTGTGTGTGTTCTGTTTTTCTTGGGAGATGGCATGGCATGGGGGCAGATGACCAGAGCAGAGGAGGGACAGAGGAACAAGAGATGTCTGAAGACTCAGGGCCCTGGGCAGCTGGGCCGTGGCACCAGCTCCTGGAGAACTTGGCCAGCCTCACAGAGTCACAGAGGCCCACTCCCCAGGGAGGGAGCTGTCAGCACACACAAGCTTCACACAGGCCAGGAGACTTGAGCCTGCCCCGCCACTCACCTTGGAAGGTAGGGAAGGGTTTTTTGTGAATGGGTCTGAGGTAAACGGGTCGTTCTTCGTCTGTTTCTTGAAGAAGTCGTCAGTGGCAGAGCCGCGGAATGGGTCACTTTCTTTGAAAGGGTCTCCTCCGAATGGATCTGAAGGGATAGGAAAAACGCCCATGGGTTATGGCGACCGTGAGGAGAGCCCACCAGGAGACACACACAACAGAGCAACGCCGTGCACAGTGACAGAGCAGGTGAAGGTGGTGCAGGGAGTCTGGCGGGAGCCATGGAAGAGGGACATGAGGGACCTTTCGGGGTGATGGAAATGTTCACTAATCCCACACAACTCTGAGCTTGCCAAAACGCTTTCTTTTTTTTTTTTTTTTGGCAGCACTGGAGTTTGAATTTAGGGCCTCACACTTGCTAGCAGGTGCTCTACCACTTGAAGAACCACTCTACCAGTCCTTTTTTACTTTAGTTATTTTTTGGGTGGGGTCTTTTGTTTTTGCCCAGGGCTCCCTGGATGGTGACCCTGCTCCCTATACCTCCCCAATATCTGGGATTACAGATGCACACTAGTACACCCAACTTATTTGTTGAGATGGTGTCTCACTATCTCTTCCCCCGGCTGGCCTGGTACTGATCAGCATTATCTTTGCTTCCTGAGTACCTGAGATTAGAGGCATGTACCACTGCACTTGGCAAAATTCATTTTAACACCCAAGTATCTCTCAGCATCCGTGGGGATCGGCTCCAGGACCCCCACAAATACAAATCCAGAGATGCCCAGGCCCTTCTGTGCCAGGGCATAGCATGGCACAGATGTGATGCACGCCCTCCCTAGACTTTAAGTCACGTCTTGGCGTAGAGCGCCTCACGTGTACACGCTGTGCACAGCTGTCCGACTGCGTCATTCACTCAGAGAAGAAAGGCAAGAGGACACGATCAGTGCGTGCTCAGTACAGGCACAATTCCTCCTTGTTACTTTCTAGCTGAGCTCGGTGGACCTGTAGATACAGAATCCACAGGAAGGAATGCCAAGAGTACGTTTAAAACTGGCGAATTTTGTTGTGTAAATTACACCTCTCAGTAAAGCTGATTTAAAAAATTGCTATAAAGCAATGTGGTCAGATCCACAGGACGGGGAGTGGACCCGTGGCTGCCAGATGCTGGAAGGGGTGGGGCACGCAGGCTGTTTCAGGGGACAGAATGTTCTGGAAGCAGACAGGTGATGGTCGCAAATACCACAGAGCTGTGTACTCTCAGAGGGGGAGAAAAAGAGAATGAATAAATGAATGAGTAAATAAATGAGCAAGCAAGCAGGCAGCGTGACCCAACACCAGCACGCCCATGTTCCCCTGGGTGCCCTTTCAGGAGGAGGTGAGACCCCAGGCTATGCGTGATGCGGATGGTCCCCATTCAGTCCATACGGCCACCCTCGCAGTCTGTGTGGCCTTAAATCTCACCGTGTGCAGGAGGTACAGGGGACATGGGCGACTGTGGCACAGTGGCCGTGGTGCTTCCTCCGTGTCCTGTGTGTCACCACCATGAAACCAGCAAGCAGTGCAGAAGGCCATTCCTGCATTCTGCTCCCCACCCGGGGCCAGGCCTAGGGACAGCTAGGGACTCCTACCTGTTGCCACTGTCTGCTGCTCAGCAAAGGGGTCATTCTGGAACGGGTCACCTGCACGGGAGAAAGGCACTTAGCTCTACATCAGGGGAGGTGGCAGAACGGCTAGGAACAGCTCACCAGCACACAGCTGTCACCTGCCTCCCCTCTCACGGGAAGGCGTGACCTCGCCCGCTGCGCCCACCCAGCGTTCTGGTGTAGGATTGTATGGGTGTGGCCTTGCCTCAGGGGGGACTTTGCTTAACCATTTAAGATGGGACAGGCCAGAGGCCGGGAAACCCACGCTTTCTCTATGCCACCGTCCTGTTATCTCTGCCCCCCACCTCGCTCGGTAAGAGGGGACAAGGCTGAGAAGGGCACTGTTGAGCTCTGGGATCTGCCCAATCCAATGCTCAGACCTGAGATGCTCCCAAGCCTATCTGAGACCCAAAGGGACTCCCACACATGACCCTCCTCCTGGGGACGCACACATGGCCCTCCCAGGAGGACAGCGAGGCTCAGAGAAATGGAGAGGCAGGAAATGTAGGGTCTGGAATCTGTCACTATTTTTTTTTTTGTGGTACTGGGATTTGAACTCAGGGCCTCACGCTTGCTAGGCAGGTGCTCTACCATTTGAGCCACGTCACCTGTCCTTTTTCGCTTTGGTTATTTGAAGATAGGGTCTCTCATCTTTTGCCTGGGCCACCCGAACCACAATCCTCCTGAACCACAATCCTGACCTCAGCCTCTGGAATGGCCAGGATTACAGGAGTGAGCCATTGTGCCCGGCTGTCTGTTGCCCTGACTCTCAGGCAGCTCTGGGTAAGTGCAGAGGTGACATTTATGTGGGAACCCAGGGTATCCTGCTGTGTGCTGCTGTCCTGCCCCACTGAGAGGGGATAAGGACGCCTCCAGCCTACTGAGGAGAAGGAAGTCTTCCTGTCAGGCCACCCTGAGATGTGGGCACTGTACTGGGAGCCGGGAGCCCTGCCCACTCCACCTTTATGTGCCAGCAATTCAGCCATGGGAAGGCACGAAGTCCCAACAGATTAATCAGCCTGTGTCCCCCCCGACCAGCCCGTGCAGTTTGTCATTTGTGTGGGAAGCGGTACCTTTGAAGGGGTCGGCCCCTTTGAAGGGGTCGGACCTGAAGGGGTCCTCTGTCTGGAAGGGGTCCGTGTGTAGCTCTTGGCTGTCGTTGCTGAATAGCAAGGCTTTATTTTTGAAAGGATCATCCTAGAGCACCATGAAGAAACAGGACAGAGATTGTGTTATTTCTGATTTACTACGGGCCAAGCACAGAATTTTAACCTAAGCTCCATTTGCACTTGTCAAAAAAACCAGAATTACTTAGATAAAAAAATTACTTGGGTAAGGAAGGGGGTGGGGGAAGGAGGGAGAAATGACCCAAACATTGTACGCACATATGAATAAAAAAAAAAAAAAATCACTGAAGCTGGGACTTTAGTTACTAATCAATTTTGACACTGGTTCACACCACAGGAGATATGACTGGTACAGGAAAACAGGTGTGTGTGTGGAAACTCTGCATGGTCTCTGCAACTTTTTGATAAATCTAAAACGATTCTACAATAAAACCCAAATGTCTACTGACAGATGAACAAATAAACAAACGTGGTCCGTTCACACAATGGAATATTACTCAGCCAGAAAGAGGAAATCCCAACACATGCTACAACGGGGATGAGCTTTGAGGGCATTGCGCTGAGTGCAAATAAGCCAGTGAGGTCCCTAGCCATCACACTCAAGAGAGAGAGGAAGTGGAATGGCGGGTCCCAGGGGCTGGGGGAGGGGAGTGAGTGTTGAGTTGGGGGGACAGTTTCAGTTTGGGGAGATGGGACGGTTCTGGAGATGGGTGGCAGTGCTGACTGCACAACACTGTGAATGTCAATAGTGGGGCTGGTGGAGTGGCTCAGGTGGTAGAGCACCTGCCTAGTAAATGTGAGGCCCTGAATTCAAATTTCAGTACTGAAAAAAAAAGGTAGGCTGGAAACTCTTATGTTGTTTACTCAGCCTCCTGAATTACATCTTTTTATTTTTTACTTTTCTAAGAGCTAGATGTAGTGGCACACATCTGTAGTCCCAGCTACTTCAGAGGCTGAGGCAGGGTTGCTTGAGTCTGGCTCAAAAGAAAATTAAATCACTGCATCAGAAAAAAGTAACAGTTATGGGAAATGTCATAGGGAGATGTAAAGAGGCTCCCCAAACCATAGCACAGGCTTCAATCTGAGGTGTGATCTCCCCCCATCATCTGTTCTTTGGTTACCATCTACCTAGGGGGGTATTTAAAAAAGTTTGTTTTACAGGCCTGGTGGTACATGCCTGTAATCCCAGCACTTGGGAGGCAGAGACAGGAGGAGCTCAAGTTCTAGGCCAGCCTGGGCTGCACAGAAAGACCATGTCTCAAAAAAAAAAAAAGAAAAAGAACAAAAACATAATTTCTATACCAAGAAAGTGGCTGGTGGTCCCCACCCTGTGAGGAAAGGAGGACACACACGGTTAGAAGCACTGGAGTGCACAGGACACTTTGCATGTTTTGAAAGAAGGGTGCCTATTTCTAGACACGAGCAAGTGTATTCAAAGCAGCCAAGAAAAACATTTACTTCTGAAGAGATTTTCCTCCTGGACAGTGGCCGGGGCGGGAGGTGAGCAGTGACAGCTGGGAACTGTATCCTTTGCTCGATAAAGACATGCCCTCCATGAGCACAGTCCTGTCCACTGGGATGGTTTTGAAAAGCACACACTCCCTGAATTTGACAGGGACTCCTGTGTGGCTGACATACAGACCCACCAAGACCAAGTCTTTGATGAAGCAGAAAATTGTTTGGGACAATGACAGGGCTGATTTCACCCTGGGGGCCGACTCAGGGTTGCAGGATGGTCCCAGGGTGGGTGGTTGGGGGGACTGGGCTATGGGGGAAACCTGGGAGATGTGCTTACCTGGGATCCAGTCCCTGGAGCCCCTGCCTCCGACCACAGTGCATCCCCAGATGGAAACCAAGCCGGGTTCTGAGGCAAGTTACACACAGACACCCCCACGCACTGCCGTCTGGGGACAGCACTTGCTGAGTGTGGACATCAAGGTGCCTAAGACCATGAGCTGGGGTGTCCCACCAGTGTTTGTGGGATTCCTGGGCCTGAGGCACGTGGATGGACAAGCCCTGATCTAAGGTAGCCAGGGCTGGGTGTAAAGCAGTCCTCACCAGCTGTGCTATGGAGCGAGGGAGGACCTCGCTTCAGAAGACATACAGGACAAGGGTCTGGGATGAAGTGGTAACTGCAGGATGACAGGCTGGTCTCACAGGGAAGGTATTGAGGTGGGGTTGATTTACAAGTCTCAGGGTTTTGAGGGACAAATGCAAGACTGTGAACAGAACATGACGGTGCAGAAGAGACTGAGGTCATGGGAGCTGTGGCCGTGACCCCTGCGCTGACAGCCAGACCTTGCAGGAAATGTCTCGCCTGAGCAGCAGGGCCCCCTCCCCTTCAAAGGGGACCCTAGAAAGATGCTAGCAGGGAGGGCTCTGGGTGTAGGTCAATGACAGTGCACTGGACTGGCACACACAGCCCCAAAAGAGAAAAAGAAAGAAGACACAGCAGGTTTCACATCGCTGGGGTAAGTCAAAGGGGTTTTCATGCCATCTCGTGGACTCAGAGCTGAAGACTCGACTCGCCCGACAGTGAGGCACCATGGACTCTACCAAGCTCTGACAGAGAAGACTTGAGTGCGTGCTGACTTAGGGGACTGAGGGCAGTGGACAAGTTCTGTGCTGTGCTTAATGACGACGGGGACACTTAAGAAATACATCGTTGGGCAATTCTGTCATCAGACTAGGATGACTGTTTTATTTTGGGGCCGTGGACCCCAGGGCCTCGCACGTGCTAGGAAAGCGCGCTGGCACTGGGCCGCACCCCAGTTCCCGGGTAAGCTACCTTGAAGAGCAGGTGCGGCGGCCAGAGCTAAGCTCTGTCTTCTAGGAAGCAGACACGGCAAGTCTGGAAGGGTGCTGGAGGAGTTTCTGTGATATGGGCGGGCTAAGCTGGTCCCAGATGATAACCCAATCTGTCACGATGAGTTCTCAGTGATACTAAAGCCTGAGGTAATTTTTTTTTTTTTGATGGGACTGGGGTTTGAACTCAGGGCTTTGCACTTGCAAAGCAGGCGTTCCACCAGTTGAGCCACGCCTCCAGTCCATTTTGCTCTGGTTATTTTGGAGATGGGGGTCTCCTGATCTATTTGTCCGGGAGGGCTCAAACAGTGAACCACTGTGGCTGGTGATGATCTCTCTCTGCTAGACGGGTTGGCTGGGTATCCACTGAGACCTCAGCATTGTCACAACCAGATGAGAGACAAGAAATAAATATGGGTTTGAGCTGGGGGGTTACAGCTCAGGGGGAGAGCACTTGCCTAGCATGTATGAGGCTCTGGGTTCCATCCTAGCACTGCAAAAAAAAAAAAAACCCAAAAAAAACCACTAAATCAAAAAGTATAATTTTATGTTTAGCCGGGTGCCAGTGGCTCACACCTGTAATCCCAGGTACTCAGGAGACAGAGATCAGGAGGATCATGGTTCAAAGCCAGCTCGGGCAGACAGTTTGTGAGACCCTGTCTTGAAAATCCCTTCACAAATAAGGGCTGATGGAGTGGCTCAAGTGGTAGAGCGCCTGCCTAGCAAGCATGAGGCCCTGAGTTCAAATCCCAGTACCACCACCAAAAAAAAAAAAAAAGAATGCTATGTGTGTTGGACAAAGGCCCACTGTGAACAATGCACTCAGTGGCTTGAGTGCCGTCCATGGAAAGGTCCGGATGCCCCACTCTGGTTACACCATTGTCAAGGAGAGCTGACGAAGAGCACTCTCTACTCTGCTGGTCCCAAGACAGAGCAGTAAACAAAGCCCCTTTCCACAGTGTTTATTAAGAGACAAGAACAAGTCCCAGTGCTTAGACTGTATGAGGACAACAAGGCAAAGGCAGTTCTTTCAGACACCGTTGGGAGGTTCTGTGTAACACATCAGAGTGACTCTGGGTAAGCTTCACCACTTACAGAGGGACAAAAATAACAAGACAGATGAGGAACTCGGCAGGGGGACACCACTGGCCCTGTGAGAATTGTTACTTCACTCAACTTCCATTCGAGGACACAGATCTTATGAAACCTAAGAAAAGGACAAAGAGGGGGCTCTTCCCCAGATAGGACCACAGGACAAGCAGCAGTGTGAGCGGAACGACCCAGACAGAAAAAAGAGAGCAGGTGGAGAGGGGGTGCGCACGGGACAGCAGCAAAGCGGACACCGTGGCTCGGGGGAGGAAGACTGACCATTTACGTGCCAACACAAAGGTCCAGACAGGCCCGGATGACAGGGATTCCCTGGGAAGAGAACTGTGGATGGTGGAGGGAGGCAGAGGGCGAGCATCAGGCTGGGCCAGAGACAAGAGACACCTGAGGCCCCAACGGTGTCTGCCAGTGGCCCAGGGGAGGCGTGGGCACCCCATGAGTTCCTGGAACTGAGTAGGTGGCCACGGAGGAAAGAAACTGTCAAGAGGGAAGAGGCGAGGCTCCCGTTTAGAGAGAACGAGGCTGCGTTCTTACCAAGAGGAGCAAGGAATCCAAAGAGCAGACAGGACCTGGGGAGGAGGAGACCCGGGGAGGACAAAGCCCCAGGGAGACTGTGCCCTGGCGGGGGAGGAAGCCCCCTGGAGGAGATGGAGCCCGGGGGAGGAGCTGAGGAGAGGGGAAGCCCCGGGGGAGGACAGAGTGGCAGCGCAAGGTGAGTTGTTAAGGCAGCAGACATAAAACACCAGGGCCAGCTGCTCCCAGGACAGCACAGACCTGCACAATGCCACGCTGGTCTGGCCCCCAAACAGCCCGAGGCTCAGGACCATGGTGGCGGATGGGACAATCCGGGGGAGGCTCACAAGCTGAGTTTCAGTGCGTAGAGTGCTTAGGGCCGTGACTGAGGAGGCAGCGCAGCCCAGGCTGAGCAGCCCGAGGGCACGAAGTGCGTTGTGATCAGCCACTTTGAGGACAGGCCAGTCACCGTTGAGATGACAGCACCCTAGTGGGATCTGGCAGCGTTTTTCCTCCATTTTGCAGAGCTGGGATGAACCCAGGGCCTGGTGCAGGCGTGGCAAATGCCCTGCCACTGAGCCGCACCCAGCCCGCTTGTTTATTTTTACGCTTAGGGACACATTAGATTCTTGAGGCGCCCCTTATGGAAGTGCACGCGCACACACGCACGCGCACACACACACACCCACACACACACACCCAGGACCCGTTATGGGAGGTGGGGCCCCCACACCAAGTGTAGGGACTGACTGGACCTTGAACTCCAGGGTTCGGGAGGATGGCCCAGTGAGAAGGCTTGAGGAGATGCACGTCTTAGGAAAGGGGTTGACAAAGGACCCAGGCCTAGAACGGGTAGTCACATGCTGACGACTGCAGGCCAGTCAACATTGAAAGTGTCAGCAGAAAGAGACAGCTGCACGCACAGAGCCGCGGATCCTGCAGGGGCCCAGAGCCCACACAGGGCTGTGACGCCTACTCGACCTTTACCATGGCTCCAAAACCGCCCCTCTCCACCAGGGAGACGCCTTCGCTGAGGCCAGCACCAGGGACCCCATCAAGCGCTTTGTCGTACTGCTCCAGGCTCCTGTGGGCTTCCAGGTGGCTCTCCTGCAGCTGTGACAGCTTGTTCCTGGCCTGCAGACACACACAACATCAAGGGTGGCTTAGGGGACCCGTGTTCAAACACACAGTGGTCAACTCTCAGTGAAATAAAACAAGATCCAGATTGACAATCCGTTCAAAATGAGCCAGCAGTCGTTCTGTTACTGCTTTTAATGGGTTTTCCTTTCGCATTTGTTTTCCATCACTCCTGAAGGACTGAGAAGCCAAGGAAGGGAAGGCGGTCATCAGGTCAGACAGGCCCTGGTGTGCACCCTAACTCTGCATGGTACACGCTGTGTGACCTCAGGCCGGTGATCTAACCTCTCCGTTTCCTCTTCTCCAAAACAGAGAAGGAATGATGGGGAAAATGCCTACTGCAGTGGCAGCTATTACTATCACTGTCAGTAACACACGTATGCCTTGGGTCCCCTTTTGAGGTCACAGATCCAGGAGTTGAAGGGAAAATCTGACAGCCATCCTGCAGATAATTCCCAACAAAGCACACATGTGCATGATCTCGCCACACAGCACATGGCGGCACATGCTTGTGCCGGCTGTGGCACAAGCAGAGAGGCACATGCTAGGCCATTCTGATGCTTCCAGGGCAGGAACCACTGACCTGTCCGTGCCCCACAGGACAGCAGGACAGGCCCTGCCCAGCTGGCCAGCACCATCCTGGACCAGGGGGGCAAGGACAGGGTGCCCTGGGCAGCTCAATGCTTTAGTCTAGGGTCCCAAGTGGGCGGCACTTGCTGGAGGTGGCGCCTACTCAATGCACTGGGGCAGAAGCCACCTCTTGCACCTCATCCCTCCTGCTCGCACAAGGACCGGGAGACAAGAGTGTCCCAGTCCCACAAGCAGCAATCCTACATCCACGACTTGGGACCTCTGTGCTGGGGCGGGTGGGGCGGAGGGGATAGTGGGGGCAGGGAGCGCGAGCCTGCGTGGCACCTGGCTGATCTCGTCCTGTGTGGACTTGAGGGATTTGATGATGGTCTCCAGCTGCACCCGCCCTGCCTGGATGCTCTGCTCCAGCTGCGTCTCCTCCTGCTGCAGCCGGCTCAGCTCCGACCTGGCCCGGTTCAGGTCATCCTCCTGGGACTTCAGGTCTGACTCCTGGGACTGGATTTGGGTTTTCAGCGATGAGATCTGGAAGGAGGCATCACAGGGATTCAGCAGCCAGCAGCCACAGGGTGGCGACTGCCACATATCCTCACCTAGGTGTGGAGCTGAGGAGGCGGCCTGGGGACGCACCGTCTGGGTCTCGTCCTGGCACTTCTGCCTGACGTCGCTCAGCATGTCTCGGAGCTTGGCCTTCTGCTGGTCCATCTCGTCTAGGCGGTCTTGGGCGTCCTGCTTCTGTGCCTCGAGCTCCTGCAAACTGCTGGTTTCCCGGTCAAGGTCATTCTGTAGTTCCTACGGGAGGAGTGGCACCAACTTGAAACTGGTGACAACGGGGCCATCCAGGATAATCCAGCACAAAAATGTAAAGGAAATCCCTGTGAAACCCCCAAGGGCGCATGCTCCTGACCCCGGCCCTCCATCCGCCATCAGAGCCGCTTCTTCCCCACGCTCCGCTCAAAGGAAGCCCACAACCCACAGCCTCACCTGTACTTCGCTGGCTTTCTGTCGGATGGCCTCCTCCTTCTCCCTGATGTCTTGCTCCAGTGAGTACTTCTCTCTGGATGGTTGCAGGAAGTCGTTTCATGAGAACACGGAGCAAGTCAACCACTGCTGCGGCACCAAACCCTCCACCCTGGCCTCTCTGGTCCCAGCCTGTGGGATCTCCATCTGGGGTGGCAGAAGTCTAAGAACAAGCTGTGTGGTTTGGCTGTGGGTTGAGTGTGTCCCCTCACTGGCCCAGTGCAGGGCTGCTGAGGTGATGCGGTTGTTAGGAGGCAGGCCATTGAGGGTGCTGCTCTGGGAAGGGAGCCTGGTTAGTGGCCATGGCATGTACCACTGTACAGAGAGGGGGCTGGGCCCTGGACTCCCGCTGGCTTTCTGTCTTACTCTGTGATCACTCACACTGCTGTGATGCCATCCACCCTGAGGCCCTCACCACAGGCCAAACAGGTGAACTAAATAAAATAAACCTCTCTTCTTTATACCTTACCCACCTCGGGTACTTTGCCACAGCAACACAAAACACAGTAACACAACCATCCCTTGGACTGTGGGTGGGGCCCCTTTCCACCCCTGCCTAGATGCAGAGCGTCTTCTCAACTTGGTTACCAAAAAGCGATGTGGGAACACCCCAGAAGTGATAAGGACCTGATGTGCCCTTGCTGACTGTGCGGGTGAAGGGCTGTGGAGAAGGTACGTGGACGGTGCCCAGGGGCAGCGGACTAAGTCAGGAAGCAGACAGCTCAGGCTCTGCTGACGCTGGCAGTGTTGGGGTCGGAGCCTCCCAGAGTCTCGGAAAAAGCCGGGCCCAGCTGCACCGGCTCGGTGTTGTGAGACCCTCACACAGATTCCTCACTACGTTCTCAGTGTCATCCCCTCTTCTACAGGGCTCAGCACAGGTGGCCGCCTACATATAAACTGCCAGAGGCCACCAGCCACCAGGTTCGGTGACAGTGATTGTCACCTGCTCCTGAGGAAACTGCGGACAATCTCCTTTGCTGGGTCCCCGGGTCCAGGAGGCTGACTGGCCAAGACTGCCGGCCAGGCCCTCAGGAGCCGCTGGCACGCACCTCTGCAGTTGGACGATCTCCTGGCTGATGTCGTCCAGCTCCTTCACACCAGTGAACTCCCCAGAGCCCAGCGAGCTGGAGCTGTCCTAGGATCAGGCACAACAACTGTCAGGTACCAGGCATGGTGCGGGGAGGGGGATGGGGGTGCCCTCCGGGGTCTCTCAACTCATAGGGGCAGGGCCAGCCTGGGGAGCCCCCTCCCACCTTGGTGAACTCAGGAAAATGCAGGTCGCTAGTGCCACCGTGTGGCACTCAGCAGAAGTGACGCAAACAGAAGGGGGGGTGCCATGGCTGCCTACTCACCGGGACAGGAGTGCCTCTCTCCGAGGGCGGCACCATGTCGGGCGACAGGACTTGCGGGGGGTCGATTCCCTTACTGACCTTCTGCTGGATGAAATGCATAGCTAGTGCGAACTGGTCTTTGCTTAGCTTCCCCGTCTGCCTCGTGTCTGCCAGGGCCCTAGGAGAAACGGGTGCAATTACACATCAGACTCCAGACGAGGTGCAGGCCCCCGCGTTCCCAACCCTGACAATGTGACTGCTGGGATGGTGGGGCACCACGCAGTCCACAGTCCTTCTGTGGGAGCATCTCCACTGCTTGGAAGTAGTCCAGTCCCACCATCAGTGCCCTCCTCAGAGTGACAGGCATCGGGGGCCGCTGAGTCCCTCCCGAAGGAGAGGAGAGATGCCTGGCCCTCAGGAAGACCTGGCTAGCAGCAGCCAGGGATGAGTGGCTTCTGCAAGTCACCACTGCTGTGCGCGCCCAGCACAACCAGCCATTCCTGCAGAGGCAGGACACGTCTACATGCCCCGCACTGTGCAGTCCGTCCTCAACCCACAGCTGTGGGTACGAGAACAGTCCAGGCTGCTGCTTTCCATCTGGTGGGGCCCACAGTGGCACGCTGGGATGTTAGTACCCCAGGGTGCAGTCACCACCAGCCCCTCCCTCTGAATATCTGTGATCCCCTCAGAGTCCCATGCTGAAGACCTAACCTACACAAGGGTGCTGTTAGGAGGTGGGGCCTTTGGGAGGGCGGGGTAACTTGGAGAGTTATAAAGGGCTCCAGAGCACGCACAGTGGTGCACACCTGTCACCCAGCATGCAGGAGGCTGAGGCAGGAGAACAGGAAGTTGCAGGCCAGCCTGGGACTGCCCAGCAAATAAAAATAAATAAAAAATTAAAACAACCAGATGCCAGTGGCTCACGCCTATAATCCTAGCTACTTGGGAGGCAGAGATCAGGAGGAACGAGGCTCAAAGCCAACCCAGGAAAACAGTTCTCACGACCTTATTTAAAAAAAAACCCATCACAAAATAGGGCTGGAGACTTAAGGTATAGGCCCTGAGTTCAAGTCCTAGTACAGAAAAAAGGAAAGAAAAGAAAAATTAAAACTAATAAAAAGGACCTCCCGGGTTCTCTCTATTCCTTTCTGCCATGTGAGGACAGTGAGAAGCTAGGACGCGGACCCTCACCAGACACAGGATCTGCCAGGCCTGACACTGAACATCTGTCTACCTTCCAACACTGACAGACACCTGCTGTTGTGCCCCCTGGCTGCAGAATCTGTCACAGCAGCCCAGATGCACCCAACACTCCTTACGGCCAAAGAGACTGCCTCAGGGGCATGGCTGGTGGCAAGGGACAGTCCCTTGAAGCAAAACTGTCCTCTGCTCATGTGGTCTTCTGATGTCCTCAAAGTCAGGACAGCATGGGACACACACGGAGCACACAGTGGCCGTGAGTGAGGAGGGGCTGAGGGAAGGAGGCCTGTGAGACCCCTCCCCTTCTTCTGGCTGTCCGCCTGTCCTTGCAGGCAGAAGACACACCCTGAATTCTAACATGTTCCAGAGTGTTGGGGGAGGGGAAGGAGAAGGAAGCATCCCACAGACTCGGGCCCAAACAGTGGCGGGGTGCAGTCCCAGGGGATGGCAGAAGTTCTTTGATCAAGGGCACTGTTAAAGTGTCCAGCCAGGGTGGAGGTGGCAGTCTCACGCGCCCCCTGTGGCTCCCCAGGGTGCCAGCTGAGGGCCAGGGCCTTCGGGTGCAGCTGCCTGTCCCCTCCAGCATCTCCAGGAGTGCACATGCAAGGGAACCACGACAAGGAGGACCCAGCTCTGGGGTCTAGCCGCAGTGCTATGTGTGTGTCTGACACGCCCCGACCAAGTCTCCTTTCTTCCATGACCCATCAGTGTCACCATCACGCCAGCCGTGCCTCTCCCCTTGCTACCTGCAGTCAAGTCAGGACACTGCGTCAACTCGGTCCCACCCAGGAGCTTCTACTGCTCCTCTAGATTTGAGAGTCTGCTGGCTTTAGCGATCTCATGCCACTGTCATTTACCGAGACTTTCCTGGACTGTCACTTACGGAGCAGCAGATGTTGTGGTGCTATCTTGGATTTTGGTGTCCTTTCTGGGGTCATAAAAGGGCCATTGCGTTTTATTGGTTTCTCAAGGGGACACTGGAGCCCGAGGGGTTGCGAAGCCCAGTCAGGTGGCCCAGTCTCCCTGGCTGAAGCTAGCTAGCACTGTTTGGGTGACAACCCTGGGATGGCTGGCCTCAGAAGGATAGGTCCGTGTCTCCTGCTGCTGGCTCCAAGTGAAGCTTGGGGGAGCAAGCTAGCAAATGACTTCCCCATGGCTCATCACAAAAGGCAACCAAGGCCCTGGAGAGCAAGGTGAGGCGGCTCCTGGGCCAGGCACAGGGTGCAGACTAGAGCCACCATCAAAGCAGAGCTCCGGGGCTGCCAAGGGAGTCCCTCCTGCACAGGACAGCGAGGCCTGCAGGCCACATGGCTGGCCTCCCCCTCCCACCTCCCTGCGCTCCCGGCCTCACCAGATGTGTGCGAGGAGGCTCTGGGAGAGGCCCGAGTGCATGAAGATCTCCTTCACCTCCTGGCCACTCACGTAGCCATCCAGGTCCAGGTCGGTCTTCAGGAAGATCTCATCAAAGCGCATCTTATCGGCCACAGGCACCACCCACGTCGCTGGCGGCTGAAACCAGGTTTGAAAACCGTTAGCCACATGGCTACGGCCTGCCCAGGAGCGCTTGCTGTGGGGTGGCAGTGCAGTTGTGTGCATTTGGTGCCAGGCCCTCCTCAGGACTGCACAAGGTGAGCACAGATGGAACTCCTGTCTATGGGGAGACTGAGGCTGGGGCAGGCCACAGCCCTGCTCTCCTCACACCTGGATGGAGATAAAGGCCTGGGACATCCATCTACCAAGGCTTCACCTACCACCGGGGCACCAGGAGAAACACATGGCCTTCCTCAGGACGGGCTCCAGGCAGGCCATGGGAGGGCCTCCTGAGCACCGTGGTGGGGGATATCTCCCGACACCTTTGGCCTGCACACCAGCCTCCCTAGTGCTTTCAGCCCTCAGCACCAGGGCTCTGTGCATCATCCTTTGTCCCTGCCCCACTGCCAGAGAGGACAGAGCCCCTGCCCAGTGTCAGCATGCACACCACTGACAGAGACCCAGGCAGATGTGTGGGATGGGCAGGTGCTCAGGGCCCCGGGCTGGGGAAGGTTGGGGTACAGCCAAGCGCAATGGCTGTCCACAAGGCCCCAGAACCCCACAGAACCCCCCTCAATGGTCTGCTCTGGCAGATGGGCTGACAGCCCACAGCCATGAGACTGTGGCCACTCCATGTATGGCCTCTCACACCACCTGCCCAAATTCTACTATAGAAAAGTAAATGCCAAGCCACACGGTAGCTCATCCCAGTTCCCTGGGAGGTGGAAATGGAAGGACTGAGTTCCAGACCAGCCTGGGCAAAGTTGGTGACACACTGTCTCAAAACCAAATTAAAAACAAAAGGGCTGGGGGAGTGGCTCAAGTAGTAGAGTGCCTGCCTAGCAGGTGCAAGGCCCCCGGTTCAATCCCAGGCCAACAAGCGTGTGTTACTAGAAAACAAGTAACTAAGAAAAAATAAGTATGACATCCTAATGAGAGAGAGAGAGAGCGAGAGAGAGAGGAGTTCTCTAAGTGTGCTGACAATGAGGATGTTGGGAAATAATTGGAGAGGGGCATTGAGCCGACCCTGGGCAGGGGGCGGGGAGGGGTTGCATCTGCATCTTATGAATGCCTCCCCCCACCCCCCACCCCCGCCCCTGCCACATCCAAGTCCAGCGCCACGTAGCTGTGACCACAGGAATCTACAGCAAGCGCGGAGGGCAGCCCTCCACGAGAGCCATGTCACTTCCATCCCGGGGTTTTGTGGGAGCAGAAGGCTTCAGTAGAACAAAGAATTTATCAAAAAGTCTCCCAGAGCCGGTGAGGTGGTGGTGGGGGAGTGTGGAATGGCAGAAACAATGGATGCACATAACTCTTGGTTTGGGCAAATGTGCTGCCCTCTGTGTACCGTTCCAGCACTATGCACTAAGTCCTGTCACCCTGAGACTCCCTCTCGTAGGCTGTTTGTATAAAGCACCTCTTCTGCTCCCATTCTCTCTCACCCAAGGAGCAAACGTGTATCCCTAAACTTTCATAGTTTTCAAAATGCTATAGAATCATACAATTTGTAGCCTTTTGTTCTAACTTCTGTACTTAGCACAATGTATTAAAATCATCAGTGTTGTTGTATGGATCAAAAAAAAGCCTCCCGGAACCTATGGCAGGACTCCAACAGCAAGAGACCAGGTGGGAAGGCAGGGTGACATGGGGGCAGGGAGGGGTTGGATGGGGAGGTGGGCTGACATGGGTGGCATTTCAGCAAGTGAGTTGTGTCTGTTGTAGAGTGAGGTCAGGGTGGATGGAAAGTCTCAAGTAAGGAAAACCTAAGGACAAAAGACCTCGCTGCCTGCTAGTGTTTGCATGTGTCCCCAGAGCAGCACGCTAAGGGCCTGTCCTGGAACGCATGGACCCCATGGATCCCTGAGCCATCTCGGGGAGCTGTATCATAGAGCTGCTCCCCCATGCCCTCCCTGTGTGAAGACACAAGCAGGAAGGCCCCCGCAGGCACAGGACTGAAATAAACCTTCGTTCTTTATAAATCACTCAGCCTGTGGCATTCAGTTATAGCCAGAGGAGAGGGCCTGAGTCAAGTGGCCACAGCAGCTAGTGACATGAGCCAGACAAGCCAGGCTGAGGCAGAGGAACGGTGAGCCCCAAGAGTCCTAAGACATCACACTATGGGATGACAAGGGTGGTCTGGCCGCCTGGGTTCTGGGCCTCCGGGAACATCAGAGGCCAGCCTCTGATGGCAATACGGTGCATGACCCACAGTAGGGGGTAGGTATCTTGGAGCACAGCTTTCCCAGGGAGGGCTGGGGTTGGAGGCACGCTCAGCAGCCCTTGCATAAGCAGTGAGCAGACCCTGGAGGAAGAAGGAGCTTCGCCCCAATCCAGGAGGCCTGGGGCTCTGACAGTCGCTGGCCTGGGGGGAGGTGTTGGGGATATCAATTGTGATCCCTAACGTGCCCACTGTCAGGACTACGATTCCACCAGCTGCTAATCCTTAGGGGAGGAGACACCCCTACAGACGCCACTGGTGAATCGGTCACGTGGGGCTTGCTGTGAGGACCTGGGTGATCATGAGATGACCAGGGAGAGGCTGCCTCAGCCCCCTTCCTGTTTCTAGAACACCCCCAGTGCTTGCACTCAGCTTGGCCACAGCTGTCCTCTGGCGGCCCTGGTCATTTTGGCTTGGCAGGAGACAGCACCACCTGCCTGTGCCTTCCTCCCTCCGCTTTGCCCACCCTGACTCAGGCGGGCAGGGGCTGGCTGGCTGCTGGCTGGTCTTCGCTCTGCCTTTGAGACCATGAGAGAGGCTGGGACGGACGCAGGGTTCAGCAGTGACCTGCATTCCTTCCCTGCACGTTTCACCCTAGTTCAGAGGCGCCCTCCTACACAGAGTCCACTGGGAGGCTCTAACAACACACATCTGCCTCTGGGGTCTCACTACGGCGTCCAGGTGGCCCTGCACTCCTGCTTTAGCTTCCCAGTGCTGGGACTACAGGCACACACCACAGAGTCCGACAGGAAACGTGTTTGGGTATGGAGCAGAGTTGCTCTTCCGTCTCCAAAGAGAACCAGTTCCAGGGCTCCACAAAGACAACAAACTCCGGGGATGCTCAGAACTCCCTGTGTAAAATGGCGTAGCTTGCGCAGCACCTGCTCACCACCTCCCAATGGCTTGTACGGTCCTGGCAGACAGGCCGATGCTTGGGAAGGGCTGCTGTACCACACTGTTTGGGGAACGGTGACAAGGAAGAGCCTGCGCATGTAGGACCTCTGCTTCCCAACGGTTTCCATCCATGTTGACCCGCAGGTGTGGAGCCTGGGATGCATGTGCTGTCGTGGGGGGCAGGGACTTGTGACCCAGGCCTCCTTCCATCATTCAACGGGCAGTTAGGAGCATCTGTTCTAGAGGCTGGGATTATAACCAGAACCAACCCTGCTCATGGAGCTAAGGGGACAGACGACACTCAGCACAGTGGGCCTGGCGTGGCGGGAGGACGGGGCCGAGGTCTTGCCAGGCTCCCCCACAACAAGGCCTGACAGAGCAAGGTGCTGAGGCTTAAGCCGGGGCAGTGCGCTCCATGCAGAGCACAGGATGGAAGTCCATGACGGCAGAGACCCCAGTACCAACAAATGACTGCACTTATGCGGCAATAAGGAAAGCTCCTGGGGCTGGAGGAGGCGCAAGGGGTAGAACACCTGCTTTACACGTGTGAAGTCCCAAGTTCAAGCCACCAGATTTAAAAAAAAGGAAGAAGGGAAATTCTGAATCTCTGTAGTCAATACTTTTTTGAAACATTTGCTCACAAACTTGCTCCCCAAAACGACCAAGGGCCCGTACCTGCGTTGGCTTGATGGCGTGCTTGGGCGACAGGCTGCCCGCACTGTTGAGGCTGCTGACACTGCCGTGGGACGGCGTGGAGCGGAGGCTGTCTTTGGGTGGGGGGCTGGCGGGCAGGACGGGCACAGCACCGGGGAACACAGTCTTCTTCCTCTTGGAGGGTGGGATGAGGGATGGGGGCAGGACGGAGGGCACCGGCTCCTTCTCCAGGGCCCGGTACACCAAGTGCATGGCCTGTGGGTGCAAATGAGACTGGCCTTGAGGGAGCGAGGCTGGGGTGGGGCCACGGGGAGAGGGAGGAGGCCAGGGCAGCCCTCTGGGGGACAGCTCTCAGATGACCGTGTGAAAACCCAGCCATCTGATGAGTTCTCTTCCTGTGTGTGACTTCCAGGACACACGAGCCCAGGCAGGGGCTGACCCAGCCAGGCTCACACAGCAGCCCCGCTATCCACGAGCATCCCACAGTCCAAAAACAGGAAATCCCAGAAACAGAGGTACCACAGTCATCGAAATGTGCTACAGTCGATTGCAACAATGAACTTATCACCAAGCACTGTCTCTCTTACTGTGCTGAATTTACAAACTAAGCTTCATCACGGGGAGTGTGCGGGGGGGGGGGAAAATGAGGGTGCACACAGAGCTCGCACCATCTGCAGCGTGGACCCAGGGCTGCTATTCCCTTCACAGTGGGGCGCCAGCGCAGGCCTGATGAGTTCCAGGGTACTGGACTGGCGGTCAAGAAACACCATGGGGGCTGCCTGCACTCCCAGCATCCCCACAGGGCATGCTGTGTGGAGGACAGGAGCCCCCTGTCCCAGGCAGGACGGGAAATAAACTTTGTCTAAATCACAGATTTTCCAAGTCTATTTTAAAAGCAACCAACTAATGAAAATCACAGACGTCCCTTCCTCAAAACAGGTGGGGCCAGGCACAGGTGCTTACGCCTGTAATCCTAGCTACTCAGGAGGCAGGGATCAGGAGGATCGCAGTTCAAAGCCAGTAAGGGCAGGTAGTTCATGAGACCTTATCTTGAAAAAAAAAAAACCCATCACAAGAAAGGACTGGCAGAGTGGCTCAAGATAAAGCCCTGAGTTCAAACCCCAGAACCAAAAAACAAACAAACAAATCGAGGTGGGTTTTATTTTTTTGTTTTTTTATTTTTGAGGTAGGGTCTCTCTGTGTAGCCTAAAGTGACCTGGAACTCCCTATGTAGCCCAGACTGGCCTCAAGTTGGAGATTTACCTGCTTCAGCCTCCTGAGTTCTGACACTCAGAGCAGGTTTGGAACACATAAATGACATAAATTTTATGGTCACTCAAAAGGATAAAATGTTAAAAACCAGCTAGTGATGAGAAGAAACGCAGAAGCACAGGCTTCTGAGGTCCATTTGCAGATCAACAGCAGTTTTAGTGGAAATAGAAGAACAAAACAAAAATGGAAGGTCATGGTGAGGACGCATGCTCTGTAGATGGGAGAGGTGCCACAGGACCTCAGCCTTGTCCTTCCCCCGCCCTGTTCTCCTTCAAAATCACATGCCACTAAGTTCACCATATTCTTTTAACTTTTTTTTTGATACGGGGGCATGAACTCAGGGCCTACCCCTTAAGCCACTCCACCAGCACTTTTTTGTGATGAGTTTTGTCCAGATAGTCGTGAACTATATGCCCAGGCTAGCTTTGAACCGAGCACCTGAAGACAGTGAGCTTACTGGTGTTATGTTTTTTACCACAATAAAAAATGTAATGGTTAACTTAATGAGTTTTAAATGCTCTGAAGACAAGCCAATTAACAAACAACCGGAGGAGAGAACAGGCTGACTCCTCCGCCTGGGTGGGAAGGACGCCTATGACTGACTGCCAGTGGTGTGGGGTTAGGAAGGAGCATCAGAGGGGTCTGTCATTACCTCAGACGAGTCAAATTTAACTTAAAAGTGGAAAATTTCAAAGATTTTGTGCTCATGTAAAGTAAGGTAATCACAGCCTTCAATTTTCATCTGTGTCACAAGGTCACGTCATAGGTGTTGAACATCTCTAGCACAGAGGTACATCCTGGGCTCACGGAGTGAGCATTCCTGATCTGAAAATTGGAAATTGGACAAGTGGACAGAACCCCAAATCTGAAATGTTTTGTGGAATGACATGATATCTCAGGTGGATAATCCCACAGCTGACCTCATGGGACAGGCTGCAGGAAGCACAGGTGCAGTGGGTATGGCGGCGTGCCCCAGCCACCCCAGCAGCCTGTACTGGGGAGGCGGGCAGGAAATGGCAGGTGAACCCAGACCCTGTCTCAAAAACAAACCAAAACAAACCAAAAAAGGAAGGAAGGAAAGAAAGAGAGGAAAAAAGGAAGATAAAGTGAAGTGTTCTGGGATGGAGAGCACCTGTGACTTAACTCTTTGCAAACATTTCAGAGGAAAGGTTCGTTGGTGCAAGTGCACGAAGCACAGGGAGGAAGCAACCCTGGGGAGCTGGGAGGAGGGAAGGGAGCTCCAGGACTCTTTGCTGTCACTAGCTTTCCCACGCATCTGGAGTCACCACAATCAGCACTGTCTTCAAGCTAACTAAGGGGACACAGAAGCCAGAGCCCCACATGTGCTACACACTCCCTTCCCTTCCCAGCGGGGCCTACCACAGCAAACTCATCCCGGTCCAGGTGTCCGTCCTTGTCAATGTCGCTGAGGTCCCAGACCTGTGGGGCACAGACATATGGCCAGGTTACAGGGGAGGCCAGCTTGCAGCACAGCAAGCCCTGCCCCCCACACTCGCACTGCGCCCCAGGTGCTGCCTGCTGCATGGGTGACCGGGTGTGAGGACTGCTCCTCGGTTCTCTGAACACCCGTCACCTGTCGATTCCACACCAAAACATCCACAGCCCGTCCACTCTTCAACATCAAGATCAAAACCGTGACCAAGCCTATGCCACCCCCAGTAAGGCATGTGCGCAGAGTGGGAGCACAGGGCTGCACGTGTGTCCTGTCATGAGCACATCACACCCGGAAGCATTCTGCATTCATTTCACCTCCCTGACGCTATCTAGGTGCACCCCATCTTCCCAATGCTCCCCACAAGGCCCGCCCAGAGCAAGCTCTGGGAAAGCTTGCAGAACAGGGCAGAGGCACGGCGGGTGGGCGCGCGCATGCACAGCACGGGCCGCGCGCGCTAGGCGCAGACGCATGCGCACCAGATGTGCGGGTGAGGGCTGTGCGGCGCGCTTGGCTTGGCTGGGGAGCGAAGGCGAGCAGGGGAGAAGCCCCCTGACCCACGGGGAGACGGGCAGGACACCCTTCCTAGCCTCGGCCCCTCCGTCACAATGTGACTGCACGGTTTATTGGGGATTTGGTGAGCACTGACACAGCACCGCCTCTGGGCAGCAACACTATCGCGGACAGGATGAGGGACATGGGACACCCCTGCCAATAACCACCCCCACTTTAAAACAAAGTATAAAGGGGGCACTTGGCATCCTGGGCTGTGCTGAGAGCGGTGACGCTTTGTGAACATTATTTGGGAGTCGGGGATGGCCTGCATTTGCCCCTTTCCCCCAGGTCCTGCTGACAGTCAGGAGTAAGACCCCAAGGCAGCAGCACCCCCAGGCTGGGCCAGGCTGGTGGGGGCCTCATCTGCCCCAGCACAGTGACAGAAATGAGAATACACAGAGCCCTCACAATGAGCCCTGTGGGAAGAGGGATTCAGGGCTGGAGGGACGGAGGTGTGGCCTGGCCTGTCCCAGGTAGGGGACAGCAGCACTCTCCCTTCTGAGCCTGTCCATCTGTGGAACGGAGGACTCCAGCACCTTCCCCACGGGCCACACCCCGTGACAACACCCTGAGCCACCAACTGTGGAAGTACTCAGGCCGCAGGAAGCCCCTGATGGCACAGGCTGGGCGAACAGTCACAGCCAGGTCATGGCCACACAGCACAGGGCTGGAGGAGAGGCCCATCCACCCTGCACACTCACCCGGCCCAGCACATCGAGAGGTAGCTTGGAGTTCATGAGGACGGGCTTGACCTTGTCTCCAGACAGCAAGCCACTGATGGGCAAGAGGCTGTCAAAAATGCCATCGAACTTTGCCTTCTCCTCCACCTGTGGGAAGGGAAGAGCACAGGTGAGTGACAGCACCCATGTGGGGCCCCTGGTGAAAGTCTTGGATGGCTAGAACAGCATGGCTTCTGGGGTTTCCACAGGGAGCCTCCACCTGACAGATACAGATCTCCCACACCAGGCCCTGGGGCCAAGGCCATGCTCTGCCCAGCTACTGCAGGAGGGCAGCCTTGCAGGGAGACACATGACACCCCTGCCCAGCAGGGCAAGAGAAGAAAATGCACATACAGCTTCTGCAGCAAAGATGACTGAAATCAGCTTTAAACACGGGGAGTCCTGCTGCTAATGGCCAGAGACAGCACTGGGTGCAGCTCAGGGGTTGAGCGCTCCCCTGGCATGGGGGTGGCCCTGGTTCCATCCCCAGCACTGGGGAGAATGACGGGTTTAAAACTAGAAGGGTGGGACTGGAGGGGCTGGAGGGACGGGTGTCTCAGTGCCCAGTGGGGAGAGAGTTTCCATTGGGAAGGGGAAGAAGTTATGGAGCATGTGGGGGTGATGCTGTCTACAGTGTGAATGTGTTAATGTTACAGAACTGTGAGCTTAGACATGGCTCAAACCTCTGCCCTATGTGTACTTAACCACAGTGAAAATTTTAAAACTGGGCCTGGTGCAGAGGCTAATGCCTGTCATCCTAGCTATCCAGGAGGCAGAGATCTAGAGTCCAGCCTGGGAAAAAAAGTTAGCCAGACCTCATCTCAACCAATCAAAATCTAGGCATGGTGGCTAATGCCTACTCAGGAGGCAGAGATCAGGAGGATTGTGGTTCAAAGTCAGCCTGAGCAAATAGTTCCGTGAGATGCTATCTCAAAAAGCCATCACAAAAACAGGGCTGGTGGAGTGGCTCAAGGTGTAGACCAAGTTCAAATCCAAGCACTGGAAAAAAAAAATAGTAATAGTTAAAAAATAAAAATAACTTTAAAAGTTAAACAATTAAAGCTGGGGGCGTGGCTCAGTAGTATAGCGCCTGCCTAACAGGTATGACACCCTGGGTTCCATCCCCAGCACAGAAAAAGATACATTAAAAATAAAGTAAAGCAAAAAGGTTGGAGAGAAAAAGAAAAGCAGCAGAGCGGATAGGATGGACAGCAGGCGCGGCTCGCACCTGTCTGTGTGAACGCCTGCCCCTCTTCCTGCGGCTCAGGAGGCTCTGCTGGGGACAAACTCCCCGCTCTCCTGGGCTGTTTCCTGGCCGCCTCTCAGTGCGGATGGAGTCCCTGCCCTCCTCTCCTGAGCGCATTGCTCTCTTCAAAGACTGGGCTTTGAAGACTGGGGTATGGTCCTCACGCTGCCCGAATACTCCAGTGCCCAGGCAGAGACTCCACAGCGACCCAGCCACAGGGAGCTGTTCCTGCCCTCTTCCTGAAAGGCCCCACCCCACCCTCACCACAACCTCTCCAAGAAGGGAACAAACCAACTGTGTGAACACCAGCACAAAAGTCAGGAGTGGTGGCCACACCTGTAATTCCAGCTCTTAGGAGGAGGGGGCAGGTAGATCAACTTCACGGCTGGCCTAGGTTACATGCAAGATCCTGTCTCAAAAAAAAAAACCAAAAAAACAAAAACAAACCCCACAACACAAACTAAACACTAAAAAGCCAACAACAGTAACAAAGCGACAAGCGTTGGGGACACAGGAGGCGGGAGGTTTGTCTTTTTTTTTTAATCACAAAGGTGCTATTTAAGTCAAGTGAAAGTGAGGCCAACTGAGGTCTATCCCGATGGGGCTTCTGTATAATAGCCACACATCGCTGGAAACGCCTCATACAGTAATTGTGTGGTTTTGCTTTACTCACAGGGCCATTTCTTAGGTCTGTGGGAAGTAACTACAAGACAGTTACAAAGTTTGAAAGAACTGCTAATACATATACACACATATGTTGGTTACCTTAGGCACTGGCAGAAATCCACATATCCTTAGTGTGTGTGTAATGGGTAAGTTTTTAGTGGTGATTAATGCACAATCTTTGAAAACAGTTCAGACGATGAATCTGACTGTTCAACTGCTGAGTGAAACAGACATGAACTAAAACTTAATTCTGACAGAAAAAAAAAAAAGAAAAAGAAAGTGAGGCCATCCGGGGGCTGGAGGTGGGGCTCAGCCATGGAACGCCTGCCCCAGCACCACAAAAGGTGGCAGGGGCGGGGAGGACACCATGAGAAGGCCGGGGAAAGGAGTGGAGGGACGGGGCCAGTTACCAGGGACGGTTTTGTGCTCCCGTCCACCCCCCGCCCCCAGCCCCATCTTTTTGAGACAGACAAGGTGCTGCTGTGCAGCCCAGGCTGGCCTCAAAACCACAATCCTCCTGTCTCCGAGCGCGGGGGATTACAGGCTTGCCCACCATGTCCAATTTGTTTATTTTTCTCTCTAGAAGCAGACACAACATTCTCCGTCTCGGCAAATCACATATTGAGTGCTGAGAGATGCACACAACAGTGAGGGTCTTCGAAAGGAAAGAACGACGATGAGAAGCAGCTGAGAGTAAGGGGCCTCTCAGGCTCTCCCAATTTTCTCTTCTTATTTTCTTTGGTGGAACTGGGATTTGAATTCAGGGCTTTGTGCTTGCAAAGCAGGCACTCTACCATTTGAGTCACTCCTTCAATCAATTTTACACAGGTTATTTTGGAGATGGGGGTCTCCCAAACTAGTTGCTGGGGCTGGCCTTGAACCTTGATCCTCCCAGTCTCAGCCTCCTAAGAAACTGTGATTACAGGCATGAGCCACTGTGCCCAGCTTGCTCTTCTATTCTGAGCAGCCAGCATGGGCAACCAGAGCCTGAGTGGGATCTGAGCTGCAGGCTTTTGGGAATCTGACTTCTGCAATGTGGCTAGTGGCCTCACAGGCAACTTCCAAGGACAGGGAAAGGTATTTCACGCTGATGCTGGAGACACCCACACAGGACAGATGACACAAGTGTCCTGCAGATGTTCTGAAGCACATCATAAAGGTTACAATGATGCACGTGACCACTGCACTCACTTACCCTCACGGCCCAGTGGGTCTCAGCAGAAGGTGGTGTGGCCATCAGTGGACTGCTGGTGTCATGCTGCAGAAGAAAAGAAACATTTGCTGTGGTGGGCGGGCACAGGTTAACCCGCAGGAGTAGTGTTCACTGAAAGCTCTTAGAGCCACCACACAGAGCAGACCTCTAAAGTTAAGCGGACCAGCAATTCCGCTCCCAAAAGGATGTGAGGACTGGTGTTTAAACAAATGTGGTAGTGGACACATCCACTTGTCCACCGATGAGGAGTGTCACATAGTGGAGCACTGTCCACATTCAGCCACACAAAACGGCAATGTGCTAACCTACACTGTAGCACAGGTGAACCTCAAAACTGTGCAGGGTGACGCAGGCCAGACGCAAAGACCCCACAGTGTATGACTCCACTTAGAAAAATGACCAGAACAGGGCTGAGGTACCACTCCAGTGGCAAAGAGCCTGCCTAGCAAGTGAGGCCCTAAGTTCCAACCCCAGTTCCAGGATTACACCTATAATTCTAGCTACTTGGGAGGCTGAGGTAGGGAGGATCAAAGCTCAAGGCCAACCCCAGGCAAACAGTTCTAGAGACCCCATCTCCAAAATAACCAGAGCAAAACAGACTACAAGTGTGGATCAAGGGGTAGAAAATCTGTTTTGCAAGTACAAAGCCCTGAGTTAAAAAACCCCAATTACACCAAAACAAGAAAAAGAAGCCGGCACCATTGGCTCTTTGCTTATAATCCTGGCTACTCGGGAAGCAGAGATAAGGAGGACTGCTGTTCAAAGCCAGCCCCAGCCAATCAGTCAAGAGACCCTATCTGGAAAAAAACCCCAAAAAAAGGGCTGGTGGAGTGGATCAGTAGTAGAGCACCTGCCTATCAAGTGTGAGGCATTGAGTTCAAAGCCCAGTTCCACCAAAAAATGAAAAAACAAAAAACCATCCAGAAAAGGCAAGTCTACAGAGACAGGAAGCAGATCAGTGGCCACCAGGGACAAGGGAAAGGGATGAGGAGTGAGTGCTGATGGGCTCAGGGCCTTCTTTTGAGGGGATGGAATGTTCTGGAACTAGACAGAGGTGATGGCTGCACACAGAATGGTGCACTTGAAAATGCTGAATTGTGCTTATGTGAGTGACCTTCTCCATGACAAGTGGGCAGGCGAGAGCGAGCCTGCAGCTGTGTACACCCCAGCCAGGACACTCACGAATTTGGGTGGAGGCATGCTGACACTCAGATTGCTCAAGGCGACTTCATGACCGCTCTGCGCGCACGCCACCAGCCTCAGTGCAACATAGAAACCCTGCGAATCAGACAAGGGGAGGTGTCAGTGCCACATGGCTGGGCAGGCAGGGGACAGCTGTCGCCCACGGGCTCTGGGGGAGGAAGGACTGGGAAAGCACAGTGCGGCTCAGTGGTGAGCGCTTGCCCGGCATGTGTGAGGCCCTGAGCCCCATCCCCAGCACTGCAAAAGAAATAAATACTAAAAACTAAAGAGCACTCAAAGACAGGGACTCACCCTGGGTCACTGAAGATGCTGAAACAGACTCATAAATCCAGTAGTCTTCGAAACCTCAAATAGGTGTTTTTCAAAACGACACTCCTAACACTCAAGTGCTACACTGTATAAAGCAGCAGAGTCAAATGCCTAAGACGCTAAGCGATGGCGCCCGTATGTGTCCGAGCTGTTGTTTCGCAGTGCTGGGGGATGGACCTCAGGGCCTCGTGCGCTGCTTTTTAAGCACTGGGGATGCAGCCCAGTGTGCATAAGAATCTGAAATGATTCTGGTATCACAGGTAAGGCCACAAGACGGTCAAAGACGGGCGAGCAAGCATCTGAACACCTGCACTCCCACGTGAACACCCACTGAGGTTTGGGGGCTGGGCTTCGGCTTCGCCTCGACGGTGGGGTGGCAGGGGAGGGAGTACGGGGTCATCCAGCCCTCCCTTTGCTCGTGTGCACGTGTATGTACCTGTTTGTCCAAGAACCCTTTACCTTCTGGATCAGCCAAGTCCCATATCTGCGGAAACACAAGAGCACCCGAGTGTCAGCAGAGACCAGAACGTGGCACTGCCTGCCTACCGGTACCCACGGCCCTGGAGCTGCAGTGAGCGTGCCCAGGCCGCAGAAGACCAGGCCAACTCAGATCAGGTGGGTGAGCTGCCCATGGGCACACAGCCAGCCAGGAGCAGGGTGCAAGGAACCCCAGGTCCACTTGGCTTTAAAGCTAGGGCACTTGATGGCACCTCCACCCCAGCATAAATCCACAGCTACCATGAGCCCCAGGTCACTCAGGTCTGCTGTCCACTGACACGTAGCCATGGGGACGCCACCTGAGCATTTGCTTGGTTTACTTTTCGGGGTAAGAGGGAGGGTAGGATAGGCTCTCGCTGTGTAGCTGGGCTGGCCTCAAACTTGTGATCCTCTCGCCTGTGCCTCCAAGTGCTGGGATTACAGGCGTGTGTCACCACACCTGGCTTCACTGGGGCATCTGGACCAACGAGTTACAGCTCTGGGCAAGCAGGCCGCATGCGGGAGTGGCCTCCACGGAAATGTCTGTTGGTCCTCACCTACCTTCCCCAGGATGATGTCTGACAGCCCTGACTTCTTCAGAAACAGTGCTGCTTCACTGGCCCCCACTCTCCCTGTGTGCGCTGGATCCACCTGAAGGAGGAGGGCAACAGTGGGGTCAGAGGGGGTCTACACCCCAAGCTGCAGTCGTCACACTGAGCGGAAAAGGACAGAAGGCTACGTCTACTTGGCATTGAGCTGCTCGGCACATGGAGGGCCCGGGCTCCACTCCCCGAACCAGTCAGTCAGTCAGAGCCAGAGGGCCACGCACCTGCTTGTAGTAAGATTCATACAGTGGGTTTCCAGCGGGCATCTGTAAGAAAAACCTAAGTGTTGGTCACAGTGGACACGGTCCCCCAGAAGGGACAGAGTGTCCCACCACCCCCCCCAAACTTAATTGTTTTGGTTGAGTGAGGGTCTCACTGAGTTGCCCAGGTTGGTGTCAAACTCCTGGGTTCAAGAGACCTCCTGTCTTGGCCTCGTGAGTGGCTGGGACCACAGCCTCAGGCCACACTCCTGCCCTCCCCTTCCCCACGGTAAAAGTTAAAACTCAGGCCTTCAAACACCCTCCAGACACACCCCAGACCCCAGGACATTTTCACACACGGCTGTTCCGCCTACTCAACTCAGGAGGCAGCTAGTGTTCTCTGGCAAATCCTCACTCCTGTGCCAACAGCAGGTCACCCAGGACGTGTGGTGGCCACAGCCAGGTCATTCCCCATTTCATGAGTGATGACTCTCGCCTGGCTGTCAGCTCAGAGGCAGGGTGCACCGCTCTGTGACCAGGTGGCCAGGAGAGCAGGCTCTGTGGCTCTGAATCGGGAGAGTCTTCTGTGGCCCGGCACACATGCCACCGACCGCTTCCCGCCCTCACAGCATCCTCTACCAGCCACCCGAGTGACTGTTGAAATGCACGCTGATGGCACCTGCTGGCACTGGGGACTCCATGCCAGCCCCAGCTTGGATGCCTTGGACATTGCGACGATCTGGTCCAGGTCACATGGCTAATACAGGCACCAGGCAATGCAGGACCCACCCTGGCCAGCAGCCAGTCCACACTCTCCCACTAAGCCCCTCACCAACCTTGCTGACCTCACAGGATGTCCCTCAGTAGGGACAGTGCCAGCCAGGTGGGAAAGTGAGCAGCCACTAAAAGACTGAAGGCTTCCATGGGGTGCCACATGTCCCCTGATGTGTGTCCTCAGGGTGACGAGGCCATGAGGGCTCTTCCTGTGCGTGGATTAATGCTGTCATTGAGGGAGTGGGTTCCCAAGAAAAGAATGAGCTTGGCCTCCTCTCCTCCCCCTTCTTTCCCTGTGGGATGATGTGGGGAGGGAAGGGGGGAGGAGAAGGTCCTCCTCAGCTGTGGACTTTTTGCCTTGGATGCCCTGGCCCCTCCACAGCTGTAAGAAGGCAACTCCAGTTGTTACGAGCGCCCAGCCTCGGGGACTGCGGTACAGCAGCACACAGTGGACTGAGACACTGAGAGACAGAGGGGCAGTGCAACACCGCCATGGGCTCGCTGAGGGGTGGGAAGTGAAGAGGCCCAGTGATGCTTAATTGAACAGAACAGCACAAACAGCTAGAGAAGGGGAAGCTCTGTCTGAGAGGTGGACTGTGGTGTATAGTAAAACTTCCTTTCTAAGGCAGGCACAGTGGCTCAGCCTGTAATCCCAGCTACTTGTGAGGCTGAGATCGGAAGAATGCAGTTTGAGGCCAGTCTGGGCAAACAGTTCAAGAGACCCCATCTCCAAAGTAACCAGAGCAAAATGTACTGGAGGTGTGGCTCAAGGGGAAGAGCGCCTGCTTCGCAAGTACAAAGCCCTGAGTTCACACCCCAGTCCACCTAAAACCAAACAAACAGAACCCCAAAACTTCCTTTTTATTGTGGTACTGGGGCGTGAACTCAGGGTGTCACACTTGCGAGGCGGGCAAGGGCTTGGGTCACTTCCCCAGCCCTTCTTTTTTGTTTCTTGTTTTGAGATAGGGTCCTTCATTTATCACAGGCTGCCATGGACTTCGATCCTCCTATTTACATGTCCCATCTAGCTCTGATGCCAGGCGTGCACCACCACACCCAGATTATTGACTGAGATGGGGTCTTGCTAACTTTTTGTTCAAGCTGGCCTCAAACCGCAATCCTCCCCAGCTCCACCTCTGGAGAAGCTAGGATTACAGGTGTGAGTTGCAATGCCCTAAAGCTTCCTTACCTGCTAACACACCTCCTCTCTCTCTCTCTCTCTCTCTCTCTCTCTCTCTCTGTCTCTCTCCTTCCCTCCCTCTCTCTTTCCCTCCCTCCCTCTTTCCCTCCCTCCCTCCCTGACTCTCTCTCTCTTTCTCTGTTTCTCTATAAATATATCTCTCTCCCTCCCTCCCTCCCTCTTTGTCTCTCTCTCTCTCTCTCTCTCTCTCTCTCTCTCTCTCTCTCTCTCTCTCTCTCTCTCCTGGATTTTTGAGAGCAGGTCTCATCTGCAGCCCAGGCTGGCGTGGGACTCACACTCATGTCCCCCCATGCCCCAAGCTTGTTAGGGACCTGACTCGATGCCTGACTCGATGACAGTGTCCAGCCATCACCTGCTGTGTGATCTCCTCAGTTTCAAACTGTGGCATGCTTCCAGAACCTTCTACCCAGAGCAGTAAGACCCAGAGAAAGGAGGTACAGTCAGATGGGCCGCTTGTCACCTGTGAGAAAAGGTGGCGGTGGCTGGGTGCAGACAGCCTGCTCCCGCTTGTAGACCCCACAGATGACAAGCATGCCCTTCTGCCAGAGCTCGGCCACAGATCTGAAGCACATTTCCAGGCTATTCCACTCTGCCTTCTGAGCCACTGTGACTCCCGTGAAGGAAAGCGTTAGTTGTCAACAACCTCCCAAACACCTCAGAGTGACGAGACCCTCATTTGAGCCACAAGTTCAAGACCAGCCTGACAACACAGTAAGACCCTGTCCCAAACCAAAGCCAAGAGCAAACAGAGTGCCAAGATCTGCCATCAAGGAATCAAAAGTCACCAAAGCCCATGGCCCTGGGCCCTGCTTGCTGCCATCCTAAGGACGGCTCTAGCAGTCAAGAGCTGGGTGTCAGTTCACGAAAGGTGGCCCAAGCATACAGGAACCCATGGGTGTCAGCTGTCTGCACAGTGATGTCAGCAGAAGTGCCCACTCGCTACACGCATGTCAGATGCCTCAAAAGCAGAAGGGAGGAGGAAGGAGGGGGACTGTCAGGCACCGATGGCACTTCCTCCACCACTGCTTCTTCCTGGGCACTGTGGAATCACGCCTGCAAACTGCCACCAAGAAAGAGATGCACCATCCATGCCTAAGCCCCCAGTCACATGTGAGGGGCCGGGAAAGGTCCTCCACAGACTGACAGTTGCCCCCAGGCTGCCCACCCATGTCTGACCCCAAACAGAGCCAAAAGTCAACCTTCAGGCAAAGTCAGAGAGGAGGCAGAGAACTGGAGGATCTCGGTTCACAGCCAGCCTGGGCAAAAAGCTGGCAAGACCCAATGTCAATCAACAAGCCAGGTGTGGTAGTGTGTACCTGTGATCCTCGCTCTGCAGGAGGCATAAAGAGGATGATTACAGTCTAGGCTGGCCTGGACGCACAAGATGCTCTCTGAAAAGTAGCTAAAGTGAAAGGGCTGGCAGAATGGCTCAATTGACAGAGTCCTAGCAAGAATGAGCCGAGTTCAACCCCCACTGCCACAAAAAAAAAAAAAAAAAAAAAGAGAAAGAAGGAAGGAAAAGAAAGAGAAAAAAGGGTGGGGAAAAGGCTGTCAATGAAGTGGTGACAGCTTCACCAGCCCACTGCACTTTGTCAGTGCAGAGTCTGGATTTTGTGTGTGTTGGGGATGGAACCCAGTGACACATGACGCAAGCTAGGCAAGCACTCAGAAGTGAGCTGCACCTACAAGTCCTTTTGTTTTTAAGTTTGTTTTTGAGATAGGGTCTTGCTATATGCCCTTGCCTCCTGCCTGTGCCTCCCAAGTAGCTGGGATTACAGGCGTGTTCCACCAAACCTGCCTGGGTCTGGATTACTGATGAGGTTGCACGTAGCCTTCAACTCTATTTTAGGGCACCCTCCGTCTCAAGCACTGAGAGACAGCACGCACAGTCCCTGGGCCCCTTGGCTGCATCCTCCGGTGCAGAAGCAGTGGGTGACAGGGAGGGGTGTGTGGAACAGCTGCATGTGGCTCTGTTATTGAAGGGTGACAGCACCACACCTCGTGTGTGTGTGTGTGTGTGTGTGTGTGTGTGTGTGTGTGTGTGTGTGTGTGTAATGAACTTGGAAGAAACGGCTGAGATGAGAAGCATGCTCCCGGGACCACGTGGAGGGGACTCGAGGCGCACATGGCAGGTTGTCCGTGGGCTGCAACCCCTGCATCGAGACCCTTCTGCCAAACCCCGGGCTGCCTGGAAGCACAGACTACCCAGGCTCCACTTCACGATGGCACCAAAGCAACTTGGACCCAGTAGAAACTGTACTGCAAACCTGCCTCTGCATCTTTTGGAAGTTTCTTACTTTTAGTTTAGTTTTTTTTTTTTTTTTGAAACAGAGTCTGTATGTAGCCTAGCCTGGCCTGGAACTATCTTCCTGCCCCCACCTCCTGAGTGCTGGGATTATAGACGTGTGCTGCCATGCCCAGCCTTATCTGGGTCTCTTCCCAGGCTAGTGACACGTGGTACCATATTCCAGTGATGCTGGGCAACAGCCCCACAACCAGCAGGGAAACGCCCCAAACTGCAGTGTGCTGCGGTCCTAATTTAAGCTATGCTTGGCGGGCAGAGCCGAGTTATTTTCTACCTACCACATTTTAATCTGCAATGGGTCCGCTGCAGCTCCAGAGCAGCTGCGCATGCCCACATGCAAAACAAAGCAATGACCACTGGCCTTGTTTGCTTCAAAATGATTAGTTTCTTTTCTTTGTGGTGCGGGGAAAGTGGAGGTGCAGAAACCCAGGCTGGAGAAGCACTTCCACTTCCCTGTCACATTCCTACGGGGCCGCACAGTCAGCAGCCGACATCTGTGTCACTGGTGAGTGAGCACACAGCAGAACTGGGACTGGACTGGTGACACCAGCAGCATGAGGGTGACACTGGGGCATGTCCAGCCTTTCTTCAGTTGTCTGCTCAGAGGGACTGCGCCCGAGCTAAGACAGCGTCACGAGGGGAGGCCTGGGAAGGGAGGGATGGCCCTTGTGGATTAGAGGACAGAGAGCTCAAGTTAGAAATGAACGGAGGGGCCAGCGTGGTGCGTGCCCCTGCTCAGGAGGGGGGGGCAGGACAATTCCCTACACCCAAGAGTTCAGGGCCAGCTTGGGCCACGAACACGAGCAGTTGGGAGCTGATGGCGCCTGCCTATAATCCCAGCTGCCTGGAAGGCCGAGATTGGGAGGACTGTGGTTCCAAAGCAGCCTGGGCAAAAAGTTTTCCAGATACCACCTCACCAGAAAAAGCTAAGTGTGGTGGTGTGTGCCTGTCATCCCAGCTGTGGCAAGAAGTGTAAAAGTAGGAGGACTGTGGCTCGAGGTCAGCCTGGACAAAAAGCGAGCCCCCATCTCCAAAACGACCAGAGCGAAAGGGCTGGAGCTGTGGCTCAAGTGGCAGAGTGCCTGGCTTGTAAGCAAAAGCCCTGAGTTCAAACCCCAATATGGCCAAAAAAAAAAAAAAAACAAAAGCGCATAGGAGAAGCATAATTCAGAAGGAATTCTGGATGGGCCAGCTGGGCGGCAGACACCCCATGCCGCTGGTAAGACACCACGCACACCTCGCCTATGTGTTAAGCAACCGCGCTTTGACCACCCATCACACCAGGTCAGTGGAATTTTCCACTCGTGGTGTCCAGCGCACACCCAAGTTTCTGACTTTGGAGCGGTTCCCACTTGGGGTTCTCAGATCAGGGATGCTCAGTCTATGGTAAAAACAAATCCAGGTGTCTGTTTCTGCCGCAGCTGGTGTGCAGTGCTGGTGAAGGTGGAGACCTGTGGTGCAAGGGCACGGGCAGCCTGAGCTAAGTGTGTGCCAGTCTCCACGCAGCCTTGGTGCCACTCCTCCCACACTCCAGCCCCAAGGGTTTACACATGGGGATTATTCTAAAACAATACAGAAAGGCACAGGAACTAAACTGACGGAAGTTTTGAAAAAGAAGTCTAAAATGGCAGGAGTCATTCTACCTGACTTCAAAACTGTCCAACCACGGAAATCAAAACCATGTGGCAATGCTGAGGGACAGACATAGACCAAGAGGAAAAACAGAATGCAGAATCCAGAAACAGACCCAAAGAAATATGCCCACCGATTTGATTTTTTTTTTTTTTTGATGGTACTGGGGTTTCAACTCAGGGTCTCATGCTTGCTAGGCAGGCGCTCTACCACTTAAACCACTCCACCAGCCTTTTGTGATGGGTTTTTTGGAGATAGGGTCTAGTGAACTATTTGCCCAGGCCGGCTTCCAACCTCAATCCTGATCTCTGCCACCTGAGTAGCTAGGATTACAGGTGTGAGCCACTGGTGCCTGGTTAGTTTTGTTGTTTTTTGACACAGGGTCTCCTATTAGCCCAAACTGGCCTTGAACTCTTGATCGTTCTCCCCCTGCCTCCGGAGTACTGGGATTACAGGAGTGCACCACCATGACACCCCTCTTTTTTGCAGTGCTGGAACTCGAAACCAGGGCTCAGAATGCCGAGCAATCGCACACCACTGAGCCTCATCCCAGTCTTTCTGGAAATGAATTCTGACAAAGTGCAGGAGCCATACAGAGGGAGAAAATGGCCACAACCTATGTCTCTCTCCTCTCATTTAAACTTGACTCCCAAAGCCCAGTTCATGAAAGGAAAGGCTGACAAACTAGACCTCATCAATTTTTGTTCTGCAAAGATGTGGGTAAGAGAGAGAAACAAGGGACAGCCTGGGAGGGAAACGGGGCAAGGCACAAATCCACCAGAGGACAGGTAAGTGAAATACAAGAAGGGCTCTCAGGACTCCACAGCAAAAAGAAAAAAGCAAGTGATCCCCATGCAGTAAGGACAAAGGACACTTTGCTGAAGGGGGTAGATGCCAGGCCTCACTAGAGAATGCCAACGAGGCCCGTGACATGCCTCTCAGAGCTAAAGAACAAGCAGTGGCTATGCCAGATGCTGGTGAGGACCTGAGCACTCACACTGCAGATGGCAGGACAAACAGGCGTGTTTCCGGAAAATGCTCAGAAAAAATAACACGCACAGTCACCCTGAGACTCCACAGCTGGCCTGGGCATCACCCCCAAGAAATGAACGCATGGTTGCAGAAGAGCCTGTCCACACAGCAGGAAACACTGTGGCCTTTAGCGAGCAGGTAGGTCCATAGACTGTGGGCCGGGTCCGAGCACAGCACACAACACTCAGCAATGAAAAGAAAAAGAAAGGAGGACCACAGGTGTAGCTGGCGTGCTTAGCGTGTGTGACGCCCTGAGCTCCAGACCCACACTACAGAGAAGAGAAAAGAAGAGAGAGGAGAGGGAGCTGGGCGCCGGTGGCTCACACCTGTAATCCTAGCTGCTCAGGAGGTAGGGATCAGGAGGGTCGTGGTTGCAGTGGCCTGGGCAAATAGTTCACCAGAGCCTATCTCCAAAAAACCCATCACAAAAGGCTGGTGGAGTGGCTCAAGGTGTAGGCCCTGAGTTCAAGCCCCAGCACCACAAAAAAGAAAAGAGAAAGAGAGGACAGTGGGAAGGAGGAGAGGACAGGAAAGAAAAGAGATGGTGTGCAGTTCAAGGCATCCAGCACCTGCCTAGCACATGTGCAGCCCTGGGGGCTGTCCTCCCCTCCCCCACACCTGCTCTGGAGACACCAAACATCAAGGACGCACCTCCAGAGAATTCTGACTCGAAAAGGCCAATCCCAAGAGACTACACGGTGCTCCATCACACAAAATCATTAAAATGACAAAGGTGCAGAAGCAGACAGATGGGGAGGGGTGCTAGGGTTAAGGAAGGTGAGGGAGGAACCTGGACTTGATCTGATGGCATCTCTGTCAATCTGGACGCTGCAGCAGAGCCATGCAACATGTGACTGTCACCATGGGAGAGAGCGTGGGAAATGACACGGGGCCTCAGCAGTGCTTTCTTACAAGTGCGCGAGAACGTGATTCTATAAGAAGCCCAAAAGAGTAAGTTTCTCGTTTTAATTTAAGAGACAGGAGCTGGGTGTGGTAATGCACACCTGTAATCTGAGTACTCGGGACAGTGAGGCAGCAGGATGGAGAGTTCGAAGTCCACCTGGACTGCATGGCAAGACCCTGTCTCAGCAAAACAAAAATGAGAAAGAGAGATGGGAGCCCTAGTGGTGAAAGGCAGAGTGACACGTGGAGATGGTTAAGGAAGCATGCGTCTGTCCTTCCTACCCTGCGGCTCCGCCTGTTGACCAGGACGGGAGCCACTCCAGACACAAGGCGCACACATGAAGAACACCAAGAATGGCGCCCCAGGTCACCACACAGCTGTGCTGTCCCCACGGGCAGGAAGAAAACCGCCAGGTCAAAGATGAGACCTTCTGTGAGAGCTTATTGTCACAACTGTCTTGTGACCACATGGTGCTCTGTGGACATCGCCGGGGACAACACCTTCACCAATAAGGAAGTCTTCAGACTGGAGACAAAGGTAAAGGTCAAAGAGAAGGAAAGACGGCAAAAACAAGTGGTTCTTCTGGAAGCCTCTGATTTAGATGTCTTTTGTGTCCATCATTAGAAATGGGAGGAAGGAAAGGAAGTGAGATTGCTGACTGGGAAGGAGAAAATCCCAGTGGGACTGGCACTGTGTGAGGAGCTATCGGGCTCGGTGGGTACGTGAAGAGCACAGTCTGTCTGTTAGACACGTATGCTGCAGTATGGCTTCTAAGATTAAAAACCAAACGTGCATGTGACAGGGGAGGGGACCCTAGGGGTGGTGACTGACAGCTGCTGAGATCAGCAGAGTAGTGCTCTCTGTGCGGGGCTCCCTTTACTTTTACGGGGTCTGAATTGTACCCAACGAAAGGCCACATGTGAGGAGGACCCCGTTCAGACTGCTGGTGGTTAAGGAAGCGTGGTAAATGAAGAGAGCTTTGCCTCTGGCAGGCTCCAGCTCCTGTCAGGCACTAAAACCTAGCATTGTACAGCTGGGATGGGGAGCGGCCTCCGTGGCAAAGGGAGGGACTAGTGTGCACGCGTGAGGCCCTGGCTGGTCCCCAGCACGAATGCCCATTAAGAAAACCTGTGCCCTCCAGCGCCCCTACGTGTCCTTCCCGGTCAGCCCTGAACACTCCTCAGGTATGCAACAGGGGGAGGGGCAACAGGGTAGTTCAGGTCTCCCTGATAGCGAGGGGTTGCAAACAGCCAGAAGTGCTAAGCCAGTAAGAAATTGCTGCCCTACCCTCTAGGCCTGTAAGCCTAGAGGCAGAGATCAGGAGGACTGCAGGGTTCAAAGCCAGCCCTGGGCAAGTAGTTCACAGGACCCTATCTTGAAAAGCCCAACAAAGCCAGGCCCAATTGGCTCATGCCTGTGATCCTAGCTACTCACGAGACAGAAATCAGGAGGATCAAGGTGTGAGGCCAGCCTGGGCAAATAGTTTACAAGATCCTATCTCAAAAAAAATCTATGGGGGGGGTGGAGGGGGGGGTGAAGTGGCTCAAGCAGTAAGAGTGCCTGCTTGGCAATCGTGAGGCCCTGAGTTCAAGCTCCAGTGCCGCCAAAAAAAACAAAAACAAATTGCTGTGACTGTAGAGCAGGATAAATGCACGGCAGTGAACAGAATGCTTCTGAATAGGATACAACCGTCACCCATCTCCAAATGAGAAAGGACACTGCTCGATTCTAAACCTGGCTGGGAAAAATAAGCCCAACAAAGATTTAAAGACACAGTAGGCGGGACAGCCCCCGCGCTGACAGGGACGGCGTCCTCCTGGCATCCTGTGCTCTGGCTGTGTGAGCATTAGTGACCTCTGTAAACAGGACAGGACAGGGAGACACAAAGGCAAGCAGTGGAAGCCGCCTCTGAAGGAAGATTCCACAATTCTCCCTAGGGACAGCTGACAACAGGTGTGGCCAGGCCTCCACCCAACCAAGCCAGAGCCTGTGGTGGGGACGAGGCACAGTGGTGGACTTTACGGTCCCCACCCTCAATGGAGCCAGAGTGTAGCCAGCAACCACAGGTCGTGGTGAAGAGGCACTAAGTGGGGCCTGGAACCGAAGGCTTCAAATGCTGCTCACTGCCCATGGCTCTCAATCCCCTCTGTGGGAAGGGACAGTGAGGGACAGACCACATGGGCCCTTTGGCGTCTGGGCCACACCCTCCTATCTTGCTGCGTGGGATCTGCAGATCCCATCACAGAGCCACCATGCAGAGGCAGATTCCTGTCCTCCCTGATCCTCTACTGCTGGGGCACTGTGCAGTGCTGGGGAGGGGCAAGCAGGCTCTCTGCTCCTCGGTTTCTGCATCAGGTGGGCACTCATGCCTGCCACAGGCACTGACTCTCACTCTCCTTCCACCAGCTCCAGGGAGAACCACATCTGTCTGGGGAAATGCCTCCATCCAGATCCTGCCTGCAGCTCCACCCCAAGTTTTTGCAGACATCTGTGGGCTGAGCATTCGCTTGGTCACTGCTCAACGAAGATGCAGTTCATGCCAAAAAGAAGACAGGAACAGAAATGTGTGCGAAATGTCATGTCACTCTGGACTTCCAAACAGGTCAACAGCAGCCAGGGGAGCCCAGGATGACAGACAGGACTGCGTGATATGGCAGTGGTGGCACAGCGAGCAGCCCCCAGAGCCTGGGGCAAAGAGTCGGCACAGCTCCCATGCAGCAGAGCACACAGGACAGGTGACAGGGTTTGTCAGTGGAGGAGCTGGGATAACATCCAGTGGAGGCCGAGGAGGGGGAGAGCAGACACATGGCTGAGCAGATGTGCTCGCAAGAAAGCACACTAGTGGCACTGGGTGACAGGAGGGATGGCTGGAGGAAGCATGGGGACAGCCTGCCCGTGCCACTCCGTGTGTGGGATGAAACTCAGACAACCAGCATCAGGTCACCTTGAAAGCGTGTTTCTGTGGGACTCTCCAAAGGGGTGAGGGCTGGACATGCGGCCCCCACCAACCTTGAGGACACCACTGGACAGGACGAAGCACATAGGGCTACAGGCGACAGAAGGAGCAGGCTGCAGGGAAAACAGCCAAGAGCCAGTCCTGGTCCTGGAGGTGGAGGGACGGTGAAGGGAGGGCAAAGGTGGCAGGGCAGGACCAGGTCCTCCCAAAACAACACAGCCCCGCCGCTGACAGCCCCACCCTGCAGCATTCCACCTGTGTTCCACGAGCAGGGATCTAGAGCACCTCAGGGGGCTCCCACCCCACACTGCAGGGGCACCTCCACCCTCAGGGACTCCAGCTTTCTGTGAGTGTGCCCTTTACCTTCCCAAACCCCTTCCTACACAGCCACCTGCTCCTAAGCCTGGCATCTCCTGACCCTGGCCTGACTCCTGCTCAGCCTGGGGCCCAGGGCTAGGCCTAGACACACTGGTCTCTCATTGGGGTGTCCCTCGCCTGCGGACTCCCAGATGTCACCCCGTCACCAGGATGGCAAAGCCTCCGTCATCCCCGTCTTCCTCCTGGCCTCCCTGTGTCCAGTGTCCTTCCACACATAGCCTCAGTCACCCTGCTCTGTCATTTACCAAACACTTCCTGGGCCCTGTGACACCAGGTGCATGGAGCCAGGACCCACGGTGAGCAGAGATGGTGGCTAATCACAGGTGCCACAGTCATGTCAGCCCAAATGCATAACTGCAGGACAGCAGTAAGACAAGGTCCGGGATAGAGCTGTGTCCCCACAGGGGAGCAGTGAGGGCCAGCCTTCCAGCCTCTTCCTCTCAGGGCTCTCATGGCTCAGCCTCTCCCCAGAATGCTGGCCTTCCCTCCCCCTGCCACCGACAGGTGTCAGTGCCACCTACTGCTTACGGAGGCCCTCAGTGGCCACAGGACACCCAAACCCTCGGACCATCCTGGACGTGTAGCCTAGCTGCCTCCTTGGTACCAGGCTAACTTCACTCAGACATTCAGCACACACGCATCCGTGCTCACACCAACACTTCACACGTAACTTACAGCCACACTCAGCCATGCACACACGGACACATGTCCCCACTCACACCCGTACACTCCACCGCACTCCTCCACCCACCCAGGCACAGGTGCTCCACCACTTCCCAGGGGGTGAAACCCATGGGAAACTGAAGATACCATGAGGAGAAAGAAGCCTTGGCTGCCCCCTCCTGAGCAGCCAGCTCAGCAGCTCCCACACTGTGAGCACCTGTCCGTCCTCCTTGTGACAGTGGGGCTACCTGAGTACTGCACTTGCTGCCATGCCAAGCATTGTGACAGGATGGGACCACACAGGGCTGGCCCAGGGACAGACTCAAGGTCATGATTCCCGGTCTGGTTTCTACTGAACGCATCTCATTTTTACACCAACATAATATTAAAAAACCCTAAATGGAGGGAGAGGAGGGCATGGCTCAAGTAGAGCACCTGCCTAGCAAGCATGAGGCCCTGAGTTCAAGCCCCAGCACTACAAAAAAACAAACCAAAAAACCCTCTGAACCCTCTGAAATGAAACCATGGCATGGTAAGTCAGGGACTGTCTGTACCCTCACACACTAACGTACACTCTCTCAGGCACACATCAGCACACACACACTCGTCCGTGCTCAGCCATGCACACTCACACAGCCCTCCATCCACGTCCTTTCCGGGTGGCGTTGGTGCACCTTTACCGCTTGTAAGGCATGGCACAGATGAGCACCTGGCAGAAGCACCTCCCAGCCTAGGGCCTGGCCTGTCCCCACCCCCAGACTTGAGCCTCTCCCTTTTCCCCAGTCCAGCACTCGGGAAAGGGACCTGAGAAAGGGACGGGACTGTCTGAGGAAGGGAAGGCCGCTGTCAGGACCCTCCCTCTCCTACAATTCTTGTGCTGGGGATGAGCCTGGAGTCTCACATGCTTACGTGAGCTCTGCCTGTACTGCACCCCAGCCCTAAAGTGAAAGAACTGTTTTTTGCTGGGGGTGGGGGGTGTGGCGGAAGAGGGATGCTGGGGTTTGAAGTCAGGGCCTACACCTTGAACCACTCCATAAGCCCCTTTTTGTGAAGGGTTTTTTCAAGATAGGATTTTGAGAACTATTTGTCCAGGCTGGCTTTGAACCGTGATCCTCCTGATGTCTGCCTCCTGAGTAGCTGAGATTACAGGCGTGAGCCACTGGTGCCCAGGAAAAGTGGAATACTTTGTATGCCAACAAGAACTTGACTTGGGAGAATGTGCCAAGCTCAAGGTCTGGCGTGGGGGAAGGAGATGGTGGCCCCACTCCTCCTGACCCTGACTTTCAGAGTCCCTGCTCCATGGAGTTTCCAAACTGCAGAGGGTGGGCCTGCACCCCAGGCAGCACCTCACCATCCTCACCAAGGAACCAACTCCAAAGGAGACACAGTTGCCTTCACTCACGCCGAGCTCAGCGTGCTGGAACCCTTCCGCAGTGCCGTTTCTTGGAGCCAGGGCCTTGAGGGCCAGTCCACCCCCAAACTGTACCATCCTGGCTGCATATCCTCAATGAGCGGGCCTCAGGGTCATGGTCAACAGCATTTCTTTCTGTTGAACCTACCCCCACTAATTTTGGTGGTACTGGGGTTGTACTCAGGGCCTCAAGCTTGCTATGCAGCTGAGCCACAACGCCAGCCCTTTTGGCTTCAGTTCTTTTTTCTGGCAGGTATCTTTTTTATATATTGTTATTCTTTTATATGGTGCTGGGGTTTGAACTCAGGGCATCCTACTCGCTAGGCAGGTGCTCTACCAATCAAGCCACTCTGCCAGCCCAGCTTTAGCTATTTTTTGAATAGGGTCTTGCATTTAAGGCCAGGCTGGACTGGAACGCAATCCTCCTATTTATGCCTCCTGTGTAGCTGGGATGACAGGCACACCATTATATCCAGGATTTTACTGATTGAGATGGGGTGTCTTGAACTTTTTGCTTGGGCTGTTCTTGAAACTTGATCCTCCTGATCTCCACCTCCTGAGTAGCTTGGGACTACAGATGGGAGACACAGTTCCTGACTTAACTTTTCCACTTTGGAAACAGTATGCAATGACAGTTTTGTCTTCTTTGTTTCTGCAGTGCTGGGGATGGAGCCCAGGGCGTCACCCATGTGAAGCCCATGCTCCACCGCTGAGCCACCCCAGGCCAAAAATGAGCTTTTCTTAATCCACAGAGGGAGGCCTTTCCAATTTCACATCTGCCAGTGGGCAATGAGGTATCTGGGGCTGGACTGGGGCCGGGAGGCAGAGCGCTTGGCTAGCACGTGCGAGGCCCAGATCCACTGTAGCAGGAAGAGACAGGAGAGACCACATGGGGGAGAGGCAGAGAAAAGCTAACTCTCTGTGGACTGAGGTAATGACACGAGCAGAGTGCACTTGTTCCTGTCACTGATAAATAACAGAGCCCCTTTCCTCACCCTGCAATGGGAGGAGCTGAAGAGGCAGTGGGACCCCGGCCCTGGAGGCACCCTGTCCCATCAGCAGCCAGTGGGCTGAGGCAGGTGGGCCTGGCTGTCTTCTCACCCAACAGACAAAGCACTCCGTCTGTCGCCTCCACCAGAGACAGACTGCTCCTGGCTGCCGTCCTGAGTACCCAGCCTCCAACCCACAGGGGGTTGTCACCTGCCTACTGTGTGCCACATTCCAGGGCTGAGGACACAGCAGTGAGCAGCAGGGGTGAGGTTCATCCTGTTCTCCTGGAGCCCCCATCAGGCCCCCACGGGGACAAGGCACATCTTCAGCCTATGCCCCTCATTTCGACTGAGGCCCATGTGGGAGACACTGAGTGACCAGAGTAAGGGAAGAGGGCTCTGGCAGGGCGGAAAGAGGGCGGAAGCTGTGAAGGGACCAGAGAGGGCACCAGGAGAGCAGGGGGCTAAGAGGAACAGAGAAGGAAAAGGAAAGGAAGAGGGTGGGGGTGTGGGGGCCTCCTTCTCCTCACTCAACTTCCAGCCCTGAGGCTGCCCTTACATGGCATCCTGACTGTTGCACACCTGAGTGTGCAGCCTTAGCAGAGCTGAGGTATACTGCTGGGCGCCATACTGCGGGCTCAGAGCACCGCATCTGCCGAGGCCCCAGCCTGGAGGGTGCCTGCAGAGGGTGGTCTTGCCGCCACCTGGACCTGTGCCCTGCCAGCTGCAGTCCTGGAGCCCTGAAGGCTGGCCTCGCCCTGTGGGCTGGACATACCATGTCTGCCTCTTTGTCCTGCTCCTGCCCCCAGTGAGAGGGACCCTGCCTAAACAGCAGCCACACGCTGCTCCCGTCGGCAACCCCTCTGCTCTTCCTGAAACCACCTCAGCGCTCAAGTTCCTATCACTCTGTGCCCATGTCACAGCAAATGACTCTGAGCAAGTCCCTGCTCCAGGTATCCCCTGGTAAGCAGTCAGATGATCGAATGTGTCACTCCACTCCTCAAGAACCTGCCATAGCTCCTTACTGACTTCCACAATGTGGACCCACCCTATGTTTATGGCATCTCTTCAACAGACACGCCCTAACGGACTTTGGTGGCTCCAGTAGTAGAGTCCACATCCACCAGCAAGCCCTGAGCACCTGAGGGCCAGTACCACTAGAATGGCAGATGAGTAAAATAGGCACAGCCCCTCCCCTGGCATATGCTTCTATAATGCCAGCCACCTGGGGGGCAAAGGCAGAAAGAGCTCAAGGTCAAGGTCAGCCTGGGCTACATGGTGAAATCCTATCTCAAAAAAGTTTTTTAAATCAGGCGTAAGTGGCTCATGCCTGTATGATCCTAGCTACTTGGGAGGCTGAAATCAGGAGGACCGAAGCTTGAGTCCAGCCTGGGCACAGTTCATGAGAACGCATCTTCAAAATAACCAGAGCAAAATGGGCTGGCAGAGTGGCTCAAGGGGTAGAGCGCCTACCTAGCAAGTGTTAGGCTGTGAGTTCAAACACAGTACTGTCAAAAACCAAAGGGATGTAGACGTTGCTCAGTGGTAGAGCACTTACCCAACATGTATGAGGCCAAGAGAGAAACAGAGAAAGAGAGAGAGAGAGAGAGAGAGAACCCTAAAACATGCAGGGTGTCCATCCCCACTGGCAGTAACAGAGAAGCTGGGCCCATTTGGCAGGAAAGGGTTCCCTGAGGAAACATCGGCTCTGCTGAGGGAGGAAAAGGAGAGACTGACCCAAAGATGTAGGACAAAGAGCATTCCAGAGGCAGGACAGAGCAGTGCAAGGGTCCTGAGGCACACGGTGTGGCCTGTGAAGAAAATGGACGGAAGAGTCAGGTGGTGGAGCAGAGCACATGGGCAGGCAGAGCTGAGAGGTGCGAAACACAGGCAGAAGGCCTGTTCCAGCCCAGCTCTCTGTGTCACCTCGCCCTGCTAGCATCACTACGGACAAGAGGAGGGGACAAGACTTTCCATTAGACTGAGGGGAGTGCGATAGGTGAAAGACTACAGCCCCACGCAGCAGGCCGTGCCCTGCGGAAACCAGAGGCAACACCTGTCTGTGGGCACCCGCAACCTCTGCTTACCCCAACAGCTGGGGTATATCAAGAACTACCACACGAGGTTTTGTAAAAGCTAATTGTGCAGCCAGGTGTGGTAATTCCCACATGTAATCCTGGCACTTGGAAGACTGGGACAGGAGGCACTCCAGTTCCAGGCCAGTCTGGTATACACAGCGAGACCCTGATACAAACAAAAGGGCCAGTGGGATGGCTCAAGTGGTAGACCCAAGCATGCGGGAGGCCCTGGGTTCCACTCCCATACTGAAAAAAAAAAAAAAAGCTAATAGTGCAGGAGCGGAACTCTCCAGGCCATGCAACCTTCAGGACCACCACTCTGTGGCCTGGAGCACAGGACAGTGGGCAGTCTTACTTCCCAGCCCCCTCCACCACTGGCTACTCTCTGGGAAGCAGATGGCAGTCAGTCTGTTTGTCTTGGGCTCATTTGTAGCGCAGACACACGCCTGTGTCCTATTTACCGAAACACCTTCCTCCCTGAGTCACCTCATTAAAAGAGACACAAGGACCAAGGTCCCCGCCACAGTCCAGAGCATGTGCAGGCTTCTGACCTAGAGTTGCTGCCACTGGGCTCCTGTCCAGTGCACCTAGCCTCCCTCCCTTCCCAGGGCCCTGAGGTGTGCTCCCAACACCCCTCTCCCCATGCAGCCAGAGCTAGCACCCAAATGGAGCTCCCCTCCAGCTCAGCCCTCCTTGCCCCAGGCCTCTGCTGTGACAGCCTCCAGCTCAGCCCTCCAGCACCCTGGGCCTCTGCTGTGATGGCCTCTAATTCAGACCTCCCTGCCCTGGGCCATCACCCTGACGGGGTGGAGCCCTTGCTCCTCAAGGCTCCTCCAGACCTGACTTCTCTCCTCTCCTTCCTAGGTGCGTGAGCCCCTCTAATCCCGCATGAGACATAAGTGGCACTCTCCAGTACCTCTGCCTCCTCATGAGGGAGGATTTAAAACTGTTATGTAGAGCTGGGCTGAGGTTCAGGGTGGAGCACGTGCCTGGCCTGCAGGAGGCTCAGGGTTCCATCCCAGCACCACCGAAAGCAAACATAAAAAGGCAAAATAAAGTCCATCAGACTGCATCCTGTCTACTGACAGGAGGCATGATCAATGTGACAGAAGCAAGTGAGATTACAAGCTGTCACAGCATGTCACGCCTAGCCGCTGAGAAGGTCTTTCCAAGACAGGAAACTGCAGTACACTGAAGAACGTGGACCTGGCTCTGAGAGCCAAGGCAGCGTGAGGTCACTGGGTGCAGCTCTGGGCAAGGGACGTAACATCTCTGGCCTCAGTCACCCTTCGTATGGCGGAAGTAAACCACCTACGGAGTAAGCCATCCCAGTACATCCTTTCCAGGTCTAGGAGCCACACGGTGACGCCTGACCACTGCCCTGCATCAGAGCAAAACCTCCCTGCTCCAGTCATCACTGGGCACCGATCATCACACACACTACACACAGGCACTCCTGGGTGTCACCTCTGCAGGGCAGGGTCATCTTCAGCCTGCCTGCCCCACTCTGCTGCCCAGAAAGTGCCTGGCCACGAGCAGTGCAGGACATAATGCGGTCTGTGAATGACAGCGCTCTTGGCATGCATACCACCTCGGGGGGTCTTCCTGATGCCTGTATCAGCAGGCAGAGCAAGGACAGAGTGTAATCCTCAAGCTGCAGATGGACAAACAGATATGGAAAGTACCTGGAGGAAGAGCATGGAATAACTTTTTCCCTTTCTTTTTTTTTTTGTGGTACTGGTGTTCAAAGTCGGGGCCTTAGGCTGGCGGAATGGCTCAAGTGGTAGAGTACCTGCATAGCAAGCATGAGGCCCTGAGTTCAAAGCCCAGCACTGACAAACTAAAACAAAACAAAAGACTGAACTCAGGACCTTGTGCCTGCTCTGCATTGTGAATGGAATGACTGAGGGTGGAAGGAAATAAAGAAAAAAACCACAGGGTCTCGCTACTCAACCCAGGCTATCCTGGAACTCGTCACCCTCCTGCCTCCACTTCCCAAGTACTAGGATCCCAGGCATGGCTCCCGTGCCGGGATGCATGGAGTAAGTCTCCCCACAGACGCTGGCTGCGGGGTCAGGCCATGGTGGGGAAGCCCGGTCCGCAGCCCAGGGGTCAGTGTGGTCCTGTCGTCTGTCTGCCTCAGCTGGGTGATATCCTGATCAAAAGGTGGGCCTCACGCCATTTCCCAGAGCAGCTGAGCTGAGGTTGTTGGATGCGGGCGTGGGAAAGCTGTTCTCTGGATGGGGACTGGGGCAGAGGGATGAGCGCACGTGCTCTTCCTGGACGGGAATGTCAAGGGCTTACACAGTCAACAAGCAGCAGTCAGCACAGGTCAACAGGAGATGGCCAGGGAATTCTGGATCTTCCAGGGCTGGGCCAAATTGCTCTGACAGCCTCGCTTTCTGCCCACCGCCTTGCCTGGCCATTAGTATTCTAGTAAGATAGAGAGACTAGCAATTACTTCAGAGGAGAAAAAACCCAAGACACAAGAGGACAAACAAGTGTCCCAAGCCGTTCAGCATTCATTGCAGACACACTGGCCGGGCTGCTCTGGGCGGGGTGCCCAGCAGGCTGTGGGGAAAGCTGAGGAGCGCGGAGGAGGACGGGCCTCCCATCAGAAACTAGGACCTTCACTTCAACTTTGTGGGCCTCTGTTTCCTCACTTGTAAGATGGGAATCAAATCTTCCTAGAGGGACAGGATGTGGCTCAGTGGTGAGGGGCTGCGGAGCACAAGGAGGCCCTAAGTTCCATCCCAGCACCACCCAAAACAAAACCAAGAAACCTCTGGGAACAGTGGCAGCTGCCATAAAGGAAATGTGCCTGAATTCCCTGGGTGCGGGAAACAAGACAAGGGGGAGGGAAAGCTGCACAGCCCAACACTGTCCCCAGTGACCAGTGCCTCCTAGGTGTGGGGGCCAGGAAGGGCTCCCACAGAAGGCCCAGGAATGGGAATGAATGAGGAGAAACTCTTGTTCAGGTGGCCTGGCCTCAGGATGGCAGAGGAAGAAGCACTGGTCACAGAGTGCGCACAAGCAGCAGGAGACCTGAGCCCAGGGTGGTGTGGCTGGAGAGCCTGAAGAGGGAAAGGCAGCATCAAGGGCAGATGGCTAACAGGGTGGATGCAGGGCCTGCACTGCACATCGGGTCAGACTTATTTTGAGATGAGGAGGTTGGGAGCAAGCAAGGGCTCTGGAGCAAGGGAGGGTTGAGGATGGTTTTAGAAGATCCAATGGGGACTGGCAGAGTGGCTCAAGTGGTAGAGCGCCTGCTATGCAAGCACAAAGCTCTGAGTTCAAACCTCAGTTCCACCAAAAAAAAAAAAAAAACCCAAAAAAACCCAAGAAAACCCATGCTGGCGGTGGTAGGATGAAGTGGGAGGAAGACGCCTGGCCTGAGCGACCTCAGCACAGGTCAGAAAGTAGCGATTCCAAAGCCCCACAGGCCTGTGGGGGCAAGGGAGAGACCCCTGCAAAAGGGTGTGCATGGAGAAGCAGGGTGCGAGGGGTGGGCAGCGGGGAGGCTGAGGTGTGCAAGCCACAGAGAAAGAGTGACGGCACACAGCAGATGGGACAGGTCCCAGCACTGCGGGCCCAGAGAGGACCAGCTCTAAAGGGGCTGCAGGTCACTGGCAACCCTGGAGGGTAGCAGCACCTGCACACGGGAGGGGAGGGGATGTGCTTCTGCTTCTGGGGCTGCAGTCAAAGACATTTTGCTCAGTGGCCGCTGAGCATTCAGGGAGGCAGGCAGGGAGAAATAGATGAGGGAGGAAGATGTGACGGGATCTCCTCCTGGCGAGGCAGAAGACAGGCCTGCAAGTGGAAGCCCCATGCAGGAAAGACGACAGGAGGATGTGGACCAGGGTACTCAGGCCTCAGTCCCCGCACTCCAGGGAGGGACCTGGGGGCAAAGGGTCAACAGGATGTCGGGGAGCACAGAGCAGAAATACAATAGGAAGACTGCAGGCCATGCTGGGGAGAGGAAAGCACCCCTTCCCTGGTGGCCTGTGACTCACTGCTTCACTCTCTCAATGGACCACTGCCCTCCAAGCGTCCCGTTACCTCCATCCCAGCAGATTGCAGCCCCTGCTCAGGGTGCTTGTACCGCTCCGACTGGAAAACACCAGCAGTCACACTCTGCTCCCCCTGCCGTTACCTGCAAGGCCAAGGGAGCCCCTCGGCCTGGCTCAAAGCCAAGTAAGGCCGTGCCTCACATGTGGAGTGACAGTAACCCCTCCCCTCCCCCGGTGCAGAGCTGCATCAAGAGCAGAGGAAGCCAAGAGCTGACTGCTCACGCTTGTAATCCAGCTACTCAGGAGGCAGAGATCAGGAAGATGGAAGGTTGAAGCCAGCCCAGGCAAACAGTTGGCAAGACCCTGTCTTGAAAAAAAAAAAACCAACACAAAAAAGGGCTGGTGCAGTGGAATGGCTCAAGGGATAGGCCCTGAGTTCAACCCCAGCACGGCAAAAGAAGAAGATGGTAATGGCCTGAGCTGGCCAGAACCACAGGCTGCCGGTCTCAAGCCCCCTGGGTTCAGGTTTGCCCCTGCCCCATTCCCCATCGCTCAGAGAGAAGAAAAGGCACGTGGGAGATGATGCACCAGTTCCTGGGCTTAGCACCCCATGGTGGTGGACATGGGGTCAGGAGCGCCGAGCAAGTGGCAGGCTTTTCTCTCACTGGCCACCTGATACAACAGCGAGACAGACAGCAACACATTCGCAGACCGCTGTCTGTGGACCATGACAGGTGCTGAGGGCTGGTGTGAGGGAGACAGATGGCTGTGTGGAGGCTACTTGTGATAGGTGACTAGTAAAAGCCTCTGGGATATTTGAGCTGTCACCTGAAAGAGGGAAAGGAGCCAGGAACTTGGAACGCTACAGGGGAGACAGGGAAGAGACTTCAGGAAGAAGAAATAGCCAGCAGGACACCATGAGGACATAGAGAGCCAGGACTATAGCCAGCACAGTGGCTCACACTTGGCTACTTAGGAGGTGGTGATCAGAAGGGTCATGGTTTGAGGTCAACCCAGGTGAAAGGTTCATGAGACCCCATCTTAACCAATAAAAGCTGCGCACAGTGGTGCACGCCTGTTGTCCCCAGCTACATGGGAAGTGTAAATAGGAGGACTGAAGTCCAGGCTGCCTGGGCATAACCTTATTTGAATTACTAAAGCAAAAAGGGCTGGGGCGTGGCTCAGGGGGTAGAGCATCTGTCTACCATGCATGAGGCCCTGAGTTCAAATCCAGCACTGCCAGAGAGCGAGAAAGAGAGAGAGAGAGAGAGAGAGAGAGAGAGAGAGAGAGAGAGAGAGAGAGCGAGCTTGGGCTATGGGAGGAAGAGAAGTAGGCTGTAGGGCGGTGCAAAGCAGAAGCTAGCCAGCACCCGGGAAGAAGAAATCGAGGTTCTATCTGAGTCTAGGCAGGTGAATCACGTGACCTGATTCATGGTTTCACACATCTGTCACTTTTCAGTGATAAACCGCCATCCTACACCAAAACTACTCCATGGGTAAAACTAGAACTCCTTCCTTGATGCACAGGCTGTGGAAGGAATAAGTGACTACATGAAGGCGACTCTGAAGCCCTCCAGGAAGCTCGAAAAGACCCCTCAAAACTCGGACTGCTTTCTCATCACCCAGCTTAGCAGACTTTCACTCCCCACAGCCTACACACCCTAAGCTGTGGTACTTGGCCATTAATAAGACTACCTAATGGCTGGGCACCTGTAGGCCCTGCTACTCCAGAGACTGAAGCAGGAGGTCAGGAGTTCAAAACTAGCCTGGGCAACATAGCCAGACTCAGTTAAAAAAAAAAAAAAACAACTTAGGATCTGTAGGGCACTTGACAGTTTACAGCACTTTCATACTGTTTGCAAGAACTTGTTAATTAGTAACCACTGGTCTTCTAGCTGTTAATTTAGAGACAGTGTTACAAGCTGGTCAGTTCTTGCAAGACTTAACAAGCATGCATGTGTCTCTGGTGGGATCAGGTCTCAGGCATGTCAACCTGCCTATCAGCTCACATTGGGTTTGGCATTTGCCCTGGCTGGTGTTTTCTATTCTCAAATGTTCAAATCTGGTAGAGATTAAATGACAGTAAGTGTAGTATCACTGAGTGCTTGTGACGTGCTGGGACTAAGTGACATGATTAAGGTTCTCATTATTCCAATACATTTTTATATCCATTTCTCAAATGCCGGAATTAATGTGTGGAAAGGCTACCAGCCTCATCCAAGGACACTCAGAAGAAAGAAGAGCCCAGCCAAGATTTCAACACAATGTGACACGAAGGCACGCCACGTCCTCACTCTTAATCATGACGCCTTGCTATCTTAGACAATCCTTGCAAAGTGCTTCTGTCTGGACCACATAGCTACTCAGCAGAGACAGCTGTCATCAGAAGGACACGAGTAGTTTCTGGTTCTCAGGAGTGTCACCTCCAGGAGACCGGCGACCTTGTGTGTCCGGGTGACTGCTGCTGCTCCTTGCACCTGACTCAACGCCCATTTGAGGGACGGATAGATAAATGAATGAAAAGTCCCTCCCCACAGCCTGCCTGCCCGCGCATGGCTCTTATTCGCACGTCTGTGTCGCGCGGCTGACACTGTCCCTTAGTCGCAGCATCGGGAGAGTCTGAGGACGCAGAAGGCGCGGGGAGACGTGAGAACCCCGCTTCCCGGTGTAGGGTGGGGACGGGAGGGGGGCTGTCATCCAGGATGGCGCTCGCAGGCGGGTCCCGACTCCTGCGGGGCTGTGTCCTCCGCCACGCACGGCAGCTCCCCACGGGGGACACTGCTGGAACCCGCAGAAGACAAAGACCCACCACGGGGCCGGCGGCGATCCCCGCGATCCCCGCCCACCTTCCCGGGAGGAAGCCGGATGCACCGCGCACCGCCGGGCCGAGTCGCTGCGGCTGGGACGGCGGCGGCGGCAAGGCGGCGGCAAGGCGGGGACCCCGGGCGGAACGGGGCGGGGCGGGCGCGCGCCGCAGTCCCGCGGAGGGTCGCTGGGGCGCAGAGGAGGCCGCGGGCCGGGCCGGCCTGTCTGTCACCTTCAGGGCCGCGCGCCCCCTCTGTCCGTGGTGGACCCCTTAGCACAGGCCCCCGCCCGGCCCCGCCCGGCTGGGCCTCCCCGCGCCTCAGGCTCGGCGCGTTGCCCGCCTTCCGCACCGCGTTCCCCTCCCACCCCACCCTCCCGGCAAAAAGCCCACCCGGCTTGTACCTACCTGCTGGGAGAGGGGGATGAGCGGCGCCGCCATCTTCCCGCGGACTCCGGCTCTGAGCGCCGGGGGAACGGGGGCGGGCCCGCGGCCGCGCGTGCGCACTGGGGCGGAGGCGCGGGGCGGGGTGTGGGCGGAGTGAGGCAGTGCGCACGCAGCCCAACGAGGGGGAGGGGCGCGTCTGGCCGGAATGCGCGTGCGCGCAGTCCTCATGGGGGCGGGGCGGGGCGGGGGCGGAGCATGGGAGGTGCTCGAGCCCCTGGGACTCCAGTCGCGCAGGTTGCGCATTCCCGCATTTGCTTCCGTGTCCCACGTTGGGCCCCCGATGTCCGCTGCCCCGGTGAGCCGTGTTCTGCCCCCTGCTGCGGATGCCATTGTCCCTTCTTCAGCACGCCTCGCAAACGGACTACTCGCGGCCCACGCCCTCCCTACGGTAGCTGTGGGACCCTGTCAAGTCACTTAACTCACCACTTTGCACCCCTAGTCTCGTCGTCTGAAAAAGGGCGAAGCAATACACGTCTGCTGTCCTGAGCCCTCCCTGCCGCTCAGAGCAGCGGGTACCTAGCACCTGCTGGAGGGTGGTGGCAGGCGGGCCGCACCGCACGGCAACCTTTATTTAATTAAACACAATCGGCTTCCATGGGCTACGGGCATCAACCCCTCTCAGTTGGGAAGGCCCAGCACAGCAACCTAAGCTTGCTCCACGGACTGTGGCCTTCCTCTTACCAGACATCAGACCATGGTGGCACAGCAGGCCAGCCAGAAAGCCTGGATCCAGCCTCCTGTTTGTCTTCATGGTGTCCCCATAGCCTGCTGCGTGGGTATCTCAGTGGCTCACTGTGTCCCATGACATTCAGGTGAACACATGGCACTGTAGGAACCACTCACGTGCCCACTGGTTGCTCAAGCCAGGCTGGTGGTGCTCAGAGTAGACACTCTGCCCTGGGCAACAGCCTAGAGATGGGGTTTCAGTCTAGATCTATCAGAACCCCCTCCCCCGCAAAGGGGTTGTTAAACACAGACTGGGGTTCTGAGTCTGGCATGTAGAGGTACGTGTGACCTGACTTTTTTTTGGCAGTACTGGCGTTTCACACCTCCAGCGCTTTTGCTTTAGTTTACTTTTCAGGTAGGGTCTCAATGTTTTTACCTTAGCCTCCGAGCACAGTCCTCCCATCTCTGTCTCCCTGGGATTACACAGGTGAGCCACCACTGCCTGGCATTAAGAGCGGACTCTTGAAGCTTCAGGTGATTGTAGGGGCTGGGAAGGTGGCATCGCAGAGAGAAGGAACTGAGGATGAGTTTGGATCTTTTCCCATTGTGGGAATGTCATTTCCCACTCAGTGCAGGGTGCTGCTAAACTGGGCATTCAGTAGGTTAGGGAGACTGAATGCGTGCTGTACTTAATGAGATTTTTAACCTGAGATGGACATTATCAGGACTGAGAAGCTGGAGCTCAGAGAGCAAGACCTCAAGTTGAGGTGGGGTCAGGCTTGTCTTAGGGGACACCTGTGTGAAAAGCAGTGACAAGCCACCACAGGGCTTTGAGCATGATCACTTTCTGTTCTAGCATGGGGACCATGGATGCCGTGGGCAGGGGGAGAGGGCGTGGATAAAGTGAATGAACCAAATGGAAGGATGTGGAGGTGGTCCAGGTACAGGTGATGGAGGTGTTTGCTGCGCTGCGTTTAGCTAAACATTGCCATAAGGAAATGTACAGTCGTTCAAGGTACTTCAGACAGAGGCAATTGAATGTAGGGGTTGAGTGTTGGAGGCGATGGAGAAGCAAAGAGGGAGGGAGTGTTGTGTCTGGAGACCTAAGGCAGATGAGTGAGTATCCCATGTCCCCATGGAGAGCACTGGGATTCCTGCACCCTGAGAAGGAGTTATAAACCTGAATTCCTGCACCCTGACAAGGATTGGTAAATCTTCATTCCTGCATCCTAAAGAGGAGATACAGGATCTGATAGATCTGCAACAGGGCTGATGAGCAAAATGCTCTCAAGATTGTTCCCCCGACCCCCCCATTAAGGAGCAAACAAACCAGTTCATCTAAGAGAGCCCGCGAATCCACGGCCAATGAAAAGAGCCCACCTAACCCTTTTCCAAACCCAGAGTTAAACGTCCATAAAACCCCCAGTCTTCAGCTGAGCAGCGATCTACCGGCTTCCGGGCTCCACTGCACTTCTCAATCTGTAGCCTTTCCTTTCTGTCTAATGAATCCTACTTTCTATACCAGCTTTCGCTCATTCAGCCGCCTCATGGTCCAGTTCCCTGGCCTGGGAAGGCAAGGACCCTCGACCCCGCCCGCAACACTTCAACCAGACATAACAGGTTAGCTAAGATCAGTAACTGCAGGAGGCTGCTAGCCCCTGTAGCACGATCAAAAGAGAGAAAGGTGTCACTGCACTCCCATAATCACTGTGTCCCAAAACAGATGCCCAACCTCACCAGCCATGGCAGCTTTTGCCATTGCTGTTAGAGTCAGTGCTATGGTCACCACCACCTAGCGCACTGGCAGAAGCCTGAAAAAAACTTCCCCCTTCCTTCTGCCATCTAACCTCTTTCCAATGGAGCACGACAGGAAGCCAGCATGCAAGGGTGTCTGGGAAATGTAGTTCACAGCTTCCAGCCCAGGCATTGGAATCCACAATGTTGGTGACCACAGAAACTCTCCAGCATTGTCCAACTGGAAGCAGGCTCCATGGTGTGTGAGTCCCACCAGCCTGTGGTGGCACAGCCTGGGGGCCTGGGATTCCTCTGGGACAATGGCTACCACACTGGCCAGCGATCAACTGTCCTGGGGTCTCTCTCCGCCAAGTCCACGAACACTCACTATGCGTGGCTACTTAGGATTAAGTGGAGATTGATTATAGATGTTCCTCCACTTACAATCCTAATAATGTCCGACACTGCTGGAAATGTCACCAAGCACAATGTGCATTTGACCTACCCAACCTACCAGGTCAGCCCCGCCCTTCACCATCCAGTATGGAGCTTCCCCATGTGACCGCGGGACTGACCGGAGCTGACACTGTATTCCCAGCAAGGGAAGAGGGCCACATGCAAAACTCCCAGAGGAGCACCTACTGAATGCACTAAACTTTCCCCGCACGGTAAAGCTGAAGAGCCTGAAGGGCAGACACTGGAAGTCAGGGGCTGTCTGTGCAATGGAGGGAGATGAAGGCCACTCCTCTCCCATTAGCCACATGTGGTGTGGCTGCCATGACAGAAAGAGCTCAGCGCTCAGAGAAAGTTCTCCAGGACAAGCTGGGGGTGTGGCTCAAGTGGTAGAGCACTGGCCTAGTTAAAAAAAAGAAAGAAAAAGAGGGGAAGGAAGGAAGGAGGGAGGGAGGGAGAGAGGGAAGGAATGGAGGAGGGAGGGAGGGAGGGAGGGAGGGAGGGAGGGAGGTAATGAGTGAGTGAGTTCGGGAGGCCAGCCCTGCTTCAGAACGAGCCCTGATGAGGCTGAGCACGTGTGACTCATCTTTGTACCAAGATTATCCCCAGCACTTCCTAGGCCTGCCTCTGCTGTGTCCCACACGAAATTCCCAGCTCCTCCAGACAAAAGAGAAAGGCTGGTTCAAGTCCCCCTTGCACTGGTAAGGATGAGTCTTTAGTTTCTTAAGGTAATAACCAGCCCCAGCCTCCCCCCAGAATGGTGAAGGCCGATGTGGCTGGCAGGTAAAAAAGCCAATGGAACTTGTCAGACCTCATTGCCTGGGCAGACTCCTCCAGCTGGTCGTCTCTGGATGTGCTGTATGTGAATTCTGATTAATGTGGGTTTTGCATGCAACCCCAAGGCTCCTGATTTTTTGGTGTCATAAGCGTGATTATAACCAACATGAGTTTCGGTGTGAAAAGGGACCTTTTTGAAAAGGAGACAAATGAAAGCAAATTATTTCAAAGAAAAAAATTGAAGCTGAGAAATAATTGTTGTAGTTACTTGAGGAAATGAAGTGTCCTTTTTTTTCTGGAGAAGAAAGTGGCTTGTGGCTCAGAGTGAAAAAGCACTCTGCACAGTGTGCAGAGAGACCAGGGCTTTCACAATAAGCAGTGTGTAAGAGCAGCACACATACAACCTTTGGATGACGAGCTTCAGCGGCTCACACCTATAATCCTAGCTACTCAGGAGTCAGAGATCAGAAGGATGGAGGTTCAAAGCCAACCCGGGCAAATCATCCATGAGACCCTAGCTCAAAAAACCCATCACAAAAACAGGCCAGTGGAGTGGCTTAAGGTGTAGGCCCTGAGTTCAAAACCCAGTACTGCAAAAAAAAAGAAGAAAAAAGAACCTTTGGATGTCTATGGTATTAGGTATTGCACAAAGATTTCACAGGCACGTGGGGTGTGGCTCAATGGTATAGTGCTTCCCTAGCATGCATGAGGCCCCAAGTTCGAGCCCCAGCACTGCATATGCATATGCACACACACGCACACACACACAAAGCATATCACATTTAAAAAGTTGCACTTTTGCTGGGCACCAGTGGCTCACACCTGTAATCCTAACTACTTGGGAGGCTGAAATAGGGAGGATTAATGTTTGAGGCCAGCCTGGGCAAATAGTTCATGAGACCCCATCTCCAAAATAACCAGAGAAAAATGGATTGGAGGTGTGGCTTAAGCAGTACAGCGCCTGCTTTGCAAGCACAAAGCCCTGAGTTCAAGCCCCAGTCCCACCAAAAGAAAAAAAAAGGTGCTTTTCCATTAGTAACTTAAACCCAGAAGAAGTAAAGCATTGCTCTTTTTCAAAATGCATTTTACCAACCTTTATTTTATAAAAATAAAAGGAACTAAGAAATGTGTGTTTGGGGCTGATGGAGTGGCTCAAGTGGTAAAGTGCCTGCCTAGCAAGCGTGAGGCCCAGAGTTCAAACCCCACTGCCACAAATATAAAATAAAATAGCCAGGTGCCGGTGGTTCAAACCTGCAATCCTAGCTACTCAGGAGACAGAGATCAGGAGGATTGAGGTTCAAGGTCAGCCTGATCAAAAAGTTGGTGAGACCCTATCTTGAAGAAACCCTTCACAAAAACGGGCCGGTGGAGTGGCTCAAGGTGCAGGCCCTGAGTTCAAACCCCAGTACTGGAAAAAATACTAATAAGAAACAAATAAATAAAATAAAATAAAAATGTGAGTTTTGACCAGATTCCTGTTGGCCTCTGGTTTCTAGCACTCACACTGGGGGAAAGGAAAGTTCTCGGCGCACAGGGGTCCTGCGGGGAGGGAATGGGAGGAACCACGGGGAGAGCCGTGGGGACGTTTTGAAAGAAGACTGGACACATTATGGTGCAGACACACGAGCTTTTAAGTGTGGCTGGAGGCAGAGTCTGCTCTTGCACGGTCACCGTGGTGCGTGGCTAAAGCTCGCCCTGCCTGTAGAATCGGTTGAAGTGGGCGCCCCACCTGTGAAACTTGCCTCCCTGCACTTCCTCCTCATCCTCCTCGCGGGCCTTCTTAATTTCTTCCTTGGCCTGGATGGCGTCCATCTCTCTTTCTGGGCCCTGGGGAAAGGCAGGAAAAAATTGGCCCCAATGGTCAGGGATTATGCTGACTGGGCCCAAATGAGTGTCAAAATTCAGTGTGCCCCTGCTTCCAGAAACCTCCATAAGCAACATCGGCTAGACTGGCAATGAACTCTGAAGACAGAAAATGCTCACCCCTAGGGCTGGAGGGGGCTCGGCGGAGGAGCTCTTGCCCACCAGGAGAGAGGTCCTGGCTGCCATCCCCAGCGTCCACCCCCAAAAAAATCCCAGTCTCTGAAACCTGCAAATGTCAGTATGTGTGGGAAAAGCATCTTTGCAAATGTGATTAAAGTAAGCATTTTGAGACGGAGCGATTATCCTGTGTTTTAATCAGCTTCCTATCACTGTGGCAAAATACCTGAGATAATGAAATTATAATAAGGACAGGTTTATTTTGGCTCATACTTTTGGAGCCTTCACTCCATGGTTGCCTGGCCCTATTGCTTTGGGGCCCGCGGCGGGGTGCGTGGACAGGACATCACTGCAGGGAACGTGGGCAGAGGAAACTGCCTCATGACAGCCAGAAAGCAGAGATAGACAGGAAGTGTGTGTGGGCGGGGAGAAGGAGCACTTACATAGCTTCCAGGCCACACCCCCAATGACCTAACTTCCTCCCGCTAGACCCCACCTCTTAAAGGTTCCACCACCTCCCAATAGCACCATAGGCTGGTGACCGAGTCTTGAAAACATAGGCCTATGAGGGACATTGCAGATCCAAACCACAGCACCATGGGACCCTACATTTCCATTCATGGACCTGCGATCCCTGAAGGACACATACAGGAGACCCCCTCATCCAACGTTTAGCTTCCTGGGGTTTCCTTTGCCCACAGTCAAAAGCAGTCTGAAACTATTAAATGGAAAATTCTAGAAATAATTCACAATTTTCAAATAGCTTTTTTTTTCCTTTTTTGCAGTACTGGAGTTCGAACTCAGGGCTTCTCACTTGCTAGGCAGGCACTCTACCATTTAAGCCATTCCATCAGCCCTTTTTTTGTGTGTTAGGTATTTTCCAGATAGGGTCTCATGAACTATTTGTCCAGAGATCAGATCCTCCTGATCTCTGCCTCCTGAGTAAGTAGGAAAACAGGCTTGAGCTGTGGTAACTTATTGCAGTATAGTGCTATAAGTGTTCTATTTTATTATTAGCTGTTATTGCTAACCTTTTACTATGTCTGCTCATAAATTAAAACTTTACATATAAAGGCTGGAGGCATGGCTCAAGTGCTAGAGTGTCTACCTAACAAGTGTGAGGCCCTTAGTTCAAACCCCAACACCTGCAAAAAAGAAAAACAAAATGCAAACTGCATACGTAGCGGAAAAAACATAGCATATACAGGGTTCATACTACCCATGATTTCAGGAATCTGAGGGACATTTTGGAATGCACCCCAAAACAATAAGGGGCACTACTGTCCAAGAATGCTCAGAACAAGTGGGGTGCCAGTGGTTCATGCATGTAATCCCAGCTACTTGGGAGGCTGAGAATGAGAGGATCATAGTTCAAGGCCAGCGTGGGCAAATAGTTCTTGAGACCCTAGCTCCAAAATAACCTAAGCAAATGGACTGGAGGTGTGGCTCAAGCAGTAGTGTGTCTGTTGGTTTGTAAGCATTTCAGCCCTGGGTTCAAACCCCCACTCCATCAAACCCCCACTCCATCAAAAAAAAAAAAAAAAAAAAAGAATGCTCAGAATAGAATAGGTCCCCAAAGTGGATGCAACCCAGAGCTGTGTGGACATGTGTTCTAGAATATTCACACATTCGCTAATTAACATGAATGACTCTCACAACACTGCATGGAAGAGGAGATTTGATGGTTCCTGCTTTGGATGAGTGTCCCCCAAAGGCCCATGTGTTAGGTGCTCAGTCCCCAGCTCGGCTCTGTGGAGAGGTTGGGGAACCTTCAAGAGGTGGGGCCTAGCAGGAGGAGTTTAGGTCATTGGGGGCGTGGCCTCCAAAGGAATGGTGGGGCCCTGGCCTCTGCCTCTTCCTCTCTGTTCTGCTCCCTGGTCGCGATGGGGTGAACAGTTGGGCTCTGCCACATGCTCCCACCACGCCTGAGATGGGCTCAAAGCAACAATACCAAGTGACCATGGACTGCTGTCAACCTCCAAAACCGTGAACCAAAAGAAACCTTCTCTTTTTATAAGTTGGCCATCTCAGCCATTTGTTACAGTAGCGGAAGACTGACTAACACTCTCACTCCCATGAATTTCAGTGTTTGCTTTCTGGGATGAGTGCCACCTGGTGGGTGCACGGAGGTTCCTGGAGTATGGTCAGCCACCAAATCCCGAGCTGGATGGAGAGTTCAATAGTAAACAGTCTCCAGCCTCTTCCTATGTAGTGGCCTTCAGGAGGAAATGGACAAAAGCCAGCACAGGCCAAGAGGAAAGACCGTGCATGCTGTGTACCTTCGTCTCGCCCCAGGTGGCCTTGCCGAATCTCTCTGCATACTCTTCATCATCAGTGATCAGGAAGTTGTCAAAGATGGTTCCCGATCTCACCTGTGGCGACAAGCGGGCCCCTCAGTGTGACATGTGACAGCTCTCACAGAGACCCACAGTAACACTAAGCCCACTTTGGCAATGCTACACGCCACATGGGGTGACAGTGCACGTCTACCATGCACGAGGCCCGGCTTCCATCCCGGCGCCAAAGTGAAGGAATAAATGAATAAAGGAGTTAACGCTGCCACTGCCTGGCCTCAGGCCTGAGCACTGCAAATGCAACCCAGCTGGGTGCCACCTGGAGTAGGGGACTTTGGAAGCGGCCCGACTAGAATATTCATTGACCTTTGAGAAGTGGGTGCTCTGGAATCCTGCTTCTCAGGCTAGGATTGCAGCTCAGGGCAGGAGCTCTTGCCTAGTGTGCATGAGGCCCTGGTGCCATCCCAGCAACTCAAAGCACTGCTACTAATGCAGAATCCCGGGCCCTGACTGGCCTGTGACATCAGAATCCGCACTTGTGCCCTAAACCTGATAGGCACCACAGGTTAGCTCCAAGCAGAGGGGCTCTAAGGGCGAGGGGAAGCCCAAGGGAGCAAGATGTCAGAACCATGGCTCTATCTCCAGGGCCCAAGTATGGGTGCCTAGCACATAGTAAGTGCTCACTGAAAATCAGTTATGTGGCGGGGTGGTGGGCATGACTGGAATCCCAGCACTTGAGATGCTGAAATAGTAAGATCATGAGTTTGAGGACAGCCAGGGATGGACAGTAAGCTCAAGGCTAGCCTGGATTACATAAAACCATTTCTCAAACAAACAAAAAGGGCCAGGCATAGAAGCTCATGCTTGTAATCCCAGCTATGTGTGAGGCTAACTTAGGCAAATAAGTAAACAAGACCCTATCTCAAAAAACAATCTGGGTGAGGTGGCTCCTGCCTGAAACACCAGCTAATCAGGAGGTAGAAGAAGGATGATCACAGTCAGAGGCCCAACCTGGGCAAAAGTGCAAGACCCCATCTGAAAAGTAACTAAAGTAAAGCAAATTTGAGTCTGAGTCACCTGCCACAGCTCGAGGCCGATGGCGCCGATGTCCTCGAATTCCGAGAGGTCATACTGTGTCAGGTAACTGGTCCCTTTCACTTTCTGGTGCAGCCACACGTCCTTGCTTATGCCTTCCGGCTTCAGGCCATCCTGCAACAGCACACTAGGGCTGGTCCCAATGGCACAGGGTGGGTGGGTGTGGCAGGGACAGCCCCAGGGTGACCCAGGGCATCATGGAGGCTGCCACACACCTGGTACGGTGGCTTCTGGAGCAATGGCGCCTGCCAGTCCCCATCCAGCTCGCCATTCCAGTCGCTCGGCTTGTTGGCGCTGGCATCCAGAAAGTGTTTCTCCCAGTCCTGCAGAGGGAGATGAAAGGCTAGGGCTCAGGTGGTAGGGAGGACATGATGTGTCAGTGACAGGACAGAGCCCAGGGCCTCCAGCAGTTCAGCAGAGCCGCAGCCTCAGCACCCAGACTGCAATCCTCTTTTTTTGTGTGTGTGTGGTACTGGGGTTTGAACTCAGGGCCTTCTCTTTGACCCACTCCACCGGTCCTATTTTTGTGAACTGTTTTATCAAGATAGAGTGTCAAGAACTATTTGTCTAGGCTTGCTTCGAACCACCATCGTCCTGATCTTTGCCTCCTGAGTATCTGGGATTACAGACATGAGCCACCAGAGCCCAGCCAGACTGCAATCCTTACAGACACAGGCATGTCAGGTCTCTAACTCCGTCCCTATGCTGCCTTCCTCTCAGTTTTAGTAAGGTGGGCATGTGCTCAGGGCCAGTCCCACGCAGGGGTGAGATGACACCACCTTATCTGGCTTTTCTCCCAGCACTCCGTGTGACTTCAGCAGCTGGCCCCACGCAGTGTGGGGAGCCCCAAGTCCTAAAGGTAAAATGATGGGGCAGAAAGTGATGTGCGAGGTCAGGGCTGCTCGGGGACTGTTCCCCGGGGGGAGGGACAGCACATGTATGAAACAGGTCCAGGTTTACCAGAGGACTGCTGGCAAGCAGGAAAAAAGCATGGCACTGTTGTCTCCCACTCACACACACGCTCACATACAGACACACACACATGCACACTGACATATGGACACTCACACACTCACACGGCAAGGTACTGAAATGCGTGTGTCCCCCACAGTAGGCCTTCGAGGTACTGTGGCTTAGATAAGTGAGTGAGCCATTGGTGCCTGGCAAATAAAGTACATTTTAAAAGATTCGTAATGCATTATATCTTTAAAAAAAAAAAACACACAGGCTGGGCATGGTGGCTCATGGTTGTAAACCTAGCTGCTTGGGAGGCAGAGATCAGGAGGATCACAGTTCAAGGCCAGCCATCTCAACAAAAAGAGCTGGGCATGATGGTATACGTCTGCTATCCCAGCTTACGTGGGAAGCATAAGTAGGAGGATCACAGTCCAGGCTGGATCAGGCACAGCCATGAGTCCTACCCTGAAAAGAACGAAAGCAAAAAGGGCTGATGGAGTGGCTCAAGTGGTAGAGCACCTGCCTAGAAGTGTGAGGCCCTGAGTTCAAACCCCAGTAACACTGCTAAAAAAAAAAAAGAAGCATATTGGTTCGGGCTGGGATGTGGCTCTGTGATAGAGCCACACTTAGCATGCATGGCCCTGGGTTCCATCCCCACCACCAAAATAATAAGAGCTGGCTATAAAAGCAAATCCTGGAGGCTCATGCCTGTAATCCCAGCTACTCAGGAGGCAGAGATCAGGAGGATCGAGGTTCGAAGCCAGCCTGGCAAATAGTTCCAGAGACCCTATCTCAAAAATCCCATCACAAAAGGCTGGTGGAGTGGCTCAAGGTGAAGGCCCTGAGTTCAAGCCCCAGTACTGCAAAAAAATAAATAAGTAAAATAGAATAAAAGCAAATCCTACTGCAGCCATGTCAGCCGACACCACAGAGCTCTTTGGAGGCAGTTGAGCATGTAGCTGTGTGTCTAGTCTCTTAAAATGCCATGACATCTCCATGTGTACAGCCGTTGTGCCATTCCTGGGGACTCGAAAACTCTTCTTGTGCCACATGCCCTCTCCCCAGTGCTCAGAGAGACCCATACCTGGGCCTTGGCATCTTTTGCCTGATCCCAGCCCTGGGCCTCGGCCGACAACTTCTCTGCGGTGTTCAGGGAAGTGACGTTCCAGTCGTACTCGATGCTGCCGGACTCAATAGACTGACCGTCAATTTTCACTTCATAAGAAAGATCTGGTCTTAAAATCAGCGTGTAGAGGTGTGTGAAGCCATCCACCTGCACATTTTAGGGGAAAGATGTCACGATGAAACCTTTCATGTTTCAGTGCAAATGTAAAAATACAGTGTAAGGCAGGCTCTGGTGACTCACGCCTGTAATCCCAGCTCCTCAGGAGGCAGAGATCAAGAGGATTGTGGTTTGAAGCCAGCCAGGGCAAATAATTCGTGAGACCCTACCTTAAAAATCCATCACACACACACACACACAAAAAGTGCTGGTGGAGTGGGTGAAGGTGTAGGTCCTGAGTTCAAGCCTCCGTACCACCAAAAAAAAATAATGCAGTTTAAACCAGGTACCAGGGGCAGGGCGCAGCTCAGTGTAGACCAACTGCTTGGTGTGTGTGAGCCCTGGGCTCTATCCCATACCAGAAGGTGGGGGCATCCTCTGGAGTAAACAGCCTTCCATAGACTATGTCCTCACTTTCCTAAGGGTCCTTCCTTTGAGGGAGTGACCCCTCTGTGCACAGAACATGGGCTCCTGTTCTGTGGTAGGATTGGGAGGTGGTGGAACCTTTAAGAGGTGGGGCCTAGTGGGAGGAAGTTAGGTCACTGGGGGGTGGCCTGGCCTAGTGGGAGGAAGTTAGGTCACTGGGGGGGTGGCCTGGCCTAGTGGGAGGAACTTAGGTCACTGGGGGGTGGCCTGGCCTAGTGGGAGGAACTTAGGTCACTGGGGGGTGGCCTGGATGTTCCCCCCTCCATCACCATGTTCTCCCACCATGATGTGCTGCTTCTCCATAGGCCCAGAAGCAATGCAGCCAACACTTCCAAAGCTTCCAGCCAAGATAAACCTTTTCTCCTGAGTTGGATGCCTTAGTTAAAGCTGTCTAACACAGCTCCCATCCATATACCACAAGGAATTATGACGGTGATAGGTGTAAACCACTGGGCTCTTTGGCTTCTGGATAGCTCTATGAAAAACAGCTCTGAAAGACACCAGATGAAGTCCACTCTTGAACACATCTGCTTCTCAGGAGAACTTTCTAGTACTCAAAGTGTCCGACTGCTCAGGCATTTCACAGGCAAGGCCTGCAGCCTCTCTTGGTCACAGTCAAAGCTCCAGGTCACGACAAGGGAAGGAGTCAACAAACAGTACGGGAGGAGAGAAGGTGTGTGGCACAGCTGGAAAAACACTTTGGAAAACAAACCAAAGTGGACAAACAATCCTAAAGGGCCTCCTGGACTGGAAACCAGGGACAGGAGGCAGGTTTGCTAAGAGCCATCCCTAGCCCAGTTAAATACTGGAAAGATCTAAGCAATTCTCTCTAAACTTATCAGGCAAGCAGGTGCAGTGGTACACACCTGTAGCGCTGGCTACTCAGGAGGTAGGAGGACTGCTGGAGCTCAGGACTGGAGACCAGCCTGGGCCAAAAAGCAAGACCTTGTTTTGGAAGGGCAGGGAAGGTCAAGGAAGGGGAGCGAGAGAGAAAGAGAAAACAAAGAGTTAAGATGACCACCCATTTGAATCTGAGAACACTGACGTACCTTACACCTAATTGGTTTCTTGTTTGAGTGATACTGATTCTTGAAATGTAAAATAACATGAACTTTCTTGATATCAAATCCGCAAATATCAGGTCCTGCAAAAAACATTAGATGCTCTCAATTTCCTTCCACAGTGACACTGTAGAGTAACCCTCCCAGCCATTCTCATTCAACAGACGAGGCTCAGGGAGCCTGACATCCAGCATCACCTCATGTTCATAAATTAAGTCGTAAATCTCATACATAAATCAATGATGGCCACCCCCCCCCCGGTCAGGTCACTTCTCTTTCCATCAAAGTCACCTTGGACAAAATTATAAACCATAAGAAAGGGACATCATGAGGGCCAGAGGCGTGGCTCAAATGGTAGAGCATCTGTCTAGCAAGTGTGAGGCCCTGAGTTCAAACTCTAGTTTCACCAAAAAGAAAAAAAAAAAAGGAAAGGAGGATCTAACAGTCTAACAAGTACCCCCATGTGCTGCGTGAGACTCTGGCTTTTGGCTGAAGTTTGGGTACCGACTCCAGCCTGATCGCTGCTCTCGCTCCCATGCTGGGACATTTGGCAACGACTCAGCCTCAATGTGGGGTGGTAACCCGGTTTATAAAACCCAGATTTCACCTTGGCTTCATAAAGCTATTCTGCCAGTGAAATTGGCTAACTTAGTGAGTCATTTAGCAGAAGTCACTCAGTTCTTGGTGATCCCATTCTGCTACACACAAGTTCATAATGGTAAGTTCAAGTTGCCAGCACGAGATCAGCAGGAAGCATCCGATCAACTGTACGGTCTGCAGGGTTCCACTTGAAAGTTAAGGGGCTTTGGTGCTGTTCTTGTGGTTGGTCGCTTTTTGCAGGGCTGAGGATTGAACCTGGGGTTTGTGCATGCATGCACTCTACCACTGAGATACATCGTCAGCCCTTAAGATTTCTGAGTCAGGGTTTCACTATGTAGCTCAGGCTGGCCTTGAAGTCAAGATCCCCTGCCTGTGATTTCCAGGTACTGAGATCACAGACCTGCACGATCGTGCCCTGCTAAAAGCTAAGGGTCTTTTGTGTGTGCCGTCCACATGCTGTGGTGGGGATGGAACGCAGAGCCTCACACAAGCTAGGCAATCACTACTGGGCCACACTTCCAGCCCAAAGGATTTTAAAATTGATACTTACAGGGTTAAGTTTGAGTCACTAAGGGAATGGAACTCTCTGAGATGGGGTCGGATAAGACACTGGTAAATTCTGAATGCTAAACAAAGTTTATAGGTGGCGTCTGGAAAATTCACCATACCTTTCAGGATGTTTGGAGTCACCACGCTTGGGCTTAAGATCATTAAAACCTCAGAATGTCCCGAGGCGTCTGCTCTTTCTTAGATGGAATTTCACAGCAGCTGCTGACCACGGTGCCCACCCCTGGGGGTTCTGCTAAGCAAACCCAGTGTTAACACAACTACGCTTACTCTAGATGCTTCTTTCCTTGTTGTTTTTGTTTATTGAGACAGGGTCTTTCTGTGTAGCCCAGGCTGACCTCAAACCCATAACCCTCCTGCCTCTGCCTCCCAAGTGCTTGGATTACAGGTATGGCCACCGTGCCAAGCTTCTAGAAGTCCAGGATGACTGGAAATTCTGTTTTTTATTTTTAATTATTTTTTTCATGGCAGGAGGATCAAGAGACTTCAAGGCCAGCCTGGGCCTCACACCTGTGACTCACACCTGTGATCCTAGCTACTCAGGAGGCAGAGAGCAGGAGGATAGCTGTCTGAAGCCAGCCCATGCAAATAGTTCGTGAGACCCTATCTCAAAAATAAAAACCCTCACAAAAAGTGGCTGGTAGAGTGGCTCAAGGTGTAGCTCCTGAGATCAAATCCCAGTACTACAAAAAGAGAAAAGAAAAAGCCAGCCTGGGCTGCAAAAGGAGTTCCGGGCCAGCCTGGAGTCTCAAAAACAAAACAAACAAATAAAAAACCCACTCAGTCTATCACCCAGCTGAGTCCTGAGGACATGTTTACAAGTTTTCCTGTTCTGTTATCCCTGGGGAATATTCCAGATGCATTTTTTAAACAAAAGCTATGGTATGTGAGCTGTCTAAAGGTCCGCTTCCTCAGGACTCGCCCTTTACAGTCAGTCAGCACTTCCCTCTGTTCCCAGAACGCACACCTAGTGCAGACCAGAAAAATCTGGACACTGAATAAAATATTTATGCCTCTAAGTGATTTTCAAAAGGAACCATGGAGGACAGCTGGGTGCCCCGCTCACCTAGCTTTGAGCAAGCAGTTGAAACTGTGAGCCTCAGTCTCCTTATTTGCGAAGTGGGGGCTGTGATACCTGAGCCCTGGGGCTTTGTGCAGAACTTGACACCACAGGTGGAAAGTTCCTGGCCACCTGTAAGACTGGGATTTGAACTCAGGACCTCACACTTGCTAGGCAGGTGCTCAACTGCTTGAGCTACTCCACCAGCCTTTTTTGTGAAGGGTTTTTTGAGATAGGGTCTTATGAACTATTTTCCCGGGCTGGCTTCGAACTCCGATCCTCCTGATCTCTGTCTCCTGAGTAGCTAGGATTACAGGCATGGGCCACAAGTGCCTGGCTGAACTCCCTTATCTGAAATGCTTAGGAATAGAAGTGTTTCAGGTACAAGTTTTTTGGATTTTGGAATGTGTACTAAACATCTTAACCCAACAATTGAAAAACCAGAAACTTTCTGAGAGTCACTCAAAAAGTTTTGGGGCTGGGTATGGCTCAGTGGTAGATCACTTGTCTAGCATGGTTGAAGCCCTGGGTTCCATCCCTAGCACCTCCAAAAAATGAACAAATTAAAAAAGCTTCAGATGTGAGAATCAGCTTAGGTTGGGTGTTTTCTGTCAAAGGATTTCATCAGTAACCATGGCTGTTACAAATGTTAGTCTCACTTGCTCACTTTCCATATGCTGGCTTCATGGACTCTGCTTAATCTGACGAAGGCTTTAATTAAGAACAAAGGGTTGTGAGGCACCGTGGCTCACACCTGTAATCCTAGCAACACGGGAGGCAGAGATCAGGAGGATAGTGTTTGAAGCCAGCCCAGGCAAATAGCTCATGAGACCCTATCTTGAAAAACCCATCACAAAAATAGGGCTGGTGGAGTGGCTCAAGGTGTAGGCCCTGAGTTCATTCAAACCCCAGTACGGCAAAAAAAAAAAAAAAGAAAAAGAAAGAAAGAAAAAAACCAAAGGGTTGTTATGCTCAGCCAGACAAAATTCCACTAGACATCCTGCTTCTAGAGCTGATAACCTAAAACAGTTATTGCTTCCCTGAGCTTTTAAATTTCATCTTCAAAGCCCCCTCCCGATGTCCCCTTTCCAATTAGCCAAACACTTAAGACTGTGAACTGGAAATCTGCCCAATGTAGGGGAGGGGCAGCATTGCGTTAGAGATAAAACCCACATGGACTTCCCACCTGGTGTGCTTGCTCTTTGTCTATGGTGCATCCTTCTGCAGAAGTAAATTTTGCCTTGCCTGTGGACTTCTGAGTTGTGTCATCTCCCTCTCATGACATAACAAGATTTCACAGAATTTGGGGTTTTGGATTTTGGACCAGGGATGTGCAACTTGTATGGTCAGGTTTAATAGTGTTTCAAGGCTTGGGCCAGATGTGTTCAATGCTACTACTTTGGTAGAAAACAGAAATGGTCAAGTCGTGCTGTCTGCACTCACCAAACATAATATAGTACTGCGACTTCCCATTTAGGTTCTTCTGGTCCAGGTCTGCAGGGAGTATCTTGATGTAGCCCCCTCCGCAGTCCATCTTCTGCTGGTGCTTCACTGTGTACTGAATCACCAGTGTCTTCCCTTTATTGGTGAATGGCTTGAAGCGCGCAGAGATGGCATAGAACCGGCTGTTCTGAGTGGTCTGCAGACCTTTCAACAGAGTTGGGTTGTGCTCAGCGATGCAAGGACGTGAAACAGATGTCCCCTCTCTCTCCTGTTCCCGATAACAACCATCTTCTGTCTATAGTGTGCTGACATGGCACACAACGGCCATACTCTCTGCTTCCGGGGAACTTGGATTTCGCCTGTGCACAGGTTTCTGTACTGCATACGTCACTGCTAGGTTTGGGGCTTTTTTGGGGTGGGGTGGGGCAGGGATAGAGTTCAAGGCCTTTAGTGTGCTCAGCACTCACTGAGTCACATCCCCAGCCCCACCACTTCTATGTATGTATTTATTTTTGGTGGTGCTGGGGTTTGAACTCGGGCTTACGCTAGCTAGGCAGGTACTCTACCATTTGAGCCACTCTGCCAGGCCACCACTGCTATATTTTAAAGTTACAAGAGCAGTGGTCACTGGTGGCTCACGCCTGTAATCCCAGCTACTCAGGAGGCAGAGATCAGGAGGATCACAATTTGAAGCCAGCACAGGCAAATAGTACTCGACACCCTATCTCAAAAAACCCATCACAAAAAGGGGCTGGTGGAGTGGCTCAAGGCGAAGGCCTTGAGTTCAAACCCTAGTACTGCAAAACAAAAATAATAGTTACAAAAGTATTTCACCTTTGAATCACAAGTGGGCATTCTAATTATGCATAAAAGGTTAACTTTGCTGCGTGAATCCTCTAGGGGTGGGAATATACAGTGACGCTTTGTGGACACTGAGTAAGAACCGAGACCCACAATTTCTTTTCCTTAATTCTCATCTTAAATCAGCTTAGGTGGGGTTCCTACAGTAGAGCACCTGCTTTGCACAAAGCCCTGAGTTCAAACCCCACTCCCACCAAAAAAACAAAATAAATAAATCAGCTTAGCTACACATGGGATGATGACACGACTGCAGGGGCACCGTGTGGAAAGTGTGTTTCTACACTGGGTGACTGCCCTGGACCTGTCACGGGTGTGATGAGTCTTTATGTGAACACACCATCCCTTTCATCATGTGACTTGTTTCATGGGTTTTTTTGTAAGTTTAGTTAACCACTTTGAGATCAAAACCCCGTTTTTCGGTTGCTACTGGGCTTGGGACAAATCCTTTTCCCTTTTTCTTTTCTTTTCTATGAACTGGGGTTTGAACTCAAGGCCTATAACTGGAGCCACTCCACCAGTCCTTTTTTTGTGATGGGTTTTTTCAAGATAGGGTCTTGTAAATTGTTTGCCTGGGCTGGCTTTGAACTTCAGTCCTCCTCGTCTCTGCCTCTTGAGTAGCTAGGATTACAGCCATGAGCCACTGTGCCTGGCTCTCTTTCTCTTTTCTTTCTTTCCTTCCTTCTTCCTCTTCCCTTCCTTCTTCCCTCCTTCCTCTTCTTTTGTTCCTCTCTTCCTTTCCCTCCCTCCCTCCTTCCTTCTTGCTCTCTTTTCCTTTCCTCTCTTCCTCCCTCCCCTTCTGAGGGTCCTGGGGATAGAACCCAGAACCTCACAAATGCTTAGCAAGCAGTCTACCCAAGCCACCCTCACCCCCAAATCCTCTTATGGTGGACTTTGTCACAGACCTGAGGACAGAGCCACTCCTATTGCAACCTACCCTATGTCATCATAAATAACCTTGCCATTTTGTATCCATGGGTCCAAGCCTCAGCTCAGGCCTGGCTCCCCAGTTTTACCCCCCTTCTTCCCTTCTCAAAGGACTTGGAGTCCACACTCAACCTCCTACCAGCAGGGCAGTTCCACAGGCCATGTGATGCTCCACCACTGTGTCTTGTCACCTCTTTCTCTCTCTGTTGCCAACTCCCATGATTCTGACTAAATCTGACTTATCCGTCCATTTGTGGTTTCTAAGTCATCACCCAGGAGAGCACAAAGCATCCATGTTTACCAGTGTCCCCATGCCCCGTGTGCTCTCAGCAGATCTGGTGCTGAGGAAAAGAACCAGATATGGATAATCTCAGGATTCCAAGCCAAAGGAAGGAAGATGGTCGTGGGGGAGAGGCCACGCCAGCTCTGAGTGGAAAGCCCTACCCTTTGATTACTTTTGTGGAAGAACCTGTTTATTTTCACTCTGGCTTCCTCATTCAACTTGAGGGTTGTTTTGTTTTTGACATGGGGGGAAGAATCTTGCTAAGTAGCTCAGGCAGGCCTCAAACTCATGATCCTCTTGCCTCAGTCTCCCAAGAGCTGAGATTATAGGTGTGCATCACCACACTGGGTGCAGCTTGGGTTTGCACAACTATATGGGTCAACATGATTCTTACAAAACAATGCTCACCCAACCCAAAGCCAGAGGCTGCGGGTCTCAGAGTACCAGAGACTAACATGGCCAAGATAGGGTTTAACTGGAAAGTGGTAAAGAGGGAAACTGAACTGAGGTTCCAGGCAAAGGTCAGGGTGAGGGGCATGGCTCAGTAACAGAGCACTAGCCGAGCATGCACAAGGCCCTGGGTTCCATTCTCAGGTCCACAAACAAAGGACCCAAAACTGGTCAGCCAGGCACCAGTGGTCTTGTCTAACAGTCGCTACTTGGGAGACTAAGATGGGAGGACCTAGGTATGAGGTCAGTCCAGGCAAACAGTTTGCAAGACCCCATCTCCAAAATAACCAGAGCAAAATGGACTAGAGGTGTGGCTCAAGTGGTAGAGAGCCTGCTTTGTGAGCATGAAGCCCTGAGTTCAAACCCCAGTCCCCTCCCACCAAAAAAACTCCCCAAACCAGGGGTCAGCCAACTTTTTCTCTAAGGAAGATCAGAAGGTAGCTATTCTTTTTATTTTTTTGTGGTACTGGAACTTGAACTCAGGGCCTACACCTTGAGCCATTCCACCAGCCCTATTTTTGTGATGGGTTTTTTGAGATAGGGTCTCACAAACTATTTGCCTGGGCTGGCTTTGAATGGCGGTCCTCCTGATCTCTGCCTCTAGAGTAGCTAGGATTACAGGTGTGAGTCACCGGCGCCCGGCTCCGATGGTAGGTATTTCAGAATTTGTGGGTCACCTTGTCTCTGTTCCAACTGCTCCTCTATGACTTTGCAGCATAAGTGGGTATTGTGTATCAATATTTAAGTGGGTGTGGCCGTGTTTCAATAAAACTTTATAGACACTAAAGCTTCACATATTCCATTACATTTTATACCATTTTTTCAGGTTATAAAACATTATTCCCCCTTCATATTTTTCCCCAAAAACTAAAAACGAAAAAAAAATGTACAAGCCACCTTCAGGTCATTGGTATACAAAGTCACATGGCAGACTAGGTACTGCATAGACCTGTGGTCCTCACATGCAGGAAAAAGCCAAAATTGACATCATGGTCCAGACGCTACCTGGGTGTACGCATGTTAAAATTAGGTAGGAACTGTAGGATTTGTGCACTTAACATGTATGTCTGTAGCTTTTACCTCCTTCTTGTTTTTGCAGGGCTGGGGATCGAACCCACAGCCTCAGACATGCTAGGCGAGCACTCTGCCACTGAGCTACATCCCAGTCCAACTTTTTTTTCTTTCTGGCAGCACTGGGGCTTGAACTCAGGGCCTCCCACTTGCTGAGGAGGTGCTCTACCACTTGAGCCACTCCGCCAGTCTTTTCTTGTGAATTTCTTTTTTTTCGGGATAGAGTCTCAAGACCTAATTGCCAGAGGCTGGTTTTGAACTCCAATTCTCCTGATCTCTGCCTCCTGAGTATCTAGGATCACAGGCGTGAGCCAGTGGTGCTAGGCTCTTCATTTTTTAAAAAACTGTGCAAATAAAAACAAGAGGAAATGTCTGCTAATCTTCTTCCCTGTGTGGAGCAAGGCCCTCTGGTTCCCCAGCTCATTGAACTGGCCATCTTGGGCAAGACTGTAAAGAAGAGATAACAAACAAAACCAAGGCAGAAGCATAGCAGGCACTGGGGAGGCGGAGGCGGGAGGTTCCTACGAGGAGGTTCCCAATTGTGCTCAGTGTCCTCCCCTGTGGGGTGCATGCATGCGTGTGGCGGGGGTGTCCCCCCGCCCTAAGGGTCGCCATGCGGGTTTAGTGCGGGCTCCATCTCCTGCTTCTACACCAACCTTTGTCTTTCTCTTTATGACCATAAAACTTCCCCGACGAGAGTCTAAAATACCCAAATTGGGAGTCATTGGTGGACTGCACCCATCGGTTTCTCCATCGCTCTGCGGGCGAAATGACACGAATTAGAGCTGACACGGGGGAGGCGGGTCAAGGTCAGGTTGGGGGATGGGGGACCTCGAGGCTCAGCCACCGTCCATCCCGCAGTGCTCACGGCCCCCGCCCCTTCACCTCCATCTAGAAATTCCTCCTGGAAGTAGACAGTGGCCAGCGCCACCGGCAGCAGACAGACGGCCACGAGACCGACGCCAGCCCGGGCCATGAGGGCGCGCGCGACGCTCCGCCTCTTAAGAGCCCCTTTGCTCCCAGTAGTCTGTTCGGCAAGCCGGGCCCGACCCGAAACTACAACTCCCGACACGCCCCGCGATTATGACCTGAGACATCATTGGTCCCCGTAGCGCGGTGCACATCGGGAACACCCTGAAACTCCTACTCCCATGACGCTCCGCGATTATGATCTGGGACGCCATTGGCCTCCTGAGCGTGGTGGCCAGCGGGAGCTGTAGTCTCTTCCTCTCTGGCGCGGTTGTCCGGGGCAACGGTACCCTAGGGCCTGGGTGCTTGGCGGGAGCTTCGCGGAGGCTTCCGTGGATGGACAGCGTGACAACGGGACCGAGAGGCTGCCGGCAACGACTAGGTGGCCACCCGGACACACGAGGGGGGCTGCGGGAAAGAGAGGCGCCGTCGGGGCTGGGCTGATCGGACGGCGGGAGGGCGGCCCCGTGCCTCAGTTTCCCCACTTGGGAGCCTTGGGTTGCTAAAACGCCGGGGAGCCGGAGCCCGATAGTCCACGGGACGTTAGTAGTTTCAAAGTTTAACTTATGTATTTTTAACATTTGTAAACTGTACTATTTGCCTTCGCTAAGTTGCCCGGGCTGGCCTCGAACTCTCGGTGCTCCTGTCTTAGCCTCCTGATTCGCTGTGATTGCTGACGGGCGCCTCCACGCCTGGCATGGCGATCGCTTACTCCTCATTGGGCAAAGGAATTGTATGAAGGTATTAGTGGTTGTTTTTACAGGAGAGCATGCCATGGCACAGAGCTGTTAAGTAATTTAGCCAGTGTCACACAGAGAGGGAATTCTGGGCACTTCGTACAGCAGGGTTACCGTGGGGTGCAACCTTAATCTTAGGAGTGTTTAGAGGCACTGCCCTTGTAGGATTAGCATCAGATAAGGATCAGATAAGGTCTTCAGGGTGGGGCCCCCAGAATCGAATCTTGATGACTTCGTAAAGGGTTCGATGACCAGAAGAGACAGACTGGGTGCTCCACATCTCTTGCAATGTGATTCCCTGTGCTGGCTTGGGACTCTGCCGGCCAGGACGTCATCATTAGCCTGGTGTGGTGCTTCACACCTATAATCCCAGCTCTGCAGGAGGTGGAGGTAGGAGGATCGCCATCTGTGGCCAGCCTGGGCAAAAACATGACACCCTATGTGAAAAATCACAAAAGGGTTGGGGGCCTGCCTCAAGCTGTAGAGCGCTTGCCTGCCTGCCTGGTGAGCGCAAGGCCCTCATTTCAGCCCCCAGAAGACTGGTGGCACTGCATAGGTGGGTTCTTACACTGCTTCGTGGTTCTATAACAGAATACCTGATGCTGCTTCATCCATAAAGGCGAAAGGTGTATTTAGCTCATGGTTGCAGAGGCTTGGGGGGTGGGGGGGGTCCTTGGCTTTGTGACTGCTTCTGGAGAGAGCTGGTACTGTGTTATAATGTAGTGGGAAGCCAGGTGAGGTGGCTCACACCTGTAGTCCTAGCTACTTGGGAGGCTGAGATCAGGAGGTTCGTAGTTTTAGGTCAACCCAAGCAAGTATTTCTTGAGACCCCCCCCCCCATCTCCAAAATAACAAGAGCAAAATGGACTGGAGGAGTGGCTCAAGTGTTAGAGAGCCTGCTTTGACAGTGCAAAGTGCTGAGTTCAAACTCCAGTCACACATAACCCCCCCCCCAAAAAAAGGCAGACCAGCACCTATAGAATAGACAGGGCACAATGACTTTGTAACAACCCACTCCCCAGAGAGCAGCATTAATCTCACGCTTTTTCTCTCTCTTTTTGTGGTTCTGGGGATCAAATGCAGGTCATTGCATGCACGGGACAAGTGCTCTGCCACTGAGCCAGGTCCCCAGCCCACATCATCCCTCTTGGCAACCCATCTCCTGCCACCGGCACATGGCAGTCTGATTATTATTATTATTTTTTTTTTGGTGGCCCTGGGATTTGAACTCAGGACCTCACCTTGCTAGGCAGGCACTCTACCTCTTGAGCAATTCCACCAGCCCTGTCTTATGATCAGTTTTTTTGAGATAGAGTCTCCAGAACAATTTTCTAGGGCTGGCTTCAAACCTTGAACCTCCTGATCTCTGCTTCCTGAGTAGCTGGGATTACAGGTGTGAGCCACTGGTGCCTGGCTGGCCATGTAAATTCAACTCACGTTTCTGGGCAGACACAGCACATTCAGACCATAGTAGGTCATGTGGTCTTTAGCCACATGGGGACCCTCAAAGGCACAGTACAAACGGGGTGACCTCACGAGAAACTCTCTTTCTTCCCTAGCATGGCTTCCACGAGAAAACTCCGCCACCCCACATGTGACATTTCTGACTTTAGTGACCTCTCCCTGCAAGATTCAAAGATGGACATCTTTAGAGACCTGGGTATCCATGCCAGTCTTGCCCATGTGGCACCCAGTCACAGCAGGTTCCTCAAAAGGAGCCAAATGATGGGTGAGACACGGGTGATCTCCAAAGAGGATGCTGACCCCAGGAGGGGACCCAGGGCCAGCACTGCCTCGAACCTCAGGGCCAGTGCAGCTCTCACGAGGCTGGCCCACATGGAGACCAAGATCCTGGGGCGCAAGAGGGTGCCTGCCACTTGGTCTGACTCGGAGTCTGACCCCAAGACCCCTAGTGAGGGTCGTCACAAGACAGGTAACCAAACGGTCCCCAAGAGATCCACCAGCCTTTCTGCACAGCAGACAGACACAACCTTCCAGAAGCAAGTCCAGGACACAAGCCCCACGGTCCAGAGTCGAGGGCCAAGTGAGAAAGGGAGCAGGTTTCTAAAGAAGAGAGTGCCACCCACTCCGAACATGTCCCCCGACGCCCACGAGAAAGAGAGGACTGTCCCGGTGCCCAGACCAAACGAACCGACCAGAAAAATGCATTTGCCAGGCAGCGATGAAGAGGAAGTGAAAGGGATGCTAGGAAGCTTGATGGAGTCTCCTAGAGAAAAAGAGACATGCCCAAATCAGGGGCTCCCCAAAACTACGGTCAGCAAGAAAGAACTTGGGAAACCATTGTTGGTGAGGTTTTTGTTTGTTCATTTTAAAAATTATTTTTATTAATTTTTTTTGGAGGGACTGGGATTTGAACTCAGGACTTTGTGCTTGCAAAGCAGGTGCTCTACCACTTGAGCCTCACCTCCCTCCAAAATAATCTCTGGTTATTTTTGGATATGAGGTCTCAAGAACTATTTGCCAGGTTGGCATCAAATCACAGTCCTCATCTCAGCCTCCCAAGTAGTTGGCATAACAGGCCTGAGCCACTGGCACCCAGCTTGTTCATTTTATTTATTTATGGTTTTTGAGACAGGGTCTCACTATGCAGCCCAGGCTGGCCTTGAACTCAGGATCCTCCCACCTCCTGCGTGCCGGGATTACAGGCGTGCACTACCATGTCTGGCTGCAAAGGATATCCTCAAGGGTACAAATAAACAGCCAAATGGAGAGGTGCGTGGCCGAGGTCTGGGGCTCCTGAGCACGGAGCGGGAGGCAGTCCTCCAGCAAGCCTGCCCACACACAGCTGTCCGCAAGCCCTCAGCCCTTACCTTTGGGTTTTGGGGAGGCTCTGCGGACTAGTTGTGATGAAGCAGGGACGGCATGTAGAAGCGTGGTTGGACATAAGGATGTGACCTATTATTACAGACTGGCGGGGACACCCAGGCGGGCTTGTCCCTGCAGGCCTATCCCTTTTTGGCCTCTCTGGGCAGCCATTCTTCCTCCCAGGTATGGGGCAGGACCCCATGGCCTTAGAATCTACTATCAGAGAATTCCTTTTGCTTTTAGTGGTACTGGGGTTTGAACTCAGGGCTTTGTGCCTGCTAGGCAGGCGCTCTGCTGCTTGAGCCACACATCCAGCGTCTGTTTAATTTTTTGAGGGCCTGAACCGGTGTACATACACCCCAGCAGCAATCTGGGGGGGTTCGAAGCTCCACAGCTTTGCCTCCTCTGTTAGTCCCTGTTTTATGGAGATAAGCATTGCGGGGTGTGACATAGCACAAAGCCTGTGTTTTGGAGGGGAGGAGTCTGCACATTTACTTTGATTCTCTTGAAAGGCTGGGCTGTCCTAGATTGTGTACTTTTAGGGCTGGAAGAGCCTTAATTTAGAAAATATAATGGGGTGGGGCAGAGAAGAAAAAAATAGTAAGGTGGGTGTGGTTGTGCACACCTGTAGTCCCCACTACTTGGGAGGAGGAGGCAGAAGGCCGAGTCCAGGAGTTTGAGGTCATCTTGGGTCACATAGTGATAGCCTGTCTCCAAAAAAAAAGGCCAGGCGCTGGCGGCGCACACCTGTAATCCCAGCTTAATCCCTGCTATTTAGGAGGCTGAGATCAGGAGGATTGTGGTTCAAGGCCAGCCCAGGCAAATAATTCTCAAGACCCTATCTCCAAAATAACCAGAGCAAAATGGACTGGAGGTGTGGCCCAAGAGGTAGAGCGCTTGCTTTGTAAGCATAAAGCCCTGAGTTCAAGTCCCAGTCCCACCAGAAAAAAAGAAAGGAAAAAGGAGTCCTTAACAATATTTATTTGATAGCAAAGTGACGTTTCTGATTATTAGCAGAATGTTCTCTATCTGCTACATTACATGTGTGCCTTGACTTCCAAGAACAGCACAAGGGAGAGAGGGCACAGAGATAAAACTTCAGCTGAGGTCTTTGCTGGTGGATGATACGGGACGATGTTGTTAGGACTTTGGTGACATTGTGTCTTTTATGTTCACGAAAGTAGAACCAGCTCCAGACCCAGCCGGGAGTCCTCTCTCTGCCCCGTGCAGAATATTCCAGCTCCCAGCCTTCCCCGCCGTCACGCCCGCCAACCTCACGGTCACCCCTCGGGACCCTTCGCAGCCTTCGCTCAAGACCTCGCTCTGCACAGACCCCGGTCTCCGGGGACCCAGCCTCCCGCACATCCTCGCTCTCCATATCAGGCGCCTTTTCCAAATCAGCATCCTCAAAACTCGTGTCCTCTCCCAGGAGGAGTGAGGCCGGGCCTTGGGGTGAGCTGGTCTCAGAAGACACCAACGACAGCCTGAACGGTAACCCATGTCCTTGTGCAAGGTCATAACCCTGGGCAGAAAGGAAGTATGCAGCCGGGCATGGTGGTACACACCTGTAATCCCAGCACTTGGGAGGCTGAGGCCAGCTTGGGAGAAAGATGGCAGCGTGGGGGGGGGGGGCGAGGGATGGGAAGGAAGGAAGGGAAGGTGGGAGGAACGGAGGAAGGGAGGAAGGAAAAGAGATCACTTTTAGGGTCCCCAGCGAGATAGTCCACGGCGTTGCCATGGACAGTGAGTGGCAATGTCACCCTTCCCACTGGTTGAGTGGCAGGATTCCCACCTTGCCTCTGGCTGGCTCTGCGATCTTGGGCCTCCTTGTCCTCATGTGTAACGTGGGGGCAGTGCTAGGACGTGTGGTGGTCACAAGGGGTCCGTGGAAAGGTCTTCAGCTGGCACTCCCTCCCTGGATGTGCATGTCCGAGTCGGCCATGGTGACAGTCCTGTCACCCAGTGCCAACACAAGTCTCAACCTCCTGTATTGCCTTTGTGCTGGGCCACTGGGGATAACTTGGTCCAGCCACTTTGCCTCCTGGGGCATGGTCGCCTGTGGGCCCTTGTACCTCGCTGCCCCAGGCACGGTGGGGACAGGGAGGATTGGAGGAGCTCGGCGGAGGGGTCCCTGGAGGAGCTGGCCTGGAGAGAGGGAGGACCTGGCCGGGCCATGTCCTGGCTGGGACAGAGCAGGCGGCTCGCTCTGCTCCTGCCTCACCTCCTCTCTGGGCCTCCACCCGCAGGGCCTTGTCCCCAGCCTGCTACCCCAGAAACTTGTCCCCCGCCCATGGCACCGCTTGGACGCCGCAGGCCCCGTGAGGCGCCCACCAGGACCACCATGTGTAGTTTTTGCCCCTGCTTGGATTGAGGGAGCCCCCAGCGTGCGCGTGCACGTGCACACGCCCATGTGCGCGCTCCCGCTCTCTGGGGACCTTGGGCACGCAGAGCCTCGCTGCTCCTGGTCGGTTGAGTGGCCTCCACGCCGCTGGCCCAGACCCCCACAGAAGTCCCCCAGTCAAGTGCTTTCTCTGCCGGGCCACTCTGCCTGGTCCCCCCTTTTTTTTTTGCCAGTACTGGGGTTTGAACTCAGGGCCTTACACCTTGAGCCCCTCCACCAGCCCTTTTGGGTTTTTTTTTTTGTGATGAGCTTTTTAGAGATGGGGTCTCAAGTGAACTATTTGCCCAGACTAAGCACGCCCTCTGCTGCTGAGCTGAGCTGCACCCTAGCCGCCAGGACCCCAGAAATGCTTTAGGCTTTTGGGGGAGGGGGCAGGACTGGGATTTGAACTCAGGGCCTGACACCTGCTAGGCAGGCGCTCTGCTCCCTGAGCCACGCCCCAGCGCTGGAACAGTCTTTGGAGTGGGGACCGTCCTGTGCACTGCAGGACCCCGACAGAATCCCTGGATGGAACCGCGATCCTCCTGATCTCTGCCTCCTGAGCGGCTGGGATTACAGGCGTGAGCCGCGGCGCTCAGCTGTCTTCATATCTTTCTAAACGTTCGTGGAGCATAAAGGAGTTGACACCACTTCTTCAATTACAGATTTTAGGGTCAACATCTTGTCGCTTGATGATCTGTCTCCTGTTACCAGCAAGAAATCAGAGTTGGATCAAAAAGTAAGAATAAGGACTTATTCCCTCCCCCCCACTACCTATTCCTTGTCGTTTTTCCTCAGTGCTGGGGATGGAGCCGAGGGCCCGGTGCTTGCTTGGTGAGGCCCCCACTCTGCCACACCACAGTCATTTGAAATTGTGGGAAGCCTTGTGCCCGGAACGTGCTGTTGTCACCAGTGGCTTTCCATGGGAGTAATTCTGAGCCCCAGGCGACAATGGTATCATTTGGCACAGTTTGGTTGTCACAAGTGGGGAGCAGGTAGGGCTGCCATCTCTAGGGGGCGGGGGCCAGGGATCCTGCTTGGGGGTCCCTGAAGTGCACAGGACGGTCCCCAATTCCAAAGAATGTTCCAGGGCTGGGGCGTGGCTCAGGGAGCAGAGCGCCTGCCTAGCAGGTGTCAGGCCCTGAGTTCAAATCCCAGTCCTGCCCCCTCCCCCAAAAGCCTAAGGCATTTCTGGGGTCCTGGCGGCTAGGGTGCAGCTCAGCTCAGCAGCAGAGGGCGTGCTCAGCATGCATGAGGTCCTGGGTCCCCCTGCCCCCCAAAGACTGCCTTAGAACCTCCTGCCCAAACCAGTGGAGGAACAGAGCGTCCCCTCCCCTTCTGGGAGCTCAGGAGGTGCCTGTGCACAGAAGGTGGGAGTTTATTAATTAATTCTGATTTTTTGCAGTCCTGGGGGTGGAGCCCAGGGTCCCCACGTGCTAGGCAGGCATTCTGCCTCTGGGCTGCACCCCCAGCCCTGTTTCTTAGTTTTTGGACACAGGGTCTCTGTACAGCCCCAGGCTGGTCTTGAACTCATGTCCCTCCACCTCCCAAGTGCTGGCAGCAGGTGTGCACCGCCGTGCCCGGCTCCACTGCGGTGTCTTTCAGGATCTCCCTGTTCCCTCTGCCACCTGTCATTTCAGGAAGACACTGGCAGAGAAAGACTGTCAGGCAAAGCTGAGTCACCTGGCGGCCTGGAGGCACCAAGACGTGAGCAGCCGAGGGGCTCAGCCTTTCAGGGAGGGGCCGCCTCTGTGGCTTCGGATGACAGCGACGTCTCGGAGTGCCTGGGAGCCAGCTCGGCCTGCCCGGCCCAGGAGGGCAGTGTGTCCAGCTCAAGGCCACTATCGGAAACCCCGATGGCGACCACAATGAGTGTGGCTTACTCGGAGGACTTTGAGTGCCCTGCAAGTGCCACGACCTCTGACCCGATGGCCCCCTCCACAGAGGCCCCCGACAGGACGCTGGACGCTCTGTCCGAGTTCTCTTCCAGTCTCACCACCGACCTCTCCAAGTCACCTCGGAAGAGGTGGCGCAGGGACGTGACAAGAGTGCTTGTGAAGGAGATGGCTGTGCAGACCCTCGAGCCTGCCTTCGCCTACCGGTGGGCCAGGGGTGAGTGTGGTGGCCAGGGTGACCAGGCTCTCCGGCGCAGCCGGCAGAGTCACAGGAGCACAGGCTCCCCGGGTCTGGGCTCTTGTCACTAAGCAGCTGGCCTGGGTGTTGTCAATGCCCTCTGAGCTCTGGGACATTTAGGAAAGTTCCAGAATCAAAGACACAGGCAGCGTGTCTCAGCTGGGGCACTTCTGACACCAGGGGCCGTTGGCAAGGTCTGGAGACAGTTCTGGTCACCACGGCCGGGAACAGGGCGCTCCTGACATCTGTGTCCCACAGGGTACAGGACATGTCGGCCTTGAGACAGGGGCCAGGGCCTGTGTCCCTGGAAGACGTCCCCACCTTCACCAGGCTCCAGCCCTGCACCCACAGGCCAGGCTGCCCTCTCAAGCTGGAGTGGAAGCCACTGGGCCACCGCTCCCAAAGTCCCCACCCCCGCCAGGCCACACTCCCCCCACAGGCTTCCAGGCCTGTGTTCCAGTGAGTCCCGGAGGGGACACCTGTCACGCCCCGCCAGGGCTGGCGCCCACTGGTCTCCTTTCCTCCTTGTGTAGGCAGCACTCACGGGGGACGGGCATGGGGCTCTCATTGGTGGCTTTGTCTTGATTTGGGGTCTTACATATGTCAGCCTTGCTCCCACCTGGACCAGGGGTGACTGCTGTTTCTTGGGAAGAGGAGGTTTTTTTGTTTTGGGATTCTGGGGCTTGAACTCAGGGCCTACACCTTGAGCCACCCCGCCAGCCCTTTCTTGTGTTGGGTTTCTTTGAGATAGGGTCTCACAAACTATTTGCCCGGGCTGGCTTCGAACCTCCATCCTCCTGATTTCTGCCTCCTGAGTAGCTGGGATTACAGGCGTGAGCCACGGTGCCTGGCACGCGCCTGGCTTTGCACGGTATTTTTTTTGATTTCCTTTACTCCTATGTGCATACAATGATTGGTCATTTCCCCACCTTCCCCTCCTCCTCCCTTCCTCCCGCCCCTTCGCTTCCAGGCAGAAACCGTTTTGCCCTAAAAACATGCAACGCTTCAGGAATTTGCGTGTCACCTGGCGCAGGGGCCGTGCTGGTCCTCTCTGCATCGCGGCAGTTTTAGCACGTGTGCTGCCGAAGCGAGCGCCTCACACGGTATTTGAAACTGGGTGTCGGGGACTCGGTTCCCGTCTACACGCCACGTCCCTGTTAGCGTAGCCATCACCCGTGTACGAGTTTTGGCTTCTTGGAGTATTGGTGGTGGCGTTTTCCTGGAAGGGCCTGACAAAGAAGAGGCCGGGCACTGGTTGGTGGCTCACGCCTGTAATCCCAGCTACTCAGGAGGCAGAGATGAGGAGGATCGCAGTTCGAAGCCAGCCCGGGCAAATTGTTTCCAAGACCCTATCTCAAAAAACCCTTCAAAAAGGGGCAGTGGGTGGCTCAAGGTGAAGGCCCTGAGTTCAAGCCCCAGCACTGCAACACAAAAACAGTGATCTGGGCGAGCGTGATGGCACGGTGGCACCTGTGGTCCTGACACCGGGAGGTAGAGGTCACTTGGGCTCAGGTGTACCAGGCCAGCCTGGGCCACACAGTCAGGCCCTGTGTGAGAAACACAAACGGAAAAGCCAGCGGTGTGACCAGCAGGCTCAGAAGAGCAAAGAGCAGGTACTGTGGCTTTGCTAGGTGTCACATTTGTGGAGAGGGGCGCTCCTGTCCCGCCCTCACCTGCTCCCCCTTTGTCTTTGGGACAGCGGCTGGCGTGGCTGCCATCGGACCTGGCCTGGGAGGAGCCTACGTAGATCCAGTGCCCATTGCCAGTCATGTGGTCAGCGCCGACGCGGTGGAAGGTAAGAGTGGCCTGGTGGCTCCTTCCCTGGAGGTGACACATGTCCCTGTGTATGCAGCCTGCTCCTGAGGCTGGGCTCCAGGGCCCCATTGGGGGTCACCCAGCCAGCACTAGGGTCCCAGAGGCCAGCCCGAGGCCTGCTGGGAGCTGCTGTCTGTCTGTCCCTAGGGCCCACCTAGGGAACAACACAGGGTGCTCAGAGGCTCACCATGTCCCCAGGTCCTTTTCAAATTTAAAATAGGCCTGGTGGAGTGGCTCAAGTGGTAGAGCGCCTGCCTAGCAATAGTGAGGCCCTGAGTTCAAATCCCAGTACTGCAAAAAAAAAAAAGAAAAAGAAAAGAAATTTAAAATTAATGTTTGTTTTTTTAAGTAATGGGCTTTTAGCCTGGCACGGTGAGGTGCGCCTGTAATCCCAGCTCTGGGGGAGGCTGAGGCGGGAGGCTGACTTGGACACAGGAGTTTGCAGCAGGGCCCTGTTAAATTCTTTGTGACATGGTAGCACGCACTGACACATAATCGCGGTGTTTCACAAGGGACAGAGACGGCTGGAGGCGAGCCCTCAGCCGGTAGCAGAGCCACCAGAGGGCAGCCTGGCATTGCCGAGTGGCGGCTCCTGGGAGGGTGGGTACCGGGGAGCCCCTGAGTGATGTGGCGCGGGGCAGCCCTGACAGCGTACAGCCCGGCCGCGCTGGCTCTGCACGACATGCTGAAGCAGCAGCTAAGCCTGACGCAGCAGTTCATCGAGGCCAGCCGCCACCTGCACGTGTCGCTCCTGCAGTCCCTGGACGGGGACTCCTTCCACTACCACACCCTGGAGGAAACTAAAGAGGTGAACGCGGCACGGGGCGACGGTCGGGTGGGGGCGCCTCAGCGATGCCCCGCTGAGGAGGGACTGGCATGGGGCCTGGAGGGGCGTGGTGGGGCCCGACTGTCACCTTTTGTCTGTCAGTTTTCATTTTCTCCTCGTCCTGTGACAAGAGCCATTCCGGGGGGCGGGGCTGGGAGCCTGGGCTCTGTGTGGCCTGCACCAGAAGGGACTTCCTGTCGGGGGCACTTGTACCCCGTGCAAATCCAGTGCTGCCTGGAGTCGGGCCAGAGGCGACGCTGGCCTTTGTCCCTTGCAAAGCAGGCGCTCTGCTGCTTGAGCCACAGCTCCCGTCCATTTTGCTCGGGTTATTCTGGAGATGGGGTCTCTAGAACTACTTGCCTGGGCTGACCTTGACCTGCGATCCTCCTGATCTCAGCCTCCCAAGTGGCCGGGATTACAGGCGTGAGCCACCAGGGCCCAGCAGCACTGGGCTTTTCTGTGGGGTCATGTGGGCTGAGGCTCGGGGCACCGGTCACCCTTACCACCCTGTAATTCTTGTCCGAAAACCAGAAAACCAATGTGGCGTTTTATAGCGATCTCGTTCCAGTGGTGTCGCTCACCAGCGTCGCCAGCCCAGCTGTCACTGTCCCTGTGCGGAATGCGGGGCGTGTTGGTGACGAGCGCTGGCGCCGTTGTCTGGGGTGCCTTCCCAATGCAGACCTTGGTTTAGAACGTCGCGGTGGCACGGGCCTAGGAAGTCCACGCCACAAGCCGCATGTTGTCTGCGTGTCGTTACTTGTCCGTTTTGTCGCCATTGGTTTATTTTTTGTGTGGCGCTGGGGATGGGACCCAGGGCAGGGCCCGTCACACCTTGAGCACTGCTGTCACTAAGCCGCCCCCCAACCCCGCCCCACTTTAAAATCAGGACCCTAGGTCTACACGTGGTCTCTGTGCTACTGGGATTTGAACTCGGGGCGCTCCCGCTTGAGCCGGGCCCCAGCCCTCTTATTTTTGAGACGGGCTCTGGCTCGGGGGCCCAGGGTGGCGCTGCCTCCGCCCCTCTACGCGGGTCCAGGGCAGGAGGCGCTCCCAGCCCCTCTGAGCAGCACTGTCCGCAGCCCCGCCGCCTCCCCGTCCACCTGCTGGAAAGCAGGCCGCGCTGTCCCGAGGGCCGCACTGCTGCTTTGGGGACCTTTCCTGTTGCGCGCAGTGACCGATAAGTAGCTGATGCAGCCTGATCGTGCCACCGTGGCTCCCTGCTGCCCGCCCCGCCCCAGGGCTGTGTCCTGAGGGCACCTGCCCAGGTCTCCCTCGTTGCAGGACACTTGTCCCCTCCTGCCACACAGCATCCCACCTTTCACTTTTGTCAGGTCCCACTGTCCTGTCTCCTCCCCAGCACTCAGCCCCGTGGTGACGGTGACAGTGTCCCCATCTGCCCTCCACCCTACAGTACATTAGGTGCCACAGGCCCAGGCCGCTGACTCTGGAGGACGCCCTGCAGAAGGTGAAGGAGGAGCTGTGAGCATCTGAGGTGACAGACAGGTCCCAGGAGCCACGAGGGACAGCGTGACCGCAGCCTCAAGGACCTACCACCTGGGTCGAGATGTCACTACCCCACGGCAGGATGGAGGCCGCCACCCAGCGCTGGTGACCCAGCAGAGTCGTTCACCGAGGGACACGGACTCTTGAGCCAGATGCCAGGACGGCAGTGCTGAGCCCGGCCTCCCTCGTCACCGTGGCGCGCACACTTGTGACTCACGCAGAGGAAGCACTCTGTTAAAAAAGGCTTTATTTGACGGCAAAACAGTAAAATTCACGAGAAACTAGCAACAGCACGTGTTTCCTGTCATCCCGAACGAGACACGTTCCAACAAGCCACAGCTACGGGAAATCTAGAACAAACTCAAACGTTCCGCACGCGGCCAGGTTGCGGAGGGCTCTGTGTCAGAGGAAAGCAGCGTCCGGTGTCTGTATAGACGGGCCACCGCGCCTCTGCCAGGGCTCTAGGTGTGGCGGTCCCCAGCAGCTTCTGGCAGAGGCGCGGTGGCTCCCTCTTGGCGGCCGGGGGCAGGTGGGGTGAGAGGGCAGGAGGTGCCACCTGGGCGGTGGCGCGGTTCGTGAGTGCTGGTGTCGGGGTTCCCCGAGCAGAGGTGCCCAGTGTGTCACTCCCAGCCCAAGGGGCCCTAGGTCTCCTGAGAGCCTGTCACCCAGCTGACGGCCACCAGCTGACGCTTGGGAAAAGATCAGTGTACACAACCAGAACTCAACTGGGGTGGACGTCAGAGGACTCAGGCTTCAGGTGACCCGGGGATCGCCTAGGTCACGTTCTTGTCGCTGACACCACACCAAGTGCAGTGAGAGTGACAGCCCGCCGGCCTCAGCTTTCCTTGTGTTGCGAGTGGGGTTGGCCTGGCGCCAGGCCGTGCACACCGGCCCAGGGAGGGTTCCCACTTGGGGCAGGGGGTCCCTGTGCCCACGCTCACTGGCTCCTCCCAGCTGTGGTGCGCGACGCCACCCGGCAGGACCGCACCATCCAGCGCCAGGCTCCCTGTCAGCCCAGGCCCGCCTCAGTCCTCCTTCTCCTCCTTGCGTGCCCCAAACGTGGAGACTGCGGGAAGAGCAGACGTCAGTGGACCTGCCGCGGGCGGGGAGGCCCGCAGTCCGCCCGCCGCCACGCTACTTACACTCGTCCCTGGCCTTCATGCGGGCGATGAAGGAGTAGCTCTTGTTGCGCCGGTAGTTCTCGTAGGGGTCATCCAGGGCCACGCCCACGCCCTTGTACTGGTCCCACTTGTCGCGCACATCCCCGCCCTTGATAGGGTCCTGGATCCCCTGCTCTTTTGCACCAAGGCCGCCAGAACCACTCCAACCTGAAGAGACAGAGGGACTCTGCAGTGCTGGCAGGCAGCGGGAGGTCACGACCGTGGTGTCGCATGCTGGGCGCAGCTGACGGAGAGTTGAGTCGTACAGGAGCGGATTTTGCACGTCGTGGGGTGGGAAGAACAAGAAGCACCGACCCACAGTGTGCCTGGACCAGAGGGACCGTCACCTCCTGCACCCCAAGTGGGTGAGCAGGGTCCCGAACACTTACCCATCTTCACCAGCATCTGGTGGCCTTTGTTCTCTTCTCCAAGCCTGGAGTCGGGTATCGGAGGTGCTGAATTCGAACCCAGACCAGCGGAGGAGCTAGAACGAACACAGGCTCCGGTTTAGAAGGGACAGCAGATGGTCCGTCAGTAATCACAACACTGCGGGCAGTGCATGGCTAACCAGTGGCCACTGAGGACAGCCGGCCTCCTGTCTCTCTTGCTTTTCACCCCCTCAGCCCAGTAAGGGGGTTCTCTTAGCGTCAAGGGCCTGATGTCACAGCCCACGTATGCTCTGAGGTGTTGGTGGCCCGGGCCAGTGCCCCGCCCTCCTCCCACCAGCGATGGGCTCTCACGGAGGGGTGGGGCTCCTGGATCTCGAGCGCCGCCTTCTTCCCGGGGAGTATGACTTGGACCTGGACCGGGACCTGGACCGGGAGCGGCTTCTGGATGAGTGAGAGCGGCTCCGGCTCCTGTGGGGACAGCAGACACTGTCAGCCTGGCAGTCCCACGGTGGTGGCGTTCTGTACGTGCTGTGCACCACGCCAGCACCGCTTGCCTACCTGGAGCGGGAGCGGGAGTAGGAGCGCGAGCAGGAGCGTGACCTGGACCTGGAGTACGACCCTGATGACTTGGAGGACCTCGAGTGCGAGCGGGAGGAGGAGCGCCCGCGGCTCTTGGATCTGCTGCGGGACCTGGAGGGGCCGCTGCGGGAGAGGCGTGGTGAGGGACCCTGGCCAGCTGCGGGGTCCCTGGGCCTGCCAGCCACGCTGACCTGTGTGGGCCGGAGCTCACCTGTTCCTCTTCTCCTGGCCTTTCCGCCGCCGCGCCCGCATCTTTGCTCGGAAGAACTCGTACAGGCCGTTCTGCTCCCAGCCTTCACTGCAAGACACGTGCAGGACCCCATGGCACAGACGACCTCCTGCAAGGGGACTCGGGAATCGCCAGATGACATGGTCCACAAGGCAGGTGCACCGGGTGCTCCTGTTTGTCTCTTGCAGAGTTGGGGCTATGGGGAACCTGTGGCCATTGTCACTGGGGCAAGGCAGGAACAGGGCTCCAGGCAGCTCGGTGTGTGACGGCTGCTGCACCTGGGACCCTTCCTGTTGTAGGATGGGTGCAGAGCCCCTCACGGAGACGGGACACACTGCTCCCCAGACGCAGCACGCAGGAGGGCCTGGGTCCCATCCCCGCCACGAGACGACCAGAAAGGGCCGCCATGTGTTCTCACTGGGACAGAAGACCTGGCCGTTTGGGAGTTTCTCTCAAATGACATAGACTCAGGGAGAGGGGACAGGAGGCCCCAGCCCCGCCCCCGCCGTGTCAGAGCCCTACCTGTTTCTGGGCCTGTCGTGGGAGGGTGGGCTGTAAAAGGCTTCCACGGCCGCCAGCAGCCTCTCGCTGGGCGGCATGGGCGGCGGGAGGCGGATGTCTTTAGGGTCCAGAGGCTTGTACTCGTGGTCTTCCAGCTGCGGGGGTCGGGGGAGGGACGGGACAGCAGTGGAGGTGGGCGCAGGGCCCTAGTGTTTTGGCAAAGCCCACTCTCACCAGGCTCAGCCCAGGCTGGAAAAGGGGCTGTGTCGAGGTTTACCTTCACAAGGGGGGCCATCAGCCCAGCAGGGAGATCGAAGTAGGGCACGTTGGGGACCAGGCTGGGGTCATCGTGGTTGATGTGGGGAGGGCCCTGGCGCCGCATGTGGGGGGGCTGCCCATTGAAGCCGTGGGGAGGAGGGCCGAAGTCCGGGTGCTGGGGCCCCGCCCAGGGCGGGTGCTCGTTGATCCCAGGGTGAGGCATGCGGTGACCAGGGTGGTGGTGTGGGGGCCCCATCTCTGCAGGACAGAAACTCATCTCAGGCCTGTGGGGATGCGGTCATCGCAAAGGTGATCCACCACGGCCGGTGTCCTTAGGAACAAGACCCAGACACGCGTCGAGGGCAGACCACGTGGACACAGGGGAGATGCCATCCACAAGCGCAGGGGAGGCTCAGAAGAGCCAGTCCCCTGCACATGTTGGCCTCAGAGCCACGGACGGTCCACGCAGCCTGGGGGCTTTGTTACAGCAGCCACACAGATATAGCGTGGTCAGGACTGGATTGGCGTGGGGTAGGGAAAAGCGTGAGGACTTCAGATGACTGGCGGCTCCTGCCTGCGGGTGCCCAGCCCTGCTCTCGAGAGCCGCGTGGGACTCCCACCCTACAGCCAGCCTGGCACACGGCAGGAGCCTGAATCGGGGTCCAGGACAGTGAGTGGGCAGGAGGACCTCGGCCACAAGGAAGGCCACATGGAACCCATGCTTCACTCTGCGCTTTGCTCTCACACAGACAGCATGCCAGGAGCACACCACGCTGCTGGGGACCAGGCAGTGACTCCTCCGGCTGTCCCGAGCCCTGGCACTCACCGGCAGGGAAGTCCCCCTGGGGGTAATCAAAGCGGTGGGGATAGGGTGGCCGCTCAAAAGGATGGCGTGGGGGGAAGTCGTCCTGCATGAAGCGGGGTGGGAAGCGGTTGAAGTTGTGGGGATGCGGCGGCTGGTTGAACTGTGGGTGCTGCTGGTGGGGCGGGAAGGGCCCACGGAAGTGGGGTGGCCGCTGCATGCGGAAGGGTGGCTCCCGCTGGCCCCCGCCCCATGGCGGCTGCTCGTGCTGGTTGTTCCAGGGTCCCTCGAACTGGCTGTTCCAGTTGGGGTCAGGCTGGTTGTTCCAGGGCGCGTCACGCTGGCCATTCCAGCCGGGGTCCCCACGCTGCTCGCCCCACATGCCCTCGTGACTGTTGTTCCAGGGTGGGCAGTGGGGAGGCCCGCCCTGGTGGTGCGGGTAGGGGGGCTGCTCAGGAGGCTGCAAGGCAAAGCAGAGATGTGAGTGAGCCTCACAGGCAGGACCACACATCCCTCCTCCCGCCCCCATCCTGGAGCACCCTGATGCTCACAGGGACATGTACCCCAGTGGCACCCCTCCCTGGCCCAGGTTTCCTCTCCTGGGATCAGCCTCCACCATCCTTGTCCCAGGTCTGATTCTGGGGGCCCCACCCAAGACAGCAGCTGTGTGTGGCCTGAGGACAGCGGCTCCTGTCTCACTGCTGTGGCCCTGACCACTGAAAGCCAGGATCACAAATTCCAGCTCCTGTTTGGAGTGGTAGCACACATAGGGGACCGATAGGCCCACCTCAGACTCCAGCCAGCGAGCCTGTTGGTTCCCGGCACCAGGCCACTGGGGAGCCCCAGCCCAGTGTCCCAAGGGAAGACAGAAACTGCAGACTTTAAATGTGCCACACACCCCACAGTCCCCCGGCTCAGGTTCTGAGTGTGGATTGTCACATGTGCCACCAGCCCTAGACGGAGCCTTGTTGAGTGGGCCGGCTGACTCTGGGCCACAGAAAGGAGACTGAGCCTCAATGTCAAAGGGCTCCATTTCCCTACCTACGAGTCGGGGTGGGAACCACTCCCCCAGAGGGGCCCAAGTGCAATCTCTCATCCTGAAGCTGAGGGGTGGTCGCTCAGGCTCGAGCCACCTCCCACCACCCTGCTGCCTTCCCATGCCCCACCCTCGGCACTGGGATGTACCCGGTGCCCCTCAAGTACCTGCTGCTGACCCCAAGGGGCAACGGGGTGAGGCTGGTCAAACCACGGCGGTTTGTTAGGCGGGATCTGGTCATGGGGCCCAGGACCGCGGGGCCCCGCAGCGGCGGCGGGATCCGGCACCCCTCCTGCAGTGTCGTACTCTGAAGAGCCGGGCATTTGGATGGGAGGCTTGTTGTCATCTAAACCCAGGTGCAGGAAGTTAGAAATGACAGCAGCACTTGCTTCCACATAAACCCCTGCTTCCTAACCTGACTGCACGCCACAGCCACCACCTTCTTCTGGGGAAGGCACAGAGGGCAGATCGCCCCCACCCCCTGCATCTCTCTTCAGTTCAGCTGGTTTCTAGTAAGTCACTCTTGGGTTACGAGTTAAACATCATTTCCCCAACTTCATCATTTTGGTTTGGTTTGTTCAAGGCACTGGGGGAGGAGGCCAGGGCCTCCTCAGACACGCTAAGCGCGCACCCTCCGCTATGCCACACCCTCAGCCCTACCCATTACTTGAGACCAGGCTGGTCCCAAACTCGTGGGCTCAAGCGACCCTCCTTGCCTCAGCCCCCTGGGTAGCGGCTTAGGTTTTCCCCTCGCAGTACTGCGAACTGAACTCAGGGTCTTGCTCCAAGTCCTTTCCCTTTAGTTGGTTTTCAAACCTGACGGTCTCGCACTTTTGCCTTGGCCACAACCCTCCCACCTCTGCCCCAAGTAGCCGAGGTGACAGGTGTGTGTCACTATGCCTGTCTTTTTCTCCTGTTAAACCCATCCACTTATTCTAGGTACTTGGGAGGCAGAGATCAGGAGGATCGCAGTTCAAAGCCACTGTGGGCAAAATAGTTCGTGAAACCCTTTCTTGATAAAAGCCACCATAAGACAGTGGCTCAAGTGCTAGAGCATCTGCCTAGCAAGTGAGACCCAGAGTTCAAACCCTGGTACCAGCAAAAAAAAAAAAAAAAAAAAAAAAAAAAAAACCAGGGACAGATTCAATTCAATATGATGTACTTAAAATAGAGCTCGAACATGACCAGGTGAATTTCAATCTGGAGTTCCTCAGATTTTGGAGCATTTACAGACTTTTGCTTACACTTCTCTAATCTGAAAATGTGAAATCTAAAATTTGTGAGTATCACATTGGCCCTTCAGAGGTTTGAAATTTCAGAACATTTTGCATTTCAGGTTTTGGATTATGGGTGCTCAACCTGCACTTTGGTGGATTTGATTTGATTTTTTTGTTTTCTTAAAAAAGAGAAATCTATGTAGCTCAAACTGGCCATGGAACTTGTGATCCTCTGCCTCTACATCCTGACAGCTGAGATTACAGGCATGTAACATGCCACTCAGCTCAGTTTAGATTTTTTTTTGGTGGTACTGGGATTTGAACTCAGGGCCTTGCTCTGGCCAGGCAGATGCTCTACTGCTCGAGGCACTCCCCCACCCCATTTTAGATTTTCCCAGTAGTTCCTGAGTCTTCTTCAGAAGCGATTCTACACTACAGTAACACGTTTTTGCAGATGGGGGAATGGACAGAACCAGGGCCTTGTGAGGCTAAGCCCACATTCCAGCACTAAGCTGAAGTGCAGTCCTCAGCTGCAGCTCAGCCCATTCACTACAGGGAAAGCTACCTTGGCATTCTCAAATGACAGAGGCAGCTTCTCCCTTCCTGTTCTCTGGGACAGTGTGCAGGAAAGGAACTGTGAGAGTTTCCCCTGCCAAGTCACCTGCCTGACCTCATGAACGCATTAAAACTGAACCACAGAGAGCCTCCTACCAGGTTGGGTGGTGGGTGGCATGGCCGGGGCTGGCGCCGGGGCTGGGGGTGGGGCAGGTGGCGGTGGCGTGGCTTTGACCTCGGCTTCCATCTGCGGCAGCTGCTGCTGCTGGGCCAGACTGCTGACGAAGTCCTCATGCTGTGTCTTGAGGGTCTGGATTTGCTGCTGGAAGGCCAGCTGCACCGGCTGCACCACTGCTGAGTATTCGTTGATGAGCGTGGCCTGGCAGAGAGAAGAGCCTGCCGTCAGTATGGCCTTGGTGCTGCCCACTCCCACCTTCTGGAACAGGACAAGGACACGCCTGCAAGGCAGCACATCCCATCCTGGGCCCTGGAGTGGGCGGGCAGGTGGTTGGCAAGGAAGCAGGCAGCACAGCCCTTACCACCCCAGGGCCTGTGGGGTCCACCAAAGACACGGTGACGAGGATGGTCACTGCGCAGCAGTTTGTGACTTTGCTAACAGGAACCAGCAACCCTGTGGTCCCAGCTGGGCCCTCCAAGCCTTAGCCATAACAGGCTGGAAGAGGCAGTGCAACAGCACATGGATGGGGCTGGGGTGGCTGAGGGCAGAGCTCTGAGGAGTGGCATGGGTGGGGGTGACTGTCACCTGGTACTGGCCGAGCCCCAGCGCGGGGCTCTGTAGCTGCTGAATGATGGAGTCATCGAAGTAGCCGTTTTTCTCCCAGAGCTGTAGGAGCTGGAGGAGGAGGAGGAAGGGAGAGGTGTCAGGGGAAGTGCGCCTCCCCCAGCCCTGCCCGGCACCCCAAGCCCAGCAGCCCCCGTACCCGCGCAATCTTCTGCTGCTTGTCCTCTTCCACTGCCAGGAAGCTGGTGCAGTAGATGGGCACCACGACCTTCTGCAAGGCGGCCAGCAGCTCCCGGGCCTGCTTGCGCTGGCTGTGAGGGAGAGACCTTCCGCGCGTCAGGGCCCTGGGGCGGGACCCGGCCACGCACCCGTTACCATCGCGGCTCGAGCCACAGCACCCTCTGCCTTCTCAGGAGACGGACCCCCAACCCGGCCAGGGCGCTGGCTGGATCCCCGGGAGACCTGTGTGGGCACTGTGCTTGCTCTTGGGGGATGGACAAGGGAAGAGAACACAGTCCAGGGCTGCTTGGGCATTCACCCCAGTCGCCCTGTCAGTAAAGTAACCCTTCCTACCCGGGGTGGTGGTGAGCGTGAGTCACGGAGCCCACGAGACCCTGTGTATGCACGAAGAATGAAACGGGACTGCTGTGGGGTCAGGACCTTGTCCGCAGTCACCATTATGCACACAGAAAGCTCGGCTCAAGCCAGCATCAAGAGTGCGGACCGTGCCTGGCACGGTGGGGCCTACGGAGCTGCACGGGAACGTTTGCATATGTGGCTCGTGGAAGGCTAAGGGTGTAGCTCAGGACAGCGTTTGCCTGGCATGTGTAAGGCCCTGCCCTCAGCCCCAGGACCTCAGCAAATAAAAACACAGCCAGCCCACGAAGACTCCTGCAGACCTAGGCCCTTGGTGTGGCAGCGGCCAGGCCAGGATGGCTCAACTTGTGACCCCAGGAAGGTCATGAACAGTAGGCCAGTGGTTTGAACTGTCCCAAGGCTTAGCTCACCAGGGGAGCTCAAAGAGGGGCCAGGCCAGGCAGGGCGGGGAGCCAGGCCAGAGGAGGGCAGTCCAGGGAGCTGCCCTTGGCCTCTGGACTGGGAAGGCAGAGCTAAACAGCGTCGCTGGAGAAAAGGGAGGGACAGGCCATCTCTGCAGAGGCGTCCTGCAGTCAGAAAGGCAGGAGTAGGGCGCAAGAAGCCGGATGGAGAGAACGGGGTGACGCAGGGAAGGGTGAGAGGAGCTGGAGATGCTTCAGCGGGAGTGGGAGGGCCCGAGCCGGGCTGAGCTCCTGGCAGAACAGGAACATGGGGCAGGCTGAGAGCCAGCGGTGCAGCAGGTCACCAAGCTCACAGGCAGCCAGGCTGGCCGACTACAGGCAGACTCCTTCCCGCCCACCTTGGCCCAGGCTTCGGGTTTCTTTGTGTCCCTCCACCTAAGTGGCTAGGCGGAAGGACAGGCCCCTCGCTGGGGATGACAGGCAGCAGCATCAAAGAGCCAAGGGCTGTGAGGCAGAGGGCGAGCAAAGGTGCCGCCGTCCCTTGGATGGGTCAAGACTACAGAAGGGCAGAGCAGAGGCAGGTGGCAGGCAGAGGCTGAGCTGCCCGGGGTGGGGGTGAGGCGGGAACATGAGGGGTGCCGGGCAGGGGCTGGCACTCACCAGTGGTGCAGCACATCGTTGATGAGGTAGATGAGGTGCAGCCGCAGCTCGAAGTGCGCTCCGTCCGCTGTGATGCGGTTGCGGAGGTGGCCCGCCATCAGCTCACAGTGCGGTGGGGACTTGGCATTGCTGAACATCCAGTTCTTCCCAGCCTGTGACAGGCAGGCTCAGGTGAGTGGGGCCAGAGCCCACCTCGCAGCCCCACAGCCCCGGGTCCCGCTACAGGGGCGGCCCTCACCGAGATGGCGTCTTTGGTGCACGTGTCAATGATGGGCTGGAGCAGGCTGTCGAACTCATTCATGTCCAGCTGTGTCTCCTCCAGCAGCTTCTGCATCTGTTGCTCCACCGCGTGGGCCACGGCTGCCGTCACCTGCTCCTGGGAGGGTGACAGGGACAGAGATAGGTGAGGAAGGGTGGCAAGGGACAATTACACACAGCCAATCGTATCAAAGGACAGCAGCCTCCCCCCCACCCCCGCCGCAAGGGAAGCCAGGTTCAGACATGACACTGGGAGGACAGAGAGGCCCCAGTGCCCAGCCCACACTGCCTGAGAGCAAGCGGCCCCACATGCTGTGCTGACTGCAACGACACAGCCAACGCTGCATCCTTTTCTTTTTTTTTGGTGGTTCTGGGGTTTGAACTCAGGGCCTCACACTTGCCAGGCACGCACTCTACCACCGGAACCTCACCTCCAGCCCCAACGCTGCATACTAAGTCAAGCAATCAAGCAGGGGCTGGCAGCTTGGGTTTCACATTTTATTCTTCTTGCTTTTCTAGCACCTGTCCTTAACAGTATCTGGAGAAGGTACCAGGCTGCCAGATGGTGGGGCCCAGGCTAGGTCCAGAGGCCATGTGGCCACAAGTGTCCTCCTAGGAGGAGCTCCCTCAGGGCAATGGGCATCCCAAGAGCACATGCAGTGATTTCACAGCAACAAGAAGCGGCCCATGTCCTGGACCAGGGCTGTGGGTGACAGTGGCTGAGCAGCAAGCCCTGGGCAATGAGTGGGCTGGCCCTGTCCCAGTGCACGCATGCAAAACACAGGCCCAGAGCAAGCTCCCTGTAACCCCAAGGATGGTACGCACAGGAGCCAGTACCTGTCGGGAGGCTGAGGACCAGGGGAGGGGAGGGAAGAGGCGGGGAGGGGAGAGGAGGGGAGCACCTGTCGGAGGGCCAGCAGGTGCTGCTCCTGCTGCTGCAGATTCCACTGGCTCTGCTGGATGAGCTCATCCATGGACGGGGCACCCTGGGCTGGCGGGATGGGTGCCGTGGGTGCTGGTGGGGGCTGTGGCAGGGGCGGCAGGGCTGCAGGTGGCTCTAGCTCCGGGGCCTGCTGCTTGCAGAGCACTGCAGGAAAGGAGGAGGTCCTATGAGGACATGGCCAGGCCCAGGCATCCCCTTGGTCATACTAGAGCCTCGACATCTGCCACAGGGCCTCCGTCTAGCCACGCCACCCTGGTTAAGCCAGCACACCCTCTCTCACAGGCTCAGCTCTTTCCAATTCCTGGCCACAGCCTCTGACTTCCATGCTTGGCTTCTCCTTGGAGAACCACCTTGGGACAGCCACCTCACTACACCCCATCAATGCCATTCAAGTCTCTCTTCACTGTCCTGCAAGCGTGAGCCAGGCCTGAGCCCGTCCCTCTTCGCACCTTAGCTAAGCGTGACCTGATATGCCAAACCCCAACCCTTGGTGTCCGAGGCCTCTGCCCCCAACCTCCCCGACTCTTTCAAGACACCAAGGCTCTGGCTGCGTGCCTGTGCTCACGCTTGTAATCCTAGCCTCTTGGGAGACTGAGATCCAGAGGATCATGGTTTGAGGCCAGCCAGGTCAAACAGTTCCTGAGACTCCATTTCTAAAACAACCACAGCAAAATGGACTAGAGCTGGTAGACCACCTGCTGGGCAAGCATGAAGGCCTGAGTTTGAACCCTAGTCATCTGACACCCCACCCCCAAGAAGAGTCTGTGGCTGTGGGCAAGAGGCTGCACTGTAGTTTCCCTTCAGTGGCTCCCAGTCTCCAGCCCTTGGGGAAGGGCCTCTGTGTTCCGGGCCCATCTAGCTCAAGCCACCAACTCCATGGGCAGCCCCCTTTCCACCTCCGCAACTGGCACAGTGAACCACCCATGTGAGAAGAGCTGTGCCCCTTGCTAATGAGCTGCTGTGCACTATCATTAAGCTGGCCTCTAGATCACACTCTCTGATGTCACCTGTGCTACCACTGCAAGGCCTCTCCCCACATCAGGTCCTGCCCCTCTGCCGTCTGCTGCTCAAAGCGTGGCCTTCAGCCAACAGGAAGGCGCGTGAGCATTTGGCACTTCTGCAACAATTCCCCCTTCCGTGGTTCACAATTCCATTGTACTCTGCAACTGACCCAGGATACGGTGGACGGAGATTTCCCAAACCAAACCCCAAACACCGCGGAGTTTCCACAGCACCATTCTAGAACACACCCAGGGCTCAGTCTCAACACACAGGGAGAATAGCAGTGGCCAGCCCTGTTCTAGAACACAGCCCACAGCCTTTCCCCAGCTCTCCAAGGGTTTTCTTCTATCCAGCTCCTTAGCAAATGGTCCTCTCCACGCTCATCCTGGCTGCTGGCTGAGCCCAAATCACTGCTCTGCCGGGCTAGCAGCCAGGGTGCAGGCCCCCTCCGGCCCTTCCCCTGGCCTGCACCGCTTCTCTCCTAGCTAAGTAACGTTCTTTAAACCTACTTGGAGAGCACACCCCTTCCTTTACCTGCCACAGCACCAAACCCTGAGCTGCCCCAACGCCTGACCCCCCAGGGCAGGAAGGAGAGCACGGTCTTCGTTCACGGACCACGCACACTGTGGCACAAGCCAGGGCATCCTCCTCGCCTGCCTCACTATACCACCCTCACCCATCTCCGAATGGTGCCAGGCTCAAGGATTCTAGCCATAACAGTACCTTTCCACGTCATGCCTGACCCACCCCTGCCTTAATGCAGACTTCCCCAAGGCTTGTGTGGCAACCACCCCACTCCTCCCTGCCCCCGCCTGCTCTCCACCCTGGCCACACAATACCAGCCTGTATGCAGTGATGTGCTGGGACTAAAGAATGGCCATTCTACAGACACGCAAGCACAGATGATTCCAGGTAGCTCAGCCCTAAACACACACCCAAATAACCTGGGCACCTGCTCTGCACACACCCTCACCCTATGCTCCTGCTCTGCTGGGCCTCGCGTGGTTCCCCTCCCCTTAGCCACCGCTTCTTCAAACCCTAGCACCTCCCTTTTGTTTTCTGGCAGTGGTGGGACATGAACTCAGGGCCTCACACTTGCTAGGCAGGTGCTCTACCACTTGAGCCACACCCCCAGCCCCTTTTGAGTTTTATTTTTGAAACAAGGTCTCATTTTATGCCTCTGATAGACTGGACCACAATTCCCTTTGTACTTTTTTCTCCACGTACCTGGAGTAACAGGGTCGTGTAATCGCGCCCAGCCATTGGTTGAGATGGGGTCTCAAGAACTCTTTGCCCAGGCTGGTCTCCCAAATAGCTAGGATTACAGGTTTGAGCCACTGTGCTTGGTATCTGGGGTCCTACTTGTATGCCTCACAAACTTCACCAACCACTTTCAATGCACTACAAGTTAGGGCACCATAAAAACCCAAACAAGGTCGGTCTGGCCTGAGAGGGCTTGCGGCTCAATCCCCACCTACTTGGCAAACCCCTACTAATCCATTAAAACAACGCACCTAGACGCTGGAGATCTACCACTGGATGTGGCAGATGTGGGTCCTGCCTCAGGACCTTTGCGCCTGATGACGACTCATCCGTTATTCAAAGGCCAGCTGTGCTTCCTAACCCCATCTTAACCTCCCTATACCCAACATCAATAAACGCGTGTGGAGAACTAGAACCCAGAGGGACAAACGAGTCTTTTTTGACCTGGGCACGGGAAATGCACAAAAACCGGCAAAGGGGCCTGGAGACTTCCCGCCCCAGGTCCAAGTCTCTGCCTCCATCACTTCCTGCTTGCAAAACACTGAAGCAGCTCGTTAGCACTGATCTCCGAGATCAAGTCTGCAAAAATCAATAGCGGAGTCCCTGGCGAAGCCCGGGAAGCAGGATCGATAGCCGCCTCCTCCTCCCGCTCCGCCATTGCACGCGGGCCCCGCGAGCTCGGGGGACTCACGCTGCTGCTGCTCCAGCGCTAGCTTGCACTTGTAGTAACTGTAGAACTCGCCCCCGAACAGAAACGAGAATTTCGGGTTGTCCTTCTGCTTCTCCATCGTCATCTTCTCAAACTCGGGCCCGTTGCGAGCCACGAACTGAGCGAGCTTGTCGATGACATTTCGAAGCTCTTGGTCTGGAGAACGGAGAAAAACGGCCACACGGGGAGTCAGCGAAGACTTCCCAAACTCGGGGGCCCTGCCGCCCCGGCCCCCGTCCACCCCGCTGGGGTCCCCTAGGGGTGGACCTCGGAGAGGCCGCGCTCTTGTACGGGTCCCGATAGGGGCCTCACGTACGCCGGGAATGGGGGACCCACGGGAAAGGCCGCGGGCGAAGCCGTAAGGCCGCGCCCCGCCCCCTCCCAGGCCCGGGAACTCGGCAGGCCGGCCTGGGGACCCCGGGGAGACACAAACGGTTTTCCGCTCCCGGTTAGGCCTCACCGTCCGGCGGCAGAGGCATCTCCATGGCTCCGGCCGCGGGGAACGTCCTCCGGCGCCTCACGATCGCCTACCAGCGCCGTCTGCGAAACCCGGCCGGAAGTGGCGCGAGGGAGCCGTTTACGGCGACTCTCGCGGGCCGCTTCCGCCCGCCACTTACGGCCGTCGCTAGGAAACCCCGGAAATGAAGGCAAGGAGGCGGGAGGGAAGAAGTCGCGCGGGACTCCGCGCGCGAGAGGGGTTAGCGAGGCGCACGCGTAGGGGCTCCCTTGCGCATGCGCGGTGGCGACCCCCTGGTTCGCGACGCCGAGAGAAGCGAGGGGAACGGCCCAGGGCGGCAGCACGGTTCGGTGTCGCGGCCGGAGAGATCTGTCTGCTGTAACCCTTGGGCGCAGGGGTCTGAGGCGTTCCTGCCCGACGTACAGGGTCTGTTCCCTTCTGACAGGCGCGTTGGAGTCCAGCGCAGGAGGCGCCAATCCCGAAGTGGAAGCGGGCGACGGGTTCGGCGGAGACGGGAACTGGGTTATTGAGGCTCCGACCGTCCCCGGCTCGGTTCCTTTCTTCCGCTGGACTCGGTAAGGACGACTTGGGGGCGGGGGTGGGATGCGGGGAGCGACCTTTGCTGCCGCCCCTATGGCGTCTTCCTAAGCTGTGCCACGATGGTGGCGCTCACGCTGGCCAGTTGCGGGAAGCGAATGTGGAGCAGCGATGACAGCCCTGGTTGGCCTCGAACTCGCCATCCTCCTTCCTCAGCCTCCCGAGCGCTGGGATGATAGCCATTCTTGGCTTACGAAACCGGCAGCCAGACGGTGGCCACAGCCGCGAACAAGCTGTTCCCTCCTAGATCCCCCATCTCTGGGGGAAGAGATCCACAGCAGTCCACGGTGTCACCATGAAGGTGTCATGAAGGGAAAGAACGTGAGTTCAAAGGGGAACGTGGGGTCTTCATGCCCATAGGGCGTGTCAGTGAAGGTTCTCACCCTTTGCTTTCAGTAAGAGTCTAGGCCAGCCTTGAATTCACCATCTTCCCTGAGTGCTGGGATTAAAGGCGTGCACCACCATGCCCACCTCCGTATATACATCTTAATGGCTAAAGTGATCCTCCTGCCACAGCCTCCCTCATAGGTGCGCCAGCTGCCACAGCCCTCCACCTCCATCCCCAGCACTGTTAGATTCATAGCAGGGTGTTTGAACCAGCTTAGTGAAGCTGTGTATGTTACAGCTTTTAAGGCCACACAGGATTCTGTGGTGTGTGTTTGCTGGTGTACTGGACTGAGGCCTTATGTGTGGCTGCTGTTAAAACTGTCTCAGTGTCCTGCAAGGTAAAGGTCACACACACGCACGCGCATGGTCCTCACTGCTGAGCTTCCCTCGGTTTCATCCATCCATCTCCCACTGGGAAGTGCTGTGCATCTGACACTGGCCGTGTAGGCATCACTGAGCCTCTCCCAGACCAGGCCAGTTAAGTAAAGTGCTCCCCAGGTTGAGATGAGCCTGCTATGCAGAACCCCAGCAATGGACTGAGTGTCCCCGACATCTCGCATGTTGGAAACTCAGTCCCCACAGTTGCGTTGGTGGCATTTGGAGATGGGAACTTTGGGAGGTGATTAGGATGGGTGAGGGTGGGGCCCCATGTGCAACCTGTGGCTGTAAAGGTGGGAGAGGCCAGAGCTCCTTGCACTTGCCCTATTTCTATGTGCGATGGCCCTGTGAACCCCCCCTCCCCCCGTCACAGTGCCAGCTGGAAGGCCCTGGCCAGGTGCCAGTGCCATGTGCTCAGACTCCCAGTTTCCAGAACGGAGCCAAATCAACTATTGTTTATGAAGTACCTGTGCTCCATCACTTTGTTACAGTAACAAAAAACAGGAAGACAAAAACTTAAGCAAAATGGGAAGTTTGAAAGCACATACACACGTGCTTTGAGGACAGACCACTTCCCCCACAGGATGGTTAACCGCCACATCCAGAGCAGGGCAGGCTCCTTGCAGCACGTCCCTCCCTCTGTGGAATGCCCCTGCCACGTACAGCCAGCCACAGGGAAGAGGTTGGCATAGAACTTCTTTCCTCCAAAGAGCCGACTACAAAACAATGGATGCCAGTTTGAAGGTTTTTTTTTTTTTTTTTTTGTGGTACTGGGATTTGAACTCAGGGCCTTCACCTTGAGCCCCTCCACTAGCCCTTTTTGTGATGGATAGTTTCGAGATAGGGTCTCATGAGCTATTTGCCCAGACCGCCTTCAAACCAGGATCCTCCTGATCAGCTAGGATTACAGGCATGAGCCACCTGCACCTGGCTGATTTGTTTTTTAAAGAGAATGTGTGTGTCACCTTCCCTGAGGCAGCTGCGTGTCAGTTCTGATGGGTTCTCCAGAGATAAGCTGTGTGTTCACTTACTGCTACGGCCTGGAAATTGTGATTGTGTCCTCAGTACTTGGATCGTTTAAAGATACTCTTTTATCTTTAACAAGTTTTTCAAACATAAAAAAGCACGGACAATACTTAAAGATGCCATGGCTGGCTGAGGAGACTGACCCCTGTGGACCAGAGGCCTCAGTGTGGCCCCAGTGTGAACCGCATGCTATCAGCATGCTGGAGCCATACAGTGGTCTGGGGACTGCCACGGTCCTGTCCTGTCCCAGGAAGAGGCTGGGTCTAGGGGCAGTGGAGAGGGCCTCCGTCCTGCAACAAGTAGGATTCCTGGGCTCCAACTATGACTTCAGGTCACCAACAGACTCCTGGTCACTAAGGGGGCGCCTCAGGGAGGCAAGGCAGAGGACATTCCTGAGCTTGTCCCAGCGGAACTTGGACTTTGGTGTCTAGCTGGAGTCTCCACAGGGTCACCACTAGGCCTGACCCTGCAGGCCTCTGGCATCGTCCACACAGGCTTCAGGGTTTACCTAGCAGTGATGTTAGTCCGCATACCATCCAGACAGACTCCCAGGGTCCGTGTCAGTCGCACGGGCCTAGCATGATGTTCTGTGTAATGGGCTGACAGCTGTCTGCTGGGTCCTGACCCGCTGTGACTGTAACTACAAATCAAATAAAACACCCCCCCTGCCCTCAGTGGTTGGCCTGGACTTTGCTCGTGTGTGTCTTTTCTGTACGTCCAACAGCGCCTGTCTCCGAAGTCACCCGTCCATAAGTTAAGCTGGGTGGCCTTTCTGGGTAGGCTCACATGTCCATCGCTGTTACTTGGCACAAACGAATCGTTCAGTAAATCACTGAAAACAGGATTACAAGCTAAATAGAAAGATGTGGGCAGTAGTGTTAGCAGGAACCTCATCCGTCCTCCACCATCTGGAGGACACTCGCTGGTGGGGACGACTCTGTGATTCCAGGCAAGTAGAGGGACCTGATGCCCTGGGGCCCAAGTTGTCACCTGGAAAATGAGGTGACTAAAACAATGCGGGGCTGGGGCATCACAAAACTAGAACCAAAACAGTAAGGGGGAGCCTAAGAGGACTGAGGCGCCCACCACCACACCGTCATGGTGCTCAGTGCCAGCTGCTGTCCCTCCACCCAGTGCTTCCTGAGTGCAGCTGCCACGGCGGACCTGGATCTCTGTCACTGCTAAGTAAAGACTTGCCATTCGCCTTAGCTGTAATTCTGGTTTTATCACACGACCCCCAGATCGCAGATTCCACAGATCAAGGCCTAATTTTCAGCTCAGAAGGAAAAGAAAAAAATGGGGGCGGGGTGTGATGGCCAGGCGTGGGAACGGAGGTGCTTTGTGACTTCCTCCCTGTTGGGCCTCATTACTGGGCACGGTGAAGACAGGCCCACTGATAAAGAGACCCCGATGACAAACCGGGAGCAGTCTCAGTCCCCTGGAGACACCGTTTATTTTTGGTAAGTGCCAGCCATCACAGTGACTCTACAGGACGGTCTACAGCACGGAAGTCTCAGGAACACGAAGGTACGGTTCTTAGGTCCTATGACAACTTAGTTCTAGCTCCTAAAGGTTGCAAGACCTTAAGGTGTTCGGGTCTGTATGTCCCAGGTAACAACATGTCGCCTGCTGTAGACCACATACACAGCAAATTCTGGGAGTCCGAACTCTAACTCACTGAACTTGTCTCCAGGGAGGGTCTGATTCCCCCTGTAACGAGTGACCTAAAAAGAGCCGTCTAAGAACCCACACCAAGTCACACTCGTGAACCTGGAGGCCTGAGGGCCTCCGTGTCCGTAAAGCAAAGGAGGCGGGCAAGGCCAAGTGCTGCCGGTCACACCCAACGGGGGCTGGGAGCCTTGGGGGCATGGGTGGCCAATGTCCACCGTGACCCTGAGTCTTGTTCTGATGTGATCGTCACAGTCGTTCCACTGCACATACTTGCTGTAAGTTTATGTACAGAATTAAATATCCCATTTATTCATTTAGAAACCGTAGAAACCCAAGCTGGTCATCCCCTCACCAGCAGGTCTTGTGTGGAAAAGGAAAACACATCAATATACAGATTTCAGCAACAGCAGAAACTTCATGAAACCCAAGCAGAGGCCCAGTGCTGCTTGGGGCTCAATGACAGGGTCACCATCGTCACGACTACCATTAATACCTTCTCAGTGTGGCTCTGCCGGTTCTTGTCACTCGACAGACACCATGCCTTCAGGGAAGGCCAGCCAGGATCCCTGCACACGACAATCGTCTCAAAACCTGGGCCAAAGTATTTATAAAGCAAGCAAACGAGACGGACAAGCAGACCCTCCCGAGGCTGGAGTGCGTCAGCTCTCAGACAAGCAGGAAAAGAAGCTGACAAACTCAGCCTCCCAAAATACAAAATCCCAATTACCAAAACGCACAGAGCGCCCGGCCACACCAGGAGTCAGCGCAAGCTGCGTCACTTCCTCTCCGAACGGGGGAATGTCGTGCTCGCCAGGAGACGAGGGGCAGATGGCTGCTCCATCTGATTCACTGTCCCCAGTTCAGCCAGAAGCTGGGAACAGGAAGGAGGGCAAGTACCCCAAAGACCCCACAAGTCAAAGCCAGTGGTCCCTCCAAGAGGGCACGGTCCTTCATGGTGCCAGGGGTGAGCTGCCACTCAGACCTCAGCACCCTGGGTCCTGCAGGTTTCCTACTGTGATTCTCCCAAGATGCAAACTTGTCTTTTCTTTTTAGAGACAGGGTCCTGCTGTGTGGCCCACGCTGGCCTGGAACTCCTGGGCTCAACGATCCTCGTGGCTCGGCCTCCCAAGCAGCTGGGACTGTAGGCGTGTGCCAGCGTGCTGGGTTCCCAAACTTCCTCTTGGCCTAAGAGTCTGATTGTGCAAACCAGATTCCAGCTTGAGGCTCGTCCCTTCTCCGTTACCCAGGACGTGATCAGATCCCGAAGTGAACGCAGCACAGAAACGGATGCAAAGCACTGTGGCCTGGTTGATTACACAGGACACTGTGGTGCCTGGCATCCGCTCCATCTTCGGCGACTGTGGTCACCGAGGACAGGCTTCGCGACACTTCATCGCTCCCCGCTTATTGCCAAAATACAGCAGGCAGCCGCCTCCAGTAGAACTTTTTCCTTTTTTAAACACAGAAACAAAATGGTTTCCAGTCCATAAACCAGTCCTGCTGTGTCCCTCCATGAGGACCAAGGCATAAAATCACGCACAACTACAAAACGTCCCCTAGAAAAACACAAGACCCTTGTCAAATCAGTGCGTCCCCCGTACAGCCTTCCACACCACTCAGGCACGACCGTGACTCCCGAGACCCCGCACCCAAAAGGGGACACGGTGGCTATGGCTGGGGGAGCAGCGCAGAGGACAGAGACAGTAATTTCCCTTCCCACCGGACACTGGTGGATGCCACGGGCAGAGGCTCTGGGTGACAAGGCTAACTGCAGAACTTCCACCTGGCCACGACTGCCAGGAGTTAGCAGCGGTCCTGGGTCCCCAGGCCCCTTGCCCGTGTGACACTGTGTCAGCCCTATGCAAGTCTGAGCAGTGGAATTCAAGTAGCTAGTCTCATCCCGTCCTGACGTCCCCGGATGTCACCTCTTACCAGCTCCCAGGTCTGTAGCCACAGTGATTCCACTTCTCCTGAGAGGGTCCTCCGTGTCACCCAGAAAACCAAACAAGAACTCTGACACACAAACGTAAAGCCTGGCCCAGAGCTCCCCAGGATCCAGGCTCTGTGACGACAGACTTCAGGAAGGAGAGCAGGCGACATGGTCTCCTCAGCTGTCCCTCTGCCCAGAGCCTGTGGCATCCAAGGTGCTGCAGTCACATCCTGCCGCCCACGGGGGCCGGGATCCTCGGCCCTGCGATGGCCACTCACGCCCCTCCTCGCCGGTGGCCGGGTGTCTGTGATCGTGCCGGGCGTGGGGAAGCAGCGCAGCGCCTGTGGCCTCTACACGTCGTAGCGGTTCAGGGCGTATGAGTTCGGCTGGCTCTGGCGGCTGTACTGAAAGTGATCCGTCAGGACGCTGCTGCGGCCATACTGATAGTCACCATGCTGGGGGAAGAGGATGCCGTTGTGGGGCTTCTCCAGCGGGCTCCGCAGATGCTCCTTGCTGCCCAGGTCAGCCGTGGAGACGGGGAGGAGGTGTCTCCGGGTTTGCTGGTTTGCATCATATTTGGTCTGTACAGGAAAGAGAGCAATGAAAAGTCCAGCTCAATTGCCAGGACAAACCTGGAGGGCAACGGGGAGCTCACAATCCTAAGCCTAGAGAGGACCCTGCTCGGAGCTGCTTGGGAGGCGCAGATCAGGAGAATCATGGTTCGAGCCCAGCCCAGTCAAAAAGTTGGTGAGACCCCATCTCAACCAAACAAGCTGGGCATGGTGGTACACATGTAATCTCAGCTACAAGGGAAGTGTAGGTAGAATGACTGCAGTCTGAGGCTCTGAGTAAAAGGTTAGCAAGACCCTATCTGAAAAATAAATCAAAAACAGGACTGGGGGTGAGACTCAAGTGGTAGAGCGCCTGCCTAGCAAGCACAAGGCCCTGAGTTCAAACCCCAGTGCTGCAAAGCAGATTGGCCTTTGGGGCCAAGGCAAGGCTTGACCCGTGTGGAGCTCATGCGCGGCCTACACGCAGCTTGTGGACCCGACTAGAAGGCAAGGCCTCCCCCACACTGGACAGGAGGCTACAGAGACCGAGAGCCCCAGGCGGGCATCCCCAGGGCCCGTGGCACCGCCGCCTCCCACCTTGTTGTAGAGGAAGACGCCCAGGATGGCCGTCATCATGCCCAGGACGTTGGTGCTGGTGACCGGGTTGCGCAGCATGATGAGGGACACCGTGATGACCATGATTCTCTTGGTGGCATTGGCGACAGAGTAGCTCAGGGGGCTGATGAGGTTGAGGATGCTGAAGGCGATGACGTTCTGGGCGAAGTTGCAGAAGCCGCTGACAGCCAGAAGCAGGAGCGTCCAGGGCCACTGGGACACGTACGTCTGTGGTGACAGGGAGCAAGCGCAGCCGTCAGTGTCCCCTCCCCATCCATCTGGCGGGGAGGTCCATCCGGGCTCCAGGCAGGCAACCCAGGCCATCGCGTGAGCGAGGTGCTTGCTGTGCGTGACCTCTGACCTCCTGATGCTCTGCACGGCACAGCAGTCACCCCACCTAAGCTGAAGAAGTGAGGCCAGGTGCTGGAAGGGTACAGAGCCACACTTGAACCCAAGCCTGCCCTTGTCCCTAGACGGGAGTGGCTACGAGCTCTGACGTTAACTAGAAGGGACTGCTTGTTGGAGCCCTGCATTCTGCAGGAAGGTCCCGGAAAGCGGCCGTGAGTGTGCAAAGAACCCCTAATAGGAGCGATGGTCTGCCCCACGGCTGTGGGCCTCTGGGTGAACCACTTGACCTCTCTGGTCTCAATTTCTTTATCTTGCAGTACTGGAGTTTGAACCCTGGGCCACCCTCATGCTAGGCAAGCACTCTACAACTTGAGCCACATCCCCAGCTCCCAAACCCCCTTAAATAAATTCTGTTTCTGAGACAGGGTCTCACTGCCTTTGCCTGGGCTGGCCTCAAACTTGTGATCCTCCTCCTGCTTTTCCAGTCGCTGGATCACAGGTGTGTGCACACACCACTGTCACTGTGAGGACGCAACAGGATCGTGGCTTCGAAAATGCCATACGATAGTCTCGGGGCCAGAGATGCAGTGCAGCTTGTGCTCAGTGTGTGCTGACTGCCTACCCACAGCAAAAACCCCAAACAAGGCCAAGCTGGGGACAGTGGTGCACGCCTGTAATCCCAGCACTCCAGGGGTGGAGGCAGGAGGATCCCAATTTTGAAGCCGGCCTAGTTCACATGAGTTCCAGGACATCCTGGATACGTAGTGAGACCCAGTCTCAAAAAGCCAAAATCCAAACTAAACTCCAAAAACATCTGAGGCCAAACAAAAACTTCAGTCCAGGCCTGGTGAAGTGGCTCAAATGGTAGAGCACCTGCCAAGCAAGTGTGAGTCCCCAAGTTCAAACCCCAGCACTGCAAAAACAAAACAAAACTTCAGTCAACCATTCTGACCCTCCATGGCATGAGGCCACACTGACCAAGACTTTCAGAAGTGCAGAGACCATGATACCTTCCCCTCTGCCCCCAATACCTGGGCTCATCCCAGGACAGGAGACAGGTGAGAGCCTGGGAGGCCACCGATGGCCAGTGGGTGGGGAGGCCGGCACTGAACATCTGCAGATATCTATCCAGGGTGGGTGGTCAGTACACCCTTAGTACCTACCCTCCAGGTCTAAGTCTGCCCACCCAGCTCTCAATAAAAGTAAACCACAGCCAGCCCTAGTGGTTCACGCCTGTAATCCTAGCGACTTGGGAGGATGAGATTGGGAGGATCATGGTTTGAGGACAAGCCTGGGTAAACAGTTGGAGAGCCACTGCCCACCCCCAACTCCAAAATAACCAGAGCAAAATGGACTGCCTTGCAAGCACAAAGCCCTGAGTTCAAGCCCCAGTCCCACCCCCCAAAAAAGGACATGTAGCTGGGCATGGTGGCTCACACCTATGATCCCAGATACTCGGAGGGTGGAGATAGCAAGATCACAGTAGGAGGCCAGCCCAGGCAAAGTTAGCACGACAGCCCAACTGAAAACCAAACTGAAAGGAAAAGGCTGGGGTGGGCCTCAAGGGGTAGACAGCCTGCCTAGCAAGCACATGTCCCTGAGTTCAAAGCCCAGCACTATAAAAAAATAGACACGGAACAACAGACTGCTCCATTTTCCTTCCTCACAGTGGAATTGCATGCGTTTTAACACGGACATCGAGTCAGACAACCACCAGAGCAGCTCCGTCCTGACAAAACACCGGCCCAAGCCTCTCCTTCATCCTCACGCTGCGTCCTTGAACCCAGCAACCCGATGCGCTCTCCAGCATGGCTGCGGTACAGTAAGTGGGCTCACGCAGCATCCACGCAGCACGGTACCCGCCATTCATCCAAGTTGTGACACAAGAGTCAGCACCTCTTAACTGCCTGATAATATTCCACGCGTGAATGTCTGAATGTGCTTTCTAGTTTTTAGTGACCGTGAGTAGAGTTCCTACGAGCATTCATGTATCGGCTGTTTGGCTTTTTTATACAGGGTCTCGCTGTGTAGCCTAGGCTGGCTTCAAACAAGCAACTCTCCTGTCTTAGCCCCCCAAGTGCTGGGATTACAGGTGTGCACCACTGTGTACAGCAGACATGATTTCTTCATGAATATTTTTTCAGCGCCACACTTCTTCCTCTTTGGGGACTCTGGTGACACAAATACAGGGCCATTTGGCATCCCTAAGGACCTGTTTATTGTCTTTGAATCTTTTTTCTCTCTACTGCTCAAACTGGATAACTTCCATTGATCTATGTTCGATCTTGCCTCTGTTCTGTCCTTCCACCCGCCGTTGGGAACTTGGTCTCCACTGTAATGTCTTCGGTATGACTGTCGAATCAATGTTCCAATGACTTGTTGAAGCACGACATAAGCACTGCTTTAACATGCGACACTCCAACGCCTCTGTGGCTTAGTGTAGGCCTCTGTTCATTGCTTTTGCCCACATGGCCTGGGATCTTCCTCCTAGCTGAGGGGTCAGAGAATGCAGACACCCAGTGTGCCATGGGACTCCTAGAAAGAGTGTGGCCGGCTCTGGCGACGAGCTGGCAGCTCCTGGGGTTTGTGGTTCCCCTGTTGTTTTGCTGCAGAGCCTCTTCAGGGCATTGGGCTCTGTCCTGACTGCTCACTCCGCAGTGGTTAGTGTGGCCCCTGGGTGGAGGTCCATCCGTGGCTGTGTTTTCAAAGTCTTGGGGATGCTGTGAGGATAAGGTTCTTTCGGGTGCCACACGGTGTAAGTCTCACAACTGCATTAGTAATCTTAAGAAGTCACTTTCCCAAGATGCACTTCTCCAAATCTCCTAGGGCCTTGCCAGTTTCCTAGGGCCCCCTTTTCAATCCTGTGCTTAGAAAGCTGGGTTTCACTACCAGACTCCGATGGATATTTTCTATGGCTACATTCCCATTTCGGGGCAGTAGGAGTCAACTTTCTGTCACTGTGAGAAAATACCTGAGGGCAATTAACTAAGAAAAAAAAAGGTTTCTTTTTTTTTGGTTGTACTGAGTTTTGAACTCAGAGCCTTGTGCTTGCCAGGCAGCACTCTACCATTCAGCCACGCCCCCAGCCCATTCTGGCCTTAGTTGCCTTGGATACTGATTCTCCACATCCTGTGCCTCTGAAGCTGGGATTATAGGTACATGCTGGCTTGTTTTTTGAGATAGGGTCAAACTAACTCTTTTTGCACAGGCTGGCCTCAAACCACAATCCTTGCCAGGTGCCAGTGGCTCATGCCTGTAATCTAGGCTAGTCAGGAGGCAGAGATGAGGAGGATTGTGGCACGAAGCCAGCCCAGGCAAATGTTTGAAAGACCCTATCTCGACAAAACCCATCACAGAAAAGGGCCACCTCATAAGCCAGGAAGCAGAGCCACACAGGAAGAACACCCCCAATGACGTCAAATCCTCCCAATAGGCCCCCTCTGTTTTGGTGGCACTGGGGTTTGAACTCAGTGCCTTGTGCTTGCTAGGCAGGCACTCTTCCCTTGAGCCATTCCACCAGCCCAAGTCCCCTCCTAAAGTCCGCCCCCAGCCAATAGCGCCACGCTGGGGCCCACGCCACGCTGGAGCCCACGCCATGCTGGAGCCCACGCAATGCTGGAGCCTCTGGGGGAACTTCAACGTCCAGATTCCAGCAGCAGGCGGTTAGTGACGGCAGAAAAGAGAAAGGCGTGCGCTGGGAGCTAGCTCCCGCCCTCACTGCTTCCACACTTTTGGAATTTGGACTGTTTGGGATTTTGGGTTTTCAGATGAGGTGCGATCGCTCACTCCAAAGCCCAGTGCCCTGCTGTGAAGCATTCTGAGTGGGGATGCTCAGCCTGGATGTCCCAGATGCACGCAAGATGGCGCACGCCCACACACCCGGCTCCTCAGAAGAGCCCAGGGCTTTGGGCCACATAGGAGATCCTTAAAAAACAGTCCCCGAGACCTGAGCAGATGGCCAGGGTGGGAGACAGCCCTGTGCTGGGGAGGGAGATGCAAATGGAGCTCACTTCCTAAGGTGCACGATGGGGGCCAGAGCACACAGCTGCATGCTAAAAGGGCAGGCTGGCACACGTGGTGATGGTTTGGACGTCGTCCCCCAAAGGAGCACATTTGAGGCTTGGTTCAGTGTGGCGGTATCAAGGTCATGGGGTCTTTAAGAGGTGGGGCCCAGTGGGAGAGCCTTGGGTCAGCTGCAGGCCACTCCCAGAAGAGATCTGCTGTGGTTTGGGTAGGTAGCTCCCAAAGGCCCCAGCCTGTGGTGCTCCTGGGAAGTGGTGGAACCTTTAGGAGGCAGGGCCTAGTGGGAGGAAGTTAGGCCATTGGGGGCGTGCCCTTGAAGGGGCGACAAGGACCCCTCCCTTCCTGTCTTCCTCTTTGCTTCCCTGTTGCCATGAGGTGAACAGGCCTCCTGTGCCACATGATCCCATCATTCAAAACTGTCCCACAGGCTCAGTGACAGGGCCAGGCAACCAACCATGGACTGAAACCTCCAAAACTATGAGCCAAAGCAAACCTTTGTTCTGTGTAAGTTGATTGTCTCAAGTATTTTGTCACAGTAACTGAGAGCTGGCTAACACAGGACTGTAGGACTCCAGCCCTTCTGGTGTCTGTTTTGAGCTGTGATTTCTTCCTCCCACACATGCTATTGCTGTTGTCACCCACAGTGATCTGACACAGTCAGTAGGTCCCTTGCTAGAGCCTGTGCCACGTTTGGGCTTTCAGCCTCCAAAGCTGTGAGCTAAGTCAGCCTCTTCCCTTTATAACGTCAACCTGCCTCAGGTGTCTCATTACAGTAACGGAAAACAGACTAATACAGATGTCAGAGAACGTGCCAAAGAGAAGAAACAGCCACAGCTTCCCCCCAAAGCACCCATCTAGGAGCTAACCAAGAGACGGGCGAGTCCTCAGAGTTGGCAACTCACCAAGTCGCTGCTGACCAGGAAGGCCGAGAGGTCCACCAGAACCCACGTGGGGATCATGAAGAAGACGGCGTGACAGCCCAGGATGTTCAGCAGCCGCAGGTGGTGGATCCGAGAGTCTCTCAACACCTGAGGAGACAAAGCTCCTTTAAAGGCTGGCTGGCGCTGCCGGTCCCCAGGCCCCAAATGCCATGACGGGTGGTAACGCTAATGCTCGGCCTCAGACCTCAAACCTGCTAGTGCGTTTGTGACAGTATACAGCCCATGTCCCAAACAAGCACTGTTCCACGGGTAAAGGACCAAGGAAAGAAAGCAGCACGGCTCCTCCCTGGGCTCAGTCCCCACCGGCAGCGGGCAGAGCAAAGGCCGGACATCTCAGGCCCCAACCCAAGAGCCATCGGTCTAGCTAGCACAGGGAAAAGCCCCAGGAGCCAGAGGCACGTGGTGCATGCTGGCCAGCCCTGCAGTGACAGGAACGTGGGAAGAACCTGTATTTCCACAGAGACTGACCACGTCAACGTGGTGCCTGAGACGAGTGTGACCACGGGCTAAGAGCAGTAATTTTTACTTATTTATATTTTGGTTGTACTGGGACTTGAACTCAGGGCTTCGCACTTGCCCGGCAGGCAGGCGCTCTACCCTTTGAGCCCCAGCCCCAGGTCAAGAGCAGTAATTTTTACCCATCCAGGAAGATGCTGTTCTGTGACAGCAAATGCACAGAGGCAATTACAAAACCGCAGGAAGCACCAGGTTAACAGTGCCCGTCTTCCCAGAGGCTGGGGACGGAGCTCGGAGGCAGGGCGCTGGCTTCTGCCCCGCACGCAAACACTGAAAAACACGGGAGCAGCACTCTTTAGGGGCCACACAGTGGAGGCCTGTGGGCAAATGGCAGGGTTGTGGGACCTTCACCCTCAGTGGCCCCTCGGCGCCCCGCCCTGAAACTGACTTGGCACGGCGTATCCGCGCTGAGTTCCTAACAGAAAGCACGAGTGACAGACGAAATGCCAGAAGATCAGCATGAAGAAGGGGAGCACGGATTCTTCCACTGCACCCCAAAGAACCCGCCACTCGGCCATTTTCCCAAAGCCATGCCCACCCCGCTCCCTGGAGCTTGCCCCCGGCCCCCGGCCCTGCCGGGTCACCTTCTTGGAGAAGATGTTCTGCAGTGAGAAGCAGAGCGTGGCCGCGAGGGCGCTGACGAGACCCCACATGTCGAACGACAGCTCGGTGACGGTGGCCAGTAGGACGCCACTGATGATGGGGATGAGGGACAGGTACACCTGCGGGAGGCAGAGAGGTGACAAGCCAGCTGGGGCCAGGGGAAAGCCTCAGCTGCCCCTGGTCACTCATCTAAGGGACCGCAACTATTTTGGAAAATGCTGCGTGCTGTGACAGGAAGCGCTGGGGGTGGCGCTGGCAGATGGGGCACCTGGGCGGGGCTCACGTCCTGTGGGCAGGGCTTCCAACTCCGACCCTAAATGGCCCCAGCTGCCCCTCTGTGCCATTCTTCCCTGGTGGCCTCGGGCCACCCACGTGCACAAGGAGAGCATGCCGAGCCACCTCCGCCCGGAAGCGTGTGCACTGCGTTCCCGGTTGAGCGCTGTCCGCCCACGCTGCCCACTGAGTCATCCGGTGCCCGTTAGCCAGGCCCAGCCCTCGGGCAGCGCTGCTTGCTGCTCGCCCGGGTGCCGGCTGAGGCAGTGAGCAGCCGACAGAGGCGGAATGCTGCTGCTTAGTGGTCCCCAACTTCCAGGATCCACTGGGATCTACTCGCTGTCCAGCTGTCCTGGCTCATCCCTGAGCGCCGAACACACTCTTCAGGCAGAGATGAAGCTGGTGGGGCACGCGTGCGATCCCAGCGCTCAGGAGGCTGAGGTGAGAGGATCGTGTCCCACGCCAGCAACACCCCGTCTCAAAAGCCAAAAAGGACCAGATGGCGATTTCAGACTGGGTGGTGATGTCCCCAGAAGGGCAGACCAAGGGTTGCTGTCTGAGAGACCTGAATTCCAGTCCCTATACTCCTCTGTGGCCCTCTGGTATGTGACTGTTCCCTCTGAAGTCCCATTTCTTCCCCTGAGATGAGGAGTGACGGTGACCTGCCTTATCTGCTTTGCAGGGTGAGTCCCTGAGGAGCTGTTACGCCATCATCATTAGTGTCATTAGTGGGACTGCCCAAGTCGGAACCTGACAATCCCCAGGTTCCAGCTCCTTGCCCAAGCCAGGCACAATGTCCCGGGTGACAGGGAAACCTGATAAACACGATGTGCTATCACACCTGCACACCCTGCGGGGCAACTCTGATCCCCAGAGGGCCGGCCACACCTAATGTCACTGCGGGGAGGGCCCGCAGAGCACACGGCAGGTTTTGCTGGGATGCAGCCAGGCTGGGATAAAAGAGCGAGCCAGAGGTGACCCCGTTTCCATAAGCCGATCCGGGGCACGGCTGCTCTGAGTTACATAAACACACGATGCCGCAAACAGGCACTTGGAGAAGCCGCGCCGTGGCCAGGAGGAAATGGATCCCCGCTGGGACAGCAGGAGTCCCTAAAGCCAAGACTGGAAGCACCCTGGCTCGGCACCTTCCCTGCCACTTGCCCTTCCCTCCAGGGTGATCCCAACTCTGCTGTTCTCATTTCTAAGACTGCTGCATGTGGCCACATGAGACGCCTGTGCCTAGCATCTGGCACAGAACTGAAACCTGTCAGAGTTCCCTTCCATTTCCTGGTCCCGCTGAAGGTGGCACCAAGCTGTCATCTACCAGCAACCCCAGGGAGGGAATCAAAACAGGGGGATGGCTGGACCCCAGAGGGCCTGGAACCCCTGAAGCCACCCTGCTGACGACGGGGGACACCACCCAGCACATCAGGGCTGACTTCCTTATTTGACAGGAAGCGGGTGGCCTGCGTTCCAGGATGCTGACCACGTCACTAGCAGGACGGCACTCGCCCAGGGCCCCTGCCCGGGGTTACCTTGGTGCTCTGCTTCTCCTTCATGATGATCCGGGACAGCAGGACCACCCAGATGGGCATGGTGGCCTTGACTGCAAAGAGAGGGAAGCCACTCAGGGGCTGCGGCGGCTGCTCGCCCCAGCGGGCGGTGCAGGGTTTGGCGTGGCAGCCTCAGACCTCCTCCCCACCGACAGCTCTGCTCAACCCCTTTCTTCTTTTGGAGTCCGGTGCGGGTCCCTCCCCTGCAAAAGCCTTGATGGCCTCCCTGTCCCGGCGGGCCAGCCGCTGAGATGCCCCGCTGGCTAGCGCAGTCCTAACCACGCACCGAAGCCCCAGGCGGGGAGACCCGGCCACCACTCCCCCCTCCCCTCCCCCCTGCGGGACGCGGCACCCACCGGTGTGCGCGTAGGACACGGGCACCTTCCAGATGCTGACGTGCGCCGACACGGACGCGAAGTACTTGCCGAAGGCGAGCGGCAGCACGTAGCGCGGGTAAAAGCGCGGCGGCAGCAGCGGGCCGGACGACGGATGCGGGCCGGGCCCGGGGCCCGACACGGGCGGCGCGGGGGGCACACGCCAGGCGCGCAGCAGCGGAGGGAGCCCGGCGCACAGCGCCAGGATGTGGCACAGCGACACGGTCACGGGGAACGGGAAGGCGCTCAGGATCACCTTATTGACCACGTTGCCGCCCGCGCTCAGCGCGTACCACAGCAGGCACAGCGCTGCCACCCGCGCGCCCTCGCGCGCCCCGCCGCCACCCCCCGCCGCGCCCGGGCCCCCCGCGCCTGCACCGGACCCCACGGCCGCCGCCGCCGCCGCCGCCATCCTGCCCGAGCGGCCGCCCCTTCCCGCCCGTCCGACGGCCCGACGCCGGGCGGGGGCGGGGCTGAGCGGAGGCGGGCGTGCCGGCCGACGCCGCTCCCCATTGGCTGCCGCCGTTGCACGTCACCGCCGCGCGCCGACAGACGCGCCAGACACCACGTCCCGACTGCAGACCCCGCCCTCCCTCGGATGCGTTTCCGGTGGGGGCGGGGCCGATCCCGGAAGCGAAGTGAAGGGAGCGAAGCCGGGCTGGCTCTCGCGCTGAGCTGTCCCGGGAACCCGGGGCCGGACGGGCGAGAGGGAGCGCGAGGGTCTTGCCGTGTCGGGTCGAGCCTCGGGGTCTCGAGTCATCGGCGCTCCCCAACCGGATCCCTAGTGGGCTAAGCGGCGACGGTCACCGAAGGACGAAAGGCGTTGGGGGAAGAAACGGGGCTGTGAGGAGGTCTCCTGGGGCCGGTTAGGACTGCGCAGCGGGGCGGACGCCGTGACCGGGCTCCCGCACGAGGGCCAGCCCCGCGCGCCCGGCCCCCGGAGCGACGCCGTGGGTACGGGCTGCCACCCCACCTCACCGGCCGCCACCGCGACGCCACGGCTTTCCAGCATCGTGCTCCTGCGCTGCACGCACTGCGGCCTGTCCAACATTCGTGTGCTCCAAGCCCCTGTGGGAGGACAGGTGTTAAAACCCCTTGCTTGTTCAGATTATAACGGGGCCTCAAACATCGGGGACCGTAGCTTTTCCTTTGCTCTCAAAGACAGCCACATGTGGGGCCCACGGGACGTTCACGCGTGTGGTGGTCCCTGCAGATGGGGCGGGAGGGGTCTGAGGAGGGAGATGCGGACGGGACATCCCCACACCCATGTCCTCCGGCGGTGCCCGGGAACCCTTGTCACTGGCCCGGTGAGAACGCGGGCAGTGGAGGCGCGAAGGTAGCCCGCGACAGCACCGCCGAGTGCACACGATCCGGTGACATGCTTTTGCTATCTTTCCAATTTTTGTCCGCGGTCTTCCACCCCCAAGTGGGAACATGTGCACGGGACACAGGCCCAGACACACGCACAGAGCTGGCGGATGACAGGCCCGGGGATCGATCGCACACCGTCCCCCACTCCCGTTTTCTCTGGGCCGAGTGGGGAGGGCTGTGTGTCCTGCACCAAACCTTCGACACACATCACAGATAGCTGATACTGTGGCCCTGCAGGCCAGGAGTGTTCCACTACCCCCTGGTTTTCCGAGTCTAAGACATGCCCCTCTGAAGGGGTGACTTTCACTTACTCCCAGCAAGCCAAAGCCTCGGGTGACGGTGTCAGGAAAGGGGGGGGGGGGGAACTGAAGACCTATCACTTTATAATCAGGGGAGAGAAGTTCTTTTTAAAATCCAGCACCAACCAGGTACTAAGGCCACCTCAGGCCTGCACAGGGAGCTCATGGGCTGGAGCTCGGGGATGGGCTGCGAGACTCCTCTTGCACCCCTGGGCCATGCTGTGTGAGAATTACATGGATTTGGGAAGTAAAACAAAAGCCACTGAGACCTGGCAGCTGAGCCTGCCACAGAGGCTTCTCAGGCAGGTGGAGGTCCCGCCACATGCGGCAGAAGGCCCTCTTGCTGTGGGGTCCTGCACGTGCCTGATTAATCTGGGATCCAGGGAAGGGCTGATTTGGCTGAAAATGACTCGTGCTCAGACTGGTTTGTGCAAATGGTTTTTTTTTATTTCCACATTTATATCACAAGGTGTCCACTTACTGGACCAAATAGCAAAGTTGCTCCCTTCTGCGTCCTGGAACACAGAAGTCTAGGTACTGTACATTCACTAAGGCTCCTTGTTTTTGCAAATCGCGTTTATGACCAGTAACCATAAGGCAAACGAATGGAAAGGAATGGTTATGAGTGTTTCCAGCGTACAGACAGGCCTCCCTCCGCCAGCAGTCCAGCTCACGCAGTAGCACCCACGCTCACTTGGGGGTGGGCTTTGGGAAGGACTCTAGAAAGAAGTTTTCTAGCCAAGTGCAGGAAGAGAACAGGGAGAAAGAAAGGAAAGTTGTTGGGCTGGTGGTCAGATGGAAGAGGGATGAAAATAAACTCGAGAAAACCAAAACTTCTGCAGCATTTCTTTTAAACAACCGGGTTGTAACTGAAACCAGATACAAATGGGTGGATGCCTGTGGAGTGTGGGTGAGGCCGGCTGCCCAGCTGGCCCGCCCGCCCGCCCGATGCCCGCAGCTCGCCGCAGCTGAGAAGCTTCCAGCACGCGACGGAAAGAAAACACTGGCTCAACAAGTGGCTGGGTGGGGTGCGGACAGAGGCTGAGGTGCAGCCCACTGCCTTCGAGAGCCCGGGCCGCGTGGACAGAGAATGCAAGAGATGAGATGCGTGCGTCTGTCACTGTTAAAGGTAACCTCTCCCACAGGTTGTCTGTGCCTGCCTGCTACTGAGGGCCCAGCCAGCGGTCGGGCGTCCTGGACTGGGGACAAACGCCGTGTGGCTGGCTTGCTGTGGAGTTCTCAACTCACTTTGCCGTCCTTCCTCCTGGCGGTCCTTCCTTTGCAATTTTGTTAGTAAACTGGTAGCAGCATTTCACAAAAGAAGGAGTTTGGAGGGCAGAGCGCGCCCCCGCCCCCCGCACCTGGGCCCACCTCCCGGGGTCGCCCCGCCGCCCTGGCTCCTGCAAGGTGGGAATGCACTTTGTGGCCGCCGGCCGGTCAGTCCAAGCAGACATAAGGCAGAACGTTCAAGCGCCCGTCATCGCCGTGCGGGTCGAGCGATATGCACTGCGTCCAGTCATACCAGTTACCCTGTGTGTCCTGACACCCGTTAACCCCCGGCCAGTGGCCGGCCTGGATTCTGTCGAGATCACCCTGCGTGACCTCCCGGCTGAGCCCCGGGCGGTCGGAGGGGGGCCCAAGTGGCAGCAGCACGTGCGGCTGGCGGGCCCCACGCCGGCTGCTCTCCTCCTGCCTCAGGTACTCGGCCATGAAGTGGTGAGCCCCCGGGGTCTGCGCGCCCGAGGACGACAGCAGGCTGCTCTGCCGGCTCAGGTAGGACTGGATGATCTCATTGCGCGACAGCTCCTTCCAGTTCGTCTGCTCAAAGGGGCTCTGGAGGCTGGCCTTGGCCTCCGGCTTGTCCAGCTCTGTCCTGGGTGGCTGCTCCATGTGCACAGGGCTGTCTGCCCGTACTGGCTCTTTCTGGGTCAGAGGTTTGATCTGTCTCGTCATGGGGTCAAAGGTGAGCTTCCGCTCTTTTAACCGGACAGGCTTGACACCCACCTCGGCCACCTGCCCGTCCAAGTTCACCGTGTAGTCTCGAGGTCGGTACCTCTTTTTCTTTTTGCTGTCTGAGCCGCCCGAGGAGGCAGCGTCGCTGTCCGCCTTGGAGGAGTCCGGGGAGAAGCCAGCGCGAGCCAGAAGGGGCTCAGCCGCAGGCATGCCGGCCTTGCAGCCGGGCCCCACCAACCGCTGGTGGCCCTCGGGCTGCTCTGGCCAGCGCACCGGGCTCTCAGCGCTGGGCAGCAGCTCCAGCCGCCGCACAGGGGGCGTGGACGGCTGGGCCAGCGGAAGCGGTGACGGCACCTGCGTGGCATCCAGCGGCTGGGGCCGTGCTGGGGGGCTGGGCACAGAGCCCTTGGGCGCACATGGGCTCCGCTGCCGGGCAAAGGAGCCCTCGTGCCGTGAGTTCCGGGGACTGAAGGAGCAGCGGGGGGGCCCCCTGGGGTGGGGAGGGCCCGGGGTCTCGTCCACCCTGTCCAGCTGCTGCAGCGCAGAAGCCTTCGTCTGCAAGCAGGGGCCGGGGGGCTTGCCCAGGCTAGGGGAGCTGGGGTGCGGCCGCACGGCATTGATGGGAATCTTGCTGCTGTGCCTGTCGTTCTCGCTGGGCTCCAGGGGGCTGCCCTCCAGGCCTGCATGCCCACTGCCATCCAGGGGGCTGGGGAAGCTCTCCGGACTCCCACTGAGCCCGTTGGTGGGGAGGGGGGACGAGTTGGGGACTAGGGGGTCATGACTAGCTTTGGCAACCTTGGGAGGTGGCCCGGGGTGGCCCAGGTCGCGCTGGTCTCCCCGGCGCTTGCGGCTGCCCGGCCTGTCCAGCCGCTGCCCGGGCAGCCTCTGGATGTCATTGCGGCTCTTCAGGTCATGGAGGCTCTTGGGCATGCCAGGCGCCCCCGCGTCGGGCCGGCAGGTGTGCGCACCCCCGTTGGCCGAGCCCGCGGCCGCCGGCCCCCGCAGCGCCGCGTCGTGGTGGTGCGCTGGCTCGATGAGCTTCTGCCAGCCCCGCAGCAGCTTCTTAGCGCGCTTGGCGAGCTCCTCGCTCTTGGTCTTCTTGCGGACATCATTGATGAGTTTCCCGAGCCGCGTCTCCTACAGACACAGGGCCACACTTAGCGGATGGGGAGCGGGTACCACAGAGAGTGGGCAGCACTGCTCTGCACGCGCCCCTTCGCCGCTGGCCCTCACCTGCCAGCTTCTCAGACACACCACCTGCACTCGGGGACCTCTCACACCCAGCCCCGAACTGCAGCGGCCACCTCAGTGGCAAGGCCACTCTGCCAGGGATAACTTCTGGGGCAAAGCATTTCACAGCCAAGGCAGCAGAGAATCTGGTCCTCAAACAGAGGGCCAGGGACAGTGCTGGTCACCACAGCGAGTGGCACACGGCCTCTTCCCATGTCCCAGGTGGCTGCAAGGCATGCAGAACATAGGGAAGCCTGAAGCCCCAGCACACCCCTCTTGTCCCAGGACAGAAGCACTCACCTCTAGCGCCTCTTTGGTGATAGGGTACCTCTCCAGGCTGGAGATGACTTCCAACACCGCCGCCATGTTCCGGATCTGCAGAGTGAGAGACCCGTGTCAGCCTCCTGCTCTCTCCCCACGAGGCTGGGCAGCCCCAGCGCCAGCCTGCTCCAGCCTCTGCCTTCCCCGGCGCCGGGACGCCCCCGAAGTCCCCACCCACAGAGCCCCCTCTCCACTCTCCAGGGCCAGCTCAGCCCACCCACTGCCCGCCCTCTTCCTGGTCTGGCGCCCTCCTTGCACACATGCTCTGCTCAGTCACCTCATGTGGACGGGGGCTGAGGACTGAGCAAAGTTCAGCACAGAACGCTCCAGTCAACTTGGCCACTTTAACAAGGTCTTCATAGAGTTCATCTGAAGACACCACACAGAGAGCAAAGGCACAAACCGGCAGTCGTGCAGCAAGCAGCCACGGAGCCAGGTAACCACCAGGCACCAATGCTGTTTCACCGGTACCAGAATATAAACTGAGTCCCCAAGGAGGTCTGTGCCCTTTGGCAGAGATGGTACATTGGGCACAGCCTGCCTTGGGAGGCACAGAGCTTCTCCCGGCAGCATGTCCAAGGCACTCCTTCCCTTGCGTGACCCTACTGGGAGCTGGCCTGTCCTGAGCGCCTCCACCCACTGCTCATGGCCACATGGGCCAGCCGGGCAGGAGCTGCTGTCACCACACTGCGCAGACACAGAGAGGCACAAAGGCGACCGCTCCAGTCCTTGCTTGGTGATGACACCATGTGTCCTGGCAAGATCCTGCTTGTGTGACCTAGGAAGTGATCTGAAGTAGCACGCAAGTCAGAGTGCTCAAATAGCAGCAAGACAGGGTGTCCACCGGGAGTAGAAGGGTTTGGCATCAATTCAAGGGGCATCCTTCGTAGCAAGGAGGGAGCAAGCCGCAGCCTCCACGAGCCACAGGGCCACGCCAGTGAGTGCCGAGTCACAGAAAACACATCCCGCACACCATGTACGCCAAGCAACAGAGCCACTCCAAACGGCATTGGAGGTGCACACAAGGCCAACCGCTTCTAGAAGGGGCACAGGAGAATGTCAGTTCAGGACGTGGGACAGACAAATGTCTCTTCTGGGGAGCCCAAAACACTTAACAAAAAGAAACCCATGGACAAACTGGAAATGAAACCAGGCTTCTGTGCTCAGGGCAGCTGGATGCACAATGCCGAGGTCCACCCAGAGGAAGCTCTGGACACCGTAAGTTTGGAACTCCTCAGCTCAACGAGCACCTGCGCCCAGAGCTCCAGGCTTCTGGAGGGTTGGCCAGCCCAGGCCAAAAGCGTGCCTCCCACAAGCTCCTACGGTGGGCATGTCACCGTCATACACACACCCTGTCACACTGTGCAACACGTAACCCAAACGAAAGCCATCCCCTATGTGTGCACAGTCCAAACCCAAGCCCAGTCCCTGGAACACCTGGCATCGAGCAGACTTCTGGTGCAGGGAGGACCCCTCTTGAATGCTGGGGGACACGGACCTCCTCCACTTGCCATTACAAACAAGGCCGCCGTCGATGGCAGTAGTGGACTCAAATCCAGGCTACTGCTCAAGCAGACACAAGAGTGGGGGCTTCAGGCTTGGGGAGAAGCACCTCCCGCACACAGCCTTGTAAGACTGTGAGTTCGACCCCATATGCTGCCCTAACCCACGCCAGCCAACTTAACAGCTTAAGACCGCACGCGCTTTGTCACTGCAGCCTTGGCGCGTGGGTCTGCTCCTTTGCAGAGGCTGTCAGGAAGATGTCTTCTCCTCCAGGTCCCGGCACTCCCCGGCAGCTTCCCTGTGGCTGCAGGACCCAAGTCCCAGTTTGCTTGCTGGCTGTCACCTAAAGACTGCTCCCAGCTTCTGGAGGACTCTGCGTCCCTCAGTCCACATGACAGATTTCATCCCCAGGTGGTCCAGGACTGCTCCTGTCTCCAGTCTGTGTCTTTAGCGATGTCTGCAAGGTGAGGGACCACAGCCCAGGCTCCTGCTGACCAGCGTATGGCTGATTTTTCTAGTCTTCCACTCCATTTCAGCTGTGTGCCTCCCTCCCTGAAGCTGGGAAGTTGCAGCCACCACACTGCCCATCAGAGCTTGCACAAGGCTGCTCCTCAGCCAACGTACCGATCAGCTCATTGGCAAAGGCTTTGCTTGGCCCGTGACAGTCTTGTTTAGGGCTAGGCTAGGTCCTCATACTGCACTGGGTGGGGCGACCTGACAGAGGACATAACTGATTCTGCACTCACCTCCAACCTACGGATGGGTGGCAGTTCAGCACAAGACCGAAAGGTGAGGTGGTGAGTTCCAAGGGACAGCAAGGCCACCTGTTCCTTACCCTGCCACACACCCTTGTCTCCAGCAGTGACCTCACCCTGGTATATTTAGAGCTCTGGGCCTCCACTCCTCCTGAACCAGCAGTCCCTGCAGAGCAGATGCTGACCTGGCCTGGCTAGCCTGGCGGCACAAAGTGTCCTTGTCTTTGGGAAGACACCATCCTGCTTCCAGGCAGGAGGGAAGAGAGAACACCTGGGCAACTCCAGGGGCTGGCACTGAGCTGGCACCCCAGAAATCCCTGCTGAGCCAAAGGCCAGTCAGAGCGCCTCTGGAGGCTGTGAGTACAGGGCGAAGGTCCAAGGGCTCTGCCCATGTGCTCGTGTGCCCGTGGCTCTAGGCTGCCTGGGGTAGGAAGACCCACACCCAAGTGGGCACAGCAGGGCCTTCAGCTTCCAGGAGGCCCTGCAGGGCCAGGCAGGGAGGGAGAGTAGACAACAGCAATGTCACCTCTCGGAGCAAGCAGAAGGCGCCACTGATGGCAGCCCAGCTAAGGATGAGCAAGTGAGGTCACTGGACCACCAAGGCCATGACAGTGAGAACTAAGTATCGAGATGTGATGGTCAGGCCGAAAGGAGCAGAGCAGTGAGGGTTCCCTGTGCCCTCACCCGATCTCACCCAACAGGAAGGAGTAGGAGAGCCCAGAGCTCCTCTCAAAGGACGCCAGGGCGTCAGTCTATCCCATAGAACACTTAGCACCCAACTGGTGCTGGGAATCTGCCCTATCAACCATGCCACCCTGTCCAGGGACGGCTCCTGCTCAGGCTCAGATGTCTAGCACAGGGAGGGGTGTGCTCGTGGCAAGGCGAGCATGTCAGCAAGTGAGGGAACAGAACAAGATGTGTCCTTCTGGAGGCACCCGACAAAGCACAGAGGCAGGCTGCACCTTCAAGTTGGGAAGTGGAAAGAGTTGGGGAAGGATGAGCAGGGAGAGGGTGAGGTGGTGCAGAAACGGAAGAGGAACAGGGGACAGGAGTGCAGACACCAGCAGACCCTGAGCCGACGCAGCCCATCTTCTGTCAAGTTTCCGCCACTGCCCCCAACAGACCACCCATCTCTGCCCTACATCTGAGTCACTTCTTGTGCCTGGCTGTGTGGAAATACACAGTGCTGATCACGGCCAGGCGCTGTCTAGTCTCTGCATGGGGAGCCACTCGGGTGTGGCCCTCAGAGGCTGCACTGCTGGCCTAAGGGCTGTTGGGAACAGCCTGGCGCTTCCCCAGCCTCTCTCCCCTGGGGAGACCCCCTCAAGCTTCCTGCCAATGGTCTTCCCATAAGGAGAACTCCACACCAGGACCTGCAACCTCTCACATGCCCACTAGGCACCGTGGATAGATGCAGGTCAACTGGAAGAGCTGCCTCTCTTCCCCAACTGTGATGTCCCTGGCACCCCGAGCCGGGTGGCATCTGCCCTGTACAGGGATGCCTGAAATGCCCGTGGGAGACAGTGCTACAGCAATGGGCCAGCAACCAAGGTGTCAGGATTGGGGGAAGTGACAGCAGAACCTAAGGGAGATCTACCTTGAGATGGCAGAGGGCCAGGAGGTGGCCCTCGGGGACAGTATCAACCTCATGGTGCCTGAGCCACAAGCTGGGCAGAAGTTAACCAGGTGGGACCACGTGTGACACGGATGTTGAAGATGGAACCCCGAGGAGGTGGGACTGTGCAAAAGGAAAGTTAGGTCACTGGTGATGTGCTCCTGGTGCCTCATTTCTCCATTGCTTCCTGGCTGCCGTGAGGTTGAAGAAGCGTCCTCAACCACACGCTCCCACTGATCATGAACTGAAACCTACAACACCGTGACCCAAAATAAACCTTTCTGCCTCTGCACCTGATTGCCTGGGGTATGTTGTTACAGTAACAGAAGCTGACTGAGGACCCTTAAGGGACAATGCTTGAAGGCAGACAGACAACTCCTCACCCAGAGCTGCCCAGCGTCCTGCACCACAAGCTGCAAGGGCGTGCAGAAAGGCCCCCGGAAAGACGGGTCCCCCATCCCTGCAAGACCTCAGCCTGGGCTAACTCACAACTCTAGCCAGCAGAAGTGGCCTCTGCTGCCACACTCACTGCCAGTGTGAGGAAGGGAAGTGGCCAGCAGAGGAAGGTAGCCTGGGTAGGCTGCGTTTCAAGTCTGACACAAATTAAAAGGTAGAAAGTGCACCTATCTCCTCCTAGCATTTGGATGGAGGTCACAGATCCAGGAGGAGTTGGCAGGAGCAGAGAGCTGAAGTCAGCAAATACCTGGTGTCTTTGTGGAAAAGAAAATGCTGGTCGGACGCCTCCTACCCGCCAGCCCATCTCCAGCCTCCCAGCCTCTGATTCAAGCTACACAGCCCACTCCCTGTGGTGAGACCCCAAGAGTACCTCGTACAGCTCCCGCAGGGTACCGAGCTGCTGCTCACATACCTGGCGCACCTCACGCCTGTGAGGGCAAGGGGGGCAAGGGAGTCAGGGGGTTCACTGCCCCTCTAGGGACACACACAGCTTAACCTGCTCTGAGAGGGAGTTCAGCCCGACCACAGCCAGGTTCTCAGGGCTATGGAGCCTAGGGGTGGGCAAGAGGAGGAGGCAGTGAAGCCCTTGCTCTGTGTGAGGAGGACCCCGTGAGGTCAAAAAGTTGTGGATGTGGCCAAAAGCTAGGCAGAGGATACCAGGGTCTGGGGCCTCTCCCAGAGGGGTTCAAGCCATGTGCCCCGTGCAGGGTCTGAAGCGCACAGCACCAACAGTAATGTAGGGAACAGGCAGCAGTGCTGCAGCCCACTCAGCTCCTGCTTCTTTTTGTGTTTCACTCATGATAGTGGGGATTGAACCCAGGGTTTTGTACAGCCCTACCACTTGAACCATGCCCCCAGGCCTTCACTTCTGTTGTTTGGAGACCAGAAATCCTTCTGCCTCCCCTGGGATTACAGATGAGGGTCACCACACCATGCTCTGCTCAGAAGTTTCTGCCCAGGCTTTCCCAAAGGCCAGCCAACAGTGCTGCCTGTGACGGCCAGCCCTCTGGAACCAAAGAGCTCCTCTGCTCTCTCCAAAGTCCAAAAGAGAGCAGACTGTGCCCCCCAAACCTGCCTCCAAAAGGGCTGAGGAAGCAGCTTTAAACCAAGCCCCGCGGAAAATCCTGCCACTGGGCTAGTGCATGACACTGGGATCCCAGCTGGGCCACGCAGTGGAGAAGAGCCATTACTGCTCTGTGGGGATTTCCAGCTCAGCATGAAACAATCAAGGCACCAAGTCTTGGAGTCCAGTGTCCCCTGGCCTCACCACTCCCTCTTCTCCTTGGCTGAACAGTTCCCACCCTGCCCCAAGTCCCCTGACTGAAGCTGATGGCTACTGCAGTGGTGGCTCCCGAGGTCAGCAAGCCAGAGCAAGCCCCACTCACAGCCAACATCAATGCTGGCTTGCCCCGGGGCAAGTTCTCTCACTTCTTATCCCCATGAGCCCGCTTCACAGATGAAGAAACCGAGAGCCCAGGGAGGACGTGGAGGCCCACGGCCCACACGGCTACAAGGCTGTATGGCTCTCCACTAGGCTGCCACAGGCTCTGCCAACCTTGCACAGCTGCACACTGGCATTCTGTGTACACACCTCGCCCCAACCAGCCACAGCAGGAGCACGCACTGGAACACAGAGTTCCTAAAGCCACACAAGGCCACCTTGGGATGGTCTTGGGGCTTTCTCCACCTTCTCCCAAAGGTGCCCAAGAGCCAGGGCCATGCCTAACACCCTCTCCAAGCCATGGGCTGCCATGCCACCACAGACACTTGCTCCTCAGGGGCTGACCTCTCAAGGCGGCAGGCAGTTGTGCCGGCCAGCCCCTACCTCACTGTCCGGCCAGCACTCCTAGTTGGCCTCTGGGCCCACATGCAGACAGTGCAACCTCCATGACCCACCCACCAGGCCCAAAGGCCCCAAGGGCCTCCGCACAAAGTCCCTATAAAAACCGCCTCGTTTTTTACAACCAACACCATGGTTTTTTTTTTTTTTTTTTTTTGATGCAGAATGGTCTAGACTAGAATTTACAAAAAATGCTGAGCGCAAAGACTCTGCAATTGCTCACCACCAAGCAAGCTGTCCTTCCAAACTCAAAGACATCACAGATGGCACCCAGACGCAGGCAGGCTGCGAGCCTTCAATGTATGAGCACGCTGGGATGCCATCCCCAGCTGAGTCACCAGCACTGCCGCCCCCGCATGTCTGTTGAGGCCCCACGTGAATGAAGCGGGAGAGGCCGGATGCATGCGTGTCTGTGATTTAAGCCCCGCTACACCACTTGCAGCCAGAGCAACCGCACACATTCCCAGGCAGTGCCATCTGTGCCCAGGCTGCCTCTGCTGCAAGTCAGTGCAGAGGTGGCACAGCGAGCCCCCCCCCACCCCTGCGTGCATCCTTCCCAAGGGAGCAGCCTCCTTGCTGTCCCCTCAGCTGGTCCCACAGGCAGCAGAAGCCAGGGACCAATCTGACCTTGATGCCTTCCTCCACCCCACAGGGGCAAAGCTTCCCACCCAGAGCTTCTCAGAGTAAGAATATGGGGGCCCCTCAGCCACCGCCAGCACGTACAAAAACACTCCCCTTGGGAGGGGCCCACCTGCTTCCCAGGAGCAGCCCCTGCAACAGCCCACAGAGCCGCTGGCTGCACCCCAGGAGCGGCCCCAAAAGAGGAAGCCCAGTGCTGGGGCAGTGGCCAGAGCGCCATCAGCATGCACCAAATCCGGGTGACAGACAGGCTGTTGGGCGGAGCTGGGAGGCCAGGGGATAGCAGGCTGTCTGCAGCACCACCCCCAAGCTGTCCCTCCCTCTCCTGCTTCAGGTCCTTTTTCCTGACAAACAACCTCCGAACCTCAACTCTCTGGCCCATGACTAAGGCCCACAGGACACCAACTCTTGTCACCTGGCACTTTCTGAGCATGCAAGGCTCCTGAACGGCACCTGGAGATGGGTTCGTTGCTATGCTGAAGCTGGAAGATTCACCTTTCTATTTCTGCCCTGACACGCACAGAAGGGTCCCAGTGACGGCGTGTCTGAGGACAGCAGGCAGGGTGGGACTCCTCCTTCCCAATCTCTCTTCTAGGAAGAGCCAGTAAGAATGCCAGCTGCAGAAGACTGGAAATGACCCAACGCCCAGGGGAGGGACCACAGGCTGTGGAAGATGGGATCACAAACAAGAACCATTCAGCTTTCCAGGAACAGACAGGGAGCAAGCTGAGTGAGACTGTGGGTGACAGAAGCAGCAGGTTCTCACAGTACACCTGTGCGGTCACCTGGGCAGCCTGGGGCTGGCAGATAAGGACCAGATGGTAGGGTGCAAAGCTGCAGCAGGAAATGCACTCCCTCCTACAAGGCCCAGCGTGGACAGAAGCTAGACTGAGCACCAACCTGGGCCCAGTCCTCCTCCGAAACCTGGGAGAATCACAAGCTACTATCTGAACGTCATGAATGGCACCCTAACCACTGGACCACTGGGCCCTGGGGGCCAGGTAGCTGTGGCTCGTAAGAGCCATCTGGCTATGGTGGGCCTGGCAAGCCCATAGACAGCTGAGGAGAGCTCACTGCCCGTGTGCATGGATGTTCAAAGGTTCCCATGTGGCAAGTCACCAAATACTTTCTGAGCACTGACTGCAGGCAAGCACTCCACCAGCTCTAGCCCCTGGAGTTCAACGAGTAGGAATTATGGCCAGAAGCCATGGGGAGCCCCCACTGAGCCCTTGGGCGGGCGGGCTGCTGGGAGGATGAGGACACAGCATGAAGCGGGCCCAGTGCTGCTGACATGTGAGTGACAAGCTGTGTCTGTGGCTGGGCTTTCCTGGGCACTCCCCATGGGGTCACCAAATCTGTTCTGAGCTGGGAGGACAAAAATGGCCAGGACCTGGGTTAGAGGCCCATTTTGGTTAAGCAGCAAGAAGCTCGAGTACTTCTTACAGGACAGGACCCGTGAGTCTGTGGGACTCATCCAGATCCTGAAGGTCATTATGTCGCTGGGTGTACCTGCATGGCTACTAGATCCTGAGGCCATCACTGTGAACTCAGAGGAGTGGTCCAGGGGAGAAACAGCCAGGAGGGTTCTGCAGGCAACTCTATGCCCACATGCGAGCTGTCCCCTCATCTATGAGGCTTGGACAGTGACAGGAGCTTCCTACAGGGCTCTTGGGAAGGTGACAAGACATATATGTGAACACAAGATAGGTGCTCAGGAAGGACAGCCATCACACAGTCCTCAAAGCCTGTTCTGTGACTGCACTTGGGAAGGGCTGGGTCCAAGGCAACCTTCCCCCACCTGCCCTGCAGCTCCTGGGCTGTGTGTGGAGCTGAGGGATGGCACTGGGTACAGGGAGCTTCTGGGTAGGCACTGCTACAGCAGCCTAAGTGGCCTCTTGACCCCGCCATCACTCCAGCTGGTCCCCACAGAAGCATGAGAATGGGCACACTGAGGACAGCGGAGCAGCTGCACGCCCGCACAGCCACCAAAGCCTCCTAGACAAACAGACATCTGAACCTTAGCACAACGACTGCACAAACATCAGACACCAATCTGCCAGCATTCAGCGACACCACCAGACACAAAAGACTGAAAACACAAAAGGAGGCAAGACTTTTTCAGATGGGGACAGTGGTCAGGGCAGTAGGGGCCACAGTGACTAAAAGAACCCCTTGACCTGGGTGGGGTCACTGGGGTGCATTCAATTCACAGACATTCAGCCAACTGTAAAACCTATGCCTTGGGCTTTTTTCTGAACGGATGCTGTGCTTTGTGAAAAGCTGTAAGGAACAGCTCGCTCTGTGTGAGTTTCTTGATCTCTGAGGTCACCCATCCTGTGGAAGTGGATGACAGTGAGAAGAGAGAAGTGGCGAAATTGGCAGGTTGGCCTGTCATTCCCTATGGCAATCAGTCCTGACCCTCTGAGAGCCCCACACGACGGGTCTGACAGCAGCGTCAGCATGCCAGGACCTTACCCAGAAAAGTGTCCACACTCTCCTACTGCAGGGACAAGAGCACCTGAGGTTCCATGGTTCCATGGAAGGAGCTGGGCAGCTCTTGTCCCTGAGAGGAAGCAAGATCTAAATTATGGGGAGGCACACTCTCACACCATGCCACCCACTAAGACCACAGGTCCCCAAACCAAGTACTATGCTACCACAGCAATGAAGATGCCCTGGTGCCACCAGCTACCGGCTTTACCACGATCACGACAAAGGACAAGGGAACACTAGTTAGGGTGAAGAAAGCCTATGTGCAAATGACCACAGTAAGAGGTCAAAACCAATCCCAGTATGATCACCCCAGGACATGCAGGCAAGCATGTGACAGACTGGACACCTCATCCTGATCAAACCTCAGCCAACCAAGGACAGGAGAGGCCCTGCTAAAGTCCCTCTGCAGCGCCCATGGCTAACATCATTTTGATGTACTTGACGAGGCTGTTTCTGCTCATCCCATTGGTCTGTGGGACTGGGACTGGGTTGGAACTCAAGGCCTCACGCTTGCAAAGCAGGCACTCTGCCATCTGAGCCACCATGCTCATCCCTTCTCTCAGCCTTGCACAGGAGGTTCTAGCCAGTACAATCAGGCAAGAAAAAGTAAATAAAAAGCATTCCGATTAGAAAAGAGGGAGGGACAGTGTCTTATTCTTAAGTGACAACAGTGTACTAGAAGATCTCATAGAACCCACACAAAAGCTACCCCGGGGAGTAAGTTCAGCAGAGTTCTAGGAAACAAGGTCAATATATCAAATTCTACCACATCTCTACAGGCAAGGAGCACATATCCAAAAGTTGAAATCTTAGAAACCAATCCTGCTTATAATAGCAATTAAAATAGGAAATACTTACAGATAAATGTGACAACAGACACATAAAACGTTAGCACCGAAAACTGTCAAAGGTGGCTGAGAGAAACAGAAGGAGACATCAACCAGGGCAGAGTTAACAGACTACTGAAATGCCAGTTCTCTCTCCCCTAGGCTGACAAAGCATGCAATGCAACCCAAGTGAGGAGTCCAGCAGGATCTTTTGGAGAAACTGACAAGTCGATTTTAAAATCTGTATAGAAATAATAAAGATCTTAGGTTAGACAAAGAATTTTATAGAAACAGAAAATGGGAAGACAAACTTATTACATAATTAATACCACGTGGTACTAGGGCAAAGGCAAACATATCAACGGAACAGAAGAGAGTCCGTCAACTGATTACTGATTATTGATTGACTGATTAACTGATTCTCAATAAACACAGTTCAATGGAGGAAAGAATCTTCCAGTAGATAGTGCTGGATCAATTGGTGGCCATCTCCATCAAAAACACAAAAACCACCAACCTGACAAGCCACTTCCCTTCCTTACAACATACAGAAACACCAGCACAAAATGTACCACAAGCCTAACCGTAAGACCTGGAACTACAGAGCACCAAAAACAGGGAGGAGGAAAATCTTAGCAAAGTTGGGTTTGGCAGAGGCCTTTAACACAAATGAAACAAACGACAAAAAGCACAAACAACAGAGAAAACCAAAACTTCAAAAGCTTTCAAAACTTCAAAAGCTTCGTTCTTTAAGACATTCATAAAAATGAAAAGCCAAGCCACAGAGAGAAAATAAACCAACTCTTATATCCAAGAAAGGCCCTCCATCTAGCTCATAAAAGGACATCCAGGGTCCAGCATGGATACAACCCTTTCAGTATGAGGCAGTGACATGGAGCGGGGCGGGGCATGGCAGATGAGCGTCCACTCAAGTCTTTCATGATGTGGACAGCAAGCACCTGAAGGGCTCGACACCAGCAGCCATTAGGAAAGTGCCGTTACGACGAAAGCGAGGCATCACCACAGCCTTGCCCAGCAGCCACAGCGAGCAGCATGGCCACATCGAGGGCTGACGAGGAACTGTCAGACACTGCTGGTGGGAGCATAAAATGACGTAATCATCTTGGAAGATATTCTGGCAAATTAGCATAAAAGCCTTGTCAACATGTGGATGGACAAACTGCGGTGCATCTATAAAATGGAATACTACTCAGTAACAAAAAGGAGCCAGTAATACCAGCTCAAAATCGATACGCTGAACAAAAGAGGTCAGCCAAGAGAAGGAGGAGGTGCACAGTGCATGGCTCTAGGAAATTCTGAAAAAGGCAAGCTAGCATAGCCTACAACAGAGAGCAGCTCAGCAGTTGCCAAGGCTGGGGGTGGGTAGGAGGGAAGGACTGCCCAGGAGCAGGAGGAAGTCTCTGGACGCGACGGATGGATATGGTCATTTAACTTGATTGTGGTACCAGTGCAAGAGGTGTCGTTTCTGTCATCTTTTGGCGATACTGGAGCTTGAGCTCAGGGCCTTTGCTTGCTACGCAGGCGCTCTACCACTTCAGCCAGGTCCCAGCCCTTTCTTGCTTTAGTTATTCTTCGAATAGCATCTCTTGTTTTTGCCCAGGCTGGCCTGGACCGTGATCCTCTAGTTACACTTCCCATATGGCTGGGGTGACAGGCGTGCACCACCATGCCCAGATTTTATTGGCTGAGATGGAACCTCGAGAATCCTTTGCCTGGTCTGACCTCAAACCATGATCCTCCCTATTTTACCTCCCGAGTAGCTGGGGTTGCAGGCATGAGCCACTGCACACAGCCCACAGTGGGTTTCACAGGCTAAAGCTGACCAAATTGTACACTTCACCTGTACAGTTTATTACATGTCAGTTGTATTTCAACAAGGCTGCAGACAAACAAAAAACCATATGGAGGCAGGGGAAAGACACAACAACGTCCAATAAGAAGAGGAAGTGGGGGGCAAAGAGAAGGCGTTCTGCTTGCTAGCAAATAGCCCAGCCATCCCTGGGGGAGAAGAAAATCCCTTGGGGATGTCCCTGCCACAGCTAGGGTCCCAGGGGTCTCATGGAGACAGGATAAATGCAAGGCCCAGCAGGCCCCCAAAAGCACTGGCTTTTCTGGCTGGCCCCTGCAGAGTCAGGTGCCAGCTCCCAGGAGATACACGGCAACTGAGGCCGGTGAGTGTCTAACAGGCTGTGAAATATACCTAATGCAGCTTAGAGCCCCACACCCTCACCCCTTGTCTGTGGGGCTCCTTCATACTTAACTGGACACCCAGGAGAGGGAGCCAACACCCCCTCCGACCAGGAGAAGTCAGCAGCACGAAGTCTTGGGGTAATGACAACACTGCCCTCCCCTGACGGCACCTGCAGCCCCCTCCTGAGTGGGACACAGGAGTTTGGTAGATCCTGGTCCCTCCTCCTGGCCAGCTGGCCTAGAGACTTACTAGTCTCCAAGTGTGGTGTAGGGTCAGTGGCACCACTGGAGGCGGAGTGGGGATGTGCTGGGCCCGCACCCCAGGGCTCCAGGATCCGCCACTGCACTCAGAAGAGCCCCAAGGGTTTCTTTGCACATGGGGTGGGGGACAGAAGCTCTCAGCAAAGCATCAGGTTCCATGGGGGCGACAGCAGCACATTCCAGCCATGAGCGACCCCTCCCTCAGTGGCTGGCAATTTGGAGGCACTGCTTGCACTCCACTTTCCAAAGCCCAATGCCCCTCCCAGATGTGACCTCGTCAGATCGCCATGACAGGCCTGAGCCCATAGGGGTGAGCAGCAATTCCCACACATTCTGCAGGGGAACACAGAGCCCAGCTGGGGGCCCCATGCGTCCCAGGCCACCTCAAAGATGACCCTCCCAGAGGTGTTGTGACAGGGTCCAGACGAACAACTACTCGACTGAAGGCCAAGAAATGGCCAGGCTAGTCAGTGATGTGTCACCACCAACTAGTGGTGCCCACTTTCAGGGACAGTGGCACCTGGCAAGCACAGGTTGGAGCTCTCAGGCCTATGCACTCAGCAGCCCCTTGTTAACAACCAATGCCAAACAGGAGTCTCCACCCCGAGCATGACCCAGGGAGCCTGTCCCCTCCCACTCAAGCTCCACAGCCAGTGGCACCTCCCCCAGCTCCAGAGCTCTGGGTCCAAAAGGACCCACCCTTCCTCTGTACCACAAGCCAGCAAGGCCACTCTGCCCCAGCTCCAGCGAGGGCTTGAGGATGTCTGTGGGCGGGACAATAACAGCTCTCACGCCCAGGGGCTGTCTTAAGGGCAGCCCATGCTGTCTCCGCTTGTCTTACAAACCACAACTAGGAACACAGTTGTTCAAAAGGTGACAACTGTCACAACACCACTAAATCTTCTGGTTTTAAAACACAAGTCAACTGAAACTGCAGATGGTCATCATCAAATCTATGCAGAGGTGGTCCTATGGCAGTCTGTGCCCACCTCCCCAGCACCAGGCGTTGTGCAGCCGCACTGGCCCACAGCTTGCTAGGAATGCACAAGGCCCCCAGCAGTCCTCGGTGTTATCTCACAGATGTGACAACCCCACATCACAGAATGTCCTCAGCACACCCTCCCCAGCTGTACAGATAGCAGGACCAGGCCACCACCTAGATACTTGCCAGCAGCCAGGAAGCCTGGCCTGTGCAGCAAGGGGAGGGGAGCGGGATGAAGAAGTGGGGAGGGGCTCGGGGAGCTCCTCCATGCCACTAGCCTGCTCTGGCTGTGCTCAGCCCTCCCCACTGCGACACGCCAGCTCTTTTAGTGGTCCAGTCCCAACTGCAGGTCAGCTTTCAATATAGGGACCTAGATTTTGCTATTGTCATCTCAAAAGTGCCTTATACCAGTGGCACACACAGCAGGGACTCATGAAGGCTAACTGATGGACAGGTGGGTGGGTGGGTGGGTGGACTGATAGATGGAAGGGTGACGGATGGATGGATGGACGACGGGGGTGGATGGGTGGATGGGTGGGGTCTTTTCCTGTTGTCCTCAGTTGTTGGGTACCATGTTCACCCTGACGTTATAAGCATGTTGGGAATCTCAGTCACTGACTGAGGTTCTGGAGAAGAAACGTGCTTCGTGCCACTCCTCTAAGGGCAAGGGGCCATGGAGAGATTTGCAGCAGTCCCGGGAAGGACATGGCAAAGGGGCTGTATCTGGTGGGCCATCACCCTTATACTACAGAGGTTCTGGTTCTAGTCAGTGGTGGCACAGGCCCCAGGCAAATGTGTGCTCAGCTCGGCCAAATGCAGTGGTCCTGGAAATGGCCACGACCACAAAAATGTTCTGGAAATTACCTTCTTGGCAACTGAAACGATTCCGATGAGTTACATCAGGAGGGGAAGGAAGCCATGTAAGGGCTCTGCAAAGCCAGTCATTAAAGCAACGTGGACACCAAATATCACAATCCACGCAGGAACTCGGTGACAGTTATCTACACAGTGGTAGCACTGCCTGGCAAGGCAGGACAAGTCGAGGCCTGGGCCACCCCATGGCTCACTAGGCCACTTGCCACCAAGAGTCAAATTAACTGGTTCCTCCCCATCTCCCCAGCTAGAGGCTGGAAGCCTCTGGTGGTCTTTTTTCATTTTTTGGTGTTACTGGGGTTTGAACTCAGGGCCTCCACTTGCTAGGCAGATGTTCCCATTCCACTAGCCCCTTTGGTGGTCCTTGAGAAAGTCCTACTACTCACAGCAACTAGGCTGGAGTGGACCCCACCAGCAATTTCTGCTTCAGTCCAAACTGCCTACACCCCTCCCAACCCCAAGGTTAGGGACAACAAGGTGAACCTGAAAGGAGAGGCTGAAAGCTGGCCTGAGGCTGTGTCACAGGACAGTCTGTGGGAGACTCACCGTCCCTGGCATCAATGTCCCTGGCAAGGCAGGACATTCATTCTCCTGAGCTGGCTCCAGAAGAAGCACTGCAGGGGCCTGAGGAGTGACCAGCTCTTCCCTAAGCACACATAGGCAAAGAGCCCTAAGATAGGGGGGCACTGATTAGCTGCCACTGTATTTCCTTCTCAGACCACTTGCTGGCAGTATTTCCTAATATCGGAACCCCATTCAGGGGTGTCAAACATGATCGATCAAGGCTGACAACAGCACACTGCCACGAGGGGCTGGAAACAGAACTGCGTTTTTACTACACCTACAGCATCACGGGAGACAGGTGTTGGTTCTGCCCAGGCAAGGTGTGACCAAAGACAGGGCCCCATCAGTCCCGCCTGGGCCTCACCTGAAGACAACTCCTCAGCTAGGATCCTTTCCTCGGGGAGCCCGGCTGGTGGCTGCTCCACTTGGAGCTGCTCCAGCCCCAGGTCTGGATCCCTCCTCCCCGTCTCCTCTGGCTCCATTTCTCTGCTCTTGCTGGGCAGCCTGATCCCATACCTCCAAGTCCAAAGCACAAGCTCAGCACCTGCTGTGCCACACTGGCAAAGGTTCTGGGTGCACCACCCGGCTCACTGCTCCCCTGGCATCGTCACAGGCACGCACATAAACCCGCTCACACCAAGCCCATCAGATGCATATTTCTGGAGCCCAACTTCAAACTCCCAATCCAGCAGATCTTGGCCTGCCTCAAACTCCGCAGGTGACACTGGCCTGCCTGTGCTCTGGCTCCATGACTTTGTAAACATTCTGATGAGATGTGGCTCTACCCGAAGTGGCATGATAGTGTGCGCGCTCCTCACTGTCATCCGGCCTCTTTTGTCTTCCTCTGCCCTGACAGCACCCTCTGAGCTGCCTGTTGCACACACGTGCTCTCCTCAATCCCAACAGCCCCTTCAGGTAATGGGATCATCAGCATTTCACAAAGGGAGCCAGGAGACTCAAGAAGGGAAGACACCCTGCGGTGGCTTTGGGGCCAGAGAGTGTCAAGCAGAGGCCAACACTGAGATGTCACCCGAAGGCCAAGCTTGGCAAAGAGCTAAGAGGGGAACCAACCAGTGCCCCTAACACCCAGGCCTTTCCTGTCCCAGGCCAGTCAGTCAGTAACCATCACCCCACCCCACCCCCAGGTCTCCTCTTTCCAGTTGGCTTGCCTTGCCCTCGGCCTCCTGTTGCCATGTGAACCATCAACACCTCTGACTACTCCCCAGGCCTGCTCTAAGGGCAGGCCCTCCTGCAGCCTACACTGGAAAGCACGTCTTCAAACACACGTCCTTCTCCATTTTTCCTTAGGAGTCAGTCCCAAGGGACTGACTTTGCTTTAACTCACCTTTAATCCTCAGCTCCTTCCCCGGTGCCACCGCTCCTTACCAAGTGAGGAAGAAAACATCAAATGTGCCATGCTCTGTGAAGGGTCGCAGAGAGGTGAGCCCTCCTGTGTGGCAGAGCCACCACCTGGAGTGCATGGCCATGACAGTCTCTCTGAATGCCAGCAGGGGAGGGACAGGACCCAGGGAAGACACTGTAAACAAGCCCCCACGACTGCTACAACTGCCACGACTGCCAAGACTACCACCTTAGCCAGCAAGAGCATGGCTGGACCCCTTCCTCACAGAGACATGTGACGAGAAGACAGGCAAGTGCCAATGGCGCCATCCCTCTAGCTGAGCAACCTGCAAGGACATGGTGGCAGGGGTGGGGACGTCTCTGGCACTTGGGGCAAGAGGCAGGAGCCTCTCTAGACCTCTCCCACATTTGTCCCTTGGCCTGCAGGAAGGAAGAGGGATGATAAGGCCTTGGGTGAGGCCTGCGCTTCCTTCTCCTTTGTCTCGGCCAAAGTGAGGCCAGGGATGGGCTCCATGCTTGTCCCTTCTGCCCCACCCCGCCCAGTCTCCAACCTGTGGCCCTTGTGGGTACCACACTATGCTGTAAACAGCTAGCCATAAGATAGGCCAGCCCGACGCATACCAGCCAAAGCTCACAGGGGAGGCGACTCCTAGTGCACACTATATCCCACACACTGCACCTCCAAGGCAAGGGACAGCAACATCAGACACCCTCTTGCCGCAGGCCCCTGAGAACAGCAAGTACCCCAAGTGTGTCCAGAGACGGCCAGTACAGTGGCAGCCCCTACATCTTTCTCCAGGAGCACTGGGGACTATCAGGACATTTCTATAGCATAGAAACCACAGCCTGAGATGACAACCCTAGGCGGTAATTCTCGTATCCTGTGCCCAGAGCTGCTGCTGACAACCACGGTCTCTATTTAGAACAGCCTGGAAGGCACGTTTAATGTGCCCCGTTTCACAGGTGGGGAGGAGCCGAGTCCCAGGTCAGGCCCGTATCTAAGGCTCTCTCTGCTATGCAATGTGCACTGTACCCGCAGCTCCAGAGGACAGAGTAGAAGGTTATTCTGCCAGCACCTCCTGGAGGCAGGCAGTCAGCTCACCGCTGCTGCTTCCCACTGCCCTTCCTGAACAGGTTCATTTAAGATCAGACATGGGAAACAAGCAGCCGAGGTGGCCACACTTCAGTGAGCATTAGGGTAAGGAAGCTCGCTCCCACGCTGGCTAAGTTTGCGTCTCCTGTTCTGGTTCCCAGCAGGTAACTGGTGCGCTCTCATCACTTAGCTGCTTTCTAAGGCTGATGGCAAACTGCTTCCTTGGAGCTTCCAGAACCCAGGCCTGTCATAGCCCCAGGCAGATCCAAATAGACTTGGTTCAGGTCCCACGGGGGTTCTGCAGACATGATGGCTGTGGTCCTGGCCTGCCTCCCAAATGTACTCCATCATCTTCATTAACCCCATAGCTCTTGCTGGCAGCATGTCCCACCCTGCCCTGCCCCACGGTCTGAAGTCCTGTCCTTCTTTCTATCCCCCAACAAGCAAACAAAACCTACAGCACTTGCTACCAGTGAGAAGTCATGCCAACTACTGCCCCACACCCCCACCCCAGTCCAACAGTCCTCTGTCTAGGTTTTTGCTTTGCCACTCACAGGGCCAGAGACCCTGAGCCAACTGCAGAAATGGAGACCTTACTCCGGAGCCTGATGCACAGCACACCGTGCTGATTGTGACATCTTACGACAGTCAGGAGGAAATGTGTTGTGATGACACACGGAACAAACCCAATGGGTCCAGTCTCAGTAGCTAGAACTGTGATATGTCTCTGCAGAGAACTCTAATAGCAACAAGAATAAGAGAAGTCAAAAAAACACACCACATATACCAGGGAAATAAACCAAGACCAAATTCCAGATCCCACGCAAACTTCTTAAGCCCCCCTGCCTGAGGCCACACAGCTGGGCTGGGGAACCAGGCAGCCTGGCTCCCAGGCACTGGTCATTACTACATACTCAGCTGCCTCTCTCAGCAACACACAAGAGCACCACCTTGAAGGCACTCCTGGACTCAATGGATGGTGGGAAGGACTACGACTGGATGCTCAGGGTGTTCTGGGCATCCCAGAAGAGGAGAGAGGGAGTCTGTGGGGAGGATGAAGAGTAAGTAAGTGGGAGTCCGCAGGCCACACCAGAGAGGTAAGGTCACGCCAGTGGGGGCGGGTGGGCCCCACAAGCAAGGGGCCAGGGGCAGCAGAATGCAGCATACCAGGTAGGGGAAGGGGCTCCAAAATGGATCCTACGCCATGGGCAGGATTGGACTCAAAGGATTTTTTGGCAGTAGAGGGTAATAATGGGGTTTGAACTCAGGGCCTCAGGCTTGCTAGGCCGTGCTCTATGGCTTGGGCCACACCTCCAGCCCAGATTGCAGTTTTAACTGGTGAACTCCTGGCCGGTAGACACATTAACAGGCACTGGCCAGCATTAGGAAGCGAGATGGAGAGGAGCAGGAAGGGGCTCAAGGTGTGAGCCAGAGTCCACCACACCACACCACAGACCAGCTGCGGGGAAAGGAGGGCTGACTGGGTGTGCACTGGGGTACAGCAAACAGAGGCCATCTGTGGGAGCGGAGGATGGGGTGGTCACTGCCACCTGCAGCCAGAATTGGGGAGCTGGATTCAGTGCAGCCTACTGATGTGTGAGCGCTCGCATGCTCCTCCCTCCAGGACACTCCGAGCACAGACTGCCAGCACGCCACTACATTTCACAGTTCTGAGACACAGTGTATTCTGACCATGAAGGAAAAACAGGTTACCAAGTGGAAGACACTGCTCATCTTCAAGGACATAGAAAGGTAGGCAGAATGGGTGCCTCACTCCTTCTCACAGAGACCCTGAGTGCCCAGAGGCAGACAGTCTTCCTCAAACCCAGGACACTACTTGGAACCAAAAGTGGTCTCCAACTCTCCCTACTCAGCCATCCCTGAACAGTCCCCAAAACTGCCACAACACTGCTTTTCTACCCACTGCCCAGGCCACCCTCTGTTCCCCAGAACCTTCATAGACTCAGCTCAAAAACAACAGCTATGGCAATCTCAAAGAACCGAACATGGGCTGGTTGTATGACTCAAGCAGTAAGCATGCCTGCCTAGCAAGCATGAGGCCCTGAGTTCAAACCCCAGTGCAAAAAAAAAAAAAAAACGTCAAAAGCCAAAGAACTGAACACAGGGACTTGGGTCTGTGTACACTACTGCTGCACAACTCACTGATGCATGGATGAATAAAAAAATGTGGCCCACCCATACAACAGCTATCATTCAGCCTTAAAAAGGAAAAATTTTAACTGGACACAGTGGTACACACCCATGACCCAAGCAGCACTCAGGAGGCTAAGGCAGGAGGATCCCAAGTTCAAGACCAGCCAGGGCTGCATAGCGAACTTGCCCCAAAAATCCAAGGGCTGGAGTGTGACTGTGTTGCAGGGCACTTGCCTAGCATATAGAAGGCCCTGGGTTTTATCCCAGCACCACAAAAAAGGAAGCTCCGACCTATACAACCTAGATGAACCATGAGCCCAAGTTACTGAAGGGCAGACACCATGGGGCTTTAGCTCAGATGACATACCTGCAGGGGTCATGGTCACGGACACAGAAAGAATGGTGGCTGCCAGGGGAAGAGGAGAGGAACAAAGAGTGGTGTTAAAGGCTCAGCTTCAGTTTCATGGTGGAGAAGGCTTCAGCTTTGGGTAGATGAAGGCGAACGACACACCACTGCTGTATTTAATCAGCCAGGTGAGGTGCACATAAAAGCAGTAAGATGGTAAAAAGTCATGCAGTGTGTATCTTACTACAAGAAATCAAAAGCACCAACAGGTGGTATCCTGGAGGGGGCCTCCGTACCTCTCCTAGGAGCTGCTTTGCTGTTCACCCCTGGTGGCCAGTGTAATGTTTGAGCAGAGCCTCATTCAGCTAAAAGCTGCTCCAGTTACCAGCTCTTCCCACAGGGGCCAGGCCTTTGGTGAGTACTTTGGCTAGGACATCCTTAGGCATCCTTCAGGCCTCCTGGACCCTCAGCTACTCTTCTGCACAGGCCACATGTGCCTGGACAGGTTGGCCAAAGGAGGGAGGGAAGGGCTTGTCTTGGTTGCCAGGACCACAACCATCATGTCTGCAGAACCCCTGTGGGACCTGAACCAAGGGCACAGTCTATTTGGATCTGCCTGGGGCTATGACAGGCCTGGGTTCTGGAAGCTCCAAGGAAGCAGTTTGCCATCAGCCTTAGAAAGCAGCTAAGTGATGAGAGCGCGCCAGTTACCTGCTGGAAACCAGAACAGGAGACGCAAACTTAGCCAGCGTGGGAGCGAGCTTCCTTACCCTAATGCTCACTGAAGTGTGGCCACCTCGGCTGCTTGTTTCCCATGTCTGATCTTAAATGAACCTGTTCAGGAGATCCTTCTGCTGTGGTCCTGAGCATGCCACCTCCTTGGGTGACAGGCATGGCAACAGCTCCATGGGGGAAGTGTGGAGTGATCAAATGGTCATGCGTGGGTTTGTGGTTTGTGGGTTCGATCTGTGCAAGGGAAAACATGGCAGTCATGGCCCTGGGCCTTTCCAAGAGTTAACGCACTGTTAGGCGGAGCTACGGAAGACCCTTGGCCGTGGATCTCAGCCCCCAGGTGCAAGTGGCCCATGGATAAACAGTAAGGCCCCAACAGGGGCTGTCTCTGGATGTGGGGGTACATGGCAACCACTCTCCCCGGGCCCAGCTCAGCCCCGCAGGCCTCCCAGAGCCACGCCAGCTTCACCTGCAGGTACCTTCCCACAACATGCTCAGCTGTGGCAGTAAGGGGTCTGGGTCTCTCTGGGCTGATGAGGCAGTCAGGGCCCAGAGGTTGGAGCATGCAAGCCGTGGGGGCACAGGTTCTGAGCAGAGACCACCACCTGCTTGCAAGGGGCACCCATGGAAGTTTCCCCTGCAAAACTGTCACTGTAAAAACTACCACCTTGTATTTTTACTGCCTGGCAACCTTCGCACCAAGGCGGAGACCCTCTAGGTGCAGGGATAGGCGCACACAGGAACATTTACAGAGCACTGTTTTAGCAAACCTGTGGAGCCAGCTCCATGGTAATGGTCTGGTGCCTCCTGTTGAGTATTACGCTGTGGGTAAAGGAAGAAGCAAGACCCACACTAACAAACTGAGAGCCAAGCACTCTGGAAAATGAGTCTGCCCTGCAAGCCAGAACTTTTTTTTTTTTCTTTTTGAGACACTATTCTCACCGTTTTGTCCAGGCTGACCCTGAACTCCTGGTCTCAGGTGATCTTCCTGTCTCAGCCTTCCAAGTGCTGGGACTACAGGTGCATGCCACTGTGCCCTGCTTGAATTTATTTAAAAAACCCACACTCTCGTGGTGGGCCATGTCTCTACCTGTATAAAACATGCTCACACTCACAACACGACCTCTGTTCAAGGGAGAGAAGCCTGTCAGGGGTAGTGGTTGGAGGGCCTTAGCCGTACCCAACAGTCGCTTCTGATGGAGGGCATGTTCACTGCTGGGGTACTGCAAATCAGTGAGAATCAAAGGGAAGATGCTGGCAGAGGACGGCATCGGCAAGCGTGAGCGCACTGCCACGCCAGAAGACCCAGGGCCTGTGGTGACTGTCAGCCACTGGCAGTCTGTCCTACAGAGGGGACAGGCTACTTCTAAGGAAGATCTGCACACAAGGACCGAGCTTTCAGACACAGTGGACTGGGGAAGGGGACCCTAGACCTGGCTTGCTGGATCACATCTGCTTATACCATTGTCCAGTATAATTTTTAGCAGTTCCCCATTCACCTCAAAGCGTCCTAGTCTGGAGGATGACACGTATGGTCACCCTGGCCAGAGGGGGCAGGGACTGGTTCACAGTACTGTGATTCCCACGTACCCATCCTGGGGGACTACACCCTTAGCCACCACTAAAGATACAGTCCCAAGCCACAAGGGGAACAAGGTACAGTTCAGCAATGCAGAAACCAAGACTCCAACCACTGCTCCAGGCAACATGGCCAAAACCAGCTGGGAGCTGGGACACAGGGCTCTCCCAGGGCCTCTCTGAGCCTCGTCTGCTCTGCTGGGGAGGCAAGAACACCTGGTTGGGGGTGAGAGAACCCACGGCAACCTGTGGCCCTTGCCAGGCACTCTCAGCAGGAAGGGAGACTTTTAAGGGATAGAGATATCCTACACCTCCATCCCTGCCTCAGCCACACAGGTCTGAGTTGGTCAGAGCGTGTTGGAGTCTGGATCCACAGACAATCATGCAAGTTCTTCTGTCACAGGCACAGGACAGATGCCAATTCAGTGCACAACAAGACACTCCCACCGCAAATGCACAAGGCAAATAGGGGCACCATGTGGTAGGTGACCTACACTTCCATGAAGGCGGGTAATACATGGGAGAGGACAGTGTGCTGGACAGGACATTAAGGAAGCCACAAAGGACCAGGGAATGAAAAGCCCGGAAAAGGAGGAATGGCTGCAAGACAGAGGGAGGCCGGGAACCACACAATGAAGACTTGCTAATTCCCATCTGCTGCCCACCAAGGCTGATGTCCACCTGAACTTCTGCTGCTCCTGCCCCTCCCTGCCCACACACATCCAGACCAGCAGGAGGGGCCAGGCGCAGGGGCACCTGCTGGGAGCAGCATCTCCAAGTTGACCAGGCGAGGCAGCAGCAAGAAGAGGCACGGAGAGGCTCGGGTGACCCACAGGTTGCGTGACGTGATGCAGGTGAAGGGAAAGAAGGAGTGGGAGAATGGCACCGAGCAGACCAGAGTGCTGGAGAGGAGGCTAAATTTTCATCCTACAAGCGGACAACCCGGGAAAGGAGCAGCCAGTGGCACACAGCGCCTGCGGTCCCACGTATAAATCTAATGGAGCCACCAGCTGCAAGCAGCTGAAGCTCTGTGCCCCATGTAGAGTGTGTGCCTGGAGAACTGTCATTCGGATAGGCCAGATTTGAGCTGGGGGTGTAGCTCAGCGGTAGCGTGCTTACCTGGTGTGTCCCAGGCCCTGGGCTCCATCCCTAGCACTGCAATAACAAACCAACCAACCCAGACAGGCCAGTTTTCCTCCTTCCTCCAGGCCTCACTAAAAACTCAGGCCTGGAGCTGGGTGCCAGTGGCACCTGTAATCCTAGCTACTCAAGAGGCAGAGATCAGGAGGATCACAGTTTGAGGCTAGCCCAAACAAAGAGTTTGCAAGACCCTATCTCGAAACTAACCAGAGCAAAATGGACCGGAGGCATGGCTCCAGTAAGCATGTAAGCATGAAGCTGAGTTCAAAGCCCAGTCCGACCAAAAAAGAGAGGAGGAGGAAAACATCCTCAGGTCTGTGAAGGGCTGGGCAAGGGCTCAGGCTGGCAGTCATGCAGAGCCAGTCTGCAGCTCCACCTCCCCTGAGCGGATCTTCCAGGACTCCCACATTAGCCATGCTGGACCCAGAGCAACTTTTTATGCCCAGTGGTGAGGTTAGCAACACCCAGTGCCGCCATCTGGGAGGAGGAAGCAGGCAGGAGGAGGGGGGTGCTGGTTTCCCAGGGGGATGTCCTAGTCTCCAGCTCCAGGAAAACCTCTGGAGGCAGCAGTGCAAAGGTGCCCGGGCCCTGCAGTAGAGCTCGACCACTCTCAGGAAGAAAAACTGCATGGTGTGTGTTTTAAGGAGCGAGGCGGGAGCAAGCAGCACACAGCAAACGAGACCACGTGGCTACATGAATAGCTATGTAGCCTAGGCCAGGAGCCCCAGGGAAAATCTGCAACACTCAGGTGCCTGGACTCCCCAGCCCCTCGAGAAACTGGCTCACTGTGGACCAATGGCAGAGAGAGGCAGTGAGCATAGCCAATGAGACACTACAACTGAGAGAATCAGGTCCAGAAGCAGAAGCCACAAAGGCCCTGACACCCTCCTAGACATGGAGCTCCCGGGACCCGCAGCCCAGCAAGCAGGCCAAGGGGAACCCAGGCCCTGAGGGCAGGGCTCCAGCCCGCACACATACCAACACTGGGCCACTTCTGAGGCTGCTGCGCCCTGCCCCCGCCAAGCTGGTGGGGGTGGGGGGGCAGGGACAGACCTGGGTGTGTGCTGGAGCTGGCTCCACTTGAGGGCTTGTGGTGACACTTTCAGGAGCTTTAGGACTCAGTCTCTCAAATAAATGACACAAGCTTCAACTCAGTTCTACTGAAAGCAAAGGAGACCCGCCACTGACACCGCGTCACTTCCTGTGCTGCTGTCTTGGTTTGAGGTTACTGGTGATGAGTGCTGCCAGGTGGAAGACATGGAGCTCTCTGGAACCTGTCTTCCCAAGTCCACACCCAGGCACGTCATGCCAGGACTACACACTGCCATGGCAAGACAATGACACCATGCAGAAGGCCAGCACTGCCAACCAGGGCTACACTTTCTAGATCTCAATCTGCAAACACCTGGCCAACAGCCCTAGCACTGCTGCATTGGTAAAAGAAGCTTGTTTTGCAAACCATTTATAAATTGTTTACACGCTAGCATGAGCCACATAAAACTTGTTTTATGCTAACTTGTTTACACATTGCCATGGCCGCTTCTATGCCACAAAGGTAGAGCTGTGACAGAGCTAAAGATCACATCCCTAAGACTCGACTTTGAAGAGTATCATGCCTGAACTGTTACACTGAGAACACTACAAACGATCGAATGTCCTAACAACATATGAAACTGCTATTCAATTCAGCACAGCAATCACGTGACTGACATAGACAAAAGTATCAATAGAAAGCCAGGCTAGGGCCAGAGGGGCTCAAAGTGATAGAGCAGGTGCCTAGCAAGTGGGAAGCCTGGACTTCAAACCCCATACCATCAAAAAAAAAGAAAGAAAAAGCCAGGCTGCTACATGGCTCATCCCTGTCCCAGCTACTTAGGAGGCAAAGATTAGGAGCATCTTGGTTCCAGGTCAGTCCAGGGGGAAAAACAAACAAATAAAATGAGACTCTATCTCAAAATAACAAGTCAGGCATGGTGGTACACTCCTATAATCTCAGCAACCTGAGAGTCAGAGGCAGAAAGAACATGGTCTGAGGTCAGTCCAGTGCAAAAACACAAGACCCTACCTGAAAAATAACTCATGCAAAAAGAATTGGGGCATGATTCAAGTTGTAGAGTACCTGAGCTCAAATACAGGGACTCAAATGCAGAAAATACATAAAAATTTGGTCTGTGCTAAACATGTACAAACTTATTTTTTGATGTTTCTTCCACAAATAATATGGTGTAACAACTATTTCCACAGCATATACATTGTATTAGGTATTGTAAGTCACCTAGACACAATTTAAAGTATTAAGACAGCAGGATGTAGGTTAACGCAAACACTGCGCCATCTGACATGACACTTGCATGTCTGTGGATTCTGGTATCCATGGGGGTGGGGGTGGGATGAGGCTGGAATGAGTGAGCAGACACCCACATATGTGACCACTTTCTTTTCTTTGGGGATTTTCTTGGAGAGCCAGTTGCCAAATGTTCACAAGCACACCAAGCCTATACCTAGGAATATCACATTACGTAAAATAGTGTCATTATTTTGAAGTGCTTGAAGTAGTTTGAATGAAATTAAACCTTCAAGATTACACATAAATTTCAAGATTACTTATAAATAAAGAGGCCAGAAGAATCTCAGTGCTGTAGATACGCAACTCTTAAAAATTTGAAGATGTTTACCCACAGCAGCCCTCAAAGGCAGGGATATGAACATGGGTACAGTGCAGCGCCTGTCTGGCGTCACTGTCTTTTTGAACGGATGGCATCCGACACAGAAGCTCACCATCTGGTACGCCCCTAACGCTCTGTACTGCACCTTCTGTGCTCCCTCCCTGCCCATCTCCAGGCGACCCCGCAAACTGTGTGGACATCATCACTTCCTGTGTCATGATGTGATGAGACGTCAGGAAGGGCACGGGGCTGTCTTGCGTGGGGGAAGGGACTGGAGAATCAAGAAGGAGGAAGAGTTCAAGCTGATGTGAGAGAAGGGTGTGCACAAGTTCTGAAGGTCTGCAGATGTTGACAATGAGGAGCCAGGCCATGGAAAACCAAGGAAGGGGGACAAGACAGAGCTGTGTCACTTGGTTTTGGGTTTAGAGGGGGCAAGAGATGGCTAAAGCTCCCGGGGCTGGGGAACACACATTTTGGTGGCAATGCACTGGGACCAATAGGTGGGCAACGTGGGCAGGAGGATTAGGCAAGGAAGGCAGAAAGTGGGCATGACCCTGGTGTTCACCGGAATGGACAGAGAGAACAGCAGCCTATGTCTGTCCTCTGAGGACATCAAGATTCCTCTGGTGAGCCTGACTGAGGCCACACCTGGCATACCACGGCTCTGCCCCCTCCGCAAGCACCTCATAGGAAGCACCCTCTGTGTGCACGTACTCACGGCACGGGCTGCAGTCCTCAGGGCTGTGGTCCACACAGCTCCTGGCACTCTTCAGGCTAAGCACTTGACTTCTATTATCATTTTTTTAAGAATGTAATTGAAAAGACAATGGAGTAGAGAAGGAAAAACCCAAACAACCACTTGTCCCCACTGCCCTGACAAATGTTGCCCACTTCGCCCCAAATTCTCGGACGCCTGCCTAATTGTGCTCCATCCCTCCTGGCCAGGCCTCCCCTCCGCCCCCAGCTCTGCATCTCCCATGCACTCAGTTAATAACATGAGTGATGTCATCAATTAATGACATGAATGATATGATGGATGTGTTATCATTGTTACTTACAACCAGCACATCTGGAAATACCTTTCCAAGAGTAAAATTACCAGGCCAAAGAGTGGGGAGCCTCTGCCTCTTGCTAACTAGCACGGGAGAGCATGGAGCTAGGGTGGAGGGGAGATAAGGAACTGCACACCAGCCTGTCCTGGCTGCCTGCCAGCGGCGTTCTTCCCACGTGTCTGAGACCAGGTACGGTTCCCGAGTATTAATTACATCAACATTCCTCTGTCCGAGTCTGAGACCTTGCAATTGCTAGCTCTGAGCACTTTCTCCAGACACAGATCCCCACATATGAATTTGTCCCGATCAGCACTGTGTGCCCTGCAGCAGAGGGGCTCGGAGACCTGCCAGTCCAAACCTCTGCCAAAGAAGCGTGCCTCCCTCTCTCAGTCTGCCACTCTCTTCCACACCACTGCCTTCCTGGTTTTCCTCACAGGAGTGTCTAGAAACACAGAGAAGCACATAGTGCGTCAGGGGACCACTCGGTGCTGACACTAAAGGAAGGCCCATCAGGAACACCACAGTTAAACATCTACAGTCTCTCCCCTGGGAACAATACCCCTCCTTGGAAAAGAGGGGAAGGGGCTTTGCTTGCTGAAGTGCCAAGCACTTGTCCTGTAAGCAGGGCCTGCCTCCTCTACCCAGACAGCAGATGAAGGCAAGGGCTCCCAGTTCCTCACTGTGCAGTGGCTCAATCTTCATCTCTGAAACGAACACCCTCGGGACTGGAGGTGTAACTCAACTGGCAGAATGCTTGGTTAGTAATCATGAGACTCTCAGCACCACCACCAAAAAAAAAAGGTAAAATGAACACCCTCCTAGCAGAATGAGCATAAACCAAGGGCTGATGAAGCTGTCCCCTTACCATTTCTGTTATGGCTCAAAGATAAAAGTCCCCATGGAGCAATAATTATAAAGATTTACAATGGTTAGACAAGGTGGCTCACACCTGTAATCCCAGCTACTCCAGAGGCAGACATGGGAAAGATCAGGGTTCAAGGCCAGGCAAAAATTATTCCAACAAATAAGCCAGGCTGGTGGAGGGCTCAAGTGGCAGGGCGCCTACCTAGCAATCATGAAGTCCTGAGTTCAAACCCTAGTGCCACCAAAAATAAAGAAAAAACAGGCATGGTGGCACATACCTGTCACTCCAGCTACTTGAGAGGCTGAGAGGGTAGGAGGATGGCAGTCCAAGGCTGGCCTGCATAAAAAACGAGACTCTACCTGAAAATTAACTCAAGCCAAAAAGGATTGGTGCCTGCCTGGCATAGCTGAGTTCAAACCCCAATATCAACAATAACAACAACATTATACCAAGGCACTTAGACCCTTGATTTGGTAAGTGGGGTTGGTTGCAAGACTTGATAAAATCCAAGCCTTCTGGGTCTGGAGACAGACTCCACCTGCAGGCCCACTAAGCACTGGTGGGGTTAAAAGCCTGCCTCGATCCCTTCCACTGCATGGCCTTAGGAAGACAGTCTCCCTGACCCCTTCCTCAGGAGAGCAGGGAGACAGCAGCAGTCCTTCAGAAGCCAAGTGACCGAATGAACAGAGGCCAGGCACTGTGCCAGCCACTTCACACCCAGCTGGATGACACTGCACTGACAGGCCTGTCACAGATAAAGGGACTCAGGGTTGGGGACAAAAGTGATTTACTCCAAGGCCACCAAGGTAGAGACAACTGAGCAAAGCCAGAGGCATGCGTGCACACACTCGTGAAGGCCTCCCTTATCCCCATGCCTGAAGGAACTGGCAACACACACAAGATATGTTCAGTGCCTATGTGCAGACCACACTGCAGTGGCTCCGAGACCCCATGCATTGCAGAAGGAACCAAAAGCTCAAGTCTAGAAAGGACCTAGCAGTCAAGGGGGAGTGTCCTGCAGGGGCCTGCCAAGCCCAGCTGCCTCAACCCCAACTCTGCCCAAGCCCACTAAACCTTGATTCTTCCCAACCCCAACTCAGTCCTCCCGGGCTGGGCATTACTGTCCCACCTGCACCACAGTCAGGGATGTCACACACCCCTCCTCAGCGGGATGGACGGGCTCGCTATGCATCCGCAAAAACAGCCCATCGGGATTGGGGGAGGGAGATGAAGGCATGCCAAACATGGCCAACGGGATGCTGTGGGCAAGACCGGGTGAGGATGCCAGGAGTAGTCAGAAGACAGACCTGGTGGACAGCTGTCTTGGGACAGCAGACACTGGCCTTGCTCGAGAGGCACTGTGGACTCTAGGCAGAGGCAAAGGAAACAGCTGAAGGAAAGCGGAAGGGAAGGAGGACTGGTGACCAGATGACTGATGAGCTGCTAAGCACAGCTCGAGAGCAGGGCAGTGAGAGGATGCCTGAGCCACGGCCTGGAATACAAGGTGCCCAGACTTCTTGGTTGCAAGTGACAGAAAAGTGAGCTGAAATGGGTATAATCAAGAAAGGAAGCCAAGCCCAGCACAGGTGGCTCATGCTAGCTACTTGGGAGGCTGAGATTTGGAGGATCTTGGTTTGAGGTCAGCCTGGATAAATAGTTTGCAAGACCCCATTTCCAAAAAAACCAGAGCAAAATGGACTGGAGGGAGATGTGGCTCAAGTGGTAGAGCACCTGCTTTGCAAACACAAAGCCCTGAATTCAAACTCCAGTCCCAACAAAAAGAAAGGAAGGAAGCAGCAGGCTCCGTGAAATGAAAGTTGAGGGCTCACCTCTGAGCAGCTGGGCCCTAGAGACTTAGTCCTCCTCACCCCCACCCCTCACCCCTGACCAGGCTGTCTCCACGCAGCAGCAGGCAGCTCCCATCCTCTCCCATCCAGGTCTCCCCTGGTCCATGGTGGGCTGCCTGGACCACCAGGTACAGGAGGTGCTGGAACGTGCAAGGCCAGGTGCCATGAAGGCAGGCCCCTGGGAGCTCCTGAGCAGCGCATGCAAAGCCAAAGTGCTTGGGGAAGCAGGCACCCCTGAAAGGGGTGTGAAGAGAATGACAAGGGCAGCCCAGCAAGACGCGAGCAGACCAGGGAGGAGGCACAGCTCACTGAGGTCTTCCATGGAATGCACCTCCAGCGCTGACAGTGGGTAACCCAGGAAGACAACTTGCAGTGACAAACACCAGATGCATCCTGGTGCCCAAGGGAGCTCATCATACAAAGTAGATACCACTTCCCACTTCCCAATTTGGGACAGCCCAAACTGGATAGAAAACCTTATCCACTGTGCTCTCCACATGAGAGCGTCACCAGGACCACTGGCAGACACCAACTTTTCAGAGAGAAAGACAGAACACTCACTACTTCATCGTAGCACCCAAATGCAAACAGAACCCGTCAGATTCACCAGATCGCCTGAGTGGGCCCAATCCCCGCCCACCTAGAGTTCTGGCTCTTTCTGTCCTACTTTCTATGGCTGCCTGGAGCCAGCAAACCCTGCTCCTTCTGGAAAGGCCTCCTCCCGACTTCCTGCGGGCACTGTCACTTTCTTGCAGGGCCCCTCATTCCGCCCCAAGCCAAGAAGAGTGCTGCTCCAGGAGCCTCCAGACTGGAAACAAGCCAGCGAGTCCTCCCTGCACTGCCTAGCTTCAGAGTTCAGCCCAGGAGCACTGCTGCCTTCACCTCCACATGGAGGACAGTCCGTCCCCCCCCCCCCCCCACACATGCACGCGCACACACATGCACACAGAAGACAACCACCTGGCCAGTTTCTTTCTCATTTCTCCACACCTCACGTGTGATTCCAAACAGCACTTTCAGCTCAGCCACCAGAAGAGGGAGGTTAAAATCCACTGCAGGAAGCACGCACAGAACACTGAGGGAGTCGTCAAGCCGCAGCCTCAGTGAGAAGTTAGGCTCCTGCCTCCTTGGCCACCAACCAACCCTGAGCATGGGGACTTAAGCTCGAGCAGAAGCTCCTTCACAAGGGAACCGTACGCAAACCTTTTCCTGACAGAAGAGCCTGACCGCTAACATGTGGCCCACTTCTGTCACTGATGGGCTGCCATCGTTCAGCAGGAGTAGTAGTCACTAGGTGAGTTTAGGTCCCCTAGAAACCCAGGGAGGGAAGAACAGAGGCTGCAAAAGAAAGTTCACTGGAACCTACGCCTCTCAATTCACCTGAGGCGAAGAAGCCAGCCAAAGTGCAGGTATCACCTTCTGGTTGCCAGGTTAACCAGGGGGAGGGAGCAGACAAGAGGAAATGGCCAGGATAATCTGACCCAACCAGACCTCTGGTCCGGCTAAGCTGTAGCTCTTGCCTGGCATCACCTCTGGATGCCTGGGGGGTGGGGGTTCTACCCACCACCGCAGCTCCCCAAGCACAGACCCACCTGCTGTACGCAGGTATTGAAGCCCCAGGAGGGATGATCAGGACAAGGAAAAGACACCATGAGACTCAGCCGACGATGAGGGATGATGGTACCTAAGGGTAACACAGGCAAATTCAGCATGTGCAGTTCAGTCAGGCCGGGGAGCACGAAGCCCTACACTGTGAGCGCACGCCATCCCGCCACCCATCGCTCACTCTCGACCTCACACTGCAGATGCTCACACTCTGCCTTATGGCTGCAACCCCTCCAGGCCCAGCACTGGGCCCAACAACATCACAGCGGCATCGCATCAGAAAAATGACTAAATTGGCATCCACCAGAATACCAGCCCACAACCTGTTCAACTGTTAGCAGGGCCTCATGTCTCCTGTGGAGTCCCTTCTCCTCTGGGTGGCAAGCAGTCCCTCTGGGGTTGTTTGTGTTTGGTTGTTGTTGTTTGGTTTTTGAGCAGAGTCTAGCTATGTAGCCCAGGTTGGCCTGGAATTCGTGGTCCTCACAGCTAGCCCCTCTGTTTAAGCCACCCCAGAGGCACAGCACAAACTTCCCTCTGGGGTTGGAATTAGTCAAGGATATGAAGACAGGCAGGTACCTGTTACTCAGAAGGGAGAGATCAGGAGGATCACGGTTCGAAGCCAGCCCTGGGCAAATAGTTCTCCAGACCCTATCTCAAAAACAAACAAACAAACAAAACCCCACAAAAAATTGGCTGATGGAACGGCTCAAGGTACAGACCCTGGGTTCAAACCCCAGTACCACAGAAAGGATGTGAGGCAGGGGCTCTGCCAGCAACCAGCTGAGTGAATGCTTAAGAAAACAAGGAGAGTGCTGAGAAGCCAGGCTGCTAACGGCTGGCCTGGGCACCGTTCGAGATGCACGCTGCAGGTAAAATTGGGCAACATTCATTTACCCAAAGTGGCTTCTAGGGGAGCAGGCCTTAAAGAACAGGAGGAGAGCCAGGCACTGGTAGCTCACACCTGTGATCTAAGCTGCTTAGGAGGCAGAGATCAAGAGGACTGTGGTTCAAAGCCAGCCCAGGCAAATAGTTCGCAAGACCTTATCTCAAGAAAACCCATCACAAAAAAAGGACTGGAGGAGTGGCTCAAGTAGTAAGGGCCTAGCAATGAGGCCGAGTTCAAACTCCAGTACCACAAAAAAAAAAAAAAAAAGAACAAGAAGGGAACTGGAGGTATGGCTCAAGCAGTACAGTTCCTGCTTTGCAAGCATAAAAACCTGACTTCAAACCCCAGTGCCAGCAGACCACCTACACACACACACACACACACACACACACACACACACACACACACACACACGAACAGGAGGGCCTCCAGGTACCAGTGGCTGACACCTGTAACCTTAGCTAATTGGGAGGCCAAGATCAGGAGGATCGCGGTTTGAGACCAGCCTGGGCAAACAGGTCCCGAAACCCCATCTCCCAAATAACCAGGACAAAATGGATTGGAGGTGTGCCTCAAGTGGTAGAGTACATGTTTTGCAAGTGTGAAGCCCATACTTCAAATCCCAGTCCCATTAAAAAAAAAGAAGAAGAAGCCAGGAAGCCAGCCCCAGCCAAAAGGGTAACCCATTCTCACTTTATATACCTACACATGACCTAGGCATATTCACTTTGACATACCCACGTACACAGGTAGGCATGTACATACACATTTGCTGTACCTACCATAGGTCCCTCCAGTGTGCCCTCGTGGTTTGTTCTGCCCTCCCCATCATTAGGTTCCTGGCTCATCCTTATCCCACAAAAGAGCCCAGCAGGTGGCCTGGTGTGACTGGAGGTACAGGACAGTGTGCTGACCACACTAAAGGCACAAACAGAGCAGTGGGCCACAGTCACACGTGCCTGAGTCCACTCATCAAGTGCTGATGCTTGTACTACAGAACCCAGACCAGACTCAAGACCAGCCACACAGCAAAGCCCCGACACCACCACACTGCATACACAGCACAGGCGAGACCACAGTCTCTGCAGCAGCCACAGGCTGACCTGCCATGTGTGTAGCCTACACAGCAGCACCCCATTTCCTGGCCATACCAAATGAACACCTGGGCAGGGGTGTCATATGTTTTGTCACACAACCGAAAAAGGCCAAAGGGTCCCATGGGGACCCAAGGTCAGAGGTGGTAGGTTTTGTTTGGTTTTTGTGGGCTGGAGATGGAATCCAGGGTCTCACACATGCCAGACAAGCATTCTACCACCGAGCCACACTCCGGTCCCAAAGAGGTGGCATCTGAATAGTACCTCCGAGGACTACAAATGGGCAGGGATCCGAGCTTGAACTCCATCTTCTCTGCCAGAGCAGAGAGATACTGGCCAAGAAACAGAAAGGAAAACCCCTCACATCTACTCCTCGGCCAGCTTCTGAGAAAGCGTACAAGTCAGGGGCAAGCTGAACCTCTCCAGTCCAAAATCCAAACCACTGTGAAGTACAAAATTTTCTGAGTGCCAAAAGGACACTGAAAATGTTGTGAATTTTGGATCATGTCAGATTTCAAGGATTTGCTTGTTTTTTTCCCCTTCTTTTGACCTAGGGATGCTCGACCAGCAGTCTCTGCGAATGTTCCATGGGCTGAGGCACTTCTGCCCACTCACTCCCAAGTACTCTGGATAAGCGCGCCCTGCTGATGAGCCAGCAGAAGACTGGGAACCCGGCAGGAAAGTGGAGTGCTTTCATTCAGTGTACCCACTGCCCTCCTGCAGGTGACAAGGCAGAAAGAGGGCCAAGCTCTGAACCAACTTGGTCCTTCTAGCTATGTGGCCACTGAGCCTCAGTTTCCTTACCAGTTCCTGCCTCCTGGGGTTGCTCCTGGTGACATGATACGACTTTACCACAAAGCCACAGATTAGGGGCAGCTTCTGTCCCTGAATTTTCTCAAAAAGCTACTCAAAGCACACCTATGGATGTGCAGAAGTTCCTGAATATTTTTTTTTTTTTTGTATCACTGGCGTTTGAATTCAGGGTCTCACCCTTGCTAGACAGACGCTCTACCACTTCAGCAACTACACCAGACCTGTTCTTGAAATTTTTTGATAATAAAAATGCATTCTTACTAGGTGCCCGTGGCTCACGCCTAGAATCCTAGCCACTCAGGAGGTAGAGATCAGGAGAATTGTGGTTTGAAGCCAGCCCAGGCAAATAATTTGGGAGACCCTATCTCAAAAATACCCATAACAAAAAAGGGTGGGTGGAGTGGCTCAAGGTGAAGGCCCTGAGTTCAAGCCTCAGTATCACAAAAAAAAAAAAAAAAAAAAGCATCCTTGGCATCCTTGCTAGGCACCAGTGGCTCCTGTCCATAATCCCAGCTATTTGGGAGGCAGAAATCAGGAGAACTGCAATTTGAGGCCAGCCTGGGCAGATAGTTCCCAAGACCCCAACGCCAAAATAACCAGAGCAAAATGGACTGGAACTGTGGCTCAAGTGGGAGAGCACCTAATTTGCAAAGGCAAAGCCCTGAGTTCAAATCCAGTTCCACCAAAAAAAGAAAAAAAGCACCGTTGCATTCAAAAAGGGCTGGAGCCATGGGCTAACAGAGGCAAGCAAAGGAAGAAAGGCTGCAGGAGCTGGGAAGAGAAACAAGACATTCAAAACAACATTTAAAGCACTTCTGTGGGGAAGGTCAAGCAGCCGAGGGTACAATGAAGCTCAGCTTGCAGGCTGGGCACTGCTTATGAGAGAAGTGGGCCTTGAGGGACACCCAGCACCAGATATGGAGCCACGGTTTGATTCTCTCATCTGTGACAGTGGACAGATAGCTTAGTCTATCCTGGCCCCTACACTGAAGGTGGAACACCCACTTTTAGGAGGAAAGAATGAACCAGGCTGGGCACAGTAGCTCACACCTGTAGTCCCAGCTACTTGGGAAGCTGAGATCAGGAAGATAATGGTTCGAGGCCAGTCCAGGACAATAGTTGAAGAGACCCCCATCTCCAAAATAAGCAGAGGAAAATAGACTGGAGGTATGAGTGCCTGCTTTCAAAGTGAGAACCTTTGTCCCTCCAAAAAAAAGAAAAGAAAAGAGAGAGAAACCAACCAGATACTCCACCTAGCACCTGGCCCCATAGCAAGTACTCAATGACAGTGTCCTATAACTGCTGCCCAACAGAGACCACACTAGCACACAGGACACCATGGCTTCCCCTGAGCTCAGGGGACCTTCTGATGAGCCCCTGAGGGCACCCCACAATTCCTCTGGAGCACCCCCATTTCCATGGATGAGTCCAGGAAACTGTGCCAAAGTCCTAGGAGCGTTCACAGGCTAACTCCATCTGCCTGGCAGTCTTTGAGGCTGAGCTGAGTGTACACCGGCGCACCCTGACGTGGCCTTCTCCTTGTTAGCAGGCCCCCATACAGAACCATGGGCGTCTGGGAGCCTGGAGGCCCGCCTCACTCTGGTGGTCCTCAACTTCTTGAGCCAGCCTCTGACAATAACCTCGGACGCCCCTAAGCGCAGCTTTCCTCCCAGCTTTGCACCTCAAAGCACCCAGAGCTGCAACAGCACTTCAAATACTGCACACCCTAGCTCCAGATGCGGTGGTGCACACCTGCAGTCCCTGAGCTGCGAGGGTTGCCTAAGCCCAGTTTGGGCATCTTATTGAGACTCCATGTCATAAAAAAATAAAAACAAAACTGAAACAAAAGGAAAGAGAAAAAGAAACGAGTTGGCAGGATGGCACAAGTGGTAAAAAGTGGTAGAGCACATGCATAGCAAACTCGAGGCCCAAAGTTGAACCCCCAAAACCACCACAAGAACAAAAGAAAGAAAAAAGCAAGCCCACGCCATGCACATGCCACCCCAGGCCCTTCCCATGCCCCCCCACTGGATTCATGGAAAATGACATTTGTGGTCCCTACCCCATGGCCAAGAGGGCATACTGTTCAATAACCAGCCAGCTATTCCTTTCAGCACTGGTCCCCTCACCCAAGAAAAACCAAGACTGACAGCCAGCACCTGCCGGTAACACTTTCATTCTGCTCTTAGGAATTCGGAGCACTGGAGGTCTTCCTTACTCTGCAAATGCACTCCATTGTAATGGGAGCACGCAGCAGAGGAACACGTGTGCCCTGAGAGTAACAGAAGCAGTACTGGCAGAGCCGTGGCTCACACCTGTCATCATAACTATTTGGGAGGCTGAGATCAGGAGGATCACAGTTTGAGGCCAGTCTGGGCAAATAGTTCACGAGACCCCATCTCCAAAATAACCAGAGCAAATGGACTGGAGGTGTGGCTCAAGCAGTAGAGCTCCTGCCTTCACCAGGGCACCCTAGAGTTGTGTGTCTGCCACCCACAGCTGCCTTTTGAACCCCAGATGACCACAGATACTTTTCATATCTGTATCCAAGACAACACACTCTAGGACCATTAGAAAACTCCATGAAGACAGGTTGTGAAGTCCACCTTCTTCTGAGGGCAAAGTGAGTCACAAGCAAGGACATACACCTGATCCCAAGCCACACGTGTCAGAAAGGCCATGCTGCTCTTCGTGTACCGGGCACGTACGGTATGGAGGGCAAAGACAAGAGTGTTGCTGAGTTGCGCAGGCAGCTGCATCAGGCAGTGCTCACATGCTTAGGCTCTGGTCCTCTACGATGCTGAAGGGTAGAGTCGCTGTCTCTTTCTGGCAGGGCCAATGGCATTTTAAGTTAATACCAAAAATGCTGTCAGGCCAGGCCCTGGTGGTTCACGCCTGTAATCCTAGCAACTCAGGAGGATCTCAGTTCGAGTCCAGCCCTGGCAAATAGCAAGATGCTATCTCAAAAATACCCAGCACACAAAAAAAGGGCTGGCGGAATGGCTCAAGTGGTAGAGTGCCTGCTAAGGAGGCGTGAGGCCCAGTCCAAACCCCAGTACAGTAAACAACAACAAAAAGCGTAGTCATCCAGAAGCCCAAAGCAAAGCAAGAATACAGACTCGTGAGCAGTTCTGTGTCAGTCAGCAACTGCCACACTGTAGTCCGGCCCAGGGTTCTGCCATGACAAAGTGACAAACCCGAAGACACTCACAGCACAAGCCAGTATTACCATGACCCCGTTAGGTCTACCCCAGGGAGATCTACCCCAGTTCCACCATCATGTGACCTAGCGTGCTGGGCCTTCCTTTCTCAAGAAACGTGCCCTCAGCCAATCCCCACTCCAGGTAGCACTTGTGCCCCGACAATGACAGGGAGAAGTCTGGGAAGGGTGCTTCGAGGGTGGGCACTACCGAGGCACTGTCAAACCCACCGTCTCCCGCGTCTTTTCTCACCAGCTCGAGGACGCTGCCCCGGCCCCCACCTCAGGCGTCTTCTGAGGTCACCTCTCCATCTTGCAACAGCAATGCTGCAGTGTTTGGAGTCAGAAGCCCTGTTACTTCATAACTTTGGGTAAGTCCCCAACTTGGGGCCAGTCAGCTTCCATTAAATTGGTGAGGAACAAAATTCATGTGTCCTCTCGGGCCTCAGAGGACACCCAGTGAAGGGCGCCTGCTGAAAGCAGAGACTGGCTGTACCTCACAGCCCTTTATGGGGCTGGTGGGAGCAGAACACTGTCAGGGTGCCAAACACACTGCCGAGAGGTGCACATCTCCGTTCAGAAGTCTGCTATCTGAGCAAGTTCAGACGATGCACCTTGCACAGAAGCAAACGGAAAATCCTTCAACAATTCATGTTCACACTGCTGCCCCTTCCAGCACCAGAGCCTGGATGTGAAAGGAGCCTCACTGGGCACACGGGGACCTGCGGGCCATCTGAGCCAGCAACATCCTTTCCCTCAATTCCTGGGTGGGAAGACGATCCCGTGCGTGTCTCTGCAGAGCCCCCGTGTGCCTCCCCTTGGTATCTGACGACTGCACAGTGTGAGGGGAAAGTGGCTCCAGGCAGGGCAGCCCTCGACACTGACGGAGGGCTGCCTCAAGTCCCTCTTCTCCCAGGGCCTTGCCTGTCCTCTCCCTGGTCTGAACACCGGGACACTCACCTGCACTCAGCCACGCTGCCTGTGTTGTGCTATTACTTGGCTTTGTATGGGTATAGGGAACTCCTCCACTGTCAGATCATTTCTTGGAAAGCTAAGCTCATTAGCCATCACGTGACATCAGCAGTACCCACAGTTCTACAGAGAAAGGTCTCAAGCCATCTATGACTGTCATTCTCCAAAGTTCTATATTAGAACATTCTAGAACTGAACTTCAGTACACATAGCAGTCACTGGGGCTTCTTGAGAAAATAGGGGCTCCCAAGTAGCTCCCATGTCAGGTCCAAGAAGGCTCCTGGGGTTCCATGAGTTGAAGTGATCTGGAGAAGGTGAGCAGAAGCCCAATGCTTCTGCTGCAGAGGGAGCACAGAGAAATGAAACGTCCTTTAGGAAGACAAGGCCTGGACTTTGCTGAAACACCAAATGGGAAGCTTGTCACTTGCCCAGAGGGACTGTGCAAGACACAGTCCCCACCTTTCCCCACCAGGCAAGATTAGGCTGGAACAAGCACTGCACTAGGGAGACTAACAGGTATGAAAAACTGTTAAGCTGCCTTCGGGAGAGTGCGGGAGTGCCGGGGTCACAATCACTCTGAGCCTGCTGCTGTGGAAATTCAAATGCTCCCAAAGCCAAAACTTAAGAGCAGAGACAGCTCTCCTCCAGGGAGTCCCTTGCTCAGTAGAGGGTGGGCCATCCGTGTCACACTGGTGGATACTGGGTCAGTGCGCCTGACACTTTTTAAGCAGTAGCTCAAAAAGGTCCATAAAGGTAAGCATTACATGACACAAATTCTCTGTCACTTCTCTCAGAAGAGGTTTAATTTTAGTGTTGGCTCTTCAACGCTGGCCCCGTTTTTTTTTCTTCCATGAGCATCTTAAATATGTGTCAATTACCCAGCAGTGGAGTTCCTAACTGGCAAGCCCGAGACGGGAGCTGGGTGCCAGCACACTGCTCTCACCTGAGTCCTGAGAAACGCACAGACACATGGGTACTCGCACCTTCTCCACCCGCTCAGCGGCACCGCCAGGCTCCCTGACTTCCACTGTGAGGGTCTCTGAAAGCCAGCTCCTCTCAATCGCACAGAGCGATGTCCATGCACAATCACTGACAATGGCCGCATTTAAAAGGAGGCACTTTCCTCATCACTCACAGTCAAAGACACGACTCTCCAACACTATCCACTACACATAGGTCCGCAAGCGGCCCCCAAACAAGCCATGTGAAAGTGGGCTTTGTGCCTGTAAGTCACCTAGATGCCCCAACACTAGCACATGCCAGCCTCAGGGACTAAGGAATTCCTCCCCCCTTCTACTTCAAGGACCCCTTGAGTTACAGCCTTTCACAACAGTGGAAGCCTAGGTCACTGCCCCACCTCATCTACAACATGGTGATGGCCTGTCAAAGTACCTCTGATCACAAAGCTCCCAGGTGGCTTTGTGGATCAGGGCTAGTATCTCAGCAATCTCTCAGATGCTTGCAAAGGCAGAGTACATGGAATTCCAGCACTTACGCCCTGGCTCCAAAAAAAGAGGAAAAGGCCCAAGATTACTTCCTCACGTCACTTGTTCACTCCTTCAAACTTCAGTCTTGGAACTGCAGCCACACCAGTTACTGCAAAGAGTACCTTCTAGAAGGTTTTATATAGTCTGTGCCTACTCCACCCCCAAAGTCATAACAAAAATGTCTATAACATTTGTTAAATTACCATGGAGTCAATCTTTTTTTGTTTGTTCTTTCTTTTTTTTTTTTTTTTTTGAAACAAGGTCTTTTTATGTAGCCCAGGCTGGCCTGGAACTCACAATCCTGCCTCAGCCTTCTGGATGCTGAGATTACAGGCATGCACCACCACACCCAGCTCTTAAAATCAATTTTAATGGGGCTTGAAAACCAGGAATAAGAGAAATACTTATGGTCACACAGCAGAGCTTTACAGAGATCATGACCCTCAATTTCTACCCAAACTGTATGAAACAATGTGAATTATTTCAAAACCACCAGAGGCAAAGATGCTGCTAAGAGTAATAAGCCAAACTCATGTAAAGGAGAAGCAAAATCTCCTCCAGCAACCGCAACCTGGCTTACCTGGGCAAGCCTCCATCCCGGCATATTAAAAAGTGATCCCGATGGCCACTTCCTGGTCTCCCAGCAAAGGCTCACTTTATCCCTGATGCCACCACATCTTCCTATTACCCTGATTCTGCCACAGGGAAAAAGGACTCCTACTGCCAACAAACCCTTAGAGAACGTGTGAGAACACGGTGAGTTTCCCCTACAATCAGGAGAAGGGGGGAGGTCCTTCTGCTCACAGCAGCCTCAGCATAGCACCTGAGAAAGTGACCCTCTGGAGTTAACCCTGACCGTCTAGGTCGTCTGGGTCACAAAGCACCACACTGAGAGCCCCAGATGGGGGAGGAGATGATAGACGCAGGGTTCCTCGGTGAATGTGGCAGAGCACAACCACCCCAACTCACTACCAAAAAGCCAGGCTCTGGCTTGGTCAGAAAACCAATGAGCACTGAGGCCCAGAAAGGCAACAGGAAGGACCTCACCCTCCCCAGGATCACCTTTCCTAGGCAGCGACCCCAGGCGCATTTGGCAATGGTATGTCCCATCTCAGGACTGAGAGACACTCTCCAGGGACCCTGGGTACCCTGCTGGGGACAGAGCAGGGCAGGGAGGGGGAGGGGGGCTCCCTCTGAAGCTAGGAAGGTGCTTCCAGTCGGGAAGAGCAAGGACGACGACTTCCCTGATCACCCAGAAGGCCGAGACCCGGGAGACACGGGCTCCTCGGGTCATAACCCCAGACACCAGTTGCTCCACAGCTTCCCTCCCTCCCCTCGCCCCCGCCGGGAGGGCTTCCCGGGGGTTTCGGGTCCCCGGGGTAGGGCGAGGCAGGTGAGCTCCGCGGAGTGACGAGGGTCACAGAGCTGGAACAGGAGAGGAGTAACAGCTCTGACCCCGGCCCCCCATCTGCTCCCTCCGCCCAGGCCGCACGGAAGCCTCGGCCTCAAGTACCGACCGCCGCCGGGCTGCCCGACCTGCCTCCGGCCCGGGTCTGGGAGACGAGAGGCCGGGATGGCAGCGGCCCTCGCGGGGAGGTGGACGCCGGGGGAGTGCCCTGGAGCCCTGCGGGCGAGGGGCACCGGGGAGGGGGAGGGTCCCGGGCCCACGCGGCCTCGGTCCCGGCTCGCGCGGAGGGTACTTACGTTGCTCTGGGAGTCGATGGCCTGCAGCAGCCGGTCCCTGATCTGCTGCGGAGACGCCGGAGCCGCTGTCATTGCCTGGGCGAGGCGGGGGGGGAGCGGCCGGGCCAGCGGGCGGGCGGGCTGAGGCGGGGGACGGGGGTCACTCACTCGCCGGCCTCCGGGAGGGGAGCCGCATGTTCCCCGCGGCGCCAGAGGAGATGGGGGCGCGCGGGGGGCGGCGGAGAGGGGAAGCCGGGGCCGGAGCACGGGCCCGGGCCACCGCCGCCACCGAAGGAGGAGGAGGAGGAGCCGCCGGAGCCGCCGCCGCCGCTGCCGCCGCCTCGAGAACCAAACTCCAGTGAGCTGCCCCCGCGCGGAGCACTCTGGGTAACCCGCGCCGCACGCAGCGTCGGCGCCACGCTGAGGAGGTTGGGAGATGGGGGGCGGGCGGAGACGCCTGGCTTGGGCGGGGCCGCGTGCGCACCACGCCCCGGGATTTCTGCGCGTGCGCCTGCGCAGGCGCACTCGACCAGCCACGCTAGCCCGCCCCAACCCCACTGCCCCGGCAAGGGAGCCGTTGCGGGGCGGTTGGGAGGGGCAACGGTCGCTGCCTTGAGGCTCCGCCCCTACCTGGGCCCAGGGGGTGGAGCCTTTTAGCGGAAGCGCGCGCGCAGTCCTTGAACCCGGACACTTCAGGCGGCGGCGTCTGGGCAGTGAATGGGGAGGGAAAGCCCGGCTCCCGGGTAAAGGAGTTTCCGTTGTGTGTGACAGTGGGGGCGGGCTGGAGTCGTGCGAGAGAGAAGCTGGGGGACTCCGAGGAGCGAGGGGACCATGCGCCCATGCTGTGATGCTGCGCGCGCGGAGAGACGTGGGAGGATCCCCGCGGTGTGCGTGGGTGTGGATGCGGGGTGGGGTGTACAAGAATGGCCCTGCGTGTCCCGGGTCGCGGAGTTAAAAAGCCTGAGGTTGCAAACATAGCTGCACCGTGGTTTCTCCATCCCGGTGGCACCCTGGGTACCCGGGCGGGATGGCCGTGCTGCAGGAGCGGAGCAGCAATGCCGGGTGTCGCTAGATGCCGGTGGCTTCCCTTGTCCCCTGTCCCCAACCACCGAACCCCCGGCTTAAAAGAAGACCCTTTCATCCCGCTTTGTTTGCAGAGGCTGCAACACTGAAGCCTTCATTCTTGATCGGTCCGCAGAGGAGGAAAGCGAGGGCCAAGGTCACCCGGGGTCAGATGCCAAGTTCAAGTTCAAGGGCGCTCCGCCCCCGGGGTCCGGCGGCCGCGCATCGTCACTGCCGCGGTCTCCCCCGAGAAATCACTTTTTTTGGGTGTTGTTAGCGGAAGAATGTAGATTTGAAACAGGAGGGGGGACGGCCAATTAGAGCCACACGTGCTCCCTGGAGCTGCGCGACACCTGTGAGTCTTGCATTCAGTCTTGCTTCTGGGAAGTATACTTTATTTGAAAAAAAAGAAAAAAACCCGGCTGCTTCTGCACGTGTCTGTGGTTCTGGCTTCTGCACATGTGAAAAGGAGTTTTACATCACACTTGTAGAGGGAAATGCTCGGGCAAAGCACTTCCCTTTAATTTACCCTGGTCTCGGGTGCTTTTTTGGGTACACGGGCCAAGTTGGAAAGCGGCCCAGGTGGAGATTTCCTTATCTCGCTTGAGATAAGCAAAATGAGGCCTTCCCCGTATTCCTGTCCTGATATCTCAAATTTCTAACTCAAGATTACCATGTCCTTTTTTTTTTTTTGAATCAAGGATTATATAGAAATAAGCAGCCTGTTTTGCACGGGTCAAGTTATTTTAAGAAAAAAGGTGGACAGCACTCAACTTACCTGCTTTTTTTTAAAGATCTTTAAAGTATTAACATGATTGAATTCCACAGGGCGCTGGTAAATTTCAGTACCCCAGTAAACAGAAAAATGTATGATTTATGGAATAACTGGGTAGACATCTGATTCAATTCACCCAGACCTCTATAACAGATTTGGTACACCCTGGGCCTGCCTCCAGTACTTCTCAAATGAATTACAATTTTATAAATTGTAATAAACACTGTACACATAAACACACACATACACTTTTATTCCACATGTAACTTAACAGGATGACTGTAATGATGAAGACTAAATCAGAGTCATTAAACAAGCATCATAAACGTGTTAGAAGCCAGTCACCAGTGGCTCACACCTGTAATACTACCTGCTCAAGAGGCAGCGATCAGGAGGATCAAGGTTGGAGGCCAGCCCCGGGGGGGGGGGGGCAGCAAGACGCTATCTCAAAAGTACCCAGCACAAAAAAGGGCTGGTGGAGTGGTTCAAGTAGTAGAGCGGCTTGCCTAGCAAACGGGAGACCCCAAGTTCAAACTCCACTACTGTCAGAAGAAAACACATTAGAAGCTAGAACCAGGGAAATGGCTCAAGCAGTAGAGAGCCTGCCTCAAAGCACAAAGCCCTGAGTTCAAATCCCAGTACCAGGAAAAAAAAGTGAGCAGCTGTAGTAAGATCCAGGCCCCACACTGCAGTTCTTGTCCTGCTCCAAGAGCGGTATTTGAAGTGGCTGTGGTCAGTTATGCAAACATAGGCCACCATAAACCCACTGCTGTAGTCCTTCTTCCTCAAAGATAGGCACCTTCAACTATTGAGGTGCACAGTGCACCAACCCTGTCCTAAAAGCACAAGTTTTGTCCTTTTATTATTTATTTTGAGACGGTGTGGGTCTCTCTCTCTAGTCCAGGCTGGCCTGGAACTCTGGACCCCCCTGCCTCAAGCCCCCTCCCCCCAACCGGAGTGCTGGTGTCACAGGTGTGCACCAGGAAGCTCAGCTTACCTCGGAAAGGGAAGTGAGGGTTCAGTCAGTAGGAAAACAAATGTGACAAAAGCAACTACCCAACTCTGACCCCTATGTTTGCCCTGAGCTAACATTCTCACGGGGATTTTTTTTTTTTTTAAAGCAGTGCTGGGGCTTGAACTCAGGGTCCACACCTTGAGCCACCCCGCCAGCCCTTTTTGTGATTTTTTTTTTTTCAAGATAGGGTCTTGTGAACTATTTGCCTGGGCTGGCTTTGAACCACGATCCTCCTGATCTCTGCCTCCTAAGTAGCTAGGATTACAGGTGTGAGCCACCAGCGCCTGGCTTCATGGGGATTTTTGAAGGAAAAAAATCTTTTCTCATGTAGGAGCTCACTCAACCACATCAATGCTCTCAGAGTTATCTAAAGATGGGTTTCAGAGTGGGGGTGGGGGTGGAACTCAGTGGCAGAGTCCTTTCCTACTATGCCCAAAGCCCTGGGCTCCATCCCCAAAAGTGCAGAAGAAAAAAAGTTAAAGATGGGTTTCAGAGTTCTGGGTTTGCAATAATTCTCATTTCCTGGTGATGTGGCTCAAGTGGTAGAATGCCTGGCCTAGCAAGCGTGAGGCCCTGAGTTCAAACCCCAGTGCTGCCAAAAAAAAAAAAGATAAAATGCAGCAAATAGAATACAGATATCTTGATCTTCAAGTTAGTTTTATTAAAATACTCATTTATGCACATGACACAAATATTTACAGCAGCTCTGTGAAAGGGAGAAGGCCAGCCAACTTAATTTCCTTCCTGCATTTCTCCTGGTCCTTGCCCACTTTCTGGAAGAAACGTGTCCTGCTGCCTGCTGGTCCTGTAGGCACTGGTGTTCTTCCCACCTGCAGGAGCCTGTGAGGTTCTCACCGGCCGGCTGATGGCCGTGGCCCTGCTGACCTGCACGGAGCACTCATGTCCAGCTCCAACTGGGATTTGCTCTCAGGTTGATGACAGTTGAGTGAAGAGCTAAGTTCCTGTGTTTTGTGTCTATCTTACTGCCCCATTTTGTTTTTTTCAGTGGGACTGGGATTTGAACTTGGGGCTTCATGCTGGCAAAGCAGGAGCAACTACCATTTGAGCCACACCTCCAGTCCATTATGCTCTGGAGATGGGGATCACCTGAACTACTTGCCCTGGCTGTTTTCTAACTGTAATTCTCCCAATCTCAGTTTCCCAAGTAGCTGGGATTACAGGTGTAAGCCACAGGTGCAGCCCAGCTACTGCCCTGGTTTTGTATCATCATTTTTAATGATAGCACCAACAGTGACTGGTATTTATTGAGCATCTACTGCATGCAAGCCCATGTTTGGGACATCATATGGCTTTGATGAAACCGCTGGGGTTATCGGGTCCTGTGTCATCCCCCCTCTGACAGGCTGGGCCTGAGAACACAGCAGAAGCCACATTCTCTCCAATACAGGCGAAAGCTGTAAAAAGGCCTGGCAGTGACCCCGTAATTGTTCCCAAGAAAACTCTCTGTGTGAGAATACTTAGACTGCCCGTGTCAATATCCTCAGCACCGCTATCATTATCGCCACATGGTGCCAACAGCCCAAATCCCTCCAACAGATGATAAATAATGAGTTCAGCCACGAAAAGGAAGTGCTGACATATATACAACCTGGATGAACCTCAAAAACATGGCGCTGAGTGACGGAAGCCAGATGCAGAGGGCCACAGAGTGTATGATTCCATCTGTAGAAATGTCTACAACAGCCAAACCCATAGACAGCAGAGAAATGGTTGCCAGAGGCTGAGAGAAGGGAATGGGGGGCTGACTGCTAGGGGCACAGGGGTTCTTTGTGGGGGACATGAAAATGTTCTGGAAGTCATCCTGGGTGCTGGTGGCTCACACCTGTAATCGTAGCTTCTTAGGCTGAGATCAGGAGGATTGCAGTTTGAGCAGCACAAATACTTCAAGAAATCCCCACCCCATCTCCAAAATAACCAGAACAAAATGGACAAGAGGTGTGACTCAAGGGGTAGAGTGCCAGCTTTGCAAGCACGACATTCTGAGTTTAGACTTAAGTCCCACAAAAAAAATAGATGTTCTGGAATTATTATAGTAATAGTTAAGTGGCAGCTTTGTAAACACACTAAAGACAACTGAATTGTGCACTTAAAACAAGTGAAGTGCATATGACTTATACTTGATAAAGCTGTCACACAGAAAAGAAAGAAAAAGGCAGCATGGCAGCCTCTACCCTTGTAGTCCTGACTGTACAACCCCAGCCAGGCTGGTCTGCCCTGACTGAGCACCAGCCCTGTGAGTCCAGTGACCCTCAGTTCCACCCCAGGGGACACGGTGTAGACCACAGCTACCCCTACCAATCTGCTTCCCCACAGAGCTCTAACTAAAGACTTCTTTGTGGAAGTACTAGGGTTTGAACTCAGGGCCTCATGCTTGCTAGCAGCAGGCACTTTGCCACTTAAGCCACAACCCTCAGCAAGTATTTGGGTTTTTTAATTTATTTATCTTTTTGTGGTGCTGGGGATGAAACCCAGGGCCTTGCCCATGCTAAGCAAGCATTCACCACTGAGCCATACCCCAGTCCTCCCAAGTGGGTTTTCTGCACATCTATCACTCTGGGCATGTAACCATGCAACCAACTGACTTGGTCCTTGCTTCTCAGGTCAAAGTCATGTGGGCTGGACTTGGACTTGGGCCAGGCTGAGGAGTCTGGCCCAGAGGTCGGGATTTCCATAATTTACAGACGCTCCAGCCCCTGCTGTAGCATGGCATAGTATTTGCTAGACCTGCCGACATTCCCGTAGACTTTACTTTACCTCTAGTTGACATAGATTAACTGATACGATATAAATGCTGAGCACATAACTGTAACACACAATCTTTTTTTTTTTTAATGACAATACTGAGATTTGAACCCAGGGCCTACACCTTGAGCCACTCCACCATCCCTTTTTTGTGATAGGGTTTTTTAAGATAGGGTCTCTGAAACTAATTTTCCGGACTGGCTTCGAACCTTGATCCTCCTGATCTCTTGCCTCCTGAGAAGCTGGAATTACAGGTGTGAGCCACCAGCACCCGTCTTCCCCTGAATATTTTTGACCCGTGACTGACTGAATCCACAAATGTCAAGAGCTGACTGTATCTGGTCCTGAGCTGACACTTCACAAACTGATGCCCAAAGAGAACAATATCGCCCAAATCTCTCAGCAAGTCAGGGCCAGGGCTGGGATCCATCCCACTGGCTTGGGAGTCCTTCTCCACAGTTCCAAACTGCACAGGCTCTGCAAACTTAAGTTTGTGACACAGTTAGTGACAAAGCTCCTTGTGAGGCGTTTACACTCTGCACCTGCCCAATTCTGTGTGTATGTGCCCATGTTTTGCTACAGTACATAACTGTGACGAGAAAGCCCAACCCAGTCTCCACGGGGTGATGCACACAACATACAGGTCAAGAATGGCTTAACTGGGCTGGACACCAATGGATCATACCTGTAATCCTAGCTACTGAGGAGACAGAGATCAGGAGGATCAAAGTTTGAGGACAGCTGGGCAAATAGTTCAAGAGCCTCCACCTTGAAAAAAACCCAACACAAAAAGAGACTGGCAGGGTGGCTCAAGTGGTAACGTGCGTGCCTGCCTAGCAAGTGTGAGGCTATGAGTTCAATCCCCAGTGCTGCCAAAAAAACCCAAAAAAAACGGAAAACTGGGTGTAGTGGCCATACCTGTAATCCCAGAACTCTAGGGGCTGAGGCAAGAGGTTTGCAAGTTTGAGGCCAGCCTGGGGTACACAGTGAAACTCTGGGGGAAAAAAAAAAAAAAAAAAAATAGAAAGGATCTAAGGGGCCAGGAATGTAGCTTGGTGGCAGAGGCCTAAGGAGTGCCTTGTAGACCCTGGGCTCCTTCCTCAGCACTCCCCAAAAACTAAAGGACAAACTAAAGAACCCACTGACAGCATAATGGGAAACCAGTGATCTGACATTTTCCATAACAGGGAAAGGAAGGCTGGATGTGGTAGCTCCTACCTGTAATCCTAGGCCAAAAGAGAAAGAAACCACACAGCTAGGTCACCCACACATTATTCACTGTCTGTGGGTATTTACAAACAACAATGACACATGGGAAAATTGCAAAAGAGACTGTGTGGTCCAAAAAGGCAAAAGTATTTACTGCCTGACCCTGCATGGAGACATGTGCCTGAGCCTAGGAGTTCAAGGCCAGCCTGGGCAACATAGCAATGCCCTGCCTCAAAAAACCAGCAAACAAAAAAATAACGAAGAAAGAAAACGTATTAAAAGAAGAATTGCCCCTCCCTACTTCACTCTCCCTGCCCCATGTCTTTGTCCAGTGCCTGTAGCTATTAGTGTGTCCTGTTACATAACATGGGCGTATTAAGGGGACAGACGGAATTAAGATGCTAATCGGCTGACCTTAACCTAGGGAGATGATCCCAGATGACCTTAGGATCCTAAAGTGAGGAAGAAGAGAAGACAGGGGTTCATGGGACAGGCTGGACAATTCCTCTAGGGCCTCCAGAGCAACCCCGTGAGACCCACTGTGCACTTCTGACCTCTAGAACTGCCAAGACAATTTTTTTTTTAGGGGTTGGGGGGACTGGGGTTTGAACTCAGGGCTTCAGGCTTGCAAAGCAGGCACTCTACCACTTGAGCCACACCTCCAGTCCATTTTGCTCTGGTTATTTTCAAGATGAGGTCTCGTGAACTATTTGCCTAGGCTGGGCTCAACTGCCATGCTCCCAATCTTAGCCTCCCAAGTAGCTAGGGTTACAGGCACCCAGCCTGACTTTGCTCTTTAATGCCTCAAAGCACACTATTATCCAGGAAGATGAAGTAATTAAAACCACTGACTATCTACCACAGCCCTTGACTATCTGTTCTAGACTGAGCCTTGTCCCCTCCCAGTTCCTGTATTAGAGTTCCATGTGACTGTATTTGGAAATGGCTTTAAGGAGGCAATTAAGGTTCACTGAGGCCACAAGGGTGGCCCTAATCCCCTATGACTTGAGTCTTTCAAGAAGAGTTGCAAGCTCAAGCCCTGAGTTCAAACCTCAGTCCCATTAAAAAAAAAAAAAAAAAAAAAAGCAGCACAGGGAGGGAGGAAGGTGCATCAACAGAAGCCCTGAGAATGCAGTGGGAAGTGGTCAACAAAGCCCTCTGTAGACACCAACCTGGCTGGCATTTGACCTTGGGATCCCAACCTCCTTACAACTACGACAAATGCTGTTTAGGCCATCTGGCCTCTGGTGTTTTGTGCTGGGAGGAGGAACTGACTAACACATCTCACTTCAGCCTCACGAAACTCCGTCAAGGGTCTTTCACAGACACTGTAATGCTGATGTTGATAGAAACAGTGGTATTCACTATGCAGTGCCTGCCCTGTGCCAGGCAGAGTATAGACACAGACTCTGTATCTTGTGTTTGAACATAGTGCTTTATGCTTGCACCACTTGAGCCACACCTCCAGTTCCCTTTATTTATTTTGGCAGCACTGGGGTTTGAACTCAGGGCCTCACATTTGCTAGGAAGGCACTCTACCATTTGATTCACTCCACCAGCCCCTCTCTCTTTTTGAGACAGGGTCTTGCTATGGGGCCCAGGCTGGCCTGGAACTTTTGATCCTCTTGCCTCAACCTCTCACATGCTGGGATTACAGGTGTGCATCACCACTCCAGGCATAGATGCAGTAAAACTGTAACACCCTAAAATAACTGCCACAGCCCCCAGCATAGCCACATTCTTGCATCCACACTGAACAACAACTGCTAACAATAATGTGACCTACACATCAGTGAATGGGGCCCACCTGCCTGCCTCCTCCCTCCCTTCTTTGCAGGCCTGGGGATTAAACCCAGGGCCTTTCACATGCCAGGCCAGTGCTGTTACTGGGCTGTGCCCCCAGACTGCCTTTTACTTACTGAAAAAGGGTGATTCTGAATTTTCAATTTGTCACAAGATCTTTTCCAAGGAGGAATACCTGCTATTACCAAACTCATATCCAAGCACTTGGAGGGGACCAAGTCTTTCCTGGTATGCTAAGAAAACCAAGGGACTGCTAAAAACAATCCCCAATGGAATTTAATTCTGTTCTGTTTCTGTTAATAGCACTCCTTTCTCTTTGTACACAAACAGCACCCATTTTTCATCAACACAGGAAAACACCAGGAAGCTCGTCAAATATTTCATAAACTCAAGCTTGGTTAAGGAGATAATGAAGTGGTTGGAATGAAAAGAAAAAGCCTTGCTAATGACAGACTTGCTGGCTTTTCAAATCCAGCCACTTCAGAGGAGAGCCCAGCTCATTATCACTCTTGCTGCTGCCACCCGATGACCTGAGGGGCCCCAGGGAATCCAAGAGGGAGGGGGTCTTTCCCCTCTCCCCACCCCCAACTATGGAGAGAAGGAAAACTGGGATTTGCTTCATTAACCACATCGCTTGAAAATAGCCAATTAGATTTTCAGCAAAAGTGAAAATCATGCTTGCAAACAAATGTGTTTGTTAAAATTCGGACTGCTCCCAGCACTTGGGAGGCCAAGGTCAGAGGAGAGCAGGTTCCAAGCCAGCCTGGCCTACACTGTGAGACCCAGGCTCAAAACACAAGCAAATCAGTTCAGACTTGGAGGAATGTGGGTGATTTTACTTGAGTGGCTTTCAAGGGGAAGGGGCTCTTTGAAATTCTCTATTATCCTCTAGCTCAGAGGTCAGCAAATTACTCCAGTCAAGCTGGGCACCAGTGGCTCATGCCTGTAATCCTAGCTACTTGGGAGGCTGAGATTAGGAGGATCACAGTTCAAGGCCAGCTCCAACAAATAGTTCTCCAGATCCTATCACCAAAATAACCAGAGCAAAAATGGAGGTGTGGCTAAAGCGGTACAAACCCCAATCTCACCAAAGAAGAAAAAAAAAAAGTTAAAAAAATTATTTCTGTCAAGGGCCAAATGGGCAATATTTTTGGTCTTCCATGCAATACAGCCTCTGAAGTCACTATCAGCTCTGAATTTGAAGTGCTAAAGCACTCAGCAGCTGTGGGCAATGCATACAAAGGAGGCGTGGCTAGATTCCAATAAAACTTTATTAACAAGAACAAGTGGTAGGCCAGATTTGTCTCGGGGACTATAGTTTGCCAAGTCCTGCTCTAGAGGAGCTGGAACCAAAGGAAGTGCAGTGAGCTACCCACACAAAAGAGAGTTGGATTCACAGAATGGCAAGGGTGGAAAAGGCAAAAAGGGGTTCTGCCACGAACCCCAAAGTTCAGGTGCAGAAAACTAGCTTTTGGGTTCTCCACGTGTGGCTTCTCCCTGCACAGGAGCAACACACGCCAGGGTGGGCAGCAGCAGGCACTTACTGCTGAGGTGGTGGTCAAGGGCAGGGATGTGACTGTGGTAGGAAGAATGCGTGCCTAGCACGCACGAGGCTCTTGGTTCCATTCCCACACCACAAGAAACACACCAAAACCCAAGAGAGGCAAATCAAAGCGACCTTCCAAGGTACAGTGGATAGGCAGCCTTCTGCTTCTACGCAGACAGAAGCAGCTGGCTTACGGGTAGAGGCCACAACAGTGCACTCGTGGTAAGCAAGCTGCACACCACCACTGCCCCCGGCTCCACTCACAACTATCTAGAACCAAGGTCTTGTAAAATAAAGACAAGGCTGCTGGTCGCTGGTGGGTCACAAAGTAAAAGGAACAGAAGCCACTTAAAGCCACACAGAGGTACACGCCAGTGTAGCCCTCAGGGCCTCTGGCCCGAGGAAGTGACTCAGTGAAGTGAAGGTCACAGCGCTGCTCAGCAGCAGCAGTGCTAAGGAGGGGACGTACAATCTCACATCCAGCAAGACGGTCAAGGTGGGGCGGGGAAGAGAAGCTTTCAAAGCTCGGAAAGCCTGAAGAAACGATGGCTTATCCAGTTTCAGATGGACCAACCTCTGCCCAGGGCGCACTGGTGCTGGGGATGGAACCCAGGGCCTCACCACTGAGCCGCACCGCCAGCCACTAATGAAGGTTTCTGCAAAGCTTCCTAAGAACGCATATCTATGGGGGACTGGGGCCGGCACAGGGATACAGCACCTGCCTGGCACACGCAGGACCTGCATTCACCCTCAGCACTGCAAAGCAAAAAAAGACCAACTCACATGCAATTGAACTTTTACACGACTGGACATGCTGAAGCAACAATGTACAACTGCGGGAGCTGAGCAGCTGTGAACACAGACTTGACCCTGACCCAGAAAGAGCCCCCATTACCGCCTTCCTTCCATACTCCAGGGGCAGCCCGAATCAAAACCCTTATCTGCCCAATTCCTGCCTGCCACATACTGGGCAAAACTCTCACGAGAAAACCAACCACTGGCTATTTTCTGACTTTTGACAACACCCAAAATGAATCCTAGGTGTTTCCCACTGGATAATCTGAAATGCTTCAAGTCAACTTCTTGGTTCACCAGCGTGCAAACACTGCTAGGCGCTGGTGGCTCATGCCTGTAATCCTAGCTGTTCAGGAGGCAGAGATCAGGAGGACCGAGGTTCAAAGCCGGCCCAGGCAAACAGTTCATGAGACCCTGGCACAAAAAGGGCAGCCTGAAAAGGCGAGATCTGAGAAGTGGTTACCACAGCACACGCAATAAAATCAGTCTCATCAGAGTAAACGTGCCAAAGCAGCCCCCAAGGTCACTTTATTTCACAAAGGGCTTCAAAACAAAGACAATTTTTCCGACTGACACCTGTCCACCACCATCCCCTACCCACACTCCTCTCCCTCAGAAACGGCAATGCTTCCCTGGGCCGCCCCATCCCCACCAAAGTGTAGTGTCCAGACAGCCCAGCTGGTGTCCCTGTCACAAGTGACCTGCGCCTTGAAGGCCTGGGAACCACTTCGGCTGCAGCAAGCAGCCAAGGGGACCCTATGGCGGATGGGGGAGGAATTTGGACACAGGCCCCTGGGCTGGCCCCAGAATCACCATGAGATCCAGCAAGCCACATGAACTCCTAGTTATAACCTGATCAGAAGAGGCTGCTTCCAACTTAAAAGCCAACCCTTCTGTGCAGCTCCTGGATTAAAATGAGGTTTAAAAAGCTGTACAGTTCTAACCCAATGCTGGTTATTACAAGTCAACCAAGAAAACTGTACAACACGGTCTGTGGGTGCTCAGCAGGGCAGAGCCAACCTGGACGCTGTCTCTGTGGAATGTCATTTACCAGGTCATCCCTTCCGTAGACAGCATCCCAGCCTGGGACCAGAGCAGGTCTGTCTTTGTGCACAGGGACACGGCTGGACCATCAAGGACAACTTGGTGATCAGTATTCCATCCGCCGCCAGCTTGGGCTTTCTGGGAAGGTCCCTGGTTCTCAGGTCCAAACATTCTTGAGTCATCGGGAATGAGAAAAGCAGCTTCGACATCTGGGAAGGTGAGTTCCAGGTTCCGCTTCTGGGGCTCAGGAGCCAAACAGCCTGGAGAGGTCAGAGGGCAAACAGGGCTGTGAGGATGGGACATTACCACTCTGAAACACAGATCATTTCACATGACTATCATCTATTATTTTACATTACTGTCTGATTTTAAACGCAACTGCATATGTGTGCACGTGACTATACACAACTATTTACTAAGAATGTGATTCTTGAGAAAGCATACAGTTGTCCAAAGTTAGACGTAGGGACTTTGGTATTATTTTTGTAAAATTTCTATAAATCTAAACTTATTCCAAAAGAAAACGGTTATTTGCAAAAAATAACAACAGGTGCAGGAAAAATTAGATCCCCACATACAAAGGAATGAAGTCAGACCCCTACCTCACACCATCTATAAAAATTAACTCAAAATGGAGTGTAGGCCTAACTTTTACTATAAAAAGTAAAACTGCAGCTGTACATGATAACACACATCTATAATCCCAGCACTTTGGAAGATGGAAGCAGGAGGATCACAACTTCAAGGCTAGACTGGGCTACACTGCAAGATGCTATCTAAAAAAAAACAAAAAGTGAGAAAAACAAAGTAAGAAAACTTCGAAAACCCTTAGAAGAAAACTTGGGCATACATCTTTGTACCTTGTGTAGGTGATAATTTTTTAGATACAAGCAAAAGTTTAGATGATAAAAGAAAAGATAAAGTAGCCAGGTGCCAGTGGCTCAAGCCTGTAATCCCAGCTATTCAGGAGGTAGAGATAAAGAGCATCAGGCCTCCATTAGATGGGCAAATGCTGGACCCCCACCAGCCCCCAACTAATGCAGTTTTTTTTTTTTTTTTTTGCAGTACTGGGGCCTGAACTCAGGGCCTACACCTTGAACCACTCCACCAGCCCTTTTTCCTGAGAGGTTCTTCGAAATAGGGTCTCTCAAACTACTTGCCTGGGCTGGATTTGAACTATGATCCTCCTGATCTCTGCCTCCTGAGTAGCTAATTACAGGCGTGAGCCACCAGCACCCAGCTCCTAATGCAGTTTTGATGTGTCTCAGTGTAAGTTACAGATGTCACTACCATCAATCCCTACACCCAGAGATGTTTCTCCGTTTACTTCAAGTACTTTTTGCCATTTTTTGAAATTTCCAAAGTAGCTCAGTTCAACCAATACACAAGTGGGCACAGGGAACCAGCCAAGCCCACCACCTTCCCAGGACCTGCAGTACCGGTGCCGCCATGGACTGGCTAGAGTGGATCCTTACAACTCTCTTGCAGGACAGGCTGCCCTCATGGATTCAGGCATTTGCCAGCATTTAGTCTGTGTTTACTGTGTGCAAGTCATGTCACTGGTCAGAACATGCAGGTAGCAACTGACCCTCTAAACACTTCCCCACGCAGACAGAACCTCCAGCACACGTCACTGATGGCACTGTGACAGCTGGTCTCTTGAGCGTCCCTTGAGCTACCCGATACTCCTCTGCTCTCGGACTTTTGGGTGCTTCCCAGTTTTTCAGTATCCCGGGCAGAGCCGTGCCTTTTCTTGATGAGTGTGTGAACGGCCCAGCTGCTCCCCATGGAGAGCCATCCCCTGAGGGAATCTTCCTCACCCACAGCCCACACTGAGAACTGCCCTAACCAGGGGCCGCCCATGGTCTCACAGAAGAGCCACACGGTAAACAGTTCAACTCTGCAGGCCAGACCTTCTGTTCCAACAAAGCTCCTCCATGCAGAGCAAACTCAGTCCCCGATGCTGACATGGCTTGGGGACAACGAGACCTCATTAAAACCCCCTGACCCAAATGGTATGGTCCAACCCAGCTGGACCCAGAGACCCCAAAATAGTACAGTAGGATCTGCTCCCAGGAGGGTAGAGCAGGATGCTGGACTGAGGCCAAGCTGGCCTTGGGAAGCTGAGCTAGGAGGTCACAGAGCCCAAGGCTGCCACCCTGGACTCAGGCCAGGAGAGGAGAGTGAGGAAAGCCGGCAGGACAAGAGAGGCCGATGAAGCAAACGCACAGAACAGAATGAGGAAATCCCATTGGGTTCTTCCCTGTCCCAGGACCTTTACACAGGCCACTTTCTGAGTGACTGAGCTTTTCCCCAGCTCTGCAAATGGCCAACTTCTCCCCATCCTTTAGGTCTTGACTTAAATGGCACCTGCCAAGTGCCCTTCTTTCCCTGACCTCTGAAACTGGGCTCAACTTTCCCACTTGCCACCTCAACGATGGGCTGCTTCCTTTTTACTTTTTTTTCTGTCCATGCCACACCTGTTTCAACACATTTGCTAAAGAGAGGGACTCTGCTGTGGTGGCCTCAGCCCTAAGCTAGAGCGTAGCCAGGGCACCTAGAGACTCACTTTCTGTGAGTCCTGGTTGCACCCTACACAGATTCCCTAATCTCTTCATAAGCCTCCTTTGTCCTGGGCAGGCCTCATTCACGCTCCCAAATCCTCCCTGGTCTGACAGGGAGGACATGTCACAGTCTTCATTCTGGGCTGACTTTCTAGAGGCAATGAGGCCCATCCTGTGCTCATGTCAGACAGCTGCTGGGCTGGCACTAGGATGGCATGGCAGTCCCACATTCAGGGTCCCCATCACTCAGGACAGCCTCTGCTATTTTTTTTTTTCTTTTCAGCACTGGCATTTGAACTCAGGGTCTACACCTTGAGCCACTTCACCAGCCCTTTTTTTTTGTGCTGGGTTTTTTCCGAGATAGGGTCTTATGGAACTGTTTGCCTAGACTGGGATTGAACCACAATCCTCCTGATCTTTGCCTCCTGAATAGCTAGGATTATAAGCATGAGCCACTAGCACCTGGCTTGATTTGGTTTTTTGAGGCAGGGTCTTCCTGTAGGTTAGCCTGGAACTTCTGATCCTGCTGCCTCCTCTCCAGAGTGCTGGGATCACAGGCGTGGCCGCCATGCCCAGCATGTCCTCTATTATTTTAGGGGAAGAACATGTGAATGGACCCAGGGGACCGAGAACACCTGCTCCTCCTAGCATATATTCCAGCCCACTTCCTGGATGCCACACAATTTGTTAACACAAGTATTAGACCTGTGCTCCAAGGCTGAAAGGAAAAGCAGTTGGCATGGGGACTTTTTAGCTGAGTGAGAAAATGAAGGTGGCCATAGCAACAGAAATAAATTCTGCAAACATCTCGGCTGGCTCTGGCAAGGCCACTGGGCAGGACCTGGCAGCATGGTGGGCACGTACACCATTTTTCCACCTTGACATGTGCCAAGTATCGGCTTAGCTCGGCAAGGTGGAGAGAGGACAGAGCCCTGGGCTTGGAGCAGGTCCACCCAGCCGGGCCCTGAGAGCCCATATTCTACGCCGAGCTCCAGCCAGCCTGGCAGGACTTCAGTGCCACAGTTCAACCCGAGGACCCCAGCTGGTGTCCTCACTTGCATGGAGTTCGTACCGGGAGTGAAAGCAAAACCCCAAGTGCAGAAGGAAGGACAGAGAGGAACCACAGGTCACTCTGGAGATGGTTGCTGGCAATGTGACACTGAGGGGACAGAAGCCCCACTTACACGATCATGCAGAACATCATGAAGACATTCCACAAAGCGATGAAGATTCGGAAGTACCTGAGGCTCAGCAAGAACTCCCGGATGTTGTCACCTGCAAAGTCACAACAACAAAAACCAATTTAACTTCTTTCTTATTTTTTGGCGGTCCTCGGGTTTGAACTCAGGGACTCATGTTTGCTAGCCCAGCACTCTTACCACTGGAGCCCCTCCCCCAGCCCTAGAAAGCATCTTTACGGACAGCTAACAAGCCCACCGTCACCACTGCAGCGTGCTTTTATGGTTTCTGTCCCTCTCACATCCACTGCCCCTCCTGTCCAATGACTGCCTGCACTCAGGCTTTGGTGGCCCTTGACTGGGCTGTCTGGTGAGCAAGGCACACAGCTCAGAACCTTTCTACCCCAACAGCAGCAACCTGCCAGCACCGCCCTTCCGAGCCCGTGCTCTGCATACTGCCTTGCTGAACCTGGTGTAGACACACCTAGTGCTAACCCAAAAAGCAGGTAGCTCCACTACCCCATCTATACCGCACTGTTCAGCAGACCAGCAACGTCAAGGGCAAGTCTGTCCCACGAGGTCAAAGAAGTGCTCAAAGGAAGACCCTTCTCCCAGCCCAGGGTGGTGACACTGGGCCCCCCACCATTAATGGATGCCACACAGGTTAATGTGACAGGCAGTAGCCAAGCATGGGAACACAGAGAGGGTAAGACAGGTGCCCCAGCCTGAGGAGCCCAAATCGCACAAGTGATGCTGCTGCAATGGGTGGGTTAGGGGTGGTGGGAACAGTACAGAGGAACTTGGACTGCAGTGTTTGTGGGAGGGATCAGAGAAGCTGCTTCCAGAAAGCCACAAGCCCAGAGACAGACAGCTGACTGCAGCTCCAATCCTGCCTTTGCACTTCTGCCCAGGGCCCTGGGCCAAGCCGTGTCCTCCTGTGTAAACAAGGTAACGGATGGCTGGGAAGACAGCCGGTGCCCAGCACACGTGCAGCTCTTTTCTTTTTTGGGATGAGGGTTTGAACTCAAGAGCTTTGAGCTTTGTGTTTGCAAAGCAGGCGCTCTATCACTTGAGTCACACCTCCAGTCCATTTTGCTCTGGTTATTTTGAGGATGGGGGTCTGACGAACTATTTGCCCAGGCTGGCCTCAAACCATGACCCTCCTGATTGACCTCAGCCTCCTAGATAGCTAAAATTCCAGGCGTGAGCCACCGGAGTCTTATCACGTAGCCCAGACTGGCCTGGAACGCAAGCCCTCCCGCCTCAGCCTCCCGCATACTGGGATTACAGACGTGCACACTGCACATTGTGCCTGGCTCACATGGGGCTCTTTTGGTTTTTTTTTTTGGGCAGTACTGGGGTTTGAACTCAGGGCCTCACTCTTGCTGGGCAGGTGCTCCATCAGTTGAGTCACTCCTCCAGCCTCTCACACGTAGCTCTTCACAAACGCAATCACCATGGTTCAGGGATCAGTCAGACAAGAGGGCAGAGGGCGAGAAGCAACCCCCTTCGCAGAAGCAACAGGTCCAAAGCCCTGGCTAGAGGGTCAAGGGAAAATGAAGCATGCTGGGAAATGGCAGCCCAGAAGCTCGCTGGTAGGCCTTGTTCAGGACCCAGGTGCCTGTTCTGTCGTTCCTGCCACTGACACTCCTGCCATGTCTGAGCCCTTGTGCCCAGTATCTGACCCACCACAGCTGGTTCCAATCTCAAAACACAACCCAAGGCCTGTGAGTGCTTCCACAGAGGCACTGGGCCACATACGTCCAGCTGCTGAGTGAATGCATGTATAAAGCAATGGATGGCTAGATGGATGGGTAGACAGACTAGTGATTAATACTGCAACCCCTATGATCAGAAAACCTAGTTCCAGGATGGCACACTGGCTCACACCTGTAATCCTAGCTACTTGGAAGACAAAGATTAGATCGCAGTTCAAGGTCAACTTTGGCAAAAAGTTAGCAAGACCCTATCTCTACCAATAAGCCCGATGTGGTGGTACGTACTTATAATCCCAGCTACTCTGGAAGCTTACTCCGTAAGTAGGAGGATCACAGTCTGAGGTCAGCTGTAAGCAAAAAAATGTTGAGACTCTACCTGAAAACTAACTAAAAAGTGAAAAAAGGGTTGGAGATGTGGTTCAAGTGGTAAGAGCCCCGAGCAAGTATGAGACCCTGAGTGTGATGACCCCAGTATCACCAAAAACAAACAGAAAACAGAAAAACCCAGTTTCCAATGCTGACTTGGTCTCCTTGGCCATAGGCAAGGAGAGCCACATCTGAGTAGCAGGGATGGTGGAGGAATGAAGTACCAGGGGAAGACCCCTAACCGGGCAGCCCCCTGGGACAGGTCCCTCAATCAACAGGAGCTGTTGGACCCATCTACAACCTCTGCTGTCTTCCCATGTGGCCCCATCACCTTGGCTGGGATGCCTTCTAGCCACACACCCCAGCCAGAGCAGCAATGCCACCAACAGCCTGAAACTCCCTCGGTTCCATCTTCACCACAGGATCAACTGTTTAGGAAAGATCTGTGTCACAGAGAGGCAGGGACTACATCTCTCTGTCCCCAGCACCCAGCACAGTGGCTGGCAATGAAGTAGTGCTCAACAAATGCCTAGTAACTGAACAGACATGTTAGGGCTGAGGAAGACCCCAGAGACTCCTGCAAACAAACCCAGCAGCAAGTGTAAATTTAGGGTAACACAGCTAATATAAACCTGAAGGAGTTGGGGCTGGGATGAGGCAGAACCCACCGGGCCTGCCTCATGGGGTCCTGCTTCTCGCCACTGGCCCACTTCATGGGTGCAAAGAGATCTCCTTAATTCTGATTGCAGAATGTTCCAATTTTTTTTTTATGAAAAATCTGATGTGTGAACTTTTCTATAAAATCTCCCAACTTATCAACATCTAATTTAAATACAAAAAAAAACAGGGCTGGAGAAATGGTAGAACATTTGCCTAGCAGAAAATGCAAAGCCCTGAATTCAAGCCCCAGTCCCATTAAACTCTGATCCCCACCCCCATGTGTAGCCCTACCCCACCACAGGCTCCGCCCCCGCGATAGGCTCCACCCCCTGCCGTAGGCTGTCTCCACTGGCTTTGAAAAAACGGCTGCTAGTAACGCTGTTCTTTCAGTCTTGCATTGTGGGCGGGCACTGCAAAGGCCTCTTCTCTGGAGCTCAGGATCTTGTGTAAGAGCAGACACTAGCCAAACAACAACGTACAAAACGAAAAACTGTAACTGCAGGAAGTCACGTGTGTACTCACTTGTCAGAGACATCTGGTGGAGGAAGAAAGAGGTGCCAGAAAAGGGCAGACAGAAGTGCACACACATACTCAGTTTAAAATTCAAGTTGGGCCAGGCACTAGTGGCTCGCACCTGTAAGCCTAGCTACTCGGGAGGCTGAGAGCGGGAGGATCGAGGTTCGAGGCCAACATGGATAAATAGTTCATGATACACCATTTCGAAAATAACCAGTAAAATGGACTGGAGGCGTGGCTCAAAGGGTGGAGTGCCTGCTTTGCAAGTGCAAGGCCCAGATTTCAAACCCCTGACCCTTACCCACAATTATAAAAGTTGGGGCGGGACGTGGTAAGAAAGAGTGGTCTCTCTGAAGTGGACTGCGCAAGTCTAGGATCCAGGAAGACCTTACCTGTGCTGGGCTCCCTCGATTCCTCCCCAAAGCCCTGCGTGTCCTTCTTTTTCCTACAAAGAGGAACAGACAATGTCCAGGTTTCATGGGACATAAAGACTGTTCAGTCCCCCTGGCCCTGACAGGCTGTCACTAAAATCCAGCCCTAGCTCTGCCGCCGACTTGCTGTGTGACCTCGGACGACCCAACGTCCCTCTCTGAACCGCTACCTGCCCAGCCAATCGCAGCCAGGCTTGAAGCCACCGACAAGGTGAACAAAGTGGTCTAAGGACGTCGAGGGCTGTTTCTTGGGGGATGTGACCAAAAGTGCGCCTAAACCACAGAGAATTCAGAATTACAATTTCAGGATGGACCATCCTTCAAATTCGATCCTTCAAATGAGGAAAAAAAAAAAGTGGGGGCGTGGCCAGAGGGCGGCGTGGGACGTGGGGGCGTAGTCTACGTAGGCGTGAGGCAGGCTTACGCTCGCGGGGGCGGGTCTACGAGTCCCCGGGCGGAGCCGCAGCCTAGCGCGGCCTACTCACAGTTTAAAGTTGAGCACGGCTCCAGCGTTCATCAGCAACGTCCTGTGGAAGGATGATTACATTTACTAAAGCCGTCCCCCAACCCGTCTGCCTCTCTGTCCCCAGCCTCTGGTCCGTCTAATTACCCGAATAGCAGGATGTCCCCGATCATCGTTACAAGCCGAAGTGTCCGTCTAAACCGGAAGCGGAAGCTCTGGCGAGGGGAGTGGGGAGGAGCACCAGCCTACCAATCCTGAAACAATGTTGGTGAGGCCTAGGCCAATGGAAGGCTAAGGTAGGCGGAGTCCCGCCCTCTGTAGGTTCGGCCCTCTTGGGGAAGTGCGAGCGCCCCTCCTCGCAAGGTGCGTCTGGGACGGAAAGGCGGGGCGATAACCTGACGTCACTGGAGAGGCGGAGCTTTCGGGGCCGGATTAGGTCAGCCCTCAAAACGTGCCGCGCATGCGTGAAGTCTGGCGAGCCAGAGGATTAGCGCAGCTGCTGTTCTCAGTGGCTGAATCCCGGGTTGGGTTTCCGGAGAAAGGGCGCCCTGGACCCCTCAACTACCCAGAGGGCGGGATCATGGCTCAGTGGGTTCCCCTGAGGCGTGCACTCCAACCGACTGAACTCCAAATGGGGGTTCAGTCCTGGGAAAGCGGAGATCCTTACCGAGCTGGGGTCTGGGGTCCCCACTTAGCGGTCCCCATGGGGCACCGGGGTTCTGATTTAGAGAACCCCATGGAGGCTGAGGGTCCTGACAGAACGGTCCCCATGAGACCTGAGGGTCTTGGCTAGGGTCCGCAGAGGACAGGGGTCCTGACTGACTGGGTCACATAGGGGAGTGGAGGTCCTGATTAGGCTCCACAAAGGACAGGGACCCTAATCAAGACGCCACGTGGGGGAGGGGAACAGGATCCTATCTGACCAAGTCTCACAAAGACAGGTGGACTCGGTGGGGCACAGGCCCGCCAAATGGACAGTCCTACTTGCCCTTCATGGGGGCCCCGCACCCCTCCTCGCTGGCCTAATGGGGTCATCGTGATGGCTCGAGGGACAGGGCAAGGGACACCTGGTCGTCCAGCTCCTTGGGGGTGGACAGCCGTCCCTCCTCTGCCGGGGGTGGGGACAGGCCGGGGGTGGCGCCTGGCGGGCGGGGGCGGGGGCGGGCCCAGCGGCGGGGGCTCAGTCGCCGGGCTGCGGGCGGCGGGACGCACGGGGCCGGGGGCCGGGGGTGGCACCCGGCGGGCGCCATGGAGCTGCTGTCCGCGCTGAGCCTGGGCGAGCTGGCCCTCAGCTTCTCACGGGTGCCCCTGTTCCCCGTCTTCGACCTCAGCTACTTCATCGTCTCCATCCTCTACCTCAAGTATGAGCCAGGTAGGTGAGGCCGGGCCGGGGGCTGGAAGGGGTTGGCATGGGGGTGAGGGGGACGACAGAGAAGTTGACATTAGGGGTTGGCACAGATAGGGAAACCCTGCATGATGAAGACCGGGAGTGGGCAGGACAAACCCAGGGACTGGATCGGGGGAGTAGGCAGATGCTGAGATCTTGGGGTTCACCCACTAGGGCTTGGATGGGGGAGGGAAGCCCCCTGGGAAGGTGGGGCTGGAGGAGGGACAGCTGATGTGGTGGGAGGGAAGGGGTCAGCTATCTTACTTAGAAGAGGGATAACAGGTGCAGAGGTGGAGGTGGGGGGCGGGTGGAGAAAGTCGGGGGTCCTGTTGAGGCAGGGCTTGAACTTGGAAGGAGGCACAGTTCCTGGCGAGGACTGCAGGCAGGGTCTGCACTGCCCACGGGGTCGGATGTCCTAGCCGCCGGCTGCCTTGACCTCTCTTCATGCCTTGGCAGGGGGAGTAAGAGCAACTGCTTAGTGTCTATATAAGGGCTGACCATGCTGGGGGCTGCGATCAGGTTCTCGGGGATCAAGTAACACCCGTGTCCCCTCCCTGATGCATCTGGCCGGCACCCTCCCCTCCTGTCCCTTTTGCCTGGTGGGGGCTGGATCTGCCAGCCCCATAGGAATGCTTCAAGCTCTGGTTTGGGATCCTTTCCACTTAGAGCACTTAGCCAGCTCCAGGGCTGGGTGACCCCGGGTCAGACTCCTCCTTCAGCTCCAGACCCCCTGGGGGAGTCCAGGGAGATGGACCCTACTTCTTCCATTTAAAAAAAAAAGTGTTTTTAAATGAGGACAAATGGCCTCCATAGAATATGTTCTATATTTATTCAGGGTTCACCCTGAGAAATACTTCTTGTTCCTCTCCTGCTGTTTTAATTATCTTGGCTCACCAGCAGTGGACTGGAACCTTAGCAAAAAGACCACCCGGAAATGTCCTCCCACTTAGATGTAAATTACCCCGACAGCTCTTTTTCTCTTCTCAAAATGGAAATAGCTTTATTCTTTTTTCAGATGATAAAAATAGGTTCCCGTGTTTACTTTAAAAAAAAAAAAAAGAATCAAGCTGAAAATCGCAAGGGAAAAGAGAGAACTAATGACAGTGAACTTCGTGACAGACTCCCTTCCCAGCCCTCTTCTCCGCTTTTCTACCTGTGTTCTTAGAGACATAAATTTGTGGACTCACTTCTCCAGCAGGCATCTTTGTTCTATTTTTGCCTGTGCACGTGCCAGGGCCTGTTCCTTGACTCTGCTGAGGAGCAGTTACTTTGCAAAGCTAAGTCAGCTTTTGGATTTTCCTGTGAGAGTGGGGCTGTTCCTGGCAGCTCGTGCCTGTGCCTCGGGCAATGGCAAAACCCAGCATAACTTGCAAATCTAAAACGGAGGAGGCCAGGCTCTCGTAGCTCACACCTGTAATCCCAGCTACTCAGGAGACAGAGATCAGGAGGACTGTGGATTGAAGCCAGCCCGGGCAAATAGTTCAAGAGAGCCTATCTCAAAAATACCACACACACACACACACACACCCCAAAAAAGGGCTTGTGGAGTGGCTCAAGGTGCGGACCCTGAGTTCAAACCCTAGTATCTCAAAAAAAAAAAAAAAATTTCTGGAAGGTGGAGGTTCTATTATTTACAATTGCAGCAGGTTCTCAGCCCTGGGCCTTTTTTTTTTTTTTTTTTTTTTTTGGAGTCTTGAGACAGGGTCTCATTTGTAGCTCAGCCAGCCTCAAACTCCATCCTCTTGCCTCAGTCTGGCCAGTGCTGAGATTACAGCTTTGTGCAACACTACACCCCACTTTCCTGGAGTTATTTTCAATTCTATCTCAACTGAGCTTGGTTCGTGCCAATAATCCCAGCTACTTGGGAGGCTGAGACAGGAGGATTGTGAGTTCAAGGACAGCCTGGACAATTTAGCAAGATCCTTTCTCAAAATAGGATTTTAATAGGGGCTGGCAATGCCACTCAGTGGTAGAGCTCTTGCCTAGTATGCTTGAGGCCTTAGCTTCAGTCTCTGAGAGAGAGAGAGAGAGAGAGGGAGAGAGAGAGAGAGAGAGAGACAGACAGAGAAAGAGAGAGAGAGATCCATCTCCACCCAGACCAATTGAATCAGAAGTCTGCATCCTTGCCTCTTTCTCTCCCCTCCCCCAGCGATTGTTCCATGACACCCAAGTTGACAAATGCACACCCCTTTCATCACTGGGGAACAGGAACCAGTCGGTAAAGTAGCTTAAATAAACCCAATGTGAGCCTGTGGACTCAAAGCAGGGCTGCGTGACTCCACGAGTGAGTGCTCAAAGTGAGGCTCACCGTGAGACGTGAGACGGGCTTGTTTCCCTTAACAAAAGTGAGTTGCAGGTGGAGGTCAGCGCCCCTACACCCCCCCACCCCAGTTTCTGTGCTGAGCACGGTCCACATGCTGGTGGCAGGACCAGCTACAGGATTTGTGTGACCAGGTACGAAATGACAGTGTGGGGGCCCCTTGTTCAGAAATCAATTTCGGCATAAAGATAGCATGGCATTCAGCTAGGTTGGGGGCCTTTCCCAGCCCAGGGTCCGTCAGAACTGGCCCTGGCTGACAAGAGGCAAACTGGCTGTACGAGGAAAAATCTCACCCTGTGTGGTGATACACGCCTGTAATCCCCACACATAGGACGACCATGACTTTAAGAACAGCCTGGCCCACATATCAAGACCCTGTCTCAGAAAAAAAAAAAAGGAAAAAAAATCTCTGAAATGGGACCGGTTCTGCCTCTTTCTAGCACTGGGTAAATAGAGTGGTTACATTGTCTCTGTGGGCTTCAGTTTGCTCATCTGTGAAATGGGATTGTTGGTAAAATAATCCCAGTCTCTCTTTCCTCGCTGTTGGGAAGACCTAACAAGTAATAGGGTCTCAGGCATTTGTGAGAGAGGCTTACGCTTGTTTGGGAGATTCTGGAAGAATGGGGTACTGGTGTCTTCTGGGTCGGGCTGTCTGGAGAATCCCAAGCGAGGGAGACTCTGAGCGAGGCTCTCATCTGTGTCATTAATGCTGGGCTAGGAAAGGCAGAATCCCAGACCTCACCCATGCCTCCAAATCAAAGACTGGATTGCAAGACCCCCTGGTGATGGCGAACCACTGATTGAACCCAGAGCTCCCTCGACTGGGAGCAGGGAGTCTGGCTCAATTGTAGGGGAAACCAACTCCATAAATGAAGAGAAAAGGAGGGAGCAAAAGCGAGTGAATGCATGACAGTTCTGGTGCCTTCGCTCAGGTCTCCAACCAGACTCTACTTCCCACTCACCTGGGCAGCCTGTTTCATTTTCTCAGACAGGGTCTCACTGTGTAGCCCCAGGCTGGCCTTGAACTCGCAGTCCTCCTGCCTCCGCTTCCCCAGTGCTGGGATTATAGGTTATCATTACCAGGCCTGGCACAAAGATTTCTTTCTCACAGTTTTGGAGGCTGGGAAGCCCAAGAGGCTGGCAAATATCATCTTGCTGTGCCATAACTGGCAGAGGGCGCCCACGGAACACAGAGGAAGCATATCAGCTTAGGGCTCTGTTTTTCCCCTCGCCCCCTTTTTTTTTTTTTAGTTCTGGGGTTGTCAAATCCGAGGTCTTGTACATGTTAGCCAAAGGCTCTACCACTGAGCTAAACTCCCAGCCCTCCCCTGGGCAACTCCTTTTAATCTTTTTGTCTGGCTCGATGTCAGTGGCTCACGCCTGTAATCCCAGCTTCTCAGGAGGCAGAGATCAAGAGGCTGAAGGTTCAAAGCCAGCCCAGGCAAATAGTTTGAGAGACCCTATCTTGAAAAAAAAAAAAAATCACAAAAAAGGACCGGCGAAGTGGCTGGAGGTGTAAGCCCTGAGTTCAAGACCGAAGACTACAATAAAAAAAATGATTTGTAGTCCAAGTGCTCTTTCACCAAGTCACATCCCAGAGACAGTGGCATACATGGTCATCATAAGTTACCGACACAGTTACCAACCAGACCCTGTTTGCTTTAGGGTTCCTGCCTTGTCGGTTGTATGGATTTTTGGGGGGTGGGGCACTAGGGATGGAACCCAGGGCCTTGCACCCGCTAGCAAGCGCTCTGTCACTGAGCCACGCCCCCAGCCCTCTGCTGAGTTCGTTTTTTATGGATTGTTGGCAAATGTGTGCAGCAACATGTGTGTTCCATTACAGCATGCAGAAGCATTGCTGCCGTGGGCTGCAGGCGTGACTCGAGAGCACCTGCCTCGCTGGCACGAAGCCCTGAGTTCAAACCCCAGTGCTGCCCAAAAACAAAAGAGTAGTTTCACTGCCCTGAAACTCCCCTGTGTTCCATCTACTCCTCCCATCTGCTGGGCCCACTGCCCTTTTTACTGCTTGCAGGTTTGCCTTTTCTAGAACATCGGACACTGGACTCATGCGGGACTCAGCCTTTTCAGACTGGCTTCTTTCACGCAGCAATACACACTTCGCGTCCACCTCCATGTCTGCATGTCTTGATGCGTACTGAGTGATACTCCCCAGTACGGATGGATGGACCATAGATTGCTTATTCACTCATTTAATGAAGGACATCTTGGTAGCAGCTCAGGTTTTTTTTCATTACTGGGATTTGAACTCAGGGCCGCATGACTGCTAGGCAGCCACTCTGCCACTTGAGCCACACTCCCAGCCCTAGTTCAGTCATTTCTAAAACGCTGTATGTGGGGATATCAAAGAAAATAGTTCCTCGATGCCTGGCTTGAAACTTTTGCTTTGATCTATAAACTTTTTCTTTGGGGGGACGTGATCTCACTATGGAGCCCAGGCTGGCCTCAAACTTGTGATCCTCCTGCCTCAGCTCCCGAGTGCTGGGGTTACAGGTGTGCACCAGTCTGCCCAGCTCGGAACTGTTTTTTTATTTGTTTTGCTCTTTTTTTAAAACCACTTCCCCCTGTAAGGTTTTTGAGGTTGAGGAGTTTCTCATCCTCCAACCTTGTGAATCTGGGACCAAAAGAGGAGGAAACTGAGGCAGAGAGCTGAAGTCAAGGGTTTGGGGGAAACAGTGAGAGACTCAGCAATAGACTGCACTTGTAGACTTCAAACTAAATAGCACAAAATAATGGCAGTGCTGATGTGCCCTGGGGACCCTCCTAACAGTGTCCTACCATCTGCCAATGAGACATGACACCCAGAGAGGGACCGGCACAGAGTCCATCAGAGACCAGCTCTAGGGGACCCAAGTAACTCAATTTTAAAGCCTCATTGAGGACAGGCAAAAGGTTTAGGAGACCCATCTCAAGTAATGACTGGGCAAAGTAGTGCACACCTGTCATCCCAGCTAATCAGTGAAGTATAAATAGGATTGCAGTTCATGCTGGCCCAAGCATGAAGCAAGACCCTGTCTCTAAAATAACCAAAGCAAAAGGGCTGGTGTAGTGGCTCAAGTGGTAGAGGCCCACCTAGCAAGTGTGAGGCCCCAAGTTCAAACCCCAGTGCTGCAAAAAAAGAAGGAAAGACTCCCTGTACTGTGGTGCTAGAGGTGCAGCTTAGTGGCAGACTGCTGGCGTAGCATGTATCTGGGTTCCATCCCCAGCACTGAAAAAAAAAAGAAATTCATCCACCAAAGTTTCTACCTCCAGGTATTTTCGATTTCATTTTAGTTCCAGAAACATCTGCATAACTGGTAAGCACTAAGCAATTTCTTTTCACCCTGAAGGACACTCTTTGGAACCACTGATAGAACCATGGTGACCCAATTCATCCAGGTTTGTCCATTATGAGCACCAAAAGTCCAGTGTTGCAGGGCATGGTGTCACCCATCTGTAATCCCAGCCCTTGGGAGGAATAGTAACATGGTCACGTTGAATTATTACACCCGAGGAAGGGATGTGCGCTCATCCCTGTCTTTTTATTTTATTTTATTTTATTTTTTGATGGTGCTGGGGGTGGAACCCAGGCCTTGCACACACCAGGTGAGCGCTCTGCCACCTGACCCCTGTCCCCAGCTGTCTGTTTCCAGCACCTCATCCCAGGCTGGGGGATGGGGGCAGTGATTGGCTCAGGGCCACACTAGTGAGTGACAGAGCCAGCCAGCACCCAGCATGTGACTTTTATGTGAGGGCGTGCTCATGGAACAAACGCAGGTGCTTGTCAGAGCGGCCAGACCCCAGGTCTCCACCCCCAACTCCCTTGCTGGGTCCCAGGAAAGAATTCAACCCTGGGAGTTATTTTTAGGTGGACAGTATCCGTTCCTGCAAAACATGGGTGCCTCAGCCAGCCTGGCCCCGGCACCGCCAGCTGCTTTGAACAATTAATTCTCGGCCACAGGCTGTGTTTCAAATAGACGCCCAGGACAGGAGAGGAGGGGACAGGACAGGAGTCAGAGCGGTTCGCTTCCTGTCTATGGACCCAGGTTCTTTTGAGATTTAGGGTAACCCCAAGGGTGGGGGGGGGACCCTGGGCTTACACCTGCAGGGTGGGAATGCAGCAGGATTTAGACAAAGAAGGGGTTAGGGCTCCCAGCCGACAGAAGGAAAAAGAGACAGAAAACAATGGTTCCACCAAAGTCACATGGTTAGTTGGTGCAGCGGTGAGGACAGAGGATAATATGTGGATTACTTACTTTGAAATAACTTGTGTCAGAGTCGGGTGCAGTGGCTCACTCCTGTAATCCCTGCTACTCACCAGGCACGTACTCTGCCACTTGATCCACGCTCCCTGCCCTTTTCGCTTTGGTTGTTCTTGAGGTAAGGGCTCACGTTTATGCCTGGGCTGCACCAGATCACAGTTTTTTTTTTTTTTTTTGGTGGTACTAGGTTTTGAACTCAGGGCCTCACACTCGCTAGGCAAGCAGCTCTTAGCACCCGAGTCTCTAAATAGTGAAACTGTTTAGAGAGTACTTTATTGGTTTCTGTAATGAAACACACCTGCATTAGACTGTGCGTGTTTAATACAGTTCTTTAACCCCATACAGATGGAAAAAAGCTAGCGTTTCCTGGCCAGCGTGCCTGCGGACCTCTGTGAGGTGCCAACTCAGCGCAAATGGTGATGTTTTTCTCCAAAGTGGACGGCACAGCTAACGCTTCCAAACACTGAAATCATACGTAGGCGTGCACATGTATTTATGGAAGAACACCAGTAGGCAGCAACAGCATTTCCAGATTTTGCTTTTTGGTGGTTTTTTTTGACAGCACCGAGGTTTGAACTCAGAGTCAACACCTTGAGCCACTCTGCCAGCCCTTTTTTGGGATGGGCATTTTGTCTTTTTTGGGGGTGGGATGAGTTTTTTGAGATAGGGTCTCATGGAACTATTTGCCTGGGCTGGCTTTGAACCACAGTCCTCCTGATCTCTGCCTCCTGAGTAGCTGGGATTACAAGCATGAGACACCAGCGCCCAGCAGTTTTATTAGTCTTTTGATTTCATTCATAAGACATTTGTAACCTGCTTATCTTAGTTTACACTGAGGGGAGTTTTCATTTTATTTCAGTAAGTTGTCTGAGGTTGTATTTCTTTGTTTTCCATTGCTATAACAAAATGCCTGAATCTGGGTACTGATAAAGACAAGAGGAGCAGGTCATTGGCGGCTCACGCCTGTAATCCCAGCTACTCAGGAGGCAGAGATCAGGAGGGATGGCAGTTCAAAGCCAGCCCGGGTAAATAGTACGTGAGACCCTATCTTGAAAAACCCATCACAGAAATAGGGCTGGTGGAGTGGCTCAAGGTGTAGGCTCTGAGTTCAAGCCCCAGCACCACAAAAAAAAAAAAAAAAAACCTTTGGCTGGCAATTTTGTAGGTTGGAAGTACAGGAGCTCGTGCAAAGGAAGCAACCGTCCGGTGGGACAGGCAGCGGGGACTCTGAGTTTGCCCTGCTGGGTTTGGGGGAGGGGGAGGGGCTACTTTTCCTGGGCTGAGCCTGGAACCCAGAGCTTCCTGCACCGCCACCCTGGCACCAGGCTCTAACCCCTCCGAAGGCAGCGCCCCAATGGCCTAATTCCCTTGCCCTAAGCCCCGCCTCTTAAAGGTTCCCCCATACCTCTTAAGACCACATTGACAACAGGCCAAAGCTTTTGGGAGCTGTCACTGGCTGTCATTCTGCCCTGAGTGCATGGCAGCTTGCCGTACCCCTGGGTCCCAAAGTCGCTCCTGCAGTGCAAAAGTGGAGTGTAAAACGCGTAAGAACCCAACGGATAGACACGAATCCTGACTCCCTAGGGTTGTGTTCTCAAGATCTTTTTTTTTGGCAGCACTGGGATTTGAACTCAGGATGTCACACTTGCTAGGCAGGCGCTCTACCACTTGAGCCACTGCACCGGCCCCTCCTGCTTTTTAGTTACTTTTCTGATAAGAGTCTTGTGCTTTTTACCTCGGGCTCACCTTGGACCTCCATCCTCCTACCACTTCTTCCCACAAAGCTGGGATGACAGGTGCACGTCACCATGCTCAGCTTGTTTGAGACAGACTCTTGCTACCTGTTCAGCCAGGAGAGCCTCCCGACCTCCGCCTCCAGAGTAGCTGGGATTACAGGCATGAGGTACCAAGCCTGGCCCAAGACCGTGGTAATAACAACAGTAAAATAAAAAGAGGAAGAAAACAACACCAGCATGAGTTCAGAGACCCTAGGTATCTCCTTGGAGGTTGTGGCGCCCTCGAGGTGTCCCCAGCTGTAATGTGGTGCATCTCTGCGCGCTTCAGCCCCGTCCTGGTGATGAGACGTGCGTGGTCATGAGTCTGTCGCTTGGTGGGGGGCCCTGAGGGAAGCACTGCGGTGACAGTGGGGGATGTTCCTGTGCCTCCCAGGAGCAGTCGAGCTGTCTCGACGCCACCCCGTGGCATCCTGGCTCTGCGCCATGCTGCACTGTTTCGGGAGCTACATCCTGGCCGACCTGCTGCTGGGGGAGCCTGTGACCGACTACTTCAGCAACAACTCCAGCGTCCTGCTGGCCTCTGCCGTCTGGTGAGCTGTGCCAGGCATGGGTGGGGAGAGCCGGGGGTCTGGGGGTACCCTGCATCTGGGAGGTGGGAGGGTGAGGGGACCAGGACCCCCTGCCACGCACGACCTCCATGGTGACCCTGGGTCCCCCTTCCCAGCCCGGCATGCACAAGAGCGAGGCTGGACTCAGCCTCCTCTCCCAGGGCCTCCGTGGTCGGTGGCCTGTCCTCTGACCCTGAGCTGCTGTCTCCCAAGGTACCTGATTTTCTTCTGCCCCATGGACCTGTTCTACAAGTGCGTGTGCTTCCTGCCCGTGAAACTCATCTTCGTGGCCATGAAGGAGGTGGTGCGGGTCCGTAAGATCGCGGTGGGCATCCACCACGCTCACCACCACTACCACCACGGCTGGTTTGTCATGATCGCCACCGGCTGGGTCAAAGGTAGGCAGGCCCCAAAGTCCCCGCCACTGAGAGCCCTCCTGGGTTGGCCACAGTCTTTGCTCCAGGCTCAGGTGTGGACACCAAGAGTGGGGGGTCCCGGCCTCCCCCAAGGAATCAGTAAGCGCATAGCTAGGTACAAATCAGTGAGCCCACGGTGACAACCCCAAAGGCCAGCGTCACTACAGCAGGGCATCTCAGCCTCGGGCCTGATTGTCCGTGGTGGTGCTGAGGTTTGAACTCAGCCATTTTCGCTCTGGAGTTTGGAGATGTGCCTGGGGTGGCTGGAGTGCGCCCCCATGCCCAGCTTCTTCCACTGGGGGCTTACAAAGTTTTTTGGGCCCAGGTTGACCTCGAACCAAGAGCCTCCCAATCTCAGCCTCCCGAGTAGCTAAGATTTACAGGTGTGAGCCACCACATCTGGTTAGCTTTAAAAAGTTGGTGAAGGGAGCCAAGGAATCAGAAGTAAAGGAAAAAAGGCCCAAGTAGGGGCTAAAACCTCAGGAGCTCATCCCTGCTTCCTGTCCCAAAAGAGTGGGTGTCCCCAGAGTCCCAAGTCTAGAGTCACGCTCTGCCTGGCCACAGCGTCTTTGGTACTGCTGACATTTGGGGCTAGGCCATTTCTTGCCGTGGGGTTGGCCGTTCCCGTTTTGCTCTGTATGGCCGTGTGCTACAGGGTACAGCCCCGGTCCCAGAGGAGCGGTGACCAGATCAGATGTGAGCTGAGAGCCCCACTCGTAGCCCCATGTCCTGGCTTGGGGACGTCACGCGGACAACCCCTCGCTGGCTTTCTGAGGCTGGTTTTGCTCCGAGTGTGATGTGACGACTGGGCACCCCAGGCTCAGTGTCCCCTAAGCCTCCAGGAGCGCAGAGGTGGCTCCGTGGGAATTCAGAGCGGGTGGGGGAGGCGGGGTGGCAGGCCCGGTCACCGGTGCGTGGCGTCCTGTCCTGTAGGTGCCGGCGTCGCCCTCTTGTCCAACTTCGAGCAGCTGCTCCGCGGGGTCTGGAAGCCTGAGACCAACGAGATCATGCACATGTCCTTGTGAGTATGCCACCAGCCCTCTCCTCGGTCCTCGGTCCCCCTCGTACGTACAAGTGTCCTACCCCAACTGGATCCTGGTGACAACATGGAGAAGTCTCAGCCCCCAACTGCCTTGCAGAAGCTTCGGCTGGGGAATGGGGCCACAGCTCGGCCTGGAGGGTAGGGACAAGAAGAGCTGAAGAGAGGAGGTGATATTTGGTTGGGGTTTTGAAGAGTGAATAGGAGTTTTCTTGCTGCCCTCCAGCATCTCCGTCAACAATGAGGTCAGAATAGTGCAGTGGCCTACGGGGTTAGGGTACAGAGGTGGGCAGGATCAAAGGCTATGGAACTTGGGGGTGTGCGGGGTTCAGAGCATGGGGTATAGAGGGTGGGTGAGGAGTGTGGCTAGAGCCAAGTGGAGAAGGTGGGCGGGGCCGGACAGTGACCCCGCAGAGAGCCCCAGGCCAGGCCAGTGTGAAGGGCCTCATCGGTTTGAGCGAGTTTAGTTTTCATCAGACGTAAAATTGCAGCTTTCAAAAGAAAAGCCCTGATTAAACGCTCACCCCCACGCCGGTGACAACCGCGTCCTGTCGTCCTTTGCAAAACTCCGAGTTGTCTCACTGAGCCCCGCGAGCAGCTGGCCTCCACCCTGAGCCCCATGCAGAAGTGGGGTGCCAGCGCCTTGCGTGGTTTGCTGCCGTGTGGGCCGGTGACCTCCGCCCCCTCGGGTGCCACGGGGCCCCAAGCCACCCGGCCAGTGGCTGGCGAGGGCTCAGAAATCCTGGGTGTAATTGTCACCGCCTCGTGCGTGCAGCGGGCCACAGGCTTTAGGAATGGAAGTCAGGGGTCTTTCTTTCGCGACAAGCCTACTCTCAACAAAGGAAAGGAGAGCTTGGGACAACCTTGGTGCTGTGGTCACATTCCTTGGGGGGGGGCGTCCCCATGTCCATTGGCCAGAAAGACAGAGAAGCTGTGATGCCCAGGGCCATGGTTGATGACAGCAGAACACAGGGGACGTCAGCAGAGGAGAACAGTGCAGGGCAGAGTCCAGGAGGCGACAGGTGTGACCTTCCACTCGTCCCCTCTCAGGAGTCACACAGACAGTGCTTAATTCTCCCGGTAGCCGTGTGTGACACGGGCCGGGCACAGTGTGCTGACAACCCGGGACGCTCCGTCACAGGGACGTGGTCAGCCACCAGCATGGTGGCTCTCCCGAATCTGAGCAGATGGCTCCATAGTGAATCACGTCGTCACGTCTGCTGTGAGCCAAGGTCAATGGGCCCTGGGCGCCAGGACCCGCATGCAGACGCCACCCGTCCCGTGCCACCGTGCACCTTCCCACCCCGCTCAGCACAGGGACAAGGACCCAGGCTCTGCGGAAACTTACAGTAACGGTGACACCTCCCTGTGCCCCGCAGCCCCACCAAGGCCAGCCTGTACGGAGCCGTCCTGTTCACCCTGCAGCAGACCCGCTGGCTCCCGGTGTCCAAAGCCAGCCTCATCTTCCTCTTCACCATGTTTATGGTGTCCTGCAAGGTACGCCTCCCGGCCCCCCTGCCTTCACAGTGCTACCCCGGGCCTCCCGGGATCGGGGCGGGGATCCCAGAGCAGGTGGCCCACACGTGGGCAGCTTGCCAGGAGGCGGGAACAGCCTTTCCGGGCCCAGGGCCCAGCCTGAGTGAGAAGCAGAGGTGCCCTGGTGCCTCGGGAGGGGAGAGCAGGACCGGAGGCTGGGAGCTGCCGGGCGTGGTGGTGCCCGCCTGTAATCCCAGCCCTGGAGGGGTGGAGGCAGGAGGATCACAAGTTCCAGACCAGCCTGAACCACCTAACACGACCGTGTCAAAATACAAAGAAAAGGGCCCAGAGCGGGGCTCGGGGAGGGGGGAGAGCGCCTGTCTAGCCTTGGGTTCCATTGCAAAAAACCTAGACCCACTGGCTCGTCAACAAAAAAAAAGCTTACCACTCACACTTCTGCAGGCTGGACGTCCACGCTCATTACCAGCGTGGCCGGGGTCCAGTGAGGGTCGGCTGTCCTGCCATGTCAGCTCTCCTGGAATTTTTTTATATGGCCCAGGCTGGCCTGGAACTCACAGTCCTCCTGCCTCCGCCTTCCCAGTGCTGGGATTACAGGCGTGCACCACCACACCCGCCAAACATGGCCTTTTGTTGCTTTGTTTTGATGCCCCAAAGTCCTCACCTTCTAGTAGGTTTCAACTGGATTGGGGGGACCGTCCCCCGCAAGTCCTGCGTCCCTGGACACCTGGGGTGGCCGTCCAGCCTCCTTGGGTTGGGCCGCCCCCTCCCTCACCCCTCTGACTTTCTTTTCCTCCTTTCCTCTTCCCCCTCCTCCTGCCTGGCTGTCCCTCCGGCTCTCTCTGTCCCTGTGCCACCGCTCCCCCCGCCCCAGGTATTCCTCACAGCCACTCACTCGCACAGCTCCCCGTTTGATGTCCTGGAGGACTACGTCTGCCCCGTGCTGTTTGGGGCGGCCTGGGAAGGTGACCATCACCACGACAACCACGGAGTGGCCCATGGCGGCGGGCCAGGCCCCCAGCACGCCCCGCTGCCCGCCAAGTCCAAGGAGGAGCTGAGTGAGGGTTCCAGAAAGAAGAAGACCAAGAAGGCAGATTAGGGGGTGAACCGGGGACCCATGGGCACAGGGAGTGGACCCAACCCCAGGACCCTCAGAACTGGGGCCTCCTGGGCTCAGAATTTCCCTTCCCGGGCCTTGACTTCCCTGTCTCCACAGTGGGGACATCAGCTCACCCTCCAGGGATGACTTGAGATTGAGTGAGATACAGGGATGAGGACTTTGGTAGGAATGGAGGGTCCCCACCCCTGCCTGGACCCCAAAGACTCAGAGGGGCCCACACAATAACAATAGTGGCTCCAGCCAGAACCCTGGCGGTTTTATTCTTCATTCTGTTTCTTTTCCAAAATTGCATCTTGACCCCAAAAGACTTCGAAGCCATTTTTGAGAGTCATTTATTGATGGCTGCCAGGTGCCCAGGTCCCTTAGTGGCTGGATGTCCTCCCGTGCCTGGAGCTCATTCAGTCATTCAACAAACATCTAGACGCCTACTCTGGGCCCAGCCTTGTGCTGCTGCCGAGTGGGGTGAGCAAAGGGAATGATAGCCAGGGCCACAGGACATGGGAGAGGGGTGGGTGGGGTGAGCTTGTTCATTTAAGCAGAGTTTGGGCCCACCCAGATTGGGGTCCCAGGTATTGGGAAAGTGCCTTGTAGCAGTGATGCCAGAAGTTGAGTGGGTCCTAAGGCTGTTAGCCCCCCAGTTTCATCCTCTTGCATGTCCAGCGAGGCTCAGCCAATAAATAAATCTTTTGTGAATGAGTGCTCGAGGCTTGTGTGGTTCATTCTCCCCCCCTCTAGATGTGGGGACACAGCAGGGTCTGTCCTTAGAGATAGGAGGGAATGACAGTCACGGCCCTCAATTGCTGGGCAGGTGTTGGAGTGGGTGTCATCTGTGGGATTCGGGGACAAGCTGGTTGAAGTCTTCAGAGGTAGCTGGGAGAGGGCCAGGTGCCTGTGGCTCATGCCTTTAATCCCAGCTACCCTGGAGGCAGAGATCAGGAGGATCATAGTTTGAAGCCAGCCCAGGCAAACAGTTCACAACACCCTATCTTGAAAAAAAAAAAATCACAAAGAAAGGGCTGGTGGAGTGGCTCAAGGTATAGGTCCTGAGTTCAAATCCCAGTACTGCAAAGAAAAAAAGAGCTGGGCGGGTGTGGGGGACAGTCAGGATTTGCAGTGTAAGATTATTGTCACACAAGACCCTTATCTCAGTCGGTTTCTGTTGCTGTAACAAAATGCCTGAGACCAGGTGATGTACAAAAAAATAAAGGTTTGCTCAGCTCACCGTACCGTTGCAGAGGCTGGGAAGACGTGGGCATGGCACCACGTCTGCTCCGCATCTGGCAAGGGCTTCATGGCACGGTGGAAGGCGCTGCTAGCATGCTGGACCAGGCTCGTTTTAGGACCAAGGCACCCCCTCCACAGCCTCTTAACCCACGAATGGATTCTCCATCCATAAGAGCAGGACCCTCAGTGAAGAGAAAGAAAAGCCATAAACTGGGGAAGAAGGTCTTTGCAAATCACACGTCTGATTAAGAGTTTGCCACCAGAGTATAGAAATAAACTCAAGACTCAACACTGAAAGCCAGGCGTGGCGGTGCACGCCTGTAATCCCAGCACTCAGGAGGCAGGAGGATCGTGAGTTCAAGGTCAGCCTGGGCTACAGAGCAAGACTCTGTCTCAAAAATATATAAATAAAAAAGATGGAAGAAAAGGAGGGAAGAGGATGAAGTACAGAATGACTGTGGATCCAACAGGTGCAGACCTAAAAGCAGTGACTTCGCTCCTCGTGACAGTCCCCACATGGCGGGAAGAAGTCACCTGCTGCCTTGCAGCCCGAGTGCTCTGGGATCTCATTGCCTGGGTCCAGATTGTGCCGAAACAGCCGTGCAGCCTCTCCCAGGAGGGGTGACAAGCCACTGGCTGGCCCTGGCATCCCTGGGTCGCAGTGAGATCTCTGCTGGCCGGGTCTCGAGCCCAGGTTAATTTTAGCTGCAGGAGCTCAGTCCCTTCCTTGGTCTTGTATGGAGACTGAGGTTCTTATTATCCTTGAAAAAATGGTGGCTGGGCTGGCAGAGTGGCTCAAGTGTAGAGCACCTGCCTGGCAAGCGTGAGGTCCTGAGTTCAAATCCCAGCACTGGCAAAAAAAAAAAGGGAGGGGGGAAATGATGGCAAAACAGGGCTGGAATGTCACTCGGTGGCATGGGCCAGGCCCTGACTTCAGTCCCAGCAGGACAAAAAGAAAGTGATAAGACACAAAGTTTAACATCTTAACCATTTTTTAAAATTTTGGTGGGACTGGGGTTTGAACTCAGGGCTTTGCACTCGCAAAGCAGGTACTCTACCGCTTGAGACACAGCTGCAGTCCATTTTATGCTGGTTATTTTGGAGATGAGGTCTTGAGAACTATTTGCCTGGGCTGGCTTTGAACCACGATCCTCCTGATCTCTGTCTCCTGAGTAGCTGGGATTACAGGCGTGAGCCATGGTGCCTGGCATCCGATACTAAAACACAGGCTTCTTCCTTTACTCCTCTCTGAAGACGCACAGTGGAGAAAGAGTCAAGCACAAGCTGACCAGACCTGAGCTGTCACCTCCCTTGTCCCCACATGCCTGTTCCCAGACCTCCCTCCCGCACGCAGGTGGCGGTAGCTGCTCGGGGACGGGAGGGACGTGGGCAGGCCCCAGCATCAGTTCTGGTTTTACCACCCTCTGGCTGGGAGCCTGGGTGACCCCTTTCCTGGCAAAGGAAAATATCGAATGACCTAGGGAGAAAATAAACACTGGGCCACCTCTGGGAGAGGGAGTGATAGAGCCGGGGGCTCAGGAGGCAGAGAGAGCCAGGAAGGGACTCAGGACAGGTGTCCTCAATCCTCCTTCAACTGAGCCCCACCGCCTGGGTTCCACCAACCCCTGGAAAAATTGACCCCTGGATTAGGTCACAGCCCTCATGGTTCTGTCACCTCTCAGAAACCCACCAGCTGAGGACCAAGTCCCCCAGAGGTGGGTCCCTCCAGGGGACTCTCTGTATCCAAGCCCTCAAGCATGGTGAAAGCTTCAAGTCCTGACATTTCCCGTGTATCAGTCAGCTGTTGCTGTGTAACAAATACCCCCAAATTACAGCCGCTCAAAGCCACACATGCTGATTATCCCTCGGGGTTTCTGAAGATCGGGGATCTTGAGCGTTGCTGAGCTGGGCTGTCCTGGCCCTGGGATTTTCGTAAGGTTGCAGCAAGCTCTGAAAGCTTGCCGGGTGCTGGTGACTCACACCTGTCATCCTAGCTACTCAGGAGGCCGAGATCAGGAGGATCGCGGTTCAAAGCCAGCCTGGGCAAATAGTTCACAAGACCCTATCTCAAAAAAAAAAAAAATCCATCACAAAAGAGGGCTGGTGGAGTGGCTTAAGGTGAAGGCCCTGAATTCAAACCCCAGTACCGAAAAAAAGGCAGAGTTTACAGGCTGTCCTTGACTTAGAAACTTAAAATGGTTCCATTTGTGTGTGTTTTACTTTTTTCCTTTTTTTTTGGTGGCACTGGGGCTTGAACTCAGGACCTCACACCTTCTAGGCAGGTGCTCTAGCACTTGAGCCACTCTGCCAGTCCCCATCCCCTTGTTTTCTTACCTTCTGATGCTGTGAAAGCAATATGTCTTCAGCGGAAAGTGGAGTGCCAATTTTGAATTTGGACCTTTCCCTCCTCTCCTGAGACACTGGGGAGTGGCAGCGAGGGCAGCTCCCAGGCAGCCCCTCAGTCACGAGAGGAAGCAACAGACTCTGTCGTGTGCTGAGCTGCTGAGCTGCGGTGCTCGGCAGGTTGGGGGATTCCAGTGCCTTTTCCACCCACGAATGGAACATCAGCCAGGAGCGCCTGTTCTTCCAAGATCACACCCATCAGTGTTCTCAGGCTGTCACTCATCAAACAGCCTTGTGGGGGGTGGGAGAGAGAGAGAGAGAGAGAGAGAGAGAGAGAGAGAGAGAGAGAGAGAGAGAGAGAGAGAGAAAAGCCGACGCGCGATCATTGAATTGTATTGGGCAAAGTGGAGACATCCTGGCTGGGGACCAGGCCAGGCACAGGCGGGCACAAGTGGTACAGACCTGGTTTTGAAGGGGGCTTGACTGGCTCCAGGAGCCCCCCAATGAACCCCAAACCCATGATTCTCAGTCCCCCTGTGTGAAGGGGTGGTGCTCCCATGGAACCTGCACACTCTCCTCTAGACATCCATATTCCTGCGGAACTTATTCTTGATACAGTATCAAGTCTATGTAGCTACTTGCTACCCTGTATTCTTTTTCCGGTACTTGGGGTTTGAACTTGGGTCCCCACTTGCAAGGTAGGAGCTCTGCCACTTGAGCCACTCCCCCACTCCCCTCAAGGCCTTTTTTGTTTAGGTAGGGTCTCACATTTTTTTCCAGGGCCTGCCTCAGTCCTGGATCCTCCTACCTCAGGCCTCCCAAGTAGCTGATATTACAGATGCACACCACCTCTCCCAACTAATTGGCTGAGATGGTGTCTCACTAACTTTCTGTTCTGGCTGGCTTCCAACTGCAACCCCCTTGCTCTCTACCCCCCAAGTTGCTGGGATTGCAGGCATGAGCCACTGTGCTCACTAAAGTAATTGTCTTAAAGAACCAAAGAGTCTTTACTCCCATCTCCTGTGTGGGGAGCAGGAAATGTTTCTCCTGTTTTCTCTCCCCCCTCACTTCTCCCAGTTTCTCCTGTTGTTCTAAAATAAATCTTTGCTAAAATCTCAAAACCAAAAAAAAAAAAAAGAAGAATCAAAATTTAGGATGGAGGAGGTGTGGCTCAAGTGGGAGAGTGCTTTCCTACAAGGCCCTGAATTCAAATCCTATACTACCAAGAATATTGCATTAAAATATTATTTAGGCTTGGGCCGCAACTTTGAAATTGGGAACCTATGATTTCTCTTTATTGCTGTTTTTTGTTTCTTTTTGAGCTCCTTCACACACCCCCCCCACCCCCAGGGGCGTCTGCCCATTGGGGCGGCAGTTCCGGAACTGGCCTCCAGGGGGCGCTGCTTCCCCACTCGGTTTGCTGCGTGTGGCTGTCTTGTCCCCTGGTGCCTCTGCCACAAGGTTGGCCCCATAACGTTAGCCATGCAGGGGCAGCAAAAGAGCTCTGAAAGGTCCCTAAAGGCCAGGGCTACTCAGCACTGCAAACCCATCCCTCTGGGCACCTCAAAGACATTTGCTTCTCTCTCTCTCTCTCTCTTTCTCTCTCACACCCCCTCTCCCTCTCTTTTCGTGGGACTGGGATTTGAACTCTAGGCTTCAAAGCAGATGTTCTATCACTTGTGCCACCCCTCCCTCCAGTCCATTTTGCTCTGGTCATTTTCAAGATGGGGTCTCATGAGCTATTTGCCTGGGCTGACCTCAAACCTCCATCCTCCCTATCTCAGCCTCCCAAGTAGCTACGAGAACTGGCGTGAGCCAGCAGCGGCCAGCTGGGATTCGGACTCTGAAAATAAGCATCTAACCACGGTCACGTTTGCAAACCTTTGCTGGGCATTGTTTCACGTCACAGATTTGAACTTACTTTTTTATTTACTTATTTGAATTTTCAGTACTAGGGTTTGAACTCAGGGCCTTGTACTTGCCAGACGGCTGCTCTACCACTTGAGCCATTCCTTCCAGCCCTTTTGGCTTTAGTTATTTTTCAGATAAGGCCTCGCTATTTTTTCCCCCCTGGGGCTGCCCTGGGAATGCGATCCTCCTGCAGAGCCGGGATTGCAGGTGTGCAGCACCGCGCTCAGCCCACCTGCCCCGGTTTGAGGGTCTCACTTCTCGCCTTCCTTTGCCAGGAGATCTTCAACAGATCATTTTATCATCTCTGAAGCCTATTTTCATCATTGGAAAATCAGGGGAACAAAGCGAAGTCCCCAGGTTTGCTGGGTGAATCGGAAACAGCGTGTGGTCCATCAGAATATGCTGAAGATGGGGCCGGGAGTGGGGTCAGAGGCCCCGGCTTCCATCCCCAGCACTGCAAAGGAAAAACATGGCTCCCACTCATGACAGAGCAGCGGTTCTCAGCACAGCTGAGGCACAAGGGACCCTTCTCCTCGGGGGACAGTTTGGGTTGTCACCATGATGGGAGGGGACACCACTGGCACCTGAGAGCAAAGGCCCAGAGATGCCTTTCATGGCCTGCAGTGCACAGGACGGCCACCCCAGCAAAGAACGTTCTAGCCCCAAATGTCCTGAGTGCCAAGGTCACGGTCAGGAGCCTCGGGTCTGGAAGCGTGGACTCCATTAACGTGCGTGCGGCGTGGTGACAGCCACACGCTGTAAATGCCACGCTTTCCGAGAAAAAAACCCAGAGCCCAGTTTTGTCCTCTGGGCCTCAATTTCTGCATCTGAGAGACGGAATCAGATTATCTCTCCTTGGGGTCCTTCTGCCAACAGCTGGCACCAGATGTCACCCAGCTGGCCCCCGCTGGCCCCTCCATGGGTGGCGTGTGCCCCACTGAGCCACCGCAGCCTGGCACACAACGGTTAACACCATGTCTGGCCCGGCGCCCGGCTAAGCTGCGGCCTGAGAACCCGTTGTGCCCAAGACAAAAGTTGCTAGGACTGCGGGAGGCTGGCCTTCCGGGTGACTTTGTGACACAAAGCCCTCTTCCAACTTTTTCCCAGGGGATTCGGAATTGGCCGTGCCACCCCCAGCAAGGAGCAAGAGGGAGGCGGGCGTCCCCAGGGACAGCCACACAGCAGTCACCGTACAGCGTCCCTGTCCTTCCCGGGGACCTCCAGTCTTGCTCCGTCATCTGCAGAAACACACAGGCGTCCAGAAAGGTGATGGCTGGGGAAGGGCCACCGAGGCCATGAGTGTTTACTGAGCACTTCCTGTGGCAGCCAAGACTCTTGTGTCCAGGGAGAAATGGGTCAGCTCTGGCGAGTGCCATGCGGAAAATTAAAATAGGGTGGTGGCACTGGGAGTGACTGAGGGGTCCCTCAGGGGTGAGTGGAGAGGGAGAACCTCTCAGCACGTCAGCCGAAAAGTGAATGACATAGGGCGCGTGCGGTGACGCACGCCTGTAATCCCAGCACTCAGGACGCTGAGGCAGAAGGGTCATGAGTTGGACTACATAGCAAGACCCCAAAAGAAATGGAGGTGGCTGGAGAGGTTTTGGTACAGTTTATGCAAAGGTTAAATTGTGTTAGAGCCTGAGTTCTTTTTTTTTTTTTTTTTTTTTGCAGTACCAGGATTTGAACTCAGGGCTTCACCTTGAGCCACTCCAGCCCTTTTTTGTGATGGGTTTTTTTTGAGGTAGGGTCTCGTGAACTATTTGCCTGGGCTGGCCTCAAACCTCGATCGTCCTGATCTTTGCCTCCTGAGTAGCTGGGATTACAGGCGTGAGTCACTGTGCCCTGCCCCATGGACATTTTATCTGTATGCACACGGCCCTGCCTTGCATCCCGCCCTCAAGGTGAGTGACCTGAGAGGTCCTTGTTCCCAATTCTGATGATGGGATTGACAACCGGGAAGGAAGGCCACCTGCTTGACCCCTCCCAGAAGATGGCGGAGGAGCCGGCATTTAAACCAGGCCCGTGGATGTCCAGGTAAGGGTTCGCTCTCTCTGCCTTTTTCACTGCAGTTTGCTTTTTGTTAAAAACTATTTTTGGCGGGACTGGGACTTGAACTCAGGGCTTTGCACTTGCAAAGCAGGTTCTCTCCCATTTGAGCCACACCTGCAGTCCATTTTGCTCTGGTTATGTTGGAGATGGGGTCTTGACTATTTGCCCAGGCTGGCCTCGAACGTCAGTCCTCCTGATCTCGGCTGGGATTACAGGCGTGAGCCACCCTGCCCAGCTCCTGCCTCAGTTTGACACTGCTCGGTCCGTCACCTCCCTGCTATCGTCCTTTCTTCCGTGAGGGCCACCTCAGGTTCCCTGCTCCCAGAAGGTTCTGAGTTGATTTGAAGCTGTGTCTTGAGTCTCTGGTGTGACATTTGGGGATGTGTCATTCTCTGGGATGGCTCCCGCCCTGTGCCTTGTGGATGTCTTGCAGTGTCCCAGCCTCCACCCACTGGCTGCCAAAAATGTCTGCAAGTGTCAGGGATGGACGGGGACAGTATGGCCCTCGGGGGGACGGCCGCCTGGACGGGGGGACCTTGCCTGTGGCAGTGCAGGGTGGGGTGGGGGGATCCAGGTCCCCAGGTCCCCACGGCCTCCCCCTGCACACCTGGGCCCAGGCTCAGCTTACGGGGAGGCCCCGGGGGACGCAGGTGCTGGGGACACGGGCAGGTCACTGGGAAACCGCAGTTGCCCTGGCGACTCTGAGCTGAGCCGGGGAGAAGGCTCGGGTGCGTGGGGACCGACACCCAGGATCCCCGGCTGGAGGCCACCGCCAGTGTCCCCTCATCGGCTGAGCAAGGACAGCAGGGGGTCAGCGTGCCAGGGAGCACTGGGGACCCGCCAAGGCCGCACACGGGGTGAGCCAGGTGTCCTGCTCCCATGGCCCTGCCTGGCTGTCCCCGCTGCAAGGCCACCTGGGTGCCGGCGTGAGTCCCGGGCCCTTCCGCCCCCGGGAGGCGTCGGCCGGGTGGGTGGCAGCATGAGCGTGGGTCCCCTCAGCCCCGGCACCCGCCGGCGACTTCTCCAGGGACAAGCCGGGTCCCTCCCGGAGCCACCATCCTGCAACGTGGCTGTCTTCATCAGCTCCGCGGTGTCGGGTAAGGACAGGGCAAAAAGCCAGCCAGGCCAGGTCAGGGGCACTGGGACCATGGCGTCCTCTGGTGACCCATATGGAGCCAGGTGACGGGGCCTCCTGCACCCTGTCACCTCCTCTAAAACCCAGACCGAGACTTAAACGTTCAGCAACGCCTAAGCTGGCATTTGTGCCAAGGGTCCTGTGGTTTTTGTTGTTGTTTTTCACGGTACCGGGATTTGAACTCAGGGCCTACACCCTGGGGCTGCCCTGTCTGAGCTCCTCCTACCTCTGCTCCCACTTAGCTGGGATTACAGCTGTGAGCCACCACACCTGACTTGTTGGTTGAGATGGGGGGGGGTCTCATTAACTTTTTGCTCAGGCTTGGCCTTGAACTGAGATCCTCCCGATCTCTCCTTGTGGACTGATTGGGATTATGGGTGTGTACCACCATTCCTGGCTCGATTTTTTAAATTTAAAATTAATCTAAGTGAACTTGTGATAATGGCTGCAGCAGCGCTTGGCTGGCATTTCTGAAGAGTTAGCAGGTGGCTTTCTCAAACCAGTGAGCCATGCTGACTTTTTTCCAATTTTTTTTTTGTGGCACTACGGGGATTTGAACTCAGGACCTCACACCTGAGTGTTAGGCAGGTCCTCCACCACTGAACCTCTCCCAGGCCACTAATTGGATGGGTTTTATTGGCATTCAGTGCTGGGCAGGACCTGCACATAAAGCGACTGTCTGATCAGAATTTTGTGGCCGTAGAGGAGGAAGGCCAGGGGAGCAATCTCTGCTCCATGGTCTGGTCACATTTTCCGCACAATGTCTTCTGGAGCTTTCTAGTCACTGAGGTGACACCATGACACGCACACTGTACTCAGTGCTTCTGCCTGTGACATTCAGTGACCCGGGTTGGGGTGCAGCTCAGTGGTGGGCGTCCTCCAAGCCCACACAGGACCCTGGGTTCGACCCCAGCACTGCAAAAAAAACCCAAACCAAACCAAAAAAAAAAAAAAATACCCTCAAAACAAAGCAAAAAGGAGTCGGTGACCACCCAACCCTCCCTGGGGACCAGTGCTGAGGGTGCAGCAATGACCATAGGCAGCCCAGGCTGTTGGCTTTGGGAACTTGTGGTGGCACACCCCTGTTTTACAAAAGGGGAAACTGAGGCAAAGGCCACACAGGGAGGTTAGTAGTAGAAATAGTCAAGATCCAAGTATAGCCGGGCGCAGTGGCTCACGTCTGTAATCCCAGCCACTCAGGAGGCAGAGATCAGGAGGATCGCGGTTCAAGGCCAGACCAGGCAAATAGTTCCCGAGACCCCATCTTGAAAAACCCATCACAAAGCAGGGCTGGCGGAGTGGCTCAGGTGGTAGAGCACCGGCCTTGCAAGTGTAAAGCCCTGAGTTCAAATCCCTAGTGCTACCAAAAAAACCCAAAAAGAATCCAAGTGTCCCCTGGACTTTGCAGATCAATCTCCAGCGACCCTGGCGCTTGGGCAATGGGAGCGTTTATTCTTTGTAGCTTTAAAATATTTTCCACCTTCTTCCTAGTGCAGATCAAAGGGACAAAGTGAGGGGTTCCGTCGTGTATTTCCATTCAGGCTGTGACACACCTGCCGCGGTCACCTCTCTGTCGGGCTTTCTTGTTCCCCCTCCCTAACCCCACTGCTTATCTTTCTTACAAGTTTTGGGGGGAGCACTGCTGGGATTTGAACTCAGAGCCTTGTGCTTGCTGGCCACACGCTCTGTCTAAGTCGAGCCACTCCGCCAGCCCTTTTTGCTTTACTTATTTTCCAGATAGGATCCTCTTACCTATCCCTCTCGAGTGGCTGGGATTACAGGCGTGCACCACCTTGCCCAGTCTCTAGCCATTTTTAAAAAATAACTTTTGGGACATGCTCGTTCCAGCAGGTTACTTCATTGCTAACCTAGAATGCAAATTTGACTAGGAGACCTGTTTTAGTTTTGTCGTTTGTTTGTTTGTTTTGCAGTGCCGGGGATGGAACCCGGGGCCTTGCCCACTCTAATCTGTGGTGGGTGGCCGCCATCCCGGCTGGCCTGGGGCTGAGGGCTTTCTTGGGATTGGGTTTTGTGGCGCTAACATGGAAGGGCCCCAGGCACCAGGGACAGTGGCCTCTCTGGGTTAATTTCATGTTTTGTTTCATTTTTTTGTCTTTTTTCCTTTTCTGCGGTACTGGGATTTGAACTCAGGGCCTTCACCTCGAGCCACTCCCCCAGCCCTTTCTGGTGAATAGTTTTTTCGAGATAGGATCTCGAGAACCATTTGCCTTAGGCTGGCTTTGAACCGCGATCCTCCTGATCTCTGCCTCCTGAGCAGCTGGGATTACAGGCGTGCGCCGCCACACCCGGTTTGCGTGTCTTCTGATTTGCTGCGGATCCTTGGTCTTGGTGGGGACGAGCGAGGCTCACGGCAGAGCCAGGTCGGGAGAGTCGGGTTCTTCCCCCTAACGCCCGCGTCTTGCCTTGCAGACATGGACGCGGAGCGCGAAGCCCTGCAGAGCAGCGCCTACCCCGAGGTGCAAAGCTTCTGCCAGAAGCACGGCTTGATGTTCGAGGTGAGTGGCCGCAAGCCACCCGGGGCCCCGTTGCTGGGACTGTGGAGCCCTGAAATTCCTAATGGTTTTGGTGGAACTCAGATTTGAACTCAGGGCTTCCCACTTGCCAAGCAGGCACTCGATTGCTTGAGCTATGCCTCCAGCCCATTTTGCTCTGGTTGTTTTGGAGATGGGGTCTCCAGAAGTATTTGCTCACACTGGCCTCCAACACCGATCCTCCTGGTCTCAGCCTCCCATGTAGCTGAAATTCCTATGACTTTTATCGAGGGACTCGTGTTTCCTCTTTACCATGGGCCCCACAAATTTTCTTGGCAATGTAGTCATGAAGATAAAAGTCCTAGCCGGGCATGGTACTGCATGCCTGTAATCCCAGCACTCGGGAGGCTAAGGCGGGAGAATCTCGAGTTCAAGTCCAAACTAAACTACGTAGGGAGACCCTGCTCAAAAAACAAAATACCAACAAAAGGGCTGGGGTGGTAGAGACCATGCCGACCATGCACAGGACCTGGGTTCAAATCCCAGGAGCAGAGTTAAAAAACAATGAAAATTCCACTCCATCACTGATCACAAGGACAGAGCTCAAGGTCAGAGACACTGAACAGGAAAACAACTCAGGATGGCGCCACACCCGGTCCTCCCAGCTGCTCAGGAGGCTGTGGCTGGTGAATCACGGGTTCAGGAGTTCAAAGCCAGCCTGAACTACATAGAGAGACCCCATCTCAAGTTACAAAGCAAACAGAGCCACCACCACCAACAAAGAGGAAAATGTTTCCAGCACAGATCAAACACTCACTGCTTGTAAGAAGCAGGTGTCCCGAGTGGGGACACAGCAGTGCAGAGGTCCAAGCTGCTGCCCGAGGCTGTTCCCCGCTCTTTTCCTCCTCTGCGCCCACACCAAGCTTGCAGCCCCCTGCCCTCCTGTCACACTCGGTCCTGTCGTCTTTCACCCGTGTTGTGTTGTCGCTCGCTAGGAATTTGTATTTCCTCCTCTCGGGCCTGAAGAATGTAGGTAGGCAGGGACCGTCCGGGTCCCCTTTGTCTCCCTGTCACTCCACCCATTGCTGGGTCAGCACTGCCCGAGTGAATTGAGCCTTTCTGTCACCTCCCTGGGGCCAGCATGCGGTTACCAAGGCAACCCCACCGCCTCCAATTTCTGCCCAAAGCAATGCCCTCCTTTGCAGAGAGTGGAGCCAGCAAGCGCCAACCCGTCCTCGCTCCCAAAGGGACCCAGTTGGGACATGCCCAGGGTCCACGGTTATTTTTTCAAATGTTGTTTTGGAGTCAACTTTGCTGTTGTTTTTTTCCCATGAGACAGCGTGACCTTGAACTCGAGATCCTCCCTTCTCCACCTCCCAGTGCTGGGATTACAGGCGTGCACAACCATGCCCGGCTTAAGTAGGTTTTTTTTTTTTCTGGTGGTACTGGGGTTTGAACTCAGGGCCTCACGCTTTCTAGGTTAAGTAGTTTTTTTGATTTTGGAATTTAGATTGGCAGGAAATTTGCATAGTAAAATTCCTACTTTACCCTGCACCTGTTTCTGCTGCTGTTAAATGTTTACCAATCACAGAGAAACTATGTTACAGCCATTGTGACATTTGTGACAACTGAGAAATGGGCACGGGTTCGTTGTAACTTATTCAGTGTTGCTCCCCTGGGGTTTGAACCCTTACTAGGAGGGCCTGTGCCACTTGAGCCGCTCCTCCAGCCAGCTTTTTATTGGTTGATCTTGGGGAGTCTCTGGAACTTTTTGCCCAGGCTGGCCTTGAACCATGATCCTCCCAATCTCAGCCTCCCATGTAGCTGGGATTATAGGCATGAGCTGCTGCACCTGGCACTTTTGTTAAAGGGATTTGAAATAAAAACAAGTCACCCATTATGCCACCCCCCCCAACAACCCTGCCCTTATCACCCCCAGGTTGTTGATCTGAGGTGGGGTGTCCGGAGCAGCGAGGCTACTGAGCACATGACCAAGGAGCTCTGCTTGGAGGAACTCAGCCGCTGTCAGAGGACGTCCATCGGGCCGGCCTTTGTCGTGAGTGTGTGGGGAGAGATGGGGTGGCCCTTACTCCCTCTCCCATCCCAGGCAGCGTGGAATCCCACAGGGCCCTGGGAATCCTGCGTCCCTGCCAGGTGCCAGCGGGTAGCAGTTTGGGCCATTATCTATGAGTGACAATCTGATGTCTTGATTGAACACAACTCTAAATTCCACATGTGTGAAATGGTGACGCCTCGTCTCGTTTACTCCTCCCGCAGGGCCAGCGAGTTACAGCTGGTGGGTCACGTCTGGCCCGCTGCTTGTGTTTGTAAATAAAGTTTTATTGGCACACGGCCCCTGCCATTGGTTTACCATTGTCTAGAGCTCCTAGGATGCCAGAGTCATCTCCACTTGCCTCACAATAGGGACCATCTGGCTCCTTCTGAAAAACTTTGCCAACCAGGGATTTGAGGGAAAAAATAAAAGTCTTTTTGCCTAATATGCTTAAAAAAAAATTTTTTTTTTTGCGGTACTGGGGTTTGAACTCAGGGCCTTCACCTTGAACCACTCCACCAGCCATTTTTTGTGAAGGGTTTGTTCAAGATAGGGTCTTGCAAACTATTTGCCGGGGTGGCTTTGAACTGCCCTCCTCCTGATCTCTGCCTCCTGAGTAGCTGGGATTACAGGTGTGAGTCACAATGCCTGGCCTGCCCAATATATTTTAATCACAAAAGAGCAAACAATTCCAAATAAAAGGCAAAACCTGTCCTGGAGATGAGGCAGGATGTGTGTGGGAGAGCATGGTTCTCGTTACTAGAGCTGTTTTCTGGCAAAATGAAGAGAAATCGGCAAGGGGCTGGGGTGAGGCTCAGGAGTGGGGCGCTTGTCTGGCATGTGGGAGGCCCTGGGTTCCATCCCCAGCCCTGTAAAAAGAAAAACACATGTGTGCTGTGACATTTGGAAGGCCCTGCACTCATGCTTGTAAAGTTCCTTCAGAATTGTTTTTCTAGTCTTCTAGATTTAATTTTCCAAGGGAGTCAGCTCATTTTGTTGAGTTCCAAGGGAAAAGTGTTTTCAAAAACAGGAAAAAAAAATACCTGGGTACAGTGGCTCACGCCTGTAATCCCAGCTTCTCGGGAGGCAGAGATCGGGAGGATTGTGGTTCACGGGAGCCCAGGCAACGAATGAGCAGGCAGAAAGCAACCAACACGCCTAGCACAGTGGTGCATGTCTGTAATCCAAGTTATACAGGAAGTGCGCGTAGGACAATCACACTCCAAGGCCAGCCCGGGGCAACAATGTGACACCTTCCTGAAAAATACCTGAAAAGCAAAAGGGACTGGGGAGTGGTTTGGGTAGTGGAGCACCTGCCTAGCACGCTTGAGGCCCTGAGTTCAAATCCCAGTGCCACCAAAAAAAAAGAAAACGTGTCTAGTATGACAAAAGCAAGTAAGCAACCAGCACCAAAAAGAGAGAGGCTCAAATCAGAGAGAGTGGGAGGTAGAGGAGAGAGAGAGAGAGAGAGAGAGAGAGAGAGAGAGAGAGAGGGAAAGCTGAACCCCAGGAGGACTCTGGCTTTGCAAACTCAGATCCCAGGCAGTGAAAAGGACAACCTGGCCTCCAGGTTGCTTAGGGGACAGTGTCATATCCAAGGTCCCCACAAGTTCAGTCAGTCCTGGCAACCTTCCAGAAGGGCCCTGTGCCCTGCTGCCCTCTGCTGGCTTCCTGTGTCTCTCAGACCAAGTGTCACTGCTCCATATAGCCAAGGGCCACATCGCCCTCCCCACGGCTCTAATCTGGGGGACTTTCCATGGAAATCAGGGCTGGGCCGGGGCCCTTGGAGAGGCAGCTGTCTGGTAACCGGGCCATTAGGGGCTCCAAGTGTCCTGGGTCCCCAGCATCCCCAGCTTCTGCAGGGCCACAATTACTCCCGCTGGGAGCTCTTAGTCATTCTTGCTTTGATCCCACTAACCTGCGCTATTTTTTTTTTTTTGTCAGCACTGGGATTTGAACTTGGGACTTCATGCTTGCAAATCAGGCGCTCTACCACTTGAGCCCCAGCTCCAGTCCATTTTGCTTTGGTTATTTTGGAGATGGGGGTCTCTAGAACGATTTTCTGAGGCTGGCCTCGAACCACAATCCTCCCAATCTCGATCTCCCAAGTAGCTGGGATTGCAGGTGTGAGCCGGCACTTTTGTTTGCTTTTTTGAAAAGCAGAAGTGGTGACTCGAATGAATGGGGACACTGATCCTAGGTTGGACAGACAGTAGCCGGGCACATGTCCTCGTAGAAGGAATTTTGTGTAAGTTTCAGTGGCTTCTGTGCAAGGTGTGGTTCCTCTAGTCTTGTGAGAGCCACCACCAGCAACCAAGCATAAGCTCCCTTCCTTCATAACCTCCCAGCTTGACTCCATTTTTGAGTCGGGTTGGCACACGCATCTTGATTCTGACGATGTTCACCTTACCTCTTGGTCATCCCGGGGCGTCCCAGGGAGAGAATTCAGTGCTGCTGGTTGCTGGTGGCAATCAAAAGTTACCTGTCCGGAGCCAGGTGTGGTAGTGCACACCTGTAGTCCCAGCTACTGGGGAGGCTGAGGGAGGAAAATCCATTCAAGCCCAGGAGTTGAGGCCAGCCTGGGCTACAGAGCGAGACCCTATCTCAACAAACACCCACACCCGCACCGCAACAACACCTTACTTCTCAGGTCAGGCTCCTTTGCACATACCTGCAGATCAAAGTCTGCCTCTGTGCTGCTTTCTTCTATTTTTGAGGAGGGTGTTTTTTGGGATAGGGTGGTTTTGAACTCTCAATCTCCCTGCTTCTGCCTCCCAAGGCTGGGATTACAGCATGCACCACTGTGCCCAGCTTCTACCTGCTTTCTCCTCCTTCTCCCTCTCCCTCTCCTTCTCCTCCTTTTTTTTAATGGTCCTGCAGTTTGAACCCAAGGCCTCCTACTTGCTAGGCCTCTACCACTGGACCCACACCTCTGCCCTTTTGGCTTTAGTTTATTTTTTTGGATAGAGTCTCCTGTTTTATGCCCAGGCTGACCTTAAGCCAGGATCCTCCTACCTGTGCCTCCCAAGTGGCTGGGATTACAGGCGTGTGCCACCACACCTGGCTTCAACTCATGCTTCTTAATGCAACAATTGTCGCCATGTTTTTACCACCTAGCTGACCCGTGTTTTGGGTCTCAGTGGTCACGCAGCTAAGTGCCAGCGTGGAGATTCGAACCTCTATTTCCCTGTCTGCCCATCTCCCCGCCAGGCCCTCCTAGGTAACCTATATGGCCCCTGTCCGGTCCCCCGGATGATTGAAGAGAAGGAGTGGGAGGCACTGAGGGCCCAGCTGACCGCCAGGCCTGGCGACCTGGAGCTGGTGGCACGGCACTTCCAGAAGGACAAGAACGCCATTCCTCCCACCTACATCCTGCGGGCACCGGGCACCGGGGAGACCCGCGGGCCTGAAGAGGCCACTCTGACCTCCGTCCTCCGCTCCGGAGCCCAGGAGGCCTGGAGGCTGGGCCTCATCAGTCAGCAGCAATGGCACCGTTACCACCAGTCAGGTGAGGCTGCGGGGACCCCACTATGACTAAATCTTGGGGTGCACATCCTCCTGTCCAAATGCAGCTGTCCGGGTATCGGCCAATTTCAAAGCAAAAGGTTCTGGTGCAGGATGGAGTCCAGGCCCCTGTTCAATCATAATTTTAGGGTTCCGTCACTTAGCTCCCAGGAAGGTCCTAGAATGGAGGAATCCTAGGGTGACCCCCAAGCCCAGTCTGCCTGGACTGAGGCCTTCCCAGGTTGCAGATTTTGTTGGGTTTATTTTTTTGAGACTTTGTAGCCCAAGCTGGATTCGAACTCGTGATCCTCTTGCCTCAGCCTCCGGAGAGTCGGGGTGACGGGTGTGCACCACTTCACTATTTCATGCCAGAACCGAGTTAGGACTGGGCAAACTGTCAGAGTGGGTCACCCCATGTTGGTTCAAGAGCCAGCCCCTGCCCAGGGGCCTTTATGTGTGGGGTCTCCCAGCCTCTCACACCCGCCCACCTCTGAGGTGGAAACTGAGGCAGGAGGGAACACACTTGTCTGCCCAAGTGGAGGAGCTGAGATTTGAACTTGGGACCATGGGAGTTTATCCCGTCTGCCGCCAGCTGGCGGTGGCTCCAAAAGGGCTGCCCACCCCATGGGTGCATCACCCGAAAACCGCCTCTGGGGTCCCCCATCCCCTCCAGGCCGCAGCCCCCCTCACCTCCAGCCTCCCCCCACTCCCACCTTCCCCTCCAACAAAGATTTTTCTACAAATGCCATTACTGGGACGTCATCCAGTGAGTGTCCTCCTGTCCCAGGACCCCGCGTTACAAGGAGTGCTAGGCCCCTCTGCTCTGTGACCGGCTGTCAGTCTGTCCTTGTTTCTGATGACCTTGAGTTTTTGAGGAAGTCTGCTCAGGTCTTTCCTAGACGTTCCCGCGGCCTGGGCTTCTTCAGTGCTTCCTGGTGGGGAGACTAAGCTGAGAGGCCTGTGGTCTCCTTCCCTCCGGTCACCCGTCTTTAATCACGGTCCCCAGCTGCTGACAACCGCGCCATCCCTGCCATGCGTTCTGTGAGTGATGTTACAGTCTTAGCTTTTTGGGACTAGAAACTTGCACGGAAATTCTCACGACAGCCCCCCGCATCAGAATTGGACTAGCACATCCATGATAAGGGGAGGGACACAGGATCAGAGAGGTGCAGACACTGGCCCAAGGCCACACAGCTTGCAGGCGGCAGAGAAGCTGGTTGTCAACGGGTTCGCGCCAAAACGCGGCCGAGGAGGATGCTACATTGGGACTGTCAGCTGCTTCGCCCCTCTCTGCGTCCCATTCTGGGACTGAAGGGGGCGCCAGGTGTCTCTGTGGTAGACTCATGAGTGGCTGTTGACTTTGACTCCCAGGTTGGACCCCGTCTCCAAGGGCCCAGCTCACTCAGCCTCCGAGAGCTGGGAGCCACCGCTGAGCCCAGAGTGACTTCAAAAATAATTTGTCCTACATGAGCACTGTTCCAAAACAGCCTCCAAGGGGGAGTCAGTCCTGGAAAATACGGGTCCTCAGAGCAGCTTCTTTATGCCCTGGACAGGGCTCAGCAAGTTATGGTCCAAGGGCCAAACCCGGCCCCCCGCTTGCTTTTGTAAATAAAGTTTTATTGGCACATACTCAAGTGCGTTAGTTTGCATCCTTGCTACAGAGGCAATGTGACCCACACCTGTCTGGCCCATAAAGTCTCAAATCGTTGCCCTCTGGCTTTTAAGGATAAATGTGGGGGCTGGTGGCGTGGCTCAAGTGGTAGAGCGCCTGCCTGGCAAGTGTGAGGCCTGAGTTCAAATCCCAACACTGCAAAAAAAAAAAAACGTATTAAGGTATAATTCACACAGCATTAAATTCACCATTTTTTTTTTTTTTGTGAAGTGAACACTTCGGTGATATTTGGTACATTCACTCTGTTGGGCCACCATTCTCTCTGTCTAGTTCCAGGATATTTTCGTCATCCCAAATGGAAACCAGTCCCCATTGGCACCCACTCCCTTTCCCCACCCCCCCCACCCCCCCCAGTTCATTTCCTCCACTGTGGATTTGCCTGCTGTGGATATTTCGTACCAACGGAATCACACACTATGTGGCCTTTTGTGTCTGGTTTCTGTCACTTGCTGTCATGTTTTCAAGGCTTATGCACATGCTAGCACAAATCAATGCTTCATTCCTCTTCGTGGCTGAATAATATTCCGTTGTATGGATATATCATATTTTGTGTATCCAGTCATCTGTTTACCCAGTGCCTCTGGATAAAAAAAAAAAAACTGCCTTGGCTTTCATAAGACCCCTCTAGGTGACTCTGCCACCTGTTCAACTTGAAAAACCCCATCATTCCCCAGAAAATGTCTCCCCAGCCACTCCACAGTGGCCATCTGGTGCCCAATGGTGACCGCTGTCTCTCCCCATCCCCTTCGCTCTTGCAGTCATCGAGTGTGAGATGGAGCGTGGCCTGCTGAGCACCGAGAACGGGGCGCAGGGAGCCACCGTCTTCCTGCGGGAGATCCAAGACCTCAACAAACACATCTTAGATGACTGCTCCCTCAGGAGGGTGGACCGACTGCCAGATGGCTGTCTGGACACCGATGCGCAGAACCTTCTCGGCAGCCTCAAGGGGCGCATCGCTGACAGGCACCCCGAAGTCATCAAGACTCATCACCTCCCTTGGAGCCGCGACCTGGTGAACCCCAAGAGCAAGGCCCACACCCGCTACCTCAAGGACCTCAGTGAGCAGTTTGTGACCAGGGTCAACCACCAGGTCCTCGAGCGTCTGCGGGAGCTGGAGTCGGCCGGGCAGGACCTGGCCTGGCTCTACCAGGAGATCCGCCACCACCTTTGGCAGAGTGCAGAGGCCACCAGGACCTTCTGCGGCCACCAAGACATCATGGCCCAGCTGGGGCAGCGGCTCAGGCAAGATGATGGCCGTCCCCATAGCTCCCTGGTCATCTTTGGACCCCCGGGCATCGGCAAGACCTCCTTGGTGTGCAAACTGGCCGAACAGGTGCCAGGGCTGCTGGGTCACAAGACGGTGACCGTGCTGCGGCTGCTGGGGACATCACAGATGAGCCTGGGTGCCCGTGGCCTCCTCAGGAGCCTTTGCTCCCAGCTGTGCCTGGCCTACGGGCTGCCCCTGCCCCCTGCCCAGGTCCTGGACACCCACAGCAGGGTGGGCCACTTTTTCCACGTCCTCCTCCACACCGTGTCCTCCAGAAACTTCGAGTCCTTGGTGGTGCTGCTGGACTCTGTGGATGACCTGGACTTGGAGTGCCACTCTCAGAGAGTCCCTTGGCTACCTGTCATGTGTCCCCCACAGGTGCACCTCATCCTGACCGCTTGCTCTGGGCCATCAGGTGTCTTAGATGCCGTGCGACAGACTCTCAGGGACCCTGATGCCTACTGGGAGCTGAAGCCCCTCTCTGGGAAGCAAGCGCAGGAGATGATCCAACTCCTGCTGGTGGCGGGCAGGAGGACACTGAGTCCCGTGCAGAGGGACGTGCTCTGGGCCAGCCTCCCCGAGTGTGGGCACCCAGGGCGGTTGAGGCTGGCCTTCGAGGAGGCCCGGAAATGGGCCTCCTTTACTGTGCCAGCTCCTTTGGCCACCACCGCTGAGGAAGCCACTCACCAGCTATGTGCTCGCCTGGAGCAGACGCACGGACAACTGCTCGTGGCCCATGTGCTGGGTTACATCGTGTCCTCTCGGTAAGCCTCCGCTTCTTTTTTATTTTGTGGTACTGGGGTTTGAACTCAGGGCCTTCACCTGGAGCCACTCCACCAACCCTATTTTTGTGAAGGTTTTTTTGAGATAAGAGTCTCGAGAACTATTTGCCCAGGCTGGCTTTGAACCACGTTCTTCCTGATCTCTGCCTCCTGAGTAGCTGGGATTACAGACGTGACCACTAGTGCCCGGCTTTGTGGGTATTTTAATTTACTTGACACAATGCTGTTAGCTCTAGTCACCCTATATAAGAGGACACCCGAGCTTTTTCCTCCTGTCTAGCTGTGTCTTTGTTTTTATTGTGTGCACAGTGTTGGGAAGCCATCGGCTCCTTAAAGTTCCAGAAATTTCTATTTCCCCAAAAGGAGAGTATTTCTTTCATAATCTTTTTAGCTGGAAATCATTTCAGATTTGCAGACGACTATAGGAGCAGTGAGAAGAACATCCACCCATGGGGCTGCGGCACCTGCACCACTGACATTGGAGCCATGATGCTCTGCAGTGGGAACCCTGGGCACTAGGGGCGCTCAGCAGCACCCTGCCTTAGGTGCCAGTCACACGCCCCACTGTGACCCCGGAATGTCTCGTGTCCCCTGTAGGCAGAGCCTTGTTGAGAAAAACCTTCCCCCTGCATCTTCCTTGTGAGCACTCTCTCCTCCCTCTGCCTCTGTATCTCTCTCTTACTCCTCCCCACTCTCTCTCACCCATATCTACCTTCTGTTTATCTTTCTAGCTATCTATATGTCTGTCCATCCATCCATCCACATTTCTGTACTCATTTCCTTCAACTTATCTATCTTTCTAGTTATATCTAACTATCTGTTTGTCCATCCACCCACTCTTCAATCCATCCACCCACCCATCCACCCATCCATCCATCCATCCATCCATCCACCCACCCATCCATCCATCCATCCATCCACCCACCCATCCATCCATCCACCCATCCATCCACCCATCCACCCACCCACCCACCCACCCATCCACCCATCCACCCATCCATCCATCCATCCATCCATCCACCCATCCATCCATCCATCCATCCACCCAGCCACCCAGCCACCCAGCCACCCAGCCACCCACCCACCCACCCACCCACCCACCCATCCACCAATCCTTCCACCCACCCACCCACCCATCCACCCATCCACCCATCCACCCATCCATCCACCCATCCACCCACCCACCCACCCACCCATCCACCCATCCACCCATCCACCCATCCACCCATCCATCCATCCACCCATCCATCCACCCATCCACCCACCCACCCACCCACCCATCCACCCATCCACCCATCCACCCATCCACCCATCCATCCATCCATCCATCCATCCATCCATCCATCCACCCATCCACCCAGCCACCCAGCCACCCACCCACCCACCCACCCATCCACCAATCCTTCCACCCACCCACCCACCCATCCACCCACCCATCCACCCACCCATCCACCCACCCACCCATCCACCCACCCATCCACCCACCCACCCATCCACCCACCCACCCATCCACCCACCCACCCACCAATCCTTCCACCCACCCACCCACCCATCCACCCATCCACCCATCCACCCATCCACCCATCCACCCACCCATCCACCCATCCACCCATCCATCCATCCACCCATCCACCCACCCATCCATCCATCCACCCACCCACCCATCCACCCATCCATCCACCCATCCATCCACCCATCCACCCACCCACCCATCCACCCATCCACCCACCCACCCACCCACACATCCATCCACCCATACATCAGTCCATCCGTCCACCCATCCACCCGTCCATCCACCCATCCACCCGTCCATCCACTCACCCACTCACCACCCATCCATCGATCCGTCCATCCACCTGTCCATCCACTCACCCACTCACCACCCATCCATCCATCCAGCCACCCACCCACCCATCCATACACCCGTCTGTCCACCCACCCACCCATCCATACACCCATCATCCACCCACCCACCCATCCATCCACCCGTCCGTCCATCCATCCACCCGTCCGTCCATCCATCCACATGCTCACACACACATCATTTTCCCCTGAGCCATTTGAGAAGTCGCTGTGGCCCTTTGATCTCTAAAGTGCAGCAGATCTTCAGTATCCACGAGTCTATGGCACTAAAGAGACCATGCTGAGGAAAACCAACGCGTGCTCAGGACGCAGAGCTCAGTGCTGCACTGCAGATGCTTGATTCGTCTTTCCCACAACTTTTGCCTCCCAACTTCTGCTAAAGAGATGCTACCTTTCAACACATCTCAAACTCTCCACGCACCACTTTAAGCCATTTGCCTTTACTTGGCTTGCTGGGCACCGTTTGCTTTTTGGGAGGGCGATTTTCACAAAATTAAGGGCAGGGCAGCACTCAGCAGACCACCGATTGATTTGAACACAACTGACCGCAGCACGGGACTGACCGGGAGCTTCTCTGATTCCACTGAGTTGCAGCCTGCAGATGTGGAAATTAAAATTTTTTGTTTTTGAAATTTCTGTTGATTTATAAAACGTATCATTTTTTCACATGCTTGGCCAAAACCACATGAAATGAATCTGAAAATAAGGCAGGCTTAGTGCACCACACAGAGTTCAGAACTCTGTGTGCCCTGGGCACAAATGTTCCGACGAACGAGTTCTGAGGATGGCATGCTACCGTTTGCATCTGGACTGTCCCCCAAAGGCCCATGTGGCAAAGGCTTGGCCCCAGCCTGTGGGACTGTTGGAGGGCGTGGAGCTTTTAAGAGGCGGGGCCTAGTGAGAGGCAGTTAGGTTATTGGGGGCGTGGTCTGGAAGAGCTATTGGGACCTTAGCCCTGCTTCTCTCTCATCGTGACAGGAGAGGCTGTGCCCCACACATGTCCCCACCATGATGCTCTGCCCACCACCCACAGCCACCAGCCAAGGGACCATGGACTGAGCTGTGAGCTGGAAATGATCATTTCTGCTTTAGATTATTTGTCCCAGGTGTTTTGTCACAGCAACAGAAAACTGACTAACATAGTGACTGTACTTAACAATACGGTATTGTTCCCTTGAAATTTGTCAGGAGAGCTCTTAAGAGTCCTCTCTCTCCCTCTGTCTGTCTCTCTGTCTCTCTCTCTCTCTCTCTCTCTCTCTCTCTCTCTCTCTCTCTCTCACACACACAGAGGTACCTCTGGGGGTGACGACTGTGCTGCTAATTTGATTGGGTGGAGCCTCACACCACCCACAGTGTCTCTAGTCACTCACCATGCCACACCTGGAACAAAACCACTTTTGTCAATTCTGTCTCTACAAGGGTCAAAAATCAGCAAAAAGGAAAGAAAGGACATTTGAATGAATGCTTAGCCTGATGACCGTCCCAGGTCTGCCAGCCCTGAGAGACCTGGGTCATGACAGTCAGGAGCCACTGCTCACAGACGCCTGGCATTGGTGGGCAGGGAGAGTCAGTCGATGAACAGAGACAGCAAGGGAGGAATGAGCAAAGAACGCTCAAGTCCACCCCCTCAAGCACTGGACCGCAATGGAGTTTGTTGTTTTGGCTTTGCCTCTTTTCTGGGCATTTTTTTTTTTGGTGGCCTGGGATTTGAACCCTGGGCCTCACACTTATTAGGCAGGCGCTCTGTCACGGGAGCCACTTTGCCAGCTCTGTTTTGTGTTGGATATTTTTGAGATTGGCTCTCGTGAGCTACCAACAAGCCAGGCATGGTGGCACATGACTGTTATCCCAGCTACTCAAGAGATAGGAAGATAGTAGTCCAGGCCAGCCAGGGCAAAAACGTGAGACCCTTTAAAAAAAAAAAAGAACTAAGCTGGGTGCTGGTGACTCACGCCTGTAATCCCAGCTCCTCAGGAAGCAGAGATCAGTAGGATCTGGTTCGAAGCTAGCCATGGGCAAATAGTTCATGAGACTCTATCTGAAAAAAACCCTTCACAAAAAGGGCTGGTGGAGTGGCTCAAGTGGTAGAGGACCTGCCTAGCAAGCATGAGGCCCTGAGTTCAAATCCCAGTACCTCCAAAAAAAAATCTCTGTCTCTAGCTCTGTTTTCTCAGGCTGGGTAGGTGCTGGGTGCTGGGTGCATGATACACTGGGTTTCTGCATATTATTTTTTTCGTCTCTGCCCTTGTGGGGGCGTCTCAGAGCTCTGAGCTGGGGATGCGGTGATCCCTGAGTCTGCCAATGTGTGTGCAGGAGATCCTGACTTGGTGGGTGGGTGACAGCTAGGCCTGGGTGCTGTCCAAATGCTGACCCAGACAACACCGCAGGTGGCTGCGTCTCCCCCTCGCCAGGGTTTTGCATCCTCCAGTGCAGAAGTCACAGGCCTGTCCCTAAGCCCTGGCCTTCTTCCTCCCGCAGGTACGGTCTCTCGGAAGCCGAGCTGAAGGACGTCCTGTCCTTGGACGACGAGGTCCTGCAGGCTGTGTACCAGGACTGGACGCCGCCCAGCAAGGAGCTGCTGCGTTTCCCGCCCCTGCTCTGGGTGCGGCTGCGGCGGGACCTGGGTCCCTGCCTGGCCCGGCGGCCCGTGGAGGGCTTCACCCTGCTGGCTGTCGCCCACAGGTAGGTCCATGGGGCCACAGTGGGACAGCATCTGCAGGACCCCGGGTCTAAACTCCTGCCCTGTCACCTGCCATGAGCCACACTCCAACCCCCTTGTTTCTAAGTCAAGATGAAATTTACATAACAATTTAAGAATTTCAAGTGCCAGAAGCCCTATTTCCATCGCCCTGCAGAGACCCTCGTTCCCCTCCCCTGACCCCTGGCAGCCACCTGTCTGCGTCCTGTCTCTGGATTTGCTGGTTCTGGATGTTTCCAGAATCACACACCGGGTGGCCCTTTGTGTCTGGCTTCTGTCACTCAGCGCCATGTTTTCCAAATTCATCCACACTGTAGCATATGCGAATGTTCCATTCCTCTTCATAGCTGAGTAATATTCCATTTTAGCAATCAGTCACTTTGTTTTTTGACAGTACTGGGGTTTGAACTCAGGGCCTCACACTTGCTAGGCGGGCACTCTACCTCTTGAAAAACCCCACCAGCCTTTTTTTGTGTTAGGTTTTTTCGAGATAGGGTCGCATAAACTGTTTTCCCCTGGCTTTGAACCGAAACCCTCCTGATCTCTGTCTCCTGAGTAGCTGGGATTACAGGTGTGAGCCACTGCACCCGGCTGCTGCAATGAAATTGTGTACATGTTTTCTTTCCTTCCTTCCTTCCTTCCTCCCTCCCTCGCCCTCTTTCTCCCGCCCTCCCTCTCTCCCTCCCTCCCTCCCTCCCTCCCTCCCTTCCTCCCTCCCTCCCTTCCTTCTTCCCTTCCTTCCTTCTCTCTCTCTCCCTCCTTTCCTCTCTCCCTTCCTTCTTGCATGTGATCTTGGAATGTGGCCCAGGCTGGCCTCAAACTCCTGGGCTCCACCAATCCTCCTGCCTCACCTCTTGAGTAGCTGGGGCTGCAGTTCACACCACTGTGCCTGACCATACAAGATTTTATTCCCTTCCGCGCAGACAGCTGGCCGAGGTGGTCCGGGTGCGCTACCTGTCGGGACCCGAGAGAGCCAAGAGGCATGGGGTCTTGGCCGACTTCTTCTCGGGCGCCTGGAGCCAGGGCACCAAGAAACTCATCACCCTGCCACTCGTGGGGAGGCCCTTGAACTTGGACCGCAAGGTGAGGTGACCCTGCAGCTGCTCCTCACCTGCAGCTCCGCTCTGCCATCCTGGCAAGGTCAAGGCCACACGGTGCGCCTTGGTCCTCCTCCATCTTCCCCCAAAACGCCCTCCTGACCATCCCTTCCCTCTTCACGGAGGCCAGGTGCCCCTCGGCCCCTGGGCAGCAAGAAAGACCCGCAGTTGGAGACAGGTGCAAGGTGTCCCGCAGTTAAATCTGCCACCCTCAGACTCCTTGTGAGGCCTGATCGTTCTCTGCCTCCCTCAGTCTACAGCCGGCCTCTGCATCCGGGGATTTGACCAATTGCACACTGAAACTGTTTCCAAATTAAACCTGTATCTGCCTGACTGCTTTCCTTATCACTCCCTAAGCGGCACAGTGTGACACCTATCTCCCTCCCTTCCTTACTTCTTGGGTTTGAACTTGCTAAGAGACGCTCTACCACTTGGTCCATGGCCCCAGCCCTTTTTGCTTTGCTTATTTTTCAGGTAAGGTTTCACGTTTTTGCCCAAGGCCAGCCTCAGACTCCAATCCTCTTACCTACACCTCCCATGTAGCTGGGATTACAGGCACGAACCACCATGCCTGGCTTACTGTTTGAGATGGTTGTGCTAACTATTTGCCTGGGCTGGTCCTAAACCTTAATCCTCCCAATCTCTGCCTCTTGAGTAGCTGGGATTACAGGTGGGAAAGTTGGCACCTATACTCAACTTTTTTTGTTTTCTGAGATAGGTTCTTGCAATATAGCCCAAGTTGGTCTTGACCCCACAAATCTCTTGCCTCCATTTCCCAAGTGCTGGGATTACAGATGTGCACCAGGCTGCATGGCAATGCCATACTTTCTGAGGCATTTTATCAGACTCCTACCTATCCTGTGAGGCCCAGCGCCAATGCCCCCAACTTCAGGAAACCTTTCCTGTCTCCCCAGGAGCAGAGGAAACTGCCTTGGAAGCCTTGAGCCTTGAGTCCCTCCCCAGCCTTGACCAGGGCAGGACATGGAGTAGATCTGTCTGCCCTGTGTCCCTGTTCCTTCCAGCACCATCGGTGCTCCCTTGGCCCATGTTTGTGGAGTGAATGTCTGAGCTTGTGTTCAAGCTCCAGCCAGCGCCCCCACCCCCCGCCAGGTGGCCCCACAGCCGCTGTGGTTCTCAGACACTGTCGCCAATGTGCGCAAGCTGCAGGAGCTGCCGTTTCACCTGCTGCACTCGGGCCGCACCGAGGAGCTGAAGCAGGAGGTGCTGGGTAAGGACGGGTGCCCCCATCCTGCTTCCGTGGGCTGGGGGGCAAAGGGTGGCCAACAGCTCCTTGGCAGCTCTTACAGCCAAGCTCGTCAAAGGGGATGATGATGGCTCTGTGCCCCGGGACTCTGCAGCGTCTGAGCTGTCATGACTCAGGGTGGGGAAGGGGATTCCCTAATGCAACCAGCAGAGGCCAGGGACGGCGTCACCCTCTGCAGCGCACAGAACGCCCCACCATGGAGGGAGAGCGGGCCCTGATGGTGATAGTGCAGGTGGCAGAAACCCTGCTTAGCCCAACAGACACTCTATCTGTCCATCCATCCATCCATCCACCCATCCATCTACCCACCCACCTACCCACCCATCCATCCATTCACCCATCCACCCATCCACCCATCCACCCATCCACCCACCCATCCACCCATCCACCCACCACCCATCCACCAATCCATCCACCCATCCATCCATCCACCCATCCACCCATCCATCCACGCATCCATCCATCCATCCACCCACCCATCAACCCATCCATCCATCCACCCATCCACCCATCCATCCACCCATCCATCCACCCATCCACCCATCCACCCATCCATCCACCCATCCACCCATCCACCCATCCACCCACCCACCCACCCACCCATCCACCCATCCACCCATCCATCTACCCATCCATCCATCCACCCATCCACCCATCCACCCATCCACCCATCCACCCATCCATCCGTCCATCCATCCACCCATCCATCCATCCACCCACCCATCCATCCATCCACCCACCCACCCATCCATCCATCCACCCATCCACCCATCCATCCACCCATCCATCCATCCACCCACCCATCCATCCATCCACCCATCCACCCATCCATCCACCCACCCATCCATCCATCCACCCATCCACCCATCCACCCATCCATCCATCCACCCATCCACCCATCCACCCATCCATCCATCCACCCATCCATCCACCCATCCACCCACCCACCCATCCACCCATCCATCCATCGACCCATCCATCCATCCACCCATCCACGAACCCATCCACCCATCCATCCACCCATTCACCCACCCATCCACCCATCCACCCACCCATCCACCCACCCACCCACCCATCCACCCACCCATCCACCCACCCATCCACCCACCATCCATCCACCCATCCATCCATCCACCCATCCACCCATCCATCCACCCATCCACCCACCCACCCACCCATCCACCCACCATCCATCCACCCATCCACCCATCCACCCATCCACCCATCCACCCACCCACCCATCCATCCATCCATCCACCCATCCATCCATCCACCCATCCACCCATCAATCCACCCATCCATCCATCCATCCACCCACCCATCCACCCACCCATCCACCCATCCACCCACCCATCCATCCATCCACCCATCCATCCACCCATCCATCCATCCATCCACCCATCCATCCATCCACCCATCCACCCATCAATCCACCCATCCATCCATCCATCCACCCATCCACCCACCCATCCACCCATCCATCCATCGACCCATCCATCCATCCACCCATCCACGCACCCATCCACCCATCCATCCACCCATCCACCCACCCATCCACCCATCCACCCACCCATCCACCCACCCATCCACCCATCCACCCACCCATCCACCCACCCATCCACCCACCATCCATCCACCCATCCATCCATCCACCCATCCACCCATCCATCCACCCATCCACCCATCCACCCATCCACCCATCCACCCACCCATCCACCCACCCATCCACCCACCATCCATCCACCCATCCATCCATCCACCCATCCACCCATCCACCCACCCACCCATCCATCCATCCATCCACCCATCCATCCATCCACCCATCCACCCATCAATCCACCCATCCATCCATCCATCCATCCACCCATCCACCCATCCATCCACCCATCCACCCACCCATCCATCCATCCACCCATCCACCCACCCATCCATCCACCCATCCACCCACCCATCCACCCACCCATCCACCCACCATCCACCCACCATCCATCCATCCACCCACCCATCCATCCACCCATCCACCCATCAATCCACCCATCCATCCATCCATCCACCCATCCACCCACCCATCCACCCATCCACCCACCCATCCATCCACCCACCCATCCATCCATTCACCCATCCACCCATCCATCCACCCACCCATCCACCCATCCATCCACCCACCCATCCATCCACCCACCCATCCATCCATCCACCCATCCACCTATCCATCCACCCATCCATCCACCCATCCACCCATCCATCCATCCACCCATCCACCCATCCACCCATCCATCCACCCATCCACCCATCCACCCACCCATCCATCCACCCACCCATCCACCCATCCACCCATCCATCCACCCATCCACCCATCCACCCACCCATCCGCCCGTCTGTCCATCCACCCACCCGTCCATCCACGCACCTGTCCATCCACCCGTCCATCTGTCCATCCACCTCTGTGATTCTCAACCCGAGGGCATTCTGGCCGTCAGGAGACCTTGGCGGTGTCTGGAGCCGTTTCTGATGGTGACACGTGGGGCAGGTGCTGCAGGCACGCGGGGCTGTGGGGTCAGTGCCATCACTTTACACCCTGCAGTGCACAGGTCAGTCCTCACCCCAGAGCAAGACCCAGTCCCAATGTCAGTACTGCTGAGCTTTGGAATCCCCAGAAACAAGTGGGGAGGCGAGTGCTCCCCACGCGGCTCTTCCCCCCAGGGAGCATGAGCTGGATCTCCTGCCGGGGTGTCTCTGGGGGCATCGAGGCCCTGCTGGACGACTTTGAACTGTGCGCCCCTCACGTGGACTCCCCGGAGGTGGGCCTGGTGCGAGGAGCCCTGCAGCTGTGCCGCCCTGCCGTGGAGCTCCGAGGTGTGGGTGAGTGGCTGGCGTGGCCGGGAGGGTCGTCACGGGCCGGGACTCACCAGCCCTCCACCTCCCGCCTCAGCCCACGGGAGACTTTGTAGTGCAAAATATCAAAGGCTGCCTTCCTCCTCCCCTCCTCCTAGGTAGCTGGGATGACAGGCATGCACCACTGCACCCTGTTTTGTCTATTGAGATGGGGTCTCTTGGAGTTTTTTTGCCCTGGCTGGCCACCTTCCAATTCTTTTGACTAGAATTACTGAATGATATGGGAGTTCTGTATTTAACTTTTTGAGGGACTGCCCTACTCTTTTTTCCTATGGTACATCTCAACGGGTTTCATTGTGACATTTTTATATATGTGTGTAATGTCCTTTGATCTTGCTCACCCTACCACTATCCTCTTTTGTCCCCCTCACCCTCCTGCTGGTTCCTCTTCTATGTTCACATCTTTTTTTAAAGCTATATTCTGCATATGAGAAAAAAAAAAAGACGTGATCTTTGAGACTGGCTTATTTCTCTTAACATGACGACCTGCAGTTCCATCCATTTTCCTGCGAGTGGCATAATTTCAGTCTTCACGGCTAAATGATATTCCACGGTGTGTGTTCACCACATTTTCTTTATCCATTCACTTGCCGACAGGCTGACTGCATAACTTCGCTGTCGCCGTAACTACTTTCCATGGTGGTCACACCATTTAACTACCAAACTGTGGGAGGAAGAAAACGTCGCGATTTCGCTACCTTTTAGGTTCAGCGCCTGGGGCCTGTGAATTAAGATAACAAAAGCCAGATTCATGGGAGAGAAGACACACAACACTTCATCGTTTGTGCATGAAATATTCCCAGGAAAGAAGCAAAAACACAAAGATGCAGTTAGACCCAGGGCTATATAACACCGTTGCAGCCGGGTGCCAGTGGCTCACGCCTGTAATCCTAGGGACTCAGGAGGCAGAGATCAGGAGGATCGAGGTTCAAAGCCAGTCCCAGACATAATAGTTCTCGAGACCCTATCTCAAAAATACTCACCTGCCCCACGGTCCTCAGTCTCCCAGTCTGCAATGTGGGAAAGATGGTTGACCATTCCAGCGAGGGCCAGAGTCAGCCCTCATGGAGCCTGGCCTGTGGTGCTCTCCTTACGGGGTCCCCATCCTGTCACATGATGCCATCAGGACGGTGGTGTGAATGACCTTGGAGGAGACATTTCTGCACGGAGCCCTGGCATTCTTTTTTCATGTGCAAAATTGAACTCATAGAAAGCATGGCTGGCTTTTTTTCATGTGTCCATGGCACCTGACCTACCACCTGCTACTGTCCCAGCCTCCTCTGGAAGGACATGGGGAGCTGTTGGGAGGATTTCAGCCACCAGGAAAGAGCAGAGATGTGACAGGTGCCTGTCAAAGTTGTAAACCAAGGAAAGTTTAGAAGTCAGACCAAGCGAGAGGCCTGTAGCTCCCCCAGCAGATGGGAGGGTGTAGTGATAAAATACCACCACCAGAGAGCACTGTGTGACAGCCTTGCGTCCTTGGTGCCTTCTAGCACATTCTGCAAGCTGGGAAGAGGGGACCCTCCAGCATCCTACAAAACAGTCGCCACTCCTGACCCCCACTGTTGCCTCAGGCCACAGCACAACTTAGCACAGAGCCATTTCTGATCCTGTGTGTGCATGTGCTCGTTTGGTGGGACTGGGATTTGAACTCAGGGCCTTGCACTACCAATGAAGTCACGCTTCCAGCCCTTTGAGCTTTAGTTATTTTTCACGTAGGGTCTTGTGCTTCTGCCCCAGGCCAGACGCAAACCCAGATCCT